>NC_135790.1:327500-1527500 GCF_051106095.1 Pogona vitticeps
CCTGATTCCAAAATCCAAAGCTGGGGGGTTTCTGGACACGGCCAGAGAGTGGAAGAGTTCTCGGCTGCTTAGCACGAAGCTCTCCTTTCCTTTTCCCTGCCCTGCCTCATCAGCCCAAGTTGGCTTCTCAACTTGTATGGCAGCTCAGCATATTTTCTATATGAAATAAATGTTATTTTCTTGCTCACCTAAGTCTAATTCATCTTCCTGTCAAGGAGGATAAGAGAGAGAGAGAGAGAGAGAGAGAGAGCAGCAACAAAGAGGCCGCATTGCTAACTTGCAGCAACTGGCATCTCTCTCTCTCTCTCTCTCTCTCTCTCTCTCTCTCTCTCTCTCTCTCTCTCTCTCTCTCTCTCACACACACACACACACACACACCACACACACACACACACACACACACACACACACACACACACACACACACACACACACACACACACACACACACACACACACACACCCTGTCTCCTTCTTTAATCAGCATGAAACAGGGATTACAGGAGGTTGCAGAAGGAGCTGCCTTGTTCCTCCTTGGCGTACCTTTGTTCTGTCCAGGGCTATAAAAGCCTCTGTGATTATTACCTTCTTCATAAACTGTTATTGAGTTTGATGTGTGGAGGGCGGTGGAATCCCATCCAATTAAGCTCCTCTGTAATCCCGTTCTTAACACCAGTGAGCGACGCTGATGGAGAGATTAAAAACTAATAAAGATGACAAATGGGAGCAGGCAAAGGAACCTGTCAGGAAGAGACCAGAAGAGAGGAGGTTGGGGCGCACGCAGGGTAGGAGGAGGCCCCTCACTGGAGGGGGTCATGGACGGCCTTGCGAGCCTCCCGAACTCCGCTCTGTTCTGCCCACCGAGTGCAGATCTCCGGCCCACTCGGACCTTCTGGAAAGCCCCTTTGGCTCCTTTGAGCCCTTGTGCCCGGGGTTTCTCCCACTGTAGTTTCCCCCAAACAGGGGAAATGGCTGGGGAAAGAAAGAAGAGACTATATTTAGTACTTTGTTCAGTTTTCCCTGGAAGAGGAATGAAAAGAGCCATTCTTCCCAGGAACAATTCCCCACAGAGAGCTTCTTGAGGACTGACTGCCATTTTGCCCTCAAAACAGTTTCCTGGCCCACAAAAAGACTTTTCTCCACTCTTTCCAAAGTCTAACATCTCTACTATTTAGCCTTCCTCCACCCACCGTCTGAATTTTTGTTATCTTGTGTTTTCTCCCATCTTGGATCATTGTGTATTTAGTAATATATTCTTATGATTTAAAATTGTCAAATTGTCACATGATCTGTTGTTACCCACCCAGAGTAGACTAGATGGGCAGGCTATAAATAAATAAATACATAAATAAATGCTCTCAGTTATGGTACAGGTAGGAGGAGTCAGGAACAATTAACGTAACGGGATGGAATTAAGCTTCTTCATCATTTCTCTCTATACAACACAATGAACAATTTCTTTTGGTCTCCTAGATTCCATAAAAACTTTATGTATTTAAATTATCTAGGTGACAAGTCCTCTGAGAATAAAAGTGAGTCTCTGTGTGTGTGTGCACGAGAGAGAGAGAGAGGAGAGACAGAGCACGCACGCATGTGGGGCGTGTCGGGTGTCTGTGAATGTCTGTATAAAACCGTCCACAAGTGTGGCCAGAAGAAGCAAGCTGCTCTGGCTGCCTTGCTGGCTAAGCTCGCCATGGCTTCCCATGAGAAAGGGTGAAAGGGTGCGGCCAAAGGCAAAAGAACAGGCCCAGCGTGGCAGAGGCAGGGGCCAGATGAGACACACACACTCACCAACCCCAACACACAAGACACAACCCAGCCAGTTCTGGGCAGGCCTGCTCAGGAGTAAGTCCTATTACAAAAGTTTCCAAAGCTACCAGAAAGCTCCTGGCAATAACTTCTGGGGCTTTGAAGAGCCGTTTCCCCTCTGCAGAGGAGTCCACCATGAAGATGGAAATGAAGGTCATGCTCTTATGATATACGTAGTACAATTGCTGCTGTATTTTATTTCGGTTGCTTCCCATCACCTTGGCAATTCTCCTGGAAAGGCAGGAGAAACACTACAAAGGCCGGAAGTTTGTACCACCTCCTTCAAATCAAAAGGAATGCCATTGAGCAGGGGACGGGGTCCTGTCACCTCCTCCCATGTTCATGCCTCCAGTGTTTTTTTTAATCCCAGGTCCCCCACCTGTGACCGGAGAGCATTTGATGCAGGGGGTGCTGTAGTGGTCGGTCCATTGATGAGAGAGAGGGAGAGCAGAGGAGGAGAAGCAGCAGCAGGAGCAGGCAGCCGCCAGCCCCCCTCTGCTGTTTCCTGACAGGGCAAAATACGCCACAAGACGATGGGAACAAGCCAATAACGAAGCTGCATGGCATAAGTAAGGCAGTGCCTGAAAGGCAAAGAGGGAATTAAGTTCTTACGAGCTGTTTATATTTGGGAGCTCCTTGTATGAAGATTGCTCTCATTTATGGGGCACTCTTAAACTCTGCCTTCGGAAGCTCCTGTAGGCAGACAAGAGCTTTTCAGAGTGGATACTAATCGGAGCTGATAAATGGTTTGAGCCAAACCTTTATATATCAAAGGAAAGAAACTCAATTTCCACCCAGATTCTCCCAAACATTGTGCAAGTACCAGACCCATTCATTTCAGAGGGTGTTGAAGTGTTTGGAAAGAACACCTCACACTCACTGGGGATGAAGTATTTTAGACAATTAATCACTTAAACTCCTTTGATCGTCCCAAAGCATGCATTGATTAATCAGTCCATTCAGGCTTTTTAAAAAAAGTTTTTTTTTAAAAAAAAAGTTGTAGGAAATGTTAAAATTCTAGATCATGGAGCCTTCTCTTAGAAGAAGCCTGCCTGCCTGCCTGCCTGCCTGCCTGCCTGCCTGCCTGCCTGCCTGCCTGCCTGCCTGCCTGCCTGCCTGCCTGCCTGCCTTCTTTCTTTCTTTCTTTCTTTCTTTCTTTCTTTCTTTCTTTCTTTCTTTCTTTCTTTCTTTCTTTCTTTCTTTCTTCCTTCCTTCCTTCCTTCCTTCCTTCCTTCCTTCCTTCCTTCCTTCCTTCCTTCCTTCCTTCCTTCCTTCCTTCCTTCCTTCCTTCCTTCCTTCCTTCCTTCCTTCCTTCCTTCCCTCCCTCCCTCCCTCCCTCCCTTCCTTTACTTACTTACTTATTTTCTCTCTGTCTAATCCTTCCCTTGTTGCCCTCTTTGCCTGCCTGCTTTCCATGAGAGGAAAGACTATCCCAAGACTGTGTTTACTGTGTGCAACCAAAAACCAGAAAGATAATATTTTTTTTTGAATGCTCATAGGCACATTTATGGAGAATACATGCTATTATCTTGCCATTTAAACACCTACAATAATTTTGCTCTCTGTCGGTAGTTGGAAACTATCAATGAGGACATAATATGTTTCTTGAATGAACCCACAAAATATGTCATCGCATCGATAAGAATGTGAAAAGGATAAGCAGATCTTTGCTTTACAGTCAGAGCTGAACACCCTCTGACACTAAAGAGGCAGCACGGAGCTGTAACTCCACTCCTTTTTTGCTCATTGGGAAGCAGAGGACCTGATCCAGAATGGACACCCCCACCCCCACCCCGCCATGTGGGGAGGGGAGGCCCTGTCTTCATCCAGAAGCTTCCCCCAAAAGTCCTTCCTTCCCTGGGGCAGGGGCTGCTCTCCCGGCCCTGGGCAGGGCCAGCAACCTCCGGACCCTCTGACTTCCCCAGCTGCCTAGGACACCAGGAACTTTCCCATGGGCACCCCCAACCCACCACTCCAGATGCCTCTGGCCCCCTCTGAGACCCAAGAACCCCTGCTGTGTGCAAAGCTGTGTACCAGTGGACGCCCCAGAGCTGGAGAGGGGTTGGGCGTGTCTAGAGGGAAGAAGGTCCCCCCTGGATGTTCCCTCGCCTCAGAGGGAGGGGTCAGGAGAGGAAACGCGGGCTTTCCCTCTTGACACGTCTTGGGCAGCCTGGTTTTCTGCGCGCAGAGGAAAAGGGAGAACAGGCTCAGTAGACACTTCAAGTCATCCCACCCGACCCTGAGGGAGAAGACGAGGAGCCACTCCCCCCTCCTCCCATTCCACCACTTTGTTCTGAGGTTAATTTGCCCCTGGAGCAACTCCTCTCATGTTTGGCTCTGGGTCCTCTCATCACAAATGACCCCACAGTCCCTTCACAGTCTCTGGCCCCATATCTGGCCCCCTCCTTCCTGCCCTGCGGTCACCCAGGATGCTTGGTTTCAAAAGTCCTTTCTCCCCTCCCCTCCACTTCCTTGGTCCCTGAGGCCCAGCTCTGCTGAACGGCCTCTTTGGCCAAGAAATGGCCCTTTGAGCTGCTGGCAGCTGCCTCTTCCTCCTTCCCCCCTATCCATCATCACCATCTCCACCAAGCTTTCAAGCTGACCCCTTGGTCAACGGCCCCACAGGCTTGGCCTGCTGGCCTAGCCTTCAGGCGACTGACTGACCCCAGCCACCCAATGGCCTCTGAAGGGCCTCTGTGTGGTTCCCAGGCCCTTGGCCAGTGGACGTGAACTCCTGTCCTCCTTTGCCTTTCCCAGACAGAAACGGCCTGTCTGCCGGTGCTCTCCGTGCTGAAGGGGCTCCAGCGTCAGAGGCCACAGGCAAGGAGCGATGACATGGCAGGAGCTTCTGGACAGCGTCTTGGCCACTGCACAGAAACAGTCCCTCAAACAGGACCGTGTGTGTCAAGTTCTGGGTGGGATCCAGGAGCTGTGGCCAAAAATGAGGTCACGCAAACAGCTGGGACCCTGGGCGCTTGAGGCGGCATCCACAATTGTGCACACTCACCCCCTGGGCATTCCTTCTATCCCACATAATCAAATGGACAACTAGCTTCTGAGGAGGCCTTCCTCAAGAGCACTGGGCAGGGAAAGACCCATCCCACCTCCACATTTGCCATGCTCCTGGTTATTACACTGCTCCAGCTGAGGATACCTGCCTTTAAAACACACACACACACACACACACACACACACACACACACACACACACACACACACAGGGCTCAGAGGCCCCGGTGCCCCCTTCATGGACAACAGAGAACTGTTTGCCAGTGAAACAGGGAGCCTCCTCCAAAGGGGGTGCTCTCTCTCTCCCTCCCTCCCTCTCTTGAATGGTTTAGACACACGTTGAATGACTTTAGCCTAGAATTGGCAAGGGCTGTGGTGGATGAGCCCAAGATCCTGCCCAAGTTCACAGCTCTGTAATTCTATCATTTGCACCAAGAGACCCGAGAACTGGGGAACATGGCTTTGCCAACCATGGCTTTGTGACTCTTTGGTGTTCAGGTGGGTCATGGTGGCCTCTGTCTCTTTGCCCTCCTTATCTTGCTACCAAGCTGTCCACTTAGCCTGGGTGAGGCATTTCAGAAGTCAAAACCACCCACCTGGCTCACTCGAGCACACAACAACTGGTGCCGGGACTGCAAGGAGTTGTGAACTTTTTTCATTGTGCTTCTGGTGAGAACGTGGAGGTGGGGGTCAGGGCGAAGAGAGCACAGGGCGCAGGGCACTGGCTTTGCTGCTATGTTAAGCCAGGAGACGCCTGGGTTTGAGGTCCAGACTCGGTCCCTTCAAGTTGAGGAGGACCACAGAAACTTCACACACACACAAACACATGCGCACGCACACTTACATTTCCAGCTGTGTGAAAGACTTAACTTAGGGGAAAGAGGAGGGAACCACTGTTGCTTGCTCCCTGACATGGTTTTCCTTGATAGTTCCCATCTGGATTTTGAGAATCTCCAAATGATGGTTAACCAAGCTGTCAGGGTAATTTTTAAAAAAGAAAAAGAAAGAGGAAATGTGTTTACAGTGTTGGGCTGGAAGAGGAATGAGAAACAGAGAGAGGGGGCGGGGGTGGGTGGGCTGCACGAAGCAGTCACTGCCATTGACATGAACCTGGCTGACTCCAATATTCCCAGAGTCTGCTGTGCAGATGCCAACTGTTCTAATGTTGTCACTGGCTCCATTTGTTTCACCTTGTCTCAGCCCAGCCGTGGATCTTCTTTGGGAAGGCACTTGCCGGGGGCACAGCCATGGAAAGGAAGCAGGGGAGGGTGGGGTGCCAGCAGGGCTTGGGGCTTTCCCCTCCTCCCTTGCGTGGCTCTCTGCGCAGGATTTTCCTTTGGGCCGGCTACCTAGCTCCAGCAAGGCCTACCAGCCACCCTTCCTCTTGTGTTGCCTTCCCTGCCTCCTCCAGGGCGAAATGGATGCAGACCCCTTCCTGTTTAATAAACACCAAGACTAAGCAAGGAAGCGAACCCCATCACCTCAACGCCTGCTCGGACCCTGAAACCTGAGGTCCAGGCCCTCCTGCTGCTGCTTCTGCTGTTGCTGCTCTGAGAACGTCCACCTGAGGAAGCAACCCATGCCCTGGCCCTCTCCAGAGATCCACTCCTTGAGCCTACGCAAGGGACAAGGCGTTCCTTGGACATCCCCCACAAACCACTGGCCTAGAGGACCGTGCCATTTCATCTCCCTGGGCTACTCTCCTGCTGCCCATGGCTGTGCTGCTGAAACTTGGCAGCAAACCATTTATTATTTATTTAATGAATTTGTACCCCCCCCCCATTCAGTTAACTGACTACTCTGAGCTGCTAACATGCATCCCAAGAAGGATCTTGTTCCCCTTAAATCAGCTGCTGTTGCCCCTTTTGGGTCTCGTGCTGGCTTACCAGTGGCCAACTAGGAGAAGTCACTTCAAGCAACCATTTTGCTTGCTGTCAATGGGGTCTCCCCGGTGTGTTGACAAATCTTAACTGAAATCAGACATAATTGATGCTGAAAACAGTTAGTGCTAGAGAGAACCCTAGGAACTCCAATCTTATGAAGGGAAAATGGACAGATTTAAGGGTTATTTTTGTTAGGGATAGTGGTGCAAGAAACAATGCGCTTGGAGTGTAGCTAAATACACGGTTTGTGTAACCATTTTACCTTCTGTTTCTTGCTGATGGGAAGGATGCCTCAGGACAAGCAGGGAGACACATGTCACACAGAGCCCAGAAGCAGGAGGGCCTCCTTCCCCCCCCCCCCCCGCAACTGGAAACCTACATCTTTAGAGAAGCACTTTAGGGAGTCAGCAGGAAAGAGAGACGGCGAGGTCTTTCCAAGTCTTTTGAAACTTGATTCGGTCTTTTTAGATAATGATTCGAAGCATCTGTGCATATATAGTTTTAAAATTGTAATTGGTATGTTTTAGGGGTGGGTTTTAGCTATTTTTGTATACTGCCTTCAGTTCCCACTGGAGAAGGAGGAGGAAGGCAAGATAAGCTTAAATAAACAACTTCATGTTTCATTTCAAAAACTTGAGGTCATTTTTATGTTTAAAAGAAAAGAAAAAGAATGCAGAGGAGCGAGGCTGTTGTGTTATTTAATTTTCTGGTTTGCGTCCTGGGTCACGCTGTCCTAGCTCACCCCCCCAGCCAGAGAGCCAGAGGGCGGTGAGGGCGGCTGGCCGGCTGGCTGGGCCATGCAGGACCCTGGACAGCTCCCTGGGAGCCCTTGCTTTGAGGGCGGCTGGCCCTGTGCCGCTGAGCCCGGCCGGGAACTGGCTGGCTTCGAGCTGCTTCCTCCAGACCCCACATCCCACTCAGGAGATGCCATAGTTTTGTGGCCATGGAACGGTCGGGGTTCAGTCTGGACAGCTCTCCACAACCGGGCCTCACTAGTTCCAGGCTGCCCAGCTTAGCTTTGAGCTTGGCTGGTTTGGCAAGTGTTGCCGGACCTGGGCTGCAATATCTCCTCCTCTGGTTCTTCAGTCTCTCTCTTAAAATGTCACTGGCAGAAATCCTGAAGCGCTCAGCCCTGCATCACCCTGACCTCTGGAGGAACGGGGTTTGGTCTCGTCTGCCCATTTGTGAATTCAGAGGCGTGCAGGCAGATGGTTTCGAGGCACCAAAGCCATCCTGCAGAGTGCAATTCCTGTCCACCTTCCCCACCAAGTTGATCTTGCAGGAGATAAATGAAGATCGGGTTGGTTGTCTGTCTTTTCCTGTGGAAGGACAGGCTTCTTGGGGTTTTCCATGCCAGAAGTCCTAAGCAGTGGCATTGCTGCTTGGGGAGCTTGAGGGTTTTCTTCTCCTCAAAGGGAGCTGGGGGGGGGGGGGTTCTTCTCAGGAGAAGGATGGTAAAGGGGAGCCTAAATGGCTAATGACTTTTCCCAGAAACGTATGTCAGCTCCCTTGTTCCCAGGAGTTCTTCTTGCCTACTGTACAGCCCCCCTCCCCATCATGCACCACAAGGAGCCGTAGCCCTCCTGTGTTTGTGACCTCAGATCACCCAGCCGGACCTCAGCCACACTCTGCCCTTCTCCCTCTATGGCCATGGCTGAGCTACCTGGGATGCCTGCTTTCATCAAGTCCGCGTCACAAGCAGGGCAGGGGAGCCTTGGACCTTCCTTTGAATCTGACATGGGCATTGGCTTCGACTCAGTGGGTGTCTGAGCTGATTAGAAACAGGGACTGAAAACCTCTCTGAACAAGCCACACCGGACGGATCCTTTGTCTCTTGCTCTCTCGCTAGAGTCAGCTTCCTTTTTAACTGTTTCTTTTATGGTGTGAAAAGGGGGCAGGAAAGAAAGAGGACGGCCCTCCTCCTGACTCTTGAAGCATTATAAAGATACAAGTCAGCTTTCTAGTCCCTTAGAGGTGTGTGTGTGCGCATGCGCGTGCGTTGTGGGGAGGGCTTGTCTTCCTTTGCTTTTCCCTCAGGTTCCAAATCATAAAAAGGGGCAAGAGGAGCTTCTTCTCCCACCCTGTGAGGGAACGGGCATGTTTTTCTTCTTCTCAGGCGTCTACACCCTCCGTGAGGCCTCTGTTAACCTTTGGCCTAACGTGGATCATTTGAAAGCAATTCCCAGCTTTGCCATTAGGTGAAGTAACAAATTCCCTGCGTCGGCTTCTGCTGGCTGCTTGCGCGGTCCCGTATGTTTCCACTTAACCCTTCAGAGGCCCCTGAACAAGCAGGGGTTTTGTGTTCTAGAAGAGACCGTCTGAATGGCTGCATTCTCTCTGTGGCCTTGGGTGAAACCTTAGATCTTCTTTGCACCCAGCACAGTCTAAACTAATTAGGTCTGCATAACAGCATATCCGAGATAGTCATCTTACAAAAAGCAAAGGGGGAGCTTTTTCATCCTGCCCCCAAACACAGTCTTCACTCCCTCTCCTGTGCACTTCTTTTATTCTTGACATCTTGCATGAGTAGAAGTTTGAGCGAACTCAAAGGCTTGCTTGCGACTCAGCAATGTTTCCATTCATCCTGACAAGAGCTATCACCACATCAGCGCGCACACACACACACACACACACACACACACACACACACACACACACACACACACACACACACACACACACACATTTTCATGTCTCCACAAAGCAGGTAGCGTGCGGAGCTTCCACTTTCTTCTCTATCGAGGGACTCGGCAACTTGAAAAGAGAAAATAAAAGTTGTGGTTCTCAGGAAGAACAGTTGACACAAAATTCTGTCACTGGCACATTTTCAAAATTTGAAAATCAGATTCTGAATGTACCATTTCCCCTAAAACTGGGCAAATCTTCCTGCATTGTCAAGTAAATTAATGAACCGACTATAGACGTCACTTAATGTTATGCTTGTGATACTGCCAAATATCGGGAGCTACATGTCAGATCCTGTCCATTCCTGAACGCCGCTGAGAAGTACTGTCGAAAACTGATGGCCCCTCGGGTAGCACCTCTCTGTTACAGTAACACGATGATGTAGAATTGCCAGTTATGAAAGGCAGGCAGAGGGCCCAACAGTTGAAGAACACACAGAGAGGGTCTCACGGCCCAAGATATATCCAGCGGCACAATTCTCAGGGAGGACTGAGAGAGCCAAGACAGTTCCAGCTCTATCAGGAAACCAAACTCAGCCTCTTGTAAAGGTGGAGAATTTTTTTAAAAAGCATTTCTGCCCAAGAGAGAAGGACTATTCAGATCTCCCCATCTGGGCTGGGCTGCAGGCGACTTTCTCCTCCTCATTGTCTCTCCTGTGGTTGTTTTAATCATTCACTCCAAGGATTTCTACCTTGCCTTTCAAATAACACAAGGTCTCTCGGGGGTGGGGGGGAGGCATATAACTGCTATAAAATTCTGCACTCTCTGTCTGCCGGGCTGTCTGGAAGAACTTGATCAGAATCTGCTGGCTGGCTGGCAATGAGAGGTGGAGCAGCTGAGCCAGGCAAGTAGGCAGAGGGGGCCCTCATAGCAGGCGATGGCCCCGTCGGGCCTGCATCCAACCACAGCATCTTTTCTGCCTTGGTTTCCCTCTGCACACAAGCTGAGGCACTCTGTCTCACCCCCCCCTTCCTCCAGGTCTGTCCTGAAGCAGACCTAAGGCCGCTGGACTGATCAACTCTTGCGGTGAGCCGCCCCAAACTGAGCCACTTCTCGCATTTTAAAGCTCTGGGTCTCTTGCAGCCACTTTTTAATAAAATGGTGTCCAGAGTGGGGCATGAAATGACATCCCAGCCCCTTGGAGGGCTTTTGGGGAAAGGTTGAGCCATGAGCATCCCGTGGCGTTCCACTTTCAGCCTGGTGGGAAGACACCACATTTTGAAGAAGGGCATGACATTGTCTTTCCTTCCTGGGTCTGGATTGATTGCACGTCCTACTTTACAGGCACAAGTCCTGTGATGAGAGAGTCTGCCAGTCCTTAAGTGGGCACAGGAGCCCCTGCAAGAGGCCCAACGCACTGCTCCAGGCTGAACAGGGCTGGACAGATTTCTTGAACCAAGGGTGTCTGCCCAGGGTTAGGACAGGCCAAGAGCCTCCTGGCTCTTAGTGGCTGTTTCGGTTCCCCCTCTGTCGGGAAAGGCAAGGCAATCTGAGCTGCAGAGGGTCTGCCTTGCCTCACCACCCTTCATGCCGTGCTGGGGAAAATATTCCCTTCCTTCCGAAAGCTTCTGGCCCCAGGAGGGGCTGCTCGCCTGGCAGAGTTCTGGTGCACCGGGAGCCGGGCTGTCTTCACATGGTTCCTCAGAGGACTGAGCTCCTATTATGAAATCATTAAATTAATAACTTGGTAATGTAGGCAGATATATAAAGCAATCTGTTCTGAGAACAAAAGGAATTACCACATCCCAAACATTCATAATTTAATTGAACAATGAATTAGAACCGCATACAGGATTTCAGCCTGCAAATATCAACAGACTTATGTAAATAAGGCTGCCGCTCTCTGTGGGCGTGCGTGCGTGTGTGCCTGCTTGTAAGAGACAGGAAGCACAACCAGAGAGGGCATGCATAGCGTTTTGAAGATCTTCATAGGATCATGCCCTTGTGGAGCTGAGAGGCACCTCCGGGGCCATCAAGCCCAACCCTCTTCCGCAGATGCCAGACACCGACAGCTGGAGACGGCCATCCAATCTCTCTTCAAAAGCCTTCAACAAAAGAAACCACCACCACCTTCTGAGCCAGTCCGTACCTTTGCTGCTGAATAGCTGTTCCTGTCAGTTTAAGTTCAGGATCTCCATTCCTGTGACTTGAATCAACTTGTCGGGTCCTGCTCTTTGGACATGCAGGAAATGAGCTCCCTATCATTGTTTTAAACGTGACTGCAGACCTCACTCAGGACATGACTTGGACATGGCAGCCTCTGCCTTATAAGAAAGGAGCAAGGCTCTCCAGGGCTGCTGCCCGGTTTTGCCAGTGCTGGACCCTCCCTTCTTCAGGAGTACCCCCCCCAAGCAGCCTGGTCTGCCCAGCTGCTCTCCATGGCACCCAGAAGCCTCCACCAGAAGCCGCCATATGGATTTGGTACCAGGTGGCCACATTACCCATCCTGTACAGGAGGCAATGTGGCCTCATAAGAAAGGTGTGTGGGGCTCTGGTGAGCCTGGCTCGCCCACCCTCATGTGGGTTGCTTTGATGCCATGTTCCTGCCATGCTCCAGCTTGGGCATACAGGCCAAGGTGCAGAAGAAGGAACAAGGAAGCCTGGAAAGAAAGGGGGGGGGGAAGGGAGGGAGGAGACACAATTTCCTGCATAGCCATCTAAAGGCTCCTGTGTACAGCTTGAGCCCTCTTCCCTCCCCTGCCCCCGCCAGAAGGTGCAAGAAATGGCCCCTGGTGCTACAAGGCACACAGATCTAGGGAGTAGGGACCCAGGAAGACTGGAAGGTGCTCCCACCCCACAAGCCTCACAGACAAGCTCTCTCTCTCTCTCTCTCTCTCTCTCTCTCTGGCTTTTTACAGAGAGGAGCTGGTTCAGCCGCTCCTTCTGGCAACAGCTGGAAAGGAAACCTGCCCACTGTAGTGGCCCTCGGCATCTCAGCCCCTTGCTCTCTCCCCCCTCCCTGCTGCTCCTGGGAGAGGGGCCCCAGAGGGAGGCCCCTGCAGTGCCCTTCTGGGCTGCTCCAAAGCTTCTGGGATCTGTGTGAGAAGTCCTTGGGGACTTTGCAGATCTGCTTCTATTGCATTCCACCCATGTCTTTTGGTTTCCATTTGAACTATCTAGTTTCCATTTTGCTTGAAATTAATTTGTTATAATATATGTGTGCATACTTTGATTGCTTTTGATTAAGTTTAACAAGCTGGAAAAAGAATCCGCTGTTTTGAGCATCAGAGTAAACAAATCCATGTTCTGGGGCTGCTTGTATATAATTAATACAGGCTGTCATTTTTGGTGCATTGAATGTGTCTATTATGTTACAATAAAATGCGTGTTGCTGTAATTACTGCTACATGGAACCCAAATATGCTTTGGATAAGTCTGCAGCCATCTCTCGTCAGACGTGGCATGCCAGCTAGTTTCCAGATTGCATAAAGGCAGAAGATGCCAAGAATTTGGATGGGAGTGGGTTAGAGATGGTGGCAAATTCTCTTCTGGATGAGTCCCGCACAGTTTTCCAGGTGCCACTCAAAAGACTGGCAGAAGTATTGCTAGTCAGAAGAACTATTGATAGCAATGGCAAGGAGGCACGTGCAAGTTGTTACCTGTGATCAAGACTTTGAACTGCCACGTAAAAGGGGAAAAACACACCACACCCCCAGGAGCCTCAGTGGAGGGGCTACACAGGCTCTGCCACGGGCAGAGAAGCCAAAATGTAGGTCCACCCCCACTATCCAAAGCATGCACTCCCAGCAGGAGAAAGTCTATGGTGCAAGAATGCTCTGCATTCAATTAAGAAGGCCTGGATGGGCCTCGCTGCCTGCCTGCCTGCCTGCCTGCGTTCCCAGTGCTTTCCCTTCCAAAACACGCAGCCTGATTTCCTCCCCTTCCCTGCTCTTCTTCTCACGCTACTTTGAATGATTGCATTCATCTGCCTTATGAACAGAAACCACGGGCTTCTCGCCCTTTGCCTTCATGGTTTCTTCTGCATCACCCACTAACCCTACTAGGAGCGGAGCGGAGCAGAACCCTTTTCATATGGTTGTTTGGAACAAGGTTTGCAGAAAGAAGTGACTTGTTCAGAAGAAAAGGGCCTTCTCTCTGGACTCAAAAGCATTCCAGTTTTTCCTCCAAAGAGGAGGACCAGAGGTTTTCCTGGGGTGCTCCGTAAAGCCAGTGGGTTTCCATGTACAGTAGAAGCTCTTCCCTTTCTTCTTCTTCTTCTTCTTCTTCTTCTTCTTCTTCTTCTTCTTCTTCTTCTTCTTCTTCTTCTTCTTCTTCTTCTTCTTCTTCTTCTTCTTCTTCTTCTTCTTCTTCTTCTTCTTCTTCTTCCCCTGTCCCAGAATCCTCTCCAGTGGAGAAACCCACAGAGCTGTGCTATGAGCAGATGAAGCCAATGGCCAGCCCCACGCATCCTGTGGAAGCTTGTCATAATCAGCCAGTGCTGGAAGTGGGATTGAGACCAAGAGAGCGAGAGGGAGAGCGAGAGGGAGAGAGATCCCTTCTGCTTATTCAGCTTCTTCCCATGTCTCGCCTTGTCTGTGCCCCTTCCCCTCCACACCCACAGTGGCAACACGGGTCCAGCGAGTAGAACAAGAGGTGGGAAGGAGGGTCCAAGGTCCGAAAGGATGGGCCAGGAAGAGGGAAGAGCCACTTCTCCTGGCATATCTGTGCTTTGCAAAACAGAGGGCTGAGGGCAACCCCTGGGGTGGAGTCCCCTGTGTTGCAATTGTGACAAAATCTCCCCGGCGGACCTTGAAGGGCCCCCTCAGTGAGACCAGCATTTAAACTATTGTGCTGGACAATCAAATGAGAGAGCTGGAGAGCCACAGCTGTTCCTTTCTGTTTACATAATGAACAGGGAAAGTTTTGTGAGCTTTGTTGGAAATTGCCCTGAACATTTGTGGGAAAGTGCTGATACACCTCCTTGAATTCTCACCTTCATCTCATCATCCAAAATTTAGTTAGAGTTGCCTGTAGTCTGCAATACCATCCTCATTCATTACGCTTCCTTAAATCTCCCTAATCAGGAAAGAGGAAACAACTGTCAGGCTTGGGGTTAATTCATTTCCCCAGAGGGCCTGTAGGAAGATCCATGTGCTCCTTCCCTCTGCAGGGACCTGATCTCTATGAAGACTTAAGAGGGGGAAAGAGAGGAGATCCTACTTCCACAAGAGAAAGGGAAGAGGAGAGCGAGCAAAGGCTGAAACTGTAGGAGGATGGAAAGGAAGGAAGGAAGGAAGGAAGGAAGGAAGGAAGGAAGGAAGGAAGGAAGGAAGGAAGGAAGGAAGGAAGGAAGGAAGGAAGGAAGGAAGGAAGGAAGGAAGAGGTAGAGCAGAGGAAGGGCAGAATGAAGGAGAAAAAACAACACAGAGAGAGGCAAGAAACAGGCTTCTGAACTTTGCAACACTTCTGCTGGTTTAATATATTCCTGCATTGCCCTCTAAATAAGGAGTGCTCAAGGCAATTTACCATAAAACAATACAAGGAAATCAAAAACTGAAGCAAAGGCTAAAGCACAGCTGCTGAAATACATGCCAGCCACTGAAGAGAAACAAGAGAAACATCACACAGCTCTATTATCACAGGGCTGTCAATGCAGTTATGTGTTTTTTAAAAAAGGAAAATAGAAAAAGGCCTATCATTTGGGCTGTGGTTTGAGTTTGAGCAGCCAAGGCCAAGGTTTATTTCAATATCTTTTCCCTCCTTTTATCAACATGTGGAGTGGGGGAGGGTGGTGGTGGTGGTGGTGGTTTTAGAAGCCAAATAGCCAATTATCTTCCCTTCCTTGACGTCCTCCCCTCCCCCTCCACTACCATATACTGTCTAATGATAGTAATTTCAAGCAGCTTCAGAGAGTGAGAGAATTAATGACTAAAAATGAAGGTAGTTAGCAGCAAAAGAAACCAGGGGTTTGGGAGCCTTGGTGCAATGCCCTCGTGCAGGCATTTAATATTTATGGGGCAGAGTGTCAAATAAGCTGTAAATTGGACGGGTCTGTTGGCGAAGTAATTAACAAGAGCCCAAGATGTGAGCGCTGGAAGGCCTCCTGCCTGAGAAGCTCCCCAAGCGCGAGCTGCATTTTGGGGCCTGTGGCAGGGAGGAGGGCCCGGGGGGGGGGGACACGGGGGGGCGGAGAATCAGCGCCTGCCTACGCTAGACATGTGTGTGTGTGTGGGGGGGAAATGAACCAGGTGGGCAAGCCGGAGGGGGAGGGCCCCGCTGGAGCCAAGGGTGCCTCCAGAACGACGTCTCCCGCAGACCAGAATTGTCCCGGGACTGGACGAGGCAGTTGGGAAATCCCTCCCTCGCCCCGTTGCAAATGCCGGTCCCCTTAGACTGGTCTCTGCCTGCCCGATCTAGTTCGACTGAATATAGGAAATCACCCTCCGCCCGCACAGAAATCCCGCAAAATGTTAACACCCCCAGAGAGCACAGAGCAACGGAGGGATCGTCGGACGGAAGGAGGCCCAGGTTGCCCACCCCCAGCCCCCACCCCCACCCCTGGAGGTGGCAAGGCAGCCCCCCGCTGTCCTGGTGCTTCTCGTGGTTCTGCTCCAGCGACGTGGAAGGATCTTCTCCCACCCCTCCCACCGCCAGAGCCGGCGCATGCCACCTCCCCAGGGGAGGAGATCACGGCCCCCGTCTGGCACCAGACCCGGCCGCTTCTGGAAGGTCCTGAGCCCACGAGGGTGCGTCGGTGGGTGGGGGGGCTACAGCGGCTGAAGCGCCCTTTGCCCAGACCGCTGGGGAGGCCCCCGAGGGGGGGGGCTGCCTCTTTCCCTGGTGGCCACCCTCGGGCTGGGGCTGGGCTTGAGCCTTGGGCCGTGGGCAGTGGGGAGAGCGCCCCTTCCTCTGCCTGCCTGCCGGGTCCTGGCGGGGGCAGGCCCCTCCCAAGTAAATGCTTCCCTCTTCTTCTTCTTCTTCTTCTTCTTCTTCTTCTTCTTCTTCTTCTTCTTCTTCTTCTTCTTCTTCCCAGTGGCAGCCCCCCCCGCCCCCGCCCCCCGCCCCCCGCCCCGCATCACTTTCCAGAGCAGCCCCTTTCAAGCCCAGCAAAGCCTCCTTCGCTTCCCACTCCTCAGCAAGGCTCCCGTTCAGGCTGTTATTAATGTCAGCCTTGATCTGGCCCGGTTCCTCTCCAAATTAATCCTGGAAGCAAGTCGGTGACAAACACACAAAGCAGGCGACAGCCCGGCCCGGAGCCCGGCTTGCGCGAGCGGGGCGCCCCTAGCCCAGCCTCTCCCGGAGAAGGACGCGAGGGGGCCGGGGGGGGGCGAAATAGAGGCTGCCGGAGGAAGAGGGGGCGTCCTGGTGGGAAGAAGGGGAGCGGCCGGGAGGGCTCCCGCGGCCTGTTGGGAAATGAAGTGGGGTTGGGGGAGAAATGCTTTCCGTTTCAGGGCAGGATGGGACCACAGCTACGAGGGAGGAACTCTGTTTTGACACCTTAGTTAAAAAAAAAAAAACATGACATTGCCCCAGAAAAACAAGCTTCCCACAAGAGGGTGGAGGGCCAGGTCAGCACCTCCGTCCCACCCAGCGATCGGGTTGACACCCTGCGGGCAGCCAGGAGCCACCAGGCAGGGCCGACCAGAAGGAAAAGGGAGAGGGGGGGATAGCCTTCCTTGGCCCTAGCAAAGTTTATTCCCCCCACATTTTTGCAATGAAGATTCAATTTTTCCTATTTTCCTGGAAAATGGGTTGGGGGGGCAGTCTAATGAAAACCAGCAAGGATGAGCAATAATAATCTCCTCCAAAAATCCTTATTCCATGGAAGTAGCCATTTATTACATTTCTAAGGGCTTCCATTTTAAGAAGGAAGCCCACATTAAAAGATGTAGTAAATGATCTCAGGAGGTGGCAGCATGAAAATGTGAAGGGATGCCCCAAAGATATTAAAAACTGCTTTGCTTTGCACTTTCATTTCTGGGAGAGCATTGCTCAAAAATAGCGGCCCCCCCTCCATATTTCACCTTTGTACTTGGAAATTACTTTTATTTTATTTACTCTGTTTTCATCACAGCCTTCCACTTTGGATTTAAAAGGTTTTCCTTCCTACAATTTATCATTATGGCAATGCTGAACAGGGGCAGGGTGAAAGGCGAGGGCTAGACGGAGCTAACCCAGAGCGCTTCATGGGGGAGTGGGGGCTGGCCTCCCCCATGGAACAATCTATCTATGCTAGAACAGAAGGAAGGAAAGAAGGAACCATAAACGGAATGAAAGACAAATGCAAAGAGGGGGGAAAACCTGATGGTTGCAGCCAATAATTTGAAGCGAAATAAGTGGGAAAAGAGACGAATGGGCTGACAATCCTGGGAGGCTGCTTTGGGCCTCTTGCTGCATCGTTGCTCCGAGCCCCTCCTGCATCCAAAGTGAGAACGGCTACAAGGGCACCTGCCCTTCGTGAGCACCGGTTTGGCCCTCTGTTGGGTAGCCTGGGAGTGAACTATGTGTGGAGCTGGAAGCCCAGAAGGGGAAAAAAAAACCTGCCCCACTTAAGGGCAGCCCCTCAGCATAGGCGTTCAGCCAGCTGGAGTGGCCGGTGATAATAAAACATTATCCTGAATTGGTAAGCTAGCCAGAAGCCTTGTTGTAGCATGAAAGGAAATCTTATCGCACCTTTAAGTCCAGCTCGTGTTTATTTTACATAAGCTTTTGTATGTCCAAGCAGATGTCTTCAGAGGAATGGAGGGGCTGTTTCTCTGGGAGGAGTTTAAGACTGTTGGCAGGGAGGCTGCGCTGGTCCCAGGCGAACACGATCTTGAATAGACGATAGGAGGCAATTAATTCCATCACAATGGTGGTGACGAGGGTCTGACTGGGTGGCATAGGCCCAGATGATCAGGTTTAGCTGCATGTAATGGCTCAGAATCAAACCTCTGGTAACAGACTGAACCTTGCTAGTGCCCCATCAATGAGCAGCTTCTCACGCTAATCTTTCTTTCAAGCGTTGTTGCTCCACCACAGACACTTCAAGGAGTCCACGGGATCAAAGCAGGTGATGCAGTCAGCACATCGACAGAAGCTGCCCTCCCTCAAGTACTGAAAAGCATGCATCTGTCACAGCATCGGTTCTGTGTCTTGCCTCCCAGAACTCCAGATGCCAGATCCAGGCCTGGTTTTCTACAAGGGGCTTTTCAGCATTCTAGGCTGGAGGTGCTTTCTGGACGCACAAGCTCCCTTGGTGTCTCAGGAGGATACAGGGGTGCTCAGAGCCCTGCCTGGAGTAGCAGATGCTGTCATTCTACTGAATCATGTGTGCATGTGCACGCACGTGCATGCTCACACACACACACACACAGAGCACACACACACCTCTGGAGAATGATCAGGCTGCTGCAAAGCCAGCGGCAAATTAATTGTTCTCCTGAAATTCCCACCCAGCCTCTTCCACATGTTTTGTGAGCTTGCATCTATTTTTAAATCAAGGTACATAAAGGACAGTCATTTCAGGGTGGGAGAAGTGGAATTTGCATTATGCAAATGATAAAGGAAGGCCAAGCTTCTGGTACTTGTGGTTTCTCTGCCCAGCTCTCCAAAAGACCATCGTTCTGTGAGAGGAAGGCGTCTTTTTCTGATGGATGCGTTCAATCATCCAATTCGATCTGGTGTGTTCAAACCTTCCCCCTCCCCAACACATACCTTGCACAACTTGGTGCACTGGAAGATACCTCTAGCAATCCTGCAACCACACCCCACCCCCCACCCCAAACTTCCCAGCGTGCTGCTTAGAGCAACAGAGGAAGTGCTGCACTGGGGGAAGCGTGGCGCCTTGAGGGTGAAGTGCGAGAGCCAGCCCTGCTTCCCTGGGGAAAGAACTCCAGCCCCAAAGCAAACGCACAGAATAGGAACCCTCTGGTAAGGCTTGCGCCACGTCCCCTCCAGGGAAATAAAGCTCTGGAGAGACAGGCAGGGAGAGTTTTAAAGGTTAAGCTGAACAGAGTGCAGCAAGGCAGCGCTCCGTGATTGTGCCTGTCTCGTTCCATTAGACAAAGCTCACCCGGATGCCAGGCAGAGAAGGTGGGGTGTGGAAAAGGATGGGCCACCTGGAGAGCAGGGAGGAGTGAGTCACTTCAACAGCTCAGCTGCTGAAAGGACCAAAAAGGGTGAGCAAAGAGGCCTGGAGAGAGAACCCTGAAAAATCTTCAAAGGCTCCTTAGCTTGATGTGGGCTGCTCCGTCCCCTTGACTGAGGTCCAAGCAGGCAGGCCCGTCTTGGGTTTTCCTGCGTCTTCTATGCTAAGTCAGAGAGAAGGCCTTGGCCAGGTCAAGCTCAGTCGCACGCCATACGATCACCTCTGCCAGTGTGGCATGAGGGGCTGCTGGTGTTCTCATCGAGTCCCGAAATGTCAGAGGAGAGCCAAAGAGCAGAAGGTGGGCGAGAGATGAGAGTCTGGCCGCCAGCAAGGCTGCCAGGCCACCAGCCTCTCATGCTCTGCAGCTGAGGGAAGGTTTTTACACACACACACACACACACACACACACCATCCATCCATCCATCCATCCATCCATCCATCCATCCATCCATCCATCCATCCATCCATCCATCCATCCATCCATCCATCCATCCATCCATCCATCCATCCATCTCTGGTGCTGTTGCTGCCAAGCAATGCCACCCAGTAACAAGAAGGCCTGGGAGTGAAAAGGCCTGTCCTCCACTCTCTCTTCTGTGTGGGCTCACCCAAAGGCGACATCTTAAAAATGGCCCTTGAAGGGCCTTGCGTTAAGGGACTGTCGGACAGTGAAGCTGTTTGCCCTGAGGTGTTTCCCTGCACTTTAGAAAACAACTTGTGAACAGAGATATTAAGCTTGTTATACATATCCCAGAAACTCTGAGACCAGGCTTTCTATGCCACATTTGTTTTTCTAAGGGGGCGACCCAGCTCTTTTTTTGGACCCTGCGCGCCCCTCCATAGTTGTCCCCCTGGCCTTCCTTCTCTTCCCAGAAGCGA
Organism: Pogona vitticeps; assembly: GCF_051106095.1. NCBI lineage: Eukaryota > Metazoa > Chordata > Lepidosauria > Squamata > Agamidae > Pogona > Pogona vitticeps. The sequence continues at coordinate 347,835 of NC_135790.1, forward strand.
AGGCCTGTTAATCTCCAGGGGTGGACTCCCTTCTGGAAGGAGAGGCAGCCAGCCACGCCACCTCTCCTGGGTGCGCACAAACCTCTGCCTTCTATTCATAGCCTGGAACACGGTGGCCTGCTCCTCCCACCCCTCCCCCCCCATGGCTTCCTGGATGCAGGCTCTCAAGACACACGCTGGCAATTTGTCTCAAGCGATTTGGTCACCCGGGACGTGCCGTCCTTTGGGTTATAAAAGCTTCATCAAGAAAGGGCTGATATTTCCACACTAGCAATTTTCCTGCCAGATGATACCATTTCTCTGCAAGATTCCACTGGAAAATGTCAATTAAGATGAAATGTTTCGGTTTAGAGTGCAAAGGGAAAATGGGGTTGCAAAGAGTTGTTTCACCAGATTAAATCATTGTGATTCAATTCAAAAGCTGGTTGAAACGTACAGAGCTCTGCTGGCTTTTAATATTCTGTGAAATTCCCTGACATTTTGTCTTTGTACCAGATGTGAATATTTCTTTATATATTTTTTTTTTAAAAGAAAGAAATAGCTGGTTGGCTGCCCCAACCCCCAAATCAGAAAACAATATTTGCAATGCTGATCAAAGGAATCAGTTTTCCAAAAGTTAGACAAAAGCTGAAAACACCCCAAGGATCCCCTGTTCCGTCTTCTGGATGATTATGGCTGCCACATTTCCCCACCCCACCCCCGTGCCCGTACTTCAAAGTGCTTTACTCGGTGGAGGTTACGGCGGCAGCTTCCCTTACCGTTTCGGTTTCTCCAACTAGGGCTGGGGGGGGGGGGAGCCCCTTTGCACTCACATTCAGGCTGGTCCGGACCGCCCAAGAGCAGTGAGGCCGGCAGCCGTTCCAGGACCAAGGACAGCTCCCAGGGTCGAGCCTTTTGCTCCCTTCGGAGCCGGAGGACAGCCGAAGAGGCCTCGGACTGTCGGCCCCAGACTCCGGACCCCCTCGCGCACCAAGTGCGAACTCTTGGGGCTCCTTCGGCCACGCCTGTCCGAGGGCCGCCACCGTCCCTGGATGTGCTGGAGAAGAACCGCGGCCAGTAAGATCCGTGCTGGAGGCGGGGGTGGGGGGTGGGTGGGGGGTAGGGAGGAAAGCCACAAAGCTGGATGGCGTCCAGGGCTGTTGGGACGCGGGGGTGGGGATGGGGGGTGGTTTTCAGCTTTTTAGACTTCAGGCAAACACCGTGTCTGGAAAAAAGCGTGGGAAACATTTCTTATGCCAGATACACTGATACAATAGATATTCTCGTTAATCATCTAAAATAAAATGGGATGGTTAGGTTCCCCCCCCCCCGTGGCTTTACAGCGCGTTGGGTTTACTGGATTTTATTAAAATGTTTAACTAAACATTGGTTTTGTCTCTCTTATTTATTTTTAAAACTTTACAAGCCACCATGAGCTCTACATTTTAGTGGAAAGGTGGGGTGTAAATAAATAAACAAATAGGCAAGCTAGAATTTTGTTGTACACATAGGATAGCAAGCTACCGTTCTTGTGGTTTGGCCAAGCATCTCAAATAGTTCTCAGCCTGTTATTTTATTTTATTTGTTTAGATTAATACCCCACCCATTTAGTGGACAAGCCACTACTCTTGGCAGCTTTCAAAACATAACATGAATGTACAAACAGATTTTTTAAATGAACATATAAAAACCAAACACCCTCACAAAAACCTCTTAAAAAAAACTATCTGATATTTCTCCCTGCTTCCCACCATATTTGCTTCCATGGTGTCTGGCAGGTTTTGAATCGGATAATGTCCGCATTCATCCCACACTCTAATGCTGCCCCATCTGTCACCCCGGTGTGCACACGGTTCCAGCAGGCGCCCAGATTTGGTGAAACTCCCCCTCTCCCCCTCAGCTGAGTGAACTGCCCTGGTTGGAGTGGCAAAATGACCTTGTCAGAGAGCTGGGATCCAATTGCAGAAGGACCAAAGGAGGCTTCGGATCAGACGAGAACAAAAAGGTGGAGAAGCAAATTAAAATCTCCCTTCCATTTAGCAGTACGTATAAAAATAGGTTTCCCTGAAGATTGTTAATCCCTTTACAAATATTCTATGAGGTTACAGCAAAATATTCTTTGTTTCCCAGTGTGGTATTGAAGAGGTTATTGAGTGAAAATGGAAACAAAAATATCAACCATCTTAAATAATTTAGTAGCTCATATCCTTTACATTCATGGATGTTTTTTTTTAAAAAAACTAGCTGTGTGCAATTTAAAGCAATTCCACATATAATGATACATTTTTCATCCCTACAATTAATTTACTGGATATATGTTAAAGAAAATACTTCTGCCTTCTGTTTTTTCTTTCTTTAAAAAAATGCACCAAAGTGTAATCCATTCACCAAGTGCTTGTTCTACCAAGCAAGAAACAATAAAAGAGAAAACAAGAGGTGCCATGTACGGTGTTGCAATGAGGGAGACGAGGGCCCACCTGCTGGCTGGCATTTTGAGCTTTGCTTGTACACACAGCTCTTGTATATGTCTACACACACACAGGGTGCCTCAGGGACAAGGAAGCAGGGTCGCTGTGCGCCAGGCGGCTGCATTTCCGCATTTACAAACAGCCCCTGTTCATTTCAACGGAGCTTCGACCACAGACCTCCCTGCTGAATGGTGCTCTTAAAAACAACCCTTTGGATTTTCAACAGGCGCCATTGTTCGCGTTGCTTCAGGCAATCTTCCAAAACCTTGTACGACAGAAACAAGCTTTTAAAAGAACAGGGTTCCTCAGAGATAGATATATCTCACTGAAGCATCACGTTGCAGAGTTTGGAAGGAAGCTTGGAGATCATCCACTCTTTGCCCAATGGAATCTTTGGATCATGGGGTACAGCCACAGCTTTTCTGGCTGAGGATGGACCACTCTTGGCTTAAACACCTCCAGCAAAGGGAAGCGCACCACCTCCAGAGGAAGCCTCCCCACCCCCACTGCCTGGCAGCTCTTCCTGTTAGGAAGTTTCTTCTCACAACCTGGTTCTCTGTGGTTCCCCCATGGCCCTCGTCCTGCCCTCTGGACTTCTCCACCCTCTGGACGGAAGCCTTTCGTTCATCTGCAAGTCCTCAAGAGAGGAACAGCGGAAGGGGGGGGGCTCTCTGCAAACGGAACTGCCCCAACAGTGAAATCCCACTGTCACGCCATGGACCAAATGATAAAGCTCACAAATCTCACACTCCATTGCACTTCCACAGCACGCAAGCAGGGATAAACGGCACAGATCCTCATGGACTTGATGGATTTTTACCACCGATTCCTCAAAAAAAAAAAAAAATGGTCTGGTCATGGACGTTAACTATGCATCTGAGTGTAGCAGGAGGACCAAACATCTTCCTTTGCCATACTGCTACCATGACAAAATGGAGTGGAGAAACTTGCCAGCCTCTGCATTCCCTACACTGGCTGCCACAAAAATCAGCATCAATTCACTAATTGTGGCCGTGGGCCTCAGTTGCCTGAGAAGTGTCCCGGCTCTGTTCAGGGTGCCTCCTCTGTGCCCGTGGAGGCTCTGCAGTGCTCACCCATCTCCAGGCTGAAACAATCAGAGCTTAGTTACAGGCTTTCAAAAAAAATGCAGACTTCGACTTGTAGCAAATAAAGGCACAAAATAAATACACACAAGGTTCTTAATGAATTCCAAAGAGAAATTGCACCAAGCAGGAGGCCTTTTGGAATGTAAGTGTTCTTAATTATTCTGAAGGATTTGTAAACAGAGAATCAAAGCCAGTTTCTTGGTGTTGCAAAGACCCCCTCCCCATCATGAGATGGTTGAAGAAAAGGAGAAGCAGGAGCTGCAGGAGTGAAGGCCGTTTCAAAAGAGCTGAACGCTGGTGCTGAGCCTGTGACTGTTGAACAGTCCAGTGTCCTTGGCCAGGCCCTGACTGAGATGAAGATGCTGGCCATTGACCTTTCGGGCCATAGGTGGGCCATGGGAGGCCACCCACTTCCTTCCAGGATGCTCTGGACTGCCATTTCAAAATCCTTTCTCTTTATATGAGCCTCAGGATTTGAAAAGTTGCCTAATTTGGGGGGGGGGGCAAGGTTGGTGTTTTTTTTAAAAAAAGGAATACCTTAATTTACAAATATTATTCCATGAAGCCATCAAACAAGCGTGACTAGAAAGAGCAGTTTCCCTCCTCACCATTTATTGGGGGAAGGGGACTGTCAAAGGATCCCAGCAAAAACTGATGAGCTCATGGAGGATGCCCAGTCCATGCTACCTTGATTCTCTGAAGATCCACCATAGCCGACAACTCTTCCAGTCCAGTTGCTTTACATCTGGGTGGCACAAATTGTCTCTTTGAAATGCAGCCACTCAGCCAACCCTGTAGTTTGGAAAATAACCAGCAGCCCTAAATGGCTGACCCAAAAATTCTGGCTCCCCTTGCACCCCATTTCTCTCTGGATCCTGTGCAACAGTTTGAGGCAGCCACAGAGCCCTGCCCCTCCTATTGTGGCTGACTCACAATTTGGCCCTCCATCCCCCAGTGGAGTTGGGGATCCTCTTCAGCCCAAATGTAACTCCCCCCCCCCTCAGAACCCCTGGCAGAAGCCTTGTCTCTCCCCTCCCGATTCTCACCTGCAGGTGGAACAGGTGGGAAAAAAGACAATTATCATAAAGGAAAAAGCAATGGGCAATTTTATGGAGTTGTGTTTGTTTGCTAGGCACATCAGAATCTTTCAATTTCATTGCCCTCCGGAGATTGTATCTATTTCCTTCCCCATTTTGAGAGGCAGCAGCCGAGTGCGTGCATAATGGGCCTGGTGATTTCTCAGACGCACTCCGGTTCTTCCGCCAAGCCCCCTGCAATCACTCACCTGAACAAGCAGGCACACCTGGCAGTTGCATTCCCCTCTCGGCACAAGCAGTCATCCACTTTCTCTGCTGCACATTCCCCCCCTCTCGCTCAGCGTGGCATGGGAGGGTTGGAGGGTGGCGCAGCCAGCAGGTGGGAGGTGACGCACCTGCAGCCCTACGACACAGGCTTCCCTCTTCCCAGAGACCGAAGGCATCTTCAGGTTGGCATTTCTCAAAAGCCCCATTTTCACATGAGCCCAGAGCTGCTGGCCCTGTCTTGAAACGCTAGCTGCCCTGGCTTGGAAGCCAATGTCTAAACTGTCAGAAAAGACTGTAGTGCCCGACGTGGCCTCTTCGAAGCATCCAGCTTCTCCATGGGAATCTTGAAGCCCCCCCCCCCCCAAACAAGACATGTCCTCTGGCACCCACACCAGTGGCTACCCAAGAGGAAGGCCAGGGCAGAAGGCCCTTCCTCCTCCTCCCCCCTCCCCCTCTCTCCTCCAGCCTGCCTTCTCTCATCACTTGAAACCAGGCCAGAAAGGTGCCCGGCCATCAGCCTGACCGCCTCTCCTCGGTACCTCCTTAGCAGCACTTCAGATCCCTGATGCAGAGCTCCGAGAGGCAGCCAGACCAGCCTGAACAAGCCACATTCCCACCTGAGGTGAGAAGCGGAGCAGTCAGGTCTGGCTAGCCTGTGGATGGGAGGCCACCTGGGTTAATGTCAGAATAGCTTGTGGGAAAGGATCGCGCCAGGCAACCATGTGGGAAACAGCCCTGAAGAGACTCTGAGCTTGGATGACCCGTTTGCCCAATTATAAATACAAGCCAGTTTCAACTTTGGGCTGGACCTGTTGTGCCTTTTGCGGGGTCTTCAGAGTCCTGCCTTGGGGTGGGTGGGGCTCCCCTGTCCCCACCTATCCTGCCCACCAACCCCTGGCAGAGTCTAGGGCTGAGGGTGTCAATGCTTCTGGGCCAACCTGCCACCCACTCTCTCCTGCAGAGCAGCCCGCTTGTGAAGTCTGCAAGGGCTGCATTCACACAAAGAGGGGAAGTGCAGCACCAGACACTTAGGGGCAGGCTGTAGGACAGCCAGCAGTGGCAGGAGGAAGCCCTGGGGCTTTCGGCTTAGCTTAGCCGGGGCAGTGGCATCATGCTCAGCACACACAGGCGTGTGCACCTCTGCAGTGTAGCTGCAATCCTTACAAGTTCCTGGATCTCCCAAGATTGCTGTGTCATTGCTAGGCATCTCTGTTGCAATGCAAATGGTCTGGGGGGGGGTCTGGTCTTCGGAGAGCAGAGAACAGCCAGGTGCTTTGCAAAAAGCCCTTCTAGCCCTTCTCCCTGTTTGTTGAAACGGCCTGATCCAAGCCACTGTATCTTCAGAGACATTTTTCCCTGGAGGCGAGGCAGCTGCCTGGGGTGACAGAGGCTGCTGTCGAGGCGACCCCCCTGCCCTTCCAAAGGCAGCGCTGCAACACCAACACTGAGGAAAGCTCAGCAAGGTCTGGGCCCCGATTCCTGGACAGGGAGAACGGTGCCAGATGGGAAAAGCAGGAAAGAGCATGAACAAAACAGCCGGCCAAGTGCTTCTTGGTACATTTATTGTAGTTATCATCGGTTAAGCCCTCCCCCTCCTCTTTCTCCCCATTTCTCTCATGGGGCAGCTGAGGGGTTTGTTCTCATCCCTGGGTGGGGCTGCTTTGTTCCCCAAAGGAGACGCAGTTCTAAAGAAACCCACAAGTTTTCCCATAATACTTGTTGCCATTTTGTTCTTGCTGTTTGTGTTTTTATCCCTTTAAAAGAAAACCACTAGGAAGGAAACAGGAAATGATTCAATATAATGCCATGGTTATGTAGGGACCTATGTCTATGGAGAAGCTGGTCTCTTGTCTCAATATACCTATGCAGGACGCTGGGATCCTAATCAAAGGAGACCCACATCTGCCCATTGCCACCTCTGGCATCTCCCATCCATCTGGAACCCACTAGTGGTGACGGGGGGGGAAGAAACTGGCTGCTCAAAGGGCATGATTTGGGGGCATCTTCACCACAAGGACTGGTTTCTTTTTCTATGACATGAGAATTCTAGCAAATGGGGTGGGTGGGGGATCAGGGGAACCAAAAGGAACATCCCCACCCACCCCCACCAGGGTTTCCCCCTTAGACCTGCCCAGGCCCTGTTTCATTCCACGGGGCCACGGCCATGGGCACCACGTTCAAGACGGGCAACTCAAAAGTTGCTCCAGGAAGGCTCTTTCCTCTCCCCTCCTCATCGCCAAGAACTGCATGCCTTGCCCTCCATCTTACTAAAGGCTTCCCTCCCCCCTCCCAACATTCCTCTCCCCCCCCCTCCAGTGGCACATGTATCTTTAGGAGGAGAACATTAAGAGACTTCTGGGGGCCCTCTAAGGATAAAGGAAGCCAGACGCCTTTTAGGGCAAAAACTACACAGGATTCATAAGCAGCCCAAAAAAGAAAGAAAAAAAAGGATCAGGGTGGGGAGGGCCATGAGAAGCCCTCTCCGGGCCAGCCAACATGGGAAGCTGAGGCCACGCTCCGTCCTGCTGCACAGCATCGGCCTCTACGGCATTCTGCCGCTGCTTGCCCCATGAACCCACTTGGCGATTCCATTCACACACGCGTGTGTTTGAAGGTGGCGGGAGACTCAGCCTCTCGCTTTGGTCGCTTGAAAGAAACCACCGGCCTCAGGAACAATACCTGACAGGAATTCCCCAGTGGAAAGAGTTCCCTCACGGCTGGGGCCTCCTCGGATCCCTTCCGCTTCCTTTGCACAGTGAAAAGTGTCGAGTGGAGATTTCTGCAGCTGTGGTTGGGCCTCCTCAAAAGCAGAGGCTCCAGAAGAAAACAAGCTGAAGGAGAGTTCGGGCTGCTGCACTGGCCCTCCGTCCCTCCGTCCGTCTGTCCATCTGTCTGTGTGACCGAGCGTTTGTGTGGCACATCCTCACCCCACCCACCCACCCCAGGCCACCGCCGCACACAAACCGCCGTTCTTCTATAAGACCACGGCCGCCAGGAGGAAGGGGAGAGCCGAGAGGGGCCCCAGGAAGGGCTGCCGGCTGCCTGAGGCTTTGGGGTCCGTCATGGTCTTCTGTTCTGGCATGAGGGCCGTCGTCAAGGATCTCTGGAGGGCAAAAGAGGGGGAGGGGCAAGAAATGGGGTTGGGGGGCTGTCAGTTCAACAGGGTTTCCTCAGGCCTCAAGCCCCGATGGAAAGCTCTGCCCTGCCTTGCCCACTCAAGCCAAAAGGGAGGACGTGAGCCATTCCTGGCCAGAAGTGGCCACCCGGTGCAGGTCCCATGGCTGCAGGAAAATGGTCTTCCAAGGGATTGGGCTTCAGTGAGGCCGATGTCCTCCCCCGTCTCTCAGACTGAGTCCCTGTTGGATTTCTGCCTTTTCAGCCAGCAGGATCATGAGATCTAGCCTCCCGCTGAGTCTCCCCGCAGGCTGCTCTCGGGCGCTCTGTTTCCCTCCTCTAAGCCAAAGAGGAGGGGGCTTTTGTGATGCCACAGGATCCCCCTCGCCCAGATCAGGAGGGTCCTGTGGGAGTCCAGTGCCTAACCCTTGGGGTGGTGAGTGTGTCCCTTGGCCGTCCTGAGAGAGCTTGCAAGGTACCCTGTGGGGCCCACAAGTGCCATAAGGGAAATCCCCCCCCAATACACACACACAAAGGACAGTGTGGCCCCTCTGCTGCCATGGATCCAAGTGGGCACTGACCTCCGAGAAGCAAAGGCTGTGCTCGTGGGACTTGTTCGCCTGCGCTCCTCCCTCCTGTAGAGAGAGAACAAAGCCCACATGTGGCAGCCCAGCTGGTCATGTCAGGGCTCGGCACCGGAGCGTCTCCCTCAACGGCCAGGGCCAGGCGGACACACACACACCCCCTCCGTTGCCACCTCTGCTGCCGCCAACCGGCCGCTCAGCTGCCTGCGTGACCAGCCAGCCATGTGAGACGCAGGCATTAAAACAGGGGGGGTTTCAGGGGTTTCTCCTCCCACGGCAGGTAACCCACAATGAGAACTCACTGCAGGCTTTCTGCAAGCATGTTGTTCCTGCCCTAAATCGAAAGCCCTTCTTCCATTCTGGAATCAGCAGACATTTCCAGGAAGAGTGGCCAGAGCAATACCATTCTGCGTGAAATCACGCAAGATGGAGGCTCTTTCTTTCATCATCAGCATCCTCTTCTTCTTTTTAACCTGGAGATTAACTTCAGGTTCCAAAAAGGTCATTGAATCTCAACGGATGGGCCTCCCTGAGGAGGGCCTCCAGTCAAAGAGAACCAGAAAAGGGGCCGTTGTTGCTCGCATCTTAAAAGAAATCTCTCTGATAGGCGGCAATTTTATCTGGGGACAGGGGGGCTCCCTCTGCAAAGCAAGGCCAAGGAGTCGGGAGGGGGGAGCACCAGCAGGGAAAGTGATCTCTCCCCCCCCCCATGCACTTCTCTTAGTGCTGCCCCCCCTCCAAACAGCAGAAGCGAAGGCTCGGCACCTGTCCTTAGCCTCATGCATGGATTGAGAGGGAGGTCTCCCCTCCTCGGAGGTCTTCTCTGTGGGTCTGCCCCCTGGGCCCACCACAGCCAGCCAGCCAGCCACGTGTGCTCTGAGTCCCTACATGCCCCCAGGGGTCCCGACCCCTCTGGCCAGCATCCCTGCCCAAGCCGCCCAGCGCTGGCTGCCGTCCTTGGGCCCGGCCCGGGCAAGGGCACACCAGACCCATTTGCATGCACCGCACAGGCCGGCAATTACAGGGCACCTGCCTGCAGGAAGGGAGACGGAGCGGGAGGCGCCCATGCGCTCAGATGGCTGGAGCAGACGGCCCCTTCCCTTCGGGTGCGTGCTTCCTGCCACAGGGCTGTCAGAATTGGTTTGAAGGAGGAAACAAGAAGGAAGGCGCTCCGCCCTTTGCTTCCTGGGATGCCTCAAGGGATTCCTAGGTGGCGGGGGATGGGGAGAGGAGGAAGAGGACGCCCGATGCCCAAAGAAACATCCCCAGCCCCTGGCTCCCATCAGAAACAGGGGTTGGGGGGGCTGTTCTCATGCCTCCAACTGAGAAGGAGTCATGCACGGTTCTCTTGGGGGCCCTGCCAGTCATGATACCCTGATCCCAGGAGAACTCTTGGGCATGGACAGAGTGCTGAAAGCAGAACCTTCAAAACATCCTCTCATGTGACAGGAAGCCCCCGTACGTCTCGCTTGGCTTTGCCGGGTGGGGGCGGTTCCAAAGAAGAGCTCCGGCCAAGCGAGGGTTGGGTCTGGCCGTGCCCACCTCCCAGGCAAGAAGGGAGGCGGGTGACGGCCATCCTGCATCCGAGGCCCATTCTCAGCACCCTCCCCTTTGTTCAGAGCGGGCACTTTCCGGACCTCACCGTTCCCTGATGGTGTGGACACCTGAGCCAGAATGTGGGTGTGTGGTGGGGTTATTTATTCTGGTGTCATAAGGATACATTTCCTTTTGCTACTGTGAAAGCTTAAGTTAATGTCCAGCTTTTCTGATTTGGGGGTTGCAGAGGGCAGACCCTGAGTCCAGTCCCCTCCTTGGCCATGGAGGCTTGGTGGGGAGCCACACAGGCAGGCCACTCCTTCAAGCTTCTTCTGCGTCCCAGCCAAGGTTTTGCCCAGTCCTGGTTCTGGACTGTACCCAACGGGGCTGTGCCCGAGCGATGCCAGGCCTTGGCCCCAGAGAACAAGCTGTGCCCACGGTGGGCCAGCTGTGGTCGCCCATGCCCCCTTCTGCACTGCAGCCCCTGAATGTGAGCAGCTAATGGGGCAGGAGGGGAGACCAGGTGCTCTTCCTCCACGGCCACCCGGCTGCCTGCCAGCTCGGAAGAGACCAATTCTACCACGGTGCCCACAAAAGCAGTGTCAGACCTCTGATGCGCTGCAACTCTAGCATGAAATTGAGCTGCTGATTGTCTCACACAGAGGTAACAAGAAACATAAGATGTAATTTCTCAGCCATGCCGGATCTAATTAGCAGCTGCCCAAGGGTGACATTGCCGCCTTCGCATCTGCTCGCCAGGCTGAGGAGGGATTCTTTTCCTGCTGCAAGCGATGGCAGCGACGGAGGAGGCGGCAAAAGACAGCGGGCGGGCAAGGCCTCCGTGGCAGGGAGGGCAACTGGGGGAGGGGGAGGGGGGAAGAGGAGGCAAGCTCTCCTGGCATGACCATGCACCCTGCAGAAACGCCCCCTTCTGCCCCAGGGTCTGCATCCTGGCTTGGAGCTCTTTACAAGGGCCGCACCGTGAGGGCCAGGGGCTTCTCCTGCAGCCTCGCTCTTGGCTGCTTTCCTCTTGCCTCTTCTGCATTCTGAACCACGCAGCCTCTTGTCCTGGGGTGGGGGGACAAGGGGGGGAGCGAGAGATCCAGCTTTCCCCAGCAGGTTCTTCCTGAAACAGATAGTCTCTCTCTCTCTCTCTCTCTCTCTCTCTCTCTCTCTCTCTCCCCTCTTCTATGGCCAAGATAAGAAAAGCCCTTCCAAGGCTAAGCAGAAAAGCAGCGGCTGGAATCCCAATCCTTGAGGAGGCTTGCCCTAAAAGAAGGGCAGAACTCTAGGATGGATGGATGAGCAGAAGGGTTTCCACCTCTTAAGGCTGAGCGAGAAAAGAAATTATCATTGGGGATGGGAAAGACATTTGCACTAATCAAATCCTTTTTATGAGCCTATCCCATTCAGAGTCTGCCAGACTACAGTACTGACAAAACAACACATGTGCCTTTTAAACTCCCATCGTCAGGGGGGAAAATGTGAGCATCAGACTCTTATATGCACATAAATGCACACAACTAAAAGTTAATACATTTGAAAGAGTCTCATAAACATGTTTGAGCTGTTGAGGCAGATGTGTAAAAATGCGAAGATATATACCACAAATTTACTAAAATTTCTTTTACGGGAAGGGGAAAAATGGTTTTGTAAGCCAACATGGAAATTATGAGCTGGTGGGATTCTGGGAAGCCCAGCAAGCTGGAGAACAGCACAGCCAAGGAGACACAGCCGGCCCCAGAACACCGCCCGAGTCCCTGGCCATTTCTCTCCGGCCGAATGGACAACCGCCAAGCCCACTCTGGAGATGGCCCACTGCCCAGCCAGCGACAAAGCCCCTTAGCAGCACACAGGCCGGCACCAGAGCCAGTCAAAACTGAACCGGAGCGTCGGCAAGCATATCCTGGAGGGCCTTTGCTGGAAGCCTTGATGAAATAAAGATATAAGAGATTTATAGCGTTCCCTTGATCCACTGCGCCAACCATTGTGTCCCAAAGGGAGAGCGTTTCAGAGGGGCCTGATGGGCCCTTGGGGAATCTACTGCACATCTCTTGGGCCATTCATGGCCTTTCGTCCGAAAGCCCATAAAGTCATTGCTTAAGGATCACTCCTAGAACCTTCTCTGGTATTACTGATGTCTAGGCAACTACTTGGATTTAAATCTCATCTCAGCAGATCTTGGGGAAGTTACTTCCTTGGACTACGAGTCCCAGAATCCCTCAGACAGCATGGCCCTTTTTTCCAAGTTCTGCATCCAGGCAAGAGGAAGCTGCGATCCTGGATCCAAAAAGCCCAGATTTTTGGGGGTTATAGCCTCCGCGCCCTTCACAGGTCCTTCTGCTGCCATGGGCAGGACTGCCAGGAGGAGCAAAGGGAGACCCAGGCAGTGGCCTTACCTGGATGGAGGTGCAGGTGGTGATCATACTGGTGTCGTAGAGAACGTTGCTGTCATTGATATCATATGGCAAAGGAGGCGTCTTCTCCACTTTGGGAGGCAGGGTGATGGGGGGCAGTGGGGGGGCCTTTGGGGAGAAACTGATGTCTGTGCCATTGCCAAAGGCCTGGATGGCATTTTCTGGGCAAAAGAGAAAGAAAAAGCACTTTGATTGAGTCAACACACCAAGAAGAAAGGACCCATCACGAGATGGGAGCCACCCACCAGGTTCAGGACCAGACCTTCTGCCATCATACCTTCTCCTGAGCAGGAGTCCAAAGGCAGGGGCCAACTGTTTACCCCCCTCCCCGAACCCTCTCTCCCTCTTCCCCTCCACCCCCTCAACAGGAAGGGTGATCTAAAAGAAGCCCTATGTTCTCCGCACCCAGCCCCCTTCCTCTCTTCCCGCCAGGTCCATTCTGTCTGGTGGGCTCTGCCCTTCTGGGGACTAGGGAGTGACTTACTCAGACATGGGTTTTCCGTAAAGTCCCTCAGAAACCTCTCGCATTCCTCCTCCATGTTGCCACTGCCCCGGCAGGAACACGGCGGAGACACAGTGAAGCTGGTGGCGCTTGAGTCAACGTAGTTGGGTGTCATGTCAAGCCCTGTCCGAGAAAAAGGAAGGCCTATCTCGAGGCTGCCAGCGGCCAGCAAGTGTGCGGGAAGCAGGGGCGCCCACCTTTACCCTGGCGGCCAGTTCAGCATCATCCCAGCCCCTGAGGGTCTGTGGCCAAAAGCTGTGTTTGGGAATGGGGGACCCTTCCGGTGTCACAGAGGTGGCCCAGGAACGATTCAGGATGGGGCCTAGGATGCTTTCAAAGGCTGTCTGCTGAGTCAGAGGGCACCGGGGCTGGCCAGGGTGTGTGCAGAGAGAGCCTGGAGGGCATTGCACCTACAAACCATCATCATTTCTGTGGGGATGCTGGGGAGGAGGATCCTCCAGTATTTGGAAGTACATGGAGGAAGCAGCATCCATGGGCTCCCAAACCACGGCAGTCACCCAACACCTTCCACGTGGCTTTCCCACCCCTGCAGGAAGTGTCTGCGCTGCAGCTTGAGACACGTTTCTGTGGCTGGTGGGAGAAACCCCCACCTTGGGAAGAAACCAGCAAAGACACTCACCAATCAGACCTGTGTAGGAGCCCAAGCAGGCCTGGTAATTTTCCCCGGGGCAGCTGGTAAGGGTCTGGAAGGAGGCCTGACAGTTGGTGTGGAAATCTGCCAGCCTTGACCTGGTTGCCAAAATAGAATGATGAAAGTGAGATTTAAAAAAGGCTGAAGAAGGAACAAGCCATTTAAGAGAGACAGAGAGAGAGAGAGAGAGAGAGAGAGAGAAACCATACAGAAACAGGAAAGTGCTAAATGAGAGAGAGAGGGGGGCAGCCCCCCCCCCCCGGCCCCGTCGGCTCCCCCGGCAGGTCACAGCTCCCATTTAGCACCGCGTTTTGTCACTCTCAGCTTTACATGGAATTCACAGCCTGTGCGAGCGGAAGGAGCGAGGGCTGCCAGGAAGAACTCAGACCGAGGTGGCCGTGGAGGTGTGAAGCATGTCACACAGGGAAGCACGGAAAGCCTAGCCAAGCGGAGACAACTCAGGGTATTTCATCAATTTTTTTTTTTTTTGGCAGTGCCCGGAAGCATCGTTACTTTTTGATCCTTTCCCAGCACCTCTTGTGAAAACGTTTGCTTCTTTCGGCACCTTGGCATCCCTCGGTGACCCTTGCCTGGCCTCACGGCAAAGCCACGCCGCCCCCTCCTAGGGGCCACCCTCGGACACGCCATTATCTCCCTTGCCACAAAGAGTCCCTTCCTTTGCATGCAGGAGTCCCAACCTCTCTCTCTCCTGCCTGTCAGTCCACAGAGGTCAAGGTCAGGGAACAGCCACTACCTGCCCAACCTCAGAGGTGGGGTGTTAACCACCAAACAGTGCCTGTGAGGAAAAGGGAAACCTTTTGGACTTTTCAGTAGGGAATAAAAAGGTCAACGGCACTGGCCAAGGTGTGAGCAGCTCCCACCCAAAGGAACTGGGAGAGCCCTTTCTGGTTTCCTCCAAAGGGAAAGGGGCAGCCTTGGATTTGCAGCATAAAGTTGCAGTTGGAGCCGGACCCCCAGATCCCGTCCACATACGGCAGCCTCACTCAAAAGGTGAAGAGCGCCTTCAAGAACCCTCCCTCCCGCCCCACATCAAGGCCACAGCATCCCCCCCCCACCAGCCGCTGTCCCACAGAACGCTGTTAGAGGAACATGTGAGGTGGGGGCAAAGATGAGGAACAGTGGCGATGCGGTGATGAGCGGTGAGCACGTCCCCGGGGGGCTGAATGGGGGGGGGCAAGGCCCACTGCTTCACCAGCCGCAGGCCGCCAAAGGATCCAAGCCTGAGAACTGACTTTGCCTCCATCCAGAGACAACGCTCGCTCTCCCCCACCTCCCCGCTGCCGCCCCAGAAGCAAGGCCCAGCCGGGGGGGGGGGGGGAGAGCAAGAGGGGCAGCAGAGCTGGTTTGGGAAGGCGGTTTTGCCCAGGCGTGTGTAACTGCCCCCAAATGCCCTGCCGAGAAGCCCTCATAGATCTGAGAAGGGACGCAGGCGCCTTGGGCGTTGGTGTTTTCCTGGCCACACTTCTTAATTAAATGTCACTTTTCTGCAGCCGGAGATGAAGCACCTGGTGCCGGCTGCCTAAAACCATGTGAATGGATCAAAAAGAAGCAGTGGAAACTGTGTTGCATTTTTTTAAAAGGGGAGGGCGGGGATGATTTGGTTCCACACATTTCTGATCAAATTAAATGGAGGGACAAACAAGGAAGTGTTGGAGAGGGTGAAAGGCTCTGCGGTTTGTCCTTCTTCTTCCCTGCAAAAACAACAAAAACCAAAACCAGCAAACATCCATAGGAAGCTTCTTGCTGCCGCAACAGGCGCTGAGTCCGGGAAAGCTGCACCACCCTTGCCTTCCAACGGCCCACCAGTTCACATCCCCAGTTCCGTAGGGCAGGTAGAGAGCAGACGAGGTGGTCACTCAACTACAACAGGTTGTGTGTGTGTGTGTGTGTGTGTTTGTGTCTGTGTGGGGGGGGAAGAGGACAGGAGGGAGAGAAGCAGCCTCTCTGTGCAGCAAGCATGCCTGCCAAGCCCCCCCCCCCCCGGCCCGGCCAGGATCCTACAAGCAGCCTTCCAGGTGTCCTGGCCAGACCCTCTTCTCCCGTAACTGAGGGCACAGAAAGGCAGCCAGTTCTGGCTGCTAAGAGGTCTGGTGTGGCAGCAGCGGAGGGTCCTCACAGGGGCCACGGGGTGATCCCACTCCGGCAGTCTTTTCCACCTCCACCTTGGCCAGAGCACTGCAAGCTGTGAGGCCGAGGGCCAGAAGGGCCAGCCTGGCAAGCCATGAACTCAGCAGCCTCCTCTTTGTCCTGCTGCCGCTGCTGCGGCTGCTGCTTTGGGCCCCTGAACCTCCTTTTCTTCCCTGTGTGCCCAACAAATGGAAAAGCGAGCCAGCCTTCTCTGGAGCAAACAGGAGGAAGCCGGGAGTCCCTTTTTCTTCTCCCTGGAGTAGGAGCGGAAGCCACGGCAAGGCTGCTTCTGCCCGCCTAGAACCTCCTCCGAGGGAGAAAACAGGCAGGCGACCGGCCAACGGCTAGGGAGTCCTCCTGGCAGGCCCCACGTCCCTGAGATGATGTCTTCTGAGGAGGGCAGCCAAGAGCCATGAAGGGTGGTGACGACGATGATGATGATGATGATCGCTTTACCTGCAGCTGTCACTCCTGGCCAGGATGTCTTGCCAAGCTCCTCACTGGCAGGTGAAAGGAGTGATGGATTACGCTTGCTTTGCCCAAGACCAGGGGCCATCTTCAGCTGAAGAATGCACGGAATGAATAAACAGGATTCCAGATGGAACGTGGACCTCTCAGGCATGAATCATGTCATTCAGAACAGGAAATGCACTCTAGAGAACATCTTGGCCTGATTCATCCGCCAGACAGGTAGAGAAATGTGAGCGCCTTCCCCATCCTGGGGCCCTTGTCAGAATCGTTTCCATCGCCCGGAGAGTAAGCGGGGCAGGTTCCTACCTGGCCAGCTCTGCTGGAAGTTTGTCACTGTCACGGCTGGGCCCTGCTCCGGGCTCCTGGCCCCCTCCAAGGCAAAGGTTATTCTTTCCACAATGCTCGGCAAGCCAGCTGGTAATCTTCCCACCATATCCAAGGCAGATGTCGCTCTTTCCATGGAGCCCGACGAAACTGCAGTGCCTGGATGAAAGTTTAACAGCCAGCCAGAACGCATCCCACTGTGGCTCAGATTTCTCCTCTAAGTGCCTCCACGGAGGCCCGAGAGAGAGAGAGAGAGAGGGAGGGAGCGTGCATGCGCAGGGACCCAGGCCAGGGCGGTGGCGGCACAGATGAGCCAGGCCAAGCTCCAGGGACACGCAGGTGGTCTGGTCAGCGGCCAGAGCTGCAGTGAAACCAGGTGGGAGCTCTGGAAAAAAGGATTAAAGCTGGAGGCCGGCAAGAAGCTCAGGGAATCCAGGACTGGGTTGAGTTCCCTTCCTAAAAGTCTCGGAGAAAGATGTAAAGGAAAACAGATGAAAACACAGCCCGCCCCCCTCAGAGGGCCCGGTTCCAAAATTAAACCTTCCCCATTGTTCCTCTTTGATCCGTGTGACACATAAATGCACTTTCCTTCTGGAGAGAAGCAGCTGGGCCAGGCTGGCTTGGCTGAGACTCCTTGAGGAGGTGCTTCTGGCAAAAGGAGAGGAGCCTGTTGGTCTCCCCCCCCCCCCAATCACACAAGGCAGCCCTTCCCCATAGCCCCACTGGGGGGGGGGGGAACACAAGCAGCCCCATCTTGTCGGTCCAGCCCCAGCCTGGCCTTGGGGGCAATGGAACAACCTTTGCTGCAATCGGCGCCTCTGTGTGCCTGTGTGCGCATGCACAGACTGAGCAGACCTTCCTGCCACACGCAGTCCTTTCCACGGCAGAACGAAGCAAATCCAACCCTAACCAAGTCTGGAAATGATGCAGATGCTGTGGGCAGTTGACAGAAGGAGACATGCACACCCTTCCTCCAGCTGGCAGAGGCGATGGGGAGACACCCCGCAGCTGGGGCAGCCGGGGCAGTAACCGTGGGCATGTGTTCTAGGGCTTGCTACCAGGAGAGACCTGGGACCCCACTCTTGGTGGTCATGGGCTGGAAAGGAAGAGGAGGAAAGCAGAGGGAAGCCCTTGGAAAAGGGAAGGGCCAGACAAACCACAGAGGGGCTGCGGAGGAGTCTCACGACGGGGAAGAGTCCAGGGGATCCTTGAATCTGGCCTGCAGAGAACGTCTGGTGACAAGGAAGAGTGAGAGATGTCCAGACATGGTGCTGATTGTGACTGATCCCCCTGCCTCCATCACAGAAGTTTATGGGGGACCAGATGCTACCACCTTCCCCTTGACATGTTTCTCTGTTTCCCCACTACTCTGTTTCCCCACTATTTTGCCAAGGAAAAATGTATCGAAGGAAGAAGGATGTGACAAAAACAGACATTCTAGCTTGTCAGAGAAAAGAGCTGAAAGCCAGTTATGTGTTGGAGAGACATGATTCAGGTAGACTTTCATGTTTGAAAAATCAGATTTCCAAGTCCTGAAGATCATTCACAAAACCACGCCAAATGAACTTTCACATTACAGGCAGTGTAATCTGAGTGGGGCTGTTTCCTCAGAGGCTGGCTAAGGAATTAGAGTGCTTCCAACAGGAAACCTCTCTGTAAGCGGTGTTTCTGCCCATCGGGGGAAGCACCTCAAGAGAGAACCGTGAAATCCCCCGCCTCACCTCTGCTGTGAATTCAGCAGGTGAACAAGCTGCATCCCACTCCCCCCTCCCCCCAAAAAGGGGTCTGGATGACGGAGCCGCCCAGCGGTATCCCTGCAGGGGTACCAGAGCTCAAGCACCTGTCACACTTTGCAGGCTCCGGAAACTGCGATCGTTCTCAAATGCAAGGCAGTGGAGTGGCAGAGAGGGGCCTTGCAAGGAGGAGATGATGGGGAGAGCAGAGCCACCCAGGGTTTAGCACTACACAATCCCTTAAACAGCAACAACAACAACAACACAACACCTCAGTAGGCTGTGCAATCCTTGCCCGTAGGGGTAAAATCTCCCTTGCTAATCCCATACCTGTGTCCCTCTGGCAGACAAGCTCCCCTCCCTGCCAAGAACATATCCTTACAGATTCATTCTTGATTTCCTGTGGTTAAGTGCCCTTGAAGGCGGGTCCCCTCGCCCACCCTCCGGCCTGCCAAGACCTCACCTCTCTTCACCTGTGTTCAAAGGCTATTATTACCTGGTAAGAGAAAGGGGGGGTGAGATTAAAGGCACGCATCATGTGATTTTAATTGAAGGAATGTTCTGTCCCATTGAACGGCTAACTAAGCTGAACAGGAGATTGTGTTTACATAAGCAAACCCTGGGCCTGGTATAGACTTCCTGTCAGGTTAAGTCAATACTTATGAAAGTTCTCTATTTAATTATTCAGCGTGCATTGACTTATTATTGTGTTAAGGCTGTGGTAAACCGTGAGCAGGGCTGCCAAAGGAGTGAAGAGACCTCATCCAGCCCAGTTCCGAGGGGGGACCTTGTGAGCTCCACTGGGAGGTGTCCCCCTCCCTGCCCCCCCCCTTCTGCTTGGTCAGACAAGGAGCAGCTCTCTGGCTAGGGAGGGCTGGCCTCTGGAAAGCCTTCCGCTCTCTAAAGGCAGTGGTGGAATTTGGAAGCAGGCAAGCGCCCCCTCAGGTCCCCAAGTGGAGAGGGAAGAATCCATCATCAACCCTGTTTATAAGGAGGAGGAGGAGGAGGAAGAAGAAGAAGAGCAAGGCAGAGGGGTGGGGGCCCCAGAGACCATGTATGGGCCTCACGGAGTTCATCCTCTCAAGGGAAGGCACCAGGGTGGCCAACTTAGAGAACCCTCCACCCTGCCTCGGCCACTTTTCAGTGCCACCAGTGGCGGTGGGCCCTGCAGGACACGCACGACCCTGCCAACTTCAGGCTCAGGCCACACACCCCTCAGGCTGCCTGCCTTCCCACACCACCATAGGTGGGGCTGAGGGCCCAGCTTGCATCCCCCTGCAGCCACTGGACACTCTGGAAGGGGGTGGGGTGTTCAGGAGAAGAGGTTTGTCCCTGGGGGCAAAGCATGTATTTTTCTCTTCCTCAGCAGATTTGGAAGGGAATGAATGGGGTGGGTGGGTGGGTGGGGGAAAGGCAATGCCTCTGCCAGTGTCTATTTCCTGCCTCTGCACTGGTGCACACATTGAGAAATGACCACTTCCTAGCTCTGCTTCTCTTGACCGCTTGGCCAGGCACTGTCCAAAAAGGTAACTTTTTCCAGCTTTGATATCTGTTGTGGAGTTTTAAATTTCTGATAACATTTCCATTTCTTTGCTTACAGTTGCTTGAAATTACAGAAATGTATGCTGCTTCCTTTACTGCACACGTACTTAGCAACCAACCAAACAGATCAACAGCAAACAAAACAACACTACAACCAACTGAGGAAAAAAGAGGGGAAAGAACACTCAGGTGAGATTGTCTTTGAATTTAAAGGCTGGAAGGAATTATTGGTTATGTCAGCCCAGAAAAGTCCCTCCTGCTCAAACAAAGTACAGGCAGCCTAAAAAGCTGCCAATAAAATGTCCAACAGCGCCATTGTCAGCAGCAGGCCTTTAATCGGCCCAGAACCCACCTCCTTCCCAGACCAAAGACCAAAGCAAGGACCTTGGGAAGGCCCCAGCTTCGACTGCTCTCCTGGCACAGCATCATTAGCATGCCCCCGTCGCTCTGGTGTTACTCCAGAACCACATCCATTATGAATGATGTTTTTGCCCATCGCAGCAGAAAGGGGGTGGGGGTGTCTGTGTGAGGCTGGGGCTACAGGTCAAAGAATCCCCACCTTGGCCAGGCTGCACATGTCATCATCCTCATTTACAGTGAATCTTTTCTTTCTGGGGTTTTTCTTGGCAGGCAAGAAACGTCAGTCAGAAGCAGAGAAAGAAGCCAATGAAAAATGACGGTCTCTCTCTCTCTCTCTGTCTCCTTCCCCCCCCCCCCCAAATGCCTCTGGAGATGGTGGAAATACAGCTTTTGCCGAAGATTGGAAATTCTTTGGAGGCAGCCTCAGTGAAGCATGTTAAGACCAGATTATTTGTGGGCCTGATTTGCTGATGCAAGATGGAAAAAAAAAACAGCAAACAGCAGCTGCTGAAATCAGCTCTTTTCCCCCTTTCCCTTCTCTGTCTCCTTAGCTGAGGTTATAGTTTTGCAAAAGGCTTTACATTCTGGGAGCTCAAACCCGTCGGCCCCAATCAGAGCCTCCGTGCTAAAAATCTGTCAAAACTCAGCAGCTGCAGGGAAGGCAGGAGATGCCCGGCCAAGGGTAGCAAGAAGCCCTGAGCCTTGGGGTGGGGGAAGGATGGTGGAGGGGGTGGGGGTGGGCTGCTCAGCCTTCCTTCTGCAGATCTTGTGCCTTTGCTCCAGGAAGAGGGGGAGGGGGAAACCAGGGCTCCCTCCTGGCCTCCGCCAAGTCACTAAGGGGCAGACAACACGTGCCACACAAATGCATGGCGCCAGCCCCACCGCCTGGGCCTCCGAGGCGGTTTCGGTTGAATGACAGGCTTGGGAAGAGAGCTAGCATGGCAGGGATCTCCAGAGAGGTTTCTGCTTGGGACAGAGCTCCAGCCAGGGCCCTCCTCTCCTCTCCCTCTCAAGGTGCCTGTGATGTCCAAGGCCAGCCCAGTGTTGTCCTCACCAGAGGGGGCTCACAGGTGCCAACCTAGCTGGTCAAAGCCAATGACAGCAAATCCCATAACTGGCAGACCATGCAAGGTATGCCAAAACCGATGCCAGAGGTGGGTGTTTGTTTGCGGGGGGGGGGGGGGGGAGAGAATGGCTGTGAGGGAGCAGTCAATGGTGTCCTGGAGTCCATCTTCCCTTGGAGGTAGCCTGGGCTGGGAGCCCAAGGTGCCGGATGAGAAGAGGCCAAGAGAGCCACAGAGCCCCATCAAGGGCTCCCAAAAAGAGGGAGCAAAAGGTCAACCTGTACCCTTTCCTTCTACAGTGGACCCGCGACTTACGGAATTAATTCACATTGGAACAGTGGCTGCAGGTTGAAAAGTCTGTAGGTCAAGGCTCCATTGACCTACAATGCATTGAAAACCGATTAATCCCTAACCAGCCGTTTTTGTTCCATTCCCCCCCCCCCCCGGGTCTGTAGATTGATTCTCTGGCTGAAAGTCGAACCTAAATTTTGTGGCCAGAGAAGTCTGCAACTCGAAAAGTCTGTAAGTCAAGAGTCTACTGTACATCAGTTTGTTTATTTGTTTGTTCATCTGAAGAATTACTCCACATTTCAACCCCCAAAACCTTCAGTGGCCTAACAAAAAACAGGAGAATTGGGACCCTCCACAGGGGAACTTTGGAGCCGTGTGAGTGAAGCCCCGGCAGACGGGCAAGGGCTTGGCGGGCCGAGAAGGCTGGGCTGCAAGAGCATCCATCAGGATGTTTGGGGAGAGGGGGGGGGCACTGCGCACTGTGCAAGTCAGCATAACTGATGCACACAGCAAGCCCCACAACATCACAATGTGTGTATCTGCATATATTAAAAAGATAATTTTCAGAGAGGTGGCCTTGTTAGTCTGTTTCAGCAAAAACAATCACAGAAACAGGAGTACTGCAGCGCCTTTGAGACAAACAAATTTGTTTTCCTTGCCAGCTCTTTGAAGAAGTGTGTCTGACTGTAATCCACAAAGCCTCCCATGGAAGTAAATGTGTTAGTCTTATATACATAATTTTCCTTCCAGGGGCTTGCTTTTGCTAACACAATATATGTAGGAATGTGCAGTTTGCGGGGGTGGGGGCAAGTAGCCTGGCTCGTGGGCCAACCAAGAAGACGACAGTTGAGTCCACAGAAAGAGGCCACCAAGAAAGGCAGCCAAGGAGGGGCTGCAGGGGCAGCCAGAAACCATTCCCCTGCTCCTCTCTGCTGAAGGACACAGCTTGTGTGTGTGTGTGTGTGGGGGGGGTACCTCACGTGTGGAGATGGGCATCCTCACACACCAGGATAAGGAACTGCCACACCCTTCTCTGACCCACACGGAAGGCGAGGAAGGTCCTGTCACTCTCCGTAGAGCTCTCGTGTTGCGCCAGAACCCTGCCTGGCACAAAACTGTCCAGCTTTGAGCAGAACGGCACAGTGCTAACAAAACCTCTGGTGGCTGCCATTTTTCTTAAGAATTTTTAGCACCAGAGGAGTTGTTTCCTAGCAATCAGCCACTCCTTCTGTGCTTCTACTGTGTGTGTCTGTGTGTGTATTTGAGAGGGAGAGAGAGAGAGAGAGAGAGAATGCAAGCAATGTTGAGAGTGTCTTTATCTCCAGCAGAAAGAATGCCAGAGATTTTAAAGCAAATTATAAAGACCTTGAGAGGAAGAAGGAACTCTTTGCCTCTCTCTCTCTCTCCTCCAGAAGCAAGAAAACTCTCAGGAAGCCTACCTCCATTAGACCGAGGTCTTTGTCCAGGTACTTCTCTCCCCCCCCCCCCCCCCAGCCACAGGGCCAGTCCTGGGTTCCCAATAAGCCAGAGGAAGCAGCCATCCCACCAGGCCCCTGCCAGTCCTGTTTCCTGCTCACTCTGTTTCTCTCTCACTCTGTACTGGAGGAGGGGGAGCACCCCTTCCCCCTCTTGCCTTTGGCAGCAAACCTCCTGGGTCTCACCCTGCCTCCTCCGGGCGTTTGATCCACAGCCCAGCCGCTCTCTCCCAGAAGCCACGTGGCTCCACCTTTGGCACAGAACTGACTCCGGCAGGTCCTTTTCTGCCCCTCTGCTCCCATCAGTGTCACTCGAGGCCGACTGCCATCAACGGGCTGCCTACTTTTCCTCCCTTTCCTCTGGTTCATCAGGATTTGGCCGGCACTTTAGATGGCAGTGGAAAAATCTCTCTTTAAATGCTCCAATTACAGCTCCTCTTTCTGCCCATTAGCACTCACGCTGGAGGCTTAATTACCTCCTGTCCTTATACAGATGTTGGAGCTCTCCGAGTATCCCCAGGCTGTTACTGTGGCAGTAGGTTGACTGCTGGGAGAGTTTGTTGCAGAGGCCTGTCTCATAGCCATCAGGATGAGTGTCATCATGACGTTCCCCCCCCCCCAGTATCAAAGCCAGAGTGGTGGTGCTTTTTTGGCCTTTGGGGTTGCTTGGCTGGCCCTCTGACCTGCCACCCCAAGTCTAGCTCTCGGCAGGGAAGTCTCAAACGCACAGCTCCTGGCGCCTCATGCTGAGCTCAAGCCTTTGGAGAAGCAGCAGCTGTGAGGGGTGGGAGTCTTCCCCCACCCACCTACCCCACCCTAGACCTCATGGGAGAAAGGGGCAGACTGTCCTCTTCTGACCAGCCGGGACTGTTGGCATGGTTCCCACCAGGCAGGGAAATGCCACCCCACCAGGAACCTGGCAGGCATCCTTCCCACCCCCGTGGCCGTGGCACGTGTGTGCATGGTCAGGCCTCTGAAGGGATCCTGACTCTTGGTGGCCCTCAAGCAGGGCCCAGGCTCTGCCTGCTCCTCCAGAGGAGACCTCTGGGCTCTTTTGACAGCTCTCAGAGGGGCCTTCTTGTGATGGAGGGGAGGAAGAGCCGGGGGGGGGAGGAGAGGGCTTTGTCAGAACGCGAGCGCAGAGAAGCCACAGCTGTCCTCCTTCCTCCGTCTCTCCACAAGCATCGTAGGAAAACTGAAGGACCGTTGGCGCATGCAATTCCCTGGACTTCATTCAAAACAACGGCAGCAAGAAAACAGCGACTTTCTGGAACAGCATCCATGGCTGACCATAGAAAGGCACGCAGGCTGTGGGACATCGAGCCATAAGCTGAGTGTCCTTCAAGCCCTTTGTTTCACACTTTGAAGCTGCTAATACTGTTTAGGAAGGAACAGAGACGAAAAACCAAATGCAGGCACGCACCCCCCCAGCCAATGCCAGGTTCACAGCCCCCACGCAGCCGCCCCACACCCTCTGCCTCTGTGCTTTCCTCGGGTGCCAGGCTGGGCAGCTCCTCCTGTCCACCTTCCTGCCTCTGAACATCTGGGCACCCCCCCTTTGCCTTTCCTGACTCCACCCGAGGCACCCCTGAAGGCTGGACCAGGAGGGTTTCAGGGCCCTGGTGAGACCCTAGTCGGGGATGAGAAGCCCAGCGCCTCCAGGACGCCTTTCGGCTCCTTTCATCAGCCCTGCCCATCTTGGGACCTTGTTAAAAGAAAGAGAGAGAGAGAGAGAGAGAGAGAGAGCTGCATCAGCAAGCGCCAAGGCCAGATAAGACATGTGGGGGGGGGGGGGAGTCTTTAAGGTACGACAAGCCTCTTTGCTGTTTTCGGTGGCAACTCCTCCTCTGCTGACAATACTCGTGGCCCAGGTGCAGACGTGGCATCAACCAGGAGGCAAAGAGGAGGAGAAGTCCTGCTTCACCAGCCTGGAAACCTTCTCAGAACACATCTCAACCTTTTCTCTTGTAAGAAAAAGAAAACAGTGCGCACACACACACACGCCTGCATCTTGGACGGACAGCTCCTCCTTTTGCACTTGGTGAACTTCACCAAATATATAGGAAGAAACTACAGGGCAGTAACTGACTATGGTGGCTTTGGCAGCCACGGAGGAGGAGGAGGAGGAGGAGGAGGAGGAGGAGGAGGAGGAGGAGGAGGAAAGGCAACAGAAACATCCGTCCTTCCCATCTTTGCTGCTCTTCTTGGAATCCATCCAGCTGCCCCCACCACCACCACCACCAGCCCGATCAGAGTCCCACCCACATCGGGTGGGGAAACTTGCTTTATAGAAATAACATGTGGGGAAAGGGGCAGGCACTTATCATAATCAATGCAGTTGATGCACATTTTTCTCAATCCATGGATTTTTACACATTTCCACCCAATGACTGGATCATATTTGTGCACATTTTTTAAAAATACAGGTACTTTAGATGTGTTGAGTTATTTGCACAGAAATGAAAATGAAGAAAGATTCTCATGCTTGCAGTTTCGTCTTGAAGATGGGAAGCCTAACGAAAGGGGTATGCTTTTGTTCATAATTCTCAGACCATAAATTGGGTAAAGCTGTTTAAAAGTGTGTATGTGTGTGTGCGTGTGTGTGTGTGTGTGCACATACGTGTGTGCAGGGGGGGGGTACCTGCAGTGAATGCCAATTCCTTTTCTACCCCTGAGGGGAAGCAGTTATCAGGAAGGGGGAGGCTGTGCCCTCTGAGTCAGCGCCGCCTTTCCTGCCTTGACAGTTGACGGGAGCGGGGGGGGGGGGGGGGGGGGAGAGAGCACTGGCCTCGTCTGGGGCTGCCAGTCCTGGAGAGGCACCCGGCTGGGCAGCGCCTTGCCCTGCTGGGAAAGTCCTGGCAGCCAGAGAGGCAGGCCGGCAAAACCGGAGAGACAAGGCAGAGCCGGAGAGCCAAACGCAGGAAGACAAGCTGAGTGCTAATGACCCTTCGGCCGGCCAGCCCGTTGACACCTCCGTTCAACATCACCTCTGATTTCTGTCTCTTCAATCTCCTCGGTGCTGGGGATGAGCAGCAGGCCAGGCCAGGCCAGGCTCCCCACCACCACCACCACCCCTTGGGAGGGCCTTCTCCTGTCAGAGGGACTGCATCCCACATCTAGCCTAGGGACCTCCATTTCCCGGGTCTCCCCAATGTTATGTCTTCTCCACTGTTTGACAAAACATCCTTATATTTTACTTCAAGGAGCTGTAAGCATCATGTTGAGACTGGAGCCTGGGGTGGTTGAAGCTGAGTCTACTGGCAGCAGACCAGAGATGTGCCCAAATCCTGCTTAGGAGGTACGGTGGCTTCCTGCTTCACTCCTGCTTTGGACAAATGGTGGTGGAACTGCTTCTGGTTCATTCAGAATATAGAGTTCTGCAACTTCCTTTTGGGGGACCTCGTGGACTTTGACAACCAGGCTGCTTTTTCCTTCAGCTTCGGTCTCAGTGGGTCAAGGCAGTCGCCACATTTACAATGTTGCTGAGTTTTGATGTCAAGCTTTTTAAAGACAAGCCCTACGTCCTGATCTCCCCCTTGCACCAGAGAGGACAGCAATGCCTTTTCCCCTGTTTTTCCTATCTGTCCTGCAAGATCTCTCTCATGTCACTCTAGTTCTAACGGCCAGGTAGGTGTTCTTCCCTCCCTCCCTTGTCCTGTGGTCATAATGGAATGGGCAACTATTCAGAGAGGCTGACTGCTGGTTCAAATTTAGATTTGAAATTACATTATAAACATACCTGTTAGTATCTAATTTAGGATTTGTTTTATTTTAGTAAGAACAGGTCTGTGGATTGGGAGGTCCCATCCAATTTTGCAAGAATTATCATCATCACCACCACCACCACCACCACCACCACCACCACTTATCCTAATGATAGCATTTCACCCATTTCCTTGGCCAAAAAGAGACTCCTGCAGTTTTTGCATTGGGCTTTTCCAACAGGCTGGCGGAGGGACTGTGGAGGACAAGGAGGGGAAAGAAACCCAGCTGAGACACACAGACCTTTTGTTTCTCAAAAGCAAACTGTTTTTTGCTTCCTTGACAGTAAGTGTCCCCCCCCCCCCCCCCGGTCAGCTCCAACTACATTTTTTAATTCAGCAAGCACCATTTCTACACAAATAATGCAAATGGTGTCAAATCAGGAGAACGGCTGCTGCCCTTCTTTGTGCCTCCGGGTTCTTCAGTCCGGCAGACCTTCTCCCGCGCTTGCTCTTCTCTGCACTGGTGTGTGTGGGCAGGCTAAGATCCACAAGGAGGAAAGACACTCAAATCTTGAGGAAGAAAAGGGTTCTTTGCCCAGTTTGGGTTCTGTGGGGAAGAAATCTTGTGGAGCTGAAAGCTTGTGAAGGCCCTGAAGCAGCTGAAAATCTGCAAGAATCAGTGGCTCTTGGATGATGCCTCAGCATCAGTTATCATCTTCCATCAGGCACTGTCTCTGGGAGGGACTCTGGGGTAGAGGATGGGGAACAAAGCCC
This sequence comes from Pogona vitticeps, assembly GCF_051106095.1. Lineage (NCBI taxonomy): Eukaryota > Metazoa > Chordata > Lepidosauria > Squamata > Agamidae > Pogona > Pogona vitticeps. The sequence continues at coordinate 375,383 of NC_135790.1, forward strand.
CATTAGCCCCCCTCCTTTGCTGGCCAACGGATCAGGAAGCTGAGGGTGCAGCCTCCGTGTGACCAGGAGTCTCCAGGCCAACGGCAGAGGGTGTCAGAAGGGGCTTTTTGCTGATCACTGGTTTATAGATAACATTCACTAATTGGCTGTTAGCATCCTCCTCTACCACCACTACCACCGCCTCCTCCTCCTCTTGCCACCACCAGGGCACACACAACATTTGGTAGCCAAACCAACCATACCAGCCTGCAGCGGAGTCCATGCTCCTCCTCATTCGGGTTTTGCTTTACATGAGACACATTTTCCCATTATTAGTTATTCTGACATTTAAGAATAGTGCTGCAAGTGTTGATTCCAGGGTAAAAGGGGGGGGGAGGTTTGACTCCCATGACTTCTCTACTCAAAGCGCAGCGTGGGGGGGGGGGAAGCAGTCCCACAGCCCTGGCCCCTTCAGCATGAGGAAAACATTGGCCCAGTTCCCAGCAGGGCGGTATTGTTTTCTCTGCCCTCAGGATGGAGAAAGAGTGCTCTGCTCAGGACTGGGGCCAGGAAGGAGGGAGGGAGGGACAGGCCTACGTGTGGGGGGGGGGAGGGAGGGAGGATCTCCTCCAGAGGGGGCCAGGCAGCACCCATTTGCTCACACCCACCTAAGATAAGAGCCCCACTCCAGGCATGGAAGAAACCCAGCGCCATGCTTCTGTCCCCTACACACCCCCAAATCACGCCCCCCCCTTGCTGTCCATCACAGGGGTCTCACTTGGCAGTGATGCAGCCTGTGGGGCAAGGAGTGCCTCAGGAGGAGGACGTGGCGGCAGCAGACACGGGACGTGCTCCGCCTCGCAGCTCAAGGTTCCAGCAAAGAGAGGCAACAATTCCAGATGTTTGGAAGCCATCCTGGGGAGGGGAGGTGGAGCTACTATTTTCTCCAGGTTTTTCCCCCCTCGAAAATAATAGGAAGTTTTGACAAGAATGGAAATATTTGCAATACTTATTTCCATACCTGATACAGAGTCAAATTACTACTTGGACAACAGAAAACATTTCACTCATGACTAGATTGTTCTAGTTGTATCTCCTGTCCAAAAAAGACCTGGAACGGGTGCACCCTTTGCATCGCCACCCACAAAAAAAGGAAGGCCCCCACCCTCATGAACCAAGGCAACCACACACACACACACACACACACACACACACACACACACACACACACACACACACACACACACACACACCCCCATGGGTTGGGAATGGAAGGACCACAGGCGCCTGCAGCTGATGCGGGAATTACAGCACTCTAATCCTGTAGGCTGCCGAATGTATAAATCTTTAGACTGTGCAGTTCCTGCCATTTTAAGGGAGTAAAATCTTGCCTTAAACAGCATTTCCCTCCATCCAAAAGAGAAACAATATCATCAGCAGGTTATCTTAGGCTTCCCAAATTCTCAAATGTTTCCACCAGAAGCAGTCTAAAAATTTGTCCTTGGGGTAGGTGGGGTGGGGGGAATGGGACAAAAAAGACACCCACCATTTCCTCCCTTTTCTTCCTGAGCTCCTATTCCCCCCCCCTTGATCTTCCTCCAAGGCGTCCCTCGCAGCCATTCTAGAACCCGGTGCCCAGCAGAGGGAAGGCGCGCGCGGTCCTTACCGGCACAGGGGGTCCGACTGGCACTGGTTGCGCAGGTCCAGGCAGTTGGCCTGCTCCTTCTCGTCATAGGAGCAGTCGGGGACGATGGTCTGCCGCCGGCGCTCGGCGCAAGCCTGATCCTTGCAGGAGCAGAAGAGCAGCCGGTAGGTGTACTCGCTGGGCACCCGGTCAAAGAACTGGCGCAGGGCTTTGTGGCACTTGCGGCGGTTGCAGCGCTCCGGGGAAGAGACCCCCTTGTTGCAGGTGGAGATGTAGGTGGATCGGAGCCTCTTGCAGTTGTCGTTCAGGTTGCAGGCCTTGGCGGCGTCTAGGCAGTGGTTGCTTTTCGAGTTGCCCGCTGAATCCATTCCTGCCCAAGGAGAGGAAGCAGGGGAGGGGTTAGGGTTACTCGGGGGGGGGGCGCGCAGGCGCAGGGCCAGGCTGGTTCCGGGCAGAGTCCCAGAGGAGCAGGAAGGGGCAGGATGATGGGCATGGGGGCTGGGCAGGGTAGCTAAGGCAAGGCAGGCAACCCAGAAGGGGCCAAGGAGGATCCATCCCACGTCCCCTCAGGCCCCCAGATGTAGCGCAAGGCCCCTGGCAAGCACCGGGAACGCAGGGACTGAGGAAGGCAAACGGTGCCCCACGCCTTGGGTACCGACCGCCCCTGCTGATGCAGGTCCCTCGTAGGGAGACTCGGGCCACCCCGGCCTCTCTGAGGGCTGCTTGGCCACAGGGTCTTTCCATCCATCCATCTGTCCGTCCATCCAGCATCTGCTACACATAGACCCCGGGTGGCCAGCGGGTGGCATCTCCTGAGGCAGCTGCCCTGAGAGGGGCGTGCCCACCACCCTGCAGGCCGTCCTGCTGCTCCACAGCCAAACAGCCTCCCCTGCCAAGAAAGGATCCCTTGCAGGCAGACCTCTGCGACCGACGTCTTCAGGCCATGTCGCTTTAGCCACTCTTCTCCCAGCTAAAATTCACCCAGTTCTCACCAGACGGCACAGAGACCAGCAGGAATTTCTGGCCATTGCACGAGCAGGCGAGTGAGCAGGGGAGTGAAGCATGTTTATGGGTGCCTATCAGCTGTAGCCACTCAGGGGACTCTTGGTCAGCCAGAAGTCCCAAGAAGTCCAGCCAAATGCCCACGGGGACAGCACAAGACACACAGAAAAAGGGGCACAGACAGGGGCAGGTGGCACTGCTGCTGCTGCTGCTGCTGCATCTCTTGGATCCCCTTGCAAGTGCAAGAACCTGCCACCAGAGCCCCCTTCCAAGGCTGGACGGGCAGAGCCCTGGAAAGCGGCTTCCCTTCCCATTCCTCACTGGGGCTGCTTCTGGACAAGACCAACCACAAGCGACAAATGCCCTGGCAGGTCGCCAGGAGAAAGGGGGCACCCGGACACCCCTGGCCCCAAGCCCAGGAGCCAAGGGCAGGCAAGTCACCCTCTCCTGGAGCTGCTGCCCTGGCATCCACCCCTTGGCCTTCGGTGCCTCCCTTGGCACTCTGCCATTCCCAGCTATCAGCTTTTCTGATACATTTAACATTCTTCAAGTGTTAATACAGCATAAAATTAAACTCCTAGTCAGCAGAACACATCACAACATGTGAGCAAAAAGGAGGTTCTCTCTCTCTCTCTCTCTCTCTCTCTCTCTCTCTTTCTCTCCACCGTCCCAAGGAAGCATCCCTGAACTCTCCTCACCACAACGACCACCACCTTGCTGAAGATCTCAATGTTCCTCCAGGCCCAAGGGGCACAACCCTGGTGAACTCTGGAAATGCGCCATCCCCAGAATGTATGTGGACCTGCTCATTGAGCACAGGCTGAGAAGATGGCCAGGAGGAAAGGAGAAAGGAGGAAAAGGCAGCAGAGAACGGAACGGCGGCTGGGCTCCGGAGGCCACGCACCCTGCCATTCCCATCGTTGTGCCTCCCAGCTGTGCACAGCAAGGGTGGCGTCCTGCCTCTGCCCATGGAGCAAATTGCCCATCCATCCACCCCCAGCCAGCCAGCCCAGTGGCCCTCCACCTGTGCCAGTCTCCCTGTTGATTGGCCCCACTTAACCTGCCAGTCCAGATGCCATCCAGGCACTCCCCTCCCCATCCCGCCAAGCTTCTTAGCTTCTCAAGCAAAAACTGTGGAAAGACAGAGTAGCATTGCTAACCTGCTTTTTAGGGAGACCTGGCGGGCCTGACAGCTAAGGAAGGAAGGAAGAGCCGGGGGGGGGAGGGATGTCTCTGAAACTGAAGCAACACATTTTCTGTGTCTGCCTTTGGATGCAACCTAAGAGTAGTTGCTTTGCATCCTCTCACGGCAGGCCACTGAGAAAATGAGACTTTTCCACCTAGAGGTTCTTCTCCGCTGGTGGAAGGGACGCTCCCCCACCCCCCCCCACTTCGATAGACGCACTCTCTGAAAGCACTTTTGGCATCGAGATCTAGAACAAACACACCCAAGAGCTGATGCTTCAGGATGCCAAACAAGGCAAGACTCCTACTTTCCGCCCTTAAATAGTTTATTGATGGTGATTTAATTCAGAGCGGAAAATGAACTAGAAGACATTTCTTGGAAAAGAGCTTTGCAAATTTCCTTTGAAATGCTGAGCTGCGTTTCCTGTCCAAAGAAGGAGGATGGTGGATGGGGCCCAAATTTCCCTTGCCCTAAAGGCAACAAACACAAACTATGGAGCGTTCCTTGGATAAACGGGAGAGCCGGACGGAGCAGGCCCCCATCCGCTGCCCAGGGGCGCTCAAGGGAAGCAGGCTCCCGGGCCAGCCCTGCGTTTGCCCTCCCAGACACTCTCAGGACTTTAGAGAGGAAAGAGCTCGCAGGCCACGTGGGGTGGAGGGAGGTTCCTCCTCCTCCTTGGCCGCAACGCCTTCTGCGGAGACACCTTGAAGGGGAGGTGGCCAGGTACCGCAATGGGAGTCCAAAGAGAGGACTGGTTCCCATAAAACTACATCTATGAACCTGCATGCACAGGTGCAAAGATACCAAACAACCATCCTCCCTTCTTTTTTTGGGAGGCAGAGGGGTGATGTTCCTTCAGGTGAGCCTGCGGTCCAGGCGCTGTTCATGGTAGGTGAGGGACAAGGTCAAGCGCTCCCTGCTGTACCTCCATGCGGTTCTCTTTATTCTTAAGCCAGGCATGGGCTGGACTCCCCTATAAATGGAGGACTGCCCTCCCTAGAAGAGGAAATGAGATCACCCGGCTCAGAGGCTCCTAAACGGCATCCAAGTGACAAGGAGACCGCTTTCCCCGTCAAGAGCAAAAGCTGACTGTATTACTGCGTGTTCCCTGGGAAGCGACGCAATCAGCTCCCCTCCGCTTCATCAGCTCTGCCCATGACTGACGAGTGAGTGTATTTTTAAAATATCTGTTATCTACCACTGTTGAGCCATAAACTTCACAGCAGTCCCCATTTTAAAGCTAGCAACTAAGAGATGCACTGATGAAACAGAAAAACAAAACCAGCCTGTTACCACAAAGGAGCACAGCCAAATCCCCAAACAGCTGCAGCCTGCCAAGCTCTCCTTCCAAACAGCCCCTTCCAAAGGCTTGTTGAAATGAAAACCATGTGCAGAAGCAAGCTGAGAGAGAGATAAGCAGAGAGCCTCCGTCAGCTCTCCTGGTTTCGTGCGCTCACAAACGGCAGTGCAGGAGCAACCGCACAGGCTGGGGAAGTTGGCGGCTCCCGCTCAGCATTGGTCACACAGCCCCCCCCCCCTCGGACGGGCTCTTGGCCGAGAGGTCAGGTTTTTCTACAGAGCCGTTGCCAGAGGAAACCAGAGCCTCCCGCTCAGTCTGCGGTCCAAGAGGATAAAGAGGGTAGCTGACCTGGCCGGCTCGGGAGGGCTCGGGCACAACAGTGCTCAAGACCATCGCCCTGCCTCCTATCCAGGCCTCCTCCAGCAACTCCGCTTTCCAGAGTGGTGACAATCTACCTGCTTTTTGTCCTTTTATGGCACTCAGACCCTCTGGCTTGGAGGCAGGGACTGGACCGAACAGGCCAACCTTTTAAAATGAGCAGCAACACCCCACCCCGAGCTCCCCCCTCCCACCTCCTGAAAAGGGCTGAAAAGGACGGGCAGTGCAGCCAAAAAATAAAATTAAAAAAAAAACAGTTCCGGAAGGGTTCTGGTTTCGATCTAGATGAGTCCAAACTGAGAAACCAGATTGTCATGTCACCCAATATGGCCTCTTGCAGCTGCCCAGAGCTGAACTGACCCTTTCACTCTGCTCTGCAGCTTTACAGTCTTGAGAAAGAATGAAGGGCAAGCCCCGGTCCCATGGTCGGGGCTCTTGGAGCTGTCAGCACAGGGCTGCCCCTCCCCAGCGCTTGCTGTCCAGCATGGGGACACACGGGGCCTCTTCTCACACTAGCGCGTGTGATACCTCTAGAGCAAGAATGAACTTCACTAACGTTGATCTCCCCAAGAGGAATAAAAACGTTTCAGAAGTTCTCCTCCCAAGGGGGAGATCACAAGAGATCTCTGTGCCTTTTTCACACTTCAAGACCCTTTTTTTTAAAACAACAACAACAACAACAAACCGTTTTTGCACAAAAGCATTGTAATTTTTCACAACATGCAAACTTGGTGTTTTGTTGTTGTTTTCAGAATAAACAGACACAAGGGTTTGTGGAGACAAAACTCCCAACGGGGGTTGGGGTAGAGCTGCTGCTGCCGCTGCTGCTGACCAAAGCAAAGCACCCCTAGTGATTCCCTCTCTTGGGCAGGAGTCCCAAAAATGTCCCACGTTTGGCACGGTTTTGGACCAGGAGCCTCCATGTGTGTGGAGAGGAGCTTTTCCATCCAGGGGCAAAATGTTTGGGCGCCTTTGCTACATCCTTATCCTACAGCAAGGTCAGCGCAGGGGCCAAGTCCAGCCGCAGGCAGAGCTGTGCAGAGTCAGAGCTCATTTAACCCCTGGCCTGACAAAGCCAGCAAAGGGGTCTTCCCTCCACTGACAGGGAGAAAGGCTCCCCTCCCGAGCAGGTGTTTCGCACTATAAAAGGAAGGGACGTGTTCCGTTTTGCCTGCCCTATCTCTTGGGGGAGGCTCTCACACCAGCAGCACGCACACACGCATGCACGCAGCAGCAAGCAGGCCATCAGGCGTGGGAAGCCTCATCAAAGAGCCGCCAGGTCCCCCGTCCTTCCTAACCCGCGCGGCCAGCATCCAAACCGCTGCCACCATAGCAACAAGGCAGTCAGCAAGGAATGCGCAAATAAGGACGGTGCTCCTACGATGCGCAAAGAATAGAGCTGAAGGCAGGTCAAGAGGTTTCTGGGCCCTTGGCAGCATCTGAGTTGAGACACACTCCAGCCCCAAGAAACTCAAAGAGCAGCCGACCCGCAGGAGCGACCCGAAGGCCTTCGCTCCCTCTGCTCCCCTCTCATGCAGGGAGACGGTTTGGATGGCCTTCCATAGTTGTGGCTTGAAAGCAATGGCACAAGAGGGTGTCCTGGGGGGGGGGTGGCTCCTGGGGGGAGGGAAAGGCGCTTCTGGGCTGTGGAACGAGGGCTTGGGTCAGCAACCCTCCTTCCCCGTCTGTGCAGCTGGTCCTTCCCATCTGTCTCAAACGTGACTGCAGTTGTAGGTCAAAACTCCAACTATGAAAGGCACTGAATTTGGCCGAATAGAGTGGAGTGCCACCAACGTCATGAAGACAACATGGCTTTGTCTTTTCTTTTCTTTTGTTTCTTTGGACATTACCTGATATGTTTGGGTGACGTGGCCCAAGGGGCTGGCTGGACAGAGGAAGGCTGCACAGGGAGCTCCCTCCTCACAAGCGACCCTTCTCCTACACTGGCAGCAGATCCAGAGCATGCCCAGCGCCAGCGCCAGCGCCACCCCTCCCTCCCTCCCTCTCCCTTCAGGGTTTGGCCTTTCAGCCTCGCTTGGCAAGTGGCTGGCCTCTTTCTGGGGAAAAGGCTCTTTCCTGGGCCACCAGCCAGAAGCGCTCTCCTTAATGGGTGCCATTTGCAGGACTGGGAGGGATCCTGCTTTCCTCTGTTTCCATCTAAGGATTTCTATATTGTCCTTCAACAAAACATTCAGAGTGGTGTGGGGGTGGGGGGGGACCTTGTTTGCCTCTCCTCTCCATCCCTCCCTCTCAGCCTTCTTCTGTCTCCACCCCGCCTGCCCCTGCAATCTTCCCAAATGCCCTGGCAGGCCGGTCCCAAAGAGCCAGCTTGCCTTTCTTGCAGAGAGAATGGCCTTCCCGACGGGGTTAGGAGGAGGAGGGAGGCGTCCGTGGCCCTGGCCTGCATCCTGAGCAACAGGGAGACGGCATGCCCAGTGCACGGAAGGGAAGGGGCAAGACGCGGAAGGGGAAGGTCCCCAGGGCAGAGTCTGACGTGCAGAGATCCCTGTGCCCAGAGAACAGAGCTGGGGTGGGTCCTGCAGCTAGAAAATCTGAAGGAGGCCAAAGATCAAGAGAGAACAAATGGGGGATGCTGAGAAATGAAACACGGACGGCACAATTATTTCCATGGAAAGGACAAATGGGAGGCTTCGGAACAGTCCCTGTGGCTACGCAGAGAGGACACTTGCTTGGCTGAGCTGAATGGGAACCGAGAGGGAAGGGGCGGAGGCACAAATCCGGCTGGGCTCCAGGCTTTCTGGCAGGAGGACGTGGATGGTTTGGACCCTTTCGCATCTGCTTTGGGGCCAGAGGCCACTGGGGTTGACTTGATGGATGATCTCCAACAGGACCCCAAGCGGGGTGGGGGGTGGGGGGGCGGGGGGACCAACGCCTCCCTGATGGCTCTGCTGTATCTTTCAGCATTCAGTCCCATTGACCCAGGTGCCCTTCTGGGCTGTTTGGCCGACAGGGGACTCCGGGGGGGGGTTGGTTTTGCAGGGGTTGGACGCTCACAGAAGGTTTGCTGTTTGACCTCATGGCAGTTTGTTTACATCCATGGTTCCCAAACTTGGAGCTCCATGTGTTCCCAGAGGTTTTTGCCCATGGCCATGCTGGCGCAGAGTTGCCATGCTGCCAGGACTTGTAATCCAAGAAAGCTTGCTGGGGGTGCGGGGGACAGCTTTGAGAAACTTCAGCTTCTGAGACACCAACACCGCCCTGGCACCCCTGCTCTTCCCCACACATGTCGACCTTTAGATGGCGCTGCTGAGGGAAGTCACCCAGACCCTGGCCCATGAGTCTCACCACCGTGCAGACCTTCCCCACCTCCGCCTCCGCCTCTGGTTTCAAGACAGCGATGAAAACCCTGCATCACCACCTAAGTATAGTAAGGAACTGTACACAGGTGAGCAAGTGGAAGCTCATCTTAGACAAGGAAGAGGTTCTGTTGGTTTGGCAGCAGAACAGCCACCCTGAAACTGGGGTGAGCCCCTATTCTGGAGGAATTTGTGCTCCTTGGATGGGAGACTGAAGGCACGGCACAGGGGCCAGGCCTGCCTGTGGCCTGGCCCACCTTTCAGGAACCACACCTCCCCAACCACAAGCCAGAGACACCAGCTGCCAATTAGTCAGGCTGCCTTAAGATTCCTGGACCCAGTTCTGGGCACCACATTTTGAGAAGCAGGTTGGGAGACTGGAATGCATTCAGCAAAGTGTGGCTAGGATGACAGAGCTGAAAACGGAGGACCAAGCTCTGCGCAGAACAGTCGAAAGAGCTGCTGGGCCTTTTAGCCTGGAGAGAAAAGCTTCAGAGAGGACAAGGCGGCCATCTCCTGAGATGGAAAGGGCTCTCATGCAGAAAACGTCCTCTGTCCTTTGTGGCTTCAAAGGGCAGGACGAGCAGCGAGGGGTCAAATGGCCCAGACAACTGATCTGGCCGAATAGCCAGAGAAATCTCCCCAGAGCAGCTGCTAGGAACCACAGAAGTGAAATAAATGGGCCCTGGACAGGGAATCCAGGGAGTTTCTCAAGGAATTTGAGGAAGAGACAAGGCGGCCAGCTGGAGGGACCACAAGAGCTGCCTTCGGCTTTCTCCCAGTTTCATAGTCCCATGAGTAGGAAGCTGATAAAATGGGACAGATGTTCATGTGCCTCCCTCTGTCTGAAGAACACAGACAAAACAGCTGTGCATTTCTGCTCTGCCCAACATGGCTGAGGATGTTAAGCCCAGATATTCACAAGGGATGACTGGGCTCACAATCCACCCCGCGGACTCTTCTCCGGGCAGCTGAGGCCTCACTAAGCCTCGGATGAAAAGATGCCTTCAGGGGGAACAACTCCCTCCTTGCCACAGAGACAGCTTCACGGCCACGGCACCTGGCCCTGGAGTCAGCCAGCAGTGACGTGGTCTCTCCACGTGGGTCACGAGGCTGTGATGGAGGCAGCTTCAGGGAGCCCAGCATGATCCCTGCAACTCCAGATACACTTATCTCCGTTATTTACATGCATTAATTGCCAGTATTATCTAGATACCCTGTTTCTATATCTAATCTGAAGCTTTCACTTTCAACACCGCACATACTGTAATTACACCATTGTTTCAGCCTTTATCCATGGCAATTACAGAACAGCCAAATGGGATCCAGAAAGGGACCCTCTTTGCAGATATCTGAGGGGGGCAGGATTTAGATTCACAGAGGAAAGTGAGAGGGGGTGGGCAAGAAGGACTGGGGTGTCCAAGCCCTCCCCGGGGGTCTCATGTCTTGGACGGAGCTGCCTCTGAAGAACCAGCGGACACCCCACGTACCCTTCTGCCAAACCAGACCTGCTCATCTCTGTAGAGCCACAAGACACATCTGCTCAGGAGGCTGTCCTACCTGGTGTGCTTTGGGGAGGGGGGGTCAGTTCTCCTCTAAATCACCCTCCCAGAAGGGGGAAGAGGATTCCAGGAAGCCACCTACCCACCCACCCATCCACTCTGGTGCTCAGCAGGGGTCAGAGTAACAGCCCTCTGCTCACTGGGGCTAGAAAGAGGACGCGCCAAATTCTTCAGCCATCGTCAATTTAAGCGGCCTCAACTGGGCAAGACATGGCGGGGGGGGGGGGGGGAACTTCTCCTATTCCATGAGATTTCTGGCCACAACCAAGAGTAAGTGAGGGAAGGCCACTATCTCTTGCCACTGTCTCCGAGATCTGCACAAACACATGCTTTTTTCTTCAGAGAAACAAAGCGATGTGTGCACATGTGCACACGCACAAGCACACACCACCACTGAACAACTTACTGGCTGTTGAAAAGCAACCCGCTTTTTGCTCTGGTGCTTCCAAGCAACAGAGCAGTGGGACGGTCACCCCAAAAAAGGTTTTCCCGCGGACAGGGCAAAGGGCATAATTTGCACTATTTCCGTCTCCTGTGCCGCCAGAGGACAAGGCAAGCAAGGGCCTCCAGCCACGCTGCTCCTCCAGCAAGGCTGTCCTGGCTCTGGGCTCCAGGGCCAGCCTTCCTCCCTGCACAGCGCTCACCAGCTGGAGACTCAGGCTTGGCTAGCCCAGCAGACCGGAAGGAGACACAGACAGACCACCTGCATCTGCAGCCTTTGCTGGCAAAGGGTTGGCATCAAGTCAAGCGGGACTTGGTTCAAGAAGGAAGTGGGCTGTGTGGCAAAGTAGATGGTCACTGACTCATGCCCCCCCACCATCCTGCCTGCCCCCTCTCCAGGGTGGGTCTGGCAAAGGGCACACCGTGGAGCCAACATTGTCTATCCTTGGAAGCTGGGGGGAGGGAGGCGCATTCCCTGGCATAAAGAACAACAGGGGGTTCAGGGAAACAAAGGAGGCCCTCCGGAGCCGGGCATGGGGTCATTAGGGGTGGAGGCAGGGAGATTTTATATGCAGCCGCAGGAACCCCTCTGAGGAAGAAGAAGAACCTCAAGGGCAGCCCTTGTAAGGGGTGGCCTCATGTCTTCCCGGATGCCCACGGCCCCACTGGACAGGAACCCCCTTAACTCTGAGAATTCAACAGCCGGGAGATGGAAGGAGGGGTGGTTGATTCTCTGGGACCTCGGCCATCGCCTGAAGGAGAAAGAGGGAGCCAGCAGGGAAGGAGAGGAGAGGAGAAGGGTGGAGGTGGGGGAGCAGATGGTGCCGGGCTTTTATTACCTGAGACAATGGAAGCGAGTCTGAAGATATCGGTGAGCCGAGAGGTGACGGGCTCGTAGGGGGAAGCTTCGTAAAACTCCTCTCCTGGCGCAGGAAGGACAACAGAGAGCGAGGGAGAGGGAGAGAGAAAGGGAGAGGTTTAGCGACTGCGCCAAGCTAGAGGGCAGCCCCTCAGGCTGCCTTGGGGCATCTGTGCTGGTGATGCCCCCCACCCGCATAGCCAAGGGGGGAGGGGAACAGGTGTACGGGGAAGGGCAACCTGCCACACACCTCTTGAATCCAGGCCCACAGAATGGGGGAGGGGAGAGAGAAATACAGCTTTGGAGTGGCATGGGGTGTGTGTGTGAGAGCTGTGTTCTGTGAAATGGGATGGAGAGACACCTCGCCACTCTGTCAGGGGGGAGAAGGAAGCCAGAGCCAGAATGGCTTTCAGGCACTGACAGGCTCCACCGTCATGGCAAGACTCCGTGGTAGAAAAATTCGGGGGGGGGGGAAGGGGGAGCCACGTGAGAGGCTGTTGCTGAAAAGTCAAGAAGAGGCATTTCTGGCCCCTTCGAGACTCACAGGTTGCCGTAAGCGGGGCCCTACGTTGACTCCCGGACCTCCAAAGACTTGGGCTGGGCCAGGCAAAAAGCGCTGGTCTCCAAGGTGCCGCACGATGCCCGGTGGCCTCCTCCGCCTCCTGGGGCCCAGGGACCGGTTTGGATTGCCAAGGGAGCCAGTTGACTCTCCCCCCTACATCCATCCCTTCTCGGCCAGATTCCCTCGGCTTGGCAAACACTCAGCAGGTTCCAAGAACGTCCCAGGAAACTCCTTGGGATGGGGGTGGGGGTGGAGGGGGGCTTCTGGGGACACCAACATTGGGAGGGAGGGCATTTCTGGGGATGCTCCTCCGCCCGGTCCCAAAGAACCCCTGCAACACAAGGCCTCGAGACCTCGGGTTCCAGCCCTTCCAGTTGGTGCCCCCTTTGCCCCCATGATGCTCCACGGGGGGGGGGGGAGGGAGGAAGCACCCCTTGTGGCCACGGGTTGAGAAGAGGCTCCCGAGGGGTTTCAACAGGAAACCAAGTGGGAGGAGGTGGCTCCTGGGCTCAGCCAGCTCGTGGCTTTTCCCCCTCCAGCTCCTTGACCTCTGGAGGGGTCCTTCGCCCGGCCCCGCCTCCCTAGACTTCCGATTAAGAAGCCAAGCTCCTGGAACGCAAGCTTATTAGCAAGCTAGGAACAGGCAGGGGAGGGCCAGCTCCCTCCCTCCCTCCCTCCCTCCCTCCCCAGCAGCTGCTCCTCAGCGGACAGTTACAAATGTGTTTCATTACTGGAAATCCTTCCCCACTGCCAGGCAAGGCGGGCTGCCAGGGCACCCACCAGGAGTGCTTCTCCAGGGGCCCCACCCTGCCCTCTCTTCCTCCCTCCTGCTTGCCTGTGGGAGGCAAAGCCAAGGAGTCGGGCACAACCGCTGGGGGGGGGGAATGGGGCAGAGGGGAAAGAGACATTCCAGCCCCCATCGGACACACCTTCCCACCGTGGGATGACTGGCCCTTCCCGCCCAATGATGTTCTAGGGCACTGTCAGGCCACATCTCAAAGCCCAGCTCCCTCCCTCTCTCTCTCTCTCTCTCACACACACACACACATAACAGAGCCCCAGCCGTGCCACCCCTGTCGCCCGGAGCGCAGGCGCCAGCCGCTTACCCCCCGTCAAGCCCAGGTGGATGCTCCAGTAGATCTGAAGGCAGAGCAGTTCCTTCTTCATCCCCCGCTTGCAGTGGCAGTCATAAAGCGGGCTCTCCTGCAGGACCTCCAGGGCCGCTTGGCACTCCTTGTTGGTTAGCATGGTGTTGCGGTCACGCCCGGCCACGCACTGGCGCAGGGTGCGGTACCGGGAGCTGCAGCTGGACTCTGCGGCACACAGCTCGTTGGCTCGAACACAGTCCACGGGGGCCCGCCAACGGAGGGGGTCCCGGGTGGCCAAGGAGGCAGGAGCAGCCCAGGCACCGAACACCTTGTCTGGAGGGAAGGAGACCCGGGCAGGGAAGGGAGGGAAAAGAGAGGCGGCGTCGTGAGTCTCCGTGGCCCGCCCACTACTTGCTCCAGGGGCCCCCCAAGAGCCGGCCGGCCGGCCATCCCTCCCTCCTCCCTCCTGGGTCAAAGCCGGGTGGGTGGCTTGCTCACCATCAGCCCAGCTCTGAACCACCATCACCGCCACAGAGGGTGTCCTCGCAGCTCAGCCCTGACCCACCCCAGACTCTCCACCGAGGCCACTCACTCCCAAGCCATGTTCCCCACTGTGTTGGGGAGGGGAGGGACAGAAGTGGATCGGGACCGCACAGCCTCAGCCTCTCCCCACTTCAGTGGAGCCACCGCTGCTCCACTGCACCCAGATCACAGCAGGCCCTCCAACCACAGAGGCCGATGCGCTGCGCTCCCACACCTCGCTTTCCTTTCCTCCCTTAGTCATTTCTCACGACTAGAGCGGCCAGTTGCATCTCACCAATTAAAAATGGACAAAAGAGGGCACAGATTTCCATCTCCTCATTGTCATGTTGTTGTTATGTGCTGTCAAATCAAAACCGACTTAAAGCAACCCTATGACAATTTTCAAGGTAAGTGAGCTATTTAAGGAGTGGTTTTATCCATTTGACTCCCCACCCCCCACCCCCAGTGAGTTTCCATGGAAAAGCTGGGTAAACGAACCCAGGCCTCCTGAGTCCCACTCCGTCACTTTATCCCCTACATCACACTGGGCCCCCAACTAATATGTATGGATACAAGATTAGAAAGGCTTTCCACCCTTTCGGCTGAAGCACAGGGCGTCTCACAAGGCAGGAAATCGGCTGTCAGCCGATGGACCGTGTGCTGGCTGCTGCTACGTCTGCCTCCGGGAGGCTGCTTGCTGGGGATGACGGGCAGCTTCAGGGTCCCTGATCCCTTCCTTCTTGTGCCTTTCCCTCTTTATATCAGAGTTGGGCCCGGCAGCCTTTCCAAAGGAGAGGAACCTTCTGCAGAAAGACTCCCCTCTGGCAGTCCTTCCTAGGAGGAGTGTCTCCTCCCCAAAAGAGGACACTGACCAAAAGAGGAGGACACTGACCAGGTTTGACGGGCAGGGAAGGTGAGCAACTGGCCTGGTTTTCCCTGTGAGCAAGGCAGTTTTCAAATCCGTCCCTTGCCCATCTGCAGCCACCCCTGCATGGAGTTTCTGTAGAGAGACAGCATGGAGGGAGATGCTGGGAGCACATCACAGTTGCTCCATCTCCTTCCACTGCTTATGCCCCTTCCAGTCATGGGGGGGGGGGGAGCGGCCTCTTGGAATGAGGAGAGAAAGCAGCCATGGGTGCTGACATGTTGTGGCCATGTCGGAGGGATGGCTCTACCCAGAAGCCATGCCACCTTCTAGCAGACAGGGATCTTGAACTCCAGCAACCACAGGAGGACTGTGGAAGCCCACAAGAGCCCCTTGCCTCAGCATAGAACTCTTTTGATGATGGTTGCATTTTCATCCCTTATTTCTTAATTTCTAGTATTTGTTAATCCCTTTTAATGCATTCTGGGTAGAAAGGAACAAGAAAACTGACGGAAGTCAGTTTTCAAAAGTTGTTTAATAACCTGCAGCCATATAGAAAACTACCATTTAGGGTGCCCACCAGAAGCAGGACAACAACAGGCCAGCCTGAACTCCCTTGGGGTGGAGGGATGGGTACAGAGGCATCCCTGTCTGGCATGCTCCCCAACATGACTTCTCACGGCAGTAGGACTTGCTACAGGATCTCTGCCAAAGAGCTGAAATTTCACACAGGAGGAGAAGGACTGTCAGGTGTCCCATGTGGCTTACAGGTCAAATCTGCCACCTGCAACTGAAATTGGAAGCTGGAATTGTTGGCTAGAGACTAGCAGTGTATGGTCTCTCAAATGCACACCAGTACCAGCCGAACTTCCCAACACCATTCAAAGGCTGCTCCACAAACAGGTGGCAGGAATCTAACCTGCAAAGTAATCCAGGCATGGAACCCTGTGCAATGCCAGGCCAATGCCTTGCCTAAGAAGGGGCATAGCTGGGCAAAGACCCTAGAGGCTGCATCCGGACAGCTGGCCTTCCCAAAGGCAGCCACGCCTCCCTTGTTGATCCAGAGAACTATTGCCCTAGTTGGCTTAACCTTGAACTGGTTCACTCTTAACCGAGCCCCACACTGACAGCACAGAATGACTCAGGACTCATTATCTCAAGAGGAGGGCGGGGTATAATTAGCATCACATGAGACCCAAAGTCCAGGCAGCTTCCTCCAGCAGTTTCATCTAAGTATCATTATTTTACTGAAGCACAAGGCACAGCACAGACCTTTCACAGCACTGCTGCACAGATTCTGCCCATTTGCACAAGTGGGCTGCAGTTCAAGTGTGTTGCTGCAAACTCAGGAACCTTGCAAAGTGCCAGGAAGTTCACAGTGTTCCAGCCTGACAAGAGTCTCCAGAGAACATGTTGCTCTCCTTAGAATCACATCAAAGGGAGAAAGTCTGACAAAGGGGTTGATGAATAAACCCCAAGTTCTCATCTGTTTCCTGGGATTAAAGTCATGCAGATGAGCGAGGGGAGTGGGGGAAGCTTGCGAAGAGTGAAGACCGTGTGGGTCTGGGTTTCCTGCCAGCAGGTGCCAAGCATCGCCTCGCGGCACAGCCTGCCATCTCCATCCAGGCCAGGGTCTGGATGGCTTCTGGCTCCTGCAGGGCCAGGACCCCCCCCCCCGTGTTGCACCAGCTGTTGAAAGTGGCCCTTGCCCCGGAGGGCCCAGGTGGCACCCTCTGTGGGGCCCAGCCAGCTGCCCAGAAGGCCAGCGTGCGCAGGATGCATCACTTGCAGCCTGTGGATCCCTCAGGAGCCGGTTCTTTCGTGCCCAGAAAATAAAGTCTGAACTCCTTCAAGGGAAGAGGAGCCGAGAAACAACACTATCCCACGATAGTGAGTGCAAGCTGACACTCAGGGGTGGTGTGTGTGTTTTTCCCCCACTGGCTGGCTGGCTGGCTGGCTTGATCAGTTTGAGCTGGAACCGACCCCCTCCCACTGAAAGGGAGAACGAGGTCCTTCTCCCTCCTGCGTCCAGGCCAGACCTTTCCCTCTGCCCCAGCCAAGGTTCCCCATCAACACCCACTGAACAGAGGGGTGAGAAAAGCTTTTGCATAGATGGGTGTGTGTGTGCGCGCGTGCCTGCACTGGGAAGCCTTCCCAGAAGCTCTTGGCCGAGGGGAGAGGCCTGGGAGGATGGGAGGAAGACCAGAGAGCAGCTCCTGGCAAACTTTGCTCTCCTGGGCAGGCTTGGCCAAGGCAGCTCTTGGCCCCTCCCCCACCCCCTGCTTTGACATAACTGGGAAAGACACTCAGGGGGCCTAAGTTGCCTCCAGCACCAGAGGCGGCAGCGGGCAGCGGCAGGAGCTGCCCCCTCCCCTCCCCTCCCCTCCCCTCCCCTCCCCTCTCTTAGCCATCCTCCTCACTGGGCCACTCCTGCCCTTCCCCGAAGAGAGGCAGCGACACCTGCAGGAAAGCAGGGGCTCTCCCTGACCGGGACGCCTTCCTCCACTCGCCAAGGGAACAAGCACACGGGGCGGCTCTGAATGCACAGGCAGCCTGTGCCAGAAGCAGAGGCATTTGGGAGGGGGGCTTGTCTTCCTGGCTGAAGCCCTGCCCGCAGGAAGCTCTTCCCAGCCTCTTTGCCTCGTCTCCACTATGCAGCACCTCCCTTCCCATCACTCGGTCCACAGAGTGCCAGAGGCTGATCTCCCAGCCCTGCATAGCAGGCTCGGGGGGGGGGAGGGGAGGCTCTGCTAGTCTAAAAAAAGGCACCCAAACTCCATGGCCTGTCTCTCAAGGCGCCTGATGTTCTAGCACATGGCAACAGGGCCGTTTGGAAGGGTTGTGGATGAAATGGCATCACACAACAGCTGCCGCCAGGGCCCACCCCTGGCCAAGAAGAACCAAGGCCAAGGCTTGCAAGGAAGGACCAGGGGTACAGCTGAGCTGCCAGCCTTCAGAAGGAAGGGAACAGCGAAGGGGCAAACCGTCTGTAGAAACCTAGACTGCCATCCTCCCTGAGGGGGCTCCCAGTTTCAGCCATGATCAACCTCAAGGGCATTTCCAGAGAAGAAAATTGGATCCCTTTCCATCTCAATGCCAGCCTGCCAGTCATCAGCGACACTCCCAGTTTCCAAGGGATGGGAAGTACAGGTGCAGTCTCTCTGCAAAGACTGTTAATTCAGCCCACTGAGAAAAGAGGTATACCTGGCCCATCAGTGGGGAGGGGCGGCATGGTCCAGAAGGAATATTGCCATCCTTTAGCAAATGACAAGGATGGCCAATGATGCTGACGAGGGAAATGGGCACTGATAATGGCTTGATTAGGTGCTGAGTTTGCTAAGCTTCAAGTGCTAACAACTTCCACAAAAGTCCCCTCAATGGCAGGCGTTTGGCAGTAGAGTCTTCCTGGGCATCATCCAAGCCCCCACCAATTGCCCTGATGGGTCAAGGAACAAGTCATGAGCAATCCAGTGTTGTTGTGGGAGCACGGGAGCAACACAGCTCCCTCCCCCATGCCTGCGACAACAAGAGCAAAGCACAAGCTCATGATGCGTCATCAGAGTGGTGTTCATCAATTTAGCAATTGTTGTGTGCTTCTTCCTCTAGGCTACGTGAGAGCCAACCCCGACCTCCACCAAAGAAGGCAACCAGCCACAATCTCATCAGTCACATCTGGAACATCTGCTCCATTAAACAAAGCAGAGCGCCTTGCACGCAATCCGCCACCAAGAGTCTCAATGGAATGAGTGAGAAGAGCTATAGCCAACAACCTAAAAGCACGTGCTGCACAACATTGGCCTCGCTGGCAGGTGCCCCTCGTCTCAAGGAGACTACTCCAAGAGGAGTTTTCCAAAGTGACACCCACCTTTGCCCCTGAAGCCAAAGAAGGAGTTCTCCAGATTGGCTCTCTGGCTGTCAGATCTGGGCAAATTTGCCCCAAATCTCTGGCAAGGCAGTAGAACAGTTGCTAACAATACCCAACGATATGGCACCGTTGACCATTATGAGGCTATACTCTCAGAAGCATTAATACTCAGAACAGAAGAATGGGGGATGGAACATGGATGCAAGAAGAGCCTTTCCTGAGGCTGAAGTATCTACAGGATGAGAGAGCAACCATCAGTCGCTGAGACCCCTGACAACCCCTGGACCCTAGACCGAGGCAGGAGGGATGGTCAAAGCAACCCATGTTGGGATGGGGACTCTTTCACTAAGCAACCTACACAAATTTGCTCCTGGAACCCAGTCCAGATCAAACTGCTATCTCCAAAGGCAACTGGAGGCCACCAAGTCTGGTCACATCACAGCCGCCAAGAAATCTCTACAGACAGCCATGCAGGGTGGGCGTGCAGGGTGGGGAGAAGCATTCTGCTCAGGAAAAATCTGGTTGGTCAAGGATGAACCAAAATTATCCATCCCATTTCAGTTTCTCTTTCAATCTTGTCAAAACACACTTCCATCTTTGACAGATGCTTGAAATGTTTTCAGGGTGCTTTTTTTTTTTAAATTCAAATCCTGAAAAGAAAAAAGAAAAAAAATGCACCACACACAATACTACTAAGAACCCTCAGAGAGTGACTCTTACTCTACAGAATCTCGTAGCCCACAAGCTTGACTTTTACATAACAAGAAAAAAAAAGTGCTACTCATTTCAACAGAAAAATCAAATCTTGTGAAAATTTGCCACACCCCAATAAACTGCTTGTCTCAGTTCTACTTGGTTCTCCTTGGACTTGACCATCTGTCCTCAAGTGCTCCCCGACCACCTTTGCCAGACGCCTCGCCATCACAGAGCCTAGGTCTTGTCTCCTGCATCGAGACCTTGTGCCTCTCAAGCACTGATCTGGGGCAACAAGGAGGCAACAAGGAACCCCTCCTGATGAGCCACTCCAGGAAAAGAACAGATCGTGCGGTTCTGGAAGGGCAGCCGCAGCCAGCAATGGGGAGCATGGCTGACCGACACGCAGCCTGGAACCACTCCACTTCGGATGCCTGTCCCCAGACAGAAAGGACGGCCTGGGAGTTTGGTGGAGACTTGGGTGTGAGGCTGACCCAAAGCAACTCCAGAGGGCGGCTGCTCAATCCTCGGCGCTCCCAAGATCAGGCCTGTAGGTCGCACGCCTGCAGCCTTTCCTCTCATATCCAGATCCATCCCTGCAACACCCTGATTTCCCCTCCTCCTTGGAAGATGTGCAAGTAAAAACCGGGATGGGGCCTGCTTGCCTGTGGAGAGAAGCCAAGGACCCCTCGGCCTCCTTGCCTTCTGGACAAGCAAGCCTCTCCCTGTTCCCTGTTCCCTGTTCCCTTCCTGGGGTTGTGTTCCTACAAGCAACAGGAGGCTTGTAGGGAATCAAAGCTGAGTTTGTCCCTGAGCATGTCTGGATGCCCCCTCTCTCTTTCTGTGCCATGGGTGGTGCCTGTAACTCCTGCTCAGACCATTTTGTCTGATGCCAGCCAATGCCGGTGCCAACTTGGAGGTGGCAACCAGTGGAGGTCAGAAACTCTGATTTTGGGGGGCTGAAGTGAGGGTGCTCCCGCTTTCAGTTCAAACGTCCTTCCCTCTCTATTTATCCTCTTCCTTTCCCCCTCCTTTCTGCTTCAAAAAGAAGGCCAGGTGGCTTTAGAGGGAACTGTCCAAGGTCCTGAACACCCAGTGCTGGCAAATAAAGAGCCAAGCGGGGGCCTCTTGGGACCATGGAGGCTCCTTCCGCGGAGGAAACGTCAGCAGACAAGTTTGTGCCTGCCTTTTTATTTTTTAAAGTGAAGGGTAAAATATTCCATATTGGGCATAACTGAACAGAAACTAAAACTGTCTAGTCCCACTGCCCTTTGTAGAAATTCAGAGTGGATCACACCTGGGTTGCAGGGAACAGCCCATGGGAAAAGAATATCATCCTCCTGGAGAGGAGCAGAGAAGGAGGAGTGGAACTGGATGGAAGCTGGTCCCTGTGAGGAAAGGCCACCATGCCTGAGGCTGGTTCTGCCCCCAGAGAAGAAACAAATAAGGTGAAACAAGAGAGAGGTATGTGTACAGTTAGGCACAGGGTGTGTGTGTGTGGGGGGACTGACAGGGAAAAGGATTTGCTTCCTCTCTCATCATAGTAGAAATGAGGGTCATCTCCTGAGGATGATGGGTTGGGAAATCCAGGACAGACCAAAGGAAGCGCTTCCCTGCAGAACTCACCCCCTTCCCCCACAGCCCACTGCAAGGAGGCCAGAAACCTAGAATAGCCACCCTGCCCAGCCCCACAGCTCCCTTCACAAAGAGCATGCCTTCATACCTAGCAGTCTCCTGCGTGGGAAGAGCAGGTAGGAAACCCACCCAGCGCAAGCCCTTGGGCTGTCGGCTTTGTTTTCATTTCCCAGCGTTCATCAGTGACGGTATTTGGGGGGGGGGAATTGCAGCTGCCTGTCGCTCTTGCAAGGAGGAGTACAAGCAGCTGTGCCTCTGAGACGTGTCCACTCACCCTGGGTCCAGTCTCAGGGCAAAACAAAACCAAGTCATGACAGATCGCCCATGGCTGGAGCTGAAAGGAGTCTGGTGTGCGAGAGGTGGGATTTAGGCAGACATTTGTAGCCTGTACATAAGTCCTAGAAGATGAGTCACACAACCAAGCAAACTAACTTGCAAATTGCAGGAGAATTTTAAAAGTCCTGGCTGTGCACTCAGATGCTTCAAACAGTTAAGGACCTCCCTCTTTCAGTGATGGATTCTCTATTCCACTAGTATAAACTAAGCAGGCCAAGAAAACCAGGCAGCTGAAAGCAAAAGCAACATTATAGACTTAAGCAACGGGAGTCCTCCAAAGACTGATTTCTTGCACGGATGGATTGGTCGGTAGGATAAGGGCAAAAGCAAGAGAAAACATTGAAGAAGGGCTGGCTGTTCTGTGAGCTGAGCAGACCTAAACGGGGGAGGGGGTGCCTTGGCTCCAGGGCGGCCATGCTGTATGGAAGCAGGAAATGAAGGAGAGCAGGGGGCGGCAGCAGGACGGGCAGCCTCCTCATCCCTCATCCACTCCAGTCCTTGGGATAGCTTTAAAAACCAGCGTCCGGGTGCCAGGAAGGAGCAACGGAAGCGCCCTTGAGAGAGAACCGCTGGTGTCCCGTCCCCCCCCCCCAATGGTTCCTTTCCCACGTTCCCTCCTGAGCCTGGATATGCCTCCCTTCCCCCAGGACTCTCTCTCTCTCTGTCTGTCTGTCTCTCTCTGGCCCAGGTCGGTAGAGTCGGCGCTGATACTCAGGTCCTTTGGAAGTTGTCCTGCGCTGGAGGAAAGCGCCTAGGGAATATTTCGGGCCTCTCCCCTTACAGACAACCTGTCTCGGACTGAAAGGCTCCCCCCGATCCTACGCACCCAGAGTTCGGTCCGGTACGGCGGGCGGGAGACACGCTAGAGCCCCGAGTCCCCGGCGGCAGCTCCGGACGGGCAGGCGAAGGATCGTCTCGGTCCCGCAACGGTTCGGCCTGCCCTACCCCCCCCCCCCCCACATCCCTCGCCGCCGCCCGGAGCGTGCTGTCCTCCCCCACACGCACACACGTGCCTCCGGTGCCGGCCTGGCCCTCCCGCGTATCCACGGAGACTCTCCGGCGGCAAGCAGCCTTTCCTTCCCTGCTTGGGGGTCCCGCAGCTCCGCGGGCGCTTCGTGCCCTGAACGACGACGACGAAACCCCGGGACGCCTGGAAAGCCCCCCCCCCGCCGCCCGGCTCACCGCTAAAGTTTCGCCACTCGAGGCAACGGGTTGGGAGGGGGGCGGGAACGCCCAAACCGACCTTGAAAGGGAGGCGCTCCCAGCCGCAGGCCGGCGGGAAGAAGCCGGCGGACCCGGACGGGGGGGGGGGGTCCCCTGGCCAGCCCTCTCCCCTCTTTCGGCCCGCGCTCCCCCTCCCTCCCTCCTCGGGCGGCCCTCGCGCCCTCCCGGGCTTCCTTCTACCAGACAACTTCGGGGTGGAGAGCACTCGCCCGCCAGCTCTCCGCTCTCGGAGGCGGGCGCGCGTCTTACACGCAAGGAGACCTGCCGGGCGGAGCTGCTCTTCCTTCGCGCCAGGAGCCGCTCCCGCCTTCCAGCCGCGGCGGACCCCGAACGCCCGGAACCCCGCCGGGACGGCTGGCCGTCCGGGAGCCGCGCGCTCACTCACCGAGGGCGAGCAGGAGGCACAAGGCTCCGGCCGCCAGCATGGTCGTGGCCGGCGGGTCTTTCCTCTCCGGCCGGCGGCGCGAAAGGGCTCCTGCCAGGCAGCCGCCCGCGTCCCCGGCGAGGCTCAGGCTCCGTCTGTCGGCCCCTCCGTCCTGCCCTCCTGCCGCCGCCCTCCTCAGCTTCGGCGACGCGGAGGCGCCGTCCCGGGTGCCGTCGGCGGCATCCTCCCGCCTATCCGCCCGCCTCCTTCCCCGGCGGCCGAGGGAGAGCGCGGAGGGCGGCGAGCCGCGACCAGCGCCCAGGCGGCTTCCTCCGGGGCGACGAGCGGGAGCTGCTGACGCTTGGTCGGCGGGGCGCTCCGGCGACCGGCCTGGACGACGCCCGGGCGCGTGTGAAGGGGGCTCTGGTGCCGCCGCCGACAGCAGCCGTGGCTCCTGCAACCGCGAAGTGCCCGGCGGCGGAGGAGGCAGGAGAGGGAGGAGGAGGACGTCGACGACGACGAGGAGGAGGAGGAGGAGGAGTTGGGGCCAGTCGCTGCCTCCCCTCCGTGCCGCCGCCGCCGCTTCAGTGCCCGCTCCTCGCTCGCCTCGGCGTGTCCAGGGGCCGGGCCGGGCGGAGGGGGGAAAGCTCCCCGCCCGCCCGCCCCCCCCGATCAGCCTCCCCCAAAGGAGGGATGGAGAGGTGCAGGCCCCCTCAGCCTGCCTGCCTGCCTGCCCACCCGAAGGAGGGGGCGAGCTAGCGGGGCCCCGGGGCTGGCCTGGCCTCGCCACCCGGGCGCGCCGTCAAACGTGGCCCTCGCTGTCTCAGAGGAGCCCCCGGAGCGCCCCGTTACTCGCCGCCCTCCGCCTCGGCCGCATCCCGGGCGGCGCCGGTACCTCCCTGCAAGGTGCGGGAACAGCAGTGTGCCAGCGGGGAGGGGGGCACAAGACGAGGAGGCGGAGGAGGCGGGGGCGAGGGGCGCGGCCGGGAGGGGCCTCCTTGCCCGCCCCCCTGCCCGCCCGCCGCCCTGCCCTGCGCTTTCGTGGAAAGCGGCCCGGCTCAGGTCGCTCCCTCGCTGGCCGCTCCGCTTCGCAGGCCTCCGGCAAGGCGACTCCGGGGGGATGGGAAGCGGCTCTGTGCGCAGCTCGCCCGCCGAGGCGCCAGGAGCAGAAAGAAGCGTGGCGGCGATCGTGCCTGCGGGTGCGGACAAGTCGTGAGCACGTCTTGGGCACGTGTCAATGGCATCCCCCGGGCTTTCTTGGGACTGGCCAGAACTCACGCTCCCTAGCAAAGCAGGCAGGCAGGCAGAAGGCTCCCGCAGGGGGGCCCTGTGCATGTGCAGAGTGCATTCCCCCAAAACACACACACACACACACACACACACACACACACACACACACACACACACACCCAGTCCCTCCAACCCTGAAGGGCCGACCTGTCTCAGGCAGGAAAGCTGGGGGGTTGTGAAAAGCTAGAAAAGCCATTAGTGACTAAACTATCTGTGTTTTTGTGGTGGTGGTGGTGTGTGTGTGGGGGGGAGAGGTTTTCTTCTGTACCAGGATGGGAGAAGCGACCATGGCCTCCTCCATCTCAGGCAGCAAAATGTTTTGGGCAGCTTTCTAGCTTTGGCTTTTTAGCCTCAGACACCAGCGAGGAAGGGCAGCCAGCAGTCTAGGGAGGAGGCAGGCCCACCCCCACCCACCCACCCCCGTCCGGGGCCTCCCCTGCCCTCCCTGGCCATGCCTTCTTCATCAGAAGGAGGGGAGCCTCAGCAGGAGGGGGAGGGGCCAGACTGGGGATCCCAGGGCCCAAAGCCAGGGCCAGGCCTCCTCGTGGTGCTCCTGCATGGCCAGGCAAGGGGGGGGTGTCTGCTCCCCTCCCCGCAGGGGCTCCCAAGCCAGCTTTGAGGCGCAGAGGGGGCAGAGGGACAGGCGCCTTTCCCTTCTCCCTGCTCCCCAGCCCTGGGCGGCTGCTCACAGGCCACCCACGCCCGTCCCCATCCTCCGGGGCTGGCCTCCCAGGAAGCGGCCTTGCCTCTTTTCTCTCTCTGTGTGTTTTCCTGAGCAGCTGCAGACAGCTTTGTTCCAGGTGGAGGGAGACACCCAGGCCGGAACCGGGGCTTGCCGCCATCTCTCCCTCCTGCACGTCCTGCCTGAGCCTCCCCCTGGGCCCCAGGTGGGCACGCCCTGGCCCTTCCATGGTCCGGCTTCCCAGCTGGGCTGGACTGGCATCAGGGTCAGGCCCTGCAGGCCCCCCCCCCACCTGGCCCTTAAGCTGGCCCTGCCGCTCGGTCATGAGCTTTTGCCTTCTGCTCAGGAAAACCATCCCCCCCACCCCCACCCCCACACACTTTCTCTCCTCTGGCCCAGGAATACAAAGCTGGTGTAGGGGTCCTTGGGGGGGGGGTTCTCCTTCCTTCTCTCCCTCTCCCCTTGGTTGGGCAGGAGAAAAAGGCAGGAGTTGCCACTCGTAGACCGTGTTACAAAAGGCCAGCTTCACAGCCCCCCCCTCTGTGTGTGTGTGTGTGTGTGTGTGTACACATGTGTATGCATTATGAGTCACAAGTGTGGGAGGGAAGGAATACTGAGGACCGTGTGCAATTGTCAGAGGGAGGAAAGAACGAGGGCCCTCTTGAAGTCCGCGCAGCTCAAGGAAGTGTCGGTCGGTCTCCAGGAGCCAGGAAGGCTCACAGGGCCACCCAGCGGAGGCGGCGGCATCCGAGGGCTCCAGGGAGCGGCATCACAAGGGCGTTGCTGAGCCGCCGGATGTGGCGCAGCCGCTGGCCTGGCCTTTCCCCATGGCCGGCCGTGGCATTGAGACCGCTTCTGCCACGCAAGCCACGGAGCCTAGCGGGAATGGTCGGAAGCGTGAAAGAGGTTTCCGTGGGGTGGGTGGAGGAGCGGGGGAGGGGGGGAGAGGGCTTTGTCCAAGGTTGGGGGAAGAATTGTGACTAACGGTCAAAATCTGTTCATGCGCGCACGTGCACATCTCTCTAGGCCCAGATGGAAACGGAGGCCATCCCAGCTGTGTCTGAAGTGCACAATTTCAGGAGCACAATGGGGGAGGGGGAGAGGAATTGGTGCCTCTTTGCACCCACTTCCATTCCACTTCCATTCTCCTTGAAGAAGGATCCACAGAGGGATATGCTGAAGGGCTCTGGGCGGGGGAGGGGGGATGGGACTGGCCACTCTTGCCTTGCTTCTCTCCCTCCTCCCTTTTCCTGACTGTAAACTGCTGTGCCAGTGACCCTCTCTCTCTCTCTCTCTCTCTCTCTCTCTGTGTGTGTGTGTGTGTGTGTGTGTGTGTGTGTGTGTGGTGCCATGGAACAGCATGTTCTGCTAGGTGCCACCAGCAAAGTCTGTGGCCTCTCTAAAGCAGCCTGTCAGTGGCTCCATTCAAAGTCTGTGGGCAAAGGCGACCCCAGGACGGGACAGAGACATCTCCGTCCAGCCTCCGCACCCCCACCCCCTACCCTGGTCTGGGAAGTATTGCACCCATAGGTTGCTGGGGTCTGGGGCAACCATCAGGACTGGGTGATACCTTTGTGGGGTCACAAGGAAGTTCCTAACAAAGTGGGCTTTCACGTCCCCGTCCCTTATTCTTGAGGCACAGGAGTTATAAAATCTTGGGGACGCAGAAGAGCCCAAGGATCCGACAGGCCTCCCTGGTGGTTTCCCTTGAAATCAGGCCGCTGGCGAGGTCAGAAGGGGCCTGTATAGCCAGGGCTGAAGTGAGGTGCCAGAGGGTCAGAGCACACAGCCTCCCTTGGCAACTTAGGCAGGTCCCTCCAGCTGGGAGTTTTCTGCCCCGGGGGGGGGGGTCAGCCGCTCTTCTTGCAAAAAACACACACACACACACAAAAACCAATCCAGGCAGGCAACAGGGGGGAGGGGGGGAGAGAGAAAGAAAGCAGAAGTAGATGGAAGTCACCTTCTTCTTCTGAAAACCAAGCTAGCCCTCCTGGGATGTGGAGGGGAAGGTGTTGGCATTTGAAAAGACAAATCCCTGCTCTCAGAAGCTTCTAGAGGTGGGAACTCACCTTTTCCCCTACCTTTGGGAAACCTGGCAACAGATCTGAGGAGGGAGGGGGGGCAAGAACTGCTTCAAGAGCCACATGTTGTCCAGCATTGACTACGGTCTCCCTCCCCCCCCCCCATACACAAAAGGCTGATTGTGGCCACTTCCTCACCTCTCTGTCCATCACAGCGGGGAAACACACAGACCCACTTGCTCAGAGCAGAAAAATGGGGAGCAAAATCCTGCGGTGACTAATGATGACTAAGCAGGATGTCAAATGTAGTTTTCCTATTAGCTTGGAAAGTCAATTAGAAGCTAATTGGTAGTCATGCCTAGCAGTTGGAAAGGATGAAATCCTACCCAAAGTGGAGTCTTGTGGAAGAAATTCTCCCGCTGGCCATGGGACCTGCTCCAGGTAGCTGATCACGGAGGCAACACCCACTGTGATGACCATGTGAAGCTGTTCAAGGGGATAAAAGAATTTGCAGAAGGGAAGGCTTCAGAAGGCAGGAACTGGGCTCCGGGTGGCAAAGCAGGATGTTTGAAATGCTACCCTTGTCTTTTTTTTGGGGGGGGGAGGCTCCTCTTGAGAAGGGATGTCATCACCTGCTCTGGGGTTGTTGTTTAGTCATTTAGTCATGTCTGACTCTTCGTGACCCCATGGACCAGAGCACGCCAGGCCCTCCTGTCTTCCACTGCCTCCCAGTGTAGGGTCAAATTCATGTTGGTTGCTTTGATGACACTGTCCAACCATCTCATCCTCTGTCGTCCCCTTCTTCTCTTGCCCTCACACTTTCTCAACATCAGGGTCTTTTCCAGGGAGTCTTCTCTTCTCATGAGATGGCCAAAGTATTGGAGCCTCAGCTTCAGGATCTGTCCTTCCAGTGAGCACTCACGGTTGATTTCCTTCAAAATGGATCGGTTTGTTCTCCTTGCAGTCCAGGGGACTCTCAAGAGCCTCCTCTAGCACCACAATTCAAAAGCATAAATTCTTTGGCAGTCAGCCTTCCTTATGGTCCAGCTCTCACTTCCGTACATCACTACAGGAAAAACCATAGCTTTGACTATTCGGACTTTTGTTGGCAAGGTGATGACTCTGCTTTTTAAGATGCTGTTGAGGTTTGTCATTGCTCTGGGGAAGGGGCATCAAAGATGTCCTTAGGATTCAGGGTGAGACACAGGGAGCACCAGGTGTGGAAAGAAGCTGTTGGAGGGCCAGTGTCCCGCCTTGGCAGGTGTTTATCTCTCAGCCCAGAGTGGACAGGCCGTGTGGGTCCTTCAACTCGGTTATCCCCCACCTACACATCTGCCACTGACCACCAGAGCAAAATAGGAACAGGAAGCAAAGATACCCACTTTCAATTTCCTCAAAGCAACCCACCCACACTTTTATGTTGTCAGATGTCAGTTTTAAAGAAAAATCGCACTTCATGCAGGCATCCAGGAGTGTATGTCTTCCTTTTCAAGTGTCCGTTTCTGGTGATGGGCAGCTCATGGAGGGCAAAGTCAGGAGGGCGCCTCGTGCATATCATCCTGACCCTGCTCCAGAAGAAAAACCAGCAGCTGGGGGCCCCCTCCCAGCGCCCTCCTGCCTTGTCATCTTCTGAACAACCAAAAGGTTTTGCTGTTTCAGAAAGGCCAGATCTTCCACCGATGCACAAGGCTGGGGAGGGTTAGGGTTTTCATAGCAAGGAGGTGTGCTGCTCCCATTTGTGTGTGTCTCTCTCTCGGGGGGGGGGGGGGTTGTGAAAAGTTGTAGACAACAGGCTTCCCTCCTTACAGCCTCAGTGCTGCCACCTGCACAGCAACCCTGGGCTCCCCTACCCTGGAATGGGCCTTGCGTGGCTGGTGCTGGTTGGAAGCCAGAGTCAGTCCATGCTAAAAAGGAAAGCCAATGTTCTGCATTGTTCCTCTACATCTTTCTAATTAGCAGAGGTCTTAATCTGGCGGTGGCGGCAGCTGCTGCTCTGGTCTCCTTGGCTGTGATCTTCTGGCTTCTCTCCATGCAGTCTCTACAAAGGGAAGCCCGGGAGAGGCAGCTTGCAAGCCAGGACCCTTCACTGGGCTGGCTTCTGACAGAGGATTCGGGCCATGGCGTGCTTTGAAATTCTGCTTTGAGACCCTTCTTTCCCTCAGACGGTCCAGATCATGGCAGTGCCACAAGATGGGTTTTCTGAATTCTGTTGTGACTGGTGTGAGGACACATGGGAGATGGCTGTATGCATGATGCGCGCGCACACACATACCCGAGTATTTGTTCCAGGTTTTGAGCATGGGTGCACTGAGGCATGTTCCTCCTAATCCTCCTACTGAGCTGTCCTGTGAGAGGCTGTCAGGAAACACCACGTATAACATTTCTGTTTCAAGGATATTCCCCTCTTCTTTGTCTCGGGTGCTCCGAGGGCGGGGGCTGATTGTTGCGACAGGGGAAGCTCAGCCTCCCTCTCTTCTCCTGCTCTCCTTGGGGGGGGGGGGCAGCCCTTTTACCTGGCACAGTTGCAGAAGAGACCCAGACCTCAGTGGATGACCTCCCCAAGGGGAGACTATCCTGTAGGCAAAGTGACGTAGGTGGTGCCCAGGAGTGATCCCTTCTTAGCAGAACTGGGAAAGGTCCCAGAGGGTTCACCCTCCAAGGCAATGGGGCTCATCCACAGGCAGGAATGGCTTGAGCGGCTTTGGCTCGGAGAAGGGGGGCATCATGCGCTTCTGCCTCAGGTGGCAGCAAGCCTTGGGACAGCCCTGCCTGCTTAGGCAGGGCCTCCTCCAAGGTTGCTGTGTTTGCCCTGGACCAAGGAACTCTCTCGTCTGGTTTCTGGGTCCATGCCTCTCTTCCCGGCCACACTTGGGAGCCAAGAGTAGGGACAGATCCAGCCTTTTCTTCACCAGGAACCTAAGCGGGAGGCGTGGGGGAGAGAGGAAGGGGCCCAAAGCTGCCCCATGAACTTCATAACAAGCTGGCAATATCGTCTCTTAGATCTGCCCGGTTGAAGCCCAGGATTGGACGAATGCATAATGATGCATAATAAACTTCAGAGGAGCCTTTTGTGCAGCTGTGGATGCCACCCTCAAAGGGGAACCCTCCCCCTGAAGTTCAGAGCAAGATCTGCAGGCATCTAACAGCAGGCACTGGTGAGGCCATTGTGCGCAAGCCACAAGTGAGCAGATTCCAAAAATAGCACCCTTTGCGCCTCTGGAGCGCATCCTTGTTGCCAGCCTTCTCCTTCCATCTTGGTCAGGGCAAGTCATGAGGAGGACCGCAGAGGGGGTGTGGAAAAGCAGCCCCACTCCCATCGCCCCATTGGTGAGACACACAAGGAAATGGGATTTGACCCACGGCCCCACCCCTACCGCTGCTCTCCTTCCCTCCCTTCTTGTCAAAGCCCTGCGCCTGCCGCCAAGTCCACGGAGCGACAGGCAGGGCTTCCTGCAGGACAGAACCGCCTCTGAGGGGCTTCTGGCAGCGGGCACTCATCCAGGGGATGGAGAGAGAGACCTGGCCAAGGGGCTCCCCTCCCACCAAGCCCTCTGAGGGCAAGCGGGATCTTCTCCCACTTCCTGAATCTCATTCAGAAGGAATTACCATATTCTGCAGTGTCAAGGTTGCTCAAGAGAGGCATTACTCATCCCTGCGTAATTCTCCATGGGGAGACATGGTCAGATCCTCTCTGGATGCCACCACGTTGTTTTCTCTCTTGCCTTTGTGGGAATTTCCTGTGAGGAGCAAGCAGGCCGTCCCCCTCCAATCTGATCCTACAGACTCCCAAGTGCTCCTTGGCAATCTAAGGATATTTTCCCCCCTCACTTCCTTTTAAAAGCAGCTGCCTGTTTCTGCACCTCCCTGCCCTTCACTCCTGCCCTCCTGGCTCAAATACATGGGTGAGGAAAGAGGGCCAGGCAGTAACTTCTCCTGCCAACAGAAATGCCCTCTCCTGTTAGCAAACTCTCCTTCTGCCCCCAGAATCTCCGAGACCTGAGGACGCGACCATCGGCCAGGAGAACAGAAGCTGAAAAGAGAAGGAGCACGGATGGGGCAGACCCCATTAGGCCGGGGCCAAAGCTCTCCTCCTGCACCTGCCCAGGCGACAGGGAACTGGCAGAGGCTTTTGTGATGAATCCCGGTCTGCATGGTTCATCGGGGAAGGGAGCGATGTCCCACAATGGGCCAGGGCCCCAGGCAGCTCGGCTGTGCTCCTGGCGCTTGGCCTCAATCAAACAAGGAATCAAATTGCATTTCGCTAAAAGCCTCGGAGGCCGAGCTCCCTCTTCAGTGCTGCTCAGAGCAGAGCTGGGGGGGGGGGGATGAGAATGACCTCCATTAGGTGGATGTAATGAAGAAGGTTCGGGCTGGAAATTGGGCAGCGGGGGGGGGGAGCATAACTGAATTAGAAGCCTTCTCACCCCATTTAGAGAGAAGAATTAGCTGAGATGGGGTGAGTGGCAGAAAAGCAATGCTAAACATCCCTCCCTCCCTGTAAACATGTTTCCTACGGCCACCGGGTGCTCTCGTGCAGCAGGCAGCTTATGGTACCAAAGGGAAGAGACACAGAGGAGAGATTAGGGTGGAGCTTGGAGAAAGCAACGCTTAGCAGTCTGTCAGCATAATTTGTGGGCCCTGCACGGGACGCTATGTGCATCTTTCTGTACATGTTCAAATAAGAAAAGAGGTTCAGAATTCCTGGGCAGGCAGGAACCCCCCCCCCCCGTTCCCCCCAACATCCTAGTTCTCCAACCCATCACCCACTGTTCCCAGGCACCTGTAAGAGACCTGTGACTCCCTCAGGGGGAGAACGGGCAGGCTTAAAATGCCTTTAAAAAGCAGATCAAATCTTCCCCGACCAAAATGCAGCTTTGCCAAGAAACAGGCACATGAACGATATATAGACAAGTAAACGTAGATTCTCCCTTCAAAAAATCCCGTTTGTTTCCCAGCCTGCTCTCCTGCCAAACCTAGTATCAAGGCAGGTCCTTCCTGCTTACAATATCGCAGGGCTTCCATACCCAGGCTCGGCGGTTTTCCAGAATTCAGAAATCAATTGTTTCTCTCTCCCTGGCAAAGAATTGCTTGCTTCATTCCATTTATTCACTTCCTTGATAACACTGTCCAAGAACCAAGCCTCTCTGTGTGGCTTAGCAATGCAAAAGCTTTTAGGTGTCAAACAGAAAGCAGGCTGGATCGTTCACCGCCCCAGGGTCCCAGACGGAAGGCTCCCTGGGAAAGGACCCCAGACCTGACAGGACAGCCTGGTGGCGCGGAAAACTGGAGCTCTTTTTTTCCTGGGAGGCTCTCCAGTGGTGGTGGTGGTGGAGGGGAGTGAGTTGGCAGTCCTGGGGTGCAAATAAAGGCATGGGGCCAGCAGTAAAACCTGGGAGACATGCATCCCTACTCTTGAGGGAAACTCAAAGTCTGACTTCTGCTTTGAGTTAGGGTTACAAAGGGCGGAAGGTTGCTGCCTCTTCTCCTCGTCTTCAGAGTGTTCCATAATCAAGGCAGTGTCTTAGCAACCCCACAAAGAGCAGAGAGAGACCCTTGCAGATGAAGGAGGAGCTGAAGGTAGCAGGGAAGGAGGAGGAGGAGGAGGAGCAGAAGCACCTGGGAGTGCAGGGAGGACTGCCTGGCACCCAGGTGGGCCTGAACATCAGAGGTTCTACTAGCAAAGAATGGAGGGGTCCTTCCCAAGCCAAGCTCACTGGAGCTGCTTCTGTGCAAGTTGTCCAAAAGGCTGCAGCTGGAGAGCAGGCACACCCAAGGCCAGCCAGCCACGGGCAGGCTCAAGGGCCACACATGAGTCCCGGTGGACCCCTGAAGCTGGCAGGCCCATGCGGTTGAAGGTGGACTCATAGTGTGATGGGTTGTCCTTCAGCCAGCCTTCCCCCCCCCCAGAGTTTTCCCCACTTTGGCTTTCTCTTGCCCCACTGGGCCACAGCAGTGAGGGACATGGGACTTCAGCTTCTCCTGCGTGACCTTCTGCTCCCTGGTCAAGAACTAGAATGTCACAGGCAGCAGCCTCCCACCGGCCACACTTTGTGCCACACCCTCAGCTTGGACTCCGGAAGAGAAATGGCGCCAGACGTGAGACGGGCCTCTAAGCAGCGGAGAGGAAGGAGCAGGGCCCTGCAAAATAAGATGGCAGCCTCAGTCACAGGGACCTTGAAACATGTCCCAAGGTGAAACTCCACTTAACACAGAATCTGTATTCCCTGCCCTTAACACACTTTCCCTCCCAGTGATGGGATTTCTTAATAGGTGGGTGCTTCAGTGAGCAGACCTACAAAGTAAACTCATGTTTACTTTATGGTAATCCTTAGAAAACAAAAGTCATGTCAATGCAAATTGATGAAAGGTGTTAATGGTGACAAAAGGATACCTTTCACCATTTGAGAAAGCACTTCTTCTAAATACATACTCAGTGTACCAAGCAGATTGACCTTTGGTCTCTTAGATATTTCCCAACCGTGGCATGGCTTCCTATAGCCTTTGCCACTGTTCTTCCAGAGAGCCCCTGACCCGCAGACCTCCTTCAAACAGTGTTCTCGAAGAGTATGCTGTGGGCTTCTTGTTAAAGTGGAACTCAAACCATTCCTTCCATATTTACTTAATCCTTTGGACAAAAACATTGATCACATTGCTGTAGTTATCCTTATAATTATTACAAATAAAACATTTATGGTATTGCATTTTATGCAACGCCCTGAGCACCATGGGAAAGAGTGTTCCAGAAATTAAAATCATTA
Source organism: Pogona vitticeps (assembly GCF_051106095.1). Classification (NCBI taxonomy): domain Eukaryota; kingdom Metazoa; phylum Chordata; class Lepidosauria; order Squamata; family Agamidae; genus Pogona; species Pogona vitticeps. The sequence goes on from NC_135790.1 coordinate 408,957, forward strand.
ATAGCTCTAATTAAATTGCTTGACTTCTCCTTCTTGGTAACCAGTTTCCCTCCCAGAATCATATCCTTGTTCTCTTCAGACAGGCTTTGGTGACGGAGATATAAGAAGCCACCAACACGTCCCAAAGAAAAGAGGATCTGGGCCCCATGACATTGGGCTCAGCTGTCTTCCATGGGAAGAGACAGAGTGGCCTTTGGAGGGCTGGGAGGGAACTCTGAGCCATCGCTGCCACCGCCTCTTCTTCCAGAGTAGCGGGGGGGGGGGGGTTGTGAAAGCAGGCCAGAGAAGGAAGGAGAAATTGGGGGGGGGGGGAAGGTAGAGGGGGGGGCTGGTGAGCATTGAGGCAAACTATGATAAAACGTTGGCTCACTCTTTGTTCTGGGTCTCCCTCTGCTTTTAAGATGGGAGGCCCACCTGAACTTTTGTACTTCAATAAAATTGGCGTATTGTTAAAAAAAAAGAGAGAGGCACAAGTGGCGAAAGGCCTGCCTCTTCCACCAGCATCTCCCGTCCTGTTTTCCTGGTGGTTCCCTGGTATGGATATACAGGGGACAACGGTCGGTCTGTCACCACCACCACCACCCTGTCAAAACTCACTCCACATGACTGAAGTCTTCGTATTCATGAACTGTGTGCTCTGCCATAATTGTGCGTGTGAATATTTATGACGCAGCTCTCTCTGTATTTGCATTCTGACACCCTTGGTGCAAATGAGCCACCCTCTGCCTGTCTTCAGATAAAGACAATCCCCGTAATTGCTCACTGCTTTGCTTCCCTCTCCCCTTCCGCTCCTCCTCTTCCCCCTACACTTCGGAGATGCACTGGTGAATAGATAGTCCTCGGGTGGTGGCTGCAGTCATTGCTAACACAAGCAACAGGGCGTTTAGAAGAGCAAAGAGGGTCACCGCAGAGTGGAGGGCAGCCTGAATCCCTCCATAATTGGGAAAGAAAGCCTCCGTCTTTGAATAGCTGGGCCCTCCTCCTTGGGGTCCTGGGCTGCTTGGAAGACAGGGAACTTTTTTGGTTCAGGAACTCCCTCCCCTCTTCCTGGCCACTGCAGGCATGGCGCTCTTTTTCATGTCTATTGCTGGACATTTGTAGAGTGCCCCAGAGCGTTTGAAGAAAATGCAAAATCTCAGCAGCCCCTGCAGCTTGTTAGGCAACCATTAATACCTGTTGCAGGTGGAAAGAGGGAAAGAGGTCAGGGAGGTGCTGGCTGGCCTCAGAAATCCAGGTCCATTCACCACAGTCATAGAGCACCAGCCTAACCAGCCAAGATGGCTGAGGACCAAGCTGTGCTGAGCTCCCCTTTGGCCTGAACGTCTGCTGGCATTTTGAGGGCTGGAAGGCAGAATATCATTTCCCCAAACAAATGCACCCATCTATTTAACACAGCTGGTGGTGCCCTATGCAACCCCACACGTCGATCCTGCACAGCCAGGAGGCAAGGAGGGCCACCGGCACCAGCAGCAGCTCCGGCCCTTGGTTAGCTGCAGCCGTCCACACCTCCCTTAGTTTTGCTCCTCCTCCTCCTCCAGGAAGCCTCTCCTGCTCTGTCTCAACAGATATCCTGGCCAGATGCTGGCAGGAGCTGCCCTCAAGGTGGTGCGAGGAGGTGCTCAGCAGTATCCCTGAGTCCGTTGATTGCTTTTGTGGTCTCTCACCTCCTCTTTGAGGCTTCACTGCTTTGTCAGCAGGAGTATTTTTATTTCCCTCCCTGCAGGCTCAGGAGCCTGCCTTGCTACTTGTTAGCAACCCTCACCTGTCTTACAGTCCCACTTAAATTAGGCTTGGGATCTCTGAAATGCCACATGCCTTGTGGCAGCCCTTCCTGGAGTTGCTGCAGCTGCAAAAGCTTTCTTGCAGCGGGTGGAGAGGCCTGAGACCCTCCCCTCCCACCCCTTCGCAAACACATCCTGTTCACACACACACACACACACACACACACACACACACCAAAGAAGAAGAAGAAGAAGAAGAAGAAGAAGAAGAAGAAGAAGAAGAAGAAGAAGAAGAAGAAGATCTGCAGGGACCCCCACTAGAGACCCCCCCCCAATAGTTTTCCTTTTCCTTTTTAACAGGAATGGGTGGCAGGCGGGACTTTCTGATGCCACAGGTCTGCCCTTGCATGAAAAATAATAATAATAATAACTTTTAAAATCCCCTCTGTGAGATGGGCCTGAGGAGATGGCTCTGAGCAGCCCCACTTTTTTTGCTCCAAACGAAAAGCACATGGGAATAAGTTTTTGATGCTGGAAGCCTCCAGGCGGAGGGGCCAGAGCACCCTTGCTAGGTGGAGCGCAGCTTGCTAGTTCTCTCTTTTTACCCCCCCCCCGCCACTTCTTCCTTCCTTGACGTTGGGGGGGGGGGGGAAAGAGACGCCGCCCTCTCATCCTTCAGAGGGGATAAATGTTCCTCCTCCTGACCGACCCCCTTGGGCTTTGTTGTCTTTGACCAGCCAGGAAACAACACTTGCAGTTAGAACAAGTGAGGGTCTGGAAGCCCTCGAGGCGGCTCCGCTCCTGACCAGCCCTTAAAGCTCCCGGAACGGGTCCGCTTCCATCCAGCCCTGCCCTGCCTTGCCCTGCCCGGCGTTGGAGCAGGAAGGGCTGGGGAGCTGTCCAGCCCCGCAAGCGACCGCCTCAGGGCAGGGACGCCGCCGAAGCAGGCCGGGAGCTGTCCAGCGGCGGCGGCGGGTCTTCTCTCGCCCGCCGAATGAGGTCAGAACTGGGCGGCCTCCGCGCACAAGCTGGGCAGCGAGGCGGCGGCGGGTCTTCCCCTGTCTGTTGCTGCCTCACTCTGTTCTGGACCCGCCGTGAGCTATTCTTTGGCTCCTTCTCCCTCCCAAACGGGCCATGCAAATGTCACCCGAGACCCATCATTGCTGCTGCTCCCCCACACTCGCACCCCGCACGGAGGTGACCGGCAGGTGGGTCTGGGATTAGATGGAACGACGTCCCATAGAACTGTGGATTCCTAGGAGTGCATATCCAAAGGAAACATTGCAGAATATCAGAATACTTTTGAACGACAGACCTCTCTTTCTGAAGCTCAGATCAGGTTCCTTGGGCCACCAGCCCATCTCCTGCTTCCTGAAGAGTGGAGATCAGATACCAGGAGACAAAGATGGAGGGACTCACCTGTGCTGGAATGACACACCCAGATCTCCCCCACCCCACCCCACCCCACCCCACCCTACCCGCACCTCACCTTCTCCTGAAAGAGACTGCCGAGCTAACAACATAATGACCCGGCCACTGGCTCATACCATCTGCTTTCCCTCCTGTCTGATTTACCGCTTTCATTCTTGTTGGCAGTGGAAGCTGAGCTTAATTAAATGTATTTTTATGTGCCTTTAATAACATTTGCAATTATACAAGCTAAGACAGTAGGAAGATGAGAAAAAGCAAAACCAGCAATTATTTCCAACTGTTTGCAAATGCTGGGGTGGAACTTTCCTTCCTACCTCTGAGGACGAAAGCATGAATTACGGTATGTGCCCACCCTGGTGAAGGGCAGGCAGGGAGGCAGAAGGTTCCCCTTTGCCCACAGATGAGAACAGAGCCGGCTCTGAAACCATGCACAGCTCCAGAAGATCTAAGCAGGGGAAGGGGCCCTTTTCTGATCCTGTTGAGGTAAAAAAGCAAAGCAAAGCAAAGCAAAAAGCAGAACACTGGGTTTCTGGACTTGAGCATATGCAGGAACACAGCCACGGCCAGGATTTCTGTGGTCTAAAACAGTAAATAAAGCAAAAGAAACTCAGATTTCCGATACAGGAGATCGATAGAAAATCTATCCTGCCTAGGAAGTCAGATGAATGGGATAACTTTCAGGTAAAGTTGAGAGAGACACAGGATTTGATCTCAACAAAGAATTGTAGAGTCGGACAACACACCAGAAAAAAAAATGCTTGTCATTGCTGGAAAACCACAATTACAGGGTTTTGGGGCTGGGTGCCATGTGGCCTCTGCTTGAAGTTCTCTAACAAAGGAAACTCTACCACCTTCTCAGACAGTCCCTTCCACCCTCAGCCAACTCAAACCACCTCACATGCCTTGCTAAAAATTAGCTAAAGCCCTTACGCTGGTTCAAGATTTGTCTCAGAGAACTAGAGGAAACAAAGATGTTTTCCCCCAGTCAAGGCCCATCTAAAACTAGCTGGCACCTTCCAGGTTTCCTTCTAAGATGATCTCTAGGCCCTTCGCCACCTTCTTTGTTCTCCTCTGGACCTGCTTGAGCCAGTCCATCCTCTTCTTCAACAGTGTTGCCTGCGGGACCCACCGCTATGATGGGGAGTCAACGGAAGGGATCCACCTTGCACCTCCGTGGACTCTGCCCTGTATCGGGTACACATATCTGGGAGTATTCCATGGGCAATTTAATTCCATCAGGGCAGGGGAATTTCCTTCTGAGTGGACATCTTTTACCACTGTGTGAAAACGCTGCTGGCCACAGGCCATCGGGTCCAGCAGTGCCTTTTTGCTGCTGAGAAGGGAAGAGGGGCCTGAGGGTTTTGGTCAAAAGGCGCAACGTCCCAGCCGGGGCCCACTGGGTCTCAAACGGGCAGATGGCAGAGGGCGAAGAGGGCCAGGCAGCTGCGCGCCAGTGGCAGAGGCTGCCCAGCCAGGCCTCAACGCGGCAGGACGGCTGGGGGTGTCTCTGTCCTCCTCTGCCTGCTTTGCTTCTCATTCCCAGCCAGCTGCTCTCTGCAATTGATCCCTGAGCGCTTCAGCCCAGCAGCGTTGTAAGAATAATTGGGCTGCTGCCTTTGATGCTATTAACTGCCACTATAAATCGCGTCTCCTGCCATTAAACCTCCCCCTCCTCCAACCCAACTCCATGCTAGCAGGCAAGGGACAGGAAGGGGGGGTGGGACTCGGTCCTGCCTGCCGCACAGTCCTGGTTCAGTCCACAAGGAGACGGTCCTTTACAGCCTCAGGTGGTTGGAAGGTGACGATGGTGAACGTCACATGGCTGCCTCCTCCAGGACACTGGGGCAGGGCATCCATGCAACCGCCTGGGCTGAGGCTGGCCGGCAGCAGGTGCCCCATCTCTTTAACCTCTCAGGCAGGCAGGCAGGCAGGCAGGGAGGGAGGGAGGGAGGGAGGGAGGGAGGGAGAGAATTTGCCCCCAGCAGAGGTGCCTACTTTGGAGTGTTCCCCTGGCTGTGCCAAAATGGAGGAAAAGCCACCAAGTCATGCCACAGACTTTGTTGAAACACACAAGAGTGTCCCCTGCCCACGACCTCCCTGGACAAAGACACGCTGTGGCCGGTGGATGCGCCACTGAGGCTTTCAGCCTCCCTGGGTCTTCGTGTTCCTGGCTGGAAAAGTTAGGTGGGGGGGCAGGGAGGAGAGAGGTGGGAGCTGGAAGGGGCTTTGGACGGCCTTTGGTATTCAGCCCACCCCGAGCACCTCTTTCTCCCCATCCGGCCCTCCTGTGTGGGCCTCCAGAGTGAGGCCACCACTGAAGGGGGCTGATTTCAAGAAAGGCCAGCCAACCGTAAGGGGTTGCGTCTAGTGCTGGAGCTCTCGTTCAGCACCAGAGGGACCCTTCAGAGGGAATCTGCAGCCAAACAAGCTGCCTGGCTCTTTGGCTTGGATTGGGGAGGAAGGCGCCTTTGGCTGCCGCACATCAGGCGGCAGAGCATCTTAAGATGACTGCACGGGACGTTGGCCCTGCCCCGCTCTGATTATGGCCCTCGGGAACCCGAGTACCTTTGCCAACCAAGTCTCCCTGGGGCCCGGACAGTTGCACGCCTTCGCTCCGACATGAGATTTTGGGGGGGGGGGGGCCTCGCCACAGGCACCTCGCCTCCTCCCCTCTCCACACCCTGCTCATGAGCAGGACAGGAAGGCGACTGGCTTGATGTGGCTAAAATGGGCAGAGCTTCACCGTTGGTCTGCAGATGGCCTCTGGTCTCCAGCTGACACCCATCAGCAGACAAAAGAGTCAAATGCACAATAAATCACATTCCTCCTCAGAGAAGATCATGGGTTTTATGTGATATCTGGAACAGAGCGCCCTAAGAAAAATGCAGTCGCCATGTTCCCACTTTTGGAGGATCGAAGACAGAACAAGACAATTTTCTGTAGGACCAAAAGTTATGGGTTCAAACTGGGAGAAAGGAGATGTTGCCTGAACCTTCCAAAGAACAGCCTGTTTGAGAGGGGGGTGGCCTGCCTGGGAGGGTGGTGGGCATTCCTTCCCTGGAGGTCAATAAGCGGAGTCTGGATGGCACTGGGGAGGGAGGGAGGGCTTTCGGGACAGAATCCCTGATATGAGACTCTTCTAGGGGGCCCTACCAGCTCTGCAGCCCAATGAACCCTCTTGCATTCTAAACCAAGAAGGGAAGGAGGGGTTGGCTACATGGGCAGCTTCAGGTTAGGATGGGGGAGGGTTTCTGTTCACCCCATAATAATGCCTCTGTTCCTCTTGCAGAAGCTGGGCTGATGCGTGCAGCCCACCACTCATGCTCAAAACATCTGCCGGCCTGGCCCGTGCCTTTGCTTGATAAGTGCCCCCCCGACTCTGCCCTCTTTCTTGCCACCTCTGCCAAGGTAGATCCCAGGCACGTCCCTCGGGGGCTGGCTCCCCCACTCCCCTCCCAGTCCCCCCTCCCTTCTCAGACTGAATCCCAGCTCTTTCTCCAGAGACTCTCTCGTCTCTCTCCTGGACTATCTGCATCACATTATGCAGGCCGTTTCCAGGGGCCACCTTTGGGTCAGAGCGATCAGTGGAAGCCACTTAGCTGCCCATTTTGCTCCCAATAATAGGAGCCTAATTTGATTACTCTGCAACCTGGCCATGCTGTGATGGAATAATTGGGAAGTTCTACTCGCTACAGGTCAGTGCATTCGCATGCTGAGATGCGCTCCTGCCTTCTCCAAAAACAGGGTGGATAATGCCCGGATTGGACCAGAGGAACATTAAAAAATGGATGAGCTTTCTAGTCTAGCAGACTCGTCTCTGTGCTGGACATTGTACAGCTTCGGGGGTGGGGCAAAAGGGGGGGCAAAAAAACCCCTAACAAGACATGGCTGGATCAGGATTTGCCTCCGGCCAGCACCGGTTTCTCCCTTGGGGCCCTGGCAGAGGTGTGTTTATGGGCTGCCGCTGGTCCCTAGGGTGACCCCTTCCTCTGCAGGGGTTGCTGTTTGGCGGGCCCCAGGGTGGTTTCCCCCGGGGGGGGGGGAGCTGAGCCTGGGACCCTCACCTGGGAAGCTGCATCTCTTGGGAAGGGAAGAGGCAAGAGAGCCAGGGAGCGGCCTTCGTCACCTCAGAGGAGGCGGCCTGGGGAGGGGAGGCTGGCCTGCCCCAGCGTTCTCCTGTCGCCATCTGGGGGAAGTGCTTTTCCTCGGACCCCAGGAGGAGGAGGAGGGCTCGCTGAGATTCAACGCGGTCGCCTGTAGGCATGTGTGTGTGTGTGTGTACTCACATGGGTGGCTGAAGCTGGTTGGTTTATTTCTTCTTCTACGGCAGCTCCGTGGCTCATACCTTGTGGGCCCCAGTTGCCCTAGGGCCCTACAAGTGTGGGGCACACACTGAGAGCAGTAGAAATCCACGTGCATAGGTCACAATTCTGTTGGGTTTGGGGGAGGGGGTGGCCGGTCCCGAAGGGCTCCATCGGGGCTCCCCCATGAAGAGAAGGTTGTCAGTGCAACAATCGGGGTGGCCGCTTGCAGGCCCCCCTGTCAGACCGTGACAGCAAGAGTGGGAGAAAAGGGGAGCCTGAAAAGCTGTCTCAAAGGAAATGTTATCCCTGACGTTTGACAAAGAAGCCCACGAAGGAAATTGCCTTTGACGTTCTGCTAAATGTCAATTTTATATGGGACCCAAATCAGAAGATGAATCCTCTAAATGCTAATTGGAGACATGAGGCTCCTATTAGCTGGGACCAAACATTGCCTCCCTCTGCTTCAGATGCCTTGATTGATAAAATTATTCTTTTTATGGTCTAATTAATTGGAATGTCATTTGGCCCTGCTGGAATTTGTGCTTAGGCTTGAGGGAGTTCCAGGGTCAGTCCAGCAGCAGGGTGGGGGGGACGGGAGGCATGGGCGCCGCCCCCCCCAGGGAAAAGGGCAGGACAGAAGTCAGGCCCAGAAACGGGGGGACGAGTGAGTGCCACACATGCACACAGACACAGCTAGTCACCAGAGCAGGGGGAGAAAAGCACGCTGAGAGAGAATTTAGTACCTCAGAAGACAGAGACAGAATGCAAGGCAACCTTAAGATATGGGAGAACGAGGCCGAAACCCACAAAACTGGGTTTGGATTCCCACATTTAGGCAGGGAAAACCAGGTGGCCCCTAGCATGCAGGGGTAGAGTCTTTCTGCACATGAAGGCTCAATTAGGGAGTAACCTGGCCACTTGATCCCACTGCCACTCTCTTGTCCTTCTTCTCTGCGCTCTTGTTCCTTTCCTGCCTGTGCCAGCACGGATGGACACCGGAAAGGAGAAGAAATCCCACACAGAGAGAAAGGGGGGGGGATGACCCAGAGGTTTGGGCTGAGAAGGCCAGCCTGGGAGCTGGCTTTGCCAGCTGAAGGAGAGCGGCCAACACCCTTCTCCGCACAGCAGACAGATGCACAGCCTTCTTTGGTGAATGGACTGCTCAGCAAGAAAAGGTTAACCTTGCCGTCCCCCGTCGGCGCGCTTGTCACAGCGGCTGTCGACAAGAATCAGAGCTGCCTGGCACGGCCCTCCATCAGATCGAAGCTGGCCTTTCAGCTGCAGGACACGTCCACGGAGGGACTGCAAGGCTCCAGCCTCTTCCCGGAGTGACTGCAGAGAGCAGACGAGACACCTCCGGGCAGCCTTTGACTTTGCAGCGCCAGGCAGGGAGGATGCTCGTCTCCGGAGGAGGGCAAGGAGCGAAGCTGGGCGCTCCTCTCAGCCTCTCTGCCTAGCCTGGGCCAAAGCAGCACAAGGAAGGACGTGGAGTGAGTGGCAAGGTGGAATCCAGACACGGCTGTGACTCGGGAGCCACACCGGTCAGCAGGGAACACCCCTGCAGATGCTTTCCTCAGGGAACACCACTGGCCCTTGCTCCCCTCCACCAAAGGTGGGCTCTTGCACGTGGGCAGCCTGCCTTGGCCAGCCCTCTCAGCCTTCCCCCTTGTTTAGGGGCAAGTCAGACCCGTCGCCCGTGGCCGGTGCAGGGGCCCCTTGCCCAGAACGGAGACTGACGAAGGAAAGCACCCTGTGTCTGCCCTCCGGCCTCTGGGGAGGGGAAGGAAGGCCGGGCCATGGGGGGCTTCCGCAGAGGTGAAATGGCTCAAGAGATGGAAAGGGAATCACGTGGCAATGCGCTCCCGGCACGCCACCGCCAACGACCTCCAGAGGACAACGCTACAGCGCCCATCTCCTCTCTTTCCTTCCGGGGTCTGGCCAAGACCTCCGAGTGCCTGAGCGTGGAACGCGTCCCCATGGGACAGTTCAGTGCACGCAGCCACAGCTCTTCCGGGGCTCCCTTTGAAGGGCTGGAAGCGCTGCGGAAGAAGAAGGAAGAGGGAACGTGGGGGGGGGGAGAGAGAGAGAGAGAGAGAGGAGAGAGGGAGCAGAGACAGCAGGGCCTCCAGCGGAGCTCCTGCTAGGAACAGGACAGAGAAGGGTCTTGCATCAAAGAGCCACAAAGGTGCCCTGAATCCAAGCCAAAGAATTCCCTTGTCAGTGACAGTTTCCCTGTCCATTCCTACCCTCCTTTCAGCTGCTGCTGATCTCCTGAGAAGGGGAGAGGCTCCTTCCCTCACATTCTCAGCAGCAGCAGGAGGAGGAGGTCCTTCCTTCCACCTGATACCTGGGCCCACCTGGGGACAAGACAAGACACTCCTCTCCGTGTTCTGCCCCTCCCCCCGCTGCTGCCGCAGGACTTGCTGAGCTTGCATCCCTTCGCTTCTGTCCTTGTTCTCCATTGGTGAAGACAAGGCAGGGGTGTCCATCTCCCCAGCAGGGCACAGAAAAGGCCCCCAACAGGCTGATGTTTACAGATCTCATGGGGGTGGGTGGGCAGTCCATTAATTGAGAAGGCACGGGCACACAGCAGACCACCAAGTGCCACGGCTGCTCTGCAGAGAAGACACCTGCAGCCCCAGTCCTCCCATCCTGGCCTTTCCCTGCTTTGGCCGTTCTCATGGCACGGCCTGGGGGCAATGGCCAGCGTGGGCAGGGGGACAGGACAGAGGGAACACATGGATCATAGTGGGGGGAGGCTCATATTCCGTCTAGTAGAAAGGTCATATTTCAGCAGGAGCCCCCCCCCTCACTTCATTCCCCCCTTCCATTGGCGGCTCCTGGTGCGGAACAGGCTCCTGTCCAAAGGTCACTCCTCCACAAACCTTCAGCTGGCCGAAGACACCTTGGAGAGGCTTTACGCCTGCCCTCCCCAGACACCAGAAAGGGATCATGTGCAAGATGGAAAAAGCTTCCTGTTGAATCTGTCAACGCTCAATGTTTGTTTTCTGCTTTCAGTTTACGACCAAGGTGGTTGCACCTGAGCATCGGGAAGATCCTCCTAATATTCGGACTGGGACAGAAACTGCCTCGGAAGGCGGAAGACCCTCCTTGGCCAAGGTTGGAGGGCTGTCTCTCAGAGGTGTTTAGGCCGTGGAGTCCTTCCGGGGCTGGGGCTTCAACATTCAACGGCCCTTCGGTTCAACACCCCATCCCGCCCTACAGGTGTTCCACTGGAAGGCCCGTGAATAGGGCAGGGCTGGGGAGATCGGGGTGGGGTGGGGGGTGAACTTTGCAGGGTCTGGCTGGGCAAGAGAGCGGAGTCAACAGGAAACGGTGCGAGAAGTGGGGTGGGGGGGAGGACCGGCCAGCATCTGCCCCACTTGTCTCCCATGATTAAGGTGCTGCATGTTTCAGCCGGAGAAATGGCTTGCCTTTGTGACAGCTTCGTGCATGATGAGTTATATAAGCCGTGCAAAACCAGAGTCAGCAGTAATGAGTCGCTGGTGAAATCTTGTGCTGATCTGTGCCGGTGTTCTAATCACAGGCGACAGCCTGGCTCTGTGGCTGCCTGACACGCGGATAAGGATAATGTCAGGGAACGGGCAGGCAGGGAGGCTCTGGCCGGGCACGGATTGCTCTCCTGGTGGAAAGAGCCAACAGCCCCCACCAGGGTGTCCCTGAAGCCCTTGGGGGGGCAGGTGGGCTGGGGCGAGAGGCCCGTCCCCTGAGGAAGAGCGAGGCCTGGCTTTGTGGGGCTGCCCCACCGTCTGGCCTGTGCCAGTCTTCTCTCAGAAATGCCAACTCCGCAAGTGTGTTCCCCAGGGTGGGGTAGAGGGGCGGGAGCCCTTGTCCTCTATTGCCCCCAAACCACTGACGGAGTCTTGGGGCCCCTTAAAGGCCGACGTGACGTCACACCTTCAGGGACCGGATCTCACTTCCAGATGCAGATGGTGTTATTCCAGCCCCAGGCAGACGGTTCACCCCCGCTTGGCCTTGGAGGGAGTCAAGCCCCAGAGCAAACTCCCTCTGCCCCCCTTCCCTTGCAACCCATCAGGGTCAGCCGTGCCCCAGCAAAAGAGGTCACCCGGGCCTGCCCCCTTTCCCTGCCTCTCTTTGGAAGCAGGAGCCGGGGCAGCAGCTGCCTCAGGGAGGGAGTCCCTCAGGAGGTCCTGCCCGTGGGTGGGCATGGCTGGGGAAGGGCGGGCGGTCGTCTCTGGAGTGTAGCTGCCTTTGGCACTGATGCGGAAAGGGAGCCCCACCCAGGGAGGTGTCCTTGGTCCTGAGATTCCCTCCTCCTCCTCCTGATGCCCCTTCTTTGCCTTGAGGGGCATCGGGAGACTCATTTTGCTCTTGCATATTTCGCCTTTGGTTCCCAAACAACTTCTGCTCCTCTGAAGGGTGAGAAGTTCATTATTGTGAGCATGATCACCATAATGAAGACGTGGAGATGCCTTTAAGATCCATTTCCTAAGTGGAAGCATTGGTGGCTTGTCCTCCGTCCGTTTCCTCAGACATTCTTGCCGAGTCTGAACTGGATGCCCAAGCCCACACTAGTGACAAAGTGTGCCATCCAAGGAGAGATCCTCCAGGGTGCCACACCCGGCAGCCCCTGCACGCCCCTTCCCAAGTCTTTGGGGCCCTGCCAGCCGGCAGTGGCAGCAGAATGACCCAGTTCCCCAGGAGGAGATCCTGTGCCCAGGAAGGGCCACTGAAACAGCCCACAGCCGATCACAGAGCCAGCCGTGAGGCCCCCGAGGTTCTCACTCGTTTGCTCTCTGTGCTCAGAATCGGACAAACCACCAAATGTGCCTCCCTCACAAAGGCACCAGCCTGGGCTGAGTGCTGGGGTGTCTCAGAGGTGCTGCCTATTGATCAAGGTGGTCTCTAAAGAGAGAAAGCCTACCCAGCAGGCTCTCCCGGGAATGGGCTTTCTGTGTTTCTAGGATGCCTTTGTTTAGATGCCCCCTCTACTGTTTGCTGTGCACCAGAAGGCGGATGCCTAGGAGGTGCCCAGTCCCGCTCGTGGGGAAACGGCCTGCCTGCGTTCTTCACAGCGCAGCGCGGCTCTCAGAACTGACTCCGATTATAGATCTGGCAGGGAGAGGGGGCAGGGAGTGGGTGTGGAGGAAGAGTGATGACTGGAAAAATCAAAGCGGCATAAATGCAGGCAAGCAAACAAAGAATCCTCCCTGCCGTTCCAGATATAAACTACAAAGTTTACAACTGAGAGGACCGAGGGTTTTCTCCAGCTGTGAAAAGGGGCCTGAGCCACGGACATGTCGTGAGCATCTGGGGACAGGACGGTGTGATGGGAAAGCACCCTTTTCCCGACGGCGTGAAGCACTGAGCGGGGGTCCCCCTGCCTTGTCTGAACTGTGTCACTTTTTGTTCAGCTGCCTCCTCCATTCCTGAACCCAATTGCTTTCAGGGCAACCTGGCACCAAGGCTGGCTTGCCCCCCTCCATCCAGCTGAGCAGACCTGGAAATGGACCAGCAGCCCTGCGCGTTCACCTGTATTTTGCCCAAAGTGGTTTCTCGAGATAAACCTTGAAAACGTCCCCAGACCCCAAAATATTTAGAGCACAGAATGAAATCATTTTCCATTGAAATTGTGTCACTGGTTGGTCTCCAGCTTAATGGCTCTGAGCTTGAGAACAGGAAGCAAGGGAGGAGGTGATGAAATCAGGAGTTGATCTCTGCATGAACCAGATTCTCTTTGTCTGACTCCTGTTTGTTCAAATAAACTCCCGGCAGCTATGAGGATGAAAGCAAGTGCCCTGGAGGAGCTGTAGGTCGCTCTTACCTGTTTGCCATCGCTGAAGCCTTATTGCTCACCTTATTTATTTATAACCTTTGCATGCTGCCCTTGATACAACATATTGACTGAGTATACAGAGTCCTTGTATGGATTGCAACTAGATAATGCATGCGAAGCGCTGGGGCAGCCCACAGTAGAAACGTATGAATAATAAAATAAGACCGGGGGAAAAAGGCAGAAGGTGTTAAAAGCCAGTTAATCATAGGACGTCATGTGCTGGAGGGCGGGGAGTCTGGCTCCACCATTCCTGAGCTGCTTTTGCTATTAATACCATCATCTCTGCGTCCCTGACATGCAGCGAGAGGGAGGCTTGTGGGTCATGCCAGTGGTTTGCACTAAACCCACAGAGAGAAGAAGCCGTCGTCTGCTCACAGAAGCCAAGAGTCCTGGCAATCCTGGGGGGAAGAGTCTAATCTCCCCTGCCAGCCCTGCCCATCTCCCTCAGACCCTTAGAACTGGAAACAAGCCAGGCTCCAAAGCAGACGAAGCCGATGGCCGGTCCCAAGGAGGAAAGAGACAACCCCCCACACACAAACACACACACACCCTCACCCCCAGAGCAGCTCACTTCCCAGCGCAGGCAGCCTTTCTGGTTCCCCGGAAGGGCAGCTGCCGATTCGGAATGGATGAGCAGGCAACCCTTTTCCCGTTGGAGGCCCTGACAGAGGGGACCAGGCAAGGGAACGCTTGGCGAGCAAGGGCCAAAAAGGAGCACAGAGCAGGGAGGAAAAGGAAGGAGGAAAATGGCACATCCCCCTTCTAAAATGTGTGTGGAATCAGAAAAACCCGGGGTCTTCCTCATCTGATCTTTCTGAGCCTCAAGGGAGGAGAAGCGTATTGGGGGGGGCTGGTTAGGGGTAGGACAAGAGTCGTCCTTCTGCTGGCCTGACTGGACCAAGAGCTGAGGAGCTGGCCACACTCTGCAGGGCCCCAGCAGAGCAGAGGCTTTGGGGGGAAAGGCCTCCTGAGATGCCTGCTGGGAGGGAGAAGGGCCAGCCTTGGCCAGGTTGGAAAGGCATCCGAGAACCCCCTTTAAGAGCCAGGTCCCAGCGGAGGAGCGCCTGGCGGCGTGCTGGATGAAGAGAGCTAAGAGTTGGCACGGCGGCAGCAGCAGCTGTTTTCCTGCTGACCCAGCCAGGAAACCTGATTCATCATTTTGTCAGTACTGTGCATTTGTACCTAAGGAGGTCGTCACGGAGACGAAGCAAAGTGGCCTTTCCTGGGCCATCTCCTCCTGGTGAAGTGGCCCAATGTCCTCAGACCCCAGGTGGCTCTTGGTGGCAGGCACCGGTTCCTCTGCCCCTGCGGCCACCTTCCTGCCCATCCACAGCTGACCCTGTCTCTCGCATGGCCAAGGAGCCATGCACTACTCGGGCACAGACGCTCGGAACCACAGTGACTGTCACAGTTCTCCCCTGCCATTTGGCGAGAAGGTTGGAAATCTCTGCTAGGGTGCTTTGAGGGAGCCCCCCTGAACTGACTGCTGAGAGATTTCCAACCTTCTCACCAAACCACAAGTCTTCGGATTCCTCAGGAGAGAGCAGGTATCGAACAGCTGTTCAAGGGGGATCCAGCTGCAACTACAAGTCTAATGTAGAGGCACTCAGTATCTTTGCCTCTGGAGCCCTGGATTGGTATGGGTTGTGTGTAGCTTGCATGGCCTATGGACGGGAGAAAGAGCACAGGCCAGAGCATGCCGCCTTTGGCTGGGCCAGCTTTGCCAACGAGGAGGACAAGGAAGCCCACGGGAGCAGCAAAGCCTCCTGTGGCTACTTCCAGAACCAGCGATACCTTTTGTGGTATCCCTGTGCCCTGTGCCTCTCCCAGTTTGAAGAGACCCTTGTACAGCAGGCCGAGGCCAAGAGGAAGTCACAAAACCAGCAAAACCAGGGAGCTGGACAAGGGACAGACTGCATCTGTCCTCAGCGTGGAAGGGATGGTCACACTCGAATTGGCCTCTTCAGCCACACTAGACGCTGTTCCAAGTCCTCCATTCAGAGCACGTGACCCTAATCTCTCGAGACTGAAGGATGCCTACGCCCCTGTGCCCCTCTCCATCTGGCCTCTTCCTCCTCTGCCAGTCTTGTCCCAGTCTTGCTGCTCTTGGTGGACTGGAGAATAAGAGCCAGGCTGGACGCAGCCCTGAAAGGCAGCTTTGCCTTTGGCATGCGCGTCTTGAGAAACAGGAAAAGCAGCCGCAGCTTGGCATTGGAATCTCCCCGTCCCAAATGGAGAGAAGAAGGAGCCGTGAATAATTCATTCTTTGTTGGAGGAGGAGGAGAAGCATCAGGAGGAGGCAGAATTAGAAGAAGAAAAAAAGAACCACCTGGGCTCTGCGACAAACTGGTTCTGGCAACCTTGATCTCCACCAGAGTCATGCTTATCCTTCCCTAAAGCCAACGGTTGAAAACTCACTGCTTTCTTTTCCTTTTCTGTTGGAGGCTACCTTAGCATCAGTGACTCCAGCTAATTGCTCCGGATGACAATTTCGGCCTTTTGATTTCTTGCAAGCTCAAATCAAGCTCCTAACTGGAGCCAGCAGGTAGGACAGGATATTTGGCTTCCAAATTTGGCCTCTCAGGACCTCAGACAGCGTGCCCCACTTTTTCCCAGTCCTTCCCTCTTCAGAATATAACTTCACAGCCCATAATGGTAGCAGAATGTTCTTAGACGTCAAACTGGCTCTCTCATGTTTGTGATTCCAGGGTTGTCAAAATGGGATTAACTGCGCCAGCTCAGAAGAAATGGTGCCAAAACTGGCCTGCCCCCTTTTCCAACCGCTGAGACCTACATCTGGGATTTCTGCTGCTACCTAAGGCTGGCGCAGCTACCCTGGTGCCCAGCTGAAATGGATCTTAGATGCCTGAGCTTCGTGCCAGAGGGGTCTTTTATGCTTTGCTGCTTCGCATCCTCTGTGGCACCAGGTGGAAGGCAGAGGACAAAAGGCAGTGACCGTTGCCTGGTGGATGTCACCCCCCCCCCACTGCATCCCCTTCTTTGGTGGGCCACAGAAATAGTGGTGGCGGCCAGTGGCCACCCTCCTCCACCTTCCCACCCAGCTTCCTCCTCCACCTTCGATCATCTCTGAGATTCACCTTCAGAGAAGAGAGATTTATAGCCTGCGGGTGAGCGGCTGGGGCAAAAGGCTCTACAGTGCATCTTCTGAGCAGCTGCTGCAACAGCCTCTGCTATATTTTAATGCCCCAATATTTCTTCGAGATTATGCTCAGTCACTTCTTGGTCTGATATCATTCCACGGCGTGTTTCATGCGGCTGCAACAAAACCACCCATTCCCGTGTTCACTGGGCAGGAACGGAAAGAAACACCAGCATGAAACCCTTGTGTCCCCGACAGGTGGGAATGGGCCTCTATAGGGCAACCTTGTCCCCACCCGGAAATGCCTTCAACCATACAGGATTCTTGAGGGAGGCTTCATGGCCAGAATCTCAGTGTCCCTGACTGAGCTTTGGTCTCTTCTGGGATTATGCAGATTCGTTTGCATTTCTGGTGGCTTGTCTTCAAGATTTAAGCATGAGGTTCCTTTAAAATCTGAATTTGCAAGCGCAGAAAGTCTGCCTGGGTCACGTGCCTGCAAGATTAATGGGCCTTCACCTCTAACCATGGACAATTTCTAGCGTCTCTTTCTGGGCTGAGGTTGCTTTCTGCTGGGTTTTGTCCATCTTCAGCGAACGGACTTCTCTGCTTCAGTTTTGGAAGAGCTTTCAGGTGTGAACTCTGACTTGCCTTCACGTTCCCCGTTTCATCCACTGAGATTTGCTGAATTGTCAGTTTCTCTTCATTTGAGCATGCAAAAAAAGTTGTACCAATCAGCTCTCCAGCTAGTAAGCCGGCAAAGTCAGGCCCCAAAGGACGCTCGGTCTCAGCCACCTTCAGCAGGTCAGCCATCTGTCCCACCAAAGGCCAGGGCACTCCCTGCACGAAGGAACAAACCCTTCCACCACCAAGGCCACAGCAAGGGGGCACCCAGGCCTCCGCTCCTTGGGGCCCCCCTGGGTGAAGCTGCCCTCCGGTTTCTGGGGCTCCTTGCTTGCCGGCACTTGCAAAGATCCCCTCGCTTGGTCGCTGGTGGCAGAGGTCTTGGCGGAGGTGGTGGCAGCGACAGTGGCAGGGCGGGGGCGATGCATTAATCTTTTGCAATGCAAGCAAAGCCATCTGGATGGGTTTGGCCCTCCTGCCACACCACAGAGGGCTGTTAACACAAACCATATGCTGTGTTGGAAATTAATAATAATTTTCACTCTTACCAGCTGCTGGTAATTGGCTCCCTTTTCACTCAGATAACGGAGAGCAGGGTGGAAAGGCAGCTGCTGCCGAGGAGAGACCACGCCGCTCACGTTCGTTTTGAGAAGGCCAGGACCCTCGCCCCATGGCGCTAGGGGGCTGGAGTCTCTCCAGCGAGCCTGATCCACTGGGCATGCAGGGCTCTCCCTGGTGCATGTGCCACCGTTCAGTCCTTGGGAGGATGCCAGGGCAGGCATTCTGGACAGCCGGCCGCTCACGGGGTGTGTGTGGCTTGCTTGAGATAAGGGGCGGGAGGTTCCCTGTCCCAGGAAAGCGTTCTTCACACGAGGGTACAGGGCACCCCAGAGAGCCTGGTCATGGGGAGATCATGCCACTGCCTGGCACCGTGAGTTCCCACGATGGTCTTGAGACGATGCAGGGCCCTCAACCGGGCAGAGTCGCATGGGCTGCAGAGGCCGTGCAAGAGCAGAGCAGCATCCCTGGCGTCCCTGGCGGAGGGAGGATAGAGACCTCGTCCAGAGAAGGGCGACCAGGATGGGAAAGGGTCCGGCAACCAAGCCCTGGGAGGGATGGCTGAGGAAGGAGGGTATCGCCAGGCTCGGGAAGAGGAGGCTGGTGAGGTCTAGGAGAGCTGCTTTCTGATGCTAGGAAGAGAGCTAGCAGGATCCGTGCGATATCTGCTGAGGCTTCAAAGGTCTGAAGGAAGCTTATCTCTGAGGAAGCTTTGCAAGCAAACGCTGATGTGCCCCCAAATGGTGCCGGTGGGAGATCCCACAGCGCCTGCAGCAGTGGGTCGCACCCTGGCGGATCAGGACCGCTGTTTGTCCTCCGAGAGAGGCTGTTGAAGGGGGAAACCCCCAGATGTTCTAGAGCTCAGGTCATGACCATGGCTACAGGAAGACTCAATACGGCCCTTGACTCAATACAGAAGAGGACCGCTACATACGTAAGCAGCACCTCCATAAGCGGTGCCTAGGGGCACTGTGTCCCTTGTGCTTGGTTGAGGGTGTGGGCTGATGTCCAGACATGTTGCCTAGACAGACACGCCTGCGCAGACGGCCCGTGTCGTGCCTCCCGCTTCCTCTACAGAAGCTCCAGGCTGTCCAAGTGCTGCTGCTTTTCACACGACCTTCTTCTGGCCAAGGAAGGCTCCTTCCCTTGGTGGTCTGGCCTAAGGGGCGCTCCATTTTGCCCTCCCCAGCAGGGGAGCAGCAGCATCTTCTCATGAGGGAGGGCGCCGTGAAGGTTTTCTTGCAGATGGAGGGCCGTCTCTGCAGGGGGATGGGCGTGGAGGCTGCTCCACCGTATTTGTATGATGTGGCTGACAGGCTATGTAGAGGGGACATCACTTGCATTGACATAATTTGTATCAGTTTTGTAAAACACCGCAGAACAAGAAAAGGGAAATGGGCAAAACATACCAATTTCACCAAAGGCAAGAGCACTCCAGCCAGCTGCCGGACGGCTCCAGCTTTTTTCCAGAAAAACCTGAGATCTAGGAATGTCAGGCAGAAACCAATGAAGAAACCAACAAGACAAAAACAGGGTGGCCCTCTCTCTAAAGATGGACTGCTCTAGTTTAATGTGAGCCTTCTTGGACAATTCCACTTCTTCCGTCTCCTAGCACAGACAGACTAACACCGCGACGTCTTCTGAGACCCTTGAAGGCCTCAGAGCCACAGAAGGCCCTCTTGCCACTGAACTTGTATGAAACGGGCCGTGCTCACAGAACTTGGCAAAAGGTGCTACACATTCCCACCCAAGAGCAGCTGCTGCTGGAGATATAAATATCCCAGCACAACTTGCGAAATGATTGCGCTCATTGAGGTTTCTTGCATTGTCCAGAAAAAACAAACAAGGCTGTGTGGTCCTTATCTAGTCCAAAAGCAAAGGCTGGTTTGGCCGAGGATCTCAGAGCTAGCATCCAAAGAGTCCAGAAGCAGAAGAGCAGGACTAGACGTGCAGAGGAAGTGGGTGAATCTTTGTGCAATCATGACAAAAAATGGCAACAGGGATCGTCCCTGGCCCTCAAGTTCACTGGTAAGAGGAGAAGTAAAGGGCTTCTCTCCTCCCCACCCCCAAAAGACACACACAGTGCAGCAAACCTCTGAGAGTTCATCAGCAGGAAACAAAACAAAAAGAAAGAAGGAAAAGGAGTAGACAAAGAAGACCACGACACCGTGGCCCCATAAAGGCTAACTGCTGTGTTGTATTTCAATGTGGGCTTTTGTGAACCCAGTCCACTTCCTCAGACACGGAAGCGGGAGTGCAGAGACTGTAAGGCCCAACACTGATACAGGTTCCCCAGATGAAGAGGTCGTGGTGGGTCAGTAGACACCAGTTGCAAACTGTGGGGTGTCAAGGTGGCATTTCACAGCTAGTGATGACTTTAGACCCCTCCTTGAGATTCAGCTCTTTTCCTTTGAATTCCACAAAAAGCACATATAGTTAGTGGGGAAAGGAACCTCAGGCTATGGGTTAAAAACAGGGAAAACGGCATGATGGTTGTGGATTGACACGGCAAGTGCAAACCCTATCCCTAAACCAGCTTGGGTCCGTTTGCTTTGCTTTGCTTTGTTTGACTTGCGCAGGAGGTCCTGGGGAAGAAAAAAAGGGGGGACCCTTAGCCCCCAGACTTCTGCAAAGCATCCCACTGGTCTTTCAGGAGAAGCCAGATCAGGGGGCTGCGTCGGGAACCCGCTCTCCTGCCCCTTCTGCTCCACTCGGCCTCCTCTTCCCTCGGCCTCCTGGCCCAGCCCTCTCCCACTCAATATTTTCCAGCCGTTCCTGTATTTCCCTCTTAGTCATCATTAGGGTCAGCCTGATACCGTTAATGGTATTTCCATAATTGAAGAAAGAGGATGGCTGCGCAATATCTCCAGAGCTGAAATACTCTCCAGGGCTCCATCAGCTCAGCTTTAATGCAGTTTATTGTTATTTTAGCCTTCGTCAAATATTCAGCACTAGCTGGGGGGGAAATATCCCAGCTAACAGGCAGTGAAATAGGCAAAGGACTGGCCCCAGAGAGCACCGGGGGGGGGAGAGAGACAGGCGAGAGGGGCAGCCTGTGAGCCAGCAGAAGCTGCTGCAGCAGCAGCGTCCACCACCAGCAGCATCCCCGCTTCTCGGAAGCAAAGCAACTGCCCAAGCCCCTTGCAACACACTCCAGGTCTTACCTGGCCTGCAGGGAGCCTCTGGCACACAGTTACCGCTTCGATAGGACTTTACCTGCCATCCCTCCTTCCAATGAAACCCTGGGATTTGTCGTCTTGGGGGGGGGGAGACTTGGATTTCTCCGCCAGCGAGGCCAGAGTCTTGTGCCGATGCTCCCAAACAACAGCAGGGAAGGCAAAGGCTTTCACCGAATGGCAAACCTCGAGATCCCTGATCACAGAGCCTTTGCAGTTAAGGCAGCATCCATGGGCTGGACGCGTGTCCTGCCGAGAGACAGGCACGCCCTTCAGCAGGACGACCTCCTCCTCGGTTTTGATATAACAATGAGCCCAGGGGGCAAGAGGAGGCTCCACGCTCTGGCTACAGAATTCGTAGCCTCTGCCACACCTCTGTAGTTTGCTGAGTGAGCGAGAGTTGGGAAGAGAGCCGTGATAACAATACGCCTCTCTCGGGTGCATGGCCTCATGTCCCTTGCAGCTGTCCAGCCGTCCAGGGCAGGTGCGCCGTTCCTGTTCCTGGCGCCCTCCCCCACCCCCTGGACCCCAGAGGTGCCGCCGTCATTCCCCTTCCTTGGCCTCTCAGCAAGCATCTTCGGAACGCCAGGCTGGGCAAGGCCCCAGGCCCTTCCAGCACCTCCTCAGCCAGACTGGGCATGTTCTGGGACTGCAATCCTTGCCCGTCATGGCCAGAGAAGCCCATTGGATTGGCAGCCCAACAGCCTCTGGAGAGCTGCATGACTTCTGTCCCTGATCTATGGGGAAGTCTCTGTGTGTGTGGGGGGGGGGTGCATGTTTTTTTTTATCTTATCACACATATAGACATACAAGACTAGCAGAGAACAAAACAAGCAAAGGTAATAAAAACAAAAAAATTGAATAAAAAAAAAACCAAAACAAAACCCCACATATAGCCTGGGTGGAGGCATTTCATACAATGTGTGTGTGTGTGTGCGCGCGTGTGTGCGTGCGTGCAAACACATACTGAGAGAAAGGTCTCCTTCCTGCTCTTGGAGCCTTTTCTTCCCAACAGTCTGATCTGCTTTGAGAGGCATAATTTGGGACTCAGAAGGAAGGTGGCGTTCACATTCTGATGACAGATTTGCTTTCCCTTTTAACATGCTTTCACAGTTGCAGAATTTCTCCCACTTGTGGGAGCACTCCTTCTATAAATTGATTTCTCTGAAGATAATCCTTGGAGCCTGAGTGTTCAAACTCACACCAGTTTTGGGCTCCCACTCAGTCTTGAAGCTGCTCCTGTGAGCCTGGGGCACTCACCTTTCCCAGCCTAATCTGTGAACTGTGATGAAAGCTTGTGGCACCAGGAGGGAGAGCCAGGGATACTTCTTGGAGCTTCCTGGAGGATCCTGCAGCATCACATGACAGGATTGGGCACTTCTTGGCTTAAGGATGGAAAGGAGGAAGGAAAGGTGGAGTTCTGGGGTTGGGGAGAAGGCCGGCTTCTCTGCCCGAGAGGCACTTCTGCTTCTTTTTCAGCAGGGCTGGTGGTGTTTCCTCCGCAAACAGAGGAAACAGATAAACCCATGAGGTTAATTGTTGCACAGCTGGATCTTCAAAAGAACATCAGAGGAAGAGGGGAGGAATTCCTATACCCAACAGGATCAGGATGCATTGTCCAGGAGACAGCAAATCTGGACCCTTGAGCCTTGGAGACGGGCTCCTCTTGAGACGTTGAGATCTTTTGAATTTGCTACCAAAGTGGAGCCAAAGATTTAAAGGACAACACTGGAGGAGGAAAAAACACTGGCACACTGATAGTGTGGAGAAAAAGAGGGAAATGGTGGTGGAGGGGCAAGGGTTGAAAACTGGGCATCTGGTTTGTGTCCGATGCCAGGGAGCCTTGGGGCCCAGCGAGCCCTGATTTGTGCCCGAGTGGCATCTCATCTGCTAAGACAGAGCCCTACAGCTTGTGTGTGGCTTCTTCTGAGGGTTAAGTGGAGCCCATTGATCTCTATGGGTCCTGGAGCCTGACAACCTCCAGGCTTCCCCGCCAACCCTTCCTGGGGTCAATCCCAGGGGCTCTGGTCCTGGTGCTCGGCATCCCACAGGCAGGGCCCCCTCTCCCAGGAGGCAACCTGCCTTTGGCGAGAATGTCTGCGCACCCAGCCGTCTGGAAATGTGTTGCCCAGATTAACCAGGCCAGAGCCGTCCTTTTCTCCTCCTGCACTTGGTCCCCTCTCTTATTGCAAGCTTCTAAAATGCACCTTATGGGGATCACCTTGCAAGTGTGGGGAGGTCACTCTGCTTTTGGGAGGGAGTGTGATTCCCAAGTAAAGGCAGTGCCTGAACAAGCTTGAAGGGCTGTTAACCTCTTGAAGGGCAGCCGCAGGGAGCAACGGGGGGGGGGGGAGTTGGGGGTTAGGGAGGGAGGGAGGGAGAGAGGATGCCTCACACACACACACCATGAAGAAAGAGCTGCAAAATCCCACCAGGGACCAGAGGAGACCTGCTCAGATCAATCAGCGTTGGGGGCAGCGTCTAACGAACTCTAAGAGGTGTTAAACGAGCAGAAAAGGCCAGGAGATCAATGCACAGAGAAGGCAGCACAGCTGGGTCTTGGCAGCAGCCTTGGCAGGAAAAGCCTGGCCCGGGTGTTTATGGACCTCTGGTAATTGCCAATTAATTCCATTCAAGGCACGATAAAGCAGGGGGAGGAAATGGCTGCTTTCAGCAAAGACCCGGGCAGGAGACACCCCCCCCCCCGAAAGAGCCAAGGTAGCAGCAGAGAAGTTTCCCTCCACTCACCAACAAGTGTGTGTGGGGAGGGGGGGGAGAGGGAGGTCCAGGCTTTCTAGAGATACACAGAATTTGGCTTCTAGAAGGTTTGGGGGGGGGCAAAAGAGAACCCTTGGCCCCATGACTGCTACAAAAAGGGAAGGGAATGGATAGGAAAGGAAGGCGGGGATGCAGCATCTAAAAATGCAGTGAGTCCACAGAAATCTTAAGTGGGGAGGGGCGAGATGACCAAGCCCTGTTTTGGCCTGGGCTGACCGTCCCCATGCCTGAGACCCTCGGGTAGCCCCCCCCCCCCGCGTGCCTGCCTGCTCCTTTACTGGTGCTGTCCAGGGACTGGGATCAGGTCCCTCCCCTCCCTTGGAGAAGGAAGGGCCTTGCAGACCATGGAACCCGACACCCAATAAAACTTCCCATTTACCCACCAGGTTCCACAAGACGCTTTGGTTTCACTGCAACTGACTAACGATGCAGCCGGCTGGCCACCTCGAGTGCAAGGGCCACTTTGCTGGTCAAGCACAGGGGTGGACCGTTCTTCTTTTCGAAGCTCTTCCCCTGTGATCTCAGGCTGACCGGGGGTGGGGGTGGCCCAAGGTCCCTGGCCAGAGAGAGGAGGAGGAGGGACCTCCTGGAGGCAGGCTGCCGAAAGCGGGCAGCGAGGACAGGGAGCACCTCTTGCAAACGGGGAGAGCAGCACAGGCCAAGCAAGCAAGGAAGTCCTGGGTGTCCCTGCGCTCGGTGCCCTCTTGTCTTGGTCCCCAGCAGGTGCGGCACCAGAAGCAGCAGCAGGAGGAGGAGGAGGACCTGCCGAATTCTCTGCCAGACTGCTGTAGTTCCTGGACTCTCTCTCTCTCTCTCTCTCTCGATCTCAATCCTTCTTCATCCACAGAGAACTCAAGCCAAGAAAATGTGTCAGTGGGAGACAAGAAGACAAAAACCAGGCCTCCCCAGTTGCCCCATTCTGGGCACGGAGGCCTCCGCAACCCCTCAGATGGTCAGGTTGACTGACATAAATCCCAGCGTCAGGGAGGAGCCTTGTCATTTAGCACCTCTAATACTTCCTGGGTAATGTCATTACTCCCTCCTCATCGAGCCACTAATGTGGTTTGGAGCTGCACTGTGGCTGCGCTCAAGACTTGGCGGCGGCCGCCCAGAGAGCGTGTGTGTGGTAAAGGAGGAGACGCTTAATCTGAGGAGACAGCAGGAGGAGGAGGAGGAGGAGGAGGAGGAGAAGGGGAGCTACACCTTGTGGAAGTGCAGGCAACATGCTCCCACACAAGACTGGACCAAGATGGTGGTTGCCTCTCCCAACAACAACACACACACACATCCCACACACACACACCTTACAAAAGAAGGCGCACCGTTCCCTAAAGCTACGGGGAAAGTCAAGGAACAGTTTCAAAACACCTTAAAAGACCAAAGCCAGGATTTGGCCAGATTTTCCTGTGTGCGCAAGAGCAATTGCACAAGTGATGTTCAGATTTTGTGAGCTGCCTGTTGCATGAGCAGCCAGGAGAGGTCAGCTGTGCAGACGGGACACAACCAGCCACACAATGGACAACCTCCCAAATGGCTTGACGGTTGGCTCTTAGCTGCTTCTGTGGGAACGACTCCCACCCAACATTGGCCTAATATTGTGACCTAAGCGTTCCCAAATCCAAGTCCACCTGCTCAAGGGCACAAGGAAGGCTTGGGAGTCTTGGGATGCCAAACATGTGCTAGTTAGGGCTGCAATCCTAGACACACTTGCATGGGAATGAGGCCCCTGGTTTAGGATTCAGTTGCGTACCTCAAGCCCAGCAGAGGAAAAATACAGTATGTGTGTAATATAGGGACCCATTCTGGCTAGAAGGAGTGGGAGAGAAACTTACTTTGAAAGATAAATCTTCATTAAGTATTCAGATTATAGAAATTTTATCAGCGAAGCACATGTTTCTCATGGCATCCTCTTTGTTATTCTTCTAGTTATTTTGTCCAACAAACCACAGTCTGAGATAACAGCAATTTGACCAAATCTAATCACACAGTTTCCCAAGCGAAGGAAAAGCTTGAGTCCAAGAAGGCGTAGGTTTCAATATCAAACATTTCGAAATGTTGCATAACCACAGAGAATGCATATTAAGCAGCTTTCTTTGCTGCACATGTTATAAATAGTGGATGATGTTGTTAAATAAGCAAGGAACACCTCTAGATAAGGATGGAAACCGAGTCTCCACACAGAGAGCGCTTGGGGCAACTTTTTTGCAAAATGCTCCAGAGTGTCTTCGCCCAGAAACGAGTCCCGCTGGGTCTTGTACCCTTGCTTGCCTAGTTAAACGCGCTTGGTATGTTCCCTGGGCAGGTCATCCCTTCTGCGTTATTCTTCTTGCGCCAGGAATCAAAGGAAGAGCAGACCGACACAGTGGGGTGCAGAAGCGGCATCTGCAGGAGGCGACAGACAGGGCCACATTTCCATTTCATAAACAACAACCACCTTGCCCCCCCTCCACTACTTGCAGTAAAAGTAAGAGCTCCAGATGAAGGAAAGCAGGAGCGAGACAGAAGTCTTCCATTTGCAGGAGAAACAGGCTTCTAAACCTGGAGCCCTGCACCAGCTTGCTGAGGAGTAAGATCGCCAGTATTCAGCAGAGACATACTTTGTACATTTGTGACATGATGGTTGGTTGGTTATTGTCAGGGGTTGGTTTGTCAAAGTGCTGAAGCTCCCTAGGGGCACAGAGGTTAGACACTGACGGGGCAGGGGGAAGGGATCAGAGTAACTCAGACACACACACACACACACACACACACACACACACACACACACACACACACAGAGAGAGAGAGAGAGAGAGAGAGAGAGAGAGAGAGAGAGAGAGAGAAACCATGAACTAGAATGGAATTTTTACTCTAAATTCGTGGGTGTAAGGTTCCAGTGTGCAGGTTGCGCATCCCTCTCCATCAGCATCACACCTCATCCTTCTATTCCAACCCCCTCCAAGTTCTGTGGTCTGGACTTCCCTGATGCCCCTTCATCTGAGCCGCTGTTTGGAACCAACCCAGCCCTTGGAGACGCCCTGAGGATGAATCCAGCCCTTCAGGGCTCCTGCTGAAGGAGGTCCTTCCTTCGGCAACAGAGGCAGGAACAGGAGAAGCTGCCCCCCCCCGCCAAAGCCGCCCCCCCCCAAGCCCTTGCTTTTGCTCTTGTCTTCCCGGCTGAGCCACTCGGCTGACAAATAGCAGTGCAGGGCGTGGAGCTGAGCTAAATCTGTGTTTGGATTAGCCAGGCTCCAAAATGCATTAATCAGGGTAACACAATAACGGTGGGAACTCTCTAATCAGGTTAGTCCCCCCCTCCTTGGAGGGCAGGCAGGCAGGCAGGCAGGCAGCTCCTGTTTGTTCCCCCCCCCCCCCAGGGTCGGTCGGTGGGTCTGTCAGCCTGGTGGCTTCCTTCCCGGCAGCCAGCCAGATGGGCGGCCTTCACAAGGCGGCTAATCAGCCTGGTGGGGCCCTGAGGCCATAAGCATCTGTGGCCCAGGAAACCCTCCTGCTTGCCAAGGTTGCCGGGCCAGGAGCAGTGCGATTGGAGGGGCCAAACCTAAGGGGGGGTCTGGGTGGGGGAATGGGGGGGCCCTTTGTGAGGTCTCGGAGGTGAGACGGTTCCCAAAAGGGGCCTGTCAGCAGCAGCATTCAGGACACGGGGGGGGGGGGCACCAAGGCAGATCCTATCTCCCCCCCCCTTCATCCCTGGCAGAACTAGTGCCCTCTCCCCTCTGGGGAGCACCTGGATGGGGCTTGAGCCCCTCGGCCACCCCCCACATCCTTCCTGCGTCCGTGGCCGAGGGGTCCACAGAACGTCTGGCGTTTGAGGAGGGCCGTTCCCTGGCATGGCTCGGCAGAGCCTGGCTGGCTTGAGGGAACGCTCCCCAGCGCCTGCAGGGTTTTTCCATGTGGGAAAACAACGTTCCTCCTGCTGCTGACAAAGAAGAAGAACACTGGCAGGCGCCACGGAGGGGGTCGGGGGGGTGTTAGAGAGCCCACTTCAGGAGGGGGGGCAAAGCTGAGCTGGGGGGGGAGACAGGAGGACCTGTGGAGAAAGAGCTGCAAGGAGAAGCTCCAAGTGGATAGCAACTCCTTACTGGCAGTAATTAACGACTGACGATGTGTCTGGCATAGATGGTCTTTGGGGCTGAGCCACACGGGGTTTTGGGGGGGGGTCTGTTTTGAGGCAGCAGAATTATCTCTTCCACAGGGTTGTTTCGCTGGTAATTGTTGTAAACCGTGCTGAACATTGCAAACACCCTGGAAGGGTAGGGGATATGGCTTCTTAATGAATTGATTGGTTAATTATTGATAACAAGATCACAGGTTGACTCCATTCATAATTCATGATTAACCATGAAAACACAGAAACCAGGCTTTTTGTCAGAAAGCTGGCAGGGCCAGATGCCGGGGGGGCAAGGGGAGGTTTGCCCCTTCCCACAAGTGACAACCTGCTGGCCCTGAGGGACTGGCCTGCACCTCTTTGGCATCACACAGACACACACACACACACACACTCAAAGTCTGAGCGTGACTGGTTCTGTGTGGGTTGGGACTGCTGCCCCCCTTCTCAGCCCACCTGCCTAGTGTCCTTGGCACCCCCCTTTCCCCGAGCGGCCCCTCTGGGGCACAGCCTTTTCCCCCCTCACCTCACAAGGACCTGCCCCCCCATCACCCCACCCCTCCCTACAGCAGCACCTGCTGCCTCTGAGCTTTCTTGATGGGTGGGGCGGGGGGGGGGGAAGGAAGGATGCAAACCCGAAAAGCCAGGACCTGCTTCTAGCTGCCCCACCTCTCTCGGACGCCCCTCCCGCCCCTCTCCCCCCCCCCCCCAGCCTGGAGTGCTGGTTGCAGCTGGAGCTCCCACCTCTCCCTGGAGCACAGCGGATCAGGCCCCTTCTGCCACTCCAAGTGGAAGTGGGTGAGGGAGCCGGCCAAGGCAGGGAGGGCTGCCTCTTGATCCTTTCACGTGCAAGCCAGCCAGCCAGGCACCCAGCGAAGGACCACCAGTGAGCAAGCCAAGGGCGGCTGTCCCTTGGAGCAGAGGACCCCTCCCAGGCCTGCCCCCCTCCCTCCCCTGCACCTCCCTCCCTCCCTCCGAGGGCACTTCTTCCTACCTGCCAGGACATCAGGGGCCAAAAACCTCTTCACCCTGTGACTTCTGGGCAGATGAGAGGGGGCCCAGCAGCACAACTGGGAGGGCCAGGGGTGGGGTGCAGGGCACTTCAGGAGCCCACCTTCTCTCCCACCAGTGGCCCCCCACTCCCCCCCCCCCATGCCTTGAGCTGGTTCCCTTGCATGGGGATTTCTG
Source organism: Pogona vitticeps (assembly GCF_051106095.1). Taxonomy (NCBI): domain Eukaryota; kingdom Metazoa; phylum Chordata; class Lepidosauria; order Squamata; family Agamidae; genus Pogona; species Pogona vitticeps. Next base: position 437,757 of record NC_135790.1, read on the forward strand.
CCTCCTTTCTCCACCCATCTGCCACCTCTTCTGTTCAGCCCTAGCAGGTAAGGCATGCCTGAGATGTAAAACTGTCATTTTTTAAAAAATGTACCTGGCCTATAGAATAATCTGGGGGGATAATTAGCATGGATTAACCATGTTGCTATAGAAACAGAATCATTTAACTGGAGCATTTGGGGGGGCATTTCAGGAAGGGGGAAAATCTTTTTCAACACTGGCCTCCTATATTCAAACAACAGGCCCGCCTCTCCCGAAACACACCCTGGCAAGACTCTTCCTCACTCTCTCTCTCTCTCTCTCTCTCTCTCTCTCTCACACACACACACACACACACACACACACACACACAAACACACACACACACACACACCACCGAGATCACGAGAGACCAGTCTCCTGATCGCCCTCCCTTGCATCTGGCCTTTGGAGGGAACTTCCTTCTAAGCCTGGAGATTGTACATCCCCATCAGGGCTTGTCAGCTATGACGCCTTTTCCTCCTGAAATCTGTCCAATCACCTTTTAAAGACATCTAGGCCACATCCTGTGGCAAGGAGTTCCACAGACTAACACCACGCTGGGTAAAGAAGTGGAGGGGTATCAGGAGACAGGGATCTCATGGTCTCTTGTGTGCTCCCAGAGGCATCTGGTGGGGCCCCTGTGAGATACAGGGAGTTGGACTTGAGGGGCCCTTGGCCTGATCCAGCACAGGGCTCTTCGGATATTCTTATGTTCTTGTGTGGCCCCGTTCCACCCACTGCAAAAGCAAAGCAAACAAAAGAAAAGAACAGGGAATGTTTTCACTTCTGTATTGTTTTGTTTCCAACTCAGCCAGGACACTCAGGAATATTTCCTTGTCATCTCCATCCCTCACTGCTGTTCGAGATGAATTAGCCATAGTGGGAATTTTTGGAGAACTTTTCCTGGGGGTGTGGGAGGAAATGCGAAGAAGCAATGATGGTAGCTGGTTGCACAGGAGAAACAAGAGTCTTTGGGCACCTGAAAACCTGCCATGTTTTATTGAGCATGCACCTATGTGAGCTGGTATTGTAGCCACAAGCTACAATATAATCTGACATATGTTGGGAGTTTGATTTTACGCTGTGCTTCCAGGGAGAAAGAGCCAGCCTGTGCAGCCATGAGCAAGCTGCACCGTCCCAGAAGAAGGGAAGGGGAAACCACTTCTGAAGACCCTCTACTAAGAAAACCCTGGAAAGACTTGCCATAAGTTGGAATCGACTTGACGGCACACAATCATTATTGTTATTCTAGCCACAGGAATCTCTGTGGTTTCAGCTGCAGCAGGAGAGCAGGTGTCGTGACTGCTTTGCCATGTGAAGAAATGGCAAAGGTAAATTAGAGAAGGAACTCCTAAGTGGAAGTCGGCATCAGGTGCCACATGGCAGGTGTTCACTGTCTTATCGGCTGCCAGGATAATTTGTCTCTTGTCTTCAGCTGTCCTGTGAATGGCCGGGGCTCATTGCCTGCACTTCCTCTGCATCTCCATTGACTCTGGTCTCAGTAGACACGGTCAGGGCTGGGCTGTAAGCCACCTAGCAAAGGAGTGCATTTGTGAGTCACAATACCTCCGGCCCAGGCTCAAAACAAAGGAGAACTGAATGGGGGCAGGGATCCAGGAACCCCCTGCACAGAAACCTTTCCCCCAGACCTTTCAGGGCTGCAGGAACTGGTTTGGTGGCCAGGGCTCCCCTGTTCCAGTCACCTGCCACAGCATGGATGGGGTAGGAGAGCTGATACCAGCTGCTTTTCCAGCCACAGCAAAACCCCAAATCCCGCAAGGGTTGTTGCATTTTATAGCCAAAGCTTCTGGCTGCAGGAAGGAAACTCAAGATCTCAGCACGACCGAAGTCCCAGCCTCAGTAGGGCTGCTTTAATTGATGAAACAAAAAAATCCACTCAAATGCTGCAGACCCGACTTAAAAGTGGGATGTGGGGGGAGACAATCCTGCTTCTGCACCAGCCCTTGATGCTGAGCTGCCTGGCCTAGAAAGAGCCCCCTGGCTCCCCTTCTCCATGAAGGAAGCCACTGAACTCATGATGATCATAAAGCAAAGTGTTTCATTTATAATTCAGAGGCAGCTGGAAAGTGGTTTTTAAAAAAATGGCTGAGGTGGGCAAAGCAGAGCCTCTTGACATGGATATGCTCTCCAGCAGAGGACAGACAGACAGTCTCTCTCTCTCTCTCTCTCTCTCTCTCTCTCTCTCTCTCTCTCTCTCTCTCACACACACACACACACACACACACACACACACACACACACACACACACACACACTCACTCACTCACTCACTCACTCACTCACTCACTCACTCACTCACTCACTCACTTGCCAAGTGCTGGTCCATGCACAGTCCTCCACCCCAAAGCCCGGTCCCCAGACGGCCTTGCTCAGCTGGAGATTCAATACAGGATGTCTTGTTTATTTGTTTGTTTGTTTATGAATAAATCAATGTATTTGCATTGAGTCGTATGTTTATAAATGCTGAGATCTCAAGAGTTTAAAATGGTGAATTCAGCCTAGGTTGAAAAGAGGTAATAGTGTCATGGGAACATATGAAACGGGCCACCCCGTGGGAGGCTGTGGGGCCCTGACACGACTTGACACGGCTTACGGCCAACGGTCAAGGAAAACTTCTCCCCAAATGGGCTGTTCTTGCTCCCCTTCGCAGCAGGAGCACACCCAGGGTACGTGGTTGGGACTGGAAAGACCCCCACCCCCACCCCACGCTTTAAACCATTTCCTTTTCCTTCCTAGCTTGAAAAAAATCTAGTCAGTGGCATAGGCTGAAAACATAAACTCTGGATTGCAAAACAAAGGTGGAAAAAGACACATTTTGCCCAAACACCATCTCTTTTTGTTTTGTTTGTGAACTTTCCCACATCCCTGCATGGCCTTCTGCATGCACACGTGAAGAGTTCTGGAAGAGTGCCTTCCGAGGAGACGGTGCGAAACGCTTCCAGCACTCAAGAACTGAGATCAATTACTCGGTGATGGGGGAGAGGAGGGCCTGCCCACCTTGTGATCTTAACTCAGGCCAGTTTTCTCCAGATATCGGTTTTACAAATTGTATATTCTATCCACCGGAGACTTTTAAAAACATTTTTAAAAGAAAAAAGAAACAACATGTGGCTTTTGCTATCTGAAGAATGACTTCTTGGCCACTTCCAAGACCTGTGGGCCCAGCCCCCCCCCCACGGTGTCTGCACCCACCAAGAAGGCCCAGCAAGGTCAGCGGGACTCCTGCCGAATACACACGTAAGAGTTCAACCCTAGTTTTGCTGGAAATGTGTGAAGAGACAATCAGAGACCAGAGCTGGCCTTTTAGGCTCCCTCTTTCTCTCCTCTCTCTGGTCTGTTGGTTCCCTGTTGCAAGACAGATGCCCTTTGGGCCACCCGACCTTAGTGCCCCCCCCGGTGAAGCGGCTGCCTCAGCTGGCAGTGCCAGGGAGAGGAGGAGGTGGGGAGCTCTCTGCTCTGGAGCCCTTGGTGCTTCCACAGCCCGTCTGCTTCTCGGGCCGCCTCTCTCAGCCATGCCTGCCTCTAAGAGGACCATGCCCCCAGCATGGCTACCCATGACCACCCACCCACCCTCCCTCTGCCCTCAGGCTCTTTCTGTCTTACTCAGCTCAGGCAAAGTTGTCTGTTAATAATTCTAAAAACAGCAACAACAACTTCTACACAGGCGAACTATTTAAATATCTGTAAGCCAAGGAAAGAGCGAAGGGAAATTTAAATCTATCAGTCCAGGAGTCGGTCCCCTGGTCCTCCCGTCCCCCGATCTAAATGCTGCGGTTCTTGTGTGCCATCAAGCCATTTCCATCTGGTGGTGGGTGACCTAATGAATGAGTGATGTGCAAAATCTCCTGTCATTAACAGCCCTGCTCAGGTCTGGCAAAGCGAAGGCTATGCTTCCCATTATTTAGTCAATCCATCTCATGTTTGGTCTTCCTCTCTTCCTGCTGCCTTCCACTTTTCCAGCATTGTTGTCTTTTACACTGAGGCACTTTTACACAAACAAAGTTATCGAAGATATTAAAGAAACAGAGCCTTTCTGTACAGGTCTCCTCAGCTGCAGTCTGAGAAACCTGGCTCCGAGTAAATTTTGATCACCTCTGAGAAGCCACCGCTTGCTTCCCCTGCAAAAGATGCACATAACTATCCCCACTGGGAAGTGTGAGGCCACAGAGATGGGACCGGCCAGGATGGGGAGGGAAGCCAGCCCAAGAGACATGCAAGCCCCCTCCTGCTGAGCCAGGAAGCCCTGAGGAGGCCCTCTGCTTCTCTCTCTCTCTCTCTCAGCACACGGACTCCCAGCGCCTGGAGACCTGCCAGGTCCAGTTTTTCTCAGCCCTGCTTCTGGTCAGAGCCGGTTCTGGAATGCAGTTCAGTCCGAGCCAGCTAAGGGTCCTGGGCGCTCCACCAGATCCCTAAGGGGGGGGGGGGGAAGCCGCTTTTAATGTCCCGGGGGGGGGGGAGGGAGTAGAGATGGCACCTTGACCTCAGACTTCTTTCTGAGAAATGTTCCCAGCTTGGCTCCTTCCAGGAACTGGGGGATGCCGGGCTGGGATGGGGCCACTTCCTCCCGTCTCTGCCCGTGAAAGGCGGTCAGGGGAGAGTGAGCTGAGAGTGGGACTATGCTGCCCTCCAGTGGCGCTGAGCACCACCGGGCCCAACTTCCCAGCTCTGCTTGACCAACCAAGGCCGCCTCTGATGTCACAGTCCGGCCCCCCTCAGACACACCTGCCGGCACGGAGGCCACCGGGAAGCCGTTGCTGGGGCAGGCGATCTGGGTTCGAATTCCCGCTTGCCCATGGCACTCTTTGGGTGACCTTGGGCCAGTCACACGCCCTTGGCCCCTCCTCCTTGACAGGGTTACCGTGATGGTAAAACTGGGAAAGAGGAGAATCACACAAACCACATAAGCCTCACTGGGAGGGAAATGGGATAAAAATGTAAGCAACCAAATCACTAGGGTAACAGACAAAGTAAGGCAACCCCCCGCAAGGCCTGATGAAAATAGTTGGGGCTCCGTAGACCAGGTTCCAGGAGGAGCCTTTCCCCCACACCCATGTGCATGTCCCAGCTATTCTGCCAATGGCAGCACAGGAACTGAGTAAGTCACACATGAAGCACAAAACACAAGGGGCTGCAGCACCAAGGTGAGCCCCCCTTCTCTCCCCCCCCCCGGGCAACCCACAGCCCCACTAGAGTTCGGGGACTCTCCTCCTCCACGGGAAGGACCGTTTCCAAGCATGGCGCTGGGCAGCAGCTGTCCCAGAGCCAAGCAGGGAGGAGGGCATGGATTGGCTTACCCAGGCGGGAGAAGGTCTCGGGCTGGCCTGGCACCTTGATGAGTTCTTTCTTCTCCTCTTGTTTCCTGCCTTGTTTGCAGGTTCTCTGAAGGAAGAAGTGGGTGATTCTCTCTGTCTGTTTGTGTGTGTGTAAGCATATCTTTTTGTGAGGGCTTCCAGCTCTGGTCATGTTCCCTGTGTCTATGTGCTTCAAAAGCATGCACATATGCTCACACATGCACACGCAAAGTTCTCAAGATGCTCAGTGGAATGCAAATTATTTGCGAAGTACGTAGGGGAAAATGTTTGCTTGTGTGTGTATGTTTTCCTCCACTGTTTTAAATCAGAATGTGGGGACCTGCACAGATTTCATGCGTGAATTCAGTGTCGTAGGCATAGATGGACTCACTGTGGCTTGCTAGTCCCTTCACAGTCTTGATCTGGCCCTGTCTGGGGTGATCCTGGTGGCCCATCTTTTTCTCTGCCCCAGTTTCCTCTCCCACACTGCACTCCACTCACTAATTGCTGTGGCTTTCTTCTGATTCCACCTTTCCCTTCCCATACCCATATCAAGTGGTTAAGGATGCACACACCCTAACTTTGCATTTTCAACACACTTTTTGGAAAAACTCAGGTATTATATAGGCTCACAATTGGACGTTGCTCTGTTCCCTGGAGCAATAAACCAGGCAGAAGCTATTCTTAAAGTAAACTGATTATTATGAACAGCCTGTCCTAGATGCGGTAGAGGACCATTTCTCAGGGGCCAAAGAGAGGAGGGCATAGCCCAACTTCAAGAGGTAGTAATACCTGAAAGTCAGAATTGTCTGGGGGTAAGAAGGCAGGAGGTGGCAAACCTCCAGTTTTTCACAGGGCAAGAGGACAGCCACTGAAAAGGCAGACACAGCCTGCTCTTACTTCCAGATTGCTCCATGAGACATTCATGGGGGGAGGTGCAGCTTCTCAAAGTCTTCCAACACAAGGTACTTGGGGTGAGAAAAGCTCTTCCAGTGTACTCAGACACTTTAAGCAGCTAAAGCACACCCTCCTCTAATGTTGGATCATCTGTAACTTACGTCTCTGATTTAACATACTGCCACATTTTGTGACTGGATAGAGGGCCCCTCTCCACAAAAAAGGTGAAAGGTAGGAGTGAAGACCAAAAAAAGGTAGGAGTGAAGACCACACTCCATGGCTCAGCATTTATTTATTTTGGAAAGGCACAGCCCAACTGCATGAAGTGAATGAAGGCAGAGATCTCCGCATTCAATATGGGCAGATCCAGCACAAACTGGCCTCACCACAGACCCACATCTCAAGGAGGAGCAGGGGCCTTGTTGTCTTGCAGAATAAAAAGAACCGGCAGGGGCCACATGAGGAGGAGGGGAGAAGGTCGCTCCTCCTTCTACAGCTCACCATCGGTCGGACAAGGCAGGAGAGATAATGCTATGCATAATTACAGAATGACAACTTACATCCCTCTTTAAATAAATGACGTCTCAAAAAGAGAGCAGAACAAATGCATCATCTATGATTTAGCGCCTCTTTTTCAAACCTTCAGCAAGCTCTGTGGTCTCCATGAAAGGGAACTCCCAGGCGGGGCTGCTCGGCTGCTGCAGGAAGGGTGGCCCCAAAGCTTCCTCAATGCACCTGAAAGGAGAGCCAGAGCCAGGAGTATCCCGGCATCTTCCAAGGCCAGGTAAGCCACGGCTTCTCCAGCCTGCCTCCTTCCCTCCTGACTCTCTCTCTCTCTCTCTCTCATTCTCCATGTCTGTTCTTCTGATTCACGACCCTCGGGATCCTCTCATCAGTCAGCTTCTCCAAGGCCATTTTCGGTCTGCCCGGGGGGCAGCTATAGGGGATGCCACCATCCTGGGCACAGAGTAGTCATCCAGGCTTGGGTTGTAGGGGTACTCATAGCCCACGGGGTCCTCGGCAGTCGCTTGCAGCTTCCAGGCCTCCCCGTTGTACTCCTGGGGCTCATCATAAATAGCAGGGATGAGACTTTCTGGGTCATCGTAGACGTGATCCAGTCCAGCAGGGCCTGACCTGTGAGTTCTCCCGCAAGAGGCCGTTGGGCTGGGTGCCTCTTCGCCTCTGGGCAAGGGGTAGCTGCCACCCTCAGCGTTCCCAAAGGCCCCGGAGAGGGCATCAAAGGGTCGGGAATACTCCGATTCAGGGGCCGCTTTAGCCAGAGGGCCAGAGGCCTTCCGTGACCCCCCCTCAGCCCTCAGTTCAAGCTGGGGGCCTCGCTTGGGGAGGGACCCGGACAATTGCAGGGAGGGGTCCTTGGCACTGGTAGGCTTGGCCAGGCAGGCCCTCGCCGGCATCATTTTCCAGACGGGCTCTGAGGAGAGGGTTTTGCTCAGCGTGGTTTGGGAGGGGTTCTCCTGCTCCCGGGCTGGGCCTTGGTCTCCCTGGACACCGGCATCAAAGCTGGCCTGGCTGGCGGTGACTCCAGCAGAAAGGGTGGCAGCTCTTGAGGATGGGTCAGGAGAGCCAGCCGGCGGGGGCTCCTTCATCCCGGAGTCCCTCTGCACTTGGATGGCCTCTTCAATGACTCGGATGATCTCACTTCCCTGCTTGGTGGCAAACTCAAAGCTGCCTTCCCCAGAGTCGCACCTCCGCCCAGCTTCAAAGGAGAAGATGACCTGGTGGAAGAGAGACCAGCAGGCCGGAGCTTTGATCCAGGGGATCCGGTGGACCAAGCGCTCGAGCCCACAAGGGCCAGCAGAGGACAGGTGGGGGGGTGGGGGGGAAGGGACCTCCCGCCCACCTGCAGAGATCCAGGGCCGGGATGGAGTGGGGGCTACAGGAAAAGACCAGGGCACGCCTGTCCCTTGGCGAGCAAATCCTTGTTTGCCTCGGCCGCACCCCTGCAGACCAGGAACCATGGCTTTCCTGGGGAGGGGCGACAGGAAGGTGTGGAATAAAGGCAGGCCTGGGATGCAGGGGCCCCCTCCCTCTTGGATCTCAGGCCTGGCTGGGCACCTGGCTTGTTATTCCATAGACCTTTACATCCAGGCTGCACAAACAAGTTCCTCTCAGGTACCCAGGCAGGCAGGCAGGCAGGCAGGGAGGCACCACCAGGCCCTGGGTGTGGCTGACCCCCAAGCTCCCCGCTCTCTCTAACCCACCTGCTCCCCACCCCTCCCAACACAGGGGCCTCCAGGGCAACTTGGGAAGAGCTCCGGCCAAGCAACAGAAGTGGGGCCAAGCAAAGAGAGGGTGCGGCTAAGGGTGTGGGAGTGCAGGAAAGGTATTCACAAGGAGGACGACACACAACAGCCACCCCTGATGCAGAGGAATCTGTGGATTCGGCACCCGGGTGAAGCAAGCAGGAGCTGGACCTGCCTCCTCCATGTGGTCTCTCACACCCTGGAGGTGACCAGGACACAATGTGGCTGACAGAGCAGGGGTGGTCTTTGGCCATCCGGCTGCAAAACTCTGGATCCATCTGCCTGGTCGATTCCTTCCATGGAGGTGGTGGGTCAAATATGCCAGCCCCCCCCCAAGCAAGTAGGAGCCACTGCGACAGGGAGGCCCTTGAGCAAAGATGCCCACCCACCCCACCCCCAACTTTACCCATTTGTGGCAAGATTCTGCCGGCACACCACGGCTGTCCGAAATGGCTGCACCTTTGCTTTGCTTTGGTACTCAGCACCAAGGGCCCCCAACTGGGACAGACGGCCTCGTTCTCCCCCCTCCAGTCCTACTCCCTGTAAAGCTGACTATGGGTGGACAGGTGCAACAGCACTGGAAGGTAAATGATGGAGGAGGAGGAAGCACTGGTACCTTGTCGTGACCGAACCTCCGCAAGAACCTGTACGGCCAGGTGTAGAGCACGGCTCCCCCCGTCATGCCACGCAGCTCCAGGACATCCGGTCTGACCACAAGAAAAAACCTGCCCCACAGGCGGATACGCTCGGAGGCGGGCGTCGCCCTCACCACCACGGGAAACTCCGTCTTGTCGCCTGCAGGGGAACAGCACACCATCGGGCAGCAGAACAAGGCCTGGCCAACGGAAGGCTGGGGTTGCCCTCCTGCTACCGGCACCGACCGGAGTCCCGACCAGTCAACAGCCCACGCAGGAAATGGTCACCACCAGCAGCAGGAAGACTCTTGTGACAACTGCCAACAAAAGGGGCTTGGCTGAGGTCCCCCCCCCCACGCAAACATGTCATGACCGGTGGTTTCTTGCACATCATGCAGAAACCAGACCCAGATTCTAGCGGTGGGCGGGAGGATGCCCAAAGGAAAGCAAGCAAGTGGGAAAGGACCGAGCGGAAGAGGCATCGCTGGTCCCTCTTGAACAAAGCACACCCAGGAACCAAGCCGTGCCTGATCCTGGGGGGGGGGGCACTCCCTCTATCCTTCTCCCCCCCCCCCCATACAGAAGGCAGGTCAGGCCAGGCCTGGGTTGCTTGCAGAGTAAAAGGCCAGTAGAAGCAGGCGACAGGGAGGAAACCGGCCGGCCTGATAAGCAGCCGGGGGCACATCAGGCCGCAGAGAGCTGCCGTTTATCTGCGCAGGGCCTGGGCCTCCAAAACCACAAGGCAGGAAGGCAGCCGACGGGCTCCTGCGGAGGCGAACTTTCCATCCTGCTTTGGTCAGAACAGAGAGCAAAGCTTGTGCCGTGGCCTTTGTGGAGGAAGAGGCTCAGCTCCAAGGGCCTTCCTTTGCAGCCTGGCTCCCAAGGCGCAGGGGACGTGCACCCAGCTCATATCCAGGTCCCCGATGGGAGAGAAGACCCAGGCGTAGCTCTCTGCTGGAGAAGCGCTCTCCAGCTGGATTTGGGCAAGTTGCCCTGAGAGCTGGAAGGCCTGGAGGCCGGTCCTTTCTCCTTGTCTTTCAGGCCTTGGGCAAGGGAGCCATAGGTATGTCCCCCCAAGGAACAAGAATACTGTGTTTTCCCTCCCTTTAGCCAAACCAAGCTTCCTGCTTCCTCCTCCTCTAGAACATATGCACACTACACAGTTCTATCTCTTTGGGAGCACATCCAGGGCTGTGGCCCCAACCCACGCAATCCTGGGGTTTAGAGTTTAACAAGGGCCTTTCCATTCCCTGTCATGGTTCTGGGGAGTGGGCACTAAGAGCGCTCTAGCAGGCCATTCCAAGTCTCCCACTAGACTACAAATCCCAGGATTCCATAGGGCAGAGGCAGGGCAGGGAACATGCTATCAAACTGCTCTCAATGCATAGCAGAGGTACACTCGTGGCCTGAACAGCTGAGGGGCAGCGAGAGTTGATCTGCATTTTGCTCCCCTTTCCCGGCTGACCCAAACCCACAGGGAAAAAAAGCAGGTGGGTGCATGATCCTCCTGATGCGTCCATCTGGGTCTCCCTCTTTGCAGGTGGCACCTCCACCCCCTCCCCGGGAGGCCTCGCCTTCATGTGGACAGCTAAGAAGCCGGCCTGGACTAAAGCTCCCCCCGGGAGGCTCCGGGCTCTCCTCCTGCTGAAAGCCTTTTGGAGTGAGCTGTGCCTAGAACTCCAGTACGTTTAGTAAGCTAAAAGAGGGTGTGTTTGCTAATGTTCTTAAAACATCTGGCACTTTTAAAAGCAGCTGGAAACGCCTGAATCTCCCTCTCTTTAGGCCTTCAACACATGCATCACATTGGACATGGAAGTGAAGGTCCTCTCTGGACGTCGGCTTCACCTACATGCTGATTGGTGAGCAGTGCCAAGGAGGCTCTGAGAAGAGAACAGCCGTGTCCCCACCACTGAGCGTGCCTGGCTCACCGGACGTCTCCAGGAGGGAAGGGCCGACCCCTCAGTGCTTTTCCGAAGCTGGCCAGGGCACCTGCCTCTCTTGCCTCTCTTAAAAGCCCGGGCCATGAAGTCTTTTGGTCGGTCTGCCCACCCTGTCCTCCACCCACAGGTGGGGGAGATGGACGTGGCCTCTCCTCGCCTGCCCGGCCTAGGGTCGCTTTTGCTTTCCTCTTACCTGTGCGGGTGGAGCTGTACAGGGGATTCTCTGCCATGTCCAAAGGCGGCGGCTGGCCTTTCAGGAGATCCTTCCCCAGCATCCCTTGCCAGACTTTATCATCCTTCTAGAAACCAAAGGGGAGAGGATCCGTCGTGAGCAGAAAGCCAGCGGGGAGGGCCTGCATTCAGCTCGGAGAGCTCGCTTTGAGCCCCTCGCTGCCTGGCATAAGGACCTGTAGAGAAGAGACTCGCGACAGACCGCCCTGCGGGGTTGCAGGGAGAGTCCCAGCTGGTTGGGAGGCTGCCCTGCTCTTCTCAAAGCCTGAGTCCTGTTTAACAGGGAAGGGGCCAACTCAGGGAAAGAGCTTGAAGACGCTCCTTCTTAAGACTGACACCCCAAATCCTGCAGCTGGCATGGCCAGGAGTTCTGGGTCAAAAACCTGGTCCAGTTCCCCCACTCTGGTCTCAGGGGTCTCTGTGAGGCTGTCCCACCCAACAGGAACAATTCCAGACCAGTGGTTGGGGGCGGGGGAGTCCTCTGCCCTGCAGAGCGTACCTCACTTCTGTGGGATCCTGAGCAGGCCCTCTCTCCAAATGTTTTGCATATTTCGAGCATTTATCCCATTCCACTCCTCTCTACCCTCTTCACAATCCGGAGAACAATGGCACACAGTAGCCTACCCTCCATCTGTGGGTTGTGTGTGAAGTTTCTCTCCCTTTCAAAGAGATTGTTCATTTTACCCACAGGGGCTGCTTTTCTCCTCAACCTTCTAGGGCTGATACCTTCACCCTGAGCAGTGACAGTGTTTGCTGATATTCCACGACACCACAACAGCTCGTATCCTCATGAGAAGCACCCTCTATGGGATCAAGTGGCCTGTCAGATCCTCACCGCAAAGGCATGTTTGCACAGCTCCAGGATCCAGTCAGCCACGTCATCCGTCTGGGCTGCCAGCAGGTAACACTTCTCCGTGGTCTCAAGGAGGAAGGGAGTGGTCTCCTTAGGGCCGCTGACTTCGCCACAGGCCTTCTCCACATGCACACAGTCAAGGAGGCCAATGAGATGCCTCCTGCTCTTCTCTGCTTTCTTGGCTTTCTCTGCGGATGCAGGCCGAGAGCCCTCAAGGAGCTCCAGGTATGCTGAGGCACCAGTGCTCTCCTCATGCAACACACCCCAGAACTTCCTCCATTTCTAAAAAGAAAGAAGGCAAGCAAATGTTCATCAGTGCCATGGCCCCTTTACTTATTTATTTAAAATATTTTTACCCCACCTTTGTCCTTGAAAGGACCCCAGGCAGCTCCAGCATTGCATACTCTGCTCACTCTGCGCCTGTTGCTCCATTCATTGAACTACTACAGTAAGTGATATTAAGCGACAATCCATTGGGAATCTTCTCTTCCCTTTTGACCTTGGAAGCCCACATTTTCAAATGAGGTAATCAGGAATGGCTCCAAGGAATATACATTTACTTAAAATGCGGTCCACTGATGTTTTCATTGGGACGATTTGATGCAAAAGATTTTGCTCATGCTAAGGTTGGGAAGGAAGGAAGGAAGGAAGGAAGGAAGGAAGGAAGGAAGGAAGGAAGGAAGGAAGGAAGGAAGGAAGGAAGGAAGGAAGGAAGGAAGGAAGGAAGGAAGGAAGGAAGGTGGGCAGCAGAATTCTGTCTCCAGCAATGCCCATTCTCTAGACCCCATAAGCAAGCCGACTAGTCATAAAGGCAGGAGCTCTTAGTGCTGCATTTTGCCCATTTGCCCCCAGGGTTCCAGAGGTGGACTGTTTTGAGCAAGGAAATACTATTCTTTGTTACCACAGCTCTGACGTATCTGAACTTATTTAACCCACTTTGAAATATACCTTTGGAGTAGCTATCGTAATCTCCTCTGTTAATCAATACCTTACACTTCATGAAGCACAAAAGATACCACTCTCCTCTTTGCACACTGATTTAGAACTGATCTGTCAGGTTTTGCTCCACTTTTCTGCCAGTACAACCAAAGCAGCATAATATAGCAAAATCATTTTTATGGAAACAATGGCCAAAATCCTCTTATGTAGTCCCAAAGGATCCGACACCTTCCTACCGGGTACAACTTCCCGGCTGCTGCATGGTGTGGTTAAAGCCACTAAAAGTAAGTGGAAGCTATTGTTTACCATCTTTGGCAATGTGGCTGAGCAGGTTTAGAAGAATGAACGTAGCTAAACTTTGTCATTGAAGTGACGGACATGAATTTGACCCAACTCCGGGAGGCAGTTGAAGACAGGAGGGCCTGGCGTGCTCTGGTCCATGGGGTCATGACGAGTCGGACATGACTTAATGACTAAACAACAACAAACTTTGCCATTCAGGACATATGAAAAATAATTTATCTATTAAAGAAAGCACTGCAGCAAGGCCAGTTCTAAAATGTGATAAAAGCAGGGTTCTCTTGTGGAGGTGCAATTGGATGCTTTGAGCCAAAGATAGAACTCTGAAAATGTTTTTGAGGCATCTCCAAAAAGGGAGGCAGCAAATTAGAGGTGAGCCCCCCTGAGCTAAATGAAGTCCCCCATGCCAGATCACCAGCAAAAGGTGGAGTTCAAGCAATAATTCTCACAGCCCCCTCTTTGTTTTGTTTTTACTCTTCTTATTGTTGTTGCTAAAGTCAGTTCTGACCTTTCCACAGTTTTCTAGGTCTAGAGAATTCAGAAATGATTCACCACTCCCTTCTCCTGAGGTTGCTCTGGGGCAACGGACAGTGCTGCTTGCCCAAGGCTACTCTGGTTGGCTCTTCTGGGATGCACAGTGGGGGACTGAACTCCCAACCTCTGACTCCACAGCCAGGTACCCAACTCAACTGACCTACCCAGACAGTCGTTGAGCCTTACCTTCCCAAAAGTCTGCTGCTGCTGCAGGTAGAGGAAGCCTTCCTTCACCACGGCCCCTTCCATCTTCCTGCAGGAGGCTGAATGTCCCCACTGTCGCTCTACAGCCCTCTTTCTCCAGTCTTGTCTCTCTCTCTTCTTGTCTCCCTGTCTCTCTGTGTGCACTCACACTGCCTCTCCACAACCTCTCTTCTTTCTTCCCCCCTGCCCCCACCTTTCCTGTCTTTCAGCAAAGCATGCTTCACATCTCAGCTTCCTGGAGCTGCGGTATTGCCCAGAAACTAAAAAAGAGAGACATATGTGCAAGCAGACGCCCACTCCATGGGTATATGGAAGCAACCAACAGGCAAAGGGGGCTGGCCCTCTGGAAGGAGGTCCCATCGCCAACAGAAGGCAACTGATCTCCCTCTGTGATTACAGGCCTTGCGGCCTGCTGCTCCTGGCTGCCTCACCCCCTCTCAACATCAACCACCTGGCCTAGGGGGACAGAGAGCTTTCAGGCCGGAGCTGCTCCTGGGACCGCACCAGACCATCGTGCCTACACCCAGAAGGAGCCAAAGACCTGCCGGCCATTAAGAGCCTCGTGGCGCAGTGGTTAAAACGCTGTACTGCAGCTAAAACTGTGCTCACGACCTGGGGTTCAAATCCCAGGTAGCCGGCTCAAGGTTGACTCAGCCTTCCATCCTTCCGAGGTCGGTAAAATGAGTACCCAGCTTGCTGGGGGGGGGCAATGTGTAGCCTTTATAATTAAAATTGTAAACCGCCCGGAGAGTGCTTGTAGCACTATGGGGCGGTATATAAGTCCAATAAATAAATAAATAAACTTATACTGCAAGACAATACTAAAGGTAAAGGCAAAAATCCTTGAGGGTTGAATTCAGACTCTGATAAGGCGTCTGACAAATAATCAGCAGTGCTCTTGGCCACATCAACTTGGGCCCTGAACCTCTGCCTGCCACTATCATGGGAAACAAGAAAAAGGCTGCAACTTTTCATCTCCTTTTCCGCACAGAATAGTGTTAGGATGTGGTGCAACCCTTTCAGAAAGTATTACAAAGGCTAAATTGTAAATAGATATGTAGGTAAAGGATGTTTCATGCTATACACCTTTGGTGCTTTGCAAATGGACCTGCTTGCAAGCTTCTGACAGCAGAACTGGAAAGAATTTGCAGGCTTTGGGGGTCTCTCTTGTGAACAAGTTTGTGAAGCTGCAGATGAATACATGTAGAACTTCTTGTGTAAGAGAAGTCTTTCCATTTGACTGTCATCCCCTATGAAAATGGCAGCAAACATATAAAACACTCAAACTTTCAGGTTAGATGCTGCAGTTTCTGTGAAAGGAAAACCCAAATTAAGAGGAGAAGAATTCACTTCCGTTTTCTCCTCCCTGTTGCTTGGAGATCTGGGGCAATCTGAAAGCAAATGGGCCAATCTGAAGTGTTCCTAGCCCAGCCAACTAGAGAGAGCCAGAATAATAGGCGAACGGATTACGGAGTTAAGCTACAGTATTTGGATTCCAGGTAAAGGATTATTTTAAATAATACATCAAAATGGTGTTATGGAGAAGGCAACTGTCAAAGTCATGATTCCTTCCCTGGAGCACATCAGTTGGATTGTCATTAAGTCGGGTCCGACTCTTCGTGACCCCATGGACCACAGCACGCCAGGCCCTCCTGTCTTCTACTGCCTCTCAGAGTTGGGTCAAATTCATGTTGGAGAGCCTGTCCTAAATCACGTCTCAGGATCAAAACGCTGACATCTCCCTCCCTCCCTGTCCCTAATGTAGCTTGTTTTGCAGAGAAAAGGTAGTAATTTGGGGAGCTGACTCGCTCTCTTTTCCACCAGTGAAGCTTGAGTTGTTGTATATCAATAGCTCTGCCAGCTTTACCAAAATGCTCTCCTTTCAGAAAAGATCTGCGTAGAAGAAGGAAGGGCACTCTCCACCTTTCCAAAGGACCAGGTTTTGGAAAGATGGTATCCTTCCCTCCCCATCCATGGGCGCACCTGTGGCTCTTGCCGGTCTTCATGGCTGAGAGCCGGAGCCCAGGCCTTGGGAGAAGGCCAAGGGAGGGGGTGCCGCTGCCAGCTGGGTGGCTCTGAGAGAGAGAGAGAACGGGGCCATGGAGGGTGGCGGCTGCCCTCCCCCCCCCCACAGCCTGCCGCCTGCCCTTCCTGGCATTCCACCTTGCTTGGTGGCGGGTTAGGGTTAGGCGCTGCCCTGCAGCTGCCAAGGGCTCAGCTCCTGCACCCAACAGCTCCATTACTGGGGGGAGGGGGTCCCTTTGGCTGCCCCGGCCGCCCCGGAGGGGGTGCCAGGATTAATGGCTGGGCGAGGGGCCTGGGAAGGCTTTCTTCAAGAGCCACCTCCCCTGATGTACAGCAGAGAAGGCCAAGGGTCACCTCCCAAGCACAGGCCTTGGCACAGAGAGGGGACCAGGGGGCTGCGGCTCTGCCTCTGCTCCTGCAGCTGGAGAGTCCTGGGGAAGGGACCCCGCCCGGGGCCACCCTGGACGAGTCCTCCCCCTCCCCAGTAACTCCCCCGTCTCTTGGGAGGGAGGGACAGAAAAGGCCCTGCCAGTGCAACGGCCGTGCCAAGGTCGAGGCACTCGAAGCCTTTCGCCCCCACCCTCCCACCCTGATTCTCAGACCACCAGCTCTTGTCTCAGGGCGCGCGCGAGGGGGATCTCCGGCAGAGGCAGCCCTCGAACACGGCCAGCGCAGCCTCCGGGCCCTCTCGTGCCCCGCCTGTACAGGTAGACTGCTCCTGGCCCCGGGAGCCCCCTTTCCCCGAGGCGCGGCCCCTTTAAGAGCCATGTAAACAAAGCCGGGCTCCCCCTCCCGCGCGCGTGCCGACGTCGCTCCTGCGCGACCGCCTGGCTTACGCCGCCGGAGCGGGCGGCGCCATTCTCCAAAGCCATGCGGCGCCGTGGCCTCCCAGCTCCGGCCCGACCTGGCGAGGCGCCTACGCCGAGTGCGTAAGGGGGCCGGCGCTGGTGCGCAGGCGCGGCAGCCCTGCCTGGGTCGCCAGGGGGAGGGAGAGGGGGAGGCGGCGGCAGCAGCAGCAGAAGCGGCGGCGGAGAACATGAATGGAGGCGCAAAATGGCGGATCATGTGCAGGTGAGGAGCCGCGGGGGCCCCGCCGGACGCCGCCGGGGGCTCGGGCAGCGCGCGGGCCAGGCCTCCGACGGGGCGGGACAGGCCGCGCCGGGCCGGGCCGTGGGGCGCTCGCCTCCTGAGGGAAGGAGGCCCGGCCGGCCGACCGACCGACCGAGGGCTCGCCCAGGCCCTCCTGGCGCCCGGAGCTCGCCCGCCCTTCCCGCCGCCAGAGCGGGCCCCAGTGGGGAAGGAAGGCCTCGCGGCCTGCTCGCCCGCCGGCCCGCCGGCCGGGGCCCAGGTGTCTGGAGGGCGCCCCACCGCGCGGGCTCCCTCGTGCGCGGCCTGCCTGGGCCGGAGGGCGGCCCCCGCCGTGCGCCGGAGGCAGGGCGGAGAGGGAGCCCGGCCCGTCCCGGCCCGGCCCCGGCGGGGAAGGAGCCCCCTGCGGGCTTCTCTTGGGCGCTGCGAGCGGGGGGCCGGCAAAAGCTCCGTCCCCTTCCCTCCCTCGCGGGGTGGCGGCGTTGAAGTTGGCATCGGAGGGAGGCCTTTCGGGCCGAGAGTCCTTCGGAGCTCCCCTCGCTTGGAGGACTGGGCTCTTCATCAGAGGTCTCTGGGCTGGAGAGGGATTACAAAGCAGCTCGTGGCTTCCCCTGAGGTTTGCTCCCAAGGTGAGGGAAATCGCCTGAACCCCCGGTTCAGGGATGCGTCCTGCAGCCTCCGTGCTCACCAGCAGAAGGGTTACTGGGCCGGTACTGACTCCGTCCCTAACTGCCCGTTGAAGTTGGAGTGCCCAGAATGAGAACCGGGGTCATCATCCTCTTCTATACAAAGGAATTGCTCTGCTGCTGCTGCTCAGGTCCTTCCCAGGCTCAGGTCCTTCCCATTGGGATGATGCTACCGGCAAGGAGGTGGGGTTGGGGCTCAGATTCACTCTTGAGTAAAACAACAAGCCTGTTGATATATTTCAGGAAAAAGATGCTCACCTTGAGCAAAGCAGAATCTGATTGTCTAAATGATATTAGTTGAGTATGAGCAGCATCTCTTGCACTGGCTGACATAAGTAACGTTAGCTGCTTGGTGTCCTGAAAGAAAAAAAAAAAGAAAATTACCTTTCTCTTTTTAAAATGGCTTTCAAGCTTGAAGATCGGTTTTATTTGCCACTGGTGAGCATGCAGGCGATCCTTGGCAGGGCTGGCAGATGGGGTTCACTTAACCTCTCATCCACATCAGTGCCCCAGTGGGTCCTTTTGCATGGGGAAAAAAGTCATTATAGAATGTGTGGATGACTCTTAAGTCTGAAGGCCAGTCTTGAACTGGATACAGTAATAGGAAGGAAGTTACAGATCAGAGGTGATGCCCTGTGTATGTGTTTTACCACATTTCCCTTCTAGATGTAATGCTGACTTAGGACGAATGAATAAATAATGCAAATGTGTCTTTCACTTCTGTTTTTAGTCCATTTAGTATGTGAATGCAGCACAGAGCAGATACTGATTAATTTAACTAGTGACGAACTAGTGGCTGTTTCAGTAGCATATTCCTTTTCTTCTTCATGGGATGTCATAACGTAAGCATTTTATAAGGGGTTTCTCCTTTTTTTAAGGAGAGATTTTGTTATCTTCAGCAGGATGTAGGCTGGTTTAAACTTATTCCTCAATAAAATGCTGTTTGGAATAGCTCCTGTATGTGTTTGGGTTGGATGGTGATGTTGAGATTCTTGCTCCTTTCATTGGTATGTAGCTTGATGTCTGTAATGTTTGTTTTGTGGATACGTGCCAATTTGTGTCATACCACCATGATACAGCTTGGACATCAGCTAGTTGATGGCAATGGTAATGACGATCTGATGGTGGAGGGCCATGCAGTACAGGAGCACACTGGGCTAGACAGTGTTTTGGCATCTTTCGTTTCTGATCTACAGAAGTTTTCCTTTAATGCAACCATGCACAGCTTTTGAGCCATGAAACGGACTGCAGCCAGCTAGCCCAGGCTTTTGTCAACAGGAGGTCAAAGTGGACCACAAGGTGCACAAGATCCAGAGAAAGGTGGTGGTGCATGGAAGAAGGACCCCTGCTTGCTGCCACCCTTGTGTTCCTGGGCTAGGATTGCAGCAGGCAAACAGAAACAAAAAGGCCTGGCAGCACAACCATAGTGTGTTCTGCTCCTCTCCTACCAGCTTCTGTGCTCCATGCTCTTCAGAAGCACAACAGGCTGGCAAAGGATGCCGGGGATTCCGTGCCTCCTTTACTCCTGGCTTTCCAGACAACATAGCACTTTATGAACGCGTGTTTGGTTTTTTATTTGGGAGGTCTAACAAAGGAGCTTCATCTGTCCTCCATCCCATTATGAGGAAAAGGTGGGCTGGCTGTGAAGTAAAAGTTGCCACAGCATGTGGAGAAAAGTTTGATGTATTTTCTGGTAGCCCTTACAAACTGTGCTTTGGATGTGAAGCTTATGTAATGCACATGCACAGTATGGCTTGATGCAGCCATGCTTGGAAAGTGTGGCTGTTGAGTCTTGTCTTGTTGTGCTGCTTGACCATTCCAGTTCCCCAATGCAAAGTTTTCTTCCAGAGCCAGATCGTATGTCAGTCGGTGTAGTCTTAGGTGCTGATGAGCTGACACTTCTCCTCATTTTGTCACACTTCTGTTCAACTTTGGGCAGCAGTACAGTAGCTTTTTAAAATCATGCTGTATTGCCCTCTGAGCACCGCAGGCTTGACAGAGTAGTAACCCTGTCCATATCACTGCTGCATCTACACAGCAACACAAGCAGCATCATGAGGGCTGGTGGTTATCACACAAGTAGTCAGTGATGTGCTCCTTTCTTTCATTGTCACTAGAGTTTTGGAGAAAAGAATAAACAAAACCTCCTCAATTATTTCAGCAGTTTCCTAAGAAATTCTCAAGTTTCCTAAAGGTTTGTCTATTTCCTCATGTATAACAAGGTCAAACAAAAATAAAGCCAAAAATATTTTGGCACCTTGAAGACATAATAAATTTATTTCTGTGAGATTAGGTGAATTTTGGAGAAAGGGATAGCAATCTATAAAAGCTCAGACTGAAATAAACCTGTCAGACTTCAAGGTATCACAGACTACGTAACTTTTGTTTCTGTGTTTGTTATATAGCAAGTTAATAACATTTGTAATGAAATGACGTCTTCCTCCGTTGCATCTTTGGACATGAAGGATCTTGCATATCTCCTTCCATGTCGTTTCTGAGATGGCTGATCTAAGAGAAAGTAACTTGCCAATAGCTATTGATCCAATAGAGATTTCTGCCAGGGCCTGTCACTTCAAAGTCCACTTTACAGACCACAGTGGTGTAGTTAGTATGTAGATCAGCTGCTGCTGCCCACTTGGTAATGAATGCCAGATGATGCATTTGGGTTAACATTTGTATTTTCCAGTACTTTTGAGACTAACCTAATCAGTGGGGAATTCCTAGTGATTGCTTCCTATCAGTTGTTGGCAGGGTGGGTTTGATTTAAATCTAAAAATAATTTGTGATTTAAATCAATTAGATTTTTTTAAAAACAACATTGATTTTTATCTACCTTGATTGTTGGTCATCTTTCAGCAGAGAACTCTAGACTTCATATTTTTGGTGTAAACCTCTCATTCTTCAGGGGAACCTCTGAGCTGTTATGTAGTTTGCCCATCTTTCTGGCTTCAGGTGTCTTTTCTGAGCTATTCTTATCCTCTCTGTTTGTGGAAATAATTTTTTAGAAACTGAGTTGGCCCTTTGAGAATACATTTGAGGTTTGAAAACAAGGCTTCCATCATCTAGCTGTAGGAAGTTACATCATGTGATATGCCATCAAGTCAGAACCTATGTATAATGGCTCTAGTAGGGCTTTTAGGATAGGTGAGATATTTAACCAGTGGTTTTAACAGTTCCACACACACACACCATCAGTGAGCTTCCTTGGCCACAAGGGGATTTGAACCCAAAGTCTGTTTCCCTATTCACTACACACTGGCAGCAAGGAGACCTAGGGTACCTTAGAACCTAAAAGGACATGGATAGGAAATTTTCAAATTCTGCATTATGCCAGCACGAAGTTATGGCAACAGGATTTTCCAAGGCATCTGCTATAGAACAAGGATGAGCAGAATGTGACCCTCCAGCCGTTGCTGCCTGGCCACCCTTGGCACTCCTCACCACCAGTTGAGGCTAATGGGAGCTCCAGTCCATTAAC
Source organism: Pogona vitticeps (assembly GCF_051106095.1). Classification (NCBI taxonomy): domain Eukaryota; kingdom Metazoa; phylum Chordata; class Lepidosauria; order Squamata; family Agamidae; genus Pogona; species Pogona vitticeps. Next base: position 459,162 of record NC_135790.1, read on the forward strand.
TTTTGCTTGTCCCTCACCTAGAAGAAGGATGGGACTGTCTCAGCCCTGGAGCAGAGAGCCATGTGGATGGGCCCTCGAATTACACTTGCACGACTCAAGAAAAAAGTAGCTGCGGGTTCCATCAATTAAAAAAAAACTAACCCTGAAGTAAGACCTCTAAAATATTATGGAAATTGGCACAAAGGTGGAATAAGCTTTTGAGTTCTGAAGAACTATTGAAGACATTGAAAGTTCATGGCACTTTTATAATATTTTAGCAGCTGTAATCACCAGCAGTGCTTATAAATCTTGCTCCTCTCAGTGTTTTCAAGAAAGATCTCTTTGTAGGTCTTCTGGGGAGTTAAGCCTGTCCTCCTGTACTCAGTTGAGATACTCATACAGACACAAATGTTTGTAGGCTGTCCATCAGCATCTGGGGTGGAGGTCACTGGTATCCAACTAGAAGGTTGGTGTCATGAGTCCCCAGCAGACTTGATTGTGCCTCGTCAAAGAGGCCTCTTGGGCCTTCCTTCAACACCAGGGATGGATAGGATTCTGCTCTTGGCTTTTCCATGAGAATCTGCTGCTGACTCTGTAAGGCTTTGAGAGGGTAGGAGCTCCTGCACACAAAGCACTGTATGAGGTAGATTCTGTGACTTGGTAAGAGGAGAGCAAGTACTGTACCTGGTCCATCTTATTTTGGAATGTTTGTGTAGGCATCTTCGACAGGCACTTCACAGCTTTCGTGCTGTCTCGTGGCCATTAGGCCTTATCTGTGATACACAGGGCTCTTCGCCTGCATAGCTGCTGCGCTCAGGACTCTTTTTATCTTTGTTCGAGGAACTTATATTGTTCAGCCATAGTTAGGAGCAATTGCCTCCCTTTCTTTGCCTCAACGGTGTGCCTTCATTAATTGGCCATTTGGAAATGGGCATGTCAACCCTCTCCAGTGCTGACCAGTTGTTGGGTGGAAAGCCTAGAACACAAAACGAGTTAAATTGTTCTGTTTTTTTTTAAAGAACTGTTGTTAATTGGAAAAATTTGCTAGCGGTAAGAATATGCAAAGTGATCAAGAGGGTTATGTAATTAAGAATATGATTACTGGGAAGTCCCCAGGACCACCAGGTGGGCTTCTTACTGAAAAGTATGAGGCTTAAACTGATCCACTGATTCCAAAGCCATTTTTTTTGTAGAAAGATATTTTTGAGTCTAGTTCTGTGCATTCTTCATTGAACGAGGCTTATTTTACCAACATCTCCAAAACTAACAGGGGACACACTCAACGTCCACATTTTAGATACTCAAATATTAGCGTCCAGTCTTGCTAATAGGCTTCAAGAGATGATTATGCTCCTTTCATGTAGACCAACTCAAATTTTCAAAGGTCTGACCATGTTTGACTGGTTGTTGTCCTGTTCGCTTGCATAAAGAGATCAGGCAGATAGGCCTTCACTGAGTACTGAAAAAACCTAACCAGCAGATGTTGGCATTGGCCTTCATGATGGATGGAGGTACGTACGTACGTATTCATTCATTCATTCATTCAATTTCTGTAGTGCCCATCTGGCTACAAGACCACTCTGAGCGATTATATCCAGATTTTAAACCATGAATTGTACATTGACAGCTTGTATCATGTTTATTAGACTGCACAGCATTCATTCAGTAAAAGTTTGAGCACAGCAGCTAATTGTTAGCAGATTTAATTCATGCCCTGAGATAGATTACCTTCAGTTTTCTTTTGAGTCTTCGATTTCTACAGACTTGCTTGTTCCTGTGTCAATGTTTTGTCTGCAGAATTGGATTCTCATTCCCTTTTGGTATCTAAAAGATTTAGGAGGCAGCGCTGGAAAGGCAGATGTCTGCTCACTATTCCTGAGTGGGCTGAGAACCTCCTCATGTTCTTCACCTTTGCACATACAGTATATAGAGGCCAGGTCTACAACAATACCTGGCTGAATCTTGGGCTATATTTCCTTGAAGTTTATTACAGTCAGTTTCTCACTGCTATAGCTCCAGTTTGTGTGTCTTTCTAAACATATTTCTTCTTAAAAACACTTTTCCTAGCCCAATATATTTTAAAAATGCAAAAATACAGTCCTAAAATAAGTTTTGGCTGATTTGAACTCTTGACTGTCCATCTGTTTTTCTCTCTGTAGGGATTTCCAAGTTCATCAAAGGCACTCCAGGTTTCCTTGCCTCCATGGGGCTGTGGTTTCTTGTTTGTCTGTTCCTTAGAATCTTTTTGTGTGGTGTGACCTGACTCAGGAACTGCAGTGCCTCATACTGGGGTGTCCCTGCAAGCAGGTATTTGTGGCGAGGGGCAGGGAATTTTTCCTGCCTTGCTCAGAGGCACTGATTCTGAGCAGCGCTGGCCCCAAGAATGACTTGTGTTTTCAGAGGTGCTATCAATGTTGGGTCCTCTGCTATTCAGTCCTTTTCTCATACCGTACTTTCTCTCTAAAAGTGAGTGGGTGGCAACCCATTTAAGGAAGCAGCACATTTCATGGACATTAAAACATCAAAAAGTGTAACATTCAGACTGCTAGGAATTCGTAATGAGAATGAATATTAGTGGATGAAGAGGAACCAAGGTTTTCCTGGATCTATCGTATTAAAAATCTTGTTTCGTCATATCTGAGCTTTCCAGAAACACTATAGTCAACTACTGATAATACTTGACACTTTTGATGTTAAGGCTTGAATTCTGTTTGAAACTGCATAATGTAGCATCCTGTGCCAACAGTAAGAGAGCCCCCTCAAAAAAAAAAATCCTAACAGAGTTCTTCTCTTTGGTTTGTTCCAGAGTCTAGCCCAGCTAGAGAATCTGTGCAAGCAGCTCTATGAGACAACTGACACCACAACGCGGATCCAGGCGGAGAAGGCCTTGGTTGAGTTTACCAATAGCCCAGACTGCTTGAACAAGTGCCAGCTTCTTCTGGAAAGAGGGAGTGTACGTAGGCAAACAACCCTCCCTATGCGCTTTCAGAACACCTCGAGGTTCTCTCTCTATTTGAGGTTCTGTGCTTGTGACAGCACAGGAAGGCTCTGGGGTCTAGAAAGTCTGCCAGGTGCTCTGTAAGCATGCCCTCTTTGCAGCAGTAAACTGGGAGGTCAGCATCACCACAGTGGTGCTTCCTGGGATCTGTTCCCTCTTCGGGTAATGTTGGGTGATACTCCTTGACCCTCAACCTAAAGGCGTAGTTGGAAATGGAGCCAGACAGGCCTACCCTCCGCTTTCCTTTCAAAAATGAACTTGATGTCTAAGGGCCAGGCTACATATTTGTGTGACATTAACCAGAGTGGAGTGTTTTGCAATAGAGATCTGGCATGGGGGTGGATGGGGAACTAGTTGTTCTCCCATCCAAAACAATATTTCCCTGCTACTTTTGAGCTGGGGTGGCAGGCCCAGGCTGGCAGGAACAACAGGCAGGGGCAGAATTCCTTGGGGAGGCTTTTGAGGGGGGGAGTGGCACAGTTAGGATGCCCTGCCTGTCCCACTGCAGAGCTCTTCCCTTGCACACAGTTTCAGTGACAGGTAGTTTGTATTCTGGGATGGTGGGTAAACTTGAGGATGCCAATGTGGAACAAAGAGTCACAAAACCCACACTTGTGTACTTACTGTTGTATGAGGGAGAGGGAGGCCTTGACTTTTCGTGGGGTTGAATGAGGGGGGTGTTGCTCATATGAGGCAGGACGTTGGTTTCCATGATGTAACAGATTGAGACAGGCATGTTCATGGTCCTCTGCAAGCCATGTGCAAATGCAGCAGGATGTCTTCCTCATTTGGCTGCTCAGATGGGGCTCTTGCTGCCGCTCATGTGACCTGTTGTGCCCGACAGCCTCAGGGCAGGCCACGCTCATCCTGGAGGCTTCTCCCTTGGCCTCGGGAGCGTTTGGATGAAAGCTCTTGACAAAATTCTTGGCTTGAGGTCTGATAACTGTGTTCATACGAATGAGTTATTTCAGGCTGGCCCAGTTAATTAATTAATTATATCTTGCCTTTCTCCTCAAGAGAACTCAAGGTGGCTAACTGGTTTTTCTATGTTACCTGTCCAGACACAGTTTTAGGAGACTGTTGGTCCACATAGACTGGATTTAAATCATTATTTGGTTTGATTAATAGTTACTTGAAAAGCATCACAATGCAAAGTCCACCAATTAGTTGTTTTGCCAGTTCTGTTTTATGCAGTCTTTTTCTTCAATTGACTGTCATTCATAATTATGTAGCTGTCCCTAATACTTTTAGGCGATGATTCTTTGAGGCCCTAGAAGAGATGAAATGGTAGGTATGGAGCAATTCACACTCAGACACAATTTGAATTTAGGAGCATTTTTTGTTGTTGTTGTTGAGGGTGGTCTGGAGAGGCCACACGTGGTCCTACAGGCAGCATTTTATCTGCCTCTGCCTTGATTAAGCTCGGATGGTTGCCAGCCAACATTGAGATAACGTCCTTAGCCTGTTCACAGATGAGATCTTTAGGCAAAAGCAACAGAACCAAACCCTTCTCTCTCTCTTTGGGGACAAAACAGTTCAAAGTGGTGAATGCTGCAGCAAGAATGGCAACACAGGGATCCCCAGCAGACTCCCTGAATCTTGCTTCCTTTCCTTACCTTTGGGGAACTCTCCTATTCTTCCATGCGGTTTGTTCCTAGAGTCTTGCCTCCACTAGCTATAAATCCTGGTGAGGAGCAGACCGGCCAGCCTCATGGAGAACTGTGATCAGAATGACATCCTTTCCCTCAACAGTCAGTTTGGAGGTTGACCTTTGCCGGCCAGTGGCTGAACCCTTTGCCTTTTCTTTGCTTCTTTTCATAGTCATCTTACTCCCAATTATTGGCAGCTACATGCCTTACGAAACTGGTGTCGCGCACAAACAACCCTTTGCCCTTGGAACAGCGGATAGATATACGTAAGTAAAAACTAAACCCTCTCCTGTTGTTTGGCTCCAGCCTGCCCAGGGTTAAAATAGTTGCCAGAGGAGCTTATAAGATGCAAAGACCATATGAGGAATTCGGCCCAGCAGCTCAGCACCTGGATCAGAAGTCAGAACTGTGCAGATGTGTGGTTTTGGACTACGGTTCCCATTGTCCCCTAAGCAGCATAGGATTTTGGGAGCTATAGTCCAAAACTACTCACCTGCATACCTTTACTAGTGAGTTGTTTAATTGCAAAGCCTCTAAATTGTGACTCTTTTGGTTTTCCCAGCACAGTCCTTCAGGATATTTGTGTTGAAACATTAATTGCCTCTAATTTTATTTGTAAACAGTTCTAAAATGATAACTTAAGTGTGCTGGCAAAGTAAAGGAGGAGGGGAAGGAAGAAAAGGCAAAATACTGTGGGACTTTAAAGACTAATGTTTATTTCACTAGGAGCTCTCTGCAGAGGTCAGAAGAAATGGATTTTGATCCATGAAGGCTGGCACTGATGGCCTTTAAAATGTCACAATATTTTGAATTTTCTTTCTCTTTTTTCCTTTTCCCTCTTTAATTTTGCCAGCATGCTTGAAAAAAAGTTACCTGACAGATTGAGAAGAATGGGGTCTGTTTCATCTCCTGTATTCCCTGTTTTTCTTTCCCAATTCAAGTCAGCCAATTCAGGTCTTCCCCAGTTCAACTCAGCCAACAGTGCAGGCCAAAAGGATAACTTAAGCATACACATGAAGTTTAATAGCAAGAAATACAGTTGAGCAACCACAAAATGCACTAAAATAGCAATTTGATAACTTGATAACAAGCAGCTACAGAGCAATAAAATCCTGAGGAGACCTCCCTTGTTTTCAGTGAGATGTTGTGTGTGTTTTGTCTTTCAGGAAACTATGTGCTCAACTATCTGGCTACCAGGCCTAAGCTGGCGACGTTTGTGACGCAAGCACTAATTCAGTTGTATGCTAGGATCACAAAGCTGGGCTGGTTTGATTGTCAGAAGGATGAATATGTCTTCAGAAATGTCATCACTGACGTCACAAGGTTTTTACAGGTGGGCTGTCTCCTGCTTTTGTTACTCCTTCACCCCAAAGACAATTTGTGCAATGCCCAGAGCTTGGAACATTGCTTGGAAATGAATGAAAAGTCATGTGTTGTGTCACTTACCTTGGAGACATGTTTAGGAATTCACTGTCATTGCTGAAGCAAAGATGGTAATGTTAAATATGCTAATAGTGGAGAGCCATAAGTCCCCCTGCTCCCCCCTTTCAGCCTGGCCAGCTAAAGGTGTCTCCTCACCTCAGGACAATCCCTGGTTGCCTAGGAAATGTCAGGCCTGAAACTGAAGCGTGTGTGCTTGCTGCTGGCAGCTGACCTTTAGCTGACCGAGCTTTTCCCAAGGAACTATGCAAGTTTCAGGTTTGCAACTTCTGTTGGAAATGTCTTGCTGTTGTCACAGCGGAAGGTCTGGGAGTTAACATCCACAGTATTTGTGTGTGTGTGTCCGTCCACCATTGGAACCTTTACTCATCCAGGACTGTTAGCTTTGTTTAAGATATTATTTTGCCTCTCAGGGTGATTCACAACAAGAAATTAGAAATTTTTCTTAATTTGCTTATTTAAAATACTTTGACCCTGACTTCTTCCTTTTAAAAAAGGACCCAAGGCATATATCTTTAAAAGCACAATATTAAAAGCTTTAAATACGACTCCCAAAATGTATCCAAGCGCAGCGCCCCTGCATCTCTGCGCAAGGGGTGCTTTTCCTGCTCCCCCTCTCTGGCGGGGGTGGCCTTTGTCCTCTCTGCGCCTGGCTCAGCCCATACTATGTAACTCAGGCTGCCTCTGCCCCTTCCTTCTCCAGGATAGTGTGGAGCACTGTATCATCGGAGTGACAATCCTGTCTCAGCTAACCAATGAAATTAACCAAGTAAGTGCTTCAGCCTTCCTCAGTGAAGTAAGTGTCAACTTTTCTCATTCATTTTGCTGTGTGTCTGTGCCTTGTCTTTTGTCTATAGAGTCGTGTTCTTTGGTGGTAAGAAATTGACCCCCACCCCACCCTGTTCCTCTGGAGTTTAGTCTTTGTCCTCTCTGGTCTTCCCTTGTCCCCCAGTCCTTTAGAAACAGCTTTAGTGACAGTGGTCTAATAGAGTTTCACCAGCAAGGTTCACTATTTCTTCAGGGCCGGGGGTTGGATTCCCATGTTCAGAATTGCAAGCTCGTCAAGTTCGTGTACCTGCTGCTGCTTTTCAAAGGTGGAATAAACCTTCTTACTCTTGACAATGAGTGTCGTGAAAGCTCAGAGGCTAGGAAGGAATCAGCAGATAAAAGGAAACTAGTAGGTTAACAGTTCACTCTTAGCTGCCACGTGGGATCGGCCGTGGAGACTTCTAGTGTAAGCTGGAAGTGAATTCTAAAAGCAGCAAAGGAGAGAAAGAGTTTCAAACAAGGAAGGCTGTGTTTTCTTCAGGGCAGTCTTGTGCAGTTGAGGGCAGGCCTTCCTGTAGCCTGTACAGGGACAGGAACGTTTTCACGTGAGAGGCCTTTGGGTGGTGCAGCTCATGAGATACAGCATCAGACCAGACTTTGTTTTGCTAACACATGGGCAGCCCTTTCAGCCCCCTCACCCTTAGGGTGTTGGGGGGCAAAGAACACGGGGGGGGGGTCTTCTGGGTTCTGGTCTCAAATGGTGTTGTCTGTAACCTCGCATGCTGCTGTGTACTGAATGCTTGAGGACAAACATCTGCAAAGCACATCCAGGCACTCGTTGCTGCACACCTTCTGGCTGCGGGTGTTATAGTGGCGTCCTGTCAGAATCACAGGGTCCTTTTCCCAGCAGGGAAGCTGGGTGGAGAGAGCATGGTGGTTCTGCCCGTCTCCCTCACTGCCAGCCCTTGGAATTGGTGGGTGGGTGGGCGGGTGGGTTGTGCGCACTTGCAGCTATCTCTGTGCTCTTTTCCCACAAAAATAGCATGTCACCAATTGGACTGGACTGGTCTATGTTACAGTGCACAGATGAACTCCTCTGTTGTGGCTAGTTCATCAAGCTTAGACAGTGGCTTTCAGGGGTCAGGCAGGGGAGTGAAGTGGAGGGCAGGCAGATCTCTTCTGGAGTGAGCTTCTCTGGAACAAGTTCATGATCCAGTGCTGGCGCTGACCTTGTGCAGAAAGTCCTCGGGCAGTGCAACAGAAATGCAGGGACCAGACGGCACAGGGACCACCTAACTCGATAAGCAGGTCCCAAAGTGCATTGAATGTTCTACTCCAGGCAGCAAAATTGCATGTGAATGTCTTCAACTTGATTGTTACATGCTGCCAAAGTACTTCCAGCTTAGAGCCGCACGATGAGTTCATGGCTTCCCAAAGAGCGTATGGTTAAGAGCACTGTTTGGGGCTTACAAATGGAGGACCCTGGCTTCATTGTTTTAAAAACCATGTTTTCTTGTCTTTACTGTTTTAATGCCATCTATCAGTTCCTGCATGGTGCTTGCTTTGCCTGCCTTTAGATTCTAGAAGCCCTGATGTATCGAGTGGTCCCTTTGTGCTTCTGTTGTTGGTCTCAATTCATTGTCACCTGTCATTCCACTAAAGAGCAAAGGTGGGGCTCATCCCTTGTGATTGCTGGGTTCCCAGGTAGGGCTGGAATGGGGATGACCTTCTTTATGGGTGGTGGATTGACTGACTCTCTTCCCTTTGCAGAGGTCATCATCCTGTGACAAAGCTTCCCCTGTAGGTCAGAAAGACTTGGAGGGCTGCAGACATGCCTGTTCACAGTTCTGTTCAGCAGTGGAGACAGATGGTAGCCGTTAACCACTTTCACAAATTGCAGATCTAGGCAGTTAAGCACGGCGTTTATTGGCAATTCAAGAGAAATTTAACAGCGGTAGAGAGACCACTATCCTAGAGTCATGCAGAACAAGAGAGTCATCTCTGTGTAACTCATGAGAGAAGCAAAGCACAGGATGCCCTGCTGGGCCACTGTTATCTTCATTGGCATGTTCCCCTGGGGCACCTAGCCTTCGTTCGCTTAACACACACTTGAGTTCCCTTTCTTTATTCATATCAGAGTGTTGCACAGTTTAAAAATACGAAGTCATATGAAACATAGGTATAATTTAGAACAAATGAAAATGTTAAGATAATTAGATGTTTTTTGATCCGAAGTGGGCTACTTCAATGGCGTTATCTCAGCCATTTGCTGGATCTTCTTTTGTACACATTGTGGGGCATAAATCACACACACCCAAGTGCTGCTTTAATTGAACTTCTCCACAGTCCTGTGTGCAAGTTGAGCCATTTTGCTGGATTATCCTTTGATCTGCCTACTTTGCTTCAGAGTCTGTGAAGGGGCTTCCAGAGGGTCCAGCCAGAGTCTTGTCCTGGTTGGGGACCCTCTTTGGCATCCATCCCTTCAAAAAGGTGTGCTTTTTTTGCTCTCCTATTCCAATGACGGTCACTCTTTCTTTTCCTTCCCACCTGCTCCCTTCCTCTTCAGGCAGACACTACACACCCTCTGACCAAGCACAGGAAGATTGCGTCTTCATTCCGCGATTCCTCTTTGTTTGATATTTTCACGCTCTCGTGCAATTTACTGAAACAGGTAAGGAAGCCACAAGAACGGCTTCTGGAAATTTAGACGCATGTTGACATTCCTAATTCTTTGGATGTGAAACAGCCATTTTCTGGCTACAGAAAGAGCATTGTAGATTTAGGGCTCAGAAACTGTCTGTGCAACTTGGGACATTGGAAACATCTATGCCAAATTAAGTTTAATCAGTTAGGCTGGGTTGACTGCAAGATTTGATCCTGTTCCAAAAACAAGCTGTTGAAAACAAAGAGGTGGTCCTGGAATGTATCTGTGAGAAATCGGAAAGGCAGTTCCTCTTTGTTTGTCTGTCGTGGTTATTGGTTTGGGACGGCAAACCAGGAAGCTGGAAGTACACAGTCTGTTAGGGTAACCATCATGGCTTCGTCATCCCAGCCCGTTCCGCTGTTGAGGCGACTGTGCTGTGTTTAGTTTTACTCAGAGCTTCCAGTAAATTAGCACTAGATGGGGGAGGCTTTGCCCTAGAAGAGTGGTTCCCAGCCTGAGTGTTCTTGGACTACAACTCCCAGAAGGCCTCATTTGTCACAGTGACACAGGCTGCCTTCACTCAGCCGGCAGGGATTAGAACAACCAGAAGCATTGCCTGGCAGGTATTGGGGAGAACTTTGGGTAAAACTGAATTCTGACTATGCTGTTCTCCGCCAAGAGAAAGCAAAGTTTATTATGGGAAGAGTGTAGCATGTGGGAGCTTCTGGCAGAGGGGCTCTGAGATGAGGCCACTCACCTTCCACCCTGAAACCTTTTCTTTCGCTCTAAACTTAGCTTGATGGTTCACTTTGGTCACATGTCCCCCTTTTTATAGGCCTCGGGGAAAACCCTGAACTTGAACGACGAGAGCCAGCACGGCCTCCTCATGCAGCTCCTCAAGCTGACTCATAATTGCCTGAACTTTGACTTCATTGGTACCTCCACGGACGAGTCCTCTGATGATCTCTGCACTGTGCAGATCCCCACCAGCTGGAGATCGGGTGAGGAGCCGGCCTTGCCCTCGCTTTCAGACTTGGCAAACAAACGGAATCTGCCAGGGCACTGGGGGTCACTTGCAGGCAACCGCGTTGGTGTACGCCATGGAGTGCGCATGCTCTGCCCCGTGGCTTTTGAGATGCCTGAACCTCCAAGCTTAAAGATGGTGCACAAGCAAAGGCATGGCTCCTGGGGGCCTGGCCTCAGGAAACTGCTTGGTGTCTTGTTTTGTTTTAATATTACAGGGAAGCTCAAAAGGCCACCATCCTGCTCTCTCTGAGGGGTAGATATTGCTCAGTGTCAGTGAGTGTTGGCCTTAAGGCAGCACTTCAGAGATTTTTCTTAAACATGTTTGAGCTAAATTTCACAGAACATGAAAGCTCCAATAATAGATCTCGCCTTGGAGTGTGTGTGTGTGTGGGGGGGTTGTTTATAGACTGCATAAAGAATAACAGAACAAGGTTTAGTTTTGGAAGAGGCGGCCATGTTAGTCTGTGCAAGCATATCAGGCAAAATCCAAAGAAATAAAACAAGACAGGACAAAAACGTGGCACCTTCAAGACTAACTATTATATTGCAATGTGAAATTTTGTGCATCGTGTCCGCTTCATCCCCCCTCCCCCCCCCCTATGTCTGAAGTGGACGTGATCCACAAAAGCTCCCATTCCAAGATAATAGTTAGTCTTTAAAGTCCCATATGCTTTTTTTTTTTAAGTTTGGTTTGGTTGGTTCTTTGGATTTTGCCAGAAAAAGTTTAGAAACATAATACAATGAGAAAATGCATGCATAAGCCTCAGTAAACAGCGTCCAAAGATCTAGATAAATATCTATCTGATGTTATCATCTGTATGCTCTGTTTTCAATCACTGGAAGAGTTGCAAGGCTTGTCGGGTCATAGAAGGCGGACACTAGTCTTTCTTCTGTTGCAATGTCAGTTATTTTGTTCTTCACTAGGAATCCATGTGCCTTGACAGTTGGTTAGCTTCCAGGAAAAAAGAGGAGGTAGATAGTTTAAGAGCTCTTGTAGTGATGCCAAACGTAAAGATTGCCCCAATGCAAATTTAATATTGGCAGTTGCTATCAAGCAGTTGCTATCACGAAGAATCGGACACAACTAAACAACTAAACGAAACGAATCAAGCAAAAGGGAAGCTGTGACTGGACCCAGCAAGATGACCCACGTGCATCGGGGCCCTTCCCAGCATCAGCAGGTGGTCAGCTTCCTTGAAGCTTTCATTGGAAAAGGCCACTGGGGTAGACAGAGCTTATTTTCACAGAGAGTAAGGCACCGCTTGAGAGGCAAAGCTGATACGGAAGCCCAAGGCACTGATCTGTCAGAACAGGGCAGTCCAGCTCTTCATTCATTACCTTCTGAAACTTTGTATACCATATTCATTAACCAAAACCAAACATTTATAAACAACTACTGTACTGTGGTTTTCTCTTTTTGTTACCAATTCAATAAGCATTTCCAAAAAAAGGAACTTTTAAAAAAACAGCAGAGGAGAATGGGGTCTGCACTGGGGCAGGGTATCTTCGGGTACAGAAAGGCTTCTTCTGAGGCTTAAAGACGTTCACCTGTCCTGCATCCTGTCCTATGTATTATGTCCTCAGAACAGCACAAGGCACAGGGAGGCTGTGTAAAGGAGGCATGAAGGTGGGGTTATGGTAGGTGGGGGCGATGCCTGGGATCTCTTGCAGGGGAACTGCTCTGTGCTGCTGAGATGCCAGGGCTGCTTCAGGTTGCCCTGGGCTCAGCCGCCTTGCCAGAGAGTTGTTTTGCAATGTGCTAACTTTGGGGGCTCCATAGTAAGGTGATGTTGGTCTCTCTCCTAGCTTTTCTGGATTCCTCAACGTTGCAGCTGTTTTTTGACCTGTACCATTCCATCCCTCCTACGTTTTCACCTCTGGTGAGTGTGGCCTCCCTGGCGGTTGGGGGCACGGGCATTTCTGTAACATTTCCTTGGAGGAAGGGGGACTGGCAGAGGTCCTCCCTGTCTTGGAGGTCAAGAAGAAGCTCTTCTCTCCTCCCTGCTCCCACACTGAAAGGCTGCCGCCTTGTTTCTGTCGACTTCCTGCCGCCTTTGCCCTGACAGAGTTGTGTGTGTGCCAGCACAGGGACCAGCCATCTCCCTGGCTGTTTTTTTCTGGGCAACACAACATGATTCTCCGTTTCTCTCTCCTCCCTGCCCCCCCCCGGCCCCTTCTTGTTTCTTTTCAGGTCTTATCGTGTCTAGTACAAATAGCTTCTGTCCGTAGGTCCCTATTTAACAATGCAGAAAGAGCGAAGTTCCTTTCTCACCTCGTCGATGGTGTCAAGCGAATACTGGAAAACCCCCAGGTCTGTCCGTCCAAACTTTGGGTGGGAACAAGCTTCTGTGCATACGGTCATGATGACCCGCCTTGGAAGATGGGGCGTGGGTTCTCTGAAAACCAGCAAAATGCAGGCGTTTTTGAGAGAGCCGCTAGAAAGCAGAACACTACTGGTGCCTGATGAACAAGCTAACCATCCAGACAGGGAGAGGCAAAGAAGGGACATACATTTTGCACAAAGTCTGCAGGTGTTAAACGATGGCTTGAAACATTCATCTCCCTTGTTCTTCTTTGTTATGATGGCTCTTATTGTTGTCTTTGTCCCCTTCTAAGAAATAGCTCAGGCACTGGCATTATTATCCTGCCACTGAATGTGTAGAAAACAACCCTCTTCCAGTCCCTCCCAGGGCCAGTTCCAGTGTTGCTGTCTCTGCTCTTGCCCCTCAAGGGCATCACTGTCCTTGCCACTCCCTCCTAGGAAAGAAGGGTCTTCCCATGCTTGTTATGATCAAACATGTCAGAAAGAATTCTGTGCGTGCTTAACTGTAAGGAGAGGCTTCTAAATACACCGGGGCTTAATTCTGCAAAGGCAGGTAGGGCTGTAATTGAGCAAAGCACGGTTCAGCACAAATTTTTAAAAGCTTTCATTTCTACAACATGCAGAAATTTCAGGTTTTGGCTTCCATGGGACTGAGGTAGCCTAAGGTTCAGCCAGATGCAGCTCGATTTCTCTCACAGTTAAAAGAACAGCAGCTCTCAGACATACATGGTTTCTGTATTCATTTTCCAAATGTAACCATTGACTGGCCTCTCCTGCACACAAAGCTAAATCCTAAAAAGTCCACACTTTCTAACCCAGGAGGTAAACTCTGAAACCCATCTGTAAGACATATGGGTGCCATTTGCTTTGCTCAGGAGCAAATATTCCAAAGTTGACTCATCTAACTGCTGAATAGGCTAGAATTCATCTTTGTAGCTGAAAATAAATTAGAGGAGAAATTCTCAAGCAACTTCTTACACCATAAAATTGATGGTTTAATACTGTAACAACACAAACCTGGAAAGGCTGAGGAAAGTGCTGCACCAGTAAGTAAGGTCTCCTCGAGCAGCAGGCAGTTCTGGGCCATAGCTGGCCTACCATGTGTGCGCAGAAGGTGGGCCAAGCAATGAGCAAGATAAACCGAGCAGTCTCCTCGTTGCATGGGACCTGCTGCCAGCTTTGGGGGGGGGGGGCGTGCGTGCCGATTCCTTGGGCCTGGTGGCCTGACTGCAGCTCCACCACTTTCTTTCTCAGAGCTTGTCGGATCCAAACAACTACCATGAGTTTTGTCGTCTTCTTGCTCGGCTGAAAAGCAATTACCAGCTGGGGGAGCTGGTGAAAGTGGAGAACTATCCGGAGGTGATCCGACTTATTGCCAACTTCACAGTGACCAGCTTGCAGGTAGAAGCTTGTTTTGCTCTTGGCGTGGGGGTCAGAGTTGATTGGGCAGCGGCTGCGGCCTGAGGCAGCCGGGCCCCTCGTGCGCTGCTGCCGACCTGGACCCAGTGGTGCTCAGCCGGGGTGGGTCGGTCGGGCTGCCCTCATGTCTCGGAGGAGCCGGAGCCGCCAGCGTGGCCCATGGCGGTCCTTGTAGGGATGGCATCCTTAAGCCATAGGGGCCACGCAGCAAGGGACCGGGGCAGGGGACGTAGCATACACAGTGAGAACAAGGAAGAGCATGCCTTTCATTACGGCTGCCGGGTTGTGGGAGACACTTTTTCCCTGTCAGGGGCCTTGTCAAGAACAACCACTCCGCGCAGAAAGGAAGGAGAGCGAAGAGGCTTTGTTCGCACATGGTAGAGACGGAAAGGGGGTTCACAGCTACAGAGCCTGGTCTTGGGCTCCCATGTAGAAAGACGGGCATTGTCTTCAGCGGTCTCTTGGAGACCCTGAATTGATGTGCCGTGTGTTCGAGTGGCAGTGCCCCAGGCAGTTCCCATTCCACCCCTCCAAGTGTGAAAATGGCAACCAGTTTCCTTTCCTTTCTTCATATCCAGCACTGGGAGTTTGCGCCAAACAGCGTACACTACTTGTTGAGTTTATGGCAGCGGCTCGCCGCCTCTGTTCCTTACGTCAAAGCCACAGAGCCACACATGCTGGAGACCTACACACCGGAAGTCACCAAAGCTTACATCACGTCCAGACTGGAGTCGGTGCACATCATCCTGAGGTAAAGAGGGCCGTGGGCAGCCCACCTGTCCTTGGGCCCTGGAAGGAGATGATTTGCACTTCGGGGCCCTTCTTGTCAAACTCTGGCAAACACAATGGTTTTATCTGCTTCCTCCGTGTGCAGAGACGGCCTGGAGGATCCCCTGGATGACACGGGTCTGGTTCAGCAGCAGCTTGACCAGCTGTCCACCATTGGGCGTTGTGAATACGAGAAGACGTGTGCCCTCCTGGTGCAGCTCTTTGACCAGTCGGCCCAGTCCTACCAGGAGCTGCTGCAGAGCGCGACGGCCATTCCAGTGGACATAGCAGTCCAGGAGGGTACGGGCTTGGAGGGCTGCGGAATCTCCTCTCTCTCTCTCTCTCTCTCTCTCTCTCTCTCTCTCTCTCTCTCTCTCTCTCTCTCTCCCTCTCCTCCCACCACCCCCAGTTGTTTTTAAAAGGAGAGGGGGGTCATGTTTCAGGGTGGATTATAGACGGAAAAGGATCCTGCCTCCTGCTGCAGCCAGTCGGTTCTGATCTTGGAGCCCTTCCCAGCGTAACAGCAGCGAAGCCTCCCAGGTCTTCGTCGGAGCTTTTGGGGGAGGTGTTTCTGTGGCTCAAGGTGCAAGTCTCTTCTGGTTTCAGGACGCCTGACATGGCTGGTCTACATCATTGGGGCTGTGATCGGGGGCCGAGTTTCCTTTGCCAGCACGGATGAGCAGGACGCGATGGACGGTGAATTGGTTTGTCGGTAGGAACTGTTGTATTCCTAAGCCTTTAAAAACCAGTCCTGTAGTGATGGGATGTTGGTAACAGCCAGCCTCCATGCACCTCTGCTGTCGCACCATCTCTCATCTCATGTTGACATCAGTAGTACCAGGAAGAGCTGGAAGGAATATTTCCTGGATGGCTCAGGGTGAGGCCCTGGATGAACATGGGGAGATCGTACAGGAGATCCCCATGTAGGATCTCCTGTACGAGGTCCAACTCTGGTGTTCTGCACACAGGCCATGTCATTTTGAGAGTTCTGCTTGGGGTAGTGAAGCAGCCCTTGGAAGTCAGTGCCCGGGTACAACAATTTTTCTAAGAGTGACAGGAGCCACCTGCTCTTCTGTCCCATGAATCAGAAGAAGAAATACATGATGCCCAGGAAGCTGGAGATTTGTAATAAGACCTGAAAGTTGCAGAACCTCAGGTTTTCCTTGCACTTTTTAAAAATATAAATGTAACCCCAGAGTCAAGCTGGAGAAGGTTGGCTCTGGGTGTGTTCTGCTTGTCACGTTGCTTGGTCCGTCATTTCCGTGGGATGAGACTCTGATGGAAGTCTGCCTTGCTGCCCCCCTAGGGTTCTTCAGCTTATGAACCTGACAGATTCACGCCTGGCCCAGGCAGGCAACGAGAAGCTGGAGCTGGCCATGCTGAGCTTCTTTGAGCAGTTTCGGAAAATCTACATCGGAGACCAGGTGCAGAAATCCTCAAAGGTAAACTGCCTGTTCCGGTGGCCTCTCTTACTTATTCTCCCTGTAGGATGTGAGCCGTGCTTCCATTGGTCTGGCCTCGCTGTCCTCTGGCCACAGATTCCCAAGCCTGCAACCATTTGTGTGTGAATTTCTGCCGGATGGAACCTGTCCCGCCCTGATCCTCAAAAACACCTTAGACGTGAAGGTGTTTGGTGATGTGGCTCCTCCCCACCTCACCCCTGCCCCCCCCCCCAAAACAAAAACTTGCTAATTTGGACTTAAATCGCTTTGTTAGTCCCAGCTTACTAAATCCAGTAGGTAAACTGGCCAGTCGCCACTGATAAATCCCCCCCCCCAATTCCAGGGGTGGGGCTGCCGCGGTGTCTCCTCGATGGATTCGGGCGGTGGGAGCTGCCATGTTCAGAGCCATCTCCCTTGAGAGGCATTCCTTGAAGCACACGCCCCCCTTGAGTAGAGTTGGAGGCAGCCCCCTCAAGCCAAGAATGCAAAGTTGACAGGATCGAGGCTCTGGGTGACATTGTGCTGATGCCACACATCTGTCAGGAGGGGTGCCTGAACTCTCTTGCCTGCCAACGAAGGTCCCCAGCAGTGACAAGAAGTACCTCCTCCGAGCGCTGCAGGAATGCAGGTCCTGCTTTTGACCGCCAAGAGACTGGCAGGGTGATGCCAGTTGCCTGGGCTTCCCTTGCCTCCGGGTGTCTCCTTTCAGGAGAGGTTGCAAATTCTGCTCCAGCCTCTAAGCTTGACTCTTTTCCACTCCTAGCTGTATCGCCGGCTCTCAGAGGTCCTGGGGCTCAACGACGAGACCATGGTCCTCAGTGTTTTCATAGGGAAAATGTAAGTGTTCCCATGTGGCGCCCCGTGAGCTTCTCTGGCCAATGACAGCAGGAGAGAGACCCTGCCAGAACAGAGCCTCTTGGCTTACAGGGGGGGGGCAGGGGGAGGACCTGATAGGGTGCCTGAGTTCCTGCCAAGCATATTGGCTGGGGGGCTCTGAAGACATGCCCACACCCAGCACTCTCTTCCCCCTCCCCCTCCCCATGTAGAAGACCCCCTCCTAGGGTTGCCGCGCCCTTCTTAGGAAGCTGAAGGGTAACAAGCTGCTAAGGCGCAAAAAGGAGCTTGTGGCCAAACCAGATCCTACCTAAGTGATGCCGCCTTCCAGGCACCTCTGGGAGGCATGGCGAGCAGCCAGATGCCGGTCTTGGGCACTCTGTGCACGCCTTGCCCAAAGGGTCAGTCGGGGAGGGAGAAGCTCTGGCTTCTTTTCAGGCGGTCACGTGTCCTGGGCCAGCCTGACCAGCAGCATGGCTTCCCTTCGAACTGTCGATGTCGTCTTTTTTGGAGGTAGGGCTGGCGGCGCTGAGTGCCCCTGGGGCTCCCCGAGGGGCTAACAGCTCTCTGCCTCATGGTGGATCTTTGGAACCTTCTCCCCACCTGCCCACCCCCGATCTCCTGGGATTCTGCAGCTGGTGGTGGGGAGTGAAGGGGTGGCACGACGTACGGCATACGGGATTGTCTTGCCCTCCCAGCGGAAAACAGGGCAAGCCCCTAAGTGTGGCCCGGGGTCGTTTGCGGTCCAGGCAGGGAAAGGGCATCTGAAGGAGAGAACTTTCTGTGCTCAGCCCAGTGTGAGTAGAGCATTGATGCTTTGGTGGTCTCTCTCCGGCTTCTGTCGCCCATGTCTCTCCAGGAGGAGGAACGTGGGTGCCGTCAAGTCCCTTCTGACTTGGGGCGCCTCTTTTCTGGATGGAGGGAATACCCGGGAGCGGCTTTTATCTCAAGTGCCCTTTTCTGTCCTTGCAGCATCACCAACTTGAAGTACTGGGGCCGGTGTGAGCCCATCACCTCCAAGACGCTGCAGCTCCTCAATGACCTTTCCATTGGATATCCTTTGCAGCCAGCGTGTCTTGGTTGGGGCCGTGGCAGCAGCAGGGCCGCGCCAACCCAGGGCCGCAGAGTGTCACGGGAAGCGTGCCGCTCTGTGCGGCAGAGCCAGGCGGCTTTCCTCGGATGCCACTTCCCCACTGCCAGACCCTTTGCAGCTTTGCTTTGTCTCTGAGTCCCCTTGCTTGCTCCCTTTCTCTTCGTCCTGACAAAAATGAGCTCTCTTCCATCTTTGCTGCTGAGCGATCTAGGCTGTTCCAGGATGGCCAAGCTACAGATCCCCAAGGGAATGCCAGGAAATCACCTTCTAGCAGGGAAGGTGGGTTATCTTGACTGACTCTGTGTTCATGCATGAAGGTAAAGTGAAGCCGGGGGAGTTTCCCCAACATGAGTCGGACAGGAAGCAAACCATGAACTGCAGCCTTGGAAGGGGGCTGGCAGGTTCCCTGCTCCACCTCCTTGCTTAACAGACTAGATGATCTCCACGAGCACAGATACGTTCTCTACGTCCCGCTGGCCCACATCAAGGAGATGCCTGCAGAGCGTGTGCTTGGGAGAGCTTACTAGCTGACCGGCCCAGACTGAAGATGGTGGTGTAGCCAGAAATCTCACAATAGGTCTGCTGTCTTTCAGAACCTAACCCTTAACACCTCCCCTCCTCTGAAAGGAATGCAGGCAAGTGCTTGCTATTCCCCATGCCACAAGTTTTGCAGCTGCAGAAATCTTAGGACCCATTTCCTGAATATTTGTCCACCTCCTGCTTAAAGGGTGAATGACTTCCTGGGCTGTTTCCTTAACATCCTTTCTACCTACAGCAGTGTTAGGAAACTGGTGAAACTGAGCGCCGTGCAGTTCATGCTGAACAATCACACAGTAAGTTGGCAACACTCGCATTTTTGGTGCTGTTGAGGTGTGTCCCTGAGTGTTTTGTTTGTGAAAGCGGTTCCCAAAAGGGCCCCTCTGGGGAACTGCCACTTCAGAGGGGAGGGGGCTTGTGCACATGGCCTTCCCTGAACACTGACAGACCTCAGGGTCTCCCCCTGAGAGCCCTGGTGTCCTGCCGTCTCTTGGTTGCTTTTCTGCAAAACACACAGGGCATCATCCCATGGCCCCTGGCGCGGGGCTCTTGAATGCGTGCTCTTGGACATGTTTCACTCTCCGCTCCCTTGGGATGGCTTTGGACTTCTAAGTCCGCTCCCTTGGGAGGTTCACAAACATGACGCACCTTCAGAAAGTTTATTTGGTCCCTCTGCCCCCGTGTTAATTGCGTGTGGGATGTCAGTAGCCTGGAAAGAGAGAGAGAGAGCTGCCTTTGCTCCCACCTTGTAAAAAAGTGGCCAGCCTCCCTGCCGAGTTGTGATTTCCGTGCCCAGAGGTGAAGCCGAATAGCAGTCGTTGGTCCAAAACGGCCCCTTTCCTCTCCACACCGAAGTCCCATGAACCTTAACCCCAGCCACCATGAACCGCTGGTCTGCAGGCTCCCTCATGATTTTATTTATTTATTCATTTAACTTATATGCCGCCCACACTACCCGAAGGTCTCTGGTCTCTGATTCTGGCCTGTTCTCTCTTCTTTATGTGTCTCCATATCTCTTGAACCTGGACTTCAGCACAACTGAAGTACGATAGATAAGACGGAACAAGCATAGTTGTCTGGCAACTAAAATTGCTTTTAGTGCAAAGAGTGAGTGTGTGCGTGTGCTTGGGATTAAAAAAACCCCTCTAGAGCAGCGGTTCCCAGCCTTGGGTAACCCAGGTGTTCTTGGACTGCAACTCCCAGAAGCCTTTACCACCAGCTGTGCTGGCCAGAGTTTCTGGGAGTTGCAGTCCAAGGACACTGGGCTGACCCAGGGTTGGCAACCATTAATCTGTAGGACTAGAGAGCTTCCATCTCCAAAACCATGCCCTGTTCCTAAACTCGTGGCGAAGAGAGCCTAGGTTCTGCCTGGCCCATGTTTCGGTGTGCCCTCCTCTGCCCGACGAAGGGCTCCTGGCTAACGCGGGTTCTCTTCTTGTGCAGAGTGAGCACTTTTCCTTCTTGGGCATCAACAATCAGTCCAACCTGAGTGACATGAGATGCCGGACAACTTTCTACACTGCACTGGGGCGTCTCCTCATGGTGGACCTAGGTATGGCACCCCCTTCTTGCAGACCCCGAGAACAGGACGCCGCACCTTCCCTGTTCTGATCATGACTGAAGGATGAATTAGGGGCCATGAGGGTAGCTCACGGCTGATCTCTCTGTAGAACTGACGGGTCTCGGGGAAAGAGTCACCCCTTGCCTTGCTGTGATGTTCTCCATCCATCCCGAGAGCTGGCTTTTCTCTCCTTGGAGATGCTTTTATTGGCCAAAGACTGGCGAGAAGGATCAGCCGGGGGGGGGGGGGGGTCGGTGCTGCTGCCGCCGGTGGCCCCAGATGGGTAGAGGGTGTTGCAGAGCAGAAGGCTATAGAAGGTGCTCTTTCTTCCAGGGGAGGATGAGGATCAGTACGAGCAGTTCATGCTGCCCCTCACAGCTGCCTTTGAGACTGTGGCCCAGATGTTTAGCACCAACACCTTCAACGAGCAAGAGGCAAAAGTAAGGAAGGTCCCAGCTTTCTCCCTGTGCCCAGTCAGCCCCTCCCATGGCTTCGTGCAGCAGACGGCCACCTCGTGTCCCAAATGTATTGGGGGCCTGGCTTACGTACATAGCTCTCTGCCACACACGATACGGGCACCTCTGGTGATGAGAAGTGCCCAGAACTGGGAACAGGGACCCTGTCTTGGGAGCAGGGTTGTCTCCCCAAGGCACACTCAAAGTAGGGCTTATATAAACTGCGCAGGCTGGCACGACGACGGGCTTCCCTCTAGCCTGCTCCTGAGCGGTTCTCTGCTCCCCCAGATGCAACTGCATTTTTAATAAGGTGAAAAGAAAGCCTGCCTTGAACCGTTCCTGGGCCCCAAGATATTTCTGTTCCTTGGGGTTATTCTTAATGGGAACGTGCTCTGTGGATACAGGAGAGAGGAGGGGCTAGTAATGCTTCTCTTCCCTGGCCGGCCTCTTTCCCTCTTCCAGAGAACGCTGGTTGGCCTGGTGAGAGACCTGAGGGGAATCGCCTTTGCCTTCAACGCCAAGACCAGCTTTATGATGCTCTTCGAGTGGATGTATCCTTCATCACCTTTGTGCATCCCCTCCCCCCCAGCCCCGCTTTGGTCACCAGAGAGAGAGGGAGGGAGGGGTTCCCTGGGCCTGCAAGTGGGTTCTGAAGTCTGCTCCTGCCTTCCAGGAGCCACCTTGAGACTGCTCCGTTCAGGCACCGGCTGCTGGGATGCCCCTCCTGGAGGCTTTCTCCTGTTCCCCCCGGGGTGGTGGTGGTGGTGGTGCGTTGGCCAAGGACCTGTGGGTAGGCAACACGGAGCCCCTGGTAGAATGCCTCCTGTTCCCTCTCCCAGTTAACCCATAGAGAACGCCTGCAGGGAGTGCGTGGTTGGAACACGCCGCTGAAGGAACGTCTGCTAAAATGCCTTGAGGGCGGCATTAGCAAGGCTTGTAAGAAGCCTACCCAGAACTTGATCTCTTCAATCAAATCGATCTCCTGCCCTCTCCTTGAGCTTGTGACCAGCAACCTGCGCTGGGAATGCCAAAGGTCTGCTGGAGGTGGGCGCTCCTGCAGCGGACTGCCCTGTTTGGTGTTTGGGGGGGGGGGGGGCTTGTCTAAAGGGACATCCGGGAAGCCATGCCGCTCCTTAGCTTCTCCTCCACAGCTATCCTTCCTACATGCCTATCTTGCAGCGGGCCGTTGAGCTCTGGTACCACGACCCAGCCTGCACCACCCCTGTGCTCAAGCTGATGGCTGAGCTGGTGCACAACAGGTGGGTAGGAAGGAGGTGCTTGGACCCGTGGGTGGCAGGCATCTCGGGCGCAGGGAGATACATCACCGGTTTCCCTCCCAGGGGCAGGGAGCGGGGAGGGGGATATGTAGAAGAAAGGGAACTGGCTTTTGGTTTCTTTCCAAACAGTACTGTTCCTGGTGTGTGCGGTATTTTTCTAAATGTGTAGTGTAGTAGCAGCCTTCAGCGAAACATGTCCAGAATGCCACTCCAGTACCTCACACTGCTAAAAACCATTTCAATAGGAATTAAAATTTTTAAAAAGCATCCAAAGCCTGAGGCTGTTAAAAAACAGCCTGGCGCCTGAAGAGCTTTTGTGCCAGTCTGGCCTCCCTTGCCCAAGTGGACAGTCGCCCCCCCCCCCAAAAGAGCCTGGTGGAGACAATGGCAGGATGCTTCTGGGTCAGGTGACCCCTGGGGTCCCAGCGTTAAGCACTAGAGGTGGGGATCTCTGGAGAAGCACCAGCCCTTCACTTGGTGGGGGAGCGCCTGTTTCCCTCCTGGGGTGATGCACTGATGCCCCCCCTCCTCCCTCCACCCTCCCGTGGGTGGGTCCCAGAGGCCAAGCTGCTTGGCTGCCCCGGTGGGTCTGTGAGTGGTGGTTTGTGAACAGACACAGCCCACCTGCCTTCCCCTCAGGCTGGGCAGGTCATCTGACTTGTAACTGAGCAGACGTGCAGAGGCAGGCGCCTCGGGAGATGGGGTGGGACTCCTGGCAAAGGCTGCTCTAGAATGTGCAGGCGGAAGGCCCACGGGGGTGTGAGTTCCCAGAGGAGAACGGAGCGGGGGGGGGTTCTCCTACGAGGGTGCCCTCTCTAGCAGTGGAAGAGCATAAGGGGGGGGGGCTTTTTCTCGTCTGCTTCAGCCATGGGGCAATGGGGTTGCTTGCCTTCTTCCTTTCAGGTCCCAGAGGCTCCAGTTCGATGTCTCCTCACCCAACGGCATCCTGCTTTTCCGGGAGACCAGCAAAATGATAACTACCTATGGTAGGTATTGGGGGGGTGGGGGGGGAAGGGAAGGGATAGCCGTCCCCTTTTCCTGCAGGGTTGTGTGTGAGGTGAAGGATTGCCCTGCTTGGCAGCTGTTCTGGCCTTGAATTGGGCGGGTGAGGACGGGCTCCCAAGCTCAGCTCCTCTCCCCTGAAACCCACATGGGCCGGGGGGGGGGGGGAGCTCAGAGTCCAGCCGCTTCTCTGCTTTCAGCTGAACAGATAACCCCACTCGGATTATGCCGTGGTTGTGTGCCTTGAGTTCATATATTACAGTGTATCAAACGCAAAGGAGCAAAACATACTTGGCAGATTATGCTAATTTATCTGCTGTAATTAAAGAGACACAAAATGAAAAACAAGCATTTACTAAAAACAACAAATGCTTTCGTAAAAATGTGCCCCTGCTTGGCCACCTGGTGCTTTGTCTTTGTGGTCTTACAAGGGAGGACAAAGGCAACTGCCTCGCAGGGTGGCTCTTCCAAATCTTATCCAGGGGGTTGTGTTATTTGGGGGTCCTTAAGGGAGATCCCTCTTCACTTATTTTCAGAGACCACATCTTAGGGGTAGGAGGACTGCCTCCTGCCCCCTCTGACCTCAGACTGAAGCATCTTGAGGATCACAGTCTTCAGCGCAAGGGGTAAAGGGGGCATGCCCTGGGCCGTGTTGGGACATCAGCTCCTTTTCTGTGCCTTTGCAGGGAACCGCATCCTGACCCTGGGGGAGGTCCCAAAGGACCAGGTGTACGCCTTGAAGCTCAAAGGGATCTCCATCTGCTTCTCCATGCTCAAGGCGGCTCTGAGTGGCAGCTACGTCAACTTTGGCGTTTTCCGTCTCTATGGAGATGATGCCCTTGATAATGCCTTGCAAACCTTCGTCAAGCTCCTCCTCTCCATCCCACACAGTGACCTTCTGGTAAGCCAGGATCCCACCCAAGCCCACCCTGTTCTCCTAGGGGGTGCCTCAGAGCCTCAACTTGCAAAGCTCCCCTCCTAGCCAGCATGGTTCCATTAAGATATCCTCTGTGTGAGAGAATACACAACCATTGGCATGCACTTATCCGTTGCAGTCCCGACAGGGGTCTCGGAATGGGCGGCCAGAGAAGATCTGCTTGGTTCTCTTTCTCCCCCCCCCCCACTCTCCAAAGGCAATCCAAAGTAGAGAAAACCAGACACACGCACACCCCTCTTGATTGCATTGCAGGGTCTCAGTGGGGTGATCTTCTTTCTTCCTGGAGGGCCTCCCCCCCCCCGGGACACCTACACAGTTTCTGAGCCATGGGCAGTTGCTGTCGTCTGCTCCTTGGGTGCAGCCAGTGAGGAGGGACGGATGCTTCCTTTAGGAGGAGGAGGAGGAGCAAGCAGCCGGCCAGCTGTCTGAGGGTTGGTTCATGAGAGGTCATCGCAGGGCCTCTGTGTCAACCCTTCAGCAAGCTGAAGACTGTCTGTCATGGGGGTGCTTTGAAAACAGCTGTCCTCTGAAACTTGGGCAAGCAAGGCAGGGAGGGGTTGCACTGGAAGGGGGGCAGGGGTGGTTCCCGGGGCTGTACCCACCTCAGATCGCCCTGCACACCGAAGGGCTCTGGATTCTCTCTCATGCTCCCTCTTCTGTCTTTGTGGCAGGATTACCCGAAGCTCAGCCAGTCCTATTATTCTTTACTGGAAGTCCTTACCCAGGATCACATGAATTTTATAGCTAGCCTGGAGCCCCACGTCATCATGTATATTCTTTCCTCCATCTCAGAGGGCCTCACAGCACTAGGTGAGTGCGCACTTCCTTGGACCCTACATGTCTCACCGAGCAGAGCAGGATCCTGAAGCAGGGGGTGGGGTTATGTAGCCCCCAGGCGATGGGAGTGCAGCTCCCCTCAGGTCTCGCCCGTGCAGCCGTGGATAAGGGCCAGCAGGCACTGGAGGAGAAATCATAGGGGGAGATTGCAGTGGGATGGCACACCTCTGGATGGCAAAGGCTGCTCTGGGACATGGAACTGCAGCACAGTGACAGAGACTGGGGGTGCCTTTTGGGTCTCTGCAGCCCTGCGTTATTCAGACAGGTCCCCCCCCCCATTCCTCCTGGCCAGCAGTGCAGCTGAAGCTTTGTTAACGCGTCCGTGAGAAACATTCTCAGCAGCCATCAAACGTTGTCTTCTTGTTCCAATGAAGGCCCCTGGGCCTCAGCCTGGCATCTTCCTGTTGCTGTAGGGATGTCGTTTCTGGGAAGAATGGTGCCTGCCTGGTCCCTCAGCAGAATGGCCGTAGCATCCACCTGGCTTTTTCAGGCACTCTTGGCTGTCTCTGGACGATTCATTCCTGCTGGCCGGCTCTTGGTGCAACTTGGTGTAGGACACAGAAGGGGGAATGGGAGCCCCGAGGAGGATTCCAAAACCCCAGGGCTCTTGACTGTCTTGCATATGGAACACCAAGCTAGCTTGTCTTTTTTTGTGTGTGCCTCGGAAGATACCCGAGGTGGCCATTTGGCCGTGGTGTCCTGCCCTGAGTGAAGGATGGTCCTTTGCCATCTGAAGCCAATACTCTCCATATTTTGGTTGGGTACACCACCCAAACTTGTTTCCACTGGATGGAAAAGCCATCTAGTTTCTTTCCAGTTGTGTTCTCCAACCGTGAAGAGACTCTGCCTGTTTTGCTGGGAGCTGGTTCCAAATAGACATGGTCTTGTGGCCCAAAAGAGATGCTGTGCCTTTAGTGGCTTCTGCACTGCCTAAGGCACAGCCTGAAATTCCTGCAGCCCTTGGGGGAGCCAAACAATGAAGACACGGAAGTTCATCCTTTCTTCAGATGAGAATTGAAGGCACCTCTTTTTTCCCCTCTTTTTTCTTGGTTTATCAACTTATCCAGGAGATAAAGATCTTACCCCAGTATGCGTTATGGAACGGAGCTACCAAATGGTGCACAGAATAAGTAATGCAGTCACGAGCCATCGCTATGTGCGGCTCTGACGTCCAGCTCTTCCAGTTTTACAACTAAAATTAATACCTAACTGAAATATAAGGACAGGACGTTTCTGGAGATTGTTCATTTATAGGGTCATCATAAGATGGAGGCAGCTTGATAGTACTGAACATCAGCAACTGAAATATCTCTTCACCCCTCAAGCTAGACTAACTCCTTTGTAGCTCTTTCCATCACCTTCACCCTAAGGTTTCTGTAGACTTTAGATCTGTTCACTAGTAAATTCCTCTTCAGTTTCTGCCACTTATAACATACAGACGTAACCTGGTTGGTCCTGGTGGTCTTGGATTATAAGCAGTCATGTCAGAGGGAAGTATCCTCCTAACCGGCTGTTTGCTAATATGCCAGTCCTCAAGGCGCATCCCCCAGCTGAAGGAGTGGCAGATGAGAAGATAGGGAGTTCCCACCTTCTCAGAGCTTGTTCCACAGAGGTGTCCGAGACATCAGGAATTGGTCCTTGGGTCATCCTGGGCGGTGGCGGCAGCAGAAGTCTATCGTTTCAAGTCCCACTTTAGTGGTCCCTGCAAGAAGACTGGAGGGCTGCTGCCGCCCTGGGGTTGGTGGGCTCTGAGCGTGCCACGCCTCGTGTCGAGCTAGAGTCCAGCCACTCAGCCCCTTTTTCCTGTCCTTCTAGACACCATGGTTTGCACAGGCTGCTGCTCCTGCCTGGACCACATTGTCACCTATCTCTTCAAGCAGCTGTCACGCAGCACCAAGAAGAGGACAGCCCCTTTGGTCCAGGAGAGCGACCGATTCCTGCACATCATGCAGCAGCATCCTGAGATGATCCAGCAGGTGAGAGCTGTTGGCAAAAAGGCTGTTTGGCCTTCAGGATACAGGTGGCCGTGTCAGTTCCCAAGACTCAGCCAATCAAAGGAGGAGCACACACGCCACTAGATGCAGATCCCTGTCCCGTCAGTCGTGATGGGTTTGAGACCTTTATCTTTCTAAAACAGATCTTACTCTTTAAACTGTTCAATGACACATTTCAAACACGCACTGTGAGCGGTGAAAAATGGTGGCACTTGGCTTAATCTTCTTCATTCCTTCTAGATGCTGTCAACGGTGCTGAATATCATCATCTTTGAGGACTGTAGGAATCAGTGGTCCATGTCCCGGCCTCTCCTTGGCTTGATACTGCTCAATGAAAAGGTAAGGCAGTCCCACAGGTATTGTGCAGATACTGTGGGCCAGGATACTGTTGGAAACAAGTGCTCTGGGTCCCTTTAAGCACACAGGTCCCTAAAGTCATCTCCTGCTTCCTTCTCTACCTCTCCTGTGCTCCCACCCCCCAGTACTTCTCGGACCTAAGGAACAGTATCGTGAACAGCCAGCCCCCAGAGAAGCAGCAAGCGATGCACCTCTGCTTTGAAAACCTCATGGAAGGCATTGAGCGGAATTTGCTCACCAAGAATCGGGATAGGTCAGTATCTCAACTGGGAGCAGCCTGTGAGAAGCACTCCTGTCAGGGGACCATTACCAGCTCTTGAACATAACATGTCTTGAGAGGGCCTGTTCTTAGCTTCCATTGTACAGCAGCATCAGTAGACAAGTAAAAGAACTGGTTGAGCAGTTCCATCTTCTGCTGTGGGGAGGGAATTTTCTACAGACAAGAAAGGGAGGACATTAGGAGTGTTTTCCAACCTGGAAAAAACAATACAGCAGTGAGACAGACTCCGGAGGACACATCTGGAACTTCTAGGAACATTTCAAAATAAATCTAGGCAGGTTGTCAGATGGCTATATATTCAAATGCTAGTATGTTCAGTTTATCAGGCTGGTTAAAGTTTATGTGATTCGTTGTACAAAAATTTACTGTCAAAGAACTGAAGATTTTCTAGTAGTGTATGTGGGACAGATGGGAAAAACTGGGATAAGACGTGAAATGCAGAGGCAGAGAGAAGTATTGGTGTGGGAAAAGACTATTAACTCTTCAGGAAACCAGAGCCACAAAGCCCGAATCTTGAAAAGCCCTGCCCCACACTGACTGCCATGTTGCCAAAGCTCTCCTCCAGGAAAGATTAGACATTCAAGTGGGCGGGTTTGTTTTTGCTTAGACATAACTAGAAATGGAGGGCCTAAGCCTGCTTCTACCACCAGACTCCCATTTTAAGTGACCGTCTGGGAAAGCTTGTTGCCATTCGAAGCTGGCATTTTAAAAGTTGGCCAAAATATCACACGGATGCTTCAGGGCCACTTGTAGGCTGTGCCATAGCTAACCGGGGTTTTTTTCCCCTTCCTAACACAGTTTTGGTTTGCATCTTTGGCAGATTTACACAAAACCTGTCTGCATTCCGGCGGGAGGTGAACGACTCTATGAAGAACTCCACCTACGGGGTAAACAGCAACGACATGATGAGCTGACGTCTCGTGAGAAGCCTCTCTCTGGCATAGGCCAGGGAGGTTAACTTTTCCGATGGAAAGACAAAAGGGCATTTCTGATCCCTGCTGGTCCCTGGGGCAAGGCTGCAGGAGGAGGGGTGTGAAAAGTTCACCAGGGCAGGGGGCTTTTTTCCTTGCGAAAGAGTGGTGGCAGATCAGCGTCTCCCTGAGTGAATGTCAGAGAGAAACCCCTGTGTCCTGCCGCAGCCTGCCTTGTATAAACATGTACATTTTTTCATAACATTTTGAACAAGGTTTATATTGACTCAAGTTTAAAAAAAAGTGTGACTGAAATTTTTACAGAGTTTAGTGCACCAATGCTGACGTGAGGGTTGTATGCAAGTACGGAAGCTGTGTGTCTCCTGGCCACCTGCCATGTTACTGGGTGAGGGGTGTGTGAAAGTACAGAGTTATATTTAGTAACAAGTGTAGAGAGAGGCACAAGAAGTGTGAAGTTCCAAATGTATATTTTTCTTATACATCCCCTGTAATCTGTACCATCCTGCCCTGATCCTCCCCTCTTGTTAGGAACTCAAAGCCATGCTCCGTGCTGTTCCATGAGTGTATGTTCCTTGCCCTGTCTGTCAGCACTTCCTTTCTAGCCTGGTCCCAGAGGCCAGCCACAGAAAGTCTGTGCTGTATGTCTGCACCTCTTCCTTAGCGCATTGCACCGGGCTCCTTCCTTCCTTCCTGCGTGAATCTCCTTGCTTCCCAGCTACCGGGAAAAGTGTGGAGAGGCACTGGCGACTCATGGGCCCCACACCCTCTTCTTCTCAAAACACAGCTGCAGGGAGCAGCCTTGCCTCTTCTCCCCCAGTTCCCACTCTTCGTAGGTGGCTGCTGGCATTGACAAGTGGATGTGGGGAGGTTCTTAGAGACACAGCAAGCTGTGCAACACAACCCATTGTGTCTAGGTTTCCTCCTACTGCTGCAACAACTTTGTGGAAGGTTAAATTTACTTTTGAGAAAATTGGGGGGGGGGGAGAACCTGTTTGCCTTGTACTTTCCCACTCTTCTTGCTGCTAATTCTGAGCACCCCGTAGCCCAGCTCTTACCGGTCTTGGTTTCTCTTCCCAGATAGCACCACCTCAGTTTTATTTTTTGTTTTTCCCCCTCTGGCGATTGTGTGTTGGGTCCTTTTTGTGTGAGCAGATTGCTGGATGACTTGTAAGGGTGTTTGCTGCATACAGTGTAAGCATTGTGGCTGCAAATAAACTTCAGTGGTTTCTACTGAGCTGTGTGCAACCAGGGCAGAGTGTTACTCTTGTGTGATGCAAAGGAGGGTGTTTGAAAAGTACAGACACTGAGTGGAAGGCTGGAGACAAGTGCCATCAATTCAGTTTTAACTAATAGAAGAATAAGATGGTAAGTAAAGTGTATTTTCAATCTCCTCTAGCTTCTTTGTGGTTTACAAGCACAGGTTTTTCTGGGGCTTTACGGACTGCATCTGAAACTCTGGCTTAAAGTAGAAGCTAAGGAGCTAGCTTCAGATTTCCTTATCCTCCCTCCATCTGGGGAAGGCAGGCTGCTTAATAAAGGAAGCAGCAGTGGAGCTGGATGATGGTGATGGTTCAAGACTGGGCTCACCTTTCCACCAGGTAATGGCTCCCGTTCACATCAGAGGAGGCAAAAGATTTGAAGGAGACTAAGGTTTATGTACTACTTTAAGCCCAAAGAGAAAAGGCATACATGGACTGAGATTAGCAGCACTAAATCCACAAGCAGTTATTTCAGACAAAGGCTGTAAAGAGAAGGATGACAGGTTGTAGCAGTATTTTATTTAAGCAATCTCATTACCAGCCTTGGAAAAAGCACATCGTTTTTAAAAAGAATCAGCTAGTTATAAGGCTCAGCAAAGTAGCCATCTACAGTTAACTGTCTCATTTGTCAAAGTAACTGATATAGTTACTCTCTGGATTCTAAAAACACTGGCTGAAATTATTCTGCTTTGTATAGTAAGTCACACTAGAGTAGGCCCATTGAATCAGTGAGGGTGGGTGAGTCAGCCCCTCCATAAATCCCACTGACTCAACTAGGCCAACTTTAGTTGCAACTTCAGCCATTATGTAGACAGAACCTAAGCCAAACCACTTTAACCAGGAAAGTAACCAAAACAGTGACTGTTGCATTAGGTAAAGCTATCCTTTGCTAAGTTACAGTTACAGTGTGGTTACTGTACTTTTGTTAGAAAAAGGAATTTGATCCCATATGTTTACTTGGAAGTAAATCATCCTGAGGAAAGTCTTCTTGTGCCTGCATGATTGAGGCTTAGTTGCAGAGAGTTGCTTGCTTTGTCTTGACAAATGCCAGCTAGAGTCCTGCAGGTAGCTTTAATGTTTACCTTAGACTCTACAGAAAGTCTCAACATTCATACTGGAAGAAGCTGTATTAATTCCAGTATTTTGTGTGCTACTGAAAGAGGGTAGGAAAATCAGGTTCCATTAGAACTCACTTCTACTGCCAATTTTCATGGGTTATTTTTTATTGGCACTGTGCTCAGTCACTTAAAGTTACAGGAGCCAGTTGCTGCAGTTGAGCCCCCAAAATACATAATTCTGTCCACCATGGAGGTCATTTTGGCACTGAACAGGATTCCAGCAGCAGTTGTACTTTTGCATTTGGCTAGAAACAGGAACAGTCAGTTGCTCAGCTAGAGCCGACCCTGCAGCAAAGCTAAGACCCCTTTTTCTTTTGAACGAATGGCCTTGACTGGAAAAGCAGACGGTCTTGTCACCCAGAGCTGGACACTCCTGTGTGTGAGCTGGCTTTCTTCGCACTGTCATAAACAACGCTGTTGTAGCCCTCTCGGTTACGGGCTATTTCAACGGCAAAGAACTGGATCCTGGTGGCTGAGAAGAGACGTTTCTTTAAGGCGGGCACAACCCTAAGCATCACACTCAGTTTATTTATTTTTATTTATTTATTTGATTTATACCCCGCCCATCTGGTCTAAAAGACCACTCTAGGCGGCTTCCAATATAGTAAAAACAGTGAAATAATATAATAATATAATATAATAATAATATAATACTCATCATCCCTCTTGTCACACAAAAATGTTCAAAAAAAGATGGCAGGGAGAAGATGCACTGCTTGTGAAAAGGCTGCTCCTCTAGAAAGGCCATGGTCTGTCTTTGTGCAAGAGTTACATATCCCAAGGCTAGCAAAGCAGCACACACAGAACATGTATCATTTTGCCTGAGGGGAGTTCATCTTCACCAGAAAAACTATGACAGGCAGGCAGCCATTTCCATCTGCCCCCAGAGCAGGTCTCCCCAAACCAGGCATAGGACACACAGGTTTCTTACCAAATATTGTATTCTCCTCTGTGTATCCTTGACTGCAGTTCAACCTTAGGAGAGTGCCGTAATTAAAGTCTTCGACTATCCCATCAAACTGCAAGCAAAATGGGCGCCACTTCTACATACAGGAAAGACAAAGAGTGATTTTTCTGCCCAGAAAACCTGGAGTACGGAGCCAGAAGTTGAAACTAACACCTCCCTACCTCCCACCCAGCACCAACCTCTTTGGCAGGTTCAGATTTAAGGTCCTCTGGGTCAAGCACACCAATTCCAAGGTCCTTAAAGGTCTTCCTGAATTCGGCATAGATCTGGTCATCGACTTTGGTAAGCTTCAGGAATTTGGGGTCAACAGAAGAAATCAGCTACAAAAGGAAAAGATGGAAGAGTAAAACCAGCTAGGAAATGGGACTGGGTTTGCAGAGAGCAGGTTTTCCAAATCAGGTTCCCCAAATGACAAGATAGGCGAAGGGTCGGGAACAAGCCGTGCTTCTGCGCACCTGCCACAGGAAGCAGAGCTGGCTGGCCTTTCAAGAGCAACTGGCCAGGCAAGGGAAACGGACACGGAGCCGAGGGCTGCGCCTCTGACCCTGCCTGTCGAGGCCAGGAAGGCCGGCGCCCCATTTCTCTCAAGAGTAGAGCTCCCTGGGTGTCCCCGGGCCCCCTTTCTTCGGCGGCACTCACGTTGAAGTAGACCTCGGCGTGCTGGAAGGCCTTCATGGCCCACACCATCTCCACGCTGGGCTGCACAGAGAGAGAGAGAGAGAGAGGACGGGGCCGTCAGCAGCGGGGCCCGGAAGGGGACTGACGGAGGCAGAAACACACACCCACACCGGCCAGTGTGTGTGTGTGTGTAAAGGGTGACCTGCCGGCTTGCCTCCTCCCTCCCTTCCCCTCCTCAGCCCAGCCCCGGCAACCTTTCCCGGAGGACGGGCGGCACTCACGTCGTTCCCGAAGGCCTCGGCCGGCAGCGAGAGCGCCTGGGCGGCGGCGGCGGCTTCCCGGGCACCCTGCAGGGGAAAAGAGAAGCGGAGAAGGAGGTCAGCGGGGGGGGAGGCGCCGCCAAAGCGGAGGGAAACCCCTCGCTCGCCCCAATCCCTCTCGGGCTCACCAGCGCAGCCAAACCTCCTGCTTCCGTGGGCGCCGCCATCTTGCCCCATCCCGCGCATGCGCTGCTCCGGCCGAGGCTCAGGAGGCGCCGCCGCTTTCGTCACCCGGAGGCTCCGCCCCCAAAACGCGACGAGGGCAGGCGGGGGGAAGGCCTACTCCTTGATTTGCCCTCCGTGTTTTTATTGCTAAGGCAGTGCTGGCGTTTTGGCCTCCCTGCCCCTGTTTTGTGGTTGCTATGGTTACGTACTGGAAGGACACATCCTGAAGTGGAGGCTCCCATACTTTGGCCATCTCGTGAGAAGAGAAGACTCCCTGGAAAACCCCCCAATGTTGGGAAAGTGTGGAGGCAGGAGGAGAAAGGGGACGACAGAGGACGAGATGGATGGACAGGGTCATCAAAGCGACCAACATGACTTTGGCCAAACTCCGGGAGGCAGTGGAAGACAGGACGGCCTGGCGTGCTCTGGTCCACGGGGTCACCAAGAGTCGGACACGGCTTAACAACTAAACAAAATGGCTACTTACCAGTCGGTCCTCCTCCTCCTTCCCTGAACCCAGGGCAAGACACGTGGCTGTCCGGCCTGCCTTCTCACAGCAAACCTGTGAGGTAGGCCCCCTTAGGGGGTGAGAGCAATGGCGGACGAATAGACACGTTGAATGCAGTCAGAAGTGCAAACAGACGCCGGGTCCTTCAGGCCTTTCCTCCTTGAAGCTGACAGCCTCAAAGACTTAGGCAGCAGAAAGACATCCCCGGTTTCTTTTTGGCACTGGCAACAGGGAGGGGAAAATCCACCAGGGAGAGGCAGAGAGAAGAGAGTGACTGACAAGTCAACTTTCTAATCCTGAATTAACAACCAGCCAAGCTGGTAGCATAAATCATCACTTCAGCGTCCCACGTGACAGCTAAAGCCTCTTTAAAGCATTGCTATCCTGCACTGGGAGACAGATTTATGCTTTAGGAATGAAACACAGCTCACAATAAGCACTAGAAGGCAAAACAACCTTGTGTTTTACACTTTAAAAAATTCTTAAAACTTCAGGCCGACTTGACAGTTAAGCATGCAAACAGTCGCATTTGGGCAGCTTAACACACCAAGGAAGCTAAGGATGACCCCCCCCCCCACACACACACACACACACACACCCCTCTGCATCTCTGGACTGAGCTTCAAGCAGAGTGGGTAACAGCTCTCCCTGCATTTGACACAAAAACTAACCTGTTTTTGGAAAGGGGCCAGTGTTGAGAGCCCAGCTAAGGAAATGCTGCAAATGAGTGTAACTGGCACCTTTATTAACACAGTTTGAAGGCCTGACACTTCCCTTACAAATTAAGGTGGAGATCTCATGAACTAAAAGCTAGGCTTCTTTCTGTTTCACTGCAGAGGAAGAAGAAGCCTGTAATATTTTTATTTTCTAAGGAAAAAAGCTCTTGTGATCTTAGAAAAGGATACATCCAATATCCTACGGACATCCTTTTCAGGCTTCTGGTGCCATGAAGAGAAGCCCTCCCTCAAACCACAGGATCCCTGGCAGTGGCACAACATGAAGCCCTAGTTATTCCAGTTCCTGTCAATACAGAGGTACTTGCTGCTAGATCAAGTGACTCTTTACGTGGAAGGTGGTTAGCACGAAGAAAAAGAATCACATAATGTAAGGACCAAAAGAGGATTTTCATCATAATTCTATGAGAGATGGACAGTCTGGCTTTTGGTTAAGGCATCATTTATTTTTTAAAAAATAGGTGGGGGCAGTAAGCCAAGCTGTGAGGTCTCATGAACAGATGGTAGTCAGTGGTTTAGGCATATTATTATTATAGGCCTAGCCTCTTCAGGAACGTTTTGGAGTGGGGGGGGGGTCCTTGGCTCCCATGAGGATGCTTCCCGAGGCACACGCAGCCTGGGAAAGTGGTGAGCTTTCCTCTCTGGGCATCTGGCAAGCGGAGGTGGGTCGGCCAGAGGCAACGCCCATGCGAGCGAGGGGAATTTCTCCACGTACAATACCTGCTGTTCCAGCAAAAGCTCCCCAAAGGGTGTTGAGGCCAATCCCCTGGGGCAAGGGGGCTTCTTTCCTGAGGGCACCAAGCCTTTCAGGGTGCAGGAGTGAAACAGGTCTCCCCATATGATTTCTGGCACGGGGGGGGGGGGGGGAGAGGGAGACAGAGAGTTTAGGTTATACCTTTGGGAAACCCAGCAGCGCCTTCTATGATGAGACAGCCTGGTGAGACCAGCCTCGATGAAAGACAATAATGCTAGGAAAGGTTGAAGGCAGCAAGAACGGGGGAAGCACGTGCCTGAGACAGGCGGACTCCAAATAGGAAGCCCCGACCTTCGTTTTGCAAGACCTGAGCAGGGCAGGATTAGCGACGCAGGAGATCAATGGTTCCCGTTAAGTCGGAAGCGGTAACAGCGGCCGAGTACTGTACAGTCTGCATTGCTGCTCGGCGGTGCCAGAGGGCGCCAGCGCCCCTCAGTCTGGGCGGCAGAAGGGCACGTCTGGCTGGAGGCGGCTCGCAGGGCGTGGATGATGGGGGCCGGGCCGGGCCGGGGAAAAAGCCACCCGTCCTGCGGGAGCGCTGGTGGCGGCGCAACGGCTCGCGCGGCTTGACGAGGGCCTGCAGGTGTCTGAGCGTTGATCTGCCGGAGTCAGGGCGCGCCACGGCTCCCCTTCCTCAATCGCCCGGGCGGTGCCCGAGGTTGAAGTTCAACCTACACCCAGTGTGCATCCACACGTACACGAGCTGGGGTGCAGCCAATCCCCCCCTGCCGCCTCCCTGGCCACAAGGAAAGGGCAGCCCGGGGGCGGGGGGGGGGAAAGAGAGGCTCCGGCAGATGTTAGCGGAGGGGAGGGGAGGGCAGGGTCGGCCTCTTGGGCCCTCCCCCTTAAGGCTCCGCAGGTGCGTGCGTGCGTGCGGGGGGGGCAAGCGCACCTGCGGCCGGTGCCCTGGGCGGCGGCGACCCGAGGCTGGGCGGAAGGGCCTGCGCGTCAGGGGGCGGGGGGGGGCGCACGTGCCGGCGCCGGGGGTGGTGGTGGTGGTGGCTGTGGCTGTGCTTCCTTGCCTGCTGTCCCTTGAGGCTGGCCGGCGTGACATCAGCAATCCGGCCTGCCCCCCCCCCCCGCTGCCTGGCCCGGGCTGCCCTCCGCCCGATCGAAGGTGGTGGTGCCGCCGCGAGAGGAGGGAAGCGGGCGAGCGGGATTGCACGCTCACAGGCGAAAGCAAGCCAGGTGTGGCTGCCTTGCGGAGGCGCCTCCTCGGCCGGCGGACGGAGGCTCGGCAGGAGGCCGGGGGAGAAGGGGGGCCGCGCTGGTCCGCCTCCCCGCGCCCTGGGGCTCCCCGTCAGGCAGCCCGCCCGCCCGCGAGGGAGAGAAAACGCGGGGCGGCTCCGAATTGCTGCGGGCTGCTCCCTGGCTTGAAACGCTGCTGCTGCTGCTGCTGCTGCTATTCCTATTCCCGCCGCCGCCGCCTCCTCCATCCTCCTCCTGCTCTCCAGGTTGCTGTGGGAGACGGAGGGAGGAAGCGGGAGAGGGAGAGACGCTCCGTCGCCCGGTCGCGGGGGCAACGCGCCGCGGCAAGGAAGAGATGCTGGCGGCGCCCCCCGGGAGGACTGGCCTGCCGCCCCTCGGCCCGGGTGGCCGCCGCTGAAGGTAGGCCTGCGGGCAGCAGACGGGGCGCCTTCCTCCGCCCAGGGCAGCGAGAGGCCAGACCGTGTGAGAGAGAGAGAGAGAGAAAGCGCCTCTGCCCTCCTTCCCTCCCGCGCCTCTCGCCCTCTCGCAGGCAGGCAGGCAGGCACCCCTCACGGCCGGGCAGCGGTGCAGGCGAGCGAGGGAGCCAGCGAGCCAGCGAGGCCGGCGCAGGATTTGGTGCACGCGCGCGGTGGCGGCGGCGGTCGGGAGGGAGGAGGTCATACTCGGAAGGAGGCCCGAGGCTGCGGTTTGGGGGCTGCCTTCCCTCTCCCTTCCCCAAGGAGGGTCGACCGGTGAGAGGAGGCCGGCCGGCCGGTTTCCCTCCTCCCCTCTTGGGCCTGTCTTCTGCACTTACTTAGAGGGCATCCTGGCCAGGGCCGCGGCGCTCCCCGGGGAGGCCTGGGCTGGCCTTAGGGAAGCAGGCCACCGCCCTGCAGGCTGCCCCGGGGTAATTCCCCTGCCTCCTCCTTGGCCCCAGCCTCTCCTCCCTCCCCCCCCCCCAGTGCTTGGTCCCATGCTCGCAGGGCAGGTGAAAGCTGCAGGGTGGTCTGCCTTGTCCAGCATCGGGAGACTGGGCTCCAGCACCTCAGTCAGAGGAACCCTTTGCTTCCTCCAGGCCTGATCTTCCCCCACTTCCTCTTGGGGGGCCAGGAGGGCTTTTGCTGACGGTTGCCCAGCCGGGAGGGGGGGGGAGGTCAGATCCGGCTCCTGCTTTTCTTCTAATGCTTGGCACAGGGTGGGAAGTGTGTCCCTCACACCTCGAGCATCAGGGACAGCTGGTTGTGGCTTCCACCCCACAACCCGCACCCGGGAGCCATTCATTCTTCCTAGCTGAAGATTCGGGCCCTCTCCCAGTTCTGAACGGCGTGTTGGCTTAGGAAGGGGTTGCGAATCATCTCTTTGTGAAAAGTGTGTTGATTCTGGAAACATGCAAGCCCCACTGGCCACGCCCAAGCAGTTTCCATGGCTTGATGTGGAAAAACAGACAGGCTTGTTTTGGGTTGAAGGCAGGAGATATTTCAAGCTTTAAAAAGGATGTAAGAACCGTTTAGTTTAACACGTAGATTTGGGCAAACGGGTAGAGGAGCTGAGGCCTCGCCTGGTTCTTGGTGGTAGCAGGAGAGCTCCGAGTTGGAGGAACCTCCTTGCCGTGCAATTAAGAAGCCAACCAGCTGAGCTGTTCCCTAGCGGAAGATTTTGCAACAACTGAGCAAGCATCGTCAACAACCAAATCATCCCAGAGGAGAAAGTGGTCCTCTCTGCCTGGAATGGTAGGCTCCCCCTCCCCCCCCCCAGTGCAGGAAGGACCAGCTGAAAAGGAGCTCCTGTTTCCAGTGTTCTGGCCCGGCGAGGGCCGAGTTGCCAGGTGACCTGCTGTGCTGCCCGAAGAATGGAGGAGGGCCGGCCTTGAGGGCCAGCAGGTGGCTGCAGACGCCCTTTATGGAGCTGGTGGGGCAGAGTGTGCTCAGGGGACAGGCCAGTTCGCCGCCTTTCGCCACTGATGGGGAGGCATGCTGGGGCTCCGGTGGGCTTCGCTCCATCCACCCAGATCAGGGGGGACTCGCTCTGGAGGATTTTCCATTCAAGGTGAATGGCGATCAGGGAAGGAAGGAGGGGGTTCCCTCGTGGCTGCCTGCGGGGACCAGACCTGTGCCGGAAGGGTACCACCGGTGGAGCTTCCTTTGAGCCCCCGAACCGATCCTGACCGGCGCGGCTCAGGCTCCAGACATACAGGAAGGAAGGAAGGAAGGAAGGAAGGAAGGAAGGAAGGAAGGAAGGAAGGAAGGAAGGAAGGAAGGAAGGAAGGCCTCGCCGGGACAAGAGGTGTGCCTTGAGCCCCGGCACCTTCCCTAAGGGCCTGAGAGCCAGAGTCTGCGGCCGGCTGGAGGGAGCGGCGGATGCCTGGGCCCGATCCTCAGTCCCCGAGCAGCGGGAGCGGCAAAAGCCTCCGCCTCTGCCGGTCTCCGGCGGGCGCGCCCTCCTCCCGCCGCCGCCACCGCCGCCGCTCGCCCGAACCAGCCCCACGGAGCCTCCCCTCTGCCCGCCCCTTAGGCCGGCGCCGCGGGGCTGGCTGGCTCGCCCGCTCTTTCCCTTCGCCCAGACGCCCCTGCCTGCCTGCCGGCCTGCCTGCCGGCCGGCCTGCCCACCCGCCCGCGCACCCTTGGTGGAGCCGGAGCCTGCCTGCGTCCCTCCCGCCCGCCTGCCCGCCCGGCGCAGCAGCGAAGGGGGGGGCTTTTGGGCGGCCTCGCCCTCCCGGCAGCTCCAGCCGCGGCTCGGTGAGTAGAGGCGCCGAGACAGGGACGGGCGGAGGGTTGCGCGCTTCTGGGCCGGCAGGCGGGCGAGGCCGGGAGGGGGGGGTCGTCCCTTTTTTGGACTGGGTGTGTATCGGGGGGGGGGTGTTGATGGGCGACGTGGTCTCCCAAAGGTGGTAGCTTCGCCTGGCTGCCGGGCGGGCGGGTGGCAAGAGCGGCACCTGCCAGGTCGCCCCGCTCGCCCGCCCGCCCGCTCTCGGGGGACCAGAGCGAGGCTCCGGCGCGGTGCTTCTTCTCCTTGGCAGGTACAACAGGCCGGCCAGGGCGGCGGCAGCGGGGCTGGGGGCTCACCAGGCGGGGCCCGGCTTAGGGACGAGCGCGCTGGGGCTTGGGGAGGGGGGGGAGCGGTGGTTGGCGGAGGTTTCCTCCGGCCGCCGGAGCCTCGTGAGGGGAGAATCTGGGCACGGCGCCCCCGGTGCTTGCGGGGCTCGTTGACGGAGGAGGTGCTTGGGCCTTTCCAAAGCGCCCGCAGCCCTCCTCGCTGCCGGGGCTCTTTCGAAACCGAGTTGCCAACTTCGGCGGCGGGCAAGGCGCCTGTGCCATTAATGGCAAAGCTGGATGTGAAACGGGAGACGAACTTTCGCTGGGACCGCAGACAAGCTAGCCAAGGGGGCTGGGAGGAAGAAAAGGAAGCCCTGGTCCAGGAGGATTGGGGCGGCGGGGGCGGGGGGGGGGAACGACGGTTGGCCAATTGGGTGCTGAAACAGGGCTCGCCCATCCCTTTTTGACCCCTGTGGGGCAGGTGGGGGCGCAGAATAGGCTCCTCCTTGGGCAACCGCCTGTCTGGGTGGCTGGCTGGCTTCCCTCCGCACTCCTCCTGCCCCCTATGCCACCCTCCTGCCTTGTAAGCGGGCCAGAAACTGCTCGAATGAGTCCGAAGCTGCTTCTGCCCAAGCTGCAGCAGGATGGCAAGGGCGGGTAAGAGTGGGGTGGGGTGGGGGGCTCCAAGCCTCTCCCCAAAAGGACAAGAATCCTCTGCCCGCCCCCTACCCCACCCCCCTCCTCTGGGCCAGGTCGGGAGGTGCTTGAGTTCCTGAGGAGGGTCTGGCCCAGCAGTGGCGAAACCCGGGAAGGGGAAGGAAAACTGGGAGAGGAGAGCCCCAGCAGGAGGTGGTTTGGGCACTTCGTAGCCCGAAACCGGACAGCGGGTTGCCTATCCGTGGACTGGCCTCTGGGTGGGCCTGATCCACAGTCTCCCTTGGCAGTGGCCTCTACAGCTTTCCTGAGTATCTCTAGGTGGCTGCCCAGCTTGGTCCCTGGCATGGCCTCCGTATCCCTTGCCGACACTCCACCACCGTGGGGCCCAGGTGGGGGCTGCCCCCTCTGCCCCCAACCGCAGGGCCACTGCTGGCCACATGGTAGCTGAGGGAGCCAACCCTGCCCCTCTTCTCTGGGCAGCCTTTGCCTGGCCAGGGGGAGCCCACTGGGGGGGGTGTCGGGCGAGACATGGCCTCTGCCATTCCTTCCCAGGCCACAGAAGGCCTCTCAAGCGCAGGAACAGTCTTCTGGAGGGGAGGGGAGGCCTGTGTAGCCCCCCCCCCCGTTGTGGAGCTGATGGGACAAATAAGTGAGGGTGGCTTTCCAACTGGAGGGAAACCATGGCTGACGGCAGGGGGGCGGAGGGGGGGAAAACAACCTGGTTCCTATGGGCCTCCCAGTGGGGGAGGATCTCTCCATGCAAAGGGCCTTCCTGCCCATCCTCAACCCTTTGGCCCCGTTTCCGCCATTGCCTCACCACAAAGGCAGTTAGTGAAGATCGCCCCATGTTCTGCTCTTCCGTGTTCCGGACATTCAGATAGAGTTTTGGGACAGCAACGCAGCCTGTGGCTTTGCCAGGAGGCTGGCAGGAAGGTGGAAAGGTCTGTTCTTTCCCACCCGGCAGGCCTCCCGGCAGCAGGCCCCCCTCCCCACCCCCAGCCAGCCACACACTGGATCCCTCTACGTACAGAGGGCAGAGCAGGCCCCGTGTTGTTGCTCCGGCTGCTGCTGCTGATAATGCTGTGCCAGAAAGTGCTTGGGGAGGGAGCAGGGAGGGCCTTCTGGAAGACGGGAGTTGCTGTCATAGTGGAAAGCACTTGAAAGCCGTTTCTGCCCTGCTTATGGGTTACCACATTTGGGTGCCCTCTAAGCTCCAGAGAAGAAGGCAGTTGGTGCAGAATCGCCACCAGCGGTGGGCCGGACTGCTCTGATCCGTCTCCTCCAGCTTGCTGCTCTTCCTGTAGTTCAGCCCCACCGGGCGCTGCCTTCCTCTGCAGTGGGCTCTTTGCCCCTCTGGCCCTGCCACCTCTCCCACGAATGGGTGCTTGGTGTGGTGGAAGAAAAGAGAGAGTGGGTGGGCTACGATGTGAATCAGGCCACAGCCTCTGACCCCTGGGACACTGTTGGCTGGGCACATCCACTGCCGCCACCATCAGCCCCTGTCCCCCTTCCTGGCTGAGTTTGCTTGATCCCTTGAGATCTCCATGGTCAAACTATGTGAAGTGAGAGATCCATGAGCAGGTCCTGAGAAAGCAAATTACAGAAGCAGAGATGTGGTGGTGGTGCCTTTAAGGCCAATCAGAGAGATTTGACAGTGGTCAGTTCTCCATCCCTTGCTTGCAGTCAGTTTCCTTGAAGCCAAAAACTCACCTGAAACCAGTCTGCTCATCTTCAGTGTGCTGAGAGGCTCCTCCTTTTGGTTTTGTTTTCCTTTTGTTCTACCTGTTGAAACAGGCAGAGGGCTGCCTGCCTCTCTGGAAACAAATCACTTTCTCCTGAAGTATCCACCTGCCAGAGAGGGCTGCCAGACTTGGGTTGCTGCTTCCCTTTGGGGTCCCCTTGGTCACCCCAGCCCACCTCCCCTAGAATCATTGCCTGCGCCTGTGCTGGGAGGACTCGGATCATGCAGAGACGCAGCGGCTTGCAGGGCTCCGTTGCCCCTCTCTCTTGCCCCTCTCTCTCCAGTCATTGGCACATTAGATTGTTTTGCTTGGTGGTTGGTGTTCAAGATTTAAGTACGAGATTCCCCTGGAGTCATATTTCTCAGGAGGCCTGCCTGAGTCATGTCTTTCCAACACTAAGATGCTTTCTCCTCTATTCCGGGGCCATCTGTTAAGTCTATTTCTACCCAAAGAGTTATTCCTGTGTTTGGTCCAAGGTGACTGCGTGGATTCCCTTTTGTATGAACAGGGAGGTGCCTCTCCCTGCCAGGGGGTGGGGCTTCCTGGAGGTGATGTGAGGACCCCACCTGCTGCCCAAGTGGGCTGGATTAGGGCTGCCGGCCTGGTTCTCCTGAGGCTCTTCTTCAAGGCTCCTTGCTAAGGAAAATCTGCTCAGGGGGACCAGAGGAGAGCCAGGGCCAGGCCAGGCCCCAGCTTGAAGCTCTTTCCACTCGGCTTAGCCTTGCCAGCCACCGTTGTGCTCCATCCGTTCAGCTGCACCGGCTCCCGGAGCTGTTCGATCCTTGGGATGTTGTGAGGCTTTGGTAGCGAGTGCTGACCTTCTGTTCAACTTGTTCTGCTGTCTTGATTGAGCATTGGTCTGTAGGGATGAAAGTATTTATCGTTAAATACAGTATCATGTTGCCCTTCCAAAGACAAAGGCCTGCAGCAGGTTGAGATCAAGGCGAGCGATGGCCAGCGTTAAACTCTTAAGCAGCCACTCTGTGAGGCCTGGCAACGTGGCTGCCTTCGACTCTTCCACCCGGCCTGCCTGCGGCTTCTTGAGGGGGTGACTTGAGAGATCACAGGGAGGTAGAGGAGCCCTTCCGAGAGGGCGCTGGCAAGAGGGAGCAGACGGCCCAGCTTCAGAGGAGTTGGTGGCTGTGGTGGCCGCTGGCAAGCCAGGAGGAAAGAGTGAGGAGACCTGCTGGCAGGGTCTAGCCAGCTTCTTTCCCCTGGCCTGCCGGAAGGCCCACCCAGAGCGAGAGCGAGGCCTGGTCTGGCGGGCAGCTCCTCTTGTGTCTCCCAGTCACCTCTTCCTGTCCTCTTCTGCCAGTAAGGGAGTCTCTCTCTCTCTCTCTCTCTCTCTCACGCACAGAATGAGCAGGCTAATCCGGCTTTTAATCGCAGATTACGCCTCTCGTGACCCTCCTGCTTGTCAGCCGAAGCCAAGAGTGGTTTTCTTTCAGCAAAGCACTGACCCTCCAGGCCCACAGGTACAGAGGGTCCGTGATGCTGCTGGAAACCTTGGCGAATGTAGCTGCATCCATCCCAGCGAGCCAACCCTGCCAGCAATTGCCAATCCCAACAAAGGGGGGGGGGGGGATGGGGAATTGGCACAGGCCCCAATCCACTCTGGGGTTCTCAGGTGGTGGGCAAATCCTCCATCCATCCATTTTTGACCTAGTCTCAAGGAAGCGCTCTCCCTGCAGTGCTGGACACAATTTGGGGTGGACCATGTACAGCAAATAGTTGTACATTGTCCAGCCCCCTCGGGGGGGGGGAATGTTTAAGACCTCGGAGGTCTTAAACTTCCTCCCCCCACCCCAGGGTGGACTGTGCCCAGTGCGATGCCCACAACTGGTGGTGCTTTGTTGGGTTTTTTTTAAAGGTTGCTGCACAAAAAACCCCACCAGAGGAGGGTCTTTGAGAGGGACTGGCCTGCTCTTTCTTATATGATTCAAAACAGAGGGGGCCGGGGAGGGGGCCGGCAGAGCCCTGGCTGGTTAACCCTGGTTTCACAGCATGGAAAGGTCACTACAAATCTCAGGTTTATGGCTGCCATGTTGGGAGGTGCTCTGACTTCTTAAGAGTGGCTGCCAACTTTGGCAACTGGCTCTCCGGAGTCTGGCCCTCCCACCTGTTTTGGAGACATGTACGAAATGGATCCAAGGGGTGCAGCTGACCCATTCCGCGTGTGTGTGTGTGTGTGTGTGTGTGTGTTTGTTTGTTTGTTTGTTTGTTTGTTTGTTTGTTTAGGGAGGCGGGGTCAGGGTCACTTCTGATGTCCCTGTCCAGGTCAAAGGCGAATCCGATGGTCTCACCAGGCCAGGGGGGTGGGGGTGGAGGGCAGGCCGCCCTCATGGCTGCCCCAGCCGGTCTCGTGAAAGCTCCTGCTTGGGTCAGGCTGATCCCCTCAGGAGAGGGGATGGAGGCCATGTGTGGACAGGCCTGGGGCTGAGGGTGGGGGAACTGCCTGTGCTTTGCCGTCTCTCTGTCTCCCTTTCTCTTTCTGCATGGCGGCTTCCACGCCAGGAGTGCTGGCAGCTAATGGGCTCGGCGGAAGGCGGGAGGGAGGCAGCGCCCGGCCAGTCTCTTCACCCGCTGGTGGGCTGAAGCTGGCCACCGCCTGTGATCAATACCAGCTTTGCGAATGGAGCGCCGCCGCCGCCGCCGCTGTGATGTCGCTCCCTGGATGGCCGCTTCTTGCTGGGCGCGGTGGGTTGAGCAGGGGCGCTTCTGAGATGCGGACCCGCTGGCCTTCGCGCCATCCGAGTGCGCTCCGCGGGAC
The DNA here is from genome assembly GCF_051106095.1 of Pogona vitticeps. Classification (NCBI taxonomy): domain Eukaryota; kingdom Metazoa; phylum Chordata; class Lepidosauria; order Squamata; family Agamidae; genus Pogona; species Pogona vitticeps. Next base: position 503,546 of record NC_135790.1, read on the forward strand.
CACGGGGATGGCGCTCCGAGCAAGCAGCTTGTGTGCCCGGAGCTGATGAGCTTCCAGCGAGTGGGTCCCGCGGGAACCTCCCCCCCCCCCCGCGGTGGTTTGGATGGAGCCGCGGGGGGGGGGGCAGGGTTGCGTGGAGCCCCCAAGAGGGCCCTCGCAGCGAGATTTGGGGCTCCAAGAGGACACAAGGCCGAGCTAAGAGCCGACCCTGCCCCCCCCCCCGACACCCACACCGCGCCCTCATTGGGGCACAACCGCTCCGGCGTCGCTGCCGCCGCTCCCCGGCCTGGGCGGCTTGGAATGCAGGCGGTGGAGCCCGAGAGCCGGCCGGGGCTGAGCCGGGCGAGGGCTCTCGCCGGCGCCGCTTCCCGCGGGAGTCCGGCCCGCTGCCGCCACCCCAAACCGGCCGGCCCTCCCTCCCTGCCTCGCCCGCCCGCCCCGTCTGCTTCTGGAACTTGTGACCCGGCCGCGTCCCTTCTGGCACCGTCGGCGAGTTTTCCAGGGCAGCTGCCTCCTGACCCGGCCAACCTGTGCGCCGAGGCTGGGAAGCGGGCAGGGCGGGAGCGCGAGGCAGCCGAGGAAGGGCCGGCGGGCGCGGGCGAGGCGAGGCGTGACCGGGCCAGGCGGCCGAGGAGCGACCTCCGGCATCCGGGCGTTCCTCCGCTCCGGGGACCACCGGCTGGGAAGCGAGGTAGATCAGCCAGTTCCTTCCCGCGGGGACGCGCCGGAGGCCGGAGGAGCGAGCGCAGGCCCGGCTCCGGCTGGACGGGCGAGCCCAGCAGACGGGGCCGCGCTTCGTCCTTTCCCTGCGGGCTGCTGCGGTCGGGGCCGGAGAGGGGCGATGGGGAGGCCGGCGATGGGGCTCCTTTCCCTCCGCGGAGGAGGGAAAGGCGCTCTGCACGCGCTCAGTGGCGCGCCGGGCAGGCTGGCCCCGTCGGTCCTTATCTGCGGCTGCAGACGAGCGAGCGTCCCAAGGGGCCCGCCCGGGGGGGGGGGGGGGGGGACGGGGCTGCGCGTGGCTGATTGCGGCCGGGCCTCTCGCGGGGCGCTCCAGATAAGCCGGCCGGAGCTGGCGCTTGGTCGGTCGGTCGGTCGGTCGGTCGGTCGGGGACCCGGCGCCTGCCCGGAGGGGAGGGGAGGGGAGGGGAGGGAGGGCGAGGAGGAGGATGAAGACAACGCCACGGGGGCCCCAGGAGCCGGTGGGGTGGGAGGGGGCAGGTCGTAGATCGGTTGGCGGGCGGGCGGGCGGGGTCGTCGGAAGAGCCCGCCAGCTTCTCAGAGTCAGCCCGCAAAGATACCACAATGCAAATCAAACCTTCCCCACCTGGGCCACCTTCACCCTCGGGACTAGGTAACCAATAATATCATTCTACATATGTTCACCCCATTCCTCTCCAGAAATAGTTTGATTCTTCTGCTGGCTATAGCCTTTCCCCTCTGAAAGACATATTCCAAGTTTAAATTCCATACATCTTTGTATCAATTTAATTAGCCTGTTCACCCCCAGGGAGGGAGGGAGGGAGGCAGGCAGGCAGGCAGGCAGCCTTGTCCCCATCGGGGCTCCCGAGATGGGAAAGCCACCCAGGGCCAGCTCCCTGCAAGCACCTCCGTCGGTCCGCCTGCTCCTTCTGGACCAAAGAACAAAGAACGGAGCTGGAGCTGAAGGCCTGCTGAGCTCCCCTCTGAGCCTCCTCAAGAACCAGGAGAGGTCGGGTCACCCACCCCAGAGTAGTCAGCTGGACTCACACACACACACACACACACACATACACACCCCACCATTGTACAAGCAGTGCCGCCTATGGAAAATCTGAGCTCAGGGCTGGCGCGCTGCTGCCAGGCCAGGCCTGGGTGGCTGCCCTGTGCAGCGCATTCACAATGCCTCCTTATCCGGTGCCCTTCGTGCTCCTTGGCTGCCATGCGGCCGAACACAGAACACGCTTTCAGGCAAGAGGGACGGAAGACGCCCCCTCCTTCCCTCTGGGAGATGCCTGTCACCTCTTCACACGGGCTACCCCACCCCACCCCAAATCCTGGAGAAAGTTCAGTGGAATCCCAAGGAATGGGACACAAGGCAACGGGGGGGGGGAATCCTCTTTCCCCCCCCCTTCCATGAGTGGCTCCGTCTTGGGATTGCCTGCTTCTTCCACTCTCCCAGACGAATGCCAGAAGGGCAGGAGAAGCCACTCTCCCTTCTCCACAAAGGGCCCTGTTTGGACATTTTAGGTCGAAAGAGCGGGGCACAGAGGTGGAGGCAGAGTCTCTAGAAGACCCTCCAGATAACAGGGCCTCTTGCGTGTGTGAGTTTTCAGGCTGCCACAAAAGTCTTCCTTTGCACACAAGCCAACCAGCCAAAGGAAAACAGAAGTAGAGTCTTGTGGCTCCTTGGCAACGAAGAGGCGTATTTCAGGGAAAGCTTTGATGGTTTGGTCTCCCCTTCCTCAGATGTGCAGAGCGTAAGATTCAAACCACAGTCTCGGAATGCCAGTAGTGATGATTATTTGGGGGGGGGGGTGGAATCAGAGTGCAGTGTGACACAGAAGGTGGCAAGTGTATTATGAACAACAGCCACAGAATCTCAAAGGACTGATTAACACCCTGACAATAGGAAGGCGAATTGTATACATCAGTTGTCTCCAGAGGTGTTAAAAGCAATGGTTTCTGCTTTCAGGAAAGTGTCTGAAGCCAAGAACCTGCTGGGCCTTGAAATCAGCCTCTTTTAAGCAGCCACTTTGAGATCAGGGACAGAGACTCCCAGGAGACTGAAATGTTCTGATCACTGGGTCTGATTCTGTCCTGTCCCCTGTTTCCAAATAAGTGCTCTTCTTTTTCAATTCAGGCATCAGATTCCTTGTGGACACTTCAAAGGTTTGTGAGGTGACAGACCATCCAACGCTGCCACATTTGAAATCTGAGTATCTGAGGCTAAACTCAGTTGGCAGAGGTGGAAGAAGGCCTGGAGTGCTGTTTTAAGAATGGAGCCCTACCCCTTTCTGGATCGATCATGCCTGGAATCAGATCCCTGTGTGTGTGTGCGCATGTGTGTGTGTGTGTGTGTGTGTGTGTGTGTGTGTGTGTGTGTGTGTGTGTGTGTGTGTGTGTGTGTGTGTGAGAGAGAGAGAGAGAGAGAGAGAGGCCCAGAGCGAGCATCCAAAGGAGCTCCTTGCTGGTCCCCCCTCTGGGTCTTTCTCCTCTTGAAAAGGCTCCTTCTGTTTCATGCTTCGATTTTCTTCTTCTAAAACTGCTGCACTGCTTTTTTGAGATTAGAAATTCCCCAGGTAGGCGAGGCGATCTCAAGAGACCTCAAGAGCGAAGGCAGCAGTAAATGGGGTCTGTGCCCTGCCTTTTTGAGGGTTTTTCCTTTTTAATTCTATTACTTGGTGCCACCTCTTTCAAAGGTGGAAGCGCAAAAAGTAAATAAATAAGTGGTTCATTTAAAATACTCTTGGGGAGAGCCCAATGCCAGACTTGACTGGGGGCACGTCTCCGTCTTCTGGCCGGCCACCGTCAAGGCCGGCCATGATGGGCCAAGCCTAGTTTCACGGGCTTGAGTGATTCCTACATAGCAGTGGTTTGTATCTGAATCTTAATAAGACTCTTGGAGGGTCAGGGTGGGTAGAAATACACTATTTAAATCTAAGGCATTATTTATTCATTTGTGCTTTCTTCCTCCTCCTGTTTTCCGTTAGCTTTCAGATGACTGACTTTAGTCTGTGATTCCCTTCTCTTGGCGAGGCCGTCTTTTCAAGTGGTGGTTGTTTGCTCTTCACCTTTTTAAAGAGGGTTTTTAAATGGATGGTTGCCTGCCTTCCAGCTTTGAACATGCTTTGGCTGTTGCTTTTGTTTACCAGTTTTTAGTGTGGTATTTGGTCCTTCTTAGTAGATGTATATTGATTGTCTTTTAATGAGGTCAGCTGCCTTGGGTCCTTTTTGAGGGGAAAGGTGGGGTAAATCTATTTTGAATAAATACGAATAAGTTTTCCTATTTGCTTCCTCCTCCCTGTGAAGACAAATGTGGATGAAAGCCAAAACCTTGGCCAGGACTCCCCCCCCCCCCCATCCCAAGCCGCCCTCCTGCCTGCCTGGTGCGCAGCCGCGGCCTCTGCCTCCCTCCCTCCCTCCCTCCCTCCCTCCCTCTCTCTCTCTCTGTCTCTCCAGAGAGCAGGGGAGGTTTGTTCAGGGCTGGGCCTGCTGGTTCATTGGGAGCGGTTGCCAGGCCGTGCTCCCTCTCTGGAGCTTTCCCTGGCACGTGCCGCCTCTGACAAAAGTGCGCATGAACTCTTGTCAGTCTGTGAGCCTCTGCCCGCCTGGCAGCTGGAGGACCAGGCTCTGGAGGGAGGCCCACCGAGGCCACCGGCTGCCGGGCAGGGCGGAGGTCTGCCATCCTCCAGGGAGCTCAGAGGGGCCTGTGAAGTGGCCTTGCAGGGGCTGTGCGGGCCAGTTGGAGACAGCTGTTCTCCCCTGCCCGGATGTGTCTGTGTGTCCAGAGATGGAGACCCTGGCTGTAAATCTGTGAGATCCTGGCCACTGTTCTGGTTGGCTGGGTAGATCTGGAGCGTAAGACTGGCCACCGCCCAGAGTCGACAGTGGGTCAGAACTGTGGCTTTCGGTTCAGCCTCCGTTCACACTGCCACCCGCCAGACTGGAAGTCCACCAGCTTCTGGGGGTGTCTGCTCCTTGCTCCCAGTTGCTCATTTGCGCACTTCCCCTCTGCAGTGGGGCTGACTGGGAAGATGCTCCATGCCCTCTCTTTCACTTTGCAGGAGGAGCTCCCGTCTGAGTCCCAGTCAGTCCAGAGGGATGTGGAGGACCAGAGGAGCAGGTAGGTGCCCCCCCCCGGCCACCTCCCCGACGCCACCTCCCACCTGTCTTTCTCCAGTGAATGAGGAAGAGTCTGTCTGGCAGCCATCTGAGCTTTCTCCTCCACAAACCAGACTCCTGAGGGAAATGTCCCGCGATGCCTCCCTCTTGTTGCATTAGGTTTCTGCATCCCTAACCCCCCACCCCCACCCCCTGTCCCTGCATGGTGGGCTGAGCCGCCAACAGGGAAGAAAGAGCAAGACCCTTGAGCGTAGCAGGGCTTTGCCTCTCTGCAGGGGGTCTCCTTCGTCGGGTGCCACCCTACAATCGGTGGGTCCTAATCATCTCCCGGGCACCCCGTCTGCAACCACCTTTGGGGAGGCCGTGCTCTGGGCGGGCAGAGAAGGAGGAATGGAACTGCAGGCAGGAGAGGTTCAGGTGCAGAGGAAGGTGTCCTTGAGCCCGTGTGTCCGAGACCCTGGCTGATCATCCTCCCCATGCAGAAGAAGGCCAAGGTCTCGGCAGGGCCCCCTGAGGCTGGTTGGCAAGCCGGGCCGCTGGGTGACCGTCAAGCCTCCCCTTGGGTGTGTGCGACCCCTCCTGAGAGGGATGGACCTCCCCCTTCTCCCCTCCCCACCACCTCCCCTGATGAAGAGCCCGGAAGGCACTTCCACGAAGCATTTCAGCGCCAGGAAACCAGGGGAGGTCTGGCCGCGTGGCCCCTGTGGTCATCTGGCCCACCAAGTGAACCTGGTCCCACTTACTCTTGGATTACGTGGTCAAAGAAGCAAATGCTCCCAACTGTGGCGATGAGGCTTGTGCCATGGGCCACATTCTGGCTCGCTGGCATTCGATACCAGAATTAAAATACAGTCTTGGAGCAGGATTTAGCCAAAGGCCCCAAAGGAGCTGAGCCACGGAGAGGGGCAAGAAGGTGCCCTTGGGTGGCTCGGCAAGCTTCACTTCTGGGTCCGTGGCAACCAGGGTCGTGGTTTGCCATGCGGGAGTTCTCAGCTCATCATGACAGGGTCACTACCGAGGTCTCGTCCCTTCCCTTCCCTTCCCCTGGCAGGAGGAGGCAGGGTGATGTGGGGGTGGGTCAGTCCCTGAGTCCCCCTCCCCATCTCTTGCCAGTCCTCTGGCCGCAGAGCGCAGGGATCCACCCCACAGATCCCCAACCCCCAGTGACTTCTTCCCCTCTCCTCCCCACACAGGACTTGATGAATGAGCCAAACCCTCACGTGGGGCACTGAATGGAAAAGTTACCAAAGGTAAGAGCTGTCAGCCTCGGAGGAGCCCCTGCCCTGGGAGCCCCTCTTTCTTCCCTGTTTCCCGCACACAGAAGATCTTGGCGAGAACGGTGGGGCAGGATGGTGGGAGGTTCCTCCAGGAAATGGCCTGCCTTGGAGTCCAGCCGCAAGACCTCCAGGCATAACTAGGCAGAGAACTGGCACTGCCACACACCCGAGGAGTCCCAGAGCTAGAATGTGGAGGGGTGGACGTTGGAGTCCTGTCCCCCCCCCAGCTCTGCCGGGAGGGGCAGGCATGAAATCCTCTGAGCCATCCTTATTCAGAGGCATTGAACAGGGAGACTTCTCTGGGGAGGGACTCTTTCTGGGCCCAGAGCTGCTCCGGAAGGCTGTCGTTTCCGCCCTCTTGCCCAGGACTCCGAAAGGCAGCCTTTTTTTGAAGAAGGGTTGGAAATGAGGAAATATCACACCTGTTGCCCCCAACCCCATCCCTCACTCTAAGCCTCCTGCTGACCTCCAGCATGCTGGAATTCTTAGGAAGTCAGAAAATGCCCCCAATAGAGATTTTTTTTTAAAGAAAAAATTTATCTAGAAAGGATATGAAGGTAGGACAGCACACTGTTGAAACATCCTGAAAGGGCAGAAAATAAAGAGTCTGAGTGTGTGTGTGTGTTTATTGTGTGGAGAGGTTGCTCTGCCAGAGAACAGAGATAATATATTCAGCAGCAGCAGCATGGGATATTTTAAGCCATGTGCCAGAGAGGGTGTTTAATGGGCTTATGGTCTCATTGTAAGAGACAAAAAGAACAGCAGATTCTTCTAGTAGCACAAAGCTGGAATCGTTACACAAACGGAAGAATGATCAAAGGCTGGAGGCAGCTCAGACAAGTTTGGGCAATTTCAGGAAAAAATTCTGGAAACAAGATTAATTGAGGAAAATAGTAATTTTTAATGGGACTGCATTTTGATGCTGCAGCGAAAACAGGAATTGACATCAGATGTTGACATCTTTAAGCAAAAACAGGGAGATGTTTGTTCTTTGGGAATAAAGACAGCAGTAAGAGAAATGTAAAATTAACTGCAAAGCAATAAGAGAAATGTGAAATGGGCACTTTGGGTCCTTTCAAGGAAAAAACTGGGGTATAAATAAATAAATAAACAAACAGACAGATCGATCAATCAATCGATAGTCTCTGTTTAAGTCCTGTGTGGGCAGTAGAGTTAAAGTGAGAAATCTGCTTTTTCCTTCTTTCTTTGCTCCTCTTGGAAAAGCAAACAAGAGAAATCCAGCCTATTGAAAAGTTTGCTTACAACTATAAGGCTCTTTCTGTCAAGAAGCAAACAAAACAATTTCCAGGGCTGAAGACATCCTCTGAAACCCACTGAATTTTGCTAGTGGATACTTCTCTCTCTCTCTTTGTCTTTGTCTCTCTCTCTCTCTCTCTCTCTGTGTGTGTGTGTGTCTCAGCCAGTGTAATTTATTGGAACAACCACAACAAATGTCCCATGCCTTTTTTGAGCAAGCCTGGCTTTGAGACACTGAAGCAAAGTGTTCTGATCATCTGTAGGTTGGTATAAACAGTGGCCTTTTACTGGGGAGAGGCAGGAATTCAATGAGGTTGCAAAAGACCCCCACATCAGCAGGGACTGGCTTTTCCCCTTTACCTGTTTTGCTTAGGTATCCTGTGTTTTCTGAGTGGAAGGGACACTGGATTCTCCAAGTGAAAACAGTTACTGAGTTTGGGGGCATGTTTATATCCTGTAGCGTGATGGCTTTCTGGTTAGAGTTGGAAAAATCCCCCATGATATACAGAGTGGGAGGGGGTTTTTTAGTGTAAACCTACTGCAAAAATGCAAGCCAAGGCAAAGAGGTTGTCCCAGGGAGCTGGACAGGGGACAGACTGTATTTGTCTTCAGTGTGGAAGGGATGGTCACTCTCAAATTGGCCTTCTCAGCCACACGAGACGCGGTTCCAAGACCTCCATACAGGGCATGTTACCATAAGTCGTATCGAAACTGAAGGATGCCTACACACTGCAAAAATGAAGTATCGTACAAGGCTGCCTGTCCTTGCACCAACATCTTCCTCTTCATGATGTCACATCCCATCTTTCCTCTCATGATCTCAAAGAGGCACAGCTGGCAGGCCTGGGGGGATGAGACTGAGAGAGGGGGCCTGGCCGGGGGGGTCGTGCACGGAGCTTCACCACCACGGACAGACTGGAAGCCGGGTCTGCCCCTGAGCCCTTCCAACGTCCCGTCCCCTCCCCCCCCCCCGCTCATCATCCTCTCCCAACCTCTTTTCCTTTTGTTGAAAGGCAGGCTTTAGAACTTGATCACAAGCTCCCCGCAGGCTTGCCATATTGAATGGGTCAGATGAAGAGATTCAAAGAGAGGACTGGATAGCTCAGTGGTTTAGGTCTTTGGCTGCAGACCCAGAGGTTGGGAGTTCGATTCCCTCCATGGGGCCTCCTGGAAACAAAGTCAGCGTCCCAGGGCAGCCTCCCCAGAAGAAGGGGAATACTCCTGAGTATTCTCTACCAGGAAAACCCTGGGGCGCGCGGGGGGGGGGGGAAGGGGTTGTCCTAAATCGGAATTGACCTGGTGGCACCTGTTAATGATTATGATGAAATTGTGTTTTTGTGTTTGTGCAGGAGAAATGTAATTCCACATGACATTTGGATGTATTTTGTTGCGTGTGGGTTTTTTTTTGGGGGGGGGATGTTCTAGAGTGATCGGCCATCCCTTGAAAAGGCTTGCCCTGCTCGGCTGGGGCCCCTCCCTTCCCTGGTGCAGGCAGCCCTATGGGAGCCCCCCCCCCCCGCCATCCTCCCCTTGATCTTTGGGAAGCCAGCGCCCCCTGGCGGTCATTGAGAGGGAGGGTTTTGCCCTCCACCGGCATCCGCCCTGGCGTCTCCCCAGGCCCTTCTAAACCTTGCGACGCTCCTACAGCTTCTCTAGAGTCTGGAGCCCGCAGCCCCTGTGGCGATTCCTGGCCTGGATCCCTGTCATTTCAGAAGGAGCAGAGGCAGGTCCTGGCCTCGGGAGGGGGCTGCCTGTCCAGCATCCTGGCTGGTGCAGCTCCCTCTCGGATGATGGGGGGTGGGGGGCTAAGAAGCAGGGGTCTGGCTCCCTCCCTCCCTTTCCAGAAGAAGCAAAAGCAAAGCTGCCTTGTGTTGTGCCAAAGCCAGCAGCAGAAGAGCAAACCTCGCCTCCCTCTGAATCTGTGTGTGCGCATGCGCGTGGGCGCATGGCCTGATGCTTTTCCCTGTTGCTTTCTCGGTCTGTCCAGCCTTGTGCACTTCTCTTAAGCTGAGGCTTGCCTTGTGTTGGGTTTTCCCCTCATCCCTCCTTTAAAACACCCCCTGCCTCTGCAAAGTAGGACTGCCCAGCCACTTCCTTCCTTCCTTCCTTCCTTCCTTCCTTCCTTCCTTCCTTCCTTCCTTCCTTCCTTCCTTCCTTCCTTCCTTCCTTCCTTCCTACCTACCTACCTACCTACCTACCTACCTACCTACCTACCTACCTACCTACCTACCTACCTACCTACCTACCTACCTACCTACCTACCTACCTACCTACCTACCTGTGCTTTGTTTTCCTCCAAAATAAATAGAGTTTAAGGCAGCCAGTGACAGGATGCACATATAAAATGATAACAGGACAGTGAAAACCCACCCATTAAAAGAATTTCCCGTTCAAACACCAAGTCAACCCACCCACTGACTTTCCGCCTTCCCTCCTTTCCAGCCGCCACTGACTTCCCCGGGGAGTGTCAGCTCGTCGCGGGGGTCCAGCGTCCCGGGGTCACCCTCAAACATTGTGGTGAGTGCCATCTGCTGGTCAAGAGCTGCAGGCCGGGGGGCCGGCCAGCCAGTTCCCAGGAGAGCCCTCTTGTCAGGCAGCGTCCTTCCTGCAGAAGAGGTCCCGGATTCGGCCATGGCTGCTGGTCGGGGACTCCGGGGCCCTGAAGCAAGAGAAGGTAGCTTCCTCTTTCTCTCTCTCTCTCTCTCTCCTCCCTCCCCCCCCAAAGGCCAAAATGGACAACGAGGTCCTCGGCTACAAGGACTTGGCCGCCCTCCCGAAGGACAAGGCCATCCTGGACATTGAGCGCCCGGACCTGATGATCTACGAACCTCACTTCACCTACTCCCTCCTGGACCACGTGGAGAGGCCACGGAGTCGTGAGGTGAGGGAGGCCGGGACCCCTTGGGTGCCCCCGGGCTGGGGCTTCTCTCGGCCCCCTCCAAGGCACCTCGGCTCTGCCTGTGGCTGCAGGGTGGCAAGCAGACCGGGGGGGGGGGCTCCCGACCAGCAGCAGCTCCCAGGAAACGGCCGCGCGACCCCGCTGTGATGTGATGTTGTCGTGCTGTGCCGTATTTGTGTCCGCTTGGCTTCCTTGAGCAGTGGCAACGTGTCTGTGGTGGCAGGCGAGACGGCAGGTGGAGGGAAGAGGTGGCGGGCCGGTCGTGGCACCCGGTAACGCCCGCCTTTCTCCGCTCCTTCTTTCTGCAGCGCTCTCTCTCCCCCAAATCTCTCTCTCCTCCTCCTTCTCCGGAAGTAAGTGCTTCTTCTCAGAGTTGCCTCGGAAATGAGTAACCAGGAAGGGGACGCAAAGCGCCAGACCCCCAAGGGGGGGGCCTTGAAGGGCCCATGGATCCAGGGCGGGCCCGGCCGTGCTTCTGTTGCTGTCTCGTGTCTGCCTCTGTGTGCACGCGCCCCTGTGTTGTGTGTGAAGGGGGCTCCCCCGTGGCCTTCCACGGCTCCAGCCTCAGGAGATCTCGAACTTCCCGGCCCGAAGGGATGGCCGTGGCTCTTGCTCTGGAAGGCGGTGCTTCTGCAGCCCGTCAAGGTGGTCCCAGACTGGGCGAGAGAGGCTTGCCCAGGCCTGTCCCCCCCCCCCGAGAGGAAGGGAAGGGGGAAGAGGTGGCGGTGGCGGGGGGGGGAGTAGGGGCCTGAAATGGAGGATCCAGGCAAGGCCTTTGCCCTGGTGTCTCAATGGCCACCTTTGACCACAGGTCACCCGAGACTGGGCGGAGAACAAATCCCCGGGAACAGCCTCTCAAGCAGCCAGCCGACGCACCAGCAGCACCAGCCGCTCGGGAGTCCATCATTTCCACCGTCCCGGTAGGAAAAAAAAACCAAACGCACACACATACACGCACGCATGCACGCATGCCTGCCCTCCTTTCCTCTGATCAGAAGCTCCGCTCAGGATCCCCGGCCCTCCTGCCTTCTGGGGGACTGGACAGAGGGGGTCTCCTCCCAGTCCGGCCTTTGTCAGTTATTATGGCATCGGGATCATGAGGATGCTTTAATGGTGGGAGTTTCAACCGGTGGGATCCTGGGATGGGCAGGGGGAGGCTTCCACCTTCCCTGCGGCCGTTTGCAAAAGCTCCCTAGCCGGGGATTCTCAGCCCTTCACCAAACGTCGCCTCCCTGGATTGCGTGGAGCCGTCTCCAAAAGCTGCCCCGCGTAGAGGCACTCCAGGAGCATGCCCACGGTGGTGCACCGCGGCCATTTCACCCCACATGTGCTGTTGGGGATCCCCCCCCAAAAAAAGAATCGTGGGAATGGGCGTTGGGGAGAGAATCCTCTCCCGGAACTCCCTGTGGCCCCCCTGCAGCAGCCAGTCTCATAAAGCAGCCGCTCCCTGAGAGGAGTTCCTACTGAACGGCTGGAGGTGTGCGCTCTCCAATGCAGGGCTCAGCTGGGGACAGGACTGGCCCTCTCGACTCCAGGAGGGGGGAGGCAGCCACACCAGGGCAGGGGGTGTGTGTTTGCTGCTGCTGCTGCTGGAGCCGGCGCCTGACAGCAGCCTCTTTTCCTTCCCGCAGACATCAACGCAACAGAGACGAACATCTACAAGAAGCCTCCCATATACAAGCAGAGGGGTAGGTGCTGAGTTTCGGGAGGGTCTGCGTGTGTGGGGGGGTGGAAGGGGGTGTCTCAAAGCCCACACTCTCTTTTTGTCCCTTCCAGAGCCCACAATGACGACGACCACAACGCCGCCGCCGCCACCCAGCAAACACCTGATCGAGGACTTGATCATTGAGTCCTCCAAGTTCCCGGCCGCCCAGCCGCCGGATCCCAACCAGCCAGCCAAGATCGAGACGGACTACTGGCCCTGCCCCCCCTCCCTGGCCGTTGTGGGTAGGTGGCCTTCCCTGTGGCCTTCTGTGGGCAGCGGTGCCAGTGGGCCCGGCCCTTGGGTGTTACAAGCAGGGGTGAACCCTGGGCAGGGAAGCGGCTTGTTGGGGCCCTTTCCTTGTGGAAGGGGATCCATGGGTGGGCACCTTGCCTCTCGAGAGAGGAACGCGTTTGCCCCCTTGCTCTGCCCCGCTTTCGAAAATGGCCACTGGCGCCACCCTCCTGAGACCCAGCTGAGTCCTGGGTCCTCCTGCCCTCTTCTCCTTGGGGGGTGGGGTAGGAGGGAGATCTGTGCTGTCCCCGCCCACCCAAAGTCTGACCACAGCGGTCCAGGGCATGGGATGTGTGCCCCCCACCCAAGCAGAGGTGCTTGGAGTTTAGTCCTGTTGAAGTCAGTGGATGTTGCTTTCAGTGGGTCTGAGACCCTCCAGGGGATGAGCCTCCCGACCATTGCACCCCTTCCATGCCTGGGCAGTTCCTACCCGAGGGTCTGCCTTGGCACTCCAGCGGGTGGTCTTCCTCCCTTCCCCTCCCTCCCAGCTCCATCTTGCTGCCCGTTCAGCATCAAGCCTTCTCTCCACCCTCTTGGCCCCCACAGAGACGGAGTGGCGGCAGCGGCGGATGGCTTCCAAGGGCAGGGAGGGGGAGGAGGAAGAAGACCCCTCGGAGGAGAGCCTGCGTGAGCTGCAGAAACAAGAACTGAGCAAGGTGAGAAGAGGAGGGGGCACCATCTGGGGGGCCAGGGGGAGGCTAGGCCTTGCACACACACACGCTGTTGGAGGCCCACTGGCCTTGGCTGGCACAGCCCAAGAGGAGCCGGGGGCCTTGTGGAGGGCCGCCGGTTGCCCACCTCTGGGCCAGGGCCTGCTGGTTGGTCCTTGTGCTCTTGAGCACTGGTCATTCCCCCTTCCCTACCCGCAGGTTGCCTCCAACCTCGGCAAGCTCATCCTGAAAGAGGAGATGGAGAAGTCAGTCCCAATCCGGAGGAAAACACGCTCCCTCCCAGACAGAACGCCCTTCCACTCTTGTGAGTCCATGTGCCCACCTCAATCCCACGGCCAGGCAGAGAGAGCGATAGAGCAGGGGGAGAAAACAAGCCATAGCCATTTGGGTCACTATCCATCGTGCCCACAGACTGAAAATATTAAAATACCGTATTAAAAGAAAAAAAAATTCCAGAAAAATTATTTTCACATGTATTTCTAGAATCCACCACTAGAGGTAGCCAGAGACCTTGCTATGAATACTTGCTAGTGAAGAACACATAGCATGATCTCCTGGCCAATTCTGGTCATGCACATATAATGCATGTTTTATCCCCTCCTTTCTCCCTACTATATATAGAAAGCTCACTGTTATCCTTTGTTTTCAGTACCCACAGAGGGGTGTGGAACCCACCCCCAGTGGATACATGGGGGTCCTACTGTATAAACATTGGGGATGGCGGGAGGGAGAGTGGAGGGAAGGGGTGGGAGGGAAGGGGTGAATGGGAGGGCCTTGCTTTCCATAGGGGAACTCCTGGGCAGCTGGTCCACGTCAGACCATGGCCCCGATTCCCCCCCCCCACACACACACACACACAGGTGACTAGAAAGGGCAGCACAAGGCCACCCCCCTCCCCTCTCTGCCTTCCTTCGCAAAGAGTCGGGCACAGGAGCCCCAGAGCTGCACCACGATCCCTCGCTCTTCTTCCGCTCAGGGAGCAGAGGTGCAGAAGGGGTCCCCTCCAGCCCCGCCGGGGAGGAGGGTGGCAGGGAGATGAGGATCAGGCCAAGGGGGCCCCTCTGGCCTCTAGGGCTCACTCCTCTCCCAGCCCCCCAGCCCACCCCCCAGGACTTGGTTCCCGGCACTGAGAGAAAAGCTAGATAGAAGTTAAATAAATACAACAAACAAGCAAACGAAGAGACGAATGAACAAACCAATGAGAGAGATTTCAGCCTCTTGGGGCCCAATCCCTCCAGGCGCGTGGCCCTGCATTCTGCCCCTTGACTTGGGAAAGGACTTCCGTGGATCGCAACCCCTTCCCAGCGCGGTTTCCCTCCGTCCACCATTGATCGGTGGTTGTTTTTTCCTAGCTTTGCCCGTCGTCGGGAGCTCTAAGTCAGCTTCCCTTCCAGCCTATGGGAGGAGTCCGCTCACCAGGGTAAGAGGGCAGCCGGGGGTGGGTCTGGGGGGGGGCGCTGGGGTGTGTGTGTGTCTGAGCCGAAGTGCCTGTGAGCAAAGAAGATGCCCTTCTCTCTGGCCCAGAGCTTGGTTTCCGGAAGGGCTTTTGCCTTTGCCTGTAGAGGGGAGGGGGGCAGGAGAAAGCCCCCACCGCCCGATAATGCTGCTCCTTGCTAGGGTTGCTCTGGTGATGCTGCCCTTCTGGAAGGCTGCCAGGAAAACTGGGCACTTTTCCACAGCTATGGGGGCTCTTCCCCCCGCTCCCAATGAGCCCCCTCACCCAGGGGTGGGAGCCAACCACGCTGAGAGCAGCCAGTGCTGACGGCTCAAACTTCCCAGTCACCCAACTGGCCTCAGTCTCCATCCACGAGCCAGAAACCTGGACCGAGGCCCAATAAAAGCCCCCCCCCCAGCCCCCGGGCGACTGGACCTCTCTCCCTTTCTCTCTCCCTTCTGCAGCTGCAGTCGACAGAGTTCAGCCCTGCGGGGAGTGAAAAAGGCAGCCCAGGTCAGAGGAAGCCCCAAGCCCTGCGGGCAAGGCTGGTTTTTTCTGTGTGGGGGGTGGTGGTGGTGGTGGTGGAGCAGCTGCACTTGTGCCTGTGCTCTGGGGCTGCCTTAAGAGAGCCCTTGGGGTTCCTCAGAGCGCCTGCCCCCCACCCTCCCGTCCCGGCCCCGAGAGAGGATCCGCCTCAGCCACCCTTTCCCTTTCTCTCTTGCAGGCCTGCAGGTGAGGGAGCCTCCAGCGGCAGGCACAACAGAGCCACCAGGGCTGGCGCCACGGCCGGCAGGGAGAGTGGGGCAGTGGGGGGGGGGAAGCAAGGGGAAAGAGAGACATGTGGTGGTGGGAGGGAGCTGGGCTAAGTCCCCTCCCTCCCTGGTTTGAGTCCTGTGGGGTGGAAGGGAGTCGGGCCAGCTGGGGAAGGAAGCCATGTCCTCACGTTGCCTGTTGTGTGTGTGTGTGTGGCGGGGGGCACTTTTCCTCTTTGCAGAACGGCCAGCGAGGGCGTATGGACAGAGGGAACTCCCTCCCCAGTATGCTGGAGCAGAAGGTGAGCACACAAACTGGGACAATGGGGGGAGAGAGGGAGGGGGATGTTCGGCTGCTGGAGGGGGTGGTGGCACAGTGCTTCCCCCCCCCAGACACACCCCAGAAATCCTCTCCTGGTCCTCGCCTGTGGCCCCTGACGGATCCGTTGTTCTCTTTCCATCTTCTCAAGATCTACCCGTACGAGATGCTGATGGTGACGAACCGAGGCAGGATAAAACTTCCTCCAGGAGTGGACAGGACTCGGCTAGAGGTAGGCAAGCCAGCCGGCTGGACCGCTGGGCTCTGGGAATTGGAGGCGGGAGCCAGATCCAGGCCAAGCGAAGAGAACACCCCCTGAAAGACCCACATGCACACCCTGTTCCTTTTGCTCCCTTCTCTTCTCCCCCCCCCCCCCCCGCAGAGGCATCTCTCCCCAGAGGATTTCCAGCGGGTCTTTGAAATGTCGCCGGAGGAGTTTGGCAAACTGGCCCTGTGGAAGCGGAACGAGCTGAAAAAGAAAGCCTTCCTCTTCTAAGCCCGGGTCCCGCTCCAAGCCGGCTGGCCCACCTGCGTGAGCTCCTCCGTGTGTGTCGATCCGTCTTGCATCACAGACGCTTTAGGGCTACTTTTGAGCTGGTTCAACAGAACATTCCTACCCCGTCCCCAACCCTGGTTGCTGGGGAGACTGCCGGCCCACGCCAGGCGTGGCACGGTGTGGCAGAGAAGCGCAGCCCCCCCCCCCGGGTTGCAGAAAGAGGAGTAGCCACCCTGTTCTGGATGGAGCACCCACTTCCTCCTCAGCCCCACAGCTGCTGGACGGGGGGGGGGGCACTATCCTGCAGTTGTCAGGTGAGAAGTGGCCATGATAGCCACCATGGCTGGCGGTCCTGCTCCCCGCCCCCACCCACCCCCGCTGGAGCCGACTGGGGTTTGGAGGCTGGCTTTGCATGCAGACACACCCTTCCCACCCCTTGGCATACAGCCCCCCTCCCCCCCCCCCGCTTCCAGTCAGTCTGAGCCAGGAGAGGAAGCAGGTGGTGGGCAGAAGTGAGCACAACCTCCCCCCCCCCCGGTCCTCTCTCTCTCCCCCTCCACCCTGTGGCCATCCTTCCTGCCTGGGCAGGACAAAGAAACAGGGCCCCTTCTCCAGACAACAGCCAGTGGATCCCCAGGACGCTGTTCCCAAACCTTCCGGCCTTTGCTGGCTCCTGCCCCTTTTGTGCTCCATAAAATGGGCCCCTGCCCACTCTTTTCTTTTCTTTTCTTTCCTTTTCTCTTCCTTCCTTTTCTCTTCCTTCCTTCCTTCCTTCCTTCCTTCCTTCCTTCCTTCCTTCCTTCCTTCCTTCCTTCCTTCCTTCCTTCCTTCCTTCCTTCCTTCCTTCCTTCCTTCCTTCCTTCCTTCCTTCCTTCCTTCCTTCCTTCCTTCCTTCCTTCCTTCCTTCCTTCCTTCCTTCCTTCCTTCCTTCCTTCCTTCCTTCCTTCCTTCCTTCCTTCCTTCCTTCCTTCCTTCCTTCCTTCCTTCCTTCCTTCCTTCCTTCCTTCCTTCCTTCCTTCCTTCCTTCCTTCCTTCCTTCCTTCCTTCCTTCCTTCCTTCCTTCCTTCCTTCCTTCCTTCCTTCCTTCCTTCCTTCCTTCCTTCCTTCCTTCCTTCCTTCCTTCCTTCATTCATTCACCTGGGACTTGTGTCCCACACTGGGTCTGCCCCAGCTTCCTCCTCCTCCCAGCCCTCTCTGGCCTCCCAACGCCCCTTGGGTGAGTCTTGCCCATTGCCACGGTCACCAGGCAGGAGGGAAGGGGTGTCCAGCCTGAAATGGTGGCCCTGTGTGTCCTGGCTCCCTCCCGAGCAGCCTCTGCAGGCGCTCAGGCCTCCCTCCTGGTGCTGGCCGAGGGCGGGTGGAGGCCCAGACCCGGCCGGCTCCCCTGGGACCCTCGCCCTGCCTTGGGTGGCCTGCTCTGGCTGGCCAATCTTCAGTCCACCCCTTCCTCTTTCTGGGCCGTGGGAGGCACCAGGGACAGAAAGGAGCCTGACACAAACGGCAGGGGTCTTGGGCGGCCCCCATCCTGCCAGGGCCAAGGCGCCTCTTCGGACATCAACCAGACAACTCCCTGACAGGCAAACGGCTCAGCACATCTGGGCAACAAAACAAGCAGCTGGGAGGGAGAGGATGGGGGGGCTTGTCTGGTTTTCTGAGGCTGGAGGGGACAGAACAGCAGCTTTTATAAGTTAATGGGAAAGAGGAGTGTCCTGGGACCCCGGCCACCTCCTTCCTCCCACTGGCAAGGGTGGCACAAGCTGGCTCTCCCACGGGATGGCCACTTCTTTCCGACTCCAGGCAAGAGGGGCGAGGCACTTGGCCACCTCACCCCCCCCCCCCTTTCTTCTCCATGTCCCCAAGTATCTCAGGCCTGGGCGGGGATGGGCACTGCAGTACAGAAGAGCCTGTAAAGCAGAGGAGGAGGGGGAGGGCCCTTGAGGGGGAAGCATGACCTGAGCGGCCCCTTCCAAGCAAGATCCCCGGAGGCAGGCCAGTGCTAGCTAGAGGGCGGCAGGCCACAGGAGGGTTTGCTCATCCGCCCGCCTGCGGCCATCTCCACTCAGTGAGGGCACCCGTCGCTGCTCAAGATCAAGGGCGAGGCGCTCTCCTGCCTGGCCAGCCAACCCCGCAGCCTCCAAACCAAGGGCTGTGGAAGGTGGCCCTTCCTGGCCCCAGGCCGAAGGCTCCTGCTTCCTCCACGCCCCTGCCATTCCCTCCTCAACTGATCCACTTTGTGCAAATGTAAAGAAAGTGTTATTTATCAGAAGTCACTTGCCTAGACCTGCTTTTCACGGCTACTTCTGTGAACATATCTATAAATATATAAATACGGACTTCTCCGAATGACGAGTGGCCCGCTATTTCCCAACCCACTTCTGCTGACTTGTGTGAAGATGATACCCAACCTCCAACCCCTTTTGATTAAATGTGAAGTGGCTTTATCCAAATGGCTTCGTTCTTGGTTTGTTCTTGCATCGAGTCAGGGCTGCTGTGCCCCCACACCTCCTCCTCATTGCCCCATCCTTGCCAAATCGTCCTCTGGATGAAATCCTGCCTCCGACTCTGGATCCAGACCAAGAGGGCTGGCCTTCATGCACACCCTTCCCTGCGGAGGCCACTTCCTCTTGGGGGGCCGAAGCCAGGCTGATGGCCCCGGCCCTTTCTGGAGAGAACACTACAAGCTGGGAGAGAGCCTCCGGGGGCCACAGGGATGGGCTGGCTGCAGGCGGACATCTAGCGAGCCACACACAAAGACACTCGCCAGGCAAAGCAACGTGCATGAAGGTATTTATTTCCTCCAAGAACCTTCAATGTTCTGGCCTATATTAAGAAATGATGAGATCCCCCTACCTCCCATTTTCATCTCTATTCCTCTTCTCTAATGGGATGTGCTTCGGAAAGATCTCGAACGACCGTGTAATTCACCTTGGATGCAACACACGGGCACTCAGAGGACCCACCCGAGGGGGGCTAGCGGATTCGTGGGAGCGTCATCACCCCATTTTGCCATCAGCTGAGCACCGACATGTGGGGAGCTATTTCAGCCAGATCCATTTGTCTCCAGCATCAGCATTGTAGCCGCGGGCGTACCTGTGCCCAGGAAACTGTAGTAAGCAAAAAGGTTGCAACAGGATTAAGTCAAAACACATCCTTTGACCATCATCTTCCTTTCTGACCAGACCTACCCCAAACACTGGGACCCTTTCCTCTCCTCTCTGCCATCTCGGACTCTGAGAAAGTCCCTGGACCTTCTGCCAAATTCTCAGCTCCCACTCCTGGGTTGGGGCAAGGCAGAGGAGTAAAGAGTGGCAGGTTTAAAACCAGCCTATGTCTGTAGTGCAGAATACGGATCCTCTTTTAAGCACAATCCTAAATGCCCAGCTGCCCCCAAGGTCACATGATGTCACCCCAAACGGCCAGAAACGGGCACTGTGTCAGCACAAAACACCTACCAAAAGTTGCGGAGTCAGATGGCGAACTCACTGACCCCTCCAGGCCACAGGGCTCAAAAACATCATCTGCTCGTTAAAACCTGCTGGTCTTTAAGATGCCACAAGACTCCCTTGTTCCTTTTGGACTACATGGATGACTATGGTGGCTAACTAAGTTTTTATTTCTCTTCCTTTGATTTGATTTTCAAGAAGCCACTGGCTGCAATCTCCAAATAACCTGGAGAAGGCGCTGCCTGCAGCGTAAAGTACAAAGAGCTCCAGCCTCCTTTCAGCCTGGTGGTCCTCAAGCCCACCGGCAGGGCTGCTCACCTCCACAGCCCAAGGAGAGTCAGAGCTCCGTCTGCATGCTAACACCCCGGAACCTCTTACCGACTTCCATGCAAAGTAGATCTGGTCAGCAAGTGTGCCGCTCATGGTGAGCTCCTTGATGTGGAAAGGGAGGGAGGTGGGGATCAGCACTTGCATCTTGTTTTCAACTCTAATGTGTAAAAAACAAACACCCAGTTAGACGCTTCGACCAAGGAAAACTGAGCATCAGTCCTGCAATTCAGACCTCTGCCCTTCCTTGGAAGGAAGAAGGAAAAACGGAACCATAGGCCAAGTCCCTGGTTTACCAGCCACTCAACCAGAAAAGAGGGCAGGCTGCTTCACAGAGAGAGCAGAGCAAATGTCTTCTGTCCGGCCTCTCTCTTTCTGGGTCCTACAACCTTGCTACCTCTTCCTAGTGGGCTGCAAATTCCATCACATCTTCCCCAGGTTGTGCCTCTTCCTAGGGCCTTGCTCATGATGCAGGGCGGGGAGAGAGAAATCAGAGCACCAGATACAGGTATCATAGGGTCCTTATCCAGGCTAAGGAAGCAGAGCCTCTGGATACCAGGACAGGTGCCCAAGAATGGGCGTGGCAAGGGAGGGGAGGGGGCTCCTGCCTCCAAGCCCAGCATCCACCTGCTGGCCACTGGCTAAAGAAGCACAAGAGGACTTCCCACTTTTGACTGTTCCCCCACCCCACTCCTGCCAAGGCTTGATTTCCCAAAATTATGCTGGGGAGGTAGGGCACCGTGACCTTTCCCCTCTCCGAGGAATGCTGTAGCAAGATGTATGTATCTGGGCCAGATTCACCATGGCATTGCACAACCTGCTCCAGCTTAGGTGGGAAAGGGCGTTTGAAAGACAGATCAAAAGGCCACAAAGAAAGCCCAGAGGGCAAAGTTCTATTTTGGGGCGGGGGGGGGGCAGGAATCTCAGAGTACACCTCCACTGAGAGCTGATTGGAAAATCCTGCTGCAGAGCTGGGACAGAATGACCATTGCCTCCTTCTGCAGGACAAACAGAGTAGGTCTGAGCAATTTTGGGGGGGATTTTGGGCACCAAGGGAGTGAGAAACAACAGGGGGTGATTTATAAGGGGTCACTCTTACAACATCCTCAAATCATGAAGACTGCCGTCAGTCTGATCCGGCCACGGCCCCTTTTTAAACTCCAGGAGCTCAATCTCTTCAAGGACCTGTATGGGGGGGGGGAAAGGGATAACCTGAACATCTGAAATGCTGGAGGAGGAGGATCAGAGCCTGCCTCCTCCTCAAGAACCCTGCTGGTGCTTTGCAAACACAAAGGACACAGAGAGAGGATTGAGAGAGAGAGAGCAAAGGACACAGCCGAGACCTCTCCATCTGGAGATTTAAAAACAAACCAGTAAGCCAAGAAAAAAACCTTCAATCTTCAATCTGACAAGCCATGCTCTCCCCTGAGTCTTCTTAGCTCCTCTCCTTCACGCATGCCCCAATTTCAATCTTATGCTTCCTGCCAATGGGCTGTTACTTTCACCCTTTGCCTCATCAGCACAACAGATCCCCCTGCCCCTGCAGTGGGCGAGGGCAGCTGCAGCTACTTACAATTTCCAGATCCTCTGCTCTGCTCGCCGTGTACTGCAGGACCTCAGAGACTTCACTAGAAAGAAAAAACACCAACATGAAGTTGTTTGCTGTATACAACACAAGAAAATCAACTTAAGACTCTACACTGTCTCCTCTTCAGGCTCAGCTCTGCAGGATGGCTGTTTAGGCACCCTAGAAGAAGAGGGCCAGAGAGGTGGGGGAAGCGATTTTGCCTGTACCTGGGGAGGTCCCTGGCTGAACCCGGCACACCTTGGAAATATATGGCCTGCAGTGCAGGATGGAGAAGAATTAGAGAGGTCACAGATCAATAAGACCTATCCAATTCTAACAAAAATAAGGATGATCAGGAGAAGGAGCTGATCCAGAACAGCTGGAAGAGAATGGAGGTCAGAGCAGATGGGCCTCTTGTTTACAACGGAATCACAGACGCATCCACACAGTAGACAATCCTCTTTAGTCCAAGAGAGGTTTTTCTCCAGGAAGTTTACTTAGGGCTTTAAAGAGAAGTCACCTTCTGGAACCTTCAAATCATGGAGTTGAAAGAAAAGAGAAGTTCTGCTTTTTAATGTCAGTGTTCCAAGACCGACAGCTACTGAGACCCACAGCACCATCATTTAAATTTTACAGCACAGAGGTGTTAAAATACAGATTTTTGTAAAACTTTCCATGTTCACTCTTACTAACCTAATCTGTGGCAAGAAGGACTTCTTATAGACATCTTCAATGCTCTGAAGATAAGCGGGCGATACCTTTTTTTCATACGGCTGAAAAGAAAAAAAAGTTCCTTGGTTACCACCCGATTCAGACACCATTCCTGCGTTAAAGCAATATAAACACAGGAAGGTGAGGCAGAACCTATGAAGAACTGATCATCCTGCCCTCTCAGTGGCAACCCACTTGCCAGCCACATGCCCTGGGCACATCATGGGGACCTCAGCCTGAAGAAGGTCCACCTTGTTGGCATCGCAGGGTTCTGTTCTCCAGGCCGGGCGACTGGACTGGCCAAGATCCCCCCCCCCGGGTGGAGACCCCTCAGCCTTGCTCAGCCAGAGCTGGTCAACCATCAGTTCTGGAGGATGGTCAGCACAAGCTTTCTCAAGAGCCGATTGGACAGGCCAGTCCAGGGAGAGAAAGAGGAGCCAGCCAGGGAGGTCCTGCCCCCCGAGAGCCCCTGAAAGAATGGGGCCTGGGATGGAAAACAAGGACTCTTCACCACTGAAGTCAAGGCCGAAGACAGAGCCAGCTGCGAGGAGGCTGAGCAGACACGGGAAGGGCCACATCCCGTGAGAGTGGCAGTGCAGCCTCTCCGACAAGAGAGCTGGCATCTCCCACCCGGAGGAGGCAACGCTCCCTGGGCCAAGAGAGGGGACCAGTTCCTGCCATGAACTCCTCAGCCTTCGCTTACCTCTCCCTTTTCTTCAATCCTCTTCAGGACTTCTGAGACAGGTACGTCAATGTAGAAGACCAAGTGAGGAGGCAAAAAGCGATAAATACTGTACTCCTTGATTTTATTGTAGTGGCTGACACCTGCGGAGAAAGCCGGCAGACCCTGAGGAAGGCTTGGACCAGCTGAAAAGGACTCATGGTCCAGCAAAAGCAAGGAGAACGTTACACGTTCCAGACTGGCCTATCCACACCATACTGCCGTAGCAGCCACACACAGAGACCCTCGGGCATGCCTGCTCCCTTTCACATGGCCTTTGTGGAGTTCGGGATTGCCTCCTGAGGGCCCACCTGCCCCCTCCCCCCACAACTTCAGACGGCAGGAGCTTTATGGAGGAAAAGCTCAAGAATCCTGTGGAAGAATGGAGAGGAAAAGCTCAGCAAGTGGGGAGGCCCATTCTCTCTGGCCAGCTGATCCATTAGAAAACAAAGCACGTGTGTCGTTACTCTGAGGGAAAGCTGGAGGGAGTCGGAGGGAGTATTTTCAAAGTACCTCCCTTTGCCCCCAGAACGATACACCGTGTGTGGCTTAACTCAAGCATTAAAGATTTGTTCTTTAATCTTCTGTTGTTCAAGACAGCAGCCTCACTTTCTAAGGAACAGACTGAGATGAGAACGAGAGGCAGTGGGGTGGGCCAGGAAGGGTGCCCCTGTGGGCTAACCAGCGTCTCCTCAGCTGATTCTGGTACTTAAAAAGAGGTTGGTGAGCAGCCCAGTGGCTCTGCTTCAAGGCCGTCATGGCTGAGCTGTCAGGGTTCCCCCAGAACAGGCCATGCCCTGGTTCTAATCCCAACAAAGCCGTGGAGGTCCTTGGGTGACAAAGAGGCAGCCACTTCCCCACCCCCTCGGCTGCCCCACAGAACTTGGGGGGGGGAGAGAATGCCTTTGGCTCCTTGGAGGGAGAAATAAATACAGGGTTCAGAGGCACCTCATGGAGATCAACTCCAGTTCTTCATTGACAGATCGGCCACAATAATGCCAGCTCTCTCCTAATGACAGGCAGCGGCCCTGGCACAGCTGTTCTTCTGATTTAACCAAGTCAACCCATCACCAGCATTCCCCTTTGCCCAGGAAAGGAATCTCTTGCCTCATCCCAAGATTCCAGTGCAAAAGAATCCCAGAGGTGGAAAAGAGGTTCCACAGAAGGCCTTCCCCAGGAAGGGAAAACGCACAGGCTCAGCAGAGGGACCAAACACCCTCTGGCATTATGCAGCCACGCAGGGTATTAATAATAATGCAGAGGGCTCCGTCGGAAAGGCCTCAGCCTTTCACCCAAATCCTTAACATGCTCCTTGCTGGCTGCTAGCACCCCAGCACTTCTGTAAAAAAGACTGCTTACATTCCTTGCGGATATAACCTTGCTGAGACATCGCCTCTAAGAAGACAAAGTCACTGAAGGGGGAGCGTTCCAGTATTACTCCTTGCCCTGGAAACAAACAAAGAATTAGAGCCCTAACAGTTCAGGACAAGAAGACACCACTAACTACAGTTTGCCACAGAGGTTACTTGGAAGTGTCTGGCTGGTCTTTTACTCGGCCAGCACTTTAAAATATGCCATTACTTTGACTTTGTTATTGTACTCAAAAACAATTTTAAAAATTCACAAGGACCTTCCCCTAGACCCACTTCTGGAATCAGAGGACAGAAAAAAGTGGCGCAGCACAGATCTTTTTGGCTGTCCCTAAGAGGCAGAACACCCACCCAACTGAACAGTAAAATATGTGAATCTAGCATAAGCAAAGAAGGCACAGGAAGAAGAAACACACGTTTCTTCAGAAACGCTGTTCATTCCAAAACACCACTAACAGTAAATCTCAAGAAAATGGCATCGCCTGTTATGGCTAACACCTCCCATTTTTCCTCTTTTCCTTGTGATTTTTGTTTGATCATGTATTTGTAAAATGTGTAACCTTGAACAATCAGAGAAACCCAATAAAAATACCTCTCTCTTCCAGTCTTGTTTCCTGCCCAACCACCCGTCATGTGCAAAGTCTGCCAATGCTCTCCTGCTGGAAGAGCACAGGAGAACCCGCTGGTGTGCCTTGAGCTGCCTGGCCACTCAGACCTCTTTAGCCATGAACCTCTCTGACCGTTCGCTCCTACAGACCACACCTCTGGTCTCCCACCCTGCTTTTTCAAAATGTGTGATGAATTTGCTCTACATTCATTCGGAGCCATTACACTTAGGAGGCATCTCCTGCTCCCTGCTCTTTCTCAAGGAGGAGTTTTAGTTGTGGTTTCACATATGTCTGTCTACAAGCAAAATTCAAGATGCCACCAAACTGAATTACCTGTATTAAAGAGATGTTCCAGAGCATCAGCGTACTGCAGGACGCGGCAGGTAAACAGATAGGCTTGAAGCCGGTAAGCGTTTCCATCTGGATTTTTAGGGTTGTCATAAAAGGCCTCTAGACTACAATTGCCAATAAATACAGGGTCCAGGCATGTCCCATACCCGCTGACCTTGTCCACGTAATGAAGATCTACTTCCGGGAAGTATCGCAAACCTGGAGAGGGCAAAGGTTTAAAAGAAAGGTCTGGATTCAAGTGGGCACACCTAGAGGGTCAGGGGCCACCTCTCAGGTTTGCCCACAACCTGAGGGATGAACCCATGGAGGGCAAGGCCAAAGGCTACAGACCCTATTTTGTAGGTTTAGGGGTTTTTCTTCCCCTTAATTCCTAGGATTAGGGGTTTTTCTTCCCTTAATCCCTGGCATCTACACAGATCCATTCATTTCATATACACCCCATATAGATTACTGCAATATACTATACATGGGGCTGCCTTTGAAGATGGTCCGGCGACTGCAACTGAGCCTGGGTTTTTCAGGTCATTCCCAGGAGTTATAGTGGTCATTGACCACAACAGGAGCAGCCAGCAGCCTGTGCCAAACGTGTTCCCAATAACAAGGGAAGGAAAAAAGAGGAGGTGCCGGTTTCCTCACAAATCAGGTATCAAGCAGACTGGAAACAGACGCCTCCAACAGCAGGAGAGTCTTGCTCTTGCTCGCCTCAGGACCCTCGCTGACCCCGCCGCACAAGGGTTTAGCCACGCTGGCTCAGCCCGGAAGGTCACGGGCGCACAGACCCTGTTTACCTACCCAGCTGCTCTGCGATCTGCTGTGCAAATTTGCCTTTGTTGACGCACAGGTTGCCATCCACGGTAAAGACTTTGCTGTATTTGGTGAACCGCTTGGTAGCCCAGTCTCCCAGCAGGAAAGACAGCCAGCTATACTTCCTGATGGGGCTGGTGTGGAACCTGGCCTGGAAGGAGACAAAAAAGGGCCTCTTGTCAAAGGAACATCGCGTTGCCTGAAAGGGGCGACTTCCCGTAAGGAGAACAGCCCCGACCTCGGCCGCCTTCCACAAGTCCCTTTGCCGGCAGAGAAGGCAGGCAGACGCCAGGATCCAGTTTCTAGGGGTGTCCTCGGAGAGCCTCCGGGGCGCTGCAGGTGTCGGGGGAGGGGGGTCCTCCACCAGAGAATTTGCCCCCCCTCCTGATCCCCTTCCCACGGAACCAAGGACCCCCCACCGCCCCCTTCCAGGGCCAAGGCAGAGCCGCCCCCTCCTCCTCCTCCTCCTCCTCGCTCAGGAGCTGAAAGGGACCCCCGACGCTGACCAGGCCAGCAACGCTCCCACGGCGGGTGGGGGGGCCGCGAAGGGCGCGTTTCCCGTCTCGGTCGAGACCCTCGCCCCCCCCCGCCCCGCCCGTTTAAAAAGCGCCCCCATCTCGCCGGGCATCGCCGGAGCAACGAGGGCTCCGCGCGGGCAGCCCAGCGGGGGTCCCTGGGGGAGGAGGAGGAGGGTGACCTTGGCGGGGGAGAGCCGGAGAGCCAGGCCGCTCGCTAGCCGGGAGCTGTCCTTCCTTCCTTCCTTCCTTCCCTCCCTCCGCCTGTCCCACCCGGCAGGGCTGTCGTGAGGCCCAGGGCGGGAGGGCCCGAGGAGGCCCCTCCTCCAAAGAGTGGGCAAAGGGCGGCCAAAAAAGGGGACCCCTCCTCCTCCCGCCGCCCCCGCCTTCGCCGCGCCTCCCCCCCCTCACTCACCACGCGGAGGGCGCGGCCTCCGACCCGGGCCCCGCCGGCCCCGAGGAGCGGAACGAGCGCCGCCAAGGACATGGCGCCCGCCTCGGACGGAGCAGCCCCGGCCGGAAGTCAGCCGCGAGGCCCCGCCCCTGCGCCGCCGCCGCCCCGCCCCGGAAGGGCCCGCGTCGCCCGTCGAGGGCCAGTGACGTCCCGGAGAAGGGCCCGCCCCCTCCTCCCTCTCATTGGCCCCCGCCCCCTGACTGGCGTGGCGCCCCCTCGGGAAGGCGGAAGCGGCCGGGGCCGGGCGAGGTGGTCGCCGAGGCTGCCCGTCGGAGGGCCGCGATCCCGGGGAGCCCCGCGGAAGGGCCGGTGCAGGGCCCCCTCCTGCCCCGGGGAAGCCATGGCCCTGCTCGGCCGCCTGGGCGCCCTCCTCCAGCGGGCGGTGGATGCGGTGAGAGCGGGAGGGGGGGGTCAAGGGGAGGGAGGGGGGAGGAGGAGGAGGGAGGGGGGCTCCTCTCTCTCGGGGGAGGGACCCCTCTTGCGGGGGGGGGGAGAAGGGCAGGCAGGCAGGCAGGCGCCGCCTGGAGGCGTTGCTCTTTCGGACTACAACTCCCATCGCAGCTGCCCGTGGGGTGGGGTGGGCCTTGTAGTCCGAGGCGGGGACGCGGGCGGTGGGGCCGGTCCCCGTCCCCGTTCTCCGGGCGCTCACCCTCCTTCCTCCCTTCCCTCCTTCCTTTCCTCCCTTCCTTCCTTCCTTCCTTCCCGCTCTCCGGCCTGCAGGAGGAG
The DNA here is from genome assembly GCF_051106095.1 of Pogona vitticeps. Classification (NCBI taxonomy): domain Eukaryota; kingdom Metazoa; phylum Chordata; class Lepidosauria; order Squamata; family Agamidae; genus Pogona; species Pogona vitticeps. Next base: position 531,066 of record NC_135790.1, read on the forward strand.
CCCCGCCTGGACCTGCCCGCCGCCTTCACCGAGCACTGGAAGGGCATCACCCACTATTACCTGGAGGCCACAGGTAGGCAGCCAGAGCCGGTGCCTTCCCCGGGGCAGGGATCCAAGCGAGAGGGGGAGGGGGAGTCCGGGCGCCTCACTTTGTTTTTTCCACACCATAAGTACGTGTGAAGTCCACATTTTAAATCTTTGCTTTCTAGTATTAATATTTTTTTCATCCTCCCAGTCTTATCCACTCTCTGAGCCCTTGTAGTGCTGCCGCCTCACAATATAATTGGAGGTTTGGCAGACCCCCATCCTCCTCTCTTCTTGTCGTCTTGCACGTATTTCAGTTTTATTTTTGGTTTTCTCCCTTGCCAAGTAAAATTTTGAGAGCTGTTTTCTTCACAAATGAAATGGCTTGTTATTTATTATTATCGGGACCTTTCTCACTTCTCAAGATGAAAGCAAGCCTGCGAAGCAGACGGACATTCCCTGGCACCTGAAACAGATGCTGGACATCCTGGTGTACGAGGAGAAGCAGCAGCCGGTGGGGGAGACGGGACCCTGCTTGGAGTACTTGCTTCAACACAAAGTCTTGGAGACCCTCGGCGCCCTGGGGAAAGCTGAGGTAGCCTTGCCTCCTGCTCCCGAGCTGCCTTCCCTGTGCCACGGTGGCCACCTCGGCTGCCGCGCGTTGGTCGGCAGCTGTTGAAAGTGTCCTCCCTTTGCAGAGGAGACTTGCTCGTGGCCTCTGTGGAGGCCCCTTTTCTTGCAAGAGGAACAGCGGCACCGTCGTGTCGCAACTTGCCTTGGGATGGGCAACTTGGCCGTGCCAGCCCCGTGACTTGATGGGTTTGGGCTGCCATTCCCCACAGCAGGGCCTTTTAAGGTCTGGCGCTGTCATGAGGGAACTCCCAGAAGAAACATACCTACTCTTTTCCTACTTAAGAAACACATCCATTTATTTATTCTCCGGCTGTGCTTTTATTCTGTGTTCCTTCTTAGGGGTCCATGGGTGCTATGCGCCTGCATTTAGATCTAGCAAAGGAACCACATCCCATATAGTGAGATTGGAGTGGTTTGTCTTTGTTTGTGTCAGTACAATTAATATGCTATCCGATTGCCCAGTCCAAGGGTCCAATGGCTGGGCGGGAGTTCTAGAGACACTGATAGACCTCTAGGGAAAAATCAGAAGCCTGTCTTCCTCGGAAGACTGTTTCCGCCCAATGAGGGACACTGACAGTAGAGCAGGCGCCAGCATTTGGATAGGCTGTCTTCTCCTGAGTGATTCTTGCCTGTCTTCCTGTCTCCCAGTATCCTCCAGGGATGAGATCCCAGGTGCTCCTTTTCTTCAGCCGCCTGTTGGGACAAATGCAATGCCCTTTGCTGCATTACCTGAACGTCTACAGGCCTGTCCAGGTGAGTGCGATCTGGGTGAGTCAGCTGGGCTTTCTCTGGACCTTCCCTGCAAAAGGAGGCACAGTCACCACCTTGTTGGTAACTTTCCACCAGCTCTTTCTGCCCAAAAGCCTCCTGCAAGTTGGCGCCCATGCTGTTGTGTATGCTTTAAACATTGTGTCAAAGTGACATGAGTTTGGGAATAGAAGCAAGATCTTGCAGCCTGGGGCTGTTTTGAAAACAGACTAGACTTGCATGCTTTGACTCTGTTCTTCCTGATTGTCAGGATTGTTCAGAGCCCCAGTGGGTGTCCCTAGGGCGCCTTGCTGCTCTCTTCACCTTGGATCTATCGCTGATTCTTGTTTTCTCCCATTCTGCTCCTCCACCTCCCATGGGTCTTCTACAGAAGCTCCTTCAGGTCGGTAGTGACACACTAGGCCCTGATCCTGAGAAGGAAGTGATCCAGTTTGTTGCTGTGCTGTGCACCAAGATCAGACAGGACCCTTCTCTGCTCCCTTGCACTCTGGAGGTGAGGAGTGGATTCCTTCTAGGGGGTGAGGAACACTGCACGGGGCTGCTGTGGGCCTCTGTGCGGTGGGTGCTGACAGGCTGGAGGAAAATCGGGCTGCAGCGGCAGACTCTGAGAGGCCAAGGGAGGCACCTCGGGAGAGGGGAAGAAACCAGGTCTACCTATGTGATGTGAGTTTGTCCACCTGACTGTTGTCTACCTTTGTTCCTTTCCGGTCAAACCACAAGCAGGGCAGCTCCTGGGAAGACGTTTCCATTTTAACTGAATGGATTCAAGCCGTTTTTAAATGGCGACTGTGGAAGGCCTGGAATCCGGGTGCCCCCCCTCCATTCCTTTGGCCAGTGCAAATCCAGGACGTTTCAGGGGCCAACCGGCACTGCAGCTGCCCTGCTCTTGCCTTCCAGGACAAGCCAGCGTGCCAGCCGTTCCGCCCGGGAGGAGCATCGTTTGGGGCCAATGCGGCCCCTGCCAGGCCTCTGCCCTCAGGTCTCGAGGAGGCTCCTGATGGAGTGTCGCCAGCGAGACCGACCTCTCCTGCGCAGAACCTGGTCACCTCTCTGGTCAGCCTGTGCAAGAGCAAGGTATGGAGCCGCTGGACTGGGAGGTCGAGAGCCCACGGGAGCCCTTGCCTCTGGCTCTGGGAGACTCATGCGCCTCTCCCTCCCCTCCCCTCCTTTGGCTGCCTTAGAAGCAGCTCTTTGTGAGTGTGTGTGTGGGGGGGGGAGGACCCTTCCCAAGAGGCTGCAGGAGGGCCCCTTTCTCACCCCTGCAGAAGAGGAAGGTGGCTCTGAAGGCGCAGGAGCTGCTGCTGCTGCTCACCAGCATGGACCACCAAGCAGCCGCCCTGGCCTTGACGCGAGAGGGCAGGCTGGGCCCCCTCCTGGCTGACCGCCTCTGCGCCCTGCTTGAGGCCATCCCAGCGACCCTCAGCCCTGCTGACCTTCTCACCCTGCCGCCCGTCAGCTGGAGGTAAAGGAGAGCGCCCTCCGGGGTCATCCTGAGACCAGCCAGTCTCAGCAGTCCGTCTGGGCTGGTCCCTGTCGCTCTCAGAGAGTGGGGGGGGGGAGGCCAGAGTCCGGGTGGCCGGAGAGGCAGAAGAGAAGGGTGGGGGCTTTCCTGTGCTGAAGGAGGGGATGAGGTGAGCCAAGCCCTCCATGCTGACCTGGCCCTGGCGTTTGGGCCGCCTCCCGCCCTCTCCCCGCCTTGCAGGCTTGTGGGCAGCTCGGCCGAGGACGGGGGTGCCTTCCCAGGACAGCGGGACCTGGAGGCCTTCTTTGGCTGGTTGGATTTTTGCGACTGCCTCACGAAAGAGGCGCATCCGGTAAGAAACTTTCCCTCCCGCCCCCCTTAGTGTCCTCTTCTTCCCATCACTCTCTGCATCTTGGCCTTTTCTTCCACCCCCTCGGCCCCCTTTCCGTGGCGGGCAGGCGGGCGGGCAGGGCTGGGGAGCGGCAGGATTGTGAGCCACTTTGACGGAGCGAACCCCCTCCCCTCCCGTATGCGCAGGCTGTTGCAGGAGCTGTCAGTGAAGCCGTGGGCCAGAGCCTTTTCCTGGGGATGTTCCAGCCGCAGCTCTTGCAGATGTGAGTCTGGGGCAACTTGGAAGCAGGGAGGAGGGGAGGGGGAGGGGGAGGTGGGGAGGAGCTCCCCACCTGTGGCTGCCCCTCAGCTGCCTGTCCCCCAACCCTCAGCCAGGGACAGCTCCTCTCATTCAGCTTGGCCTTCCCTGCCAGGGCAGAAGATGGCATTCTCCTCTCGACGGCTCTCCTGACCAGCCTGGCAAGGCACATTAGGGCTCCTGCCCTTCTCCGGGAACTGGTTGTCTTTGTGTTGGGGGACGTGGAGGAGCCCGAGGGCCCCGATCAGCAGCACCGGCACCTTCTGCGTTCCCACCTGATTGAGCGCTGTAACCATCTGTCAGACGAGGCAAGTTGGATGTTGCTGGGAGAGGGTGGTTGGCCTGCTCCTGGGCCCCGGATCAGAAACTACAGCAGAAGCAGGGGAGGTCAAAGGCGCGACCGGTGGGCAGGCTGTCAGAGGAGTGGCCCTTCACCCTTCCGGCTAACTCGGGACCTTTTTGGAATGCCTGGGATGCTGAGCCTATGAAAATAGTTCCTTGCTCATCATCTCCAGGTCACGAAGGCCTGTTGGCTTTTCCCAAAGCTTCTAGAGTGAGGGGCCACAATGTCTTTTGGCAGGGGGAGCTGGCTGGAACTCACCACCTCCTGCCTTCCGGGGTGGCTGCTGCTTGAAGGGCCCTGCGGGCAGAGAGCCCCATCAGGGCAGCCCTTTCCCTGTGCCCAGCCTGGTCTGTGTCACCAGCCCCTAGGCTACGTGCAGCAGGGATCCCAAATAAGAGCGAGCAGCGCCTCCAGGCAGAGGATCAGCGTATTCATGGGGTAGCCGTCAGGTCAGCCGCTCGCCCCCACCTCCTGAGCAGGACAGAGAAGGCCCACCTGCCACCAGGCCTTCTGCTTGGCCCAAGGGAAGGAGCTGCTGAAGATCAAGGCCCACTGAGGTTTCCCGTCAGCCACAGGAAGACAGAGCTGCTTTCCATGGATTGGCTTCCAGGCGGTGCTTTTCCCTAGACAGCCTGGAGTGGACGAGTCGCCCAGATAGGCGGGGTATAAATCAAATAAATAAATAAATAGGCCACCTGGAGCTCTTGAAGGCCTCCAAGGAGAGGCCGCGGGTGGTTCTGTTCGGGCGCTCCTATTTTAATAAGGCAGGATTTGGGTCTCTTTCACACACACACCCCGGGCAGTTCCTGGCTCCCCCTTAAGCTCCTGCTTCCTGCTTGGAGTGAGATGCCCTGGTGTGGCCTCCGCTTTTGGGGGCCTTCTGCTCACCCGTTCCTCCTTTCTGCAGATCAGCAGAGCCAGCTTAAGGCTCTTTGAGGAGCTGCTTCGGCTTCCGGATCCACACGTGGTGCAGGCCCTGGTGCTGTGCCACTTGGAGGAGCGCAGCTACGTCCTGAGAAGCCCCTCTGGGCAGGAAGAGCCTCCTGGCCCCCGAGAGGCAGAGCCCTCCGAGGATGGGCTGTAAGTGGGTTGGGCGGCCCCCCGTGCCTGGAGGGTGGTGCTCTTTTTCCAGCCTCTGGCTAGAACCTTTCTGGTTCCCCTGAGGTTTTAAATTGAAATTTGCTTTTTCTAGGGCATTGACCATCTTGTGTCCTCCTCCTGTAGCATGGCGTTGAATTGTTTATGTTAAATCCTGATCCTTTTTTGGGTGGCAGCGTCATGTCTCCTATCGGGTTCAATATAAACCAAACAAAATGAAACCGCTGATGCTCGGTGCTTTTCCTTTGTCCCAGCAGAGACCTGGAGGAGGATCCCTATTTCATGGATGGGTTCCCAAGTGTCACCTTCCCGGCCTCCACCAAGCCGGCTCTTCCTGTTCTCAAGCCGCGGGCTCCGTCCGAAGGGCGTACGGACGTCAAAGAGGTGGTCAGCAGGTAGCTCTCTCCAAAGCTCACGCTCCCTCCATGGGCCAAACCTACCCCCGCCCCCTCGGCACGGTGCCCTGCAGGTCTGACCGACCGCTGGCATGGTGGGTGGGGTGCTCCCCTTGGGCTCAAGGGTGAAACCTTCTGGCTGGGATGAGTGAAAGGACGCAGCGGCCGTCAGCATTCAGGCTGGCTTTCAGTGCACCCCTCCTCATCTCTGCGGGGGTTCGTTTGCTCTGCTCTTGCCCACGGGCGTTGTTTTCACTGCTCCTTGCCTCCTGCCGGCTGCTTTCCTCCTGCAGCTTCCTTTGCCTCGTTCCCAGCGAAGCCAAAACCTCTGCCTACCTGGAGGAGGCAGGATACGACGCCTACGTCCATGACGCGAACACCCTGGTGAGTCGGCGCCTGCCCCGGCCCTCCACCTGCCCTCCCCCCACCCCCGATGAAGGCACCCCCGCCCTCAAGGAGTGTATGCAGAGCGGGTGCCGTCCCTGGGAGGGCCTCCCTGGCTCCTCTCCGTCCCGCTCTCTGCTTGGGCTGCCATGATCTGTTTCTTCTTCCCTCAGTTTCGGGAATGCCGCTCTCATGCTGTCCAGTGGAACTGGCCTCCGGCTCCTCGGCCCCTGGGGAGCTGCACCCTGGGAGGACCCAGCTTCTACGAGGGCCATTTCCTGAAGGTCCTCTTTGACCGGCTGACGCGGATCCTCGACCAGGTGAGGCAGACAGAACCGTCCGGGGCTTTGACTGGCCTCCGGCCGGCATGAGCAGCCCTGGGGTTTGGGTTGGAAGCCGCAGGGAGGAGGGAGGGGAGGAACGGTCACGATGGGGAGGAGGCACCTTCTCCTGTGCCGTGTCAAGCACAGGCTGTGGTGGAGGAGGAGGCCCCTTCCTTTCTGCTCTCTGCCTCTCCCCCCCACACCCACACCCATACCCCCTTTCTCCATGGTGGCTCTTTCCCTGCAGCCCTATGCAGTGAACCTGCAGGTGACGTCCGTGCTCTCCCGCCTGGCGCTCTTCCCTCACCCCCACCTCCACGAGTACCTGCTGGACCCTTACCTTCCACTCACTCCCGGCTGCAGGAACCTCTTCTCAGTGCTCATCAGGGTAACGTCCGGCCTTGCCTGGAGGAGACGGTGGGGACTGTGCAAGTGGTGGGAAGCCGGGGGGGGGGGGGAGCAGCATCCAGAGAGGTCACCAAGAGGGGAGGGGCCAAGAGTTGCTCTTGCACCATGCCTTTCCCTCGGCCTCTGGTCCAGCGCCCTGACGGCAGCCTCTCCCTCTAGGTCATTGGGGACCTGATGCAGAGGATCCATCGAGTGCCCGACTTCCCTGCGAATCTGCTGCTGGTCCGGAGGCGGCTGATGGGGCTGGTCCCTGAAGAGCAGCGGTGAGCGTTGGGCAGAGGCCCGGCCCACGGGGAGGGGGCGCTCGGGCAGGCCTGCCTCTCTGCGTCAGGACAGAGCGTATCTCAGACCACACAAGCATGGAGTTTGGCCCTGCCTTCTCCAAATTGCTGTCGGTGCGGGGGTGGTTGTGCCGACAGACTGAGATGGGCTCTCCAGGCAGCGTTCCAACTCCCCTCTGCGTCTTCCCCCCCTCCCCCCAAAAATGACTTTGGTTGGTGCACCTTCAGGGTGACCTGGGTTTTGTGGACATCTGGTCATACGAGAAGGAAAAACAGAGGAAAGGTTTGATGAGCCATGTTTTTGGGAAGTGGCGGGGGGGTGGATTCTCTTGCAGCCGAGTGAGCGCATGGCAGCATCTCCGGCAGGACGAGGCTCCTCTTATTTGCTGCCTTGCGCACGCTGGTCCTGCCTGCCCTTCCCTTGGGACCACTAGGGCCATCCTGATGGGCCAAAGAGTGCCCACGCCAGGGGCCCCAGCTGCAGCAGAAGAGGGCCCCCTCCCGCTTTAAACCTCACTTGCCACAAGAGCACTCTGTGGCCTTTGCCAAGCTTCCGTTCCCTCCTTGGCTCGGGTGGGGTGGGAAGTTACATACCCCTTGACGCGTCTACAAAGAAGGGCCTTGTCTGTGCCAGGGGGTGAGGAAAGGGCAGCAAGGGAGGAAAGGGAAGCCCCCTTCCCTCCACTGACCTCTGGCTCCTTTGCAGGATCAGCCACCAGACGCTCTTGGAAGGGGTGGTGGTGCTTGAGGAGTTCTGCAAGGAGCTGGCCGCCATCGTCTTTGTCAAGTCCATGACGGAGGGGCCCCCTTGACCTCCCGTCTGCGGGACGAAGCCAGCGGTGCACACTGTCAGAACAACGGCCGGAGCCTGGGAATTTCCTGGCCTCTCCAGGGGCTTGGGTGTGCCCCCAGAGGCCCTTCGCGCTCAGGATCTTGACCGTCACTTCAGAACTGGGCAACCACCACTGGTGCTTCCCTCTCTCTGCAAGAGGAAAGAAGGCCAAACAGCCCTCCCTCCGGTACTCGGATCGCTTTCCACAAGCCTCGCGCCTCCTTTCCTTAAAAGACAGAAACCTGGCTTGGGGTAACAGGAGTCCAGAGTAAGGAGGGCTCGCTCAACATCCTCAGAGACACCCTCCCCCCCGGGCACTTTCACTCTGGATGACCTGCATCGTGTCTCCTCTCTGTGGGACCTCATTTGAGTGGGACTAATCTTGTACAAGCAAGGCCACGGATGAGGGCAGCCGTGGTGATCTCTCCCCCACCACACCACACACACACACCGCGTCTGAGGAACGGGGTGGACGCTCCGTCGGCCGCGTTGGGGGGTCTACAAGCGCCCTTGTCAGAAACGGAGGAAGCACATTAAGGGACCCTCCGGAATTCCTCGGATTTTGCCCGCTGCCATCAAGGGCGGGCCCAGGGGAGGGGGTGCTTTTGGGAACTGGGATCTTTTTAATCAACAATGTTTTCCAATGAGAAATCAGCTGCTTCCGCTTCTTGGGCGGCGGTGGGGGGGGGGGAGGAATCAGCCAGAACCTGACCTGCTGCTGCTTCTCTCAGGCTTTTTGCATCTCAGACTGGGCTGCGGCCCTCTTTCTCTGCAGATGATGGGCAGAAGGGCTGGGGCAGTAAGGACAGCTATTCATCACTCAAATGCTGCCAGCAGCTAGGGATTCTGGAGGTAACTGAATGCCCTCACTTGCTCTTTTTGCACAGTTAACCTTCCTAATCACAATGACTTGGGAAGAATTTTTTAATTTTTTGGCATTTGTTTTTATTTGTACGTTAAACAAAATGCCACTCTTGGCATCAGGCGTAGCATCTAGAGATCAACAGGGTTAGGGCTGACTGAATAGATGTGTGAGCACACACATACACCACACATCTGAGCCTTTTCCATCCCGTTGAGCAGATTCTTGTCTGAACAGCCTGAGAACGCAGAGGGCCACAGCAGCGAAGCCAGCACGGAGTTGAGTCCACACATTTCTCCCATCTTCTCCAGGCTGCTTTCAGTTTCCTTGCTTTTACGGTGGAGGCTCACTTGTTTCTCATGTGTGCCTGGAATAAATCACGCCATGATGGTAAACCTGCTGGGCTCCTCCCTTGTGCTGCCAATAACAAACCTGGGAGAATTCTCATGCAAAGGGCTGAGACTCATTCCAGCCAAAAAACGTACTGGAAGCCAGAAACAAACCCATCTTTTTTAATTTCTTGCCGAGACGGAACACCTGCCATGGGCTGTTATAAAGCCGGGGCTGAGGGGAGGTTGCCCTGAAAATACAGGAGGGGCAGGCATCTGAATCGGTGCGTTGCAGCAGTTGGGTGCTTCTTGCAGGCCATGCATCTGCCATTACATTGAGAGACCCACTACTTAGAAGCAAGAGTTGGCAAGGCTTGGCTTTCCCCTGTGCCTGCGAACAGGCTGGGAGCAGCCGGTGCCTGATGTCCGGGCAGGAAAAAAAAAACTCTCCCCATGTCTAGTTTCATGCAAAAGCCTAAATGCCCGGAGAGGCATTCAGTTTGGGTCCGGGCATCCTTCCGGCCACAGCTGAGACTTAAGCACTATTCGGGTCATTTGGGGTGTGAGGCGGTTGAAGGATCTTCTGGCAGGGAGGTTCCAGCAGCTTCACCGCCTCGGGGCCCATTGCTGAGCAGAGCCAGGGGCCAGTCAACCAAGCCCTCTTCCTCGGCCGCAGCCCCCTCGTCCTCACAAGACCCCCATCTGTGGCTCAGGGGTAACTGTGGAGAGGGAGGAAGGCATCGGTGTGGAGCGCGTGGAGGGCTCTGCTTCTCAGGGCCTCGTTCTCCACCTTCCACCAGGTGAACGCCTGGCTCTGCAAGGCCGGAGGGCTCTCCTGTCGCGGGTGGCCTGGGTCCCCAACCGCGGCCACCACATTGAAGCAGATGCCGTCACTGTGCCCGGGTCCTCGACCCAGATGCTGCAGCCCCAGCAGGCCACGGACACGGACGGCGGCCTGGGCTTGGGGCAGGCATTTCTGTAAAAGGCGCTGCACAGCCACCAGCAGCCTGTGGCTCTGTTGCGCGCGAGACAAGCCGCTGGCTGCCACAGGCAGGTGCGGAGCCCCCGTCGTGCCCAGGAGCACCCACAGGGCGTTGCCGGGGCCCACAAACACCAGCAGGAGGCGCTGGCAGATGAGCGAGCAAGGCAGCTCAACAGGCAGGGTGGGCGGGTGGGGGGCCTTGGCCCGATACTGCAGCGCCAGCTCCATCAGAGGCAAGATGTCCCGGGCACGTAGCGGGAGAGTGGGCGTCTCCCTGTTCCACCACCGAGCCTGCAGGGATTCTGCATCCGCCTCCTGCAAGGTCTTTAGGGTGCCGCCTGGAAGAAGAGAAGCCCATGTCAGGTTAAGGGTGTCACACATGGCGGCAGACCAGATGCCCTGACACCACCACCACCACCCACCACCCCCGGAACTGCTAACAGTCCTTGTGCATTAGTCTCGGACGTTTATGTAGTCCGGACTCCAGAAATTCATCACGGCTCTACTGGTCATGCCATGCACAGACCTGCGGCCTCAGTCCTATACTCTTGTCTCTGGAAGAGGGTGGGTGGCCATTCCCAAAGGGTCAGGCTAACATATCCCTGCTGGCTTAGGGGGGCAATCTCCCCCCCCCCGGGGAAGGAGGAGGGACCCGAAAGCAGAGGGATGCAGGAAGCCAGCCAGCATCCCCTTCCAAGGGAGGCCCCGCCGCCAGGGACGAGGGGGGGTTCCCCCTTTGCAAGATGATTGGGGGGGGGGAAGAAAGGCCTCTCCCGCCCCCCCCCGCCCCGCCGGAGGGCAGCGGCAGCAGCAGGGGCAGCACCGTCGGGCCGCGCGAGGAAGACGAATCGGATCCAGGCGGGGCCGCGCTCCTCGACGGCCAGGAGGGTGACCGGCTGGCAGAGGAGGCCCGTCTCCTCCTGGACCTCCCGGCGCAGGGCCTCCAGCACCGTCTCGCCGGGCTCCATCCGGCCGGCCGGCAGGTACCACCTCCCGGAGCACTCGGGCTTGGCCTCCTGGGTCATCAGCACCTCCTCCTGCGGGGGGGGGGGGGGAGAAGAAGAAGGAAGAGTGGCGGGAGGGAAGGAGGGAGGGAAGGGGCCCCTCCCGGCCGGGCCAACCCCCCCCCCTTTGCCCTGCCCCTCCCCTCCCGGCCCCCCTCCCCGCCCCTCCCCCACACCTCCGCCCACCTGCTCGTTAAAGACGACGGCCAGGACCACGAAGCAGGTGTTCCGGCGGAGGCGCGCGGGTTCGGGGCTGCCCGGCGGCCCCGCGTCCAGCCCTCCCTCGGCGGGCACCGGCCAGCCCTGCCCGCCCAGCACCGCCTCCAGCTCTTCCTCCGCCGCCGAGGCCATCCCGGAGACGGGGAAGGCGCTCTGCGCGCGCCCAGAGGCTCGTTGCCCGGGGAGGGGGCGCCGCCGCCGCCTACCGCCGCCTCGCCGCTCCCAGGGAGGGGGGAAATCGGCACATGCCCAGAAGCACCCCCGCCCGCCCTTCCTTCCGCTCCGCGGCTTCCTCGGTCGGGACTCTCCGCGGATCCGGACCTTCCCCCCCCCTCGCCCGCCTGATTGGCCCCGGCCCGCGCCGCCCTCGCTTGCCATTGGGCGCCGGCGACGCTTGGGGGCGTCCCCTGGGCGGGGCGCCGCGTGCCTGACCTGACGCCTCAGCGAGTGACGTCACGGGTCTCGCCCCGGGGCTGCCGCTACCTTCCCACGTGCAGCCGTGCAGAGGCGGGCGCGGGCGGGATACCCACGTCCCGGAGCGGCTGCACCCGGGACCGGGCCGGCGACGGTAGCAAAACAGGGAGGGAGGGGAGTCGGTGGGTGGCCTCAGGGAACCCCCCTCCCCCCGCCGCCACGGATCCCTCCCGGCCTTTGTAGGGAGAGCTCCTGTTTTTTTCACTATCAGGCTAGAAGCTCCTGCATTTTCAGAAAGCAGTTTTAAAGCATTCTTTTTCAGTTGTTGGCTGCATTTTTTTTATCCTTCTGCATTTTGGAGTGAATTCTGATGTAAGTATTTTTACCTGTGACACAAGTTTAGTTTTCATATACTTTTTAAGTATTTGTGGCTACAGTTTTTCTTCTGAATGTTTCAAAACTTTGCTTCTATGTTGCATAGGCACAAAATATGTTGTTAAAACAAAAACTTCTAGAATTAAACAAGCTGTTGTTGTCTGGAATTACTGTATTGCAACATTGGCAAGGCATTCACACCCTGACACTGGGATGGGATGATATTGATGAAATTGGGGAAGACCATCTGGTTTCATCCTGAATTTAACCCTCAATTGGGGTGAATGCCAGCTGTGGCTTCTGCAATTTCCCTAGAGGTCTGTAACGTTCTGTACTTTGGAGAGAGATTGAAGTGTCAGGATCTCTGACCTTACCTGGAGTCCTGGCCTTGTGTGAATGGCTTCCTCTGCAGCTCTCTGACGCCCTCCTCTCCCTCATTCAGAAGGTGTTTTTTTTAAAAAAATAAACAATTACAAAGCCATGCTAGAAGAAAGATGCTTTTATTTAAAAATATACTAAAATGAACAAATGCACTTAAGGTCCTAGCCAGTGATGGTCTTCAAGTAGCCAAAAGTTAGTGTATTCACAGCAGGGTGAGACTGATTGGATAACCAATCCAAGGCATCCTAAGTGAGGTTTGGGTCACGGTCAGAAACTCAGAGGTTTTCTTTGGTTTCCTATTCCTGCACCCCAAACCCACCATGGAAAGCGTCCAACTCCAGGTGGTCCTCGGCAGCTGTTCAGAGCAGCCAGGAGCAAACCAAGGGCCTGGCTTCTTCTGAACAGCGATCTCTGCAGACCTGCTGTCTTGAAAAGGCAGGTCAGGATGTGGCACAGTGAATGTGGGTCAGCAAAGGCACGCGGTGGGAGGGGAGGACCCTGTGTACGTGAGCCCAACGGGGGGGGGGGGAATCATTTGACACCTGTCTGCTCCAAGGCACCATTTGGAGGCGGGCAGAGGAGCTATGGCACAGGAGAGGTTCCCAGGGCGGCTTCCACCAGGGGTATTGACCAGAGAAGCCTCAGAAAGGCATCGGCAGCCAGGGCTGGGATGTCCACTCCCAGAATCCACCCAGAACCCCTCCCCTCCCCACAGGCAGACCGGTGAGAGTGAAAGCCCTCCAGCCCAAAGGATATTGGGTTTCCTCTGCAGATCCTGCTCTGAACTGCAAGAAAACCTGCCCGCTGCATGGTGGGAGCCGCAAGGCACAGGTGCCTAGGAAGGCGAGTCCCCACCACTGCTAGGCTGTAGAGGGGCCGCCCCCAACGGAACCCCCTCTCCTGGGCACCTCTGTCAGCCACAGAGAGCCTTGAGGCTCCCATGGTGCAGCAGGGAAGTTTTTGTGTGGTTCAGAGCGGGAGCAGCCCAGGAAGAGCTGGTTTAACCCCGGTTAAGCCTTGGGGGCTGCCAGTCCCACCCTTCTGCCTAGGGGGCTCTGGGTGAATTTAGGGAGCAGACATCCTGAACACACAACAGCTCCATCCTTGTTCACAGCCATCGCCCCCCCCCCCACCCCTCCAAGGAAACAATGCAAGCTGCCAAGCCCTTCGGCACTCCCCGCATCCAGCCGTGCCCTGTGCGGGCTCAGGCCGCTGGTCCCACATGTGCCAGGGCTGCTGCAGCTGCTGCTCCCGCAGGCAGCTTAGCTCTCCTGATCGTCCGCCCTCTTTCTGGGCCGACTTCGCACCAGCCGAGCGGAGCCCTGTGGGGAGGGAAAGCAGAAGAGTCTTTGGGAAGGGAGGGCCCCTTTCCCTCCTGCCTCAGCAGAGCGTGCATAGCCTTTGCTCCCAGACATCAGGACGGGTGGCCTTGGGGGAAGGATCAAGTCCCGCGCTGGACGGCCCCCTCCCAAGGCCACGCAGCTTCCCCAGCTGTGCTGGCAGCTGCTCGCCAGGCGGGTCGACGCGGGGGCTGCCCATCCCGCCCAAGCCGTACCTCCTTGATCGGCGGCTTCCTCTTCACCACGCGGAGGCTCTGGCTCCTCGCCAGCGGCTTCAAGGGCACAGGGTCCTTCTTGCGAGTGCGCGGGCCTGCAGAGAGCTCAGAGTCTGACCAGCAGTCCTCCTCATGGCTGTCTGACCCCAAGGGCTGGGCAACCGTCCTGTGTCCTGCGGGAGGGAACAGCTGCTGACTCTCTGGCCTGCGACCGACAAGCCTCACCAGGGAGCCGAGAGCCTCTCGCTATCAAGCCAGGTTGGGCACCCTCTCTTGGCCTTGTGTTGAGCGGCAGGGGAGGAGCGGCACAGTCCACTCCCACCCCCACCCCACTCCCTGCCCGCAAACCCCCCCTCTCGGCAGCTGCTGTGGGCAAAGAACCGAGGGACCCCTCCTCCTGCTCCACGGGGGGCTGTCCCAAGCGGGAAGAGCGCTGCTCCCAGGGGGACGACCCACCTCTTCCGCCAGCCCTCTGACCAATGGGACGTCGGCAGAGCTCCTGCTCCTCCTCCAGGTACAGCGGGTCGGAGTAATGCACGGGCTCCGTGTCCGGGATGGAGCTCAAATCCTGCATGCTGAAGCTACGCAGGCGGCCAGCCAGGGCGCCCTGACCCTGCCCAGGGGAGGAAGGAGGAGAGAAAGGAGGGGGCAGGACAAGGCTGCTTTGATGATCGGAACCCATTTCCCAGAGGCAAGAACGGGGTGGCCTCAGGACACTGGAGAGGCCTGCAAACCAGGCTTTAAAGCATCACAAGTGTCAAGAAGATTAAGCACAGCAGAATGAGGCCGTCAGGGGAAGGGAGACACATCAAAAGAGGCAGGAAAAGGTCATCTGTTGTGGCCCTCGGTGACAGCAGAGAACACACAACCGTGTTTGTCATTCAAGAATACCACCCGTCGGAGCCCTGCTGGATAGACATCAAGGGAAGGGCCCACCCACTTCCGGAGGCGTAATCCAGCTGCCAGCCCTGAGCGCCACAGTCTCAACCAGAGGCCTGACATGTCCTTCCTCTCCCTGTTAGCAACTCCTAACAAGCAGGACACCTGCCCGCCTTCTCTCCCGGGTGATGAAACGTCTCACGAGTGGCATCTAGGCAAACAGGAACGGCCACTGTGTCCTAGTTAAAAACCACCCACCTTCTGGCTGGGTGCTGGCAAGGCCTTTCAAGCTAGGTTTTTTTTTGGGGGGGGTGTATGAGTTTGCTTACCCTCGTGGCCGCCTGGACCGCAGCGGTGGCCGCTACATTGAGGCTCTTCTTCCCAAAGTTCACGAGGGTCTCGTAGCTCTGCTCCTTTGCCTGGAGGATGAACATGTCAATTTCCTGCAGAGAAAGAGGGAGGCGGACCATGTGAAATCCCCAACATGCTTATGGAGCAGGCAGCAGACAAGGGGACCCACCCACTGGGGCTCCCTCTGCCCCCGAGGCCAAGTGGGGGTCTCTGCCCTCAGCCTCATCCCAGCAGGATCCGGCTCCGACTCAGAACGGGGCCGAAAGCAGCTGCTTCCAGGTCGTCTTCCCTGGAAGGGAAGCCGAAGGGCCTCCACTGGACACGGACTTGGCCCTGGTGGCCCCTACTCTCCCCTGAGCTGGACAAGAAGAAAAGAGGGGCCTTTACCTTCTCTTTACGGGACAATGTGGGATGCACAAAATTGCGGTAGAGGAGGCTGGCCCCCCGGGTGTATGGAGACAGCAGCCACACCACAAAGGCCATCTTGATCTCGTAGTAGAAGGGGAACCTGCTCAACAGAAGATGGAGCCATGAGACTGAGGAAGGCCGGGGGGGGGGGAGGGGGGGTTTTCCCGGAAGCCCCCAGCAGGCATAACTAGCCGCAGATAACTTGGGAAATACAGTGAGTTATAAGTTACAAGAGCTAGGTGCAACAGAAGTTACGTTATAGCACACCAAGTACAGGGTTTAGACCAGAGGGTCATGGGTGGGGGGCCTTTACACCAGCCTCTGACCTCAGAATTGTACGGCATGCGTCCAGAGAGGGGGCAGCTCACCCTCGCCAGCCTAGGAGGTTGCCGGCCGGCCCGTGGCCTCCGGGCGGTGCCCTGTGCCATGGGGGGGGGGGGGGCTGCCACACTCACCAAGAAAGGAAGGCTTCCGCCACGGCCTCCGTTGCCATAAAGAGCGCAAACACGATCCAGTACATCATCCAGCGCACCTGCGGAAGAGCGGGAGAAGCGTTAGGCGGGTTTTGCCCCCTCCACCTGGGTCACCCTGGAAAAGGCAGTCCCGCTGTGGGGCAGCGACCCCCTACGTCGGGGTCTCTAGGGAGGGACCCTAAAGCCTCGTCTGCCCCCGTCCAGCCCCTTCTTCTCCCCCCCCCCAGCCCTCCTGCCACTTACATATTCCCGGATGTTCTTGGTCTTCACGGCCTTGTAGGAGGCGTAGGCCGGGTAGAGCATCCCCAAGACCAGCCTGTAACGGAGCGGAGGGGTCAGGGCGGCCGGCCAGCACCGGTAGAGGCCCGCCAGGAACCAGAGGCAGCCCCGCCGCCCCCAGTGCCGGGCCTGGGCCTTCAGGGCTTCCAGGACCATGGCGGCCCCGCCGGGAGAAGGAAGGAAGGAAGGAAGGAGCGCCTCTCCCGTCTCCCGACCCAAAACAGCCCCGGCGGGCGGCCCAACGGTTGCTCCACCCCGGGCAGGGCAGGGCAGGCTCGGGCCGGCTCAACCGGCTCCTCCGGTCAGCCCCGGCCGGGGAGGGGGGGAGCTCCTTCCTTCCTTCCTTCCTTCCTGGAGGCCGGGCGGGGCGAGGGGGTGCGGGGCCCCCGCTGGGGCCTCCACCGGGCAACCCCCGAGGGCGCGGAGCTCCCGGCAGACCCTGGGCCGCCAAAGGAGAGACCCCGGCCAGCCAGCCGGCCAGCCCGGGGAGGGAGGGAGGGAGCGGCCGCAGCCCCCGGGGAGGCGGGGAGGGGGGGCTGAGCGGGACCTCCGCCGGGCGGGGAGGCGAGCTGGCTTCTTCCCCCCCCCACCCCACCCCGAGCAACCTCCTCCTCTCCCACTCCCACTCCCCCAGACCGGGGGACCCTCGCCGCCGCCGCCGCCCTTCCCCTTCCCTTCCCACTCACTCCACGGCGCGGCACAGGATCCAGGACACCATGATGGCGGCGGCGGCGGCGGCGGCCCGTTGCCCTGTCCGGCGGGAGACCAGTTGCTGCTGCTGCTGCTGCCCCCCCTCCCCTCCCCTCCCCTCCGCTCCCCTCCGGGCGGGAGGCGGGCAGGCGGCGGGTCTCCCTCGCCGGCCCCGCGCGCGCCCCTTTCCGCCCCGAAGCCCCGGCAGGCACCGAGGAGGAGCGCCCCGGCGTCTGCACTGCGCATGCGGAGGCGCCTTCCTCCCAACGGCCGGGGGGTCTGGGCCGCCCTCCGATTGGCTGCCTCTCTCCCCGCCCACGCCCGACGGGCTAATGGGAAGCGGGTCCAGCCCCGCCCCCTCCCGGCCAGCTGTTCGGTTTGAAAAACGGGCCCCGGCGCCGAGGAAGGCAGGGACCGAAGGGCCGCCGGATCGAGGCCCGGGCAGAGCGGGAGGGGGAGGGGGGAAGGAGTGCTTTTATTTATGTACTTAAAACCATTTTACCCCACCTTTGTCCTTAAAAAGGACCCAAGGCAGCTGACATGCCTGAGAGACAGGATTTAAAGCAGAAAACAATGAGTGTGGGACAGTGGTTTATATAATTAAAAGACAGCATTTACAGCTAACTCAAGAACTGTGCAAGCACTATAAAGGAACAAACAAACACCCCTCTGAGAGATGGGAAACGCAAGTCGTTCTTTGTCCCCCTGAGAGAGAAGCCCGATGCAGGCTTGCCCATAAGGAGCCCCGGCTCCTCCCTCAAAGCCTCTCCGGGCATCAGGGTGGCTCCCAGCCATGCGGGCACACGGTGGCCGGGCAGGTGGGTGGGTGCCCTGCTGGCTGGGCAGCGCTGCCTGGGGGCTCGTGGCGGCAGGGAAGGCTCTGGTCAAACTATTCCTTTGGCTTAAAAAAAAAAAAAACCAAAACCTGTCATGGTCACTGCAAGCTGGAACTGACTGGAGGGCACACAGAAATATTGGCCAAGTCTCAGCCTCTTCCCCAAAGGGTTTCAGATTATCCTTACTCTCCTGGATACCTGGCCGAACACCTCCTTCCCAACCTGCTTGACCATCCCCGGCTGGACGGTGGAGGTCATTGACCCCAAGAGAGGCCCAGAAAGAGAAGACCAGGAAGAAGCGGGGCCTGCTCGGCAATTGCGCCACATCCTTGGGACAGTCTCCGGCCCAAGAATTCATCCGCCCCCTTTGCTGGCGACTTTTAAGAGACTCTTGAAAACCTGGCTATTCCGAAAGGCATTTCAAGATCCTACATCAGCAGAGTGCAAGGATTCTTGCAGCCTTTAAGTTACCAGGTGTGCCATCTTGCTTTTATTAACAGTTTTCTGTGTTGTTTGTTTCTTGTTAAGTTTAATTGATTGATAGATTTTTATTCTGATTTTTATGTTGTTATGTTTTTTAAATTTTATTAAAGAAAAACAATAATAAAGCTAACATAAATGTGTGTACATGCATACCATACAATACTACTAAAATCCTGCCCCCCACCCCCGTGCCACCATCATCCTTGGGACCAGATAACCAAATATATACTTTTGATCTCTTTTCACCCCATTCCACTCCAAAAATACATTAATTCTTCTGCTGACTTATGCCCTCTCCCTTTTACAAAGACATAGTTCAAATATGGAAATATTGTTATGTTTATGTGGATATTACTTAATGTGCTATTGCTGTTTATTTTGTTGTGAACTGCCCAGAGTGGTCTGAATAGTGATGCATATAAACAGCAGATGTCAAGTAAAATAAACATTTACATTCCAAATGGAAAGGAATAACCTGTAGCTCTCCACCGAAGCCAGCAACCACTCCACTCCACTCCTCCTGTCTGTGGGAACGGAGGGATGAGATGCCCCGTTTGTAGGGATGCTCCCGGTGCAAGGGCTCATCCTGTGTGAAAGACATGTCGTGGCAAAGCAATTCTGCCTCCATCGCTGCTGAGAGGGCAGGTTTTTATCTGTGCCAAGTCACCCAGACACAGAGCTCATGAAAATCAGTGGGGCACGTTAGCATTTCATGGCGCTGCTTCATGTGAGAAATTTGGTCAGCTATGGCAAGCTGGGAGCCAACACACGCAGTCTGCCACCCTCGTATACCTTTTCAAAAGCTGAATATTTGAAATATCTGTTTAAAAACGCCTCCCTTCTGATACTCTGCCTGCCCTGCTCCTTTTCTCTTTCTAGGCTGTGCCTTGCTGGCATTGGAGGGTCCGTGTCTGTCTTTTGTGCTGAGGTATACACAATTTGACCAAACTCTGGGAGGCCGTGGAAGACAGGAGGGCCTGGTGTGCTCTGGTCTGTGGGGTCACGAAGAGTAGGACACGATTAAACAATACACAATGTCCATTTGTTTTAGAAATTAATCCTGGAAAATGTCTTCAGATGCAGATGGCTCAAGAGGGTGCCATTTTAAGTCGAAATGTATTGGACAGCCTGGCGAAAGGAAGCCGCCCTCACTGGAGTGTCCCTGAATGTCCTGGCAAAGAGCCCATCCTAGCCTGCTCCTCCCAGGAGTGAGTGGGGAGAGAAAGAAGGAGAGAAGGAGAAGGACAGGGTGCCAATGGCCCTCCAAGGCCTCACCCACCGGGGGAGTGCTGAATGGCTCCATTCAGGTCCTGTTTGCTCAGCTGCATGAGCCCATTTCAAGAGTCCCACTCATCTGGAGGAGCAGCTGAGCCAAGGACCGAGGCTGACATTCATCCTCGTGGGAGACAATCTGTCCTACGACGCACGGCTTTTGCCCATCCCCTGCTCTGGAATGCACGGCTTCTGCTGTCCCCCCCCTCCAATACCTGTTCTCTCAGCCTCACCACCACCACCACCATTGGCTTCTGCAACTTGAGGGGGTTGGCGCCAGCATCCCAGGAGCAAACACTCAACTTGGGTGAGAAATTGTGTGGCACCAGGGGAAAAAAACAGAATTAGCTCTGCAGACCCTCAGTCCTCAGAGGTGCGTAGCTTCAGTGGTGCTGGCGGTGGTCAGAATTGACCCAGCCAACCTCTGGTCCAGGCGTTGCTCCCAACATGGCCTGGCATGACTCCCTCTGCTTCATCCAAATAATACACTGTTTGAATTTTTTAAAAAGGCCAGATACCAAGGTGTATAAAAAGGATGATACCAGCAGTATCAATATTCAGGTCGTTGTTTAGCAGCAGTAACAAGTCTTTTATAGCACATTACCCATTGAAGTCAATGAAGAAATATTCATTATTTCCTGGTAGCCAATCAACTGGTTTCCATTTTGAGAAATGTCAGGTGGCGTCTTCATTCCATCTTTCATAATCTGATCGTTTAGACAAAGAAGCACCCTTGTGCATTTCGGCCCCACACTTCCACAGCTGGAGGCTACCTTGGCGTATGTATGATGATGGAGGTGTTTATTTCTCCGTCTGTGGATCAGCTTCAGAGGCATGAAAGACATTCTCTTTCAGTGAAACACCTCTCAGCCTTGTTGGCAGCAACATACGACACCAGCACAGTTAGCAAACTGGACTGAATGGAACGGCACCCCAGCTAAAATGTTGGGCGTGGTAGTGGTTACCTTGAGAGCAGAGATGGGGGTCAGCTCACCCTTTGAAGCCTAAAGCCTTAAATAATTTGGGTTTATGTGGCCTGAGTTTCTACCCTCACCGACAAGTTTCATCCCCTTTGCTTGGGCCACAGTCGAGAGCTCCGCTCGTGTGCCCACCACTGACAGCCCGGCAAGACTTTACCAGGGATGGGCCCTTCCCTTCTGCCCCTCGCTCCCTCAACACGGGATCCTCGGCTTCTCTTTCTGCCTCTTCCTCCGCTTCCTGCTGGAGACTGGAGTGCCTCAGGGTGACTTGGACTCTGGATCCATCAGCTATAGAAAAGGCTGAGGTGTTGCATCCAAACCTTTTTCTCATTTTCTTCCACTCATCCAGTCCTGTCCTTCCTGCATTTCTTCGTTTATTTTACCCAGTAAAACAAACCTTCTGCAATCCTTGTTTCTCGTTAGGCGGCCAAAGTATTCTAACCTTCTGCTTTTTATCTTGAATCCCTTGGTCTTTAACTCATTTTGCCTTCCTTGGTTACCCCACCACCTCTCTCTCTCTCTCTCTCTCTCTCTCTCTCTCTCTCTCTCTCTCTCTCTCTCTCACACACACACACACACACACACACACACACACACACACACACACACGTTGTAAAGCAGGTTTCCTCAAACTGGCCTCTCCAAAGTAGGTGGTTAATGGACATCTTCTGGTCCCAAGAGTCTCAACTTTGGTCTTGACTTTCCTCAATTTTCACAGTGCTGTTATCGTACATGTCTGCGTGTCCTGTGTCTTCTGGAATCAAAAAAGATAAAAGTAAGTGACTTCTCTGGGGAGGGATTTGTCAAAGGTGGGCTGCTGTCCCTGGAAAGGTCTCCTCCTTCCTCATTTCCCACCTGCTCCCCCTGAGAGCGCGAGGGGAGACGCCAGAGGGTCGATAGAGAAGCAGAGGCCCTTTCAGCTACGTAGGCCTGGCAAGGCGACCACATTCATGACCTGAGAGGATATATGTGATGTTCTTTGAACGTCGAGAAGTTCCACATAAGCACAAGGCATTTTTGATCTGTGGACCTTGAGCAGAGGGGCCCGTGGCTGTCGTAACCACATCCCGGAAATGTCACCTGCTAAGACTAAAACTCCCGGAACCTCCCACCAGCATCTCCAGAGAGAGTGAGAAGGATGGAGATGGGGAGAGAGTGATGCTCTGTGAAAGATGAGCGCAGGGATGGCCCATTCCAGGCTCAACAGCTGGCGCAGAAGCACCAAAGGAAAACAGCCGGTGTTGAGTGAGGGGCGAGGGATTTCCAGGGCCGGCAGGGCTGTGAATGCAAACGGGGCACCAGGCGTTAGCAAATCCCAACCCACACTGCGGTGCTTTGCCCAAGCCCCGACATGGGCCAGCAGGATTTTATTTATTTATTTTATTTATTTATTTATGAGCGAGCAGGCCGCCTTGTTCCCAGGGAAGGCTCCCTGCCTTCGATCTCCAAGGTGGCCCCTCTTCCGAGGAGGAAAACAAGCTTGAGTCAGACCGAAACTCAAGAGGCGAGTCACTTGATGCTTGGGGCTGGGAGGGGTGCCCAGAGGCCTCCCCCATTGGCTGGGCTCCACTGCCCCTCTTCCACGTCCTTCTGGCCAGCCCAAGGATAAAAAGGGCCCCTCCGAAGCCCTTGGCATATCCCCATCCAGCCCTGTCCCTCAACGCCTCCCTCCGCCATGTGGCAGCTGCTCCTGCTCGCCCTGCTGTGCGGCACCCCAGGTGAGCCCCCTCCGGGGTAGCGTTTAGCGTCAGCCAGGATGCTCAGAGAAACCGGGAGGTTTGTCCCACGGATCAGGCAGGTGAACGAGGAGCCTCTCCGGGGATTTTCGCCACATCCCGACTTGATGTGGAGGACAGTCTTTCATTCTCTCCCTCGCGGGAACCTTTATCTCCTAGACATTACAGATAGAATTCGCATTTCGCGTGCCTCTGAAGCAAATGAAGGGCACCAGTCATTGGCCTGGGGTGTTTCTATGGGTGTGTGTGTGAAGGGAGGCTGTAGCTCTGGGTGGGGTGTGGCGAACCGCCTGCCTCAGTTCCCCCGGTTGTGCAGGGTCCCGCAGGCTCTGAGCCTGGGGAAGGGAGGCAGGTCCCTTGGCTCCAGTTTGGAACCACACCCTCCTTCAAGAGGACTAGGAGATCTTGCTTTGTGGTGTGTGTCTCGGGCGGGCGTGCACGCGTGTTTAAACAAAGCTCCTGCTAGAACCCCTGGAGGGCCCCAATGGCCAGCTGGGCTGGACTCAGAGTCTGGCCCTGGGATAACCCTTTTCCTAGTGCCTTTTCCACCCTAAAACTTACCTCTAATTCCCCCGTTTTCTAGAAAGCCTTTGTCTACTGAAGAGCAGTGCTCCTGATAAATGGGCAGACTATCTCCCGACAGCAAAAGTAGCTGCCTTTGTTCATTCCTGGGTTCGTTCCTGATCCTAACAATTCATAGACCCCAAAATGCCAGCCCTAAAATACTCGAGATTGGTGCAGGGGTTGTGAATGTTTCTGCTGGCCGTACGGAAAGGGCAGGTTCTTTGCGAATTCCTCCAAAGTGCAGCCTGGCAGACTACGCTCACCCCAAGTGACAGTATGAGCTCTGTCCCCCTTCCGCGGGACTCAGCTCCCCTCCTTGCCCGCGTGGGCAACAGGGAGGCAGCAGATGACGGGGCCGTGCAAAGATGGTCTGTGCAAAGCGCTCTACAAGTACACAGAGCAGGAATTAGCTGCTGCTGGTGCGGTGCCGGACTGGATCTGGCTGGGCAGATGGGGGTTCAAACCTTGTGTGTGAGAAAGGGGGGGTGTTGCCTGTGTCCTGCCGAGGAGGCACCAGCCTGCCCCCTGAGGCCCTGGGCAGCGTATCTCCCTCCCAGACGTCCTTCTGTCCATCTGGCAGCTGTGTCCATACCAAAGGTTTTCCCCTTCCTTTCTAGCCTTGGCCAGGAAGATCCCTGGGGAGGACGGATGTGCCGAGGGCCCCACATACTGGTGCAGGAGTCTGGTGACGGCTATCCAGTGTGGTGCTTTGGACCACTGCATGCAGAAAGGATGGGGCCCTGCCATCAATGTAGGTGTCTATCCCCGTTTGCCCCCACCCTCGCCCAACCCAGGTTTCTCCCTGTGCCCTTTTCGTGTGTGGCAGCCGGGAGGAAGGACGGGGGGGGGGAGTGGCCCTGGCGGTGGGAGACGGGAGACCTGGGGACAAGGCAGCTGCAGGGCCTGCACGAGGTGAGAAGAGCTTGGGGAGAGGCGGGCAGGGTCTCAGCCGTTGGGCCAAGGCCCCCGGACCCCCACCCCTTGCCTGATGGACCACCTCGCCTTTCCCCCAGGAGGACACCTGTGCAGACTGTAAACAGATCGTCACCCTTTTCATCCGCATCGCCAAGGAGTCCAGCTTCAAGGTGATTCTGGGAGAGGAAGAGTTTGGAGGTCTCTGGAGCTATTCTTGGGGTTCCCCAAAGCTCAGGGGCGGTGGAGTTTGCTCCTTTCTCATGGGGGGGGCACTCAAGGAAAAAGGGCCTGTTCTCTCGTGCGAGCAGCTTCCTTGGGTTTCCCAGTCTGATAGCTGACTAATCACCCACGGGTCTGAACGGAGCAAACAAATCCTGTGCTTATCCAAATGAAACCGTCGTTTCGAAGGTGCTTGTACCCCACCTCCTGCCCCTTGCACAGCAGCAGGCACCTTATCTGAAAAGGAGCAGGTGTGCCACACTCCCCGCCCCCCGGGTGTGAGAGAAAGGGGGCAAGGAAGGAAAAACACCTCTTGCAGAAGGGCAAGGCTCCTGGGGTTTGTATGTACTTCAATTCAACATCCGTGATTAAATCATTGGTTTCCTGCAAACCCCCACCCCACCCCCTCTGCTTCCAAATCCACCGGGTGTCCTCTTTTTAGACAAACAAAGAGATTTTAATTGATTCTCATTGCCCCCGGGTGCAGAAGTCAGGCTGACAACCCTGAAGGCAGATCTTGGCATCCGGGAGAAGGCTCTGCCCCTCCCCTGGCAGCCCCTCTCCACTGCTCACGTTCCCCTGTTCTGTGCAGAAAGAAATCCAGAAGTATTTGGAGAACGAATGCACCACCTTGCCACTGCAGACGCTGGTCCCCCGCTGCCAGGCCCTGGTGGACACCTACTACGGGCTCTTAATTGCCAGCCTGGAAGAACAGATGGTAAGCTGTGACTTCCCGGATGCAGGCCAAGCAGTTGCTTCACCCCCAGGATGGAGTCGACTCTGGAAGCGGGGGAGGTAGACAAGGAAGCAAGGGGGAGCCCATCCTGCTCTGGAGTGGCCCCACACTCCCCAGCTGTTGGTGGGGCAGGATCCTTGACTGGAGGGCCATCCGACGGGAAGAGCAAGAGCCCAAAGAACAGTCCAAGGGAGGGAGACCAGAGACCCTCAAGCCGCCGCTCGGCGCCCCCTGTGAGCAGCACCAGGAGAGTGCCCCGGCGGGAAGCACACCTGGGCAAGCCTTCTGGCTCATTTCCCGCACCCCCCTCCCCTCTTTCACAGGGAACAGACCTCCAATGTGGCCCCCCCACACGCCTTTCCCCAGGATAGGGCAGCCGGTCATGGTTTATTTCTCCACCTTTCCTATCTTCAGAAACCAGAGGCCGTCTGTGCCCAGGTGAGCCTCTGCCCCTCGGACCCGCTGGGGAAGAAGGACACCTCCCGCCCCCGGAGCCCAGAACTCTGGCGCCTCCCTTGGCCCCCACGGCAAGGCAAAGGTCTCATCCTGCACAACAGCCAGGCCCAGGTGATGAGCCCTCCACTCCGGTTAAGGGAAGGGGCTCTCGGGAAAGGGGTGAGCCCGTGGCAGCTGCCGAGGGAGGCATCAGGCCCAAGGAGGCCCTGGGGTGGCCCGGGAGGCTTCTGAGGATCTGCCCCCCCCCGAGAAGGCGCTGCTCTCTCAAGTCTGCTGAGCAGGCGAGGTGGGGGACCGCCGGGCAGAGACGCAGCGTGACGGAGGGTCAGCGAGGATGGGAGCCTGGCAATGAGTCCCGAGCCCCTGGCTGGGGAGGACGAAGGCTCGGGTTGGGCTTTAAGCGGGGGGGTGCCATGGGGGGGCAGGCAGCCCTGCAGGAGGCCCAGGTGGAGGCTGTCCGGTGTGGGAAGGCGCCCAAAGCCCCTGTGTCCCTGCGCGGGCAGAGCACCCCCCCCCATACACACCCCGTGGCTTGGCCAGATCTGCTGAGATGGGGCTCCTGCCCTCGCCTCCTGTTGCTGCCCCCCCTCCTGGGACCGTGCGTGTCTCGCACTCACCCCTCCCCCTTTCTCCCCAGGGGAGCCCCGGCGAGCAACTGCCCATCCCTCTGCCGGTGTGCTGGCTCTGCAGGAACTTTATGGGGAAGGTGGAATCCATCATCCCAAAGGTAAGGTCGCCCCCATCCCCACCCCCGTCCCCTCATTCATGCCGCAAGCCGTTCTCTCTCTCTCTCTCTCTCACACACACACACACACACACAACACACACAACACACACAACACACACAACACACACACCAGAAGCTCTTCTGAGCTAAAGGTTTTTCCGTGCAGCAGCCAGCGTGAGAACGGGAGCCGAGAGCACCCGGTCACTTCTGCATTGGCTCCCTGTTTCTTCTTGGTTGGCTACTTCAAAGCATTAAATTCATTTCCTCATTTTTGCCTTTGTTTCTGATCTTCAAGTGCCCCTCAAATAAGAACAAACCATTAGGCAGGATGGTCGCCCCGTGTGACCATCACTCCATCCCATCCATGTTCTGGTGACAGGTTCACTTTTAAGCAGTTCCCTTCCCGGAGGAATATTGGAACTCATCCCATCGTTTCCAGTTGTTATTTAGTATTTTTTTATTTACTTACTGCATCCTCTGCAAACAGATTTATGTCATCTGTTGTTTCATGACTTTTTGTGGTGCAATAACACCTCTTTAGACCATCTAAACCTTGACCCGTGCTTTATAATTTTTTTTTAAAATATTTTCCTGTGGCAGTACTTGGGGATGAGTCTTGTTTAATGCAATCCATTCTTTTGTAGGTAATCCTGAGTCTTATGTGTACCCTATATGGCTGTGGAACATAAGGCAGAGAAGAGAATTTCAAATTCTGCACCTCTTTCCTCTGTTTTCAAGATAAGCCTCCCTATTTCCTTTTGATGTTTTGTATTCTGTTTCTCTGTCTTTGAAAAAAATTAAGAACTGTTATCAAATTCATAGTACTTTCTACTCCACCACCCATTTCTGCTTTGACGCCATGCATGTGATATTTTTTGGGACTCTGTTAACTGTAAAAGGACACTAATGGCAGAATGGTGTCTGAGCTGTTGATCTTTCGACCAAGCGCTAGACCTGAAAGAGCAGGAGACGATGGGGGTCTGAGAGACTCAAACATCGCCAGCTTGTGGACACATTTCCTGCTCTGGAGAATCGGTCATGTGCAAGTTCCTCTTCTCCCCCGTGGACTCATTTCTATGCATCTATTAAATTCATGTTTTGCAAAAGACGGCCCCGTTCATTACTGGCAGGCTTAAAGTTGCATACAGTGCACAGTCTTTCTGTCCTCCTTAACATCCTGCGGCCACTTAAAGGGAGAATCCTGCGGATGTGACCCAGGCGGCAACACTTTGCAGGTGGATGGTCTCCAGGTTGGCCGTTATGCTGGCCGGGGATCGTTCCTTCCGAAGGGATGGGTCTGCCTTTGGCACAAGGAAGGGGCGAGCACCTCCTTGTGCGACGCCACCTGCCTGCAAGGGGCCAGCAGAAACAGAGAGGATCCTGCCCCAGGCCTCTCCTTGTTATTTCCCTGCCCTGTGTGCCTGGAAGGCAGGAAAGCCCCAAATTCGCTTCTCCCTTCTCCCTCCCATCCCCCTTTGCTGTTTCCTCAGGCGACCATCAGCAAAAGCATGTCCCAGCTGTGCCGGGCTCTGCCCTTAGCGGCTACAGGAATGTGCGAGTGCATGATGGAAAAATATTCCGTGATCCTGGTGGACATGCTGCTGGAGAAGCTGGGGCCGCAGCTGATGTGCCAGATGATCCGCATGTGTGTGGCAGAGGAGGCCTCTGGTCAAGGTACACAAGCGAGCTCCCCGGGGCCTTCTCTCAAGGCTGTTCCAGAAGCAGGCACACGGCGGCCGCCCCGGCTTCTTTGCCAGCTGGGCTGCCCCAGGCGGAACGCCCCCCCCCACCAGCCAGGCCTCCCACCGCCTGCCAGCCTCCCAAGGGTGCTCAGAGGAGGGAGGGGGGTTTGGCAGGTGAGACAAGGAGCCCTCCTCCGAGAAAGGGGGTGTGTGAGGGCTCCCGTATGGCAGAGGCCGGAGGGGGGGGCAGGCTTGTGTCAGAGTTCACTGCCACGTAAGGGTCAAGGGTGCTTTAGTGGTGCCTGCCCTGCGTTGTCAGGGGTTGGGCTGGATGACCCCTGGAGCCCCTTCCAGCCCCTCCAATGCCCAGGGAGGCTCCTCTTCCTGGCTGGCAAGGAGGGGGCAAGGCGGCCGGCAGGCTGGGGCTCCTCCTGGCTGGGTGGGGCGGGAGGGCAGAGGAGGCCGAGAGGAGACCAGCAGCCGTGGGGAACCGGGAGAGGAAACGGGGGAGGGGGCGTCCTTCAGGCCAGAGGGGCCATTTCATCCCGTCCCAGAGACAGGAACCGCCTGGGCTGCCCTTTTCTCACCCCAGCGTTGTTCTTCCCTGCCACAGAGATGCCTCGAGGGGCACCTCCAGCCCCTGCGGGCAGATGCCAGGTCTGCCTGGCCCTCAGCGAGCGGGCAAAGGCAGCTCTCCAGGCTAACAACCGCACCACCACCCCAACCCCCCAGGCAGAGATGGAGGCGGCCGTCCTCATGGCCTGTGCCGACAGTTTCCTGGACTGGCAAGAGGTGAGAGAGAGAGAGAGAGAGAGAGAGAGAGAGAGAGAGACGCTCCTTCTTAGCAGGGGTGGCCAGACAGCAGGGGGAGACGGGGCAGGCCACTTCTGGGCCCAGGAGGGTTAAGGGCACAAAGGGGGGCCCAGGAAGGACCTAGACAGCCCTTCTCTCCCTACTCCTTTGCAGTGCAAGAGTTTCCTCCACCAGCACCAACCAAAGTTATTCACGCTGCTCGCAAAACCATGGAATTCAAAGACAACATGCCAGGTAGGATGGTTCACAAGAGCCCAGCTCTCCAGGTGAATAAAAGACACCCACACCCAAACCCACAACCCCCATATCACCCACGAGGGCCTGTGGCTGAGTATCACACGATGAAGAGCTGGCCAGGCATCCATAACATTGCAGCACCCCATCAGGGACGGGCAATTAGCAGAACCAAAGAAATGGACAGAAGAGACACCTGGGCACTCGGTGGAACTTTGCTTCGGAAGCACCGACGCGCAGCCCAGCCCAGCCCAGCCGAGGAGAGAGAAGCTGGCTGGAATTACCTTCTTCCTTCAGCTCTCGGCTGAAGAAGGAAGGCAATGGCTTCTGCTCAAGCAGGCTAACACATTTATCCCCTGGGAAATTCGAGATGCGCAGGAGTGACGCACATGCGGCGCCTCCCGAAGGGGTTGTGGAGCCGCCCCTGCGGGAGGGAAGCGACCGCACCTCGACAGTTACTCGTTCCTGCCCAGGCCTCGGTTCCTGCCCAGCTAAAAAGCCAGGAAGGGGACCCGGCAGTGGAGACCTGGGCCTCCCTTGGGGCATCCCTTCCAGACCCCACCCCACCCGCGCCAGGGGCTGTCCAGGCCGAACACACGCATCAGCATCGCAGGCACCCGAGAGAAGCACACAGAAAGCCAGGGGTGGGGGTGGGCCGCCTCCCTCCCCCTGATTCTGTTCCTCTTTGGCCTTGCCAACAGGAGTTGGGCGCCTGTACGGCTGAAGAGGAGCCTTCGGTCGGGGACCCAGCTTGCGCCCGGGGCCCCATTTATTGGTGCTCCAGTTTGGGGGCGGCCGAACAATGCAAGGTGAGACGGGTTGATCGGTCGAGTCCAACTTTGTGCTTCTTCTCCACCCCTCCCCCTGCCGGGCACGGAAGGGGCCCATCGGTTGCCCACCAGCCAGAAAGGACTGCAACACATTTCCCTCTTCCTCACAATTCCCCCACCCCTATCTGTCTTCAGGGGCACAGAACACCCCCAAGACTCATCGCCCCTGATAGCTCTCTGATCCAAAACCGAGGAGAGGGGGCCTCCCTGTCACCTTGCAGAGCTGCTGCATTTCAGCCCAAGCGTCACAAAGCTGGTTGCAAAATGCCTGCCCCCACCCCACAGGAAGCAGCCAGGCCTGCTCTGCTGCTTTCAGGCGCCGAGTGCAAAAGCAAAAGCCAAGGGTGCGGCCGATCTCCTGCTCCAGAAGAGCACTCCTCTCTGGGTGGTTCTCAGCTCTTAGTTCTGCAGGGCCACACACTGCTGTGAGGTCCCACCGAGCCTTGCCCTCTGCGGGGTGAGCCCAGCCTCACGTCTCCCTTCTTTTCCTCCTCCTCCTCCAGGCCCTGCACCATTGCCAGGCTCACGTGTGGCTGTAGCCCATCAAGGAGGGCCCTGCTTTCTTCCAAGTGAAGTCCTGCTCCCTTTACGCCACTGGCTTGGATTTGTCCTTGTGGACTGACTGGGGTGGGCTGGGCTGTGCAGGGGATCCTAATGGGACTGGGGGGGCAGGCGTTCATATTTTCAGCTACTAAAGTTAATCCCAAAATTACATCCTATGGAGTCTCTTCCTTGCATAAAGCTCACGTTTCTTTGACGCTCATGGTCTGTGACATAAGAGACACTTTTTGCAGGGGTCAGCCTTTGGCCAGGCCAGGCGAGGCCCCTTGCCCATCTGGGCCAGAACTGCCAGTGCCAAGTGACCACAATGGCTCTTTGGGGGCTCCGGCCAGATCCCTTCCTAACCTTCCAAGCAGGTGTCTCTGGAACCCCCTGGAGGGGATGTCCTCCCCAGGACAAGCCAGGCCTGAGGTCCAGCAGCCCCTCCTCCCGGCCTATCCAGAGGGAGGGGGTGGCTTGAGAGAGGAACGTGACGTGGAAGAATCATTCTGAGTGGCCCATGGACCCTCTTGGGCCAAACCCACGAGTGCCAAGGACTGGCAGAATGCCAGGCACACCAAGGAGGGAGTGGGGTGGTGATGACGGAGGGGTTGGCTCTCTCTTGCATCCACCTCGCTCACGAGGCAGAAAGGCAATGGCAGCGGGGGGGGGGGGAGAGAGAGCAGGACTTGGATGCACTCCTGTGGCAACTGAGCTGCTAATAACAGAGATGGCCAGAAAGCCCAACGAGGGCAAGTCCCACCCTTGTCAGTGTTTGTTGCCCCGTCCTTCAGTCCCTGAGGCCGTCCACTTTTGAGGGATCTGAGCAATTAACACCACGAGACGAATGTGGAGCCCTTACACAACCCTGTGGAACTCGGCAAGTGGCAATCTGAATCTGCCTGCCGCTCTTCCAGTACGAGGGCAGGGCTGTGTTTGGGGCGGAGGCAGAGGGAAGACAGAAGGTACGTACAAAACCAAGTGCACACGTTTAATGCAGAAACGGGGGTGGATGCAGCAGCACCCCACACAAGACACCCGGCTCCTCCCGCCCCACAGCCCTGGAGGCTGCCTGAACAGAAGGTTTCTACAGGCAGAAGGCAAGCGGCGGCCAGAGAGGCCTCAGCAAGTCCCTCGCTTGGCCATCTTGCACACTCTGTGTCGACTAAAGTGGCAGCGAGGAGGGCCTATTGATCCGGATGGTCTGAAGAAGGGGCGGACGAACCACACTGGGGAAGGCAGTCTTCTCAAAGGGAGGTCAAGTTCCCTGCACGGCCCCAGCTGCCCCACGGCTGGAACCCTCCAGAATATGCAGGAGAGGTGTTGGGGGCCCGACCGCCCCTGCCCTCTCGAGTCCTCCGCAGCTCCCGCTCTCCCTTTTATGCCCCTTGTTGGTTAGTCTCTTCTTTGCCATCTCGCCTCTTCCAGATCTACAGAAATAAACCAAACCCCTTAGGAGTCAAGAGCACTTTTTCTTTGCCTTATTCGTTCCCCCTGCAATGGCGCTGAGAGGCCCCAGGATGGACCTGAAGGAGGCCTTTCAGCTTATCTGCTCAGTCTGTCTACTTGGCCTCAAGGGGCCAATGTGCAAGGCCTCCACGTCAAGGGGGCCCCCCAGGAAGGAAGGCTGGAAGCAACTCCCTGCACTGACATTCCCTAGGAGCCAGAGGGTCTCTCAGCACCTCCTCTCCCCACCCCAAAATATCTGGGATGGACTCCACCCGCAGAGCCACCAGGCCGGCTCTGAACAACCTCAGCACTCACCTGGATGTAAGCCTCAGAAAGCGTGATCATCTGGGGGAGAATGTCGGTCACCTGCAAATCCTGCAGCTCATACCACTTGCCCGTTCCCTGCCGGAGGGGAGGGGGGTCACAAAGGGGGAAGCAACATCAGAGGAGAGGCTAGACAGGAGAGCACCAGAGGGCCTACGGGGCCAGGCGAGGTTGGCTTTTGGCAAGCACAATACCCTGTTCAAGGTGTCCTTCCATAAAAGAGGCTGTAAGTCCTATAGCAGAGCTGCCAAGAACCACAGGGGTGCCCGAGAAGCAGCAGGGCAAGAACACGGTCATGACAGGACAGCCCAGCCCAGCCCACACACACACACACACACACACACACACACACACAGAGTGCCCCGCTGAGGACTCACATGATGCAGCACGTGGATCCTGTAGGCTCCTTCCGCAGGTTTCCCATCGTGCACAATATTCGCAATGAGATCGTAGGTCGTGTTCTCGTGCACCGCCTGCACTTCCTCGGACAGGTACTCTCGCAGGTCCACATTCCTGCAAGAGAAAAGACAGCACTAAATCGACTTGCAGGTGGCTAGCTTCCTGCCCAAAACACCCCACACAAGGATCGCCCTCCAGACAGACATCCGCAAGGAGCCCATGGCGGCGCCTCGAGCAGAAAGCTCGGCCCAAAAGGGAGCCCATTGGCCTTCACTCGGATCCTGGTTCAAGCCAGCTTGTGACTGTACAACTACTAATTCCCAGAATGTGACCCTCTTCTCTCTGTGGTTCTAAGAACCATCATCCACTTCTGAGCACAAACATGGGCCATCCTCAGGGCTGTGGCCAAGACTCAACGGGGTCCCTGCAAGAAGCCAAGAGACGGCAGCAGCTACAGCCAACTGGGCAGCCCTCATCATAGATGGTTTTTAGAGGAAGGCCGCTTTGCAGAGGGGAGAGAGGGTGCTTCCAGGACCACCATTCTCAAGCAACTGCTGGGCCACGCCTCTGAACTGGGAGACCTCTCAGGAAGTGAAGGAAGCGCAGGGCCCTTGAAGGTGGCTCCAGTGGGGAAGATCTATGCTGATCCATTGAGCTAAGAATGTGTAGTTTTTTGGCCATTTCACTCTGGACATCAGCTCAGAAGCCCAAAGTCAGAGGCAGAGCACTTGCTAGACACAGCAGGATGTCTTGGCTCCTAGGACCCACCAGGGCTGGCAATAACCCATTTCTGCCTGGAATCCTGGAAGAATCCTGAGCTAGATGGGCCACAGATCTGACTCTACAAAAAAAAAATTCTCTGCTCCTTGAAAAAGCCTAGAGGCCAAAAGAGCCTATCACGGTGAAACTAAGAGGAAGCTAACCACCCATCATCAATCCAGAAGTGACTTGAGAAATCACATCAGCTACGAGGCTCGTTCCTAGTTCAGTTTTCACACCAGGAAGCCATTGGTTGAACCAGGTTTCAGAGCTGTCACCACTCCCACAGAGGGCACTTACGTGATGGGGAAGTTGACAATGGTGGGGTTCTTCTCCACAAAAAAATTGTTCTTGGTAAACCTCTTGATGCAGAAGATGAGGTAAGGTGGCAACTTGGTGAGCTGAAAGCGCTTCAGGAAGTTCTCCTTGTAGGTTTTGTATTCCTGAAAGACCGAAAGCAAACTCCGGTGGCAACCCTGCCTATGGAGGCACTGCCAGGTCAGTGGGGCAAACCTTGGCTTCAGAAGCTTCCCCGGCTGAAGTGGTGAAGGTCAGATCCCCCTCCACCCCAAAGGGAGAGACTGGGTGGCTGCTCCCAGAGAGCCTTCCAGCAGACAGGACAAGCACCTCATGGGGAGGAAAGCGTGCAGGGAGGACTTCCCTTGCACAGGCCCCTCCTCGGCTTACAGTCCTGTAAAATCAAAGGGAAGCTCACGGATGGCTCACAGGTGGACCAGGACGAGCAGACAAGCCAGCCAGGAGGGGAGCTCTGTCAGTGAGGCAAGATGGGGGCAGCCTTTGGCTCAGCAGGGCAACACCTGGAGCTTCCACCACACAGCTTTCGGTCCGAAGGATGTCGCCTACCCCTGCACCCTCCCCGCCTTCTCTACCCTGCTCTCGAGGTTCAGAGCTGGAAGGGAGAGACTTACCTTCTCTGTAATTCCATTGAACTTGGCCAGGATGTTGAAAAGGGGCACCTGTGGAATGATCAGCTGCTCCTTCTCATCCTTGTACAGCGGGGCAGTGGGGAGATCCAGAGTCAGGTACATGAAGGTGGACTCCACCATCTTCTCCTGATACTCGTCATTCTGGAGCAACTGCTCCTTCTCCTCTGCAGGCTGGAAGAAAACAAGGGTCAGCAAAGCAAGGGGGAATGAAGCCTCAGGGCAGCCACAGACGGGCTTGCGGTGGGACAAGCAGAGTGGGGGCGGGGGCGAGTGTACATGTGGAGCAACTCCTTCAGACAAGGTGCCTGCAGGATGGGCAGGACCTTCATGCCACTCACCCGCCTGCTGTAGATGTGGATGGTTGCTGCCAACCTGTGCCCACAAACCCGGGACACTCTTTCTCACACTTTGTGAGTGTCAAATGTCAAACACTGAACTTTGCAGGATACTCTCCTGTAGCCCCAGATAAGGCAACCTCTTCCTACCTCCTGCCCCACTCCCAGGAGCTCCTCCCAGGAGCTTCCCCCACCTTTGTAAGAAAGAATCCAGCAGCTGACAGAAACGTACCAGATCTGGGTGTGGCAACTTCTTGGTAAATATCCGCATGGAGCCCTGAAAAACATCTGTCACAATGGCTGTCGAGAAATAACAAAAAGGCGAAACGTTTTAACTCCTCCTCCATGGCTCGAGTCGTTTGTGATTCTGTTTCAACAATCTGTTTTCCACCTTTGAGGAATTCTGTGAGACAACTCGCAAAACAACCCTCCCTCCAATAAATCTACACATACAAAGCTGAATTGTGTTTGTGCGTGTAGAGAGAACCACCCCAACTTAAAATACACATGATCTAGCCTAAAAAGAGGGAAACCTCTCACCAAAGCTTACAGAAAAAGAAAAAGTCAAAGATGTTTTAAAATGGTGGGAAAGGAAGCGTCTTCCCTCCTGCCAGGAAGGAAACTCCATCGCTGCACTGTCACCACCAAGGAGGTGCTCTTCTTGATACCCACCGGCTAAACTTTCAGTAGAAATGGGCCAGAGAGGAGAGCCTTGGAAGCTGACCTTCAGAACATTGTCACACGGGGCCATGCCAGAACCTCAGAGGGGGAACCTGGGCCCTGGCTATTTAGGGCTCCCATCCAGTAATACAAGCACTAAATTGATCCGACTACCTCTCTCCCGACGAACTCACGGCCAGCTATGGAGAACCTCCTGGAGGTCTCTGGCCTACCAAGGATGGTGAGGCAGAGGAGAAGAGCGTCTCTTGTGATAGCCCACCTTGCACCTTTCTCCTCAGGGAAGCCGATCTGGCACCGTCTGTTTTGCTTTCCCGCACCAGGTGGAGACACACACCAAGCTTTCTTTGTCCTGAAGGCGCTTATTATAATAATGTGCTGGAATCACATCCTGTAGGACTTTTTTCTACCAATCTTTACCAACCCTGTGCCGTTTCCCAACAGTTTGTAATCTTATTTAGGAGAGTGCATGAAACGACCATGGAGGCGTCGCCCTCCGTCACTTACTCTTTTTCTTTCTCTTTGTCCCACCAAGAGCCAAATGCAGGGCATTCAAGAACCAGGAAAGAAATTCGACTGCATCGCCTGCAAAGAGGGAGAAGATAGACAGGATGGAAGGAAGGAAAGGTAGCAGAGTCAGCTAAGGCGGCAGCCTCCAGGATCCAGCCTCAGTACTTAGAGGGGAAAAGAAAAAAAAAACCCTTCCTCAAGGTAAGGAATCCTCCACTCGAAGTTGTGCAAAGAAGGGGTTGATGCAGGCAAGAGGCCAACTGACCTCCCCCCCCCCCCTTTACACATTGTTCTCTCATTCCCCCTCCAGAGATTGTAGATGGACAAGAACAGAAACTCAAGGGGAAGATCAAGTCAGGGTGATCGGAGGGGGGAAGAGTCTGTTGAGAGTGGTGCAAATGTGTCCAGAGGAATGACTTGTGGGTGGACCTGGCAAGGCAGGAGGGCCAGGGCTCTGGATGGGAGGCTACAGAAAGACTGGAATTGGCGAACTGGCGGCAGTTGCTGCTGATGCCCACCCGGACTGGTGGGGCAGAAGACAGACTCACCAGAAACAGAACAAACTACATCTGGTTTGACAGCCAACTTTCTCTCTTGCACAGCCTAAGTGCCCCTCGGGCCCTCCCCGATGCACCGCTGACTGGGTGCTAAGGCTTCCTTGCCCAAACAGTGGGGCCACCCCAATCACAGCTTGAAGCAGCAGCAGAAAGAAGAACAAGGGGAAAATGGAATTCTGAGTCACACGAATGGGTGATTGTGGATGGCACCCACACCCCCTGCCTGACAGGGTGGGACAAAAAATATTTCACCAATAAAAAAGGACCCGTCCTATCACTTCCAACAGCTTGCTACTTGGAGGGAGGCTGCAGCGGTTAAGGCAGCCAGGAGGCTGCTCCGAGGCCCTCGTTCCCTTTCCTTCTCAGCTCCTGCCCTCTCTCACCTTGCTTGGTGATCTGGAAGTTCTTCTTGCTGCAAAGAACCACCGCCTGCAGCATTTCATGGGGAGAGACATGAGCTTTGAAATTTCGGGGATTCCACAGCTTCCTCATGAGTTCTCCAAACCTCTGGACCAGCAGAAACATGATGTCTCCTGGAGGACGCTTGATGCTCTTGTAGTTCTCCTCCTCCAGGAAATAATTCCGTAGGGGCGGGACGTTCGACAGGGCCTAGAAACATTGGGGTGATGAGACGTTGGACGGCGCTCATTAAAGCGCAAAGGCCCCAAAACTAAAAAGCAGAGTAGACTGCATCGCAGGGCTAAGTTCGATTGAGATGCTATCGCAGCAACTGAGCTCCGCGGCCACCGGCCCTACAATTTTACACCCCTGAATTCTGGAGCTCAAGATCTTGCTCAAGGAGTGGCTGCTGTCAGGCCCACACCACACAAGCCCAAACAGCAGGAGATCTCTATTCTAGGTGTAGCCTCAGTTTACACCAGGTGCAAATGTTAAGATGTTGTGAACCCCGGAAGGGGAGAATCGAGGCACAGCACTCTGCCGAGCACAAGCCTGTACCGACAGCGCCAATGAGAAGGCTTCCGAGCCACAGCCGTCCCCACAACCTTGTCTAAAAGGGCAGCCAAGTGGTTCCTAGGGGGCTCCCACATTCTCCTCCTCCGCTTTGTGTTTTTTTAGTCCACATCCCAGTACCTGGAGGACCGCATTGGCATAGTCGTTGGCTTTTATGTTGTTCAGTCCCACAATGCCTGGCAGATAGGTGGTGCCATCGTAGGCCCGAGAGAGCTTAGCCTGCTTGTCCAAGTTGGCAATGTGCTGCTTGGTGAAGGTGGGCTTCAGAACATACTGGAGGGCGGAGAGAAGACAGAGGCCAGGAGAGGGTCAGCAGGAGCCAGGCAGCTCTGCTGTGGTCAAATCAGAGCCTCTGCCTAGCCATGGCTGCCCTCCCCGGAAGGTCACTCTGCAGATTGTCAAGGTTCAGCTGATAGACTGTCAACAATGCAACAGCAAATCATTTTAAGCAGCAGCATTTTCAACTGTAAACACACTGTTCCTTTAACAGCAAACATGGGTGAATGAAGTCCTATCAGTGTGGGAGCAAGACAAGCCCAATGAAAAATAAGGCAGTGATTTCTACACAGAAGATTATGGTCCCACTAGTTATGAAATAGTACAGGACACACACTTATACATTAAAAGAATGTTAAAAACCACAGCAGCCTTGGGAACTTCAAAGACCTACAGAATGTTAATGGAACAAAACTTTAAAAAATACTATTAAATCATTTATCAGGAAAGCAGACTTCCACCTTCACACTAAAGAGTATGCCATTTCCCTGCTGGGCTTCACAACCCTAAATCCTTCATTTAGAAAGCCACGTACAGTGATATCCTCAAGCGAAGAGTCAATGATTTCATAGTTGTCTGGCAGGCAGTAGAACTTCAGGGTGTGAAGGTTGAGGAAGACATGATGGCTGAACTGGACACTGTGGATGTAAGCATGGGATTTCAAGCCCCGACCTGCAGGGAAAAGGGGAGGCAAGCAAACCCTGTCAATAAGAGAGAGGACACATCTGGCTCTGAGCAACTGAACAGACGTAAGAATGACTATGGATACCAGGCACTATCATACATTGTATTTGTGGCACCAGTGACAAGTTGCACTGGCTAGGGAGGCTGCTGAGATGTTTGCTGGAAATTTATTCATTTGGCAGCATCTCACACAAAAAGCAGGTTGAAAGAAGTTAGGACGCAAGGAAACGAAAGCCGAAAGGAGAGCAAAGACAAAGACAAGGAAGGAAGGAAGAGCACATATAGGCAGTGGGCTTAGAAGGAGTAACCTGCTTCCTTCTTGGGGGGTTGGGGAGAGGAGGCAGAGAAAATAAGTAACAGAGACTGAGAACTGAGGCATGCCGGCTCAGAGGGGGCCTGCATTCAAGAAGGGAGGCTGGCCAAAAGACAGAGCAGGGGAAGGAAATGGGGCAGGGCAGAGAGTGGCTAGAAAAGTCACCACGGAGAGGAATAATGCTTGCCAAGGGAGGCTGCTGGCTGCCAGGACCAGAGTGTATCCTGACATTCTGCTCATGGAGGATTCTCCCAACTGATGGCAGAGTCAATCGCTGGCAATCCAAAGGGTTCACAAGGAAAGTGACCAAGGCTGAATTTCACACACGAATTTTTTTTTGGGGGGGGGGACAGCCAATTTTAAGACACTATAAAAACACAGTAAGAGGGAAGAAGTACTGCAGCACCATTTATGAGACTTCTGTGATCAGAAGCTTCGTCCTAACATCTCTCCCTCTTTACTTCACATATGAAATCTGCTCCTAGATTTCCCAGCATTCTCCACCACAGAGGAGGCATTTCCAGAAAATAGTTTTGTACTGAGAAACGGAATAATGAACACGGAAACAAACTCACCCTGGAAATATTTCCCACACACCAAACAAGCATAGACGTTGATATGCGAGAGAGAAATAGAACACAGCTTCTCAAAGTCAAAGTCCAACACACTCCTAGAATGGCACAACATTGACACATTAATGCCACCTGATAGGCAGAAACCTTAGTCCAACAACATTTAATAGAACCCCCAAGCAGAGATCAGCACTGCCCACGTTGCATGGCAGATGGGCACTGCGGGAGACCAGGGAAATGCCTATCCAGCAGAATGCAGGGAAGCAAAGGGTTTTGCCCCTTTTATGCAGAATTCCTAGAGAAGAGCCCCATCCTCCCTCACAGAAGCCCTGTATGTGACTCCCACCTTTCGCCAA
Organism: Pogona vitticeps; assembly: GCF_051106095.1. Classification (NCBI taxonomy): domain Eukaryota; kingdom Metazoa; phylum Chordata; class Lepidosauria; order Squamata; family Agamidae; genus Pogona; species Pogona vitticeps. The sequence goes on from NC_135790.1 coordinate 570,021, forward strand.
GCCTAGCGCTTCAAGGGAGACGGCGCTCCTCTCCCGCAGGACAGCTGCAGAGTTGAGGAGGCCTCCAAATTTAACTCCCTACCAATATTTATTTACAATTGTTAGTAATATTGAAGCCTGTTAGGTGGTCCAGAGAGCTGGGAGTAACTTTGAAAGGAGGACTTTTGACTGTGAGGCACACTCGGACTATTGCTACTTCTAGTAAACAAATGTAGCAGTCATTTCCGCTGTTTCTGGATATTACTAAGAACATGACAACTTTTCTTATTGTAGCTAAACTGTTATTTTTCTTTGTTTGCTTATTCTAAATTGGAAACCTTTTTTCTATTTACAACCCTCCTCCTACTTTCGCAGCTGCAAATATTTTCAGAGACAGCTACTTGCAAGTCCATTCCAACAATGTACCCATTTGTAATCAGTCTGAATACAAGCCCCTAGTTCTTTATAAAAAAAATACAACAGGTTAAAATATTTGTGCCAAGTTATACACAACTAGCTCTATATACTCTTACAAGAAACAGACTAAATTGCAATCTGAAATAGAAATAAGTAATGCATACAGTATATTTAAATCATTCCAACTATATGTGGTTTTAAAAATTCCCCCTAGTATTAAATTGTCCACAAATTGTACATCTTAGCATGAGACACTGTGCCGTTACATCTGCTTTATCTGTTGCTACCCACATGATTTTTCCACCTCTGCATATGTACTCCCCCCCATACATCAATTTATTGCCCCCCTGCCTTATTTCAGCTTGATACTGACTTGTTTATGGTGTCCAAGTAGGGGCAGTGTCTGCTTCGTCGGTCCTCAGGGTCAAATCGGCCATATTTTGCTATTACAGGTAAACGGGAGAGAAAGGTGGTATTATTTACTTAATACCCGCAGTAAGAGCAAACAACTGCAGAAGACTAACGGAGATGAAAGCAAATAAGTAGGTTTGCCATAAACTACTTGGCTCCATCAAAACGATACAGCACGTTTTGGTTTCTTCCTCTCCCCAGAAACACGACGCACCTTCAGGGGGAAGCAGGCGCTGGCACAGAAAAGCCTGGCCTCCCCCCACACCGCCCACAGCCGCTTCCGCCCGAGGGCAGCCCTCTCGCCGCCTCCGCCAACGGACGTCCTCCCTCCTCGAGGATCATGCCCACAGCTCTGCCAGGCCACGCTTGCACCCGCCCCCCAAGATGTTGCCGAGCAACAACGCCCATCATCCCCACCCGGCCCGGCCGACGGCGGGGGCGCATGGGACTTGCTGCAGGCCCGAGCGTTCCCTGGGGCCCCATCGCCTCTTGTGGCGAGGCGTTCCGCCGGCCCGCACCCACCGGTGGGCTCGTTCTCCTCCTCCTCCTCCTCCCCGGGCTCCTGCTTGATCCTGGGCTCGTCTTCGGGCTCCCGCTTTACTCGCACGGGACCCGCTTCCGCGGCAGGGTCCACCGGCCTGCGCGACGCGATCCCTCCGTCCCAGACAGCCTCAGTCTTGACGCGGCTGGAGAGCGGCCGGGAATCCCGCTCCCGTTTCACGCGAACCGACATCTCCACGGAAACCCCACGGCCGTCTGCGCACGCGTCGGGAAAGGAATGATGGGCGCACTTGCTACGTCATCACTTTGCAGACGACGAGGGGCCCCGCGTAGATCGAAGGGCGCCTATGACGCTCTCTTCTTGCGACGGCGCTGCAAAGGCAAGCTTTGGAAGGCGACGATTCTTTGCGCATGCGCATGCTACTTCTCCCGAGGTATCGTCCCATCTGACGCGAACGCGCTTCTACGCGGAGCCAGAGAAGTCTGGCTGCGCATGCGCTGTGGCGGAAGCCGCCTACCTGGCTTTGCCAGCAGTAATTGCACTGATCGAGTAACTACTTGTAACTGGTTGTTTTAAAGTAGGATCTTGGAGATGGAAACTACTCCATCCGGGCAATGCCAGAATGGCTAGAGGCCGGGCAGACGTGCTGGTCTGCGAGTGGAAACCGGGGCCCTCCCCGGGAGCCCCTCCAAGGTCTCGCCCGGCTCCCTCGAGCCCCGGAATTAATTCATTTGCAAGGAACTGCAGTGACTTAATGGCAAAGGTTGCGGGAGGGGGGGGGCGATGCCTGGCCTCCTGTTGCCCGAGGGGCCCATAGCTTGAAAGGCAGCCTCCTGGAGCCCACCGACCCGTCCTGCTCGGGAGAGCCGGGCTCCCCAGCGGCCCCCTCCCAGCCAGAGACCCCCTCCACCCCCCCACCCGGGGAGTCTCGCCTTTGGCGGCCCTCCCACCCCCAGTCCTGCCCGGGGATTCCAGGCGTAAGCGGTCCCTCCTCCCGGCAGAAAGAAAGGGGCTGCTCGTGGGGCGGGGGAGGGAGGTGAGCCGGGGCTGCGTCCAGTGGCGGGCAGTCCCAAGGGCTTGGGCGCTCCGCCGCGCCAGACGCTCCCCTTCTCTCCCCGGGGGGGGGGGGAACGACGACGACGGAAGCCTCTTGGTAGGGGGCGGGGCCGAGGCCGGGGGCGGTCGCTTCGAGGGCGGTTCCTCCGCGGAGCCCCGCCTGGCCCGGGGGCGGCCGAGCGGGAGGGAGGGAGGGAGGCCAGCTCGCATGGACGCGGCGGCGGCGGCGGCGGCGGCGGCGGCTCGGGACGGCCCGGGATGGGGGGGCGGCTGCCGGCGCGGCGGGCGCCTGGACCTGAGCCACGGCTTCGTGCGGCACATCCGGCGCAACCAGATCGCCAGGTAGCGAGCGGCGCCCCTTCCTTCCTTCCTTCCAGCGGAGAGAACGAGAGCCCCCGGCCGGGAGCGGAAGGCGGGCGGGCGGGCGAGCGCGCGGGCGGGCGGGCGCCCTGGTTCCTGGAGATTCGCCCGCCCGCCCGCCGGGTCTCTCCCTCCCCGGAGGTGGAGGGTGCGCAGCCCCTGCCGGGGAGCCGGAGCCTCCTGGCCGGCCCTGCGAGGAGGCGCCCCGGGAGTCCGAGACGACGCCGGCCCTGCTCCCCTGCCCGAAAGCGAAGCCCCGCAGCCAGGCTGGCGCCCCCTCCGGTCCGATGCCGAGGTCCGGAGCTGGGCCCCCAACGAGAAGGTCCGCCGCCCCCGCCCCCGCCCCCGCCCCCGCCCACGAGGCCAGCCTGAGGGTTCCTGCTTGGCACCCCCGGGCGGCGGCGGGGGGGGGGAGAAAACACGCTGGAGTTGGAAAAGGTGCTCACCTTGGCGCCTGGAAGCTTCGGGGACGGATGGTTTGGCAGTAAAATATGGGGCCCCACAAAAATAGATCCAAAAGTGGATTTTTTGGGGTCACATTTGTGTTTGTGGGGGGCAAGTGGAAGCAAAAAAGTGCCACTGAAAAGGGTAAAATTTGCTCCTAAGTGTAACAATATTTCTCAAAGGGGAAAAAAAACACAGTAATCCATACTAGGTGGGCAATTTTGACCCAGAGTGCAGGACATGAGCCGGGGAGTTTTAAGCCTCCGCTTCAGTGCCACTGCCCCCCCCCACACACACACACACCACGGCCTCCTCCTGCAACAGGAAGCAAAGTCCTGCCGGTGACTTGCATGGCTTCAGCCTCCCATTTCCTCCCCAGGGATGATTATGACAGAGAAATGAAGCAAGCTAAAGAGAAAGTGAAGAAGAGACACACACCAGCTCCAGCCCGACCTAGGAAACCAGATCAGCAGGTCTACCACCCTTGCAGGAGAAGTGAGTTCACACATGCGCGCACACACTCACCCTGCCTGCCTGCCTCTGTCCTGCCCCTTTTCTGTGTGACATCTGCATCCATGGAGGGTCATGTCTCTTCCTTGGGGGGGGGGGGAGAGGGCTGGATTGCCTTTGGGACTGGCTTGTTCCAGTGGAGGCAGGAAGCTGGCCGCTTCCCTCTGGCATCTCCCTTTTGCTTTCCAGGTAAAGCCGAAGCCCCGTCTGGCCTCGAGTACGAGGGGTCCAGCGAGAGCAGCTCCAGTACGGACCCGGACCCCAGTGGGCCAGCCCTCTTCTGCCTGGAGTATGAGGCGGAGAGTGGCAAGGTCACCTCTGTGGTGGTGCACCAGGTAAGCGGCTGCTGCTACGTACAAAGGAAAGGCCACTGTGGAGAGACTAATTAATGAACCCTTTAATCCAGGGGCAGGATGAGTCCGGGGCCCTGGTGGGGAACGAGGCCTCAGAGGCACAAGAATTTCCCCACGAGTTTTGAAGGAGTTTCCCCGGCCCTCTCTTCTGCACAGCAAGGCAGCTGTTTCATTCGACGGCCCTCCCTCAGTGTCCTCCCTTTGTGTCTCCACGCAGGACAGCGACCCCGGCGAGGTGGTCGAGAAGATCAGTGTCCAGAACCCGCTAGACCCGGCTCTGCGTGAGGCCCTGAGGCAGCGGGTGCAGGAGGAGCTGGAGAAACGGCGGGTGAAGCGCTGAGGGCCGACGCTGAGGGGATGTCTCTGCGATTTGCTTAGCTGGGGAAGACTTTCCGGGGCGGGGTAGGTGGTCTCCCGGTGGCCAGCGGGGAAGCTCCCCAGTGGCCCAGGTGTTACCCGGAGCCCCTTTCTGTCACGAGGCAGGGTTGTCCTCCGTGCCTCTCACCTGCTCGTCCTTTCTTGCCGGGGCCGAGCCCAAAATGAGGATTTGAAGCAGTCGTGGCTTCAGGTGGAGAAGCTTGTCTGGGGATGTCGCTGAGGGTCTCATTAAGAAAGAAATAATTCAGTTGGATTTTGTCAGATGGCTCTTTGTAGCCACGAGCTTCTTACCAATCCCTGTATCCTGATAGCTCAGCAGTTCTTAGCCTTTTTGGTGAACAGCCACACGGCTGCCTGTCATGCTTCTAGAAAATTAGGTGAATTCAGGCCGAGACAGACCCCATCCTTTTGGTTCCTTATAACTTTCTTGCCGACAGGAGGTGGAAAAGTGGAAACACGGCCTCCAGCTTGCCTAGACTGTGACCTTGTGTGGAATGGCATGCCCTAGATCAGAGGTCCCAAAACCCTGGTCCGCGGCCTGGTGCCAGTTGGTGGCCTGAGCTGGACTAGGCCGCGGAGACAGACCTCCCACCCCCCCCGCACTCACTCACCCCCACACAGCTGATTTGCGCATGCGTGCGTGCTCCAGCGTGCCCAGGTTTGCGCATGGGCACAAGCACGGGGGTGCCCCACCTTCCCCAGCCAGTCTGTGGGGTGAAAAGGTTTGGGGACCCCTGCCCTAGATGATAAAGCGCTGGGTTGTGGGAGGGAAGATAGTCTACAAGCAGTAGCAGCTGGACCTGGCTGGCTGGACTTTCCTTCCAGGGTGGATGAGCGGCGTCAGGGAGCAGTCTGTGGCACACCCTGGGTCAGATCCACATGGGTCTTTATACAGCGTCTTGTTTCCAGATCCATCCGTAGAACCTCCTTCCCGACAATTATGCTGAGGAGCTCAGCTCGTTGTGTTTCATTGGTATGGGTGGAAAGTAAAGCACTTGTGTTAAATATGGCTTTCAGTTGTGCATGATGTTGTGGTATATTCCTCTGTCCTGCAAATGTTCCAAAATGTGCTTATAATTGTAAATACATACATCTAACTTGCTGTCACCTCTTGTTCTCCTCTGGTATTTTTTTCTGAGTGTTTACTATCCTTCTCGCCTCTCCCAGGAAGCTTTAAAATCTTTATAGTCCGCTGGAAGTATTTATAGGCTGCCATGCCTTGGTAGAAGCAGAGACATGTTAAAATTAGGCTTTCTACTTCTAAAGGAAGCGTAGGGTCCCAATACTGGGGGGTGGGGGTGACCAGCATGGCCTAAAACATATGAGGGAAAAGTTGCCTTCAACAGAGATCTCTTTAAAACCCCTTTGACAGTCTGTGGTGGAAAAAAAAGCTTGCTAATTTTCTTTTGATAATAACTTTTCTAGCACACACTGCCAGCCTGTAAGAGGGAGAGCAGGCCCTCCCTGTGTAGGCTGTTGTTGCATAGTTGCAGGGGTGAATCCAGGGCTGAGTGTAACGGATTCAAAAGGGAGTTCTGGGAGCCACGAGGGCACCAGAAGGGAAGCTCCTGCGTGCGGCGTCTCAGGCCTGCCAACCTGTCCGCAGACACACACACACACACAAGGCCACGTGAAGGTGCCCAGAGAGCCTCGGCTGCTGGAAGGCTTCTCAGGATGGCTCCATAGAGATGCTGAAGAGCAGGAGAGGTGAGGGAGAAGCTAGAGGGGCACACAGAAGATACCCCGGGGGTTGCCAAAAAGACAAACTAGTGCCTCTTGGATCTAAACTCTCTCTAGAGGCCAAAACGACAAAACCGGCAGGCCGGCCGGCCCTTGTCGTTTGGGCACAGCGTGAGAAGCTGTGACTCTCTGGAAAATGGGGATGTTGAGGGGCAGCAGGAAAAGAAGGGGGTCCAAATAAGTCAGCATTCAAACCAGGACTTTGCAAAGTTACTTTCTTGGACTATGGAGGCCACGATGACGAGCCTGATGGTGAGGAAACAACCAGGAAGTTGTAGTTTCAAAACCTCCTATTTCTGCAATGGTTCAAAAACCTAAAAGTGGGGGATGCAGAATTCGGGGGGGGGGACACCCTGAAACTCTGCCTGATGGAAAACCAGATTTGGGGTTTGCCTGAGCCGCCATGGGGTGCATGCCAGCCCAGGGACGGCCTCCCCCCCTCCCATTCTGCTTGGGCCTGCGGACAAGATCCCTGTGGTCGCATTCGGCCGGCTCCTGCTTGGGTCCAGCGCCTGCTCCTCCTCTGACGTGCTTCAGAGACCCGAGTCCCTCCCGGGCCTGTCTGGCAAGGAGGAGGCGATTTTTCCTTCCGAGATCCACGGAGCTCATCAGCCCTCAAAAAATACAGCAGGAATATCCTCATTCTCTCTCTGACCGCGTCCGTGGACTCTTCCGGGCCACACCGGCCTCCCTCCAAGAAAGCTTTGTCCCCCTCCCCGCCCCCGTGGAAAGAGGAGCCACCGCTTGCTTGCTTGCTTGCTTGCTTATCCGGGGCCAGCAAACGGTGCCAGCTTCCGAGTCCCGCAGAACTCCTCGCCCTCGGGCACGGAGGGGCGCTGGGGGGGTCCACCACCCGTGGGCTTCCCTCCCCCCTTTCTAGCCGCGCTCCGTGGGGGGGGAAGGGGAGGGGCTACTGCCGGGAAGGCGGAGCCTCCGCCCCCCCGTCCCCCGAGCGCAGGAGGGCCAGCGCGGCAGAGAGCATGCCGGGAAAGAGGGGCGGGCCGAACTACGTTTCCCACCTGCCCCGGGTCTGCGGGGGGGGGGAGGGAGGGAAGGGGAGGGGAGGAGGTTCGGGTCCGGTCAGCTGGTGGGCAGCTGGGCGCCGCCGGGCAGGCCTGGCCCTCGAAAGGTCCCTCCCGGGGCGGCGGCGGCGGCGGCCGGTAAGGAAGGACCCGTGCGCTCGCCCCTTCTTCCCCACCCGCCCCGCAGCTTCCCCGGGTGAATGCCTGCCTGGATGGCTGGCAGAGGCGCTGCTGGCACCGGGCGGCCCCCGCCGGGCCTCTCCTTGGGCAGCCCCTCGGCCCCACTCGCTTGGAGGGGAGGGGAAGGGAGGGGGGGTCCCGCCGCCGCCGCCGCCGCCCCCCCATGGCCATGCCTCGCCGGCGCCTCGGCACCCCGGCCCTGCCTGCGCTGGAGGGGGGGAGGGAGGGGGGGGTTGCCTGGTGGAGGCCCTCCCCGGACCGGGCCGTCGGTTGCATTCCGGCTCTTGGCTCCAACCTCCAGCCGGGAGGGGGGGGCGCCCCTGACTCCGCCCAGACCCCCGCCTTAAAGAAGTATTATTATTATTATTATTATTATTATTATTATTATTATTATTATTATTATTATTATTATTATTATTGGCGCGTGCTGCCTGCACACGTTTTGCTTACAGCATTATGCAGGGTTCTCTCTCCCCTCCCCCCCCAACATGTCCTTTGGACCACCATCACCCCCCCCCCCCGCATGGGCTGGGATGCTGGGGTTGGTGTTTTCTCGTCCAGCCGCCCGCCTTGCCCCCCCCCCCCGGCCCCCAGGAGGGTGTTGGGGCCAGAGTCCGGGCTCGCTCAGCGGGACCTTCTGCAGGCAAGGTCAAGCCACTGCCCTTTCTTTGCCTGAAGATCAGGGGAGCCAGCGGTGTCTGGGGAGGGGGTTAGGGTGGGAAGGGGGAGGGCAAGGGATGCCAGGGAACGGCCCCCCAAGGCAGGAATAGCCCGGCTGAAATCCGGCACGATCGGGGGTAAGGTAGCTTGTCCTGTTGGATCCACTGGTTTCTTTCTGAATGTTTGGGTGGCTTACTTCTTTTTTTGTATTTACGTTTTAAATCATTTGCCGTTATTGACTTGGTTTGGCAGCAGCAGAAGAACCGTTTGTCATCCTTAATGCTGGTTTTGGATATTGGCCAATTCGCACGGTCTTGACCAAATGTCAGGAGGCCGATCTTCTGGATGGTGTCATATATTTGATTTGTTGGATTACAGCAGTATTTTCACTAATTCAAAATATTTTCCAAACTCTTTGATATTTTGATGGTTGTTGTGGGTTTTCCGGGCTCTTTGGCCGTGTTCTGAAGGTTGTTCTTCCTGAGGTTTCGCCAGTCTCTGTGGCCGGTATCTTCAGACAGAGCATGGACAGAGTTCAGAGTCCTGTCCTCTGAAGATGCCGGCCACAGAGACTGGCGAAACTTCAGGAAGAACAACCTTCAGAACATGGCCAAAGAGCCCGAAAAACCCACAACAACCATCAGATCCCGGCCAGAATACATTGTTTGATGTTTTGTTTCAGTATATTAGCTGCCTTGAACTGCCTTTTGAGTTTACCTTCAGTGAAACGAAGGGTGTGCTGGTGTTTGGGAAGAGAGTGACCTGAGGTCTCGACAGGGATGTGTCAGGATCTTGAAAAACAAGCAAGAAAATACAAGGAACAGCTGCCTGAGAAATAAAATACCCAGGCATGCGGTAACCAAAGAAGGGTAAAGCCAGATGCAAGAGTTTCTAGTGGAGATGCTGGTCTATGGAAAGGCTTTTTAAGAGGGGTGCCTATCTGGCAAAGTTTATTCTGAACATGACGGCCCGAAGCTGACATCAAGGAAAGAGGCGCTTGCTTGCTCACCACCTGGAGATTTACAGGAGGTCAGGCCAGAAACACACAACACAACCATGGCAGGATGAAAGAAGCAGCCGTTGTGACCTTAGATGTCCATTCCTGCATAGACCACGACATCTAATTAACGGAACTGTGGTCAGACAGCAAATTTGATCAGGAAAATGTGTTTGGGTGCAAAGCAGGGTTTCCCAGCTTGGCTGTGGAAGTGACTGTGGTTTATTGTTGATGTTGTGGTTAGACCGATGGCAGGCAGCCCTTCAGATGACAAGACACTCCCTAAATCTCCAGGGTGGCTACTAACCCTACTGAGATTGTGTTGTTGAGGCAAGCGCTTGGCCATTGACGGCGTTCTCTCAGGGACATAGATGGGACAAAGGGAAGTGGTGAGGAAAGCAGCCCTGAACTTCATGATGAAGTATTTTTAAAAACTCAGAACGGGAACGGAGAAGCATTGCAAGGGGCCCTTGCGCATTGTGCGTTTCTTAAAATGTTGCACCAGCGTTCCCGTAAGGCTTTATCATGAATGCTGAAGACAAGGGAGGAGGCTTAACGGGAATTTAGACTGTTTTCTGCTTGATGATAAAGAACCGGCGACATGCCGGAGGATGTCACAAGCGCAGCATCGTAATCGAGGACAGGGGATCTAGGTTGTCAGAAGAGTTTTTGACCCCCTCCATCCATCCCCTGGTTTTCCCCCAAAGACTTCAGGATGTTTGCAGGAGAACAGGGTTATGTTGGCTATGATGTTGTGAGCATGCATCCAGAGAGGGAAGTGGGTTCCAGGGGCAGAGAGGGGGAGAGAGAGAGAATATAGGCTCCCAGGGCAAGAGTGGTCTTTTTAGGAGTTGTTGTAAAAGCTGCGCAGAAGGTGAAAAGTGGTTGGCTCTTCCCCAGGGCTGCCAGGGGAGGCTGGTGTTTGTTCTGGCAGGTAGGTAGGTGTTCATGCATTCCAGTAGAACTGGTTCCTGGGCTCTAACACATTCCTCCTGTCCCTGAATCTTAGTCCTCAGCTGGTCTTTTTAGCCTGATCCACTACCTCGGGTGGTAGGAACACAAGGCAGAACTAGTGTGAGCCTGGAGGCTTATCTTTTCTCTTTGAGTATATCTCCTGTGCTTTTCAATCAACAAGAATGAAAAGGTTGTCCGATGTGACAGACATTGTCTGCTTTGTGTACCTGGAGAAGGAAGAGGTGCCCAGTCTTGCAAACGGGAGGGAGGCCACGTTGGTTGTGCCCCCCCCCTGTGCCATCTTTGACCTTGATTCCTAGAAAGAGGGGGAGGACCAATGCTCAGAGAAGGAGGTGCTTGCAGGGCAGGCATGTTGGGGAAGGAAGCCAGGGGGGCTCCTGCAGCTGCTGGCAAACTCTGGGCTGACATCTGGAGCACATCTGGGATCCCTTTGAAATGCTGACCTTCTGGGGTGCCCACCTGGGAAGATGAGGAGAGGGAGGACTGGTTGGGAGGCCAGTGAGTAGCAACCCTTTAGCCAGCGTCCCCTGGTCTGGGCAGCTTCCGGATGTGAGGCCAGGCCTTCAACAGGCGGAGGAGAAAAACTGAGCCTGCGAAGCCGCCCTCTTTGCACAATTCTGAGCTCCAGCAGGAAAGAGAGGCCCTGCTGGTCTCCCAGGCTCTTGGCCTCCTTGCCCCCTTCCCATCGAAGCCGTGGCGGGTGGGGGGGGGGGGACCTTGGAAACCTGGGAAGGGTGCCGTGCCACTCCGGGAAACATGCAGTGTTGCTTGAGTCTCTCTGCTCACTTTCTATGGCAACCGGGGGGGGGGGGGGGGATTTGTCTGCTTTAATTTTGCTGAGTGGAGATGGGAAGTGGGGGTGGCGGCAGCAGAACAAGGGGTTTAGGCCTGGCTGCAGGGCCGGCTAGATGGGGAAATGCACTCAGTGAGGATCCCCGCGCAGATGGGGCCAAGGGGCCAAGGGTCTCGGCTGCAACCTTTGGCCCCGCTGAGACCAGCCGACCTGTTTTTCCCTCCCTGCTTTTCTTCCAGGAGGGCATCTTCTGATGGTTCCAGCCAGAGGCCAAGTCCCATAGCCAGCGCCCACCCATCCCCTCCCCTTTCCTCTCCTTTTCCCCTCCCCTCCCTCCTCTTGTGGCTCTTTCCCTCCCCTCCCCTGCACACATGTTGTGTACCTGTACTCACTAATGACAGCGTGGATCCTCCTCCCCATCAGCCTCTCAGCCTTTTCAATCACCGGAATATGGATTGTGTAAGTGCATTCTTGGTTTGGGCCAGAGGCGTGTCCCCAAAGTTGGCCAGGAAAGGGTGTGGATGGCTGGTGCCCATCTGTAAATAAGTGGCAGGTTCTCTCCCCCCCCACCCCCCACCCCCCACCCAGTCTTCAGATTCCCCAGGATTTCATTTGTTTGAGGCACTGGGAGGGGGGTTGCATGGAAGGATTTAATGCCTTTAATGTTTCAGGTCGTATGCAGTGTTTTATGTACTGAGGGTGGGTTGCACAGACTCAAAAGCTGGGGCAGCATCTATGGCAGGGATCTCCAGAGGGTGTGAACGCACGATTTTAAACCTTTGCATTGAAGTGGTTCAGTCCCTCTGGCTCAGTGCAGGGCTTGTAGGGGAGGATTTCCTCCAAGGGCTTTGCGCTGTCTTTCCCCTCAGAGAAAGAACGGCAGCTGTTTCACTGGGAGGCAGTCTTTATCGGAGGGCTCCCACCACCACCACCACCATCCTGGGGCCAGAGGGACAGGCAGGCAAGTTCCAGAAGGGCCGTCTGACAATGACACCTGGCCTTCCTCTCTGCAAAAGGGCCAGAATTCGGGCCCTGTCCTCGCCTTACCCCACAGAACCCGGTCGCAGCCACTGCGAGGATCTTCGCTCTGAGCCTTGCCGCGGCAGGGTTGCAGAGGAGGGAAACGCCTGCTTTCCTCCCCCGCCCTCCCAAATGGAGATGCACCTCCCTCTGAAAAATAAAAAAAAAGCATAGGTGCTGAGGACGGGACTGGCAGAGGCAGCTCTGGAGCCCAGGCCCAGCTCGAACCCTGGTCTGTTGAGGAGAGGGAGTGGATGCAGGGGACCGTCCACTGCTCTGGGTGCATCTACATAGGTCACCAAGAACGCTTTCCAGAGGGAAACAGTTTCCCTCCTCACACGGATCGATGTGGGAGGCCTTGCCCCCTTGCTGTTGGCAAGAGGTGGGTGTGCTGGACCCCAGAGGCCCCCGGACGGGGGGGGGGCAGCCAAAGAGTGTGATTTCCTCACCTAAATTGAGAGGAGGTGGAGGAGGCAAGGGCTGGACAAAGGTGAGCTGAAGACCAAAGATCACCTTTTTATCTTTCCTTCTGAGGAGCAGCTCCACAAAGACAGGCCTCCTCCGTGGATCCCTCCTTGGCTGGGCTGGATCTCTGGGTAAACAGGTCCCAAGGACAAAACAGGGTTTGGAGCACCCTGCCGGAAGCTCTGGGGGCAGCTGGAAGTTTTCCATCGCCTCGGTGGAAAATTCCAGTCTTGGACTGATGCATTTTATTGCTGCTAGTCCTTGTGAGGAGGTGGTGAGCCAGGGATCCCACCTCGGGCTGGGGGGGGGCTTCTCAAGTCCAGCCACTTGTCCATGGCTTGCCTGAATGAACAGCAGTGGGGCTGAGAGGGGCAGCGGGGGGGGGGGGAGGTTGGATGGGAACCCAGAGACCAGGTTCTCCAGCCATTGGGTTAGCGGGTCTGGGGAGGTGGGAACCCACTGGGCCTCAGGCGCAACGGCGGGTGCAAGCCTGGAAGTCTGTGTAGGGAGCCCCCTCAAGCCAGGTGCAGCCATCCCAGCCGTCTTCCTCTTCTTTCTTTCCGATGGTTCCTGGAACAGGCCCGGGGATGGTCCTGCCTTGTCTGGCTGCTCTCCTGATGGGTGGGTGGGGGGTTCTCCCTCTCTCGTCTCCCTGCAGGTATGCCATGGCAGTGATGAACCACCACGTGTGCCCCGTTGAGAACTGGTGAGTCCCTTTCCGTAATGCCAGAGAACACAGCCGGGCGGCTGGTGGGCGGCTGGGGCTTCCCTCTTCCCTCAGCCCCCCCCCACCAGTGGACACCCGCTCATGACGCGTTCAAACCCTTGCAGGTCCTACAATGAGTCTTGCTCCGCCGACCCTGCCAAGCAGGGCTACCCCAAAAGCTGCTGCACCTTGGAGGACATCCCACTGATCAGGTGAGGGGCGTGGGGTGCGGGGGGGGGGAAGAGGCTCAGCTTGGGCTCAGGCGGAGGCCTCTCTGGGGCTGGCCCTGGCTAGACCCAGGCTAGCTGAGGGGTGTGGCCAGGTTGGCTTCTCTCTGCCATGCCAATCCTTTTGTCCTTTCCTCCCCCCGCAGTAAATGTGGCACCTACCCTCCGGAAAGTTGCCTCTTCAGCCTTATCGGGAACGTTGGAGCTTTCATGGGTAAGCCTTCCCCTTCCTTTCCCCATGAGTCCCGGGGGAGCCCATGCTGGGCCTTCCAGAGGAGGACGGGAAGCCTTTTCCCAGGGAAACAGCCTCTTCCTGGCACTCGGACATTTCCCGTCGGCCACTCCAGGGCTGGGGAAGGAGGCAGCCTTGCGGCGCTAACAGGCATCCTGGAGATTGACGGATGCCTTCCTGGAAACACCCCTGTTGGCCAAGGAACCTTCTTGGCCTGGCGGCTTGGACTTCTCCTCCCTTAAAGCAGCAGGCCATCAAAAAATAAAATAAAATAAGGTGCAGGGCAAGGCTGGCCAGCGAGCAAGAACTTCAGAAAGGTGGGCAATCCGGCATAGCAGATTTGTCTTGGAAAAACCCTAAGCTGGCATGCAAGGCTCTGTGTCCTGCAAGGGTGGGTGGAGTGGGGAGGGGATCCGATCTAAATTTGTTTGCCCAATGTAAACTAGGCTGCCTCAAAACAAAACAAAAAACGGACACTCTTGCGTCCAGTACTGCATCCTGCTCCCACCAATTGCCACCCACATAAGGGGTGGAAAGGTTGCCCTGCTCCAAGACTGGTGGCGTGGCTGGGAGCAGAGGCCCTCTCTCTGAGCCCCCACCCTCGCCTCCACCCCCACCCCACCCCTGGCATCTCTTCCTCTTCCCCAACAGTGGTGGTCATCTGTTTCCTGCGCTACGGGCAGCTGATAGAGCACAGCCACAGCTCCTGGGTGAACACGACGGCCCTGATCACCGGCTGCACCAATGCTGCTGGCCTGGTCGTAGTGGGCAATTTCCAGGTTGGTGCAGAAGAGCCCGCCTGGGCCCCTGTGGGGTGGGGTGGGGGCGGGGGGGGCTTGCAACGCGGTCCTCTGTTGGGAATCCTGTACTAATCATTCCCCCTTTGGGGTCCTTCTTCTCTGGAGTCCTCTCTGGAACTGGGCCCCTCCCAGCCTGAGGGCAAGAAAGGGAGTAGTCCACATGAGTGCCTTTGCTTACTCGCCCGTTTACAAGAGCTGCAGGCCTTTAGCAAGCACCCTGCGAAGCATGCAACTCCGTGATCATCTCCTCTAAAACCACGAATCCTGCTCTGTGGAATCATGGAGTAAAGGCCACCCGGATGTTGCACAGGCACCTCAAAAGCCAGGAGAAATAAGCCAGCCGGCATGTGGCTCCCTGCAGTGCTGTGCTTGTACCGAACAGGGAGGGAGTGGGCCAGATCACCTTCCAGGGAAGGGGGCACTGACGTGGCCCAATAGCAAAGAAGGCCCTTTCCCCAGCCACCCCGTGCCTCACTTGAGAAGGGGGCAGCCGGACCTTGACGGCTGAGTCGAACCCCCGACTGAGCTCATCCAGAATGGTGCTTGGGGACAGACAGGAAGCAACGGCGACTGCCTAAGACCTGGCCCCAAGGGTTCCCTGCACCTGGTCCCCATCTGTCATGGCTCCCCTGCTCTCTTGCCCTCTCTCCCCTTTCTGAACAGTCTTCAAGGGCAGCCCCACAAAGAGCGCATTAAGGTCTCATGCGTGCCAGGGACATGGGGGAGAGATGCCCTCCGGGGGCTCCTCCTCCTCCTTTATTCTCACTGGGAGGAGGGGAGAGAGAGGAACCCAGATGCTTCTTGGGGAGGGGAGGGCCCTCTAGGAAGTAAGACTGAGACTTTGGGGTCTGCGAAGAGTGGCGGGGGGGCCTCCCTGGGATTTCGGCTTGAGTGAGTTAGGCCAGGATGGGGAAGAGGCCTCGTGACGTCACTGGCTCAAGACCTCCAGGTCCCGAAGGGGTCGGAGGCAGGAAGCTTTGTAGCTATTGGACAAGCAGACCCACCCTCCCTCCCACTCCCCATGGTTTGGGTGGGCTGCTCTGCAGGGCGGAGGCCTGCTTCCCTCGGACCAAGACAGGCAGCTCCAGCCTTTCCCTTTGGCTCTTGCCAGGTGGACTACGCCAAATCCCTCCACTACATTGGCGCCGGGGTGGCCTTCCCAGCTGGCCTGCTCTTTGTCTGCCTCCAGTGCGTCCTCTCCTACCACGTGGCCGCCTCTGCCCTGGACTTCTGGATGGCACATCTCCGTGTCTTCCTTACCGCCGTGGCCTTAATCTCCCTTGTCCTCAGTATCCTTTTCTCTGGACACACCTTGGAGGTGGGAGGCATGGGCAGGGAAGAGACCAGAGTGGCTGGTGGGGGCACAAAACCCCTTCCTGTCTCTTGCATTGGGTGGGCGGGGGGTGGGGGGTCAGGGCTGTCTTCTTCTCCCTCTGGTCCCTATGCCCAGAAGGTCCCCCTGGGCCGGGGCTGCGCAAGGAGGCTCCTCTTTGCTTCGGGCTTGTTTTCCCCTCCCGACGAGTGGCCTGCCTTTCCTTGACGCTCCCTCCCTCCTCCAGGCGGCATCTTCTTCATACACGAGAGCTTCCTCCTGCAGCACCTGGCCGCCATCTGCGAGTGGGCCTTCGTCATTGACATCCTGGTCTTCTACGGGACGTTCACCTATGAGTTTGGGGCCGTGTCCAACGACACCCTGGTGGCTGCCCTCCAGCATTCGAACAGCCGGGGGGGAGGGTGCAAGTCCCCTGGCGGCAGCAGCACCTCCACCCACCTGAACTGCAACCCGGAGAGCATCGCCATGATCTGAGAGCCGCGGGGGGGGGAGGAGCGCCCCCCCGTTGCCCACCCGCCTAACCCTGCCGCTCTCGTGGGCCGCCTTTCGGTTTTTCCCCCAATGGGGGCAGAGGGGCACCTCCTCCCTCCCGCGGATTTTAGTTTTGTACCAAAAGATTTTTTTCTTTTTTAAAGTACTGCTGCCAGCTGCACCCCTCTCTGCCACCTGTCGGGGAGGCGACGGCTGCTCCGCAACCAGCACCAGGCCACCATCGTTCTGGGATGGGGCCAAACTCTTCTTGCAGCCCAGCCCACCTCGCCCCACGGGTGCAGCCTGGATCAGGGCAGCCTTCCTGCCCATCTTCCCTGCAGGGTCAGATTCCCTTGCCACCTCGTGGGGGGGGGGGGCGTGTGTGGAAGGCATCTGTGCCAAAGGAGCCTCCGTGGGTTCCAGTGTGCTCTGAAGCAGCGCCGACTCCTGTTTACTAAGGACAAGACAGTTCGGGTGCCTGCAAACATCAGCCCTTTGAGAACGGTTGCGTTGCACTGCCACCGCCACCACCACCCCCCGGATATCCTTCCAGAGCAACCTAAGGGGCCGACATCTACTGTTTTAAATAAATAAATAAATAAATGGCACTGCTGTCGTAGATGGGGGTCAGTGGGGGGGGGAGGCAGGCAGGCAGAGGGATGGAGAGCAACAGCCCTTGTTACGAAGGTAGCCTTCCAAAGGGTCCCGGCAGAACGCATCAAAAGACGAGGCCTCCCCCAAGGGGATTTCTCCCGGCGTGCTTCCCACCCACACTCATGGCACACATGCTTACGGTCCAGATTCCCTGGTCCCTCCCACAACTAACCAGGTAGGATGATGGGAAAGGAAGGCTTCTTGTCCTCAGCGCCCCCTCCCCCCCATGTCTCAGCTGGTCTTGTTTGGGTTCAGACATTGTGATATTTTTTAGGGCTTTTTTATATCTCTCTCTACAAAATGGATATAAAAAGAGTTGTATCAGACCAGGGCTGCCTTCTTGTCCTTTTGTCCAAGCGGCTGTAGAACCGGGAGATGTGCCGTAGTCGGCACGGCGAGGGGCCAGCAACTGCTGCTGCTGCTGCAGCAAAAGGAGCAGAGCCTCCGGCCAAGGGAGCAGAAGTGCCTGCCGGAGCCCTTACCTGCTTCACCTTGGGAGGGAGGGAGGGAGGGAGGGAGGGAGGGAGGGAAGGAGGGAGGAGACCCATGGCATGGCTCCAGGTGCGGGGGGGGGGCAGAGCAGCCACACTTTGCCTTCCTGCTGGTGAAGAGGCTTTTAACTCAGAGTGGGCAGCTTCTGGAGGGAGGGGAACGCCCAGCCCCACCCAGGGTTTCTTTACAAAACAGGAAGCGCCCACCACCAGCTGCGTACTTTTAATACCACCATCTCTGCAACGGCGGCAGCAGATCAAACTGGTTGATCTCGGGACCCACTCGCCCCCAACCCGACAATGGGCAGACTCTGACCTTGTCCTCTTTTCCAAGCAAAGGTGAGAATAAAACACACACCCTGTGCTTAAAAATGGGCAAGGGGTGCTTACTGCCTACATGGTCACCTCCTCCCCTGGGTGTGTGTGTGCGCGCATGCGAGTCTTCCTTAGGAAAAGTCTTCCACCTGTCAGCAGCAAGGCCAGGGGGCTCCTCCTGCTCTCCAACACAGCCCTTTCTTCCCTGAGGCTGGGGCTCCCCCACACCCCCCGGGACTGGTGCCTGCATGGGTCACAGTCGTTGTGGCTGAACAGCCTTGTGCCCCACATCCTCTGACCCACTGTCTGTGGGGCGGTGTCCACCTGTTCCCATCTACAAACCTCAAGGTCGCTGTTCCTCAAATTAGCCAGGCGGAGACAGCTTGGCCCTGAAGAGAGGGAAGGTGTCACGAGCGCCAAGGGCCAACGGCCAGAAGGGTGAAGCGGTTTCGCTGCTCTTTGGAGCCTGCCCGCAGGGTCGCTTGGTGGGTACCTGCTTCAAGACCTGCCCTTTTGCACTCCTGCCGACACACATACAGGTGACACCATGCTTCTTGCCCACAGTGGCCAGAAGCAAGTGAAGGAGATTCCTCACTGCCTGACCACCAAGTGGCCACACCAGCCGGACAAAAAAGGGACCCGGCCCAGGTATGCCCGCTTGTTCCCAACCAGCCACGGCTTGTGGAGCCCCCTGAAAGCGGGCTGGCAGCCCAGGCCCTTGGCCCACCTGGCTCTGTCTTTCTGCCTGCACCAAGGCAGGAAAGCTACTTCTGCACCACCGTCTCCCGAGGCCGAGGCCACCACCACCTTTGCACCCGACTCCTCTCCTTTCCCTGAGGAGAACTTGCCACAAAGCGCAACCTTTGCTCTCGCGGAACGACGATGATGCCCGACAGAGAAGCGATGCTGAGCCATGGGGGGGGGGCATATTTATTCTTGCTGTGCAACAGATGACCTGGATCGGGGAAGGGGAGGAAAGAGGGGGGTGGAGGCCGCAGCTTCTCCCTGGCCCCAAGGGCACCCTGGTCCCTGGCATGCATAGAAGAGGCCGCGCTGGACACCCTGGGTGGCGGGAGCAGGCAGGGCTCCAGGCATCCCTAGCAGAGGCAGACGGGTGGTCATGTGTACATTGCGCCGTGCAGGCCCTCCAGCCGGTGTGCCTGCTGCTGCCGTCGCACCTTTGAGACAACAGAAGTGGAGATAGACACGGGATTTCTTGGAATGCAAAAGGAGGCGGGGCTCTTGAATCCCTGGGGGAAGGGCTTCTGTAGCTGCCCCAAGGGCAGCCCTATCCAAAGCATGTCCCCCCAAAACATATAAACCCTAATAGAAAACAGCACCATCATTTTTGTTACGAGCGCTCCCTCGTCCAAGAACCAATGTCACTATCATGCCGCTTTATTCCAGTAATTATGAAGGGCCCACAGAAGGGGGGCTCTCAGCACAGACTTTACTCTGCCTGCCCCCCACCTAATGGGAGGGGGAAAGAGAATTGTAATCTTAAAGCAAGACACCAAAAGGGAGCCTTCTTCCTTATTTGTGTGGTTTCTTTTTAAAAAAAAAAAAAACCTGTACTCCACACCATGAAGGAGGACCTTCCCCAAGGGGAGTTGGCCGCCGGTTCTGCCTCTCTCTGGCTGAGCGACGCTTCTAACCTCTACCTGATCAAACTCTCCTACGTGTTGGTGACGAGGATTTTTCCTGGCCCTGAAGGGCTCCCTCGCCTTTGCCCTTTCTCAGGCAGAGCCACAGAATCCGGCCCATTGGCCCCTCCGGCAGCTGGAGCAGAGGACGACGGACGCCACGTACCATCCCACCTTCCTCCAGGTGGCCGCCTTCAAGGGCCACGGCTGCCACACGAGACAGCTTTTCCTCCCCAGCCCGACTGGAACGGGCAGTGGACCCCCAGGGCTGGGCTCCCCGGGAACCGGCCAGAGCGCCTCCCACCCCCAGGCCCAGCTCTTGGGGGTTTGTGTGTGTGTGTCACTACACCTCCTTCTTGGGCGCAGGCAGAGGTGGGGCTTTCTCACCGGCCAGCCCAACAGAAGAGGCCCGAGCCCAGTTCCCGGCCGACCCACAGCCTCCGGCCCTCACCTTGTCCTTCTTGTATTCTTCATACTGCTCATCATCCGTGGGCAGCTCGTGGCGGCAGAGGGGGCAGGAGTTGGTCTGGAGCAGGAGAGGGAAGTCAGCATCGGCACCCTGATCGAGAACCCTCTTGGCTGGAGGGACCCCAGGGAGCTAAACCAAACCCAGACTCTTCCACGCTCCCCAGTTTTTTACCAGCTAGCCTGACAAAGAGCTCTGTAGGGCTCAGAAGCTTGCCTCTGCGTTGGGGCCGACAGCCGATGCCGATCTCCGCGTCCAAGGGGCCAGGGGACACCTCTGGTCCTCAGTTCTCACCTTTCCAAGCCAAGGAAGAATACAGCCGGCGTGGAACAGGTGCTGACAGGGCATTTTCCTGACCGTCTCGTCCTCCTCAAATTCCAGCAGGCACACGGGACATTTTAGACCTTTATCTGACCCACCAAGAGGGCAGAGAAGAGAGAGAGAGAGAGAGAGAAACATACACCGAGGCATCAGGCCCTTGGCTCTCCCAGCCGCAACAGGCCCTCGGGGCTGCCCACTTCTCCCACTCTGAGCTCTGGCCGTCGTCTCCGTTGAGCTCCACGAAGACCCAAGCCTCATCTTGGCAAACGTGGTTGTTTTGCTTCAACCATTGGGCCGGCTTCACCACCGTTTGGAAGATTTGGGTTTCGGTTTGCTGTCAAAGGAAGGTTTAGAGGCAGGAAGCACGATGGAGGCCACTCAGGGGTGGGGGGGGTAGGGGGAGGGGGGAGGCTGTCCCCCACGCACACCCATCCCAAGGTCTCCTCCAGACACCTCCAGAAGTTCTTAACCCTCTCACTGGGAAACAGAATCGTTGCCCCCTTCTTCCACTACAGGAACTGCCCCGGCCTCCATTGCTGATTCCACTGCAAACCACAAGAAGCTCAGCCTTGGGGAACGGACAAGCTCTGAGGGCCGGGGACTCTCCTTCACAGGAGTACCAGGCAAAAACCAAAGAACAGCAACAGCAGCAACAACAACAATAATAAATAAATAAATAATAATAATAAAAGAAGAAGAAGCTGTCATGAAGAAGCCCACTTCCTCTTTATTATTTATTTCTGTTTTGGCTTTGCCTGACAAGCTAGCCCAGACGAACAGGGTCACCTCTTGCTTTATGGGAGGATTTTAAACAGAGGCTGCAGGGCCATCACTCAGGGACGCATCAGCCGTCCATCTCCTGCATTTGCAGGCGGCTGGACTAAATGGTCTTTGGGTTCCTCCGAAGGCTCCAGTTCCAGGATTCTCGGAGGGAACCCCCCCTCCCCTCCCCTCCCTACCCCGTCCTCCCCTGCTTCTTCCCTGCCTGCCTGCCTGCCCACGGCAAACTCTTTCGAGGGTGGCTGGAGGTCAGCGTGCCCGCTGGCCCGCCCCGCCCCACAGACCCCACTCACCAGGACCTACCTGCTTGTACAGGGGTGACCTGCACCATGGGGAGGCTCTCCACAGCCTGCCTGGAGGCGGGCGGTGGGAGGCGGTGGTCCCAGTCGCCTCCGCCCAAGGCGTCCACGTCAATCTCCAGGCCACTGAAGAGAGACCTGGGCCGGGAGGAGGAGGAGGAGGAGATGGGAGTCAGCGGCCCGGCGGGGCCTCCCCACCCCCACCGCCACGGCCTCCCCACCCCCACCGCGACCCCCCAGGGCCGGGGAACGAGCAAGAAGATGCTGTCTCTCTGGGGAGACGGACGGGGGGGAGGGTTCCAGCTACTGGGGGGAAGCCCCCTCTCTTCAGCTCGGCTTGGCTTCCCAGCAGCAGCAGCTGGACTGGGTTTTGCTAAAGGGGGGGACACACAGGCCTCAGCCCCCCTCTTTTTCGGGGTCACCTTTCCACCCAGAGGAGAGACCCCCCCCCCACCGGCTTCCCCAGCCCGTCCGCCCGCCCGTCCCCCAGCCTGCAGCCCAGGCCTCCTCCGCGCCCGCTGCTGCCGGGCTTCCCTTGCCGGCCTGGGCTCTCTGGCTGGCTGCAAGGTCCTCGGGGCAGAGACTTGCGCGGTCCCGGGCGCGTCGCCGCCCGCCCTGCCCTTCCAGCCTCCGCAAGGCCGCCACGTCCAAAGCCCCACCAAGGCAGAGGCGGGGAGGGATTGGGGAGGGGGGGGAGAAGTGACCCGCAAAGGGAAAGCGGGCGAGGGCCCCGAAGGCTCTCCGCGGAGCCTCCTGAGCCCCGGGCAGTCTACCGGGAGGCGGAGGAGGAGGCGGGGGCGGTGGGGCGCCCGACCTGGCCAGCTCCAGCAGGGCCTGGCGGTGCAGCTCCTCGGGGGGTCCCGAGCCCGGCTCGCAGTCGTGCTCCTCGAAGTAGGAGGCCATGGCCCGGGCGGCGGAGGGCTCCGAGTTCGAGCGGGCGGGCGGGCGGGCGAGCGCGGCGCCCCCGGCCCGGCTTCTCCCCTCGGGCGACGCGCGTCCGCTCCTCCCCGCCGCCGCCGCGTGACTCGCCTCGACGCGCCCCTCCCGGAAGCGAGACGCGGCCCGAGCGCGGCCATTGGCCCAGGCGTGGCGGCGGCGGCAGCCAATCAGGGCGGGCCGAGAGCCGCGGGGAAGCGGAGGGGGGGCGGAGCCTGGACCCTTCCCCCCCCCCGCCGCCGCTCCCGGGGAGGCTGAGTGGGGGGGGCCTTTGGGGGCTTGGTGGTCTCTGCCGGGGCTGCGCGACCCTTTCCTTGCCCTGCGCGAAGAACAAGGCGGCGGCTCGCATCCTGCTCGGAGGGGGGGTGGGGGTGGGGGTGTCCCAAGAGAGGGTCCCCCCCCCGGTTTCTGTTCTGCGGCGGCGCCTCCTGCCCTTCCCTGGATGGATGCCCCCCCCGGGACCTCCGAGGAGGAGGAGGAGGAGGAGGAGGAGGGAGCCCCGGCGCCTGCCCGGCCGCCCCCCCTCACCCTCGGCCACGGGGGCGGGAGGGGGGATCATGGGAGCTGGAGTCCCGCATGCCCGGGGTTGGGGGTGGGGGCGGCGGGCGTTCCTCCCACGCCCCGGTCGTTGGGACTCAGTCTCCAGGCGGGCAGGAGGGCTCCCGGGCGGGCATCTGCTGAGCAAGGAGGCTTCCCCCTCCGCGCTGAGAAGGAATGCCCCCCCGACGCCTCTTGGCTCCCCCTTGGGCTCCACCCGTGGCCGTGGCCGGGATGCCCGCTGGCCACCCCCAGTGGTCTTCAGAACCCACCACGACCTTGGGCATCATCGTTAAGCCCTCCAAGGTGCCCCATGAAATGGCCCACTGGCATCCAGTGGAGCCCCCCCCTTTTTTTCCCAAGGAGAAGCTGGCAGATGTTTTCCCACACCCTTGCAGGTTT
The DNA here is from genome assembly GCF_051106095.1 of Pogona vitticeps. Classification (NCBI taxonomy): domain Eukaryota; kingdom Metazoa; phylum Chordata; class Lepidosauria; order Squamata; family Agamidae; genus Pogona; species Pogona vitticeps. Next base: position 592,896 of record NC_135790.1, read on the forward strand.
CAGAGCCAGGCCTCTCCTGCGCTGGGCCTTCGAATTACGCTCCCTCTTTGCTTGGTTTGTGACTGTGGATTTCTCAGGTCTCTTTTTCTTGGTCCTCCGCCAGGGACCGTCCCCACCTAAACTGGGTCATAGGCTGGGCGCCTGCTGGTTTTTCTCGAACTCTTGGCCAGCTTCTTTGCTCCCCAAACGTGGCCATCCACAGGCACTGTCCCCCTCCGTCTTTTACTGAAGACAACACATACAGCTCCGAAGGGCAAAAAAATTGCTCGAACACTTTTATGTTTCCAGAAGACAGAATTTGAATTTAAATGTGAAACCACAACAGACTCTGGGATACTTTTCCCCCAACCCCACATTTAAGGCATGTTTTAGGAGCTGAGCAAGCGAGTAGCCTTTATGCAACAGACTGCTCATCGTTACAGGAGGAACGGAAGCTGTCCAGACAGAGACACACCGGGATGGGGAGGACTGTTGTCCAGACCAGCTGGTGTTTTGGGGGGGCGGTGCCCACGTGGACAGGGCGCTTCTGCTGACCCCTCTGTGGCCTTTTGCTCCTTCCTGCCCTGGATGGCATCGCATCGGCAGGCTCCCGCTTCCCGCAATACGTGGATGGGGTTTGAATGGATGGCTTTGTGTCTAGGCAGACATTTGGGATCAACACAAACGGATGGGTGGAAACTCCTGCCACCACGGTAGCTGGGCGATGGTTTGCCTAACAGGGCAACCCTGCTATGTGTCTGCCTGATCCTCCGTGGGTGTCTACGTCAGTCCCCTGAGTTCAAGAGGCCCAGAGAACACCATTGCAGCCCCCTTTCCCCTTGCCAGGACTAAGGCTGTAGCAAAAAAGCCAACCAGCCAGCAAAAATAAAACACACAGCAAAAAAACAACAACAACACTCCTCTCTTTTCTCTGTGAGGGGCCCCAGTGTTCACATTTCAAAATTCCGGAAACAGAGCCCAGGTTGCAACAGGGCCGAGTGTTGGACAGGTGGAGGACGGACGTCACTCCTGCTTCCCAGGTGAGGAAAGATGCACAAAGGCAGTCTGGACTTTGCTCTTGTCGCGAGGCCCACAGCTGTGAGCGGTGCCGTTTCCAGCCTCCCGCCCCCAGGTCTCCAGAGATGGCTTGCGGTCTCTCCACTGAGGAGCAACAGCCACACACCCCAGTGGTGATGAAACCACCCTTCCTGGTAGAGTTTCAAAACAGAAATAGATCCAGCGAGTGGAAATAGCAGGGAAGCAGGTCTCCCCCGAAGGTGCCAAGAAATGTCCGGGGAGTCCATTCCGTGGGCTACCTGAGGGCCCTCGGCCTGCCTGGATCCATAGAGCACAGGAGGCAGAGACGGCCAGCAGAGAAGAGCCCTTGGCGGTTGTCCATCAGCAACTCAGTTGCCGCCCGTGGGGCTCTGCGCCGACTCTGCCTGGCTTCCAGATCCAGGGAGGGTGAGGGAAAGGACAATCACCAGGATGAGGAGGAGGACAACTCCTGCCGCCACCCCTCCCAGGATGATCTTGTATTTCATGTTCTCCCAGCGCTTCTTCTGAGCCACAGTCTTGGTGGTCTTGCTGAAGGCAACACTCTGGAACAAAGGAACAACCGTAGGCAGAAGGTTTCGTGAGTCTTCACGCAGCTCGGAAGTAACCAGTTACCAGTAACTTAGTTAACTTTCCCCAGTTAGTGGTGGAAATCGAGCCATAAGTCGAAACTTGCATTTCCATCTGGATGAGAGGCAGGCTGGTTTTCCACAACCCACTATGTTGCGCGCCTGTCCTCCCTTTGGGGAAAGGAGGGCCCTCTCCTTTGATCCCCCCCAGACCCCGGGAGCCCCCTGCCTCCCCACGCCGTGGAAGCCACACCCTGAGGAGCTCCTCTTCCTGCACGCCCAACCAGCGCCCCCTCGCTCGCAGCAGTTCGCCCATCTGCTGCCTCAGAAAGCCCAGCTGCCACCACATTCCCTGGGCCGCCCGAGGATGCTGGAGAAAGGGCCCCCTGCCGAGCGCTCCCCGGGCCCACCCCCACCCCACCCCACCCCACGCCGGGTACCTGGTTGCGAAGTTCATCGGCCCTCTCGTCCAGCTCGCTCAGCTTGCCTTCCCGGTCCATCACTTTACTGTAGTTGTCCATCATAATCTCGGTCACCTCCTCGGCCTCCTTCTGGCACTGCTGCAACCTGCTCTCCCCCTGTGGAAAGAGGAAGGCGGGCATGGGGTGGGGGGGCACCAAGGGAGGGGAGGCCTCAGAGGAAATGGGGGCAGCTGGAGGTCCTGGCGTGGGGCAGTGACGGCAGCCTCGTGAAATGGGGAACCGGGCTCCGGGGCCTTTAAAGGGTTGGGTGCCTGTGGAAATCTCCTTTTGCGCATGGTGACGGAAGGGACAGGAGCCCTGTCCTCCATTTCGTGTGGCCGCCTGAGCTGGAACCCCCCCCCCCGCCATGCTTTCAAAGGGCAAAGACCTTCTTCTCCTGGAGGGGGGGAACGGGGAGCGTGCTGGGCAGTGGGGCCAGGGGGGGGCGACACCCGAAGTTGCCTCCCTGCCTGATAAGGGAAATGTCTCTCTCTCTCAAAGGATGGGGAGCAGTACTCAGTGGGGCACCCCACTCCATGGAATGAAGGCTCTGGCAAGCCTCCACCCACCCCACCCCACCCACCGCCTGGTCACCTTAGAGAGCGCCCAGTTTCCGCAGTCCTTGAGAGAAAGGGGCAGGGGGGAAGGGAAGCCCAGGCCAGCCTTGGCCCTTCCTGGTGCATGCCTGACTTGCCCCCCCCCCCCGGGTTTCCATAGGAATCTCCTGTCCTGTGTGAGCAAAGGAGGGATCAAATACCAGCCCGTCAGCTTTCACCGCCTGCTTGCTGTGGCAGGCAGGGTCACTGGAAGGCTGTGATCTGTTGTTGGCCAGCCCCGCTTGAAATCCAAGCGCAGCAGGAAGCGCTCCCCTGCCTGGGCCCTCCGGGGTGTGTGAGATTTTTTTCTTGGTAGGGGCTGGACTGGCAGCCAGGGAGCCCGACAGGCTCATCCCAGCCCAAGCCAGCTCCAGCTAGGCTGGCCAGCTGAGCCTCCCAGTAACCGGGGAGAAGATCCAAGAAAGAGCAGAAAGCAACGGTCACGGAGATCCCCCTGAGGTCCCCAGAGCCAGGATGATAATGGATGTGCATCCCCATGTTGCCTCGCGGACCAAGGCTAGAGGTTTCATGGAGTGCCCTCCCAGAATCAGATAACTCACTTGAATGAAAACCAGAGTTTTCACAAGGAAATCCATCCAAGCACCCGGTGTCTTTTAGGGGCCCCTCTTTTCAACCCTTTTTATCTGATGGTTAGAGAGAGGCCAGGAGAGGCTGCCTCCTTGGGGGGGGGGGGGGAAACAGGGAAGAAAGTTCATCTCCCCGGGGACACTTCCAGCCAGGCAGGCGGCAGGCCAGGAAACCCCCGGGAGGTGAGCTTGTCCCAGCAGAGCAGAGCAGGAAACAGGCGAGAGCCTGACCTTCAGCCACGAAGAGGTGTTTATCCCAAACCAGCCAGGTTCCTATTGTTTATCTGAGACTCCCTTGATTGATGCTGGAACCGGACGGTGGAGAAAAAGACGCTGGGCAGGATACGGCTCAAACGCTGAAGACGCCAGAAGCTCCACTTCAACCAGGCAATTAATGCTGGAGGAGAGTTATTTTGGCACAGGAGGTGGCTTGTGGCCAAAGTGGTTGGCTTCCTTTCTACTTTAAGCCCCCCCCCGGCTCATACATTTTGGGGAGCCTTCTCCACCCCAGCCCCAACTCGCCTTTGAAGTCAGCAAGGGGGTGGCAGTTTAATCCATGAATCCATGCCCCTCGTGCTCACCCTTACCATGGCAGAGACAGAAGGTCTCTCTGTCTGCCTGTCTGTCTCTCAGCCTCAGTTCCCTGTCTGAAAAATAAGGATAACCAGGCCGTCCCACCTTGGAAGTGGCCGTCCAGGTTGCCTCGCTGAAAGGCCGACTAGGGAAGGGAGGGGAGGCATCTTCCTTGGTACTTTGTTTGGACAAAGGCTGCCATGTTGGGGGGGGAGGTTTCTAGCTGTATCTTGTTCATCAGCTACCTGTTAGTGTTTTGGGATTTAATGTGCACCATCATGTTGTTTTATTTTAATTCTGCACTGCTGATTTTGCTTGCTTTGTGGTTCCCTTTCAAGGGATGCAATTTGTAAATATCTCTACCAAAACACAGTAACACAGACATAAGGTGTAGCAAAGGGCTACCAACATGGAAACCATTTGTAGTCTCAACAAAAACAAGAGAAAAGTAAAAAAAGAAAAAAAGAAAAGAAATGCTAAGGTCTCATAGCAGCTTCAAGAATAACAGGTTGTTGGCTTTGGCATGAGGCTTTGTGGATTACAACCCCCTTCTTCAGACAAATAATTCGGGTTAAAATGAAAAACCTTGCAGCCTTTAAGATGCCACAATACTTCTGCTCTCCCTTTGGGCTTCTGTTTCTCCTCCTGAGGAATAATGAAAACTTGCCCAAGCAACACAACGGCCCAATTCTCTTGCTTGCACGGTTGGTGACAGAAGAGGAAACGGGCAGACTTTTGCTTGCAGACTTTTGCTTGCTTTCCGGTGGAATTTTTTTTGTCTCCTCCCCTCCCCCCACCTCCTCCCCAGGGACTCCCCCTTTGACAAAGGCAAGGCAGGAGGGAGCAGGAGGGCTGGCCTACCTGCAGGGCGGAGACCCAGCTCCTGCTCCCAAAGCAGCTAGAGGTTGCCTCTGAAACCTGCAAGGCTTTACGGAGCACGGGCCACCATGGGGGGGGGGGGCGCCTTCCATCTCATTTCTCAAAACGGTTTGATTTTTATCACCAGTGAAGCTGAAGCGAAGCAAAACGAAGGATTTCTGGGGTGCCTAAAACTGAATGTTAGGAAATCTGCCGTTTACTTTATTTCCCCCACAAACTTGCTAGCAAACTACCTCTCCCCCCTCCCCCCACCATGTGCAAGAGGGATGACGGTCATCCTAGTGATCTACCTACCAGGGTTGTTGTGAGGAGAAAAACCCAGCCTATCTTGATACTGTTGTTGTTTAGTCATTAAGTCGTGTCCAACTCTTCGTGACCCCATGGACCAGAGCAGGCCATTATATTATATACTGTACGTTGGGAGAGAACCTACAGCAGCAGAAGGAAGACTTCTGCCTGCTGCAGAAATTCTCCTGTCCGGCACCCTGAGCCGTCAGGCCAAAAGACCACAGAGGGGCTTTGAAAGACGCCCAGGGCCCAGACTTGGCAGTAGTGAGTTATAAGTAACTCTTGTAGCGTGGAATGCTGCATTTCAAAAGTAACGCAACAGGTAGGAGAATAGTTTAAGCAGTAACACCTTAATCGCTATCAGAAGTTACTCTGTTGTCTCAGCATCTTTAAAAGCATTTCAGGGGCAATTGGAGGGTAACATTTGCAGGGGGGGGCTTCTCTTTCCTACACCCTCTCCTGAGATTTGTGAGCTTTTTAAAATAAGGGAAAGCAACCGGACCAGGGAAGGCCTTGCGCTCTGGGTAGGTGGGGGAGAGGTTTGCCTAGAGAGCCATCCCCTTACAAGTGAGGGGGCCTGGCTGCCTTTCTCAAGGGCTGGCCCGCGGGGGGGTCCCTACAGGCTCTCTTTTCAGCCATACAGGAAACGGTCCTTTTTTAATTATTATTTTACAGAAGCCAAGGCAGCCGGCGGCGAAAGGGGCAGCGGGCTTGGGCTGCCAGGCCTGGACCCTGAGCCCGCCTTGTAAGGCCTGGCAAGGCCAGGTGCGTCCGTCCGTTCCCGGGAGAGAAGCAGCTTCCTGGGCCACCTTCCAGCGCTCTGGCCTTCCAAGGAAGGGAAGGGCGCCTGCCCCCCCGCCCCACCCCGCCCCACCCCAGCCCAGAAGCAAGGTTCGTGGGCTTGCAATGGGCGGCTCTCTGGGTCCCCGCGCGCGCCCCCGCAGGGAATGGGGGGGGGAGAGCAGCTCGCACAGAAAGCCCCGCAGAATCTTTCCAGCCCAGGTCTTATTTTCGAACGCGGGTATCTTTCTGCCCTGAAGCTCTCCACATTCAAACAAATAAACATTGCCCTGCCAATTCCTGCTGATAAAAACGTGCCAGGATCGCACCCACGTTGCAAGAAGCAGTGTTTCGGCTGACGGACGGGTGTGGGTTCTGAGAGCCTCCCACCCCGGCTTCTTCTCCGGCTGGCAGGAGGCACCAGCGCCGGGGGAGGACAGGCCCCCCGTGCCCCGTCCCTCCCGGCCCCAGCGTCAGGCAGAGCCCCCAGAAACAGCCCCCCGCCCCCGGCTTGCTCCCTGATTCCGGGAAGCGCCGCTCCGACTTCCCTTGGGGAGGCGAAGGCAGCCGGTCCCGGGGCGCCCGGACGTGGGGTCCCGCTCGCGCTCGCCCTTACCATGGCCGCCGCTGTCACCGGGACCGTCGGGGAACTCGGGCGGCGCCGCGCCGGCAGCGGCGGACGGAGGGCGGCGGCGGTCGGGAGGCTTCGGGGGTCTGGAGCGGCGTCGCCTTCCTGCGCTCCGGCCGGCCGGTCGGGGGCTGCGAGCTGCGATCAGAGGAAGCGGGGGCGGTGCCGGCGTCAAGGGCCGAGCCAGAGGGGCCAGATCCGCCGGCCCGCCCCCTCGCCGCCCGCTCTCCTCCTCCTCCTCCTCCTCCGGGGCCCTCCCGGCAGGTGGCAGCCACTCCGGCGGCTCTTCGGGCGCCCCCTCGGAAGAAGGCGCAAGGACGGAGACGCGAGGGGACGCCGGGTCGCTGTACCCCCCCCCTAGGGACGGAGGTCCGAGGGGACGACCACGCCGAGGGGGCAGGGTTGCTTTTGGGGAAGGCAGCGGGGGGGGGGTTTCGGTCGGGAAGTGGTGTCCCCCCCCCCCAATTAACGTCCCCAGAGTCTTCGTGAGAACGCTTGGCGGTTCCTCCAGGCAAGGCGAGGCGCTTCAGGGAGCAGCGCCGCTAGGTCGCGGACGGTCCCCCGGAGCGAGCGCCTCGGCCGGCTGAGTGGGTGGGAAGAGGCGCCCGCGAGGGGACCAAGGGCAGGCCGCTGCCGGGGACGCCTCCTCGGCCCTTGGCTCGCCCTCGGCCGCCGAGCGCGGCAAGGGACGCCGGAAGGAGGGCTGGCCCGAAGGGGCGGAGAGGGCGAGCCGCGAGGGTGAAAGTCCGGCCGGAGACGAGCTGCCCCGGAGCAGCGCTTGGGAACGAACCGCCTCGCCAGGTGCCGGGAAGGGGGGCTCCGGGTCCGGGTCCCCTAGGACGGGGGGGGCGGTGTGTGTTTGTGGAGGGGAGGCAGAGCGTCGTCGGAAAGTTGGTGGTGTGTGCGCGCGTGCTTGGGGAGCCTCGGAAGTCCCCTATAGATGGGGAGAGTGGAGCACGGAGGTCGCCATGGGGGCCAGCAAGGAGAGAGGCCCTCCGTCAAGCGCCGCCCGGTCTCAGGCCCACGACAAGTGGTGGCGGGGGACGCTACTGCGTCGGAGGGGAGTGACACGTGTAGCCCAGGGCCCCCGGGGCGCGTGGCGAGGCGTTCTCAGCGGCTTTCCTGGGGTCCTGGAGCGGAGCGGGGGGGGGCTGAGAGAAAGGTTTCTGCCAGTTTCATCACTCCTGTGAGCCCTCTCTCTCTCTCTCTCTCTCTCTCTCTCTCTCCGTGCGTGCGTGCGTGCGTCCGCTTGTCCAGGTCCTCCGGGCAGTTCCGGTTACCCTCTGGCCACTCGTCTCGGGCCTCCGACCCAGGAGGAGGAGGAGGAGGAGGAGGAGGGGTCCGGTGGCCGGGCCCCCCTTCCAGGCTGAAGGCCCTCTGGGGAAGGAGGTGGCCTTAGCCTCGGGCTGGGCTGTCACTCCCCTCCCAGAGGTTGTTTCTCATGTCCTTCTCAAATGCATGGGCATCCGGGGGTCACTCAAGGGCGGGCAGGCTCTGGGGTTCAGCAGGAGGGACAGAAGCTTCCAGGAGAGGAGGTCAAGGACAAAAAGGACACAGAGAGAGAGAGAGAGAGACAGAGAGAGAGAGAGAGAGAGAGAGAGAAAGAGAGCATTCTATGCCCCTCTGTCATGTTTCCCCTTGCTGGTTCCCCACCCCACTCCCCAGTGAAGCTGAAAACCCCCAGAGATTAAAACTTTCCTTCTTCCTAGGGTTAGGAACTGCTCTCCTGTCCTTCGAGCATTTCTGTGGCTCTTCTCCCCCCCACCCCGCTTTTCTGGCTCCACGCCGTTTTTTTGAAACAAGAACGGTTCTTCTTGTTCTGGATGTGGTCCCAGGATGGGTTTGTACAAAGGCTGGGTGGCACTTTTAGTTACCTTTTCAATTTCTTTTCTCATTACATGGTGGAATGTGGAAGGAGGGGGCTTCCTCAAGGCAGCGCCTGCCCCCTGCGATGGAAGCGTAACCCAGCTCTCTGCCCGGGGCTCCCGATTCATGAAGCAGGGCCTTGTGGACACGGGAGGGCCCCTCGGCCTCATCCTGCACTTGGCGGAGCTGGGCCTGACGTCCACCCTCCCCCTCCACCCTCCCCAGCCCCAGCTTGCCAAGTGCATTGGTGTGTGGGTGTGTGTGTGCAGAGGAGCTGCCCTCTCTCCAGAAAGCAGAAGTCTGGCATGGAAAGAAAGTCCCCTGGTGAGGCCAAGGCAGCAGGGCTGTCATCCCGCCAGGGAACCTGAGACCATCAGCCTGCTGGCAGACGTGGCAGGAAGACCCGGGGCCCGGACCTGGTCTGCAGCTGCTGTCTTGAGCCTGAAAGGGGAGAGAGTCCCTGAAGTGCAGGATGGGCCCTGCGACTGAAGAGGGTCGAGCTTTGCAAAACACGACACACACACACCCAAGCAGGAGAGCACCCCGGCCTCTGCTCTGTACATCAACTGAACGATTCGTCGCCTTGGCCAGAGTGGTCCAGGCCCGTTGCAGGATATTGATCCTGAGCTGGACAAACAACGGGAGGTTGCCGATTAAGGCCGACCTGGGTAGACTCAGCTGGTCGAAAGGCACATAGTCTTTCTTCTTCTTCTTCTTCTTTAAATAACTCCCTCCCCCGCCCTTTCCGTGCAAAACACTTGCAGAATAGCTTCCTTACAAATAAGAGAGTTCCTGCTCTTAGACTGATGGAAAGGAATCAGGCGGGAGGTGAGAAAGCAGCCTGGTGGAGGCGTTGGTTCACTTGCCAGGATGGGGAGCGTGGGATCCACCTCTTTTGCAGCCAAGTCCCCCTTTTCTTGGGAGGGGGGGAGGGCGTGTGTTCTCTGCCCGGCCTCCCTTCCTTTCCCTCCCCTCCCTTTCCTCCTCTCCTTTTCCTTCCTGATCCTGAGTTGGCTAAGCAAGGGGCTCCTTCTCCCCCTTCCACCTCCCCTGGGGCCAGAGGGCTCTCCAGACTTTTAATTGATAGCCCTTTGCTGCTCCTCGCCCTCTTCAAACAGAACAATCCCCTCTTGTCACCAGCCTGGCCCCCCCCCAGGACACTTGCCATTCCAGTCTTCTGACTGAGCGGAAATTGCTCCAGACAGCCTAATTGCAGCCACTCAGAAAGACCGTCCTGCCTCCCTTTCCAAAAACTCCTTTCGTTGAGTTGCCTGCCTTTGGCGCAGCTTGTTGGGCAGAGGAGCAAAGCAGGGCAAAAAGCAGGGTCAGCTCCTCTGTTGCATGAAGGTTTGGCAGGGGGTGGAGAAGGGGAAGGGACTATCATCCCCCCCCCCGCTGCCCACCCCAGTTATATCAGGCCTTGGGTGTGTGTGTGTGTGTGTGTGTGTGTGTGTGCGCGCGTGGCATTTGTTGCCCTCCTGTGGCCACACAGGCCAAGACGTTCAGGCTGTTTCCCACAGTGGTTCCTGCAGGTCAGTCTTGGCGCTCCAGAGCTGCCAGGCTCCCCTGTGGGTGCCGAGGGCAAGAGGGCTTTGGCAAGGCTGGCACACGGGAGAGAGCGGAGCGGATGTCTGTGGCTGCCTACAGGGCACTGGCGGTGGCGGGGAGGGGGAGTTTTTAACAGGCCCCGCTCAGCCCTGCCCAGGGATCTCTCTGCCCTAGACCAGCCTCCCCCCTATGCCTGCCAGGCCTTCCAGAAGCCGCCTTGGTTCCGAGGAGTCTGCCCAGAACACAAACTGCTGCAGAAGTGAAGCCAAATGCTTGCAATTGGCCAAGAGAAATTGGCCCCTGAAACTGCATAGAGGAACTCTCAGCCCCTCAGTGGGGCAGCCAAGACCTTCGAGAGCGGCTGAGCAGGAACTACAGGGAAGACCTCTGGAGATGCTTTGAGGTTTTGCCCATTTCTGAAGCTATGAGAGCCCGTCTGGTCAGATACCTGAGCCAGGCCCATTATCAGCAGCCAACAGGTTAGGGCAAATGCTGGGTTTTGATGTAATGCTTGTTTAATTCCTTTTCTAATATTTGGATACTTACTGTTTTTAGCTTTTAAATATTGTCTTTTAATTGCTGTAAGCCGCCTTGGGTCCTTTTAAAGAGAAAAGTTGGGTAAAAAATATCTTAAATCAACAAATAAACAAACAAATAAATCCCATCACAACTCCCCTTGAATAAAATTCCTTTTGCCTCCTCCACTCCTTTTAACTTCCGTGTTTCCCTGAAAATAAGACAGGGTCTTATATTAATTTTTGCTCCAAAAAACTGCAGTAGGGCTTATTTTCAGGGGATGTTTAATTTTTTTCTATGTACCACAATCTACATTTATTCAAAGAATCATGTAATCTTCTGGTTGCTGCACAAGGGTGGAGGGCGGGGTTTCACTTAACTAGGGCTTATTTTTTGGGGGGGGCTTATATTACGAGCATCCTGAAAAATCATACTAAGGTTTATTTTCAGGTTAGGTCTTATTTTTGGGGAAACAGGCTAAATCCACAGAGTGTAATTTACAACAATTCATGATGCCAAAAGAAATCTGTCAGTCTTAAGGGTTGCTGCATGATTTTTTGGTACATATCCACAGGTGTTTTTTTTTCTTTTCTTAAACTTACACCCTCCCTGCCCCCCCCCCGGAAAGCTAGAACAGCAGCCTCTGGTCCTGTTCCTCATGGGGAGGGCACAGCTCTGGCTGGTGACCATAGTGGCAAATGCCCTTTCCAACATCCTGTGCTTGGTCGAAGGGTATTTCACAAAGACAAATTTCTAATACTGTAAAACCATGAAATATGTGTTGAGAGCTTTATAAACACTCTCCAGAAATATTATCTTCTAGATAACGGAGTGCCAGACAATTAGTTCTTGCTAAATAAATAAATAAATAAATAAATAAATAAATAAATAAATAAATAAATAAATAAATAAATAAATAAATAAATAAATAAATAAATAAATAAATAAATAAATAAATAAATAAATAAATAAATAAATAAATAGATTTCTGAAAAACATAGATTTCTAAAAAACAAAATTTAAGACAACAGAAAAATTTCTTTCTGGCTAAGAATCCCAACCTACAAGTTCTCTCTTTCAGATGTCATAGAGCTCACTCTAGCTGTATGTCCACATACTGGAAATTTTTTGAAAGATTAAATTTAAAAAAATCTTTTCCCTATAACCTCTGCTTACAAACCACAGGGGGGTGCCTATGTCCTTCTTATCCTTATTTCCAAGTCCCCTTCCATGTTTACTTTTGGAAGGATATTCCCAAGTTCATCATTCAAAAAGAGAGAGAGAAGAGAAGAGAAGAGAAAAGAGAAACATCCTTTATTTGATGATGACCTCTCAAGATTGTAACTTGAGGCTGGGGAGGAGTCTCAACCTGCTCCGAAAGCCAGCTGGCAGAGGATTCATAAGAGACTGGCACCGAGGTGATTTTGCAGATCCTCTCTCCCTTGCATCTGGAGAGACATGGTTCAGGCAGGCTTTCTGGTGCCTGAGAAATCAGCATTTAAAAAAGAAAAGAAATATCCCACACTGAATTTGAGACAACCAATCCACTTTGAAGACATGGAGAGACAAGAGAGACCCCACTTTGGGGGCCAACACAGAGGAGTTCCCTCTTCTGCTTACAGGCTTTCTGTCCCGTCTTTTTTGACCCAGAGGTGGGGCCCTGCAGAAAGTCAGAGATCCTTAGCATCCTTGCAGATCTGAAATAACCCACGGGAACTGCTTGGAAGGCTTTGGAAAGAACTGTGCCGGATACAGGGGACCCTGAGCTAGAGCTATGAAATGAGGGTCCCAAAGACAAACATTCTTTTCAACAGATTTCTGTATTCGCCAAGGACTGGTATGTACATTTATTACTGTTAGTGAATTTGAAAAAGAACACACACCCCTCCTCTAAAAGAAACAAACAAACAAACAAAGAGATCAGAGAGGCCCTTGGTCAGGAGAGGCAGGAGCCGAAAGCAGCCAGCGCCAATCAAAGGGTGGGCCTGGCCGTGGGGAGAGCAGGTGGGCAAGCAAAGGGGAAGTGGTTGGAGGCAGGCCACTTTCTCCTGGGCCACTGAGGCACATGGCCCTTCCGGGGGGCGAAATGTACATCTGGGCCCCGAGCCCTGTGTCAAGGGCAAGAGGCTAAGGCAGCGGGGAAGAAAAGGAGAGCTAAGTCCCCTCTCTCCCACATTTTAGGATCATCATGAGGACTACTGTCATCATTTTAAGAAGCACACGGGCACCCCTCTCAGGAGTTCACCAGAGGCTGGAAAGCACCCACACGTCCTGCTAAGATTGTCCTTTCCTGGCCCGCAATTACAGGAAACGGAATTGAACCAGAAGAGGCTTAGAGAGCCTCTTCTGGTTCAGTTAAGAAATTTCAGCCATCAGAAAAAGGAAGGAGAAGGAGAAGAAAGGGGCGAAGGAGGAGGGGGAGGAGGAGGAGCTGCTGCTGCTTCCGGCTGGCGACACAGGAGTCAAGGGAAGGAGCCGGAAAGAAATCCAACAGCAGGCAGGATGCTTAGGTTGGAATGACACCGGTGGCAAAGAGGATGATCAGGATGATGATGATGGCAACAATGATGCAGATGATGGCAATCATCTTGACATTCTTCCACCAGTACTTGCGCGCCACCTTCTGGGAGGTCGTCTTGAAGTGTTCCGACTGCAGCCAAGAGAGACGGGCCCTCAGTCAAGAGCCTGGAGAGCGGGTGGCCCCTCGCCAGCAGACCTTCAGTTCTCCCCCCCCCCACGCACACACACTGCCAGGTCTTAGGCAGAAGCCCCCCCCCCCCGGATGGGCCCTTCTCCATCCTTCCTGCACCCCCTTCCAAGAGACCCATTCCTGGGGGGTCCCCTGGCTTTGTGGGGGAAGGTGGGCAAGGAGGGAGACCCCCCAGGGGTTCACTTCGGAGAGCCAGGGGGCGGTTTCCCCTCACAAGCCCCTTCTCCCAGCCTCTGAGGGGCCCCTCCTTCCCAGCCACTTACGGTCGCTTCCAGGTCCTCCGTCTTGTTGCGCAGGTGGTCCAGGTTCTCCCCCCTGGCCAGGATCCGCTCCACGTTCTGTGTCATGATGTTCTTGACTCCCTCCACCTCACTCTGGAGGTTCTTCACCTGGTCGTTCGCCATCCCAGCTCTGCTGCCGCCTTCCTGCACGGAGGAGAAGGAGGAGGAAGGGGTCCTGAGGACGGGCCGAGGGAGGGTTTTGCCAAAACAGACTCTGCCTCCAGGAGGGGGGGCCACGCGTGGTGGGGCAAAGCCCTTCTCGGGAAGCTCTCCTCTGCATCTGCCACTGACGTGCCCACTTATTAGGAAAGGCAAGGGTGGCCCCCCTTCCTGCTCAGCCATCCTGAAAGGGAACGGATCCTCCCTTATGCCGCCACTGCCCTGGCAAGGAAACACACGGGGAGGAAGGCAAATCCCAGAGGGAAGCGCCCGAGGGCTTTTCCAGAAAGGAAAGGGAGGGACAGAAATGCACGGCTCAGGCCACTGGTCCCTGAGCTGCGCATCCAGAAGCTTTCTGAAACCCAGCCTAAGTGAAAGCCCCCCCCCCAAGAGGTAATGGCTTCTCCCCTCCAAGAAGGGCCCCTTCCTTCCATCATCAGCGCCAGACTTTCTGAAATGTCCTGAACTTGTAAAGCCCATTTGGACCCCCCCCCCCACGTCGCCTTCTGGCTTCGCAGCCGACCCCCAGCCAAGGTGTCCGCTTGTGCCATCTTCCCCCAAGCAGCCACCCGTATGTGGCATTGGAACAGGATCCCGGGAGGATCAGCCTCAGCCGAGGCCCAGTCTAGATTGCACATAGAGGCAACCTGGCCCCCTCCTGCTGCTTCAGACTACAACTCCCATCATGCCTAAGCAGCAGAGCCAATAGTAAGGAACCGAATATGGTATAAAATCATTTGAAATGTCATCTCTTGGCCTCCTGCCAGCTCAGTGCCAGAGCAAAGCTCTCCATGAAAAAAATCCCCACCTCAAACTCAGCACCTTCGTTACGAATGGACTCCCATCCCCAGAATTCTCCAAGAACTCCAGGAATTACAACCCACAAACTGAAATCAACACATCTGTATGTTTTGCCCTTCTAAAGAAGGGCTTTGTTTTGATTTTTTTTAACCTGCACATCAGCTTTTTTTTTTACACACACCATCAGCATTTACTGCCTGTTGCTGAGCTGTAAAAAAAAGGAAAAAAAAAGCGGGCTAGCACACTGCTGTGGCGCATCCCGAGAGTCAGAATTCTTTGGGAGGCACCCTTTATGAAACCTAATTGGCAGTGAAACTATGACTCCCAAGAAGCAGGAGAAGCTTTGTCCTTCTCTAGAACAACGCTGTTAAGGGTTGCCAATTAGGCAAATTAGCTGAGGATCATCTTTCTGTTACACAACATGGCCCAGAAGGGCTTCTCAAGACGGGCTGTTAGAACCACCTCGGACCAAAGAGACAGCCCGGGCGGTGGGGTGGACAGAGCATCGCACTCAGCAAACCTGGCTTCGAATCCGTGCTCAGTCCTGGATGGGTGTCAATGGTGAAATCAGTCCGTGAACATCTCACAAACATCAGAATCCCTGTGAGAAGTGCCCGGATGCCACAGGGCAACAGAAGTCCAAAGAGAGAAGATGACCCAACCTGAGAGAGACCCACCTTCAAAAGGAATGAATGCATGAGCTGAAGTATTTAGCCAAAGTTGCCTGGCAGGTTTTAGAGAAGGGACCTGATTCCTCCCCCCCTTTTTCTTTCTTTCTTTTTTTTTAAAGGCCAGGCCAGGAATTAAGATTCTATGTTATTTTAAGTTCATGACCTATATTAGATCAGTTTACACGCTGCTTTGTGCTTTAAGGAGTGACTCAAGACAGAAAGGGTTACGGACTCAAACGCAGGGTTAGTGGAAAAAAAAATCAGAGTTAAAAGAAGGTGGGTTGCAAAACAACCCTGAGGGTGCAAGAAGGCCTGGGGCCAAGAGGGGCCAAGGACGACCTTTCCAGAAGGCCAGCAAAGAAAACTGCACCAAGGAGTCCAGCACAGCTATCACCCAAACAACACCCCACGACACATGTTGATAGGGAGATCAATTGTTCATGACAGCAAAGGTAAAGAGGGGTTTGATAAAGTCTGGCAGCCTTGAGCTTTATCAGAAGCCACTCCCAAATGCCAGGAGGACTCCGAAGAGACCAAACAGGACATACCTACCAAGGGGAAGGGAAGATCTTTTCCCTAACTGCCATTAAAGGTGTTGCAATCGTCACGCCACTGTGCTTGTCCACAATTTCCCCACAGTTATTTCCTCAGCCAGTCTCAGGGCCAGCAGATCACTGGCTATGGAGGAAGAGGCCGGCATAAATGCCCAAGCCCTCCTGCCTTCCAGCAGGACCAGGAAGCAGAGGAAGCGGAGAGGGCAGTTTCAGCCCCAGGGAAGCCCCTCAAGGTGCAACGCATACCTGGCGTGTTGGCCCAGAAGGACTTCAGCAAAGGCAGATGATGCAAAGGGTGGCCATTGCTACCTTCAAGGCAGACCCTCAGATTTCTGTCAGAGTCCCTGAGACTCCAGCCAAAGAGAAGATGTGCCCCAAAGGAGGAAGAGAAAGGGGGGGGGGGGGCTAGCAAACCACTGCTGCTGAGGAGGAGCCCCCTTCCCACACTAGAGCTGCCCAGGGAAGGCCAGCAGCATCCCACGACTGCAGCCTTTGGAGGTGAAAAATAAGGGGTTTCATCTGGGTTCGCGTCCCTATTCATCTTATCTTTATTACACTAAAAGTATTTTGCTACAGTTGGAAATGAGAGACCCCTCTCTCCATACTTGTGCTTCTCACCTCTGTTCCAGGGATTGCCCCTTGAACTGAACTGGCCAGGTCCTTCCTGTAAAAATATCCAGGAGCCTCTGGCTTCCTGGTCACAAGGATCCCACTGCAAAATTTGTGGCTGGCCTCAAAGTTGCTTAAGGAGGGAGAGAAACAGAGCCTCCCAAGGGGGTGAGCATCAGGTCATAAACAGCGGTCCATGGGAGAGACGATGGGCTCTCCAACCCCCAACATGCTAGTGGCTGTGGGACATGTGCAGGGGAGGGCCAAGGGAAGCCTCCTCCTTCCTCTGCCCCCAGATCCTCGCACCCTCTGGCAGCCTCTGAAACCAGGGGGACGTTTTGGCGACGGTCACAACATTGGCGAGCCTCCCTGCAAGTCCTCCCACGCTTGCTGACTATAAAAGATGCCGTCTTGTCTCGCCATCTTTCCGGGCCCGGGTATCTCCATCCTTAGGAAAGGTCTGGGCTGTCACTCCCTGGTCCCGAACCGCTGGCGGTGCCGCATGGCAGCTGCTGTTCAAAGGTGAGGGCGAGCCTAGCAGAGCAGCTCCAGTAAGCAGGTCCATCTCATTCCATCTCAAGATGGGCAACTCCCAGCTGTTCAACAAAAGACAGCTGAAACAACACAGAACTTTGTGATTCCTTGAAGACTGATTAGTTTCATTTGGCATAAATCAGCATTTTTCATATTTTGGTGACGCAGACAAGCAGGCTTTTATGCACTGCAAGCCTTGTCTGAAGCTAATCGGGCCTCACGTCATAAGACCTCAGGCCAAACAAAACTTCAAGGTGCCACCAGCTCTGGCTGCAAAAACCCATAGACTCCGGGGCCTGTGCCTTTAAACACGGGTCCAAAGTGTGTGTGTGTGTGGGGGGGGGCACACATCAAAGGAAAGGCAAAACTGAGCAATCCCTGCCACACAGAAGGGCAAAAGAGCTTGTTTCAGGAAGGTGGGCAAACCAAGGAAGGCAGGGGTTGAGACAGCACGAGGGCCAGCCCTATGGTGGCCGTGGGAAAGCTGGTCTCTACGTCTAGGGCTGGCACTGGCCAAGACGCTATAAGCAGTGGCGGCACTAGAGGAAATGTCACAACATGAGCACCCCTCGTGGAAGTGCCCACAGCCGCCTTTCCAAGGGGGAGGGTCCAAAAAAGGCAGACATCCAGTGCCCAGAAGCCTGGAGTCCCAAATCCCTGGACGCCTGCCTGTCTGTCTGTCTGTCTGTCTGTCTGTCTGTCTGTCTCCTCCCGTCCCATCCCGTCCCTCCCTCCCTCATTCCTTTTTAATCAGCAACATAGCAGCAAGTCTATTCTGACCACTGGCAGCCCTGTCCGAGGTTTGCTAGGCACAGAGCCCTCCGACATGGTTTGCCAGCTTCTGCCGTTGCTGCCCACCCACCCATTCACCCACCCACCCCTGCAGCTTGCCCAAGGCCACACAGGCTGGCTGTTCACTTGGGATGAAAAGTGGGCCATTGAACTCTCAACTTCTGGTTCTGCAGCCAGGTCTCCAACTCCCTGAGCTATACAGACAAATACTTTTAGGATGCTGTAAATAGTTACTTAAAAAAAAACCTGGAACAACAATGGCAACAAGCGGCTTGGCGGGGGGGGGGGGGAATTGTAGAACCACAGGTGTAAGTAATGACTTTCAAAAAACAACATTTCAAGCTCTTGTCCACATCTTTGCCTGCATAAGTACGTGTGTTTATCTCTTTCATGTATTACAAAATAAATAAATCCACAATCCAGGAAATAGTCTAAACAAAACTTGTCTGCTCTTAATGACTCACTAACTCTTTGCTGTTTTTCCTGCAACTTACTAACACACTGGAAGAATATATGAGACACATGCACTCCCTTCCACCTGCCCCGCCCCCAAACCACCATAATCATAACAACTAGTTTATTAGGATCATCTGATCATTAATAGCACCCTGAAGAGGCAAAGAGCAACGTCATGGGGCGCACGTTGGACTTTGGATGGAGGATCTGAGGCTGCACAGGAAAGAAACAGGAAAGAACCAGCTTGAGATTTTGCAGCAAGAGGTCATTCGTACCAAAACTGACAGAGCAGTTCTACCCGTTTTCATTTCCACTGGGGGCAGGTGCTTGGTACAGTTAATACTTCTTCATTGCCCATTCAGGATCAAACCATCCTGAAATCAATCATATGGCATCAAGAAATCCTCCCAACACAATGTTGCTCCAGAGGAAACCTCAGCACACCACTACCATGCATCCAGAGAAAGGCTAACGAGCGAGAGGCATTGAAATGACACAGATGAATCCCACAGCCCAACCGGCCTTATGAATGAGCAACATTTTCTCCAATATAATGAAGATATTATGCTAAATTACATCCTGGCTGGATAACTGGAACTCACTCTAGATGGGGCTACATCTGGAAAGTGTCAGGAAACCTCAGGAGGTCCAAATCGTGGGAGCTGGAGGGCTGACGGGGACTGGACACAGGGATCACATAAACTCACCCCACTCCCCGTTACAGCAGCTCCACTGGCGGCTGATCAGTTTCTCGGCACAATTCAAAATGTTCTTTTTCACTAATAAAGCCCAGGACAGTTTGGGTCCCAGCTATCTCAAGGTCTGTGACTCCCATTATGAGCCTGCCCGGGAATTAAGATCATGTGTGTGGGGGGGGGCTTTCTCTCTCTTCTCCCACCTTCACAGGTGTGTTTGGTGAGGACACAGGAGAGGGCCTTCTCTGTGGCTGCTCCTTTAAACTGTGGAACTCCCTCCCACTGGAGGCCTGCCTGGCCCCACCTTAGCTGTCTTTTCCTTTAATGACAGGCTGCCTTTGCGGTATTTAAAGGGACTGTTGTGCCTGACTGCCTTGAATGAGCCTTCGGTGTGGCTTTTGTTTCTCATTTTTAGAGTGGTGTCAGTTTGATCCTTTTTAGTACAGTATTTGCAGACTATTCTGGGTCCATTTCAAGGGAAAAGGCTGAGTAAAAACATTTAAAATAAATAAATGAATAAATAATAAGTGCTCTCAGGAATTTTAAGCAAAGGATCATTTAAAGTTCACAAGAATTTAGGCAGTTAACAACAAACTCTCCACCTGTGGAAGCTCACATGGGGAGGTTGGGGGGGAATAAATAGGGAGACAACCTCCCCCCCAACAAACAGGAGACTTTCTTACGGGGGGGGGGACTTCTCTGCCTGTGGTGGAGAGCCCACTTTGGGCGCCGGCTCTGTTCACCCCGGACGGCCCTGCCTTCCGCCCCGCTGGCCCTCCCGAGCCGCCGAGCAGCTGCCTGCGCCCCGGCGGCGGCCTTCCCGGGCGCCCGACTTCCCGGTGCAATCACCGGCTGCCAGGGCGCCCGGCGGCGGGGCAGGGGAGGGGGAGGCCGCGCCGGGGAGCCACTCCGACGGCTCCGCCGGGTAAAAACAAGCGGGGGGGGGGGGAGAGAGAGAGCCGGGTGGGCGGGCGGTGAGGGCGCGCCGGAGGGAGCGGGGGAGGGGGACGGGCTTGGCGCGGGCTGGGAGCGCCTGGGCTGGCGCGCCTTCGACGTGGCGGGCGGACGGGCCGGCGGGCGGGCGGCGGGCCTTCCCTCCCTCCCTCCCTCCCGCACCCCGGGCCCCTTGCCCCCTGCCAGGCGCTGCGCTCCCGCTGCTGCCAGCCCCGCCGGGAGAGGCTCACCATGGGCCGGTCGAAGGGTCCCGCTCGGCCCGCTGGAGCGCCTTCCTGGTGCGGCGCGAGCCCGGCACACTTCCTGCTCCTGCTGTCGCTGCCGCCGCCGCCGCCGCCTCTTCCTCCTCCTCCTCCTCCTCCGGCTCGCAGGTGGCCCAGGGAGGATCCCCAGGGCGGGACCCGCGGCTCCGCCTCCGCCCCCGGCCCCGCTCTTCTCTCCCCGGCGTCCCAAGTCCGAGGGGGCGGCCCAGAGAAGAGAAGAGAAGGTGAAGGAGGCGGAACCGCCGGCGCTCCCAGCCGAGGCGGAGACTGGCCTTGCGTCTCTCCGCCCCGGGACGGAGGGGCGGCGGCCCGGGGTCTCTCCCGCTCGCCGGGCCCCGCTGCGCCCGTCCGGTGGCGGCGCTAGGGCCGGAGCCGCGTGGCCGCACCGGGAGGAGCAGCGCCGCCGCCGCCCGAGGGCTCCCCGTCCAGCTGGGCGCGTTGACGCCAGGAGCACAACCTCGCCGAAGAGGGGGGAGGGGGAGGGGGAGGGGGGCTGCCAAAAGTCTCACCTGCCAACCGAGAGTCCAGCCAGGCCTCTGAAGTTCAGCGGTGAGAGTCCTGCGCGCCTTGTTTGCGGGGTCCTGTTCTACTTGGGGGGAGGGGGGACAGGCTCGGAGAGCCACCCCCCCTTTGAGATCATGTGCAGGGACATGCCCTCCCCCCAAAAAACCCACAGGGGCAGGGCAGAGATGGTCACTTTCGACCACGGGGTTCCAGAGGGCTTTTTCTAGGACATGCGGGAGAATTCTGCTGGCTAAATGGGGTCCTTTTCCCTTCTCACCATATCGCGGGAGAGATCGCCGCAGACTTTAAGCGGAGGGCAGTTGTTGAGCCGGTGATGATGATGGGGAGAGACGGCCGGTAACCGATCATCTTTCTTTGCTGGAGGTTCGGAGAAGGCAGCCGGGTTAGTTGCGGAAGCACGTCAGGCAAACTCCAAAGGAACGAGACGAGACAAGACAAAAACGGGTGACACCTTTAAAACTAAGGCTCATCCTTTGATGTGAGCTTTCGTGGCCAAGTCCCCTTCATCAGACATAGTATTAAAACAGAAAAGTTGGTCTTTAAGCTGCCACCTGTTTTTGTCCCTGATTTGTTTCGTTCTGTTCTGTTCCTTGGGAGATTGCCTTTATCTGTCGAGAGATCCGCAGAAGGGCAGGCAGGGAGCTCCAGCCTGCGTTTCCCGGGCAAGAGGAAGAAAGGCGGACGGAACCTGTCTGTCCGGGACACCCCGCACCCTTCGCGGCAGGAGGCCCCTGCCAGGAGAACCGGCCGGCGGCGGCGGCGGCGGCGGCGTCAGGGCCAGATTGCCACCCACTGACGAGGCGGCTAAAGGCCGGGAGAAGGACTTCCTTGTTTACCTCCAGCAGCCATGGCGGCAAAGGTCGTCCAATCATCCCCCCCGACGAAAAAACAAAACCACCACCAACAAAAGACCACACACTCTCACCTTTTAAATTGTATTTTGGTGGGCCAGTCTAAATCTCCCCTCCTCTGTTGCTGCCGCCACTCAGATGGCTGCCCATCTCTGGGCCCCGGGATTTCGGGAAGGAGGCCTGGGAAGGGGCAGAAAGAAGGTGCCTTAGGGACACCCCCGGGCGAGCTGGAGTTGTCCTGGGTTAGATACGGGAGGCAAGCGGGGGGAGGGGTGGGGGGAGAGAGGGAAACCGGGGGGGGGGGGAAGAAAGGGGCGGCCCTTGTGTCGGTCTCCGAATTCCAGGGAAAGGCGGCCACCCAACCCCCCCCGCCCCTGCTAAGCGGTGGCATTCCAGGCGGGGGAGGCTCTGGACAGCATCCCAGAAGCATCGGGAGTCTGTGAGGCCTTGCAGGGGAAGCGGCCCTACCCCCCCTCCCGGGGGGGGGGAAGGAGGCCCGCGGGGGTGGGGTGGACAGGCAACAACATTGTGTGTGTGTGTGTGTGTGTGTTTGAAGTTGACATCACATAAGGAGGCAAGAGTGCAACACGGACCCTGTTCGAAAGGGTTCCTCCCCCGCCCCCCAACCCAGTTCGTGCAAGGGGGCTCCTGGTGTGTGTGTGTGTGTGTGTGTGTGTGTGTGTGTGTGTGTGTGAAAGCCCCTTCTCCTCCCGTCCCAGGGAACGCCTGCTCCCCGAAGGCCCGCCTGGAGGGTGAAGGGACGGTCCTTGAGGCGCCGCCGGGCCCTCGCCCTCCCCGTCGCCGGGCCCGCTCCCCGGCCGGCCAAGCGAGGCTCCTTTCGACCGCCCGCTCACGACGACGCCCCGCGTCTCCACGTTGTCCACAGAGCCGGGGTTCCTCCACGGTCATGGCTGGTCGGCTGAGGCAGCCCCCCCCGTCCCCCCAAGTCCCTGGCGGGGGAAGAGCACGAGGAAGGGCTCCTCACGCGTCCGGGTGCTTCGGGGAGCGCATCGCTGTCGGGGCCGGACGCGGGAAGGGGGGAGTTTCCTCCTGCCAGAACCAGCCTTGTCGGATCCGGCGGGGCCTCCCCCGGGGGTGTCGCCCCCCCCCACTTCAGGCGCGCTACCCGGGGGTCAGTGGACGGGCACCATAGGCAAGCCGGCGCTTGACTGGCAGCCGGGCTCGGCGGGCGCGCGCGGGGGGGGGGCGCCCCCTTCCCCCCCCCAGTCAGCCCGCTGCTCCTTTCTTTTGCGGGGGGGGCTGCCCGTCACCCAGCCCGGCCCGACTGGAAGAGGCGTCCCGCTGGCCGGGGGGGCGGCAGGAGGCGGGCTGGAAGCCCCCGTCCCGCCCGGCGCTCCGGCCAGCCTCCTGTCCCGGCCTGGGCAGAGCCCGCGAGAGGAGGAGGGACGGAGGGAGGGAAGGAGGCGGGCAGCCGCCGCCGCTGGGAAGGAGGGGACGGAGGGCTCTCTCGGCTCGCCCGCAGGACGCCCGACCCGGCCAGAGGAAGAGGAGCCGCTGCCGCCGCCGCCGCCATGGGCCCGGGGAGAGCCTCCGCCGCCGGTGCAGGTCTGCGGGGGCGGGGGCCGTGTCCGGGAGGGACCCGGGCCGGGAGGCCGCGGAGGAGCCCCCGCGCGTCCCCGCCCGCTCGCCCCGTGGCAGGCGCGCGCTCCTTGGAGGGGGGGCAGGGTCTCCGCGCGTGCGCGCCCGCCTCTCCCCCCACCCCCACCCCGGGGGCCGCGCTGGCTTTCGAGGGAGGGGAGCCCGGGCTCCGTGCGCGCCTCGGCCAGGGCAGTTGGGCCGGGCCGGGCCGGGCCGCCTCCCCGCTGGAAAAGGAAGGGCCGGTCGCGGGAAAGCAAGGCGGCGCTTGCGGGACACACACCACCACCCGGGGGGGGGGCAGATTCGGTGGAGAAAACAAGGGGCAGAAGCGGAGGGCCTGCCAGGAAGGGGGCTTCCACCTGCTCGGGCGGGCAGGCTGGCCAGGCGGGTCGGATCCTGCTTGCAGAGCCTCTGGCCGGAGAGGGACTTCCCCGCTCCGCGTCCCTCTCCTCGTGTTCCTCTCTAGCTGGGAGGAATGAGCGGCTCCGGAGTTTCGGGGGGTGGCGGGATGGGGGGAGGCTATTTCGACCGGCGACACTTAACACCCCTAGCGAGGTGGCCACGGCGGGACAGGACCGGGCGGCTCTGTTTTCTCCCTGGACGGCTGTCCCAAGCGGGGAGGGGACCTCTCCGGGGCCTCCCCCGAGCCCCACTCTCACCCTGCTCGCCCTCTTGCTTTTGCAGAAGCCCAGCTGGCCGACTCGCCAGCCAGGAAGAGGAGGCCGGGTCGGGAGAAGAAGAGGCTCCCGGAGGGAGAGCCTCCCCCAGCCTCCTCCGACGGTGGGAGCTGGGCCAAGCGCCTCCTGGGCTTCGAGTGGGCTGACCTCTCCAGCTGGCCCCGCTTTGCCTGCTTGCTCAACCGGCCCACGGACCCTGCCTCCCTCGGCGTCTTCCGCTTCCTCTTTGGTAGGTCTTTTCTCAGCCCCCCCCCCTCCCTGGATCGATCTTCGGAGGTCTGGGGCTCACCTGGGCTTGACCTTACCTACACCTCCGAGTCCTTTAGGCCTAGTATAGGCGAAGGCATGAGATGCCACCCACTGCCTGGGGGGGGGGACAAAACACCCATAGCTGATGGCACCCGAGGGATGTTCCAGTCTGAAAAACCTCCGCCCTTCCCATCCGTGACAAAGGGACCACGGACGTGACCGGCTGAACCCTCCGGGTGGCAAGACTTTCGTTCGTGGTCCCTCCAGGAAAGCTCCTTCTGGCCTGCTTCCTTCTCCTTCAGAAAAAGCCTTGGGAGGTTCCTGCTTTTATTGCTATGCTTTCTTCTATACAACGTGGATGATTAGATCCCCTTTTTGTTGTCACTTGTTGCCATTATTTGTAGGAGCTTTGAAACCAGGCCTGTCGGGGAGGGGGGGGGAGGAAAGAAGGCACACAGATGCTCCCAGGGTGGAGGAGGAGGATGAGGAGGAGACCTCTTGAGCCGCAGAAGGGAGGCCCAGAAATACTTTGGCCGGTGCTGGTTTTCCGGACAACGGGCCCCCCTTCCCCTTCTCTTGGATGGGGGCCAACCCTCTCAGGGGGACGGGTGTTGGCGTTCAAGCCCCCGCCTTTCCCCTTCGAAGCTCTCAGCCTGGCTCCGGGTTCTGGAGCCCCCGCCTGTTCCTTCCTCAGGAGCCACGCTGGGGGTCGGCTTCTCACTTCTACCTTGAAGGGGCAGCTGAGCATCTCGAGGGCCTTCGGCCGGGCTTTCGCTTAGGATGTGTTTATGGAAAAGATTTCCAAGCATCCTTCCTCCTTGATGCTGTAGTAAACCAACCTAGGGATACTCGTTACTCGTACATACTGTTTCTGGCATCTTGAGTCAAATGTCTTTGAAAGAGGGTTTCCCCTCCTCTCAAAACAGAACCCAAAAGCAATGATCTGAGTTTTTCCCCACAGCTTTTGTAGTTTCTTAGTTTTCAGCTAGGAAAATATAACATTTTGCCCAAGGGGGCAGAAAAAAATCTTTCTAGAAATTTTTTCCTGCCTCCCTGTGTTTTTTGCAATGGACTTTTTCATTTCTGGCAGAGGGGGTAGAAAGAGGAGCCTTTGCTTGCACATCGGGGGTCACTGCCCGACCTCTATCTTCCTGGCAGAGAGAGAGAGAGAGAGAGAGAGAGAGAGAGAGAGAGAGAAGGCCTTGGACTTGGGATGCAGGATGGGCTGGGGGAGGCAAAACCCACCTGGCACAGGGAGCTTTCAGCGACGCTCCTCGTGGGCCCAGAAGCTCGCATTCCCAGTTGCCTCTGCGTTCAGAGGGCCCTCGCAGTGTGCTGTAGCCAGCCGCCCTTCTGCAACATAAGGAGGCCTCTGCTTTGGCCCTTTTGTCTCTGGCAGGGGGGGCAGGGCCGGATGACACCCCTCCCACTGCTGGAGCCTGCTGGTGTCCCACCCGCCTGGTTTGCATACAGCTTGTTGGATGGATATACTGTATTCTGCGTACTGGGAAACACGCAGTCCTTTTCAAGTGTTCAGGGAATGAGCATCAGAGACTGACAAGTTCCCCAGCAAGCCAACCAAATTTTGTGGTTTGCTGACTTGCAATCTGTGATGGTGTGTGTGTGTGTGTGATATTTTCAGTCTTCTCCTCTACTTCTGTGTTTGCGCTCATTTTGCTCACTTGCAGGCGGCTGTGAGCCTTGACCCTAGGTTAAATGAGTCTCCCCACCCCACCCGCCTCTTGAGAAATGTTGGCTGCTCTCTTTTCTTTGAGGGTTCGGCTGAAACCCTCTTTTTGGGGTGTGTGTGTGTTTGAGGCAGGTTTTGTTTCCAGGATCCAGTGGTCTGGCAGCAAGAGGCCTTTCTGACTGAGGGTTTGTTTTTGGTGTGTCTTTCCTTTGCCTTCGTTGGTGTTTGCCCGATGAGCCATGAGGGTCATCATCCACCCACTCTCCCCTCGGTCGGATGCTTTGCCACAAGGGAAGTGCATTTGGGCGGGAGTGGGTGGGGTGACTGACCGTATCGCTTCCGTTCCTGCAACTCTGTCATCATGTTGCTGGTTTCAAGGCATTCCTCTGCAGTTTGCTTTTAATAGCAACAAACTCTCAATGTTCTTCCACAGCAGTGCCGCTCAATCCAAGGGGATCAAGTTCAAAGCCCAGGGGAGAGAAGTGGCCTGGCTTTCAGGGGAATCATCTGTCCAGCACAAACAAACTGAACCGTATTATTTTAGTCAGGAATAATTAGCAAAATGAAAGCCAAACAGCAGGAGAGCAGCCACTGGCCTGGTGGAATAACAAGCAAAGGAGGCTTTATGAGTTTGGTGCAGGAAATACTGTTCTGGTGAAAGCCACAAGCCTGGCATTGGTCCATCGCTGCTCTTTACAGCAGCTTCAGATACTCAGCCAAAGGCCTTCTGGCACCTTAGAGACTTGGCCCGGCATCAGCTCTGGTGGATGGCATCCCATCGGGTCCGATACATGGGACGTTGGCATTCCACATTTGCAGCCGGAGGGATCGGGTGGGACAGAACACAGCCGTTGTGACCCTTGCTAGAGGCATGCCCAGGGCTTGCAGAACAACGTCGTTGCGTAGTGCAAAGGGAGAAGAAGTGTGTAAAATTCCCTTTAATGATGAATTTGCATTCAGTACAACAGGCTTGGAGTGTGTGTGGCCCCTCCAGGTGCAGTTGGACTACGGCTCCCATCCTGCCTGACTTCTGATCACTCTTGTGAAGGCTGATGGGAGTCGTAGGACAACAACATCAGGGGCCTTACGCTCCCTGCCCTCCCTGGAGGAATGGGTCAGGAGAGAACCCCTTCCCTCCCTGGCTGCCCTTGACTCCCCCTCCCCCTCTGCCCCTCCCTCAGGGCTGTTGATGGCCTTGGACATCCCCCAGGAGCGGGGCCTGAGCTACCTGGACCACAAGTACCTGGATGGGCTGCAGGTGTGCCGCTTCCCCCTCTTCAACTTCCTGGAGCCCCTCCCTCTGGACTGGATGTATCTCGTCTACATGGTCATGCTGCTGGGTAAGGGTGCCAGGAAGAGGGCGATCCCATGGAAGGGGAACCGGGCATGTGCCAGCCTCGCCCCCCCCCCCCAGTGATTTCCCTGCTGCTGGTCTTGCTGGAACCTCTGGCGTCCAAGCGGGGCGAGGGCTAACGCGGCGTCCTTGCCCTGCCAGGTGCCCTGGGGATCATGCTGGGCTGCTTCTACCGGCTCAGCTGCCTGCTTTTCCTCCTGCCTTACTGGTATGTCTTCCTCCTGGATAAAACCGCCTGGAACAACCATTCCTACCTCTACGGCCTCCTTGGTTTCCAGTTCCTGGTCATCAATGCAAACCGCTACTGGTAAGGGCGACCCTCGTCTCCTTCCTCTGCTGCCCCCGTTTGGGGCTTGGCAATGCCTGCCTGTGCTTCTCTGGGCAGGAAGCAGCCCTCCGCTACCTTTCCTCCCCCTTCTTCTTCTTCTTCTTCTTCTTCTTCTTCTTCTTCTTCTTCTTCTTCCGCCTCTTCTCTGTAGGTCTATTGATGGCCTCAGGAATCCACGCAAGAGAAACGCCCACGTCCCACTGTGGAACTACACTGTGCTGCGCATGCAGGTGCCATGGGAAGCACGCACGGGGGGTGGGGGGGTGGGGGGGGGAAGGGAGGCATTCCCCACCACGGAAGACCCACCAGCTCTTCCAAAGCAGTGGCTTCCAGAGGAACAGGGTCCTCTCCCTCTCCCTCTCTCTCTTTGCAAGGATGAGCCACCCGGCTGCCTCCCCTCCTTTGACCCCACACCTATGTGGGTTGGCTGCTGGTTCTCAGCTCCTGAGTTGACGTGTGGGTCCCACTGAGAAAGCAGAGGAGTTCAGAGGCCTGTGGGGAGCGGACGGGGAACAGAAGCGTATCTCTACCACTCTGCTCTTCCTCACCCGCCGTCTTAATAAAAATGCAGGTGTTTCTTTGCTTCCGCCTAGATCTTCATCGTCTACTTTATTGCGGGCATCAAGAAGCTGGATGCGGACTGGGTGGAAGGCTACTCCATGGGCAGCCTGGCTCGGCACTGGCTGTTCAGCCCCTTCAGGTGAGCCAGGAGGGGGAGGCTGCCCGGCAGCAGAAGCCCCCCCCCCTTTCTGGGCCAAGCTGGGTTGGTGGAATGAGACGGTTCCCGGCCCCGGTGGGTTTGCTTCTACCCACCCAAGCCTGGGAAAGCTTCTGCCCCCCCTCCACCCTTCCCCGCTTTCTCAGCCCTGCCGTTTTGCCTCCTTCTCAGGCTGGTGATGTCCGAGGAGATGACCAACTTGCTGGTGGTGCACGGCGGAGGGCTCGTGCTGGACCTGACAGCTGGCTTCCTGCTCTTCTTCGACGCCACCCGGCCCGTCGCCCTGTTCTTTGTCTCCTACTTCCACTGCATGAACTCCCAGCTTTTCAGCATCGGTAAGTTCCAGGAGAGGTCAAGGGGCTTCTCTTTTTCCAAGTCTCCTATTTCAAGTCCCACCTGCATTAACTCAGGAGTAGAAAAGCCACCCACCTGCCGAGTCACCTGTGCTGAGCAGAGACTCTTTCCTGGGCACCAGGCAAAAAGCTCCTTGGTTAACAGAAAGCGAGTGGGTGACACCTCACACCGCCACCTTCAGGGTGTCACAGGTGTCTAGCATTGGCCAGGGCAAGAAAGAGAGTCACTGGAGTTTCATAGGTTTGTAAAGTTAGAAGGGAAACAACCGCCCCCACCCCCAAAGGAGTCATCTAGTTGAACCCTGGGCTAATGCAGAGCATCTCTGGCAGGTGGCCGCCCAGCCTGGCTGAAGCGCTCCAAGGAAAGGGAGCCCGCCCGCTCACCCCTTTGCCCTCATCCATCCCCTCCGTCGACCCCTCCAACATCAGGAAGTTCTTTCCAATGTTTAGTCACCACCTCCTTCCCTACAGCTTGAGTGCCAGCTTGCAGCTTTTGCTGGCCTTGCCCTTCCTTGGGGAATGTTTCTTGCTGTCCAGAGAGCTTGCCGGGGGTGGGGTGGGGGCAGACAAGGGGCGGAAGGCTCGGCAACGATTCCCATCTTCTGGAGGGGCAGGGGTTCCGTGTCCCTTCAGCCTGTTCTCGAAAGCGTCTCCTCCCTCCGTTTCGCCCCAGTCCAAAAGCCAGACCCGTTTCTTGCCTGCAGGCATGTTCTCCTACACCATGCTGGCCACCAGCCCCCTCTTCTGCTACCCGGACTGGCCCCGCCGCCTGATCGCCCGGATGCCCACCTGCTTCCAAGGCCTCCTGCCCCTCGCGGATCCCCCTCAGCCCAGCCAGGAGTGTGTGTATGGAGAGGCTGGGCGGGAGGAAAGGCCGGGCAGAGCATCTCGGAAGCTGGGGCTACGCCAGAAGCTGGGCGCCCTCTTTACCGTCGTGTACGTTCTTGAGCAGTTCTTCCTGCCCTACTCTCACTTCATCACCCAGGTGAGGGGCACGCGGGGCCGGCCGGCTTTCCTCCTTTCTCTGCCGGCCTCCGAAGGGAGGGGTTTGGAGCCCAAGGGAGGTCACGGGTGTCCTTGGAGAGAGGCGGTTCTCCTTGAAAGGGCTTTGCCAGGGAGTGGAAAACGAGGAGGACCCCAAGAAACCCAGGCACCCCACCCCACCCTGGCAGGCCCTGAGAATCCACGCTGCACAGGCCCTGCCTGCCCCCACCTCCCGCCCCCGATCCCAGTCCCGGCAGCTTTGGAAAGGATGACAAAGGCTATGGAAACGTAGCATGTCATTCACTGCAGACGACACGTTGTGGGGGCAGCAAGGAGGGAAGAGTGAGAGAACAGCCACCTTCACCCACCTCCTCCCGCCTTCCCCCCATATGGACCCCTCCCCCACCACAGGGCTACAACAACTGGACAAACGGGCTGTACGGCTACTCCTGGGACATGATGGTCCATTCACGTTCCCACCAACACGTGAAGATTACGTACCGTGATGGTCTCACTGGGGAAATTGGGTACCTGAACCCTGGGGTGAGTCTCGTCCAGGGTGGCGGGGGGTGGTGGTGAACAGGCAGGGAGGGGGTCAGCAGGTCTTCCAGCTGCCAGACGGAGGGGTTGCCTGACACATGGCCAAAGGTACCAGAGGTGATGGGTGGCCACGCAGGAAATAGCCTTCCCTTCCCTAAATGCATCGGTCTTTCTTCTGCCCTGGGCCCTCTATTGCAGGAGCCTGCCCCCTCAGGAGGAGGGCAGCTGCTTAGCACGATGCCTGTCCCTCCTTCCTTTGGAGAGAAAATCCGGACTGTACGAAGTGCCAACATTCAGCAGCCCAAAGGAAGCCTGCAAGGACAGAGCATCCAAGGAGCCCCGTCTCCCTGCTGGGGCGGACGGGCTCTCCTCCACTTGCAGCGGCTGCTTCCTGCTGTCCCAAGACATCCGAGAGCAGGGCCTTCCCCTCCCTCTTGGCGTGGCCCCCGTGTCCCCGCTGACACCTGTGTCTGCCGGAGCAGGTCTTCACCCAGAGCCGGCGCTGGAAGGACCACGCCGACATGCTGAAGCAGTACGCCACCTGCCTGAGCCACCTGCTGAAGAACTACAACGTTTCGGAGCCCGAGATCTACTTTGACATCTGGGTCTCCATCAATGACCGCTTCCAGCAAAGGTGAGCAGGTGCCTGGCGAGCGGGGAGGGAGCAAAGCCCTGGAGGCAGAGACTCCCCCGGACAGCTGTGGCAGCCAATGACTGCCGGCCAGGGCCTGAGTCCTTTGACTTGGTCTCTTCTCCAGCCCGGCCAGCCGCTCCTGTCTTCTCCGGGGCCTTTTCCCAAGTGCTGCTTTCCAACCTATTTGGTACCTTTGCGTGAAAGGGAAGCCGTTCAGAAGCCAAATATTTCCACCCGCAGAGTGATGTTCCCAGCAGGGAAAGGGGCCCAAGTCAAGGGCATGGGGTGGGAGGGGGTGGAAGTCGCCACGTGGCAACCTGCAGGTTCTGGGAAGCTGCAGCCATCCCCCATCCCCCCGGGGCCAAAAAGGTTGTGAGAAGCCCTGGGGCAGGAGGAGGGAGAGCTCCCTGTTCTTGGAGAAGCAGACTTTTAACCCTGCCAACCAAGCTCAGCTTTGCAATCCTGGAGGTCAGGGTACCTGGGACAGTCTGTGTCACTTTCCAACCAGAAATCAGCTCAAACGTTTTCAGAAATGTATGCATGTGGGGACCAGAGGGGGGGGAGGCTCCTCCTTCTAGCATGTTCCTGGCCTCAGGATCACGCATGGTTGGGATCCTTCGGACCATCCTGAGTGCCACGGGCCTTGTCCGTCTCCTCCACAGGCTTTTTGATCCCCAGGTGGACATTGTGCAAGCGGAGTGGTCGCCCTTCCGAAAGACCACGTGGCTGAAGCCTCTCCTGGTGGACCTGTCACCCTGGCGGACGAAGCTCCAGGAGATTGAGGACTCGCTGGACAACCAGACGGAGGTGGTCTTCATTGCCGACTTCCCAGGTAGCCTCTTGGCCTCTATGCCCTTTTGGAAGGAAACGCTTTGTCCAGGCTCAGCTGAGGCAGCAAGCCTCTTGCTTGTTCCGGGCCGTGGATCTGGGCTTCCCTGGGGTGTCCGCTCGCAGGCTTCCGACTTCTTTTGACTGCTGGCGAGGAGGGCCCAGCTGCTCTCCTCAGCAGAGGAACCCTGAGGCGGCTCTGGGCCTAACTGGCTCTTCGGGACACCGCCAGTTACTCCTCTCCCCGTTGCCCTTTTGGCAGGTCTGCACCTGGAGAATTTTGTCAGCGAGGACCTTGGCAACACCAGCCTCCATTTGCTGAAGGGAGAGGTCACCGTAGAGATGGTGAACACCCAGAAGAACCATACTCTACGGGAGGGAGACCGGATACAGGTGAGGGTCAGGCTGAAGGCAGTGCCTTCCTCAGGATGGGTCGTCTGGAAGGCACAAGACCTCGCTGCCTGGGCTGCCCGCTCTCTCTCTCTCTTCCCCACAGCTGCCACCTGGGGAGTACCACAAAGTCTACACCGTCTCTCAGGAGCCCTCCTGCTACATGTATGTGTACGTCAACACCACCGAGGCGGCCCTGGAGCAGAACTTCACTCGCCTCCAGGAGCTGAGGGAGAAGGTGCAGAATGGGACGGGTGAGTCTCCCCCCCCCCCCGAGGCGGGCAGGTGGTTTGGAGCCCCCTCTGGTCCCCAGCAGCCCAGCCCCTCCCTCGTTTCCCAGGCGGGGGAATGGGCTGCCCCCTTCCCCAAGAGGACATGGTCGGAGGGTCAACCCTAACCCTCCCCTCCCTTTGCCTCCCCCAGAGACGGAGCCTCTCCCTCCGGAGCTGCAGCCCATCCTGGACAGCTCCCTGGAGAACGTGACCCAAGCCGACCCGGTGGTGGAGGCCTTCCTTCGGCGCGAGCGGCGCCTGGCGGAGCTCCAGAAGCGGCGCAACGCCACGCTGGTGGAGCGCTTCCACCGTTTCACGGCCAAGAAGTACTTCGTTTTCCGCAGGAGGTAAGGAGAGGCCTTTTGCTCGGAGCCGGTCACGTGGGCGGAGAAGGAGCCTTCTCCGGATGGAGTTCTGATGTCATTCTCCGCTTCGTGGACTCTGGTTTCGCAGCCATACGTTCCTGCTTGGCAGCTGAGGCGGCCCCAGCCCTCTTGGGAGCCCCGCATCTCTCCTCCTGCTCCTCCCCCTGAGGTGGTGTCCCAGCTGGGGGGGCTGAGGGTAGCGGATGCAGCTGTTCTGAGCAGGGCCACCGTGAGGGTTCGGTCGGGGCCTCAAGGGAGACCTTTTGGGCATCCTCGCTCCATGAATTCCAGGAGAAACTGGCAGGCTGGGTCGGACTCGGCTTTCCTCTTCGTCTGGCCCACTCTGGTTCTTGGCAAGGGATGGCGGGGGGGGGGGACGCGCATCCGTAGAGTATCCTCCAGAGTTTGACTTTGGGGTGGTGCTCCTGACCTGCCACCTTAAAGAGGCTTAGAAGAGAACACACCAGCCAAGATATTTAACTGCACACTGTGGCCTTTTTTCATCATGGGGGTTTCACAATCTTCCCATTCGCCTGCTCGTGACTTGAGAGTGCAGCTTGGATCTTGTGGGTGGCTTTTATCTATTTTCATTCTGGGGTGACTGGAAGGATAGGCATGTTCCTCCAGTAAAGCCAGCTGGGCTGCTCCTGGACATTTCTGTCCGTTCCTCCACAGCCTCCTGATGACCTGGATTTCCCTACGGAACTTGGTGTGGGGCCGCCCCTCGCTGGAGCAGCTGGCGCAGGAGGTGGCCTACGCGAACATGCAGCAGACGGAGGCATCGGCAGCTGACCAGATGGACGCCCAGCCCAAAGGCCAGGAGCGCTCCGAACTCTGAGCCCTGCACGCTACCTCATCCACACCACTAGCACCCACCGCCGCCGGAGGGGCAGTCCCCTTGTGGGGCCAGGGAGCCAGTCCCTCTCGCGGCTGGACGGTGCCGAAGCCGTCTTGGCCAGCTGGACGCCTGAGTGAAGGTCCGAGCACAAGGCCGCTCCCTTTTCTAGACTCTTCAGCTCCCACTCTTGGCCACGGGACCACCAAGCCACGGCCTCCTCTCCCAGCCGGCATCCTTGCAGGATTGACGTCCCTCTAAACAGGGGCAGGGACAGGCCTGGGATAATGGGTGGGGTGAGGAATGGTTTCTCAAGGCATTCATTTTAAAGGATCCTGCTTCTCCGCACAGGCTCATCTGAGGGGAAGGTGGCTTTCATGGTGGTTGCGAGGCCCTCCTCACCTTTCTGAGGTGGCCAGAACTTTCGGTGGATCAAGAGCACACACACCCCTGCACATAATGCCAAAGGCGCCCAGCCCTGGCAGCCATTCCCAGGCCGCTCTCCCCAGACTCGATGACGCACACTTCACTCTCTTCAGAAGCAGCGAGGAGGCGGAAGTGGGACGGCTGCTCTTCCCCCCCCCCCCGCATGAGCAGCCCTGACCGGGGGGACCTGCTTGGTGTTCTTAAAGGAGGGAGCCATGCGGTCTGAAAGAGAGAGACCTGACTCAGCCTAGAAAAGAGAAATGTGTGCTGGTGTCTAGGAAAACGCCGGCCACACTGGGGCGGCAGGACTTTGCTCAAAGAGCGCACAAGGTTTTGAGAGTTCTATTGCTCCGTTCGTTAAGCTGGAAGTGATGTGGGGGGGGGCAGGGAAGGGGGGAAATAAAAAGAGAAGACGGACCACGACCTGCCGTCCAAGAGTTCCTGTCAGCGATCCTTGGGGGGCTGAACCCGGGACCTTTTAAACATGCAACACTTTTAGGATGGGAACTCTTGTCCCAACCTGAAAGGTCCATGACCACCCCTTACTCCCCCTGCTGCTCTCTCCCCCCCCCCCCGTCTTCATTTCAGGGGGAAGGAGGTCTGGCACCTCCCTGACTGGGTTAGTCGGCTGAGGGGGAGCTGTGGTCCCGGAACACCACTCTGCCCACTTTGAAAGGAGCATCTATGAAGTCTAGAAAAGGGGAGGAGGCTGGTATGGCATCCAGCATCTTTGGTTTTGTATTAAAAAGTGCATTGTGTACAAGACACGCAGGTGTCGGCAGCTGCCCTTTGTCCTCTCTCCTTGTCCGGGGGGGGAGGGGGGTCTCCTGGGACTCCAGAAGAAATTGCCCCAGGAGAAGGCAAAGCAGCCTACCCACACAGGAGAGAGTGTGGTCGCTCCCGAGGGCAGGAGGAGAACTGGGGGGGGGGGGATAGTGGCAAAAGCAGCTTTTCGCCAGACACAGCTTCCTCCAAGGGGCTGGAGCCCGTTCAAGAGGTGGTCTTGAGAGGTCACCAGGGCCAGCTCCTCCTGTAGGGCTCCTGGTTGTGTGCGCGTGCACACACATGCATCCAGCAGGCCACCCCCTAGCCTGTGTTCTTGAAGACTTCCAGAGAGAGAGGTGGCTGTCTCTGTAGCCCACCTACTGTCACTGTCAGGAAGAGGCTTCTACTCTCTGGCCAACATCCGCTCTCCTGCTTTTTTAGACGAGAGGTTCTAGGCCTGCCCCCGGCAGCAACAGGGGCAACATCGTCACAGCCCCTCACACTTTCTGGGACTTTCCTCTTCTCTGGGGGTGGGGACCTGAGGACCTGCTTTCAGGTGGAGAGACTTCATTCTTCCCAGACTGACAGCAACAGTCGGACTATTCCACAGGGCAGCTCCGTCGCGTCGCTCCCTTTGCGAGCAGCTGCTTAGGCTGCTGGACCATTAGGTAGAACTCTGCTGGGGCAAGGAAGTGGACGATGCTAGTAAAAGGTCTTGGACCTCTCTTTGCAACATTTATTTCAGATTCCCAGTAACATGGCATGTTAAAACAAAGATAAATCATAGCCGTTATTAAAGCTGTTTTTTTTTAACACCTACAAACCCACACCAGTGAGTGCTTTAATTATCACAGCTTATACTTGCTTCCGAAGGTGTTTAAAAACAGTTCTCGCTCGCTCGCTCCCTCCCTCCCTCCCCCAGACCTTCCACAAGGGCAATAAATTACAACCCCTGGCCAAGTGGCCGACACTTCGGTCCCAGAAAAGGCCTGGGCTGAGCCAGGCAGCTACTCGCTCCGCTCTTTCGGCTCCCGATACTTCCACTGGATGTAGTCAAAGATGTCCTTCTCGCTGTCGACAGGGAGAGGCTCCCCAGCAACCCCTGCAAACACAAGGCCACAGGGGCTGCCTCAGTGGCCCAGGAGGCAACCACTCTCGGGGGTGGGGGTGGGGGTGGGGAGGCCACTCTGCCTGTACTCCAAGGGGACCAAGCGGCGGACAGGCAGTGAAGGTGAGGACAGTAATCCACCCTGCTCTACACACACACAAACACACCCTTTTTCTAGTCTTGCCCTAGAGAGATTTATCTGCCTTTTTGGACCTAGGAGTCTCATAAGAGTTGTGGCATCGGGCAGAAAAATACCCTCTTCTTCCTCCTCCTCCTTGAACACAAACTGGAGGGCGAAGGCCGCCGACTCACCTGTGACACCCAAAGGCCGGATGGTGTACTCGTTGAGGGTGAAGCCCATCTCCAAGGCGTGGGCCCGCATGTTCTTGTTAAAGATGTCACTTCCCGTGAAGTACAGGACTCCGCAGTAATACTGGTCCTTGGGAATCAACCTAGAGCGTCGACAAGAAAGGGATGAGCTTTGGGAGAGAGGGATGTGCAGAAGCGAAGGCCCTGCTCTCCCACCTCACCCCTTTCAATCGAGGAAGCCCCCGACCTCTCTAGGACTGCGGTCGCCAACGTCCCAGCTAACATGAGATGAGGACACAGTTCTGGTGCCTGCTAAAGAAACCTGGCAGCTGAGGTCAAAATGCCACCAGCCTTGGCAAGCACCAGAGAGGAGGCAGCGTGGCCTGTCGAAGGGAGCCCACGAGATCACCGTGCCCCTCCTCCTCCTCCTCCTGCTCCTAACTCGGCCCGCCGCTGGCCTCTTTGACTTTCTCCTTCTCCCGCTCTCCTGGGGCTGATTCCATTTCAGGCTGACGGGTGACTCTCTGGATGTGTCCCGTCCCTCTTTTCCGAGCCCCTCCAATCCCAGCAGCCTCTACTTAATGCCCCACTGGAGGCATCCCCCGTCCTGCTTAAGACTCACCGGATATCAATTCTCCTATAAGGGTAATCGGTTCCCCCCTCTTTGCTGGGGAGTCGACATACTCCCTAGAAGGGGATGAAAACAAGACAAAGCAAATGTTAAAGAGGACTCACCAGAGCTTCCGTCAAGCACACGGCTCCTCAACAGCATCTATCTGCAAAGAAATCCGCTGTCTACACTTCTGCCACTTTGGGACTTCAAAGGAGCCAGAAGCTGGCACCTGGCCTCGCCTCTGGAGCATGAAGAAGCGTGCAGTTTACACAGGAGGCTTCCAGGCCTCTTGTCTGGGAGGTGGATTAGGAGACACGCTGTGGCAGCAGCTCTACTTCCTCTCCGGGTGCCCTGGGGAGGCAGCCATGCCCATCTCTCCCAGGGTCCTTGGCCCAAGCCGGGCCCCCATCCCCCATGCAAACAGGCAGTGAATGGCCTCAGAACAGCAGGCGAAGCAAGCAAGAACCAGCGCAGTAACAAACTTGTATTAAAGTTACAACAGCAAAACAGCAAAACTGTGTGCATGTTTTTCCTGCCAGAAGAAACATGGGCAGGGGTGAAGACTAAACGGAAATTCTGGAAGAAAACCCCCTGGTGGTGATGAGAGGCGGGGCTGAAGGCAACCTGCTCACCCCAACTGGAGCGACCCAATGACTTGGTGGCTGATGCTGACCTACATCTACGGATGGAAAGGGCCTGGGAAGAGTGACGGTGACACCGCCCATCCAGCCCATGAGACCAGACGTCTGCCACAGACACATAAAAGTAGAGAGGAAGCTCAGCGAAACCTCTCCATAGTAGAGAAGGTGCGGATTTTGCTCCAAAGGATGTTTCTGCTTGCATTTTGTGATAAAACCCACACGAAAGGGAGCGTTAAGCCTCCGCCTGCTGGCAGAGAGCCTTTTGCTGAAAGACCAAACCTCGATTTCCCTGTAGCCAGAGAGGTGCCAGCCTGCCTACTCGGTGGATCCTGCAGGAAAGTTTTAATGGAATAACTCCCCTCTGGGGTGAGTAGGAAAAGGGTGGGGGTAGGAAAAGGGTGGGGGTGGGCCCGTGGGCCCTCCCCAGGCTTCTCATGGAAGAAAGGCATCTGGGCACGAGGCGGTTCAAGCCGCCTCCACCTCAGAGGAGGGCGGCTAGGGAGAGAAAGAGCAGAGACCGGAGCCTGCTCCTCCTCCCACCCACGGGGTCTCCTGCACAACTGAGACCGGCCACGAGAACACTCACCATGAACTTGGTGTCCCCCTTGGATAGCGTGTCAGTCACAAAGTGGATCTTTTCCAGCTGCTCCACAATTTGATGCAAAAGCTTTGGCTTTGGAAGCAAAAAACATGGGTCACAACCGAGAAGGAAACAAAACGTGCCTCAAAATTCAAACAGGGGAGGCTTGAGCTGCACCTGAGAGGAACAAAAACGGCTTCTTCCCTTGTACAGACTATGGAGGGAGGCAGGTTGCCTTGTAAACAACCTTTTCAAGGACATCCAGGTTGTCTAGTGCAGTGGTTCTTAACCTTGGGTTACTCAGGCGTTTTTGGACTGCAACTCCCAGAAGCCTTCACCGCCAGCTGTGCTGGCTGGGGTTTCTGGGAGTTGCAGTTCAAAACACCTGAGTAACCCAAGGTTAAGAACCACTGGTCTAGTGAGGCTTCATACTCCATCTCCATTTTCGCTCTCCTCCTCATTCTTATTGTTGTACTTTCCCAATTTTACCACTTAAAACAATTCCTTTTTGTTCAGACTCATCTTGTGATTATGGCATCCATGTCAAATGCCCTCCCCTATCCATGTTTTGGTCCCTGTTCCCACCCTCCTGACGAGGCTGGAGCAGGTGAGCCCAAGTGCACAGTTCCAGGTGCCGGCCCAGCCCAGCCCCAAACCGCTGGGCCCCTTTCCAAGTCCACGGATGTCTGCTGCACGGAGCAGCACGCTCCGGAAAGAGCACTCACCTGCTTGGAGGACTCCGACGTGAAGTCTGGATGAGTCAGGAGGATATCCATGTCCCCACTGGATTCTGCACCTTTCAGAACAGAGTAGAAAGAGACAGTGAGCGCTGCTCTGGAAACTCCGTTTGCACGTTCAGAACGATACACCCTGCATGACAGACTGCCTTCACGTTTCCTGCCTCCACAACTGAATCCTGCCTTGGTTTTGAAAGCTTATCGACAGCGCTGTCTGCCGTCAAAGGGCTGAGCTCAGGCTGGGATGTCCAGCAACAGACGTAAATAGGAGAACAGAATAAAGCACAAGGGGATGTCCTGACTTCTGCCTCCTGCTTTCCTCCTCTCTCCTTACTTTTGGAATCGGAGTCTGTATAAACCAAAAACGTTCAAGGTCCCAAGAGACTCCCAAGGGAGCAGCACAGAGACCTTCCCAGCAGACCCGACCTTACATTTCTAGCCATAAGAATCTGAACCACCCACAGAGCCGGTGGGTCACGACAGCGGGACAGCCGGCCAGGAATACCAACCTCGACGGAAACTGCCACACACAGTAGCAATGTATCTGGGGTCCACTTCCTTTACCTCACGTAATACAATTTCCTGGGGCAGAGAAAACAAATAACGTTAAAGACGGTCCCCTCTCTGTTGCTAACTTCATGGCTTTTCCCTCAGAGTGAGGGAGAAAGCGCCGACATCTTTTCTCACCTGCATCTCCAACATTTCTTCCCGAGGAATTCTTTTCTCAAAATCTTCAAAGTATCTACCCATTGTTTATAAAAGAAAAAAAGGAGCAGTGGTTGTAACTCTCGGCACATTTATTCTGAAGAAAAAAAGGTAAAGGTAAAGGTTCCCCTTGACAATTTTTGTCCAGTCGTGTCCGACTCTACGGGGCGGCGCTCATCCCGCTCTTCAAGCCATAGAGCCAGCGTTTTGTCTGAAGACAATCTTCCGTGGTCACATGGCCAGTGTGATTTAGACACGGAACACTGTTTACCTTCCCACCGAGGTGGTCCCTATTTATCTACTCGCATTTGCATGCTTTCGAACCGCTAGGTTGGCGGGAGCTGGGACAAGCGACGGGTGCTCATTCCGTTGCGTGGATTCGATCTTACAACTGCCGGATCTTCTGACCCTGCAGCACAGGCTTCTGCGGTTTAGCCCACAGCGCCACCACGTCCCTATTCTGAAGAAAATGCCACTGAAATCCACATTCAGAAACAACATGGCAACCGAGGGCATCCTTAAGTTGAATTCAAAGGCCGCCCCGAGTGCCTCTGAGGCTCCTCTCTGGTCATCCAGTCAAGGGTGGGGCAACTCCAGGAGATCCTGCAGCAAATCCCAGCCCGAGACACTTCCCTGGTGGAACTGGACAAGTCTGGCAGCAAACTGATAAAAGCCCTTTAATCTACTGGTTGGGGGGAGGGGGGGAGAACCTCACTTACTCTTAGACAACCCGTTGGCTTATTCTACAGAGCTTTTACTGCCTCAGGTGGGGGACTAATTCAGCAGTAACCTTGCCTGTACAGCAGGGATCATTTACTTAATTAGACCGGATAATTGCACAAGAAATTTGGTATCACAGTATTTCAAGGAACATCCTTTAAGGTTATGATAAATGCTTATTGACACTGGAAGGTCACAGAAACAGCTGACCATTTTTAAAAAAAAAATTCAGTGAGGTGGAATTCCACATTAGTAGCAAACTAAACATTGGCCCAGTTTTGCTCATCGAAGCAGTCTTTAAGTGATACTTCTATTTCTAGGAAAACATGTACTCAAGTAAGGACAAATGCCTAAACCAAAATCTTCCACGAACAAAGCACCCAGGTCTTACTTCAATCCAATTCGCTGATGATGGTTCAGTTTATGCTCATTTTTCTTTAGATCTGGAAGGAGAAGCAGAGGCAGGAATTGGCGAAGGGTTTCTTAAGCTGGCACCAGGGAGGCAGTCCTATGGCTTGCCCTTTTTGGGTTAGGTTTAGGGCTTTGATCTTTCTCTCGTTCAGAAAAAAAAATGAAAAGGAGGGGTTGGTATCACAGCCCTAGCTTGGTTTCTCTGTCAGATCACATATTCCACCATGTAACACAATGTGCTCTCATGCAGGCTTTCAAAAGCATGCTCCTAGCCAACATTTTGGCCATGTGTATTCTTTTTCAAGACAGGACACTGCCATAAAGATCTATACCTGTCCTACAATCTCTAAAAAATAATTAACCCCCCCCCCAATCCATTTGAGCTACTTAAGTCCAACCAACAGAAGAGGCGGGGGCGGGCGGGGAGATATACTCCATGTGAGCTGCACAAAGAGCAGGCCCCAGAAATGGAACCTTCCTTTTGGAAAAATCAAGAAGTGTCTCTTGGAGGCCGAAGAAAAAGCTAGCCAGCCGTTCCCCCTCCAAAGGGGAGTTCCAGAGAAGAGCCCCCCCCCCCCCCCACACACACACATAGAGGAGGACTTCACCGGGGGCACCCTCTGGTTGGACTTTGGGCAGCAAAGGACACCTTTGAGTGAGGAATCACCTTGGAACAATGGAGGCACTCATTCAATGACTCAATGTATCTCTCTGTGTGTAAATAAAAATTAGGTAAGCAAAATAATGTGCGGAGGGACGAGGAGAAACAAGGAAGTGAGTCTGGCATAATCAGAATGGCATGAATTTACGATGAGGAGGGCCATGTACTTTCACCAAGCTCTCTTTCTCACTGGGGCTGTAGACAAACACAGCATGCCTGGGTCAATGCTATTTAACAAAACAAGAATTCTTAAGAGGAAGAACATTTTTAAAAAAAGAGGATTGGGCCACGCCCACTTGTTCCCAAAGGCTTCCAAAAAACCAAGGCCAGGAGATGAGCTGGCGCAGACTTCTAAAATGTCCAGCACTGGCGAAACACTGGGCAACAGCTTTGAGGGGATGAGCCTTAGTTGACAAGTCTCCCCAACTGGACCTTTGCAAAGGGGTAAGAAACATGGAAGCAATTTGTGTGGCTGCCAGCCAATGAACCACTTGTACCCTCCCCACTTAAGAGGCAATTCATGGAGGACTTACCTTCTAGAGTCTTAATTCCTTCCTCCACGAATTTCCTGGCAGCAGCAGGACTGAAAAACAACAAGGCAGTGGGTCACCAGGTGGGACAGAACCCGAGGCCAGCTTTCCTTCAGCCACTTAATCCAGATCCAGCTGATGTCCAGGCGTAAACAGCACAAGTATTTCAGGAAGAAATAGGATAAGTAACCAGAGAAGAGGATGAAAGCCACAGCACTCCAAGGGGGAGGAAAGTTCAGAGAGGTCTCCAGCCCAACAATCATGGAGTCAGTCTTGTTCTTAAAATGCCCATACCCTTACCCTATGCCAGTCACTCTGGTCAGGAAATTGATAGAAGAGCTGGTATCATCTTGTCGAATCTAGCGAGGAAGGGAGGACAGAATCACATGCCTGCAAGACCGCACTGTGAAGTTCACATATACACATCAGACAAAGATGGTCTCTGGCTGAGAAACACTGGGTGTTGCACATGAGTTAACAGACAGAAAGAGCTACTCTCTCCCACTCCCACTCCCCTACACAACAGTGTGGGAGAGCACAAGAAGAAACAACAATGAGCTCAGAAGCCTGATTTTCAGGGCCCAAGGGCCATGTGCAGGAATGGACATCTGGAAATCTGGACATCCCCACCTCCTGTCAGTAGAAACAGCAGTAAGCCAAGTAGATGTTTTGGCTCAACATGTGTAAGAAGACGGCTTCCGATAGACTGATTGGGGAAGAGAGACATTGAAGCAGATATCATAACTGTCAACTGCGTATTCAGTCTTCCACAGAAACAGTTGTATTTTTAGTATTTGACTTGCCAATTCAAACATGCTCATCTATGCAAAATGAACTTACAATACCCACAGACTTACCTTTTCCAGCTTGCGTAGTTTCCCAGTAGATAAAAACTCATCTATCTTTTCAGCAATTTTAGCTCCCACACCATCCTGAAAAACATACATGACATGTGATCAAATCCAAGAGAGCTCAATGTGCAAATATTATATAAAATAGCTCTTAAAATGCATAACCTCCTCCTTTTATGCTAAAAATTGCTTTAACTTGGAGAGGTTAAGTCAGATCTGAGGTAGACAACCAAACCACAGAAGTTAAAAAAGAACTTTTATCATATGATAGACTTGAAAAAGAGAACCACACATCCTTCCTTCATCCAGACTTACTAGTTTCTTTGCTTCAGCCCCACTTTTTATCTTGGTTGGATACTTGGATATCACAGAAGCTGCTTTCCTGCATAAAGCAATTAAAAAAAACCCCCCTGAGTCTAGAGTCCAGCTGCACAATCCACTCAGACTGCTCCCTCTGGAAGCATGCACTCTTAAGCAGGTTTCTCACTATGGTTCAGTGGTAGTGCACATTCCAGAAGGATTCAATCCCTGCCATCTCCAGGAAAGAATCTTGCATGCAGTCCTGAGGATGTGCTGCCAAGCCATGCTAATGATGCTGGGCTAGATTGGGTTAAAGATCTGACTCAAAATACAGCAGCGTCCTGTGAAAACTGCTAAAAACAGTTCTGTAAACATCCTGACTTGGCCCGAAAGCAAGACTGGGCACACATTTATCAGCACACAGAGTTCACCCTAAGAGTGCCTGGTAGTGCTTGCAGGGGCCATCTTTCCAGCCTGCATCTTACAAGAAAGAAAAACTTCAATTCCTGAGAACAGTCACATCACATACAATAAATGTTACCAGCGTGCTGCCTGTCTTACAGATTTCACAAGCTTGTTTCAGAGTAAAACAAGACGCTGTACGGCAAATCATTGCAAAATAACAGGTGTGCGAGGCTCTTGTTGAACTGTCTACAATAATTCCTGGAGGGATTCCAACCAAAGCATACGGTTCCCCCACATGCAGCTTTTACCTGTAGGCATTGTACTTGTGAATGGCTCTATTCACATTCCTCTCGTAATTGGCCAGTTCTGAAAAGAGAGAACCCATTTCAACGGTAGCAATTAACATCAACTGGCAGAGGCACGAGGACTAGGAAAGAGTCCGGCGACAGGAGGCACAGCCTGGCCCTTCCCTCTTTCTCCCAGAACCACTGGACCGATGGACTGGCAACAGGGGTTCTTAACCTTGGGTTACTCAGAAGTTTTTGGACTGCAACTCCCAGAAGCCTTCACCACCAGCTGCCCTGACTGGGGTTTCTGGGAGTTGCAGTTCAAAAGCGTCCGAGTAACAAAGGTGAAGAACCACTGATGTCCGAGGCGAACGCCCCCCTTGTCAGGAAGCCCTCCAGAGGAACCTCCTCCTCTCAGGCTGCCAGGCTCCGGTGCTTTCCTATCAGGGCTTATTGTTTCTGCTGGACATCCTGCCCCCCCCCCCCGTTTCTTCCTCCCCTCCCCCCCCCCGTTACGTGTCTCCTTCTCGTGTCCTGCTTCTGGGGGGGGGGGGGAGATTCAAGGAATCGAGCTCTGCAGGGAGGCGCCGAAGGGGAAGGGAGCGAGGCCCGTGAGGGTTCGGGAGCGTGCCCCGCGTCCCCCCTCCCTCCCTCCCTCCCTCCCTCGGAGCCCCCTCCCCCGCCCGACCCACCGCTGAGGAAGTCCGTGATCCCCTCGTTGGGGTTCTCCTGCGGCGCCTTGCGCTTGCTCATGGCGGATCCGGGCCGGCCGCGGCCGCTTCCGGTCGGAGGGGCTGGGTTCCGCTTCCGCCAAGCGCCGCTGTCATGGCAACTCCCCGGCCCGACGAGCGCTCCGGAGAGAGAGGACGGGGTCCTTTCGCCAACGGCAACCCGGAAGTCGCCTATTCAGACAACACGGATGTTCTCTACACTTTCGTAGCTCGTGGGAGCGCCCGGAAAGGGCACCCGCGCATGCGCCAAGGAGCCTCCCCGGCGACAGGAGACGA
Organism: Pogona vitticeps; assembly: GCF_051106095.1. NCBI lineage: Eukaryota > Metazoa > Chordata > Lepidosauria > Squamata > Agamidae > Pogona > Pogona vitticeps. Next base: position 636,949 of record NC_135790.1, read on the forward strand.
TGTGAGTATGCGGGCGGCCGCCTCGCCCTCCTCGACCGTTTCGGGTCGCGTTTCTTCGGCCCGGGTGCTAACCGCGCTTTGTCTCCTTCCCCCCCCCCGGCAGGGCGAAGGTCACCTTCAAGGTCACGCTCACCTCCGACCCGCGGCTGCCTTACAAAGTGTGAGTCTTGCCCTGGCCGAAGCACGGCAGTGGCTCTGCCTAGGGCGCATGCGCGGGCCCGTGTGACACGTCTCCCCTAGGAGGGAGTGCGGTGGGGTGGAGGGGAGGGGGGGGCAGCACGGTGACGTCACGTCCGGTTTTGAATTGCCAGGCAACGCCCTAGGAAAAGGGTCCCAGGAGCCGGTGGAGGGCAGGGTGGTTTTGATTTAAATCCCATTTAAAGTAAATAAAAAATGGGATTATTTTTACGATTTAAATATCGAACTTTTTAAATGACTTAAATATTAACGTCGGATTTTTTAAAATTTAAATTGATTTTTTTTTCTTTAAGCCTTGGTTTTTATCCCCTGGGTGGAAGGGCTGGAAAATCTCTCTGAGCATTAAAACAGCTGCAGGAGTGTCCCTTCTGGGCTCAGTCCCTCTCCTGCCCCGAAAGAAGATCCTCGTCAGCAACTTCTGGGGTGTCCAGCCCCGCACTTTCAGAGGCATCATCCCCTAAATCAAAACTTCCTCTTCTGGTGTTTGGTACAAGAAATCGACGTGGCTGCCTCTTCCCTCGGGGTGCTCTTGGATTGCAGCCACCCCCACCTCACTGCCCAGGCAGCAAAGGAGCTGCCCCCCCCCCCCCCCAAAAGTAGCCTTCTCAAGCTGTCCAAAGCAAACTGGGAAACTAAAGCCATGGCGTGACACCGCAGTCCTCCCTCAGCCACAACATGTTTAAAGTGATCTCTGGTTCATTTTAAGAGGTTTTTCCTACTATTCCAGTGTGGGGAGGGGAGGCGGGACCATGGCTGAATTTCACACGGCCTGTGATGCTTTGCAAATGTCATGCACTTGACTTGCAGCAGTAATGCAGCCAGAATCACCTCCTTTCCTGAAGCGCTGAGGAGCATGGCTTGACCACTTCAGGCTTCAACGGAGTTGGTTCCTGGTTGGCATTGGATGAGGCTGCCTTTTATTTTTAATGGCACGTAAGTGGGACGGGTCATGAAGAAGGGCAAACACTAGTCCTCTGTAGGTCAATGTTTTAGGCTTAGTGCTATCTTTGTAGAATGTGTTAAGAGAAAGCTAGTAATTCATGGCGACATGGTCACATTTCTTTCTGTTAGGGAACTAATGCTTTAATTGTGATTTCCTGTAGATTAAGTGTCCCTGAGAGTACACCTTTCACTGCTGTCTTGAAATTTGCTGCAGAAGAAGTGAGTTTTATTTCCAAACGCTATACCCATGATTGCATTTGTTCACCTAAAATATGTAATGTTTTTTTTCTAGGTAGAAATTTGTTTTCTAAGAAAAGCAGAATCATACTGATAGTCTTTTTGTATAAGGCATACTGGGAGAAGGACTGCTCAGATATTGTGGTTTTTTTTAAAATATTGTTTTATGCTTTTCCCCCCGTAGTTCAAAGTCCCTGCAGCTACAAGTGCCATCATAACAAATGGTGAGTGTCTTTGGTACCATAACTTAATAAATCCTGAGCCAGATTAAAAGGTAGGGGGTCAGGCATTTGCTGAGCATCTCCCTCCCTGCCCTCCATTCTAGATGTACCAGCAGCAGGTACATCAAAATATCACCAGCATTTTAAGCCTCTGTGAAGGCAACAGCCAGGAGTAGAAAGCAGCTGGCTAATCATAGCATTGCCTTTGGCTTCCCTTTTTCTGGAGAGATTCAGATGGCTGAGAAGGAAGAAATCCTCCATCAGTTTTGGAGCTTTCCGTTTATCAGAGCTTCATTAAGAAGGAAAGGAAGATGGCTCCAAGGGCTTGCCACACCTCCAAGTCAGTAGTTGATTCATTGGCTTGGCGTGGTTTAAAGCAAAAAGGTTACAAGAGCGATGTTTGGCTGTTACTGGGTACAAGATGTAAAAAGCTGCCTGAAAGGTTTAGCAGCAAGGAGCATGATCCAGAAACTTGGCTGGTCCTTGCTGTTAATGGAACCACAGAGGGCCGTGCTCCTTTGTACATATCACAGGAGTTAAGGAGAGAGGCTCCCTGTGGATATTGTTTAGGCTTTCTGTAGTTAACAGTTGACTTCTCTGAGACAGCTTCAGGCACACTGATCAGTGAGGGGAAAGGTTAATCAAAATTTCTGTGTGTGAATTAACTTGCTTATGTTTCCCCCTAGATGGAATAGGAATAAATCCTGCACAGACAGCAGGTAAGTAAGGACAGAGGTTTTAGTACAATATTATTGAAAGAACGTTTGCTACAGATCACCTACAAACAGCTCAAGGTGAAATCCTGATTTATGTTAATCTGTTACCACAGTAAGAAATAACAGGTTTTGCCATCTTGTAACATTTGTAAAGGGCTTCGTGGTGGCATTGTTAAAGCTGCCTCTCCCAACTTCCTTTAGGAGGGCAAGCTCAGGCACTTCATCGGTTTGCTTTCCCAGAAAGCCTCTTAAGTGTATCTGCATGTTTTCAGTCCACCGCTCTGCTGGATGAGAGAATGTCCAGAGGGCCCTAATAGAGGGAATGAGTGTTAATGTGTTTTTTCTTCTGTGGCCCTTCAGACCAAAGGAGATTTCTTCCCCAATTGTCAGGTACTCTAAAGTCTTATGAACCTTTTTGCCTTAAAAAAGTAAGCACAATCCCCCTAGTGTTGTGTATGTATACTCTTAGGTAACAATGTCCCCTTTTCTCTTGCTAGGAAATGTTTTCCTGAAGCATGGTTCAGAATTACGGCTTATTCCCAGAGATCGTGTTGGGAGATGCTGACATGCATGGAGTCAACGTGGAACTAGATAACCGTAAATAGCAGACAAAAAGAACTGTAAGCTTCTTCACCTACAGCCATCACCCCCATTGCAGAGTGCCCTGCATTTATTTATTTCTTTATGAAATCCTTATCTGCTACCGGTCACACCAAGAAAAAACATTGCCTTCAGACAGGCTGGAGTTCCTTGTCAAAGAAGATGTGAAGGGAGTCCATTGCTAACATACTGTTTGCTCCCATTCAAGTGTGGAACCTTTGGTTGGTGCGCAAAGCTCCCCTTTTCACTTAGATGGAGCAAATGCTAGTGCCCCATCCATGGGGTTTTTGTGTGGAGCTTTATCTTCTGTCGCAGTGAATAAGGAAACCTGCCTATGTGCTCTCCCTGCATGTTTGTACTCATCGTGTGTAGATTAGATCCAAGTCTAACGCAAGACAATTTGATCATGCGTTTAAGAATGTATGTTATCTACTTGTGATGAAAAAAAACCAGCAGTTTTATAATTGTGTTCATCACATGACAGTTCTGAGTTTGATATATTTCAGTTCACACTTTTTGGGGACATGCAGCTGTATTAGGAATTCCGTACTACATTCCAAAAATATTCATTTGAAGACTGTACAGTTTATGTATGGAGAAATGTTGCAAGTGGTGTCTGCATCTTAATCATGCCAGTCTTGGCCCACAGAAATCATAGGTGTGTGCTTTTTCAGATGGCATGCATTTTTAACAAGGAATACATTTAACTTTGTATTTTTGAGGTCACCAGGTCTGATAATACAAAGCTAGAAGTCTGTTTATTGATGCCTTAAGAGAGCAGATAGAAGGAAGGAAGATCTATAGGAATGGATTTGGAAACAAGAGTGTATGTAAATCCCAGAAGTATTATGGGCCAAACTCATTTGCACCCATCATTAAATCTGGGTGTGCTGAGCTCAGATTCTTTCTATCACTGGTTTCATTTCTCTACCTAAACTTACAAAGTTGTGTGTAAAACCCAGCGTCAGTCTGGTAAAAGCATGCGGCCAATCCTCAGTCTCTCTGATTCCTGTCATCAAGGAAAGACTGTGGCACAATGGAACTTCTAGTGCTAACAGGAATGGTGTTGAACTACTCACCTGTATTTTTGGAGCCAAATAAACATGTCCAGCACTGAAGATTCCTGAAAAGTCGTGTCTGTACTCTTGTCTGGTTTAGCTGTCAGTTCATAAACTGAGGCATTACCATCCAGATCCACCACCAAGAGACACAAGAATTGAATTAAGAAATCTCTGGTCAAAGTGAAGAGTGCTTTTTGCACCATGGGAAGATGGCACCAAGAATGATCCGTCGGCTATAATGCGGCTTCTCCATTCCGGCAACACCTCAGTCCATGACCCTTTCAGCTCCTAAGCACAGCCTTTAACAACACTCATCTAGAAAAAAGGCCTTTCCTGTCTTGTATATCCTACTGTTCTGAAATTAAGGCTTCTTAGGGCTCCCACCAGAGAAATATTACCATCCTCGCACCGGGAGTCAAATACTTCCCCACCTTTAAAAACTTCCCAGAAAAAAGAAACCCCGACACAAACTCCACAAAAGAGCACAGCATTTTAAGGAAAAGTTTATCTCCCTCCCTTACAGACGTAATTAAATGTTCTGTACACAAAAGGACAGCTGGATCAGGTTAAAAGTGAGAAACAAAAAGAGCAGGCGGGTCCTCCTCATGGAGAACAGGAATGAGGAAGCAATACATGTGCTTCCAAAGCCCAGCTTCATCTTCCACCCCTGTGTAGGTGGAGCCAGCAGGACAGTTGGCTTCTGGGAGGCTTGCCCTACGGCTTGTGGCCAAGGGCCGGCCCGGCGGTGGCGATGATGGAGGAGCCAGCCAGGCTACTGCCCAGGGTGATGAGCGTGGTTCCAGCTGCCGTGGGCAGGAGGCCCTGGGGAAGCAAGTGCCTGCTCGGGACGCTCTCCCGCGTGTGGAGGATGGTGCTGCTGTCGTCCATGACCGAAGGCACCCTGCCCAGGGTTTCCACGGGTCCTTTGGTCGGGGCCGTCATCTTCTCCCCCCTCTGTCCAAGGGCCCGGTCGCCTTTCATGGCGGTTAGCGTGGAGGTCAAGATGACCGTCTTGGAGGCTGTCTGCAAAACGGGCCGCACTTTGGAATGCACCAGGCTGCAGGCCGTGCTGGCCGGGGTGGAGGTGGCAAAGGTCACCGCTCCAAGAGGGGAAGAGGGGGCGGCGGCGGCGGCTGCCTGAAGGGTGGCGGGCTTCAGGGGGACGGCCGCTGCTTCCGCCATGACAGATTTTGTGAGGGCAGATAGTTTGGCATCTGACATCACATAGAGCGTCTTCATGGGGCTTGTGGTGGTTACTATGGGCGAAGGAGAAGAGAGAGGTCACTGTTTGGGCATCTGTGCCTCAACACCTCTACAATCAAGCTCCAAGCTTCCTACAGAAGGCACTCAGACTCTGAGAAGAAATCCACTCCCCCCCTTCCCCGCCTCCGCCCCCGGTCCTGTTGCCTCCTTAGCAGTGGCAAGAGATAGGACTCCTAAGTCTCAGGCCATGCAGTCGCCCCAGGCCATCCCCAGTCACCATGTATGTCATTGCCTCCCATTTCCCGTTGCGCTTTGGATCAGGAGCCGAGATGGGCCACTTCTTTGGGGTTCTGGTAGAAATACATGTGGCCTCTGCAGGAGGTTACCTCCTCCCTCCTGAGCTCCTAGAGGTGCCGGCTGGGAGGCAGACACCGCCAGGAAAGTGCTTGGCGGGCCACATCCAGCACCCATTACAGAAGACCTTTAAGCCGTGAGGCCCTGCCCGCCTGTGGCATAGCTGCTGTCTCTCACCTACAGCGGCTGCTGAGCTTGGCTGAGATGCCGGATCTGCAGAAGGCATCTCTTTGCTTGCGTGGATTTTTCCAAGCTCCACCTGAGGCAACGGCTTGCCGGCAGAAGCAGCGCTGGAAGCCTGGCCGGCCATGTTCCCCATGGCACCATCTGGAACCTGAAGCAATTTAACATAGATCCATAGGGAGGGATGCTTGAGGGGACATTTCTAACCAGCTAACAGAAGGCCCAAGCGGGTCACTATCGCCACAAACAAAAAGAGTGGGATTCCTGCCCAAATAAGTAAAAGATGAGCATGCCATTCGTTGAGGAAGAGACTCCTTCCTTCCCTCAAAGGTCATCCTTCTGTCCTGTTCCTTTCCGTTCTCTTGTATGTGGAAACAGCTGCCCCTGGCCCTGGCTCAAGACTCCAGCAGCCCCATCGCAAACTAGGCCGCTTAAGTTTAAGGAGGAATAAGGGGGGGGGGACCAAAGAGAGCAGCAAAATCCACCCGGCCGTGGGCTGAGGCGGCTGGTGGAACAGGTGTGTCTCTGTGCTCTCGTTTTGTTTTGCAAACCTCCCACCGTGTCCGAAAATGTTAAAAAGGGTCAGGTAAAACCAAGGTGCATTAACAGTGGTAGAACGACAACAAGCCAAATGCTGCAAAAGGCTTAGCCAACATGCTGGGTCAATAAACAAAAGGGTCTCTGCCTGGTGCCTGAAGGATCTCCCATCTGACAATGCCCGGGAGGGCCCCCAAAATGGAGAAGGGCCTCTCAGCTCCTCAGCCACGCCACCGCTGAGGGAGCCGGAAATGGCGGAGCCCTGGTCAGGAGGCACGGGGCCTAGGACGGTCCCTCAAGGCGGCCTTCGTCAAAGAGGCCGTTAGAAAACGGAGTCGTGCACAAGGCAGCAGCTCCAACCTCCTGCTGAGCCCTCAGATCGGCTGAAGGCTTGGTAGAAACCACAGGAATGCGTGAAGGGATGGAGAGGAGTCTGCTGAAGGCTTATTCTGTGGACACACAACAGCCCCTCTTCTCCCCCCCCCCCGGGACAGCCTCCACCGTTACCTGGAGCGGCTGTGGCAGAGGCGGCAGGAGATGCGGCAGTGGCTCTTCCAGCGGGGGCTGGGCTGCGCCCAGGGGGGCTTGGCTGAGGGTGGCGACCCGGCTGGCCTGTCCCCGCAGGGTCACCGTGATGGTGGTCGGGGCTTTTAAGCCTAGCAGAGGGGAGGGAAGAGTCAGCAGGAGACACACACACACACACACGGCAAGAGCAGCCTCTGGGGGAAGAAGGGATCTGAATGGCCTTTCCTGGAGCAGGCGCCGGAGAGCGCGGAGGAACCGAGGCCGAAGGCACTGGTCAGAGCACAACCTCAACAGGGTTCCTGCCCCTAGCTCTCTCTGTGCGTGCGTGCGTATGTGTGAAAACGACATTTGCCTCTCACCCAAGGAGTTGAAAGGGTTGGCCTTTTACTATCCTAGCCACTTTGTGAGCCAGATCAGGCTGAGAGACTGACTGGCCCACAGGGCTTCCTAATTCAGTGTGGGACGTGCAGCCTGACCATTCCAGGCAGGACGCACACCGGCCGTGATACTATCCTGCATCTCCTCATTCAAAGATTCCAAGCCACAGAAGCCTGGGGGAAATACACCCCCCCCTGCCCAACAACAGCGATCTGCTTGATGCTTCCTCAGTCTTAGGTTTTGAGAGTGACTTCGTTTGGGCTCAGCCAACGTAAACCTGCCCTCTTGCATCCCCGTGTATTCTACGATACACATTCTGGGGGAGGAAACAGGACGGTCACCTTAAAGTGCCGAGGGCAGCCGATTCTTTCATTCATCTTAGTGTGCACACACCAGGGAAGCCCAAAACGGCGCTGTGCTCATCTAAGGGAAAGCTCCATCAGCCCCCCCCCAACCCAGGGTAGAAACACTGGCTCCCTGCTTGGCCACGGCCTTCAGGCTCTTACCTGACCCTTGACCAGAGATGTGAGCCAAGCCAGGAAGGCTGCTTGCCAGTTTGGCCAGCCCTCCATTGGTGAGCAGCTGGTGAATCGTGGTGGGCTTCCCGCTGGCCGAGGTGCCGAGAGAGGACAAGGTTGTGGCAACGGGGATGGTGCGCACCAGGGTGCCTGTGCTGGTGGTGATGGCGCTGAGGTTCTGCAGGGGTGCTGGAGACTTGAGGGCTGAGGTCTGCAAGGTGCCAAAGAGAAGGGGTTGCGAGGAAGAGAAACGGGGCCAGGTGGTTTCCAAAGCCAGAGATGGTAAGCCATCTTCCTTGAAAAACTCCACTCACCTTTAAAAGAAGCAACAGTCCCGTCCCCCCCCCCCGGCCACACCTGCCATGTTCAACAACAAAAAACATCACTTTCTAACACAGATGGGGACTCCTGACTTTTGCAGTTTCTCTCTCTCCCCCATTTTTCATATTTTTGGTGGGTGGGTCATGCAGAAAGCTGGCCCCTCAGACCCATCACAGATGTCGGCCCCGTTTTAAACGAAAGGTTGCTCTATCCAGTTACGCGGGCTAGCTGTGTCGCTCCCAACAGATGCTGGGCGTGCCTGCCGTGTGACAGGCATCCCTTGGGCCAAGAAATACAGATGACGAGACACACCGCCTGCCCCCCTCGCCAGCCTTCCTGCAAAGACAGACGGGGCGACTCAAGCATCCCTTTACCTGGCTTCCTCTGCAGGCTCCCACCTGGCCTCAAATCCTTCTTCCATTTAGATTTCTCCCCAGTGGAATCTGCCTTGCACCTCTCCTCAATTTTGGAACAAACAATCCACTTCAATCAAAATGTGAATGTGGCATGCAGAAGGTGGCAGCGGGGGTGGGGGTGGGTTTGCTTCCCCAAAGCACACCGAGGAGCCTGTTGTCAGTCTCCGTTTCACCCCTCTTCTGTTCTACCTCCACCGCTTCCCACCTGCTGAGCCCCAGATTCCCCCCCCCTCAACCGGGCCCACGCAGGCCTACCTGCACCAGGGGCCCCGCCGCGGCAACGCTCGCTGGGAGAGGGGCTGCTTTCGTGCCGATATCTTGCAGACTGAAACTCAGGCCCTGCAGGAGGCTGCTGGCCGAAGCTGCCCCTGAGGAGACATTGAAGAGAAGAAACAAAAAGACACTCCACACCTGGTTGTGGTCCTGGGGGGCAACGCCTAAGAGGAAGCGGTGCTTTGGCAACCCTGGACAGCCGGCTAAGAGCACCGCCGTCATCTCCTGACTCAGTGGTGGTGGTGGGGATGGGTTGTTTCTAGAGGACATTCGCCCCTCCCGAGCCATCCTTTGTCTCCGCAAACGGAATGTGCGCCCTCTCGGTGGTGGCCCCTCTGGAATACACTCACCCACAACACCCATCCGGGACCCACACTCTTCTCTTTACAAGGACCAATCAAAAGGGTCCCCACTGCTAGCTCTCTCGTATTTATTCTATTATAGGTCATGGTTTTAGTGGTGGTTTTAACTGATGACCCGTATGGATTTTATCTGGAACCGTCAGTGCCCCACTCCTGGTTTCACTTCATGTGGAAGGTTGGCAGGATACAAACTCAGAAAGAAAAATAAATAAATAAATGAAACAGGAGCTCTGCTCCATCTATCACTGTGGCAGAATTCCCAAGGATATTCTGGATAGAATCTCTGATCTAGGACAGCAGCCGCTCTGGAGACCCACCAAGGTGATCAATCGAGGGCGACCCCGAGAGGCCTTCTGGAGAAGGAGACCATTTACCAGCCGTTACCTTGGAGCGCACCGGTGGGCTGAGCCTGCAGGCAAGGAGCGCCGTTGCCCCCCAGTCTGTTCTGCAGAGAATGGAATGCACTCGGGGCTGTGCTGCTCGGGATGGTGGCCGAGGGGCCGGGACTGGCAGCGGGGCTTTCTGCTGCTACAGAAGCAGGCCTGGGGGGGGGGGAGGAGGAACAGAAAGAAAAAAACAACAGTTAAATTACAGGGAAAGCCTCAGCAAGACTCACAGGCAAACCTCTTTCCTCATCCACAATTTCTGTACATGCAGCCACTGCAACTGCGCATAGACCCCGTGTCTCTCTTTGCTCTGGCTCAAAATGTGGGGTTTGCTCCCATGCACGTGGGCCCCCAGAGAGATCTGTTTGGAGAGCCTGCTTTCCAGGACACTCAGGCCCACGGCATGCGCCACGCCGAACGACTTCTCAACACTGCTGACTGTGCTGGGCTAAGAATTCACACATGCACACACGGCAGATCAAAGCAGTGATTCTCAGTCCGTGGGGGTCTGCCCCACCCAAGGGGGCAGATCAATTTTTCAGGGCAGGTATTGTTTGGAAAAACATGCACCTGTTATTTTCTTAGCATGCAGCCCTTTGCATCCTCCTCTGGCAGACAGCACTATGCTTATTACCTACCACTCACCTTTCTTTATGGAATACAGGGATTAAAAAATGAATGTTTTAAATAAAAAGATGTCTGAATATATACACCTTGTTTTCAAAAATGCTATTTCACATTTCCAGTAAAGTTACTGGGGGAAGGTCTGTTTGAAACCGGCCCTGAGACTTTTTTTTTAAATCAAGGCACGGGTTTAAACTGATGGTTAAGGAGAGCCCTGCTGGATCGTTGTGCCAATGGCCCAAGGATGGGGCTACTCAGAGCAAAGAGACCACCCTCTCACATGATCCTGAATCCACCCAGTCAGAGATTCACTGGTACTCACTTGGAAGAGGGAAGCAATCCTGTTGCCTCCTTCGCACTCACCACCGCCTGTCCCAAAGACACAGAAGGAGGCTTCCCTGCAGCCACTGCTGAATAATAATAATAAAGAAGAAGAAGAAGAAGAAGAAGAAGTAGCAAGTGGAATCAAATTCTCCTCTGGCAGCCTTGAACCTCTCAGGCAGAGCATCTAAGAGGCTGGAGGGTATGGCCTCCAGCCCTACAGAAGCTAACACTGAGGGAAGGTACGAGACAGGCCATGACCCTCCTTCTGAAAAGAAGAAACAATCAGACTGCAAACTGCTGCTGATGCTGCTGGAGACGAAGGGCTCTGGGCAAAAATCAGCCCCTACCGCTGAGGATAGGAAACCCAGGCCTTCAGGTCTGAAGGCAGAGGCCCACATTTCCGAGGATCCCACATCTGTGAATAAGATTTCTAGCTTTCCTTTCTATCTAACTCCTCCAGCCTTTCCTGTCTCTTTTTCATTCGCTAGTTCAGAGCAGGGTGACTTAATCCAACACGCATTGCCAGAATGTTTCTAACGTTTTTATAAAATACACAGGGACGGAAACAAGTTAAAATCATGCATTTATTGCAATGGGTTCTCTCTCTCTCTCTTAAAATTTGATACAAATTGATTTTTTATCTTGCATATTCCTCCTGTCCATGTATGGGAAGAGGGAAGTCCTGTTTGGTTCAAGTTTACTTCTGCATTTCATTATTTTCTGTGAAGAGAAATAAAGTTGGATAATTAAAAAAAAGAGAGACTTTCCAAGCTGAAAAATTCATGCTTCAGCGACTGAACACAGATCCGTTAATTCATGCGCTGAAAAAATCAACTGTGGAATTAACCAAGAGTGAAACAGCTTTAGGAGCTTTGGACGTCTCTGGGCCTCGTGCACATGAACAGGTTCATTCCATCCTCTGTGACACACACTGGCCTGCCTCGCAGGGTTGCTAGGACAATATGGCCCAAGCGCTGAGCTCCTGGAAGGATTGGTTTCTAGAGGGAGGGAGGGAAGGATCCACAGGCCTCTCTGGCAAGAACCCCAAGGCCTTCGCTCACTGGCTTCCCCACCCACGTTCTTCACACAGCTGGGCACTCACCGAGTTCACCTTTAGCTCAGGCACTAACATGAATCACTGGGCACGAGGCGGCTGCACTACATGCTAATCCCACTTCTCACTTTACTTGTATTATTTATTTGTTGCCTTTCTTCCCATAGAGGAATCCAGGTGACTCATAACAATTAAAACAGTACAAGAATAAAAGATTTCAAATACTATACAAAACTATATTAAAACACGAACAGTCAAGATTCAAACAGAGGTTTAAAAACACCTTCAAAAATATTTGAAAATATCTACATTTCAAACACAGAGCACTGCTGAGACCTTTATTGCTCAAAAGCCTGGCAAGGTCTCTGCCTGATGATGGCAAGATCAGAGGTGTGTGTGTGGGGGGGCAACCTGGATTCTCAGGGCTGTGCACTTCAAAGCAGCCACCAAGAAGGCCCCCTCCCTTGGAAGGTTCCCCTCATTCTTGGTGAAGCCATTTGCTCACTACTGCACAAGGAAGCCATAGAGGATGTTCATGAAGAGAGCAGTGACCCATCCGAGCCTGCCTGGCCAGCCTACTTGTGGGGGTTTGTCAAGGGCGAAAACAGCATCTTTACTCTCCAACATCTGTGTGTCAGAGGCTTTAAAGGGAAACTGGTCAAAATGCCTGCTTGCTTCACACTGGCTGGAGAAATCTCTCCTCTGTGACCTTCCTTAAGCCCTGGATCTGTGACCACACTGGGAAACCAGCCTCCTCTGTCAAAATATTCCTGAGAACAAGAAAGGGAGTTCTTCCAGTGAAACCGGGCACCAGAGTCTCAGAGGGGTCTTCTTTTCTAGGGCAAGGGGGACGGGAAGTCCCCCGAAGAGACTTTTGGTGAAAACCTCTGAGCTTTTGATTGGTGTGGAAGCAGACCAGATCCCCGAGCAGTTGTGAAAGTCAGCTGGTTCCAGGAAGCAGCACGGCTTCACCCATCTGCCCGAACCACCACGTTGCCCAGGGAACAGCAGCTCATAAACGGAAAGATCCGCAGCAAACGCCGCCACCCCGGATGTCCGGACACCCCTTGTGGCCCATGTAAAAAGGCAGCCCCACAAACAGCTTCCACGGTTAGCAAAGTACCTCCTGGGGTCTCTTTTGCTCCTTTTCCCTTTAGCTTACACAGTACAGCTTTGCCGTTCATTAACCGGGATCCACCAAAGGAGCTAAGGGTGAGTTGGCCCTTCCGCAGACTGCTGCACAACACACAGGTCTCCACCAGACCCTCTGAAACAGAGAGGGCATTCAACGGCCCAAGCGAGCAAGGACTCCTCTTTGGAACAAGAGCCACTGCAAGACAGCCTTTTGGTCTAGCACACATTTGTTTTCTGTCTGTTGGCTTATGGTTTATTTATCTCCTCTGAATCCAAGACGGCAGTGTGCCTCTGGTGTTTTTCATACTCTGTAAATACAAACTGCAAATACAGATGGCTTGTAAAACAATTTACAAAATAAAATTATTCTCTGGAACTAAGCCAATGGACAAGACCTGGCACACTAGCAAGCACAGACCTTTAACTCACCTGCTTTGTCCATGACTAACTTTGCTGGAACTTCAGAAATCCTCCCACGTGCGGCCCCTCTCCCCGTCCTCCCCTCTCCCCTCCTGCCCAGCTCGCTCCAGTTCCCAGGACTCACTTTCTGGTGGTCCCTCGAGAGGCGCTCCATTCCCAGCACCAGCAGCTTCCCCGTGGGAGACGATGGTAACTTTGATTTTGGCCCGCTTAGACGGCTTGCTGCCATGCGTGGGGCTGGGGGCCTGGTGCCGTTTCAACTGCGTTCGTAGCAGGTCTTCCTTCTCGCCAGCCTCCAGCTGCTGCTCCGAAGAGACTGGAAACAGAAGAGGCAAAACAGGTGGCTCATTGGAGATGGAGACCATAGGGCAACAGCCAACACCGCCCCAGAGAGATGCTGTGCGCACCTCTGCAGCTTCCTCCAAGCCACTCTGTGCAAAGCAAGGCCTCTGGGTTCCCTTGAACCAAACAAGCCCCCCTTCTCTGCCACCAAAGCCACCTCCTGCTTCACCAGTCACTGGAACGAAAGATAAATTTTCCACAAGTACCTTCCTCCAATGACAGAAGAGTACGACGGGAGACTGGAAGCAAGAATGAGGGCTTGCAGGACACAGAGGTAGGGGACAACAGGCAAACGCGAGCCGCATCCAGAAAGGCTTCTGACTTCCATTTCAAAACACCACCTGCCTTTTCTACCAGAGGACACCAGGTTCACAGTGTGGCTGCAGCCCCCTAAGGAGAGGAACTAGCAACCAACTCCCAACAAAATCACCAAGACACGCCGGCCATTCTGACAAGGTCTTCTTTGCCTTGGAAATGAGTCTGATTAATTTTGAGCATGACCTGCCTGCAAGCCAACAGGACCAGGACGGGCACGTTAGCACCAAAATATATGCCACAGATAATTTTATTTATTTATTTACTGGATTTCTCTTCCGCCCATCTAAACCAAAGGTCTACTCTTAACCCACAATTAGAAGACTCAAGAGCTCGGAGGGACCTCAAGGGCCATTAAATCCAGTGCCTTGCTGGGTAGGAGACCTACCCCCTAAATTAAGGCTACTTGGGCAGGTGGCCATCAGACTTCCACTTGGAAACCTGCCATGAAGGAGAATCTCCCACCTCTCGAGGCAGCCTTATTCCACTCACAAACAGTGCTCATTGAAAGAACTATTAATACAGAGGAAAACACACACATGCACACGCAGAGGAACCCATTGCATCATAACAACTCCACTCCACTCTGGACACCAGACATCAAAGAGCAGCAACAATGGCAGCAGACAATCACCATGGATTTCCCTCCATAGACTCAAACTGGTTTAGCTGGGTGAGCATTTAGAATTATTCCGTGTATGTGCTTAATTAAACTCCCTGGAAAAGACGCTGATGTTGGGAAAGTGTGAAGGCAAGAGGAGAAGGGGACGACATAGGATGAGATGGTTGGAGAGTGTCATTGAAGTGACCAACATGAGTTTGACCCAACTCCAGGAGGCCGTGGAAGGCAGGAGGGCCTGGCGTGCTCTGGTCCATGGGGTCACCAAGAATCAGACACAACTTAATGACTAAACAACAAAAATGTGCTTAATAGACTTACAGGCTGAGAAAGATATTTTCTTAATTTTAATAACTGATATTTTAGAGATGTATTCCATGCGTTTTGATTCTAAGCATTTTCCTGCAACTTAGGTTTTGCTTTTGAATTATTTCTTATTTGCAACTTTTAATAGTAGCAAGACTTGTGGATGCTTTCAAACTTTGAAGTATTTTGGGCTTCTGGTAGGCAGAAGAGATGTAGACAAACCAAATATTGGCCCAGACCCACTGGGGGCGCCGGCTACGGGCCTGCCATGCAAATTCACAGAAGAAATGAATCATCTACACAGGTGTCCACCTCCTCCCCGTTACAGCAGGGAGTTTGCAGAGGCGTCTCGGAGTCCACCCCACCCCACTACAGGTCCAATGTGCCTGGTTCCCATTTCACAGGGAGGGCCCACAGTCCACCCCTAGGGTGACAACCTGCTGCCTCTGGACCCAGCCGAGGACTACAATAGGCCACAGCAGCAGCAGCAGCAGGAACCTCCTGAGTCCGCTGCTCCCTTCTGGGCTGGCCTGGCGGTCTGCAGCGGCTGGTGTTCCACGGGCAGCACAGAAAACACAGGTGGGCACAGGTCACTCCGGGACGAAGCACCCAGGCCCTCTAGAAAAGCGGTCGTCCCAACCCTGGCCCCATTTTAAAAGAACTGCCAAGGAAGAGATCCTTTACCGGCCATGCAATTTATTTATTCTATTTATATCCCGCCTATCTGGTCACTGCGACACAAGAAGTGCAGTTGGGCATGGGGGGGAAGGTGGGGCTCCTGCCCTAAGCCTGTGTTTCTCATGACTCGGCTAGAGAAGGGCCAGAAGCACCATAGACTCACATCCACCCCGAAGCAGCAGCAGCAGCAGCAGGAAAGAGGGGGCTGGGGGAGGAGAGGGGCGGTGGAGGCAGGAAGAGGGGAGGATACTCACCACCGAGGCATGAAGAGGTGCCAGGAGGAAGAGATTTCCTCACCAGCAAGTTTTGTTTCAGAAAGGCAGCAAACTGAGCTGAAACAAATCAGAGAGAATTACAGTATCACAGCTCATGTTTCCCTGGCAGGGAGGTGGGCCTGGGGAGAGCTCCCCCCCCCCCGGGCCCACCAGGAGAAGAGAACTTGCTGGTGAGGCTGGCAGGCTGGCGTAGGGATAGCAGAGACCTCTCTCGGCACCAAGCTGGAGCGCAACACCTCCGCCTGAGACTCCGACCCCCATCTCACCCCTGGCCAGAGACGGCATCCCTTCCAAGGAGCCAAGTGGGGCTAGCCGTGGGCTTCTGCTTGGGAAAGCGCATGCAGCGTTTCAGAGGTTCCTCTCGCTGGGGCTCCCCTCACCGCATGCTCTTTCAAGTCCTCTGAGACACTTCACTCCCGACCGCATGGAAGATGGGATGGATGCCGTGGGCTCGCCAGCGAAGGGTCATGGCTGTCTGTTCACCATTTGCTCTAAACACAGCGGCAGTTCAGCTCCTGACCTAGAACGCAGGCACACCGCAGAGAGCCCGCTCGTGCCGGCCAGCGGCCACACTACAAACCCTGCCACCGTGAGAGTACCAAGGCTCAGCTGCCCCCAAGATGCCTCGTGGGGTGCCCCGACGTCACACTGCCTGCTAAGAGTTGCAGACTCATTGAGGAAAAGGGATGAAGGGTGAAAGCTGGCTTTGGGGGTTCACGCCTGCTGCTGCTGCTGCTTTTCTTAAGGCGGGGAGCCGTCCTTGCGTCGGGTCAGGAGGCTACCGGGGGCAGGAGTTTGCCCTGGCTGCTCCCGGCATGGGAGGCTCTCCAGCACTCCACCATTTCCCATGCTGACGCCCCAAAGACTGGGGTGGCCAAAGGATGGAAGCTGGCCAAACGGCCAGCCATGGATAGCATATGTTTCTCCCCCTGTGACTCTATGTGATGTGAACCACGAGGCTAGGACCAAAAGAGGTAAGCCTAGCCAACCTGACCCAGGAATTCCTACATCACACGACACCATCACAGACGGGCTGTAGGCCAAGCGGGCCCTCCTTGCAGGAGCCGGTGGCAGCTACCACAGAGAGAACACGCCAAGCAGCCTTTTACTTGCCCAGGCAAGTGGCCCATCTAGACAGCCGACTCTCCTCTTTCGGAGCCTGCTGGCCTCGTGCAAATGCCAAGGTTTGAGAGAGAGAGAGAGAGAGAGACTTCTGCATCCAATGGGCCCTTTTGCAGCCGGCCCGTCGATGGTTCCTCTTAGCAAGCCTGGAGGAACCAACCTACATCGGTGGCCCCCAAGCACCGTCTGCCTCTTCCCCGCTGTGAAAGTGGATCTGCACCGCTCAGTACCAGAGAGAAAGATCGGTTCTCAAAAGTAAAGGGAAGGGAAGCTGCACTGCCGGGCAATGCAAGAGAGGGCAGGGAGCTCCCGAGCGCTTGCCTGGTCATTCAACTGCCAAAGGCGCACAAACACTCAGCCTGGAGAACACCGACCTGCTCCTCGCCCTCTACCGAGCAGTCTATCCCTGCCCTCCCAAGTGCCTGGAAGGAGCCACACTTGCCCTCTGTGGCAAATCACTGAGAGCGAAAGGGAAGAGATCTTTGGATCCCTTGGATTGACCTCTGAGGACGTTTATTTCACGGACCAAACCACACCAAGATCCAAACAGGACGACACAGGCACCTGCCTTGGGTCTCTTCTGATGTCTCTGACAACCTTACGGAGCCTTCTTCCAACAGACAAGTCTGTTTGACAGGTGTCTGGGAGAAGATTCCTGCACCCAACCAACTGGTCAGGGCACACCCGTGCATCTGCACAAGCCTTACTGCAAAAGCATGGAAAAGACACAACTGGGAAGGAAGGAAGGAAGGAGGGAGGGAGGGAGGGAAAACTGGGCAGGAGAGTTCCAAGACTGCTGAGGGCAGAATCTCAGCGGAGTCACACACGCATGCAGGCGCGCACAGAAATGCACCCACCCTGCCATGCACAACCATTTGACTCTGGAGGAGGCAGCCCCCTCCTGAATGAGAAGAAACGTGGCTCCCGGCATGGGTCCCCACCCAAGCAAGCATGCCAAGGACACAAGAGCCAGAGGCGGAGGAGAGAGACCAGCCGAAAGGGTTACCTTGCGCCTGCGGCTTCTGCACCGGGGCCGCTTCCGTTCTCTGCAGAGGCCTCTTCAGCAGCTGGGGGCCCCCCATCGGACTGGACTTCTGGGCCGATGGCAGAGAGGCCGTCTTGGCCTTGGGACTGGAGGTCGGACTGCTGGACACGCTGGAGAGGTCCTACCCGAGAGAAGGGCAGCCCCCCCCCGCCCCATGAACGGGTCAGAAGGAAAAGGCAGGGCTCATCTAGGCTCCCATTTCAAGTCCCAGCCACGCTCCTGCCCCTTGGCTTGTTCCAAGAGGGAAGGTCAGAGGGCAGCGGAGCGAGACCAAACCTTTCCCCGACTTGGTGGCCCACCCAGAGAGGACGGTCCTGCCCTCCCCCTCGAGTTGGACCTGGTTCTTTAGGCACAGAGCTTCTGAAGAACAGGGGGAGGGAGAGACAGCTTGCTCCCCAGAGGTCCCCCCGCTTTTCAGAAAGAGCCTCCGAGGGAGACTGCCGGCCGGCCAGCCTGCCCTTCCTTTCCTCTTTCGCCGCTGGGGCGTCCATGGCTCACGCTGAGCTTCCTCTGGGGCTTCTCTGTTCCTGTTTCAAAGGGCAGCTCTCTTTGGGGAGTGGGGGATGAAGAAGTTGGCGTGATCTCTCTTTGGAACTGTGTGTGTGGGGGGGGGAGAGGGAGGGACCTACAGGCCTAGTTTGCCAAAGACCTGCTTCTTCTAGGGGCACGGGGGGTGGGGGTGGGGAGAGGGCAAGCCCTCTGAGGCGCCTTCCTCCCCTGGAGGAACAGGGGCCACCATTTGGCCATCCCCTGCCAGCCTCCACTCCGGACTTGTGCCTTGTTCTGTGGAGCAGGGGGGGCAAGGGCGGAGGCATCTATCCTGCTCTCCCCACAACCCCCACTGGCTCCCACATCTCACAGATGCCTTCCGGCATTCCGTCCTCACCTCCGACCCCGAGGGCGAAGCTGGCACTTTGGCAGCAGGGGAGGCAGGGCAGCTGCTCCTCTCAGACATATCGAAAGACAGGTCCCTTCTGGCCGAGTCCCGTGCGGTCTTCTTCTTCCTCTCCGCATCAAGGTCTCGGGGCTCAGAGCCCGAGGGGCTGTCTGCTCGGGTTAGCACACCTGTGAGGAAATCAGCTATTTCGTCCTGCAGAGGCAATGAGGCAGAGATGGGTATTTAGCAAACCCTCAAGGCATCCAGTCCCATTGACCTGAACAGCTACATGTTGCTCTCTCTCTCTCTCTCTCTCTCTCTCTCTCTCTGTGTGTGTTTGGGGGGGGGAAGAGAAGACTGGTGCTTTCCCAGTCCCCCCCTCCTTGCACTTTGAAGAAGAAGAGAACAAAAGAAGAATCAACAGTTCTCTGGCCCAACCCAAGGCTGCAGGACAAGCGACAGCTCTTCTCTCCACGGCTGACAGGGCGGCAGGAGCACGCTTAGTCCTACAGCTTCTTACAGAGCAACACATGCAACCTGGCATAAGCTTTCATGGACATCAGGCCACTTCAGGCACATTTGCAGTGCATGAAAGCCAATGCCCAATGAAACCTGTTAGCTTTTAAGACGCCACAGAGCTTTTTGTCGTCTTCTCTCCAGAGCGGGACAGCACGGCTACTAAGATCTACTCCGGCAAAATGGGCCCTTCGCTGGAAACTGCCACAGAGAAGATGACATGGGAGGATCAACACCAAGCAACTGTGATCACTCAAGATCCAGCTCAATGGAGAAAGAAGAACTTCTTTTGGAGGAAGCCTCAACAACGGTGCTTCTGCATGCAATGAGCAGCAAAATACATCTTTGGGACAGGCCTGTCTTCTTAAAGCAGAAGGGAGTTTTCCAAAGGGGACACAGACTAAGGGAGGCCAGGACATCTCCCCAGCCCAGGCACCCTAAGGCTCATACCCTAAGGCTCTTGTGGCTCACTCCCAGCATTTTGCTCCATGCCAGTTGTTACCATGTTGTTATGAATGGTCTGGAAAGAACCTGCAGGAGTACCGCCCAGGAGCCCCACCCAAACAGGAGAAAGGAGCCCTGAGATGCCCACACCGTCCCTACAAAAGCAGCATGCAACCCAGAGAGATTTCAGCAACATCAGCTGAACAGAGCAAGCATGAGAAAAGCAGGGAAGGGTTCCATGATAACCAGGGAACTGGTACTGGGTATTGGGAGTGGGGAAATGGGACACACAACTATTTACCTGTATGCACCTGTCCACCATACTCTGGGTCAGGCCTTCCAACTTCTTTTTGGCTTTGCTTATCCTAGTAAAGATGCAGGCTGTTAAGATGCGTTCACCCTTTTCTTCCACCCTCCCGCCCTGGGCTTTCCCACCTCTCGGGACAATGTTCCATCTGAAAGCTGAGAACTGCAGACAAAATTCTGCTGCTCAGCTGGGTGTTTACTTTATTTATTTATTTATTTATTTATTTATTTATTTATTTATTTATTTATTTATTTATTTTATTTTATTTATATCCCGCCCATCTGGTCTAAAAGACCACTCTGGGCGGCTTCCAATAATAATAATAATAATAATAATAATAATAATAATAATAATAATATAATTTATTGTCATTGTAAGTATATACACAGTATACCATACAACGAAATTCACAGACAACCAGAGACCAGACACATGCACACACATAACATTCAATATAGTAAAAACAGTGAAATAATAAAATAAAATTCTGCTGCTCAGCTGGGTGTTCCTGGCACCAGTAATCCAGACTAGCAATAGTTCATACTGATACAAGAAAGTGGGTGTTGCTGATTAGCATTCTGAGTTGGGGATGAATGAGTCTACTCTGGATGTGCATGGATCAAGAAATCTTAATGGCCTAGAAAAGGCAGGGATTTTTCACAAGAATGGAATGAACATCATGCTTGAATTAACTATTAGGAGGCTTAATTTAGCAGGACAACAACCTGTGCGCAATGACCTTGATTTCCACTCTTCAGACCCACTCACGTTCTATAGCTACAGTTTTCTGCCCCAACATCAGAGCTTACTCTGTGGGCAGATGCTTCACAAGCCTCCAGTGAAGAGGGTGCAAGCGAAACTCTGATCTGATTTATCTTCTGAATATATTCACTGCCAGTGATAAAAATGATTTTCTACCACACACATGGCTTGCCTTCTTTCCAAACACTTTCAGATCGAATTGATGGAGATGCTGAGCGGACTGGATGAATCAGGCCCGGGTGAAGACACATGGGCCAGAATCCTTCTGTGTGTGGATGTGAACATGGCAGGAAAATCATGCCGGTGCTTCTTATTCCCTCCGGCAGGCCCTCCTTTGTATGACCAGTGACACACTGCTAGCAAAACCAGGCTCATGGCCAGGAGTGCCAAGGAGAAAACCACTGCACGCTTGCCATGGCACATGCCGTTTTCTGTTCACGGGATTTTGGCAAGGGAATTAACCTTTTTTATTTCAGAATAAAGCCCTCTGGGCTGTTCCACCATCTGGCCAGGAGGGAACACACCTGAGATTATCATCAGCACCTCCAACGATGACGAGGCTGTTTTCAGCTCGAAGCTTCTCCCGGAAATCCTCCATTGCTTCTGTGTTGCACTGGAGGGAGTTCTGACCGATTACGAAGAGAACCGGTGTCTTCATGTCCAGAAGTGGGTCGTCCACATCCTGCACAATTCAATACATCAGACTCTGCTGGTTCTCTTTCCATTTTAGAAAACGCCGGGGGGGGGGGGATTTGATGGCTGCGAGCAAAGAAAGCAGGAACATCTCCCACATTTCCACTTCAAAATTATTATTTTTGCAGGCAACCAACAAATGAGGCATTCCTAGCATAGGGCTGGTCATCTTATCACATGCTGATGATAAATACATCAGATAATGGGCAAGGAGAACCAGGGGACTGTGTCCCAACACATGCCAGGGCTGTAAAAGCAGCAAAACTAGTTATCAGCTCCCTGTCTGTTGTTTACTCTAAGGTTGGCTTCCATGTCCTTCTTACCCCTCTGGGCCCATCCACGGTTAAGAGAGGGAATCCAAGACACACCACTGCCGTCACGTCTTCCATCACTGAAACCTAGGCATGAAAACAGGTGGTCTTTGTTTCTACAACTCCACAAGGCTCCAAAACTGTATGGCAAGGGAACGGACCCTGTAGTCTCCTGCTGTTTCACAATCTATCATAATTGTATTTGATGTTTCAGCACTACGGACTGCAAAAGAGCCGTGCCCTGTGGTGTGCGTTCTCTTTTGAGGCAGGTGCCTCAAAAGGCGACTGAGAGGTGGTACCAAGCAGGTAGCAGGAGAGAAATACACTATTTAAGCCTCAGCCCAACTGAACTACTTAACTAGCCATCTGCTAACTAGACTTCATCAAACCAGGCCTTTGAACTTAAGGGTGAGCCACCAGATTTTCTCTGGCCAAGCACCTTTCCTCCTGCCATGCCCTCCCTCCCTCCCTCCCCTCTGTTGTCTTGCAGTCACAGAAGGGTGGTCGGACGGACTTTTCAAAGTCCTGCACCAGCCAAGGTCTTCCATTTCTCTATTTCATACTACATATATATACTACACACCGTCCACAGAAAAATAAAAGACTGTGAATTACATACATGGCAGGCCACCAGTGCTCCTGTGTTCCAGCCAATTAGGATGATTGGCTTATGGGAAAAATGGTTGTGGATCTGGAAGAAAAAGAGGGAAAGCCCAGAACTAATAGGAGCAGAAGAGTATAACTCAAGGGAAAGGGCTGGGGGTTTCCAGGTCAGGAGAAAGTCGAACAAAATCCAAGTACAGGAACCCCAGCAGCTGCTCTGGTTCCCACCTCGTGCACTTTGCCTCTCACAGCACCGATCATGTGCTCCAGGCACTGCAACACTCCAACTCCACTGCCGTTGTTGATTAGATGGGTAGCCACCGGGATCACCTGGAAAGCAAGCAGAAGAGAGGAGTGATCTCTTAACACACCAGTGATTCCACTCTGGTCCCCTTCCTAGCAAAGCAAATAGTTGCATCTTAATGATTTCGCCTGAAAGGATAAACGAAACAACCCAGGACTCTGCAGCCTGTAAAGATCACAGGCAACATGCTGCCTACCTCCCCTTACTGGCCACTGGCTTTTTGTGGTCTCTGACCTAATCCCAAACAGTCCCCAAGGACTTCTTTGCTGCCGAGAGCAAACGTGACATACGCATGAACTCTGCGACCAACTGAGAGCACCTCCTGCTTATTGTTCCCCAGCCACGTAGGCTGTCTGTATCTGCTAAACCCCAGAAAGGAACACTTTGCCCAGTAGGGCAAAGGATTGGTGTAAGCAACCCCAAGGCCCTACTGTGTGGAAATGCGACCAACAGAATGAAGGAGAAAAGCAACAGGTCCAGGCACTGTCTAAGGAGAAGAGCAGAGCACAGATATACAAACCTTTCCCAAGCAAGACAGTTGTGACTGCCAGAACCGATGCCGGCGGGAAGTGGGGAACATCGCATTGGAGGGTCCAGAGGATGCCAACAGGATGAGGGGAGAACCGGGCAGTTTGCTCTTGGAAAACAAGAAGAGTGCACTGAAAACCACTTACAGCCGAGTCACTGGTCAGAAAAGCTGCTCCTGGGTTCTTTTCTCTGCCAACCCGACCCAGACTGATGCTCTGGACCTCTGCCCTTAAAATACCTTTGTCCACGGGAAATTAAGACAGTGTGCATGGCCAATACATGTTGGTTGCGGACTACACGAACACACACAAGCCCCACCCCCAGCAAGCCCTCAATAAGGCATGAAAACAGGGTCCCGGATTTCCTTCTCTGAAATCCCCCAACGCCCTTACCGGCTTGTTGTGTGAAAGGACGCCTACGGCTGGATCCCACGGCCTCTTCAACAAGAGGGAGAGCGCTTCAGCCCCTGCTGCGCCCGTCTTTGTGGTTGAGGACAACAGCATCCGGTCAATCAGGGAGGGAATCTGAAACCCAGAAGGGCGGCGGTTGGGTGCACGTTTTGCAAAACTCCCTCTCCCAACACGCACATGTGGCAGCGTAGCACTTTTACGCTCTCCCAAACAGACTTAACCACAGGTGACTCCTTCCTTTGGGTCGAGTCTGGATAGCCCACCACCAAGGAAAACCATTTTACACAAGGGGATCAGTTCCCATCATGACTACGGGAATTGTGACTGTCTCTCCAGTTAGACCTCAAACTGCACAACTACACAAAACGGTGTAACGCCCACCTGCCCCCATCAGTCAACAGAGAAAAGAAGCAGGAAAAGGGTCTTTTCTCCTTTGCCAGGGTGGAGAACTTTCCAGAGGGTTGACGTCCGAGGGTAGGGTTACGTTGCTGTTGTCAGCATTTCCTCTGCAGGGTCTTGGACTGAAGGGCTGCACCAGGCGGTGCCTTGGTCTGGGACTCATCTTCACCAACATGGGAAGATGTGGAGCAGATGAAGCCAGCCCTTGAAAGGAGCCAGAGAGCCTGGAAGAGGGCTCCTCCAGGTTGCATCCGCCTACATCTACCCTTAGCCTGTTTCATGGCCTCTCCAATCGGGGAAGGTGCAAAGGAGACAAATCTCAGGAATCTGGGATGGGAGGAGGCCCACTGGGCAGCCAGGGGTTCCTCAGCCCTGTGCGGTAATATCAAAAAGGAGCTGCTTCCCCTTCTCTGTGAAATGGAGAGAGGAAGTGAAGAGAAAGAGGCACAACCCCACCCTTCCAAGCCTGCTGGGATCTCACCTTCCCCTTAAGGGTCTGCAGGGCATCCAGATAAGCGGCCAGCATCGGCAAGCTGAGGGTCTCGACAAGTGTTGAGTGCAGCCACTGGATCAGTTTGGTGTCCCAGCTGATGCTCGCCAAAGCCTGGCGCACCCTCCGGGCACATTTGTCCACCGCTATCCTCCGGAGCACCGGCTCGTTGCAAGCCTGATGGCAATCAAAGAAGAGAGGACTAAAACCAGCCCTGGCAGTGAAATCAAGCCAGCCAATCCCACAACAAGGTGGCCGAGCGCGGAGCTGCCTTTCCCACTACTCAGGAATTACAGCCAGTCACGTGAGGATGAAAACTTCACACCCAAAAGGGTCCAGAAAGGAACTTGTCCCAATCCTTAGTTTTTTTCCAGGGAAAAGTTTTCTTTTCTGAAAACATCACTACTAACAGTTAATAAAATGTTAGGCAAATATTGACCATTTCAAAGTTGTCTGAACCAGCAGTAAAGCCACCTGTTCATTTAACTTCCTGTTTACAGATCATTAAACAGTAACCCAACACCATTAAAAATAATAAAATGAAGATATAACACAAACCAGTACTAAACTATAAATTCAACTTTTGGATGTTCAGGTGAAACCAGAACTGTGATTTTGAACAACCACAACCTAATTAATTTTCTACAGTTTGAGAAGTTTTTCACATCAGTTCTGTGAGTTCCTAACTACTATGGAACACTGACTCATCAGGTAAAATTCTGGGTGCACCCACCACAAGCCTGTTTTCTGTTTACAAGGCCACAATGCAGATTGGCTAAGGATTCCTGTGCAGCCAAGACACACTGACTAACCAAGGGAACATAACAAGTCTCAGAGCTGACTGGGGATTTAAGTCAAGGTCCCTCTCGCTCTTATTTAATCACTGTATCAAATACTGTACTTGAGTCCAAGGACTTGCTGTCTATTAAGGTATTTTAAAAAACTGTTGAATGCACAGAAAACAAACAGACATATTTCATTTATTTGTTGAACTTTTATACGGCCCATATAAATTATACTACATACTACATAACAGTACCCTCTATGGGCGCCTTGGAAAGAATTTCCTGGATGTTTTCTGGGACTTTTTCCAATTCTAAATGTTCTACAAAACCCATGTCCCTGATTATGATGAGAGCTGGAGCCTTTCTAACTTGAATGGGCAAAACACGGATGTGTAAGTACCTGCATCCTGGTATAAACTGTAGGAATTAACAGAAGCCCAAGAGGATCCCATCGCAAGCTAAAGGAGAGTGGCAGCAAGTCAGGGTGCTTACCCCTTCATTCGCCAACCGGGCCAGTCGGTCAGACTGCAAGGCTTTGAGGATTTTATTGAAGAGCTTGTTTTGGGTTACTGTCCAACCGGACCTGCAAAGGAGAGATAGAGAGAAAAAGTCAGTAGTCGGATGACTGAGTGAACAGAACAGCTGGTGGGGAAACCCAGACACAATTGGTTGTTATTATTGCCAGAATCAGACCTCACTGCAAGCCCTAATGGTTCCTCCTACATCAGTGAGACTTGGCCAGCCTTGCACTCAAAATGCTGCTCCATCTTCTCTGACAGTTCCTAAAATGGTACCTAGCAGTGCCCCCACCCTCCCAGGTGGAGAATGTGAGGTAGGGAAGAAGGCAGCTGCTCAGCCAAGGAGGAACACCACACACTTCCAGTGCCATCCAACCAGCTCATGGTTGGGGGAGGGATCCAAACCCCTCCCTCGCCCAAGAGGATTTCTCGGGCTGAAGTATAATCTGAATTAATTAACCAAGTAAATTAAAATTCAGTGCCATTTTACAGGGTGGCAGCACCATCTCATCCACAACTAAGGACAGAATGACGCTCCAGCTGATGCTGAACTACAGTTCCCACAATCTCACAACATGCCTTGTGATAAGGGCGGTCAGGAGAGTTGACCAGCCACCTTTGAAGGGCTGCGACTCTTCCAAAACTCATTCCAAACATTACCTTCCGGGTCAAAAATCAAAGAAAAGAAGCTGGGGGTGTCTCATGAAGGTACGAACACCCTCCCCAGCCCATCCAATGTCCCACCACAACCCTGATCTCATCACCTGTTCATATGTTCCTCCCAGTCATCCGGTGGAGGCGGTGTGTCGGTATCTGTGCGGGCAAAGATCACATGGCGCTCACACTCGTTCATTACGGTTCGGGCCTTCCGGTTGTCATAGAGTGGCACGGGTGTGGGTGTCACCGTTTCCACATCAATGGGAACATCTGCCTCACTGAAAGCAGAGGTTGTGGCTTCAAAGAACAGCATGCTTGCCCCCCACTCGCCCCTCCAAAGCCCCTGGAAAGGGTGGTGGAAAAAAGCTTCATAGGAACGCTCTGAGCGAACTCAACAGTCTTGTCCACTGTTGGTTCGCTCACTTAACCTTTCACCCCAGTTTGAAAGAGACACACAGCAAGAGGTCAAATAAGACAGTTAAAGGAAGAACCCGAGTTCCCCAACATAACTGGACGATATAACACAGCAGAAGCAAACTTACACTGCGCTGCTCTCTTGATGTCTCTTAGGAGTCACAAAAAGCAGTCGAGTGGGGCGGGCACTGCTGGCATCGGGGTGGGCACTCCATGGCTTGGCATAACTGTGGTCCAGGAACACCAAGTCCAGCTCTCTCTCATGGACTGACAGTTGAAAGAGCAGAGAGGTCCCCATCCTGCGTGCTGAGGTTTGGAAATCCCGCTCGTTGCCTCGGTAAGACATGGCTCGTTCCTATGCCTTGGCTGCTAGTAGTGGAGCAACTGATTCTTAAGACTCTCCCATCCTTGGTGCTTCACAAGAGAAAAGAGAGCAACACAAAAAGACCCATTTCTTAACTATATTCTCTCGCTCCCTCTCCTCAATGCATCAGCCATACTGGAAAGCACACCAGCCACAATGGGCCAGTGCCCCACCTTCTTTGTCTCTGTATTGCCTAGTGGTTTTAACCAACCTTAGAAGTGCACACTCTACTACCTATATGGTAATCTAAAAGCCAGATTAACCACAGAAGTAACACATAGCCCAGCATCAGGTTATGATCTGCTAACGAACAAGACTGGCAAATCAAAGCACAGGTTGAAGGAATGCATTTTCAACACATGGTTTTCAACACCACGCCAACCTCAAACACAATAGTCACAGAGGTATGGTAGATTCAAGGAGAATGGATCTAAATGGCCTCAATTTTACATATATGTACCATTCATTACAAACATAGGACAACTTAATGTTTTATTTTTGAAAGTGAAGAATTAACCACTTTGTGCAAGAGTGGCATACCCTAAATGCCAGACATGGGGGTGGGGGCAAACTGGTTATCATATCCAATACGTGAGCTTCCAGTGGTATTTTGCAAGCCACAGTTAGGGACAGAGTGATGGAACTAGAAAACAGACGTTAGTCCAATCAGAGATGACACTGCATCAAAAGTCTTAAGGAAGGAGAGAAGCTATGTCACTTTATATTTATATGTAAGTATGCAATGTCAGTGACATATATGTCTTGCGTTGCTGTTGATATAATGTGATGCCCTATAGTTTTAAAACAATAACGCTTGTTTACCTGTTATTTTTCTCAATTGATATACACCCTACATGAAAAAATAGAGCACTCAGTCCTCTGTGGCACTTGGTAACAGGGCAAGTGCTCAATAAATGCAAAACCTGTTCAGGAAGCTTACATTTCCAGTCATGTTGAGCATCTAAAAGTCTTGAGCTGGTGCTGATTTTGTGAGCAGAAGTAGAGAGAGAGAAGCCCACGGAGCAGGGAGGCTAAAATATCAGAGCAGGCCAAGGGAGAGGCGGAAATCTTTCTTCAGGGATCCCCTCAGGCGGCCTGGAAAAACCTCACGCCACCCTCCCACTCCCGCAAAAGCTCATTGAAAAGGCTGGGGGGTTCTCTGTGTGTGTGTGTGTTGTGTGTGTGTGTGAAGCACGCACCCTGGCGGGCCGGCGAGACAGAAGAGGGGAGGGCCAGGCCTTCCCAAACCTCCCAACCCTTAATTCCCGGGGGGGGGAAGGGGCCCCAAACGCGGCCCCCAAAACCCGAACGGCCCACCTGAGGGAACTGAGCCCCGCTCGAGCCCCTTATAACCAGGGGCGCTCCCGATTCACCCAAAAAGAGGAGGTGTGTCTGCGTGTGTCCGCCTCGGCCCACACAGGCTGCGTCCCCTCTGAGACTGGTCGACTCCAGGCCGGCCTTCCGCCCAGAAGAGGGATCCGAGGCATGTGCAGAGTGCCCAGAGGACTCACTCACCTCTAAGCAGGCCCGGGGAGGGCTCCTGAACCCCTCGCCGTCACGGCCCTTCTCTTCCCCACCGGAGGCTTCAGACAAGCGCGTCGTCCTCCGTCCCGGAGAAAACAACCGGGCTCATCCCACTGGCGCCCGCCGCCCGCCCGGGCAGGCCGCAAGCCGACGTGCGCAGGCGCGGTCCCCTCCGCCCCGCCCCGCCCCGCGGCGAGGCAGCCTGGGCCGACGGGCGCGCGGTGATGGCGTCACAGACGGAAGCGGCCGAGTGAGTGCTGGCAAGTGGAGGCCGGAAGTGGATGGGACCGGCTGTCGAAGGGGTGGGGGGAGGCGGCGAACATTGTTGCTATGGGGAAGAAAAAGACCGAAGTGCCGGACCGGTGAGCGGCGGGGCTGAGGGGACGGGTTCCGCGGTCCTTGGCGGCCTCAAGGCAGGGGGGGGGGGCCGGTCGGCCGGCCGTCCCAAGCAATTTCTCCGCCTGAGGCAAAGCAGCCTCTTTCCCTCCCTCCCTCCCTGTGGGGAGCGCTCCGTTCCCGGCCGAAGGGCCTAAATCCCGCGGGCCTCTCCTTCCTTCCCCCCCCCCCGTCTCGGGTCGCTGCCTTCCCCCTGCCGACCCCCCCCGGGGCCTCCTGGCGGGCCTGTGGGCTCCCCGTGGGGCAGGCGGAGACTCCGGTCCCAGGAGGGGAAAACCCCCGCCCGGGCCCTTTATTCCCCGTTGAAAAGCCCGGCCCGGGGGGAGGGGGGAGCGGCCGCGGCGGCTGGCCTGGCCTGGCCTGGCCTGGCCTGGCCTTTCGGGCCTTTTCCTCTGGTGGGCTCGGTGGGGAAAGGCTCGTCGTCGATCAGGGCCGAGGCCAGCGCCCTTTCGGGCTGTTGACGGGGAAGAAAGGGCGCAGCCTCCTTTCCCTCCACCCACCCCCGGGACGGGACCCTGGTCTCTTCCTCACAGCTCTTTGGGTGGAGGCACCAGGGCCTTCCCGTTGTAGTTCTGTGGGGCCGCCTTGTAATTGCAGCTCATGGCGAGCCTCTGCGCTCTTAGGAGGCAGCTAGCCCTGTTCGCAGAAAGGGCCCCCGCTCTGTGTGTGTGTGTGTTTATGTGTGTGTTTGTCCTTGTGCCCCTGAAAGGACGGGAGACCACCCCTGAATCACTCATTTTTAGTGGGGAAGGGCAGGCATGTGTATGAAAGAAAAGAGAGAGAGGGAGGTTAGAAACTACTCCCCTTTCCTAAGATTGATAAACCTGAGCCTGTCTTCCTAGGCTTAGGTGTTCATCCACTTAGGGTGGAGTCTTATAAGGGCATGTGCAGGAGGGGACCGTAGTCACAGGTAGTGCTTTCCAGAGTAGCATAAGGGGAAGAAAAACCTGTCCTTAGCCTATGTCTGAACAGCATTGTTGTACAATATTTTTCATCCTTAGTTGCAAGGACAATTCAAAGTGGTTGGCTAGAACGATCAATAATTTGTTCAATCACTTGGGGAACATACAATCAAGACATACAGTAGTTTCCTTAAAGTCCATAGTAAGCATTAAAGTAACACTTAGCCATTCCAAACCCTGTTGGTGTATAAGTACAGTATTCTGTGTTAAGTTGTTTTCCTTTCTTGTAGCCGTCACAGCACCAGGAGCTCTTTCTTCATGTTGGTTTCTCCCCCTCTAATCTGCATGTTTGTTTTCCAATACAGTACATTACTGCGTGATCATGTATCTTTAAAGTATTGCAGCCCTGAAAGTTAAACTGATTAACAGATCATAAGCCATGGAAGACATTAAATTATAGAAAGCCTCTTCTCTTATATTAACCTGTTTCCCTAAAAATAAGGGTCTTAAGTTAGTTTTTGCTCCAAAAATCCATTAGGGCTTATTGTCAGGAGATGTATTATTTTTTCCCATGTACAACAATCCACACTGATTCAGATACGGTCATGTCATCTTCTAGTTGTTGCACAGTGGTGGAGGGCGGGGTTTCACTTAACTGGGGCTTATTTTTGGGGTAGGGCTTATATGACAAACATCCTGAAAAATCATACTAGGGCTTATTTTCAGGTTAGGTCTTATTTTGAGGGAAATAGTGTATCTAATTGTATCTATGCATTTGCAACCCCACCCAATTAATATTTTGGTAGGAGGAGCGCTGAACTGTAATTCTTTTTTCTCTAGATGGACACATTACCTTTCTCTTGGAAAAAGAATACCTGGAACACGCTTCATTGCTTTTAAAGTCCCTCTAAAGAAGGTAGGTGAAGCCTTTTCTTTTCATTCAAGATTTTGTCCACTAACACATTGTTGAAGAAGAGTTCATTCATAATCCATGTTCTGTATACTTTTGTTACATTTTTAAATGAATTGCAAAACTTCGCGAATACAATTCCAAAACTGTTTTCCCTCTGTGTATGTGCTTAAGAGCTCATTTGTGTTTAGATATTATAATTTACTGCTTTTCTAGCTGTGGTTGTTTTAATTTGTGAACTACCTTGGATTCTGTGGTTGGGGAGAAATGAGATGTGAATAAAAGAAGTAAACATATAGTGTTGGATTGTGGCTTCCCTCATCTCTGGTTGTTGCGGCCCATGGAAATTGGAGTTTAGCATATCTGAAGAGGTACACTTTTTGTGTGTAGCAGTGATGAAGAGTAAAAAAGGGGTAGTTCCTAGTGTGACTTCCTAACATGGCTTGTTTCCTATTATAAGATGAATTTTTCAACCTAGAATTGTGACAGGTAAGCCATTAGAATGTAACTGTTTTAATTTCTGGAAAGGTTTCGTATCCGGCTTTGAGTACCACTTTGTGTAACCACAGTGTTAACAGAGTGTGTGGTAATGTTTCACAAATACACTTGTGTTCTACTTATGATATCAGAGTATCTTTTATTTTGACAGCCAATCAAAATATTTGGTTGAATACTTTTGATTTCTTTTCAGAGCTTTGAATGGAGGCTTGCCCCAAATGAGCGTTTTTCTCCATTAGACCTTGTTAATCAGGTTAGAGAGCAGAAAGAAGAACTTGGTTTGATTATTGATTTGACGTATACTACCCGCTATTATGAGCCAGAGGTACGTTCAGTTTCCCAAACACATCTTGAAAGATTAATATTATTCATAGGCTGAAATCCAGCAATACGTCGCAACTAGAGTAGGCTGATGAATCTATGGACTTTACAGAGGAGTTGACTCACCAAATCCCCACTGATTCATTGGGCCTACTCTTGTTGTGATTTACTACTAGATTTCATCCACATGATCACATAGCATTTTAATAAAAACACTGGTTAGAATTTTGCTTCTTGTCTTTTGAAAGAGGTTCTTCATTGCATCTCTCTGTAAACAAAACTTTGAAGAAAAAGATTTAGGGTTGGTTTTTTGATCACCATACTTCCAAGCAATGTAATGTGGAGTCAGAAAACAAAGTATATATTGCAGACAACACACCGTATGGTTTTCTGCTTTCTAAAATGGGTAAAGCTGTTACACTGACTTGTACGTCTTCTAATACAGTCCCCATCCTTTTGGCATGATTATCAATATCCTCAATCACAATAGACTGCTGCCCGACAGAATCATTGAACAGTCTTGCATCAAGCATAGTCACCCCCGGCTTAGTTCTTGGTTGAGCTTGTATGGAGGAGGTGTGTGTGCAGCTGAGTGGCAGGAATAGCCTGTGGTTCAGCCAGCTGGTCAGCAGAGCTGTTAGAGCATTGCATGGGCCAATTAGTGACTTATGCGGAAGGTGGTCACTGCTCATTAGCTTTAGGAAGAATGGATCTTTAACTTAAAAAGGAGTAAAAATTCAAGATTCTGTTGCCTAGCTGCTAGGCTTAAGCCTTGAGTCAGGTTAGTTGGGAGATGCCAATGAAGTAACTGGACATAACTGTCTAGGATGGAACTGGGCTTAGTAACGAGGGAGATCTCAAGTGCAAGTATGCCTTCTGCACCTGAACTTGAAACTAGTTTTTTGGTATTCACTACAAGCTTGTGTTCTGTAATTTCTTACAGGATCTGCCAAACACAGTGCAGTATTGCAAGATTTTAACAGTGGGGCATGAAGTACCAGATGGAGACACAATCCATAGGTTCAAAAGTGCCGTGAAAAAGTTCCTGATGGAAAACCAACATAACGGTGAGCGTGATCAGCCTGTTTGCGATTGGGCGTAGACGGCAGAAAAGTTATGACCCCTAGTAAAGCATGCCATGTTTAGCCACTGACTAAAAGCTATGCTGTTTCTCTTACATGACTAGGCCTTCTTTGCTTTTCATTCTATTCAGGTCTTCCTCATGCATTATTCTGCTTTTCAGGAAACGGTGTTTCTGATTACTTTGCCCGACAAAGTGCTTTCTAAACAACTAATTTTTGGGCACAACTGTCCTGACAGTTGTAGGGAGTGCCAGCTTTTTCATGCATTCTGTCGTAAGGGAGTTTCCAAGATAAAATTACCTTTTCACCTTGGACCTGTATAAAACCACAAATTTAATTTCCTGTCCCCCTAGACAAGCTCATCGGAGTTCACTGCACACATGGCTTGAATCGAACGGGTTACCTTGTTTGCAGGTAAGCTGTTCTTAGGGCAAAAGTGCTGGTCAGCATTCTGGCTTCAGAAAGTTAAATGAATAAAAATTAAAGATTGATAAGCAGCCTTGTTGAGGCATTATGCTGCCCAGCACTGTGAACACGTTTGGTGCAGGGTGGGTAGCCCTGCCACCATCACTTTTGTGTTCTGTGTGGTTTCAGTGCCAAATCAGGAGGAGAGCAGTTCCTTTTCACTCGTAAGCTCTTCAGATCCTTGGAAAGCCAGGGTTTTTGCTCACATTTAGAGCCTACCCACAAGCAGGAATGTTTCCTCTTCAGACCAGCACTGAAACCATGAAGAATGAGGGAACGGGCAGGGCTGGCATTAGCCTCCCAAGTGTGTACACAGTGCTGGCTACTGTCATGCACAAGCCTCTAGACTTAAGGTCTTCAGGGGAGGCCCTTCTCAGTCCTGTGGCCCTCATAAACACATCTACAGGAGGACACAAAAGGGCCTTTTATGTGGCTGCTCGCAGGCTGGGAAACTCCCCCCCCCCAAAGTGGCTGGGTTTATCTCCTGCCTGCTCTGTCTACTAAAGGGGCTTCAGAGAAAAGAGGTGTTTTTTTAAAAAAATGTAATTATTTTATGTAATTGAATGTAATTGTTTTGTAAGCCTAATTGGGTTCCTCTCAACATTTGGAGGAAAGGTGGGATGCAAATGAAATAGAAAGCACCCCTGTTCAGTATAAAAGCCATAACGCCTCCCCTTCGGTTAAAATCAGGATGTACTTCTATGAAGTGGGTTTTCTGGATATCTGAATCCATTGGGTTTCATTAAATAGAGAATCACACTGCTAAGTTTTGGTGGTAAGTATTTTTGCTCTATGCCTAATATCCAGATTGGTGTGTGAGAAGCATTAGTCATTTAGGTGTAACCAGACAAGCATTTAGATAAATATTTTTTCCCACATCACTTATTTTTTGCAAATGTTGTATTGTGAGTACTTGTTCTTGTACTGATTTTTCTCATGCAGCTAAATAAATGTGTTGCTGTTTTGTAAAGGTACCTGATTGATGTTGAAGGAATGGATCCAAACACAGCAATTGAACGTACGTGCTAAACCCTTATGCGCAGCGTTCGGGGTTTTGACTTGATTTCCCAAAAATGTTCCATGTCTGGAGGACAGTTGCTTCAGCCTAATTCTTTAGAGCATTTGTTGCACTAATGTAAACAACAATGGACTACTTGGAATCAGTAACCCCCCCCCCCCAAGCTTGGCTGGAATCCTTTCTCATATATGCTTTTATTTTTCTTGTTCTGCTGATGAGCATTAAAAATGGAACTTCAGAGCTGATGTAGTGTCTTAGCAAAGTGCTAGGAAGTGTTTTAAGCCATGCCATAAGCTTTTTAAGTGACTTTACATAGGCCAAAATTATCTCAGTACAACCCCCTTTTTCAGTGCGATGTGTAAGGCTAATGCTGACCCACTTTACTTAGGTCATCGATGAGATCACTCTTGAGCCAATGTAGCTTGCACTCAGTCCAGAGATGGGGCATCTCTTTTGCAACGTGTAGGCTGGGGTGGACAAAGCATGTCACTTGAAAGGTGGTTCCACTGCAATTCTGCCCTCACCAGTGTAGTCAAAGGGGTGGGGGTGTGGAGTGCTGGGTGTTGCCGGTCTGATGACCTCTAGAGAGGGATGCTTTGCCCACTATTCCGCTCACTTACTGGAGGCAGAGGAGAAAATGGTCAATTTGGGGAGCAGCTGCTTGTGGATCACTGGATCACCTCCAGGGAGCACAAAACCACAGCAGCCATGGAGTGTTGCTGTTTTAGAAATAAAACTCTTGACAGCACATTTCTGCGTCATAGGGGGTTGCTCTCAGATGAGTGGGCACAGAGTAACTCTGTAAAACCCGTTTTCTTCCTCTTAGTGTTCAACAGCTACAGAGGGCATTCTATAGAGAGGAAGAACTACATTGAAGACCTTCAGAGAGGATCGAGCAGGAGAAGGTAAGCACTTTCTTCTGGAAGGCCCTGTTTGCTAAGTTTTGTTGACTTTGTATCCAGTTAGTGTTGGAAAGAAAAAACTGACACACATATCAAGGATTTTGGCAGAAGAAATCCCGGTCAGGAACTGGTGCTCATTGCTTCAGGCTTCAGAGGAATACAAAAGGGACACATCCTTCCTCCCAGTTCCACTGCCCGTCATAATTGACCCAGGAAAAAGGGACCTTTTCCTTAAAAATATTTCTCAGTCCTGTAGTAGATATTGAGACACCAAATTGTGTGTTTTTTTTTTTTAAAGGGAGTGATTGTTCATAAACTTGCTCAGCTTGAAATGGCCACACTTCTGATGCCTGTTGCTCTTCCTGACACCTGTGTTCCAGGCATTTTCATCACCAGGATGTCCAGTCTGCTGTTACTGAGCTTTTTCCATAAATGTTAGCATTATATATAGCTGGTCTGGTCTAACCTAAGCTGTGTATAAAATGCAGGAGGAAGCTCCCAGGGCACACGCAAGTTAATGACCGAAGCACCCTCTTCAGGTCCTATAAGGACTGAGTATATTCGATGGCCACACTGAATCCTGGATGGAGTGTGACAGGAAATGGGGTGTGGGAGTGAGTTAGCAGGAAGGCGATGCAATAGCCTGGCGGTCTTTCTGGACACTCTGTCTCTTGGTGCTGGACAGGAGCACTCCATCGTGCAAGTCCGTTTGGACCTCCTGATTTCCAGCTCAGATGCCTTACCTGCCATTCCTTAGCTGCCAGTTCTTGTGCATCCTCACAAAAGTACACCTTCAGAAAACACTACACTGTTACCTCCACAATTTTTCTCTTTCCAGAAATAATCACACGGCAGTTCCAGGAAGCCATTGGATTCAAGGACCTTGTGGCCCTCTTCCGAATCCTGGTTTCGAAGCAGCCGAATACAGCCCACAAAGCTTGCAGCCATTTCCCTCGGAAGCACAAAGGTTTCTTTTTCTCCCTTTCTCTTTTGGACAACAATTACAGTCAGGCAACACAGAGGCTGTGGGGTGTGGCAGAAAGTGAGAATTGGCCAAAGCAGGATGCCTTTCAAGTGGGCTTTCACAAGTGAAAGTGGTCAGATCAAACACCTGCCCACTCTCTAGGTCAGCCTCGGGAACCATCTCTGGGGCATCGTTCTGGTTCTTCACCCCTCTCTTGAGATAGAGAGTGTCTGTCTTGGTTCTGCTCAAAGCTCCCATTGATGGGAAAGCTGCCACACACAGGCAGGGCCGTGACCTTTGGTCTCTCCTCCCAGACTCTGCCCGTCCTCCTCTGTTCCAGAGCCCTGCTTGCTTTCCAGGAGGGGAAGGGATAGGTTTCAGGGTCCCCCTGGCTCTCTTCCCCTAAGCCACTGGATCTGTGGGGGTTGAAACACCGCCCACTTTCTTGCTTTTGCCCACTACAGCTGGTGTGTGGCCCCTGAAACGTTGGCCGTAAGAGAATGTGCTCCCCTGGGTGAAAAATGGGCTGTGGGGTCATGCCACATCCTCATTAAATGAGCTGCCCCCTTCAGAGAATGGGGTTTACACCTAGATTTGGCTGAAGTGAGAATGCTGAAGGAGACTTTGTGTGGGAACACTAGCTTAGGGCCTTGTGCGCTCAGCAGTTCTTACAGCCTTTCCCTTTCTCTCTCCCTCCCAGGCATTTCTCTCCTAGGAGAGGAGGGCACAGGCAACACCCACACAAGTAAGTGACAAGAGATTCCTGGAAATTTCTGAAGATATTACACACATCCTGCCTTGTATCTTTCTCAGTGTAGCCATAGTCCTGAGCTCTTCCCTTCTGCAATAGTGATTTTT
Source organism: Pogona vitticeps (assembly GCF_051106095.1). Lineage (NCBI taxonomy): Eukaryota > Metazoa > Chordata > Lepidosauria > Squamata > Agamidae > Pogona > Pogona vitticeps. Next base: position 673,860 of record NC_135790.1, read on the forward strand.
TTTTCATTCTTAGAATAAATTATGCAAGCTGTTTTGGTAGTTTCTTGGAAAATGCATTTCCTAAAGATCTAGGGACAGGAGAGAAAAAGAGCCCATGGAGTTGAGTGGTTCTGGGGCTAATAAGCAGTGGAGCTGGAAGAGCTTTAACTGAAGCCCATTGCAACTCCAAAGGGAACAAACACAAGGTGTGCAAAATTCCGGATAAAATGATGGGTTCTATGTTGACACGATAGACTTCAAACATGCAGTCTTGTCCCAAATTCTAGAGTAAATGACGAGAGTTCAACCACTGAGCATTGTCTTAATATATGCTGTGCTGATTAAAATAAATGCAGCTTCGTACAGGATATGTTGCAATGTTAATCACTGCTGTTTCCTGAAATAAAGTAGGTATGAACTCATGAATTGATCCTTTGCTAAAGAATGGTGCCAGTCACTTTCTGGGTCAGTTTGGGTTGTTGGTTTTAACATTTAAACCCAAAGTATTTTAACTTTTTAATGGCCTGTTTATCTAAGGAACCAGCTAATGATGCTTTCTGGCTGTAAATAGTTTCAGGAGAGGACCCCTTGAGACCACTTTCACCTGAGGAACCCCACTTGACAGGCAGCTGAGAGAGGGGTTTCTCATGTGCTGTTCCCAAACTGAGGAGCCCACGGCTCCTTGCTTTTAGAAAGGGTGCAAAGACTCCATCTTTCAAAACTGATGGTTTAAACTATGTTTCATGTGTCTGATTTGGGTTGTCTGACTACAGTTTCATTTTTGCATTTGTTAAATGATGTGTGTTAGTTAATTACCTTGCCACAGTTTAAATTCTTCAGTACTCTGAATTTGCTTTCACATCTTAAGTTTATGCCATTTCTTTCAGAAAAATGTGTCTTACCCGGAATGTCGTCACCTGTTACGATGAAGGCCAGTTTGTTTACAGTCCTCAATACCCGCCTCAGTACCCCCCTGCAGCAAACACTATCCAGCAGAGACCAGGTTACAGCACCCAGCCCAACCACAGAGCACTCTACACACCCTACCAGCAACATTTCCAAGGATATCAAAGACCGAATTTTCACCTGCAGAATTCTCATTATTCGCTGCAACAGGGAAGGTATAAAATAGATAGACGACCCCGCTGGAATTCTTAGTGATGGGAACATAACAGGCAAGGAGGACAATTTCAAATTCACGGAAGACAAATCAATTGGTTTGCTGTGTATTCAGCGGATGAGAATTCACTGTTATACTGCTCTGTTGCCAACAGACTTCTAGTGTGTATGTGTGAATCAATGCTATCAATAACTGCTTGTAATTTGCTTGATTTTAAAGTTATTTTTTGGTGCCAGGTTACAAACAAGATGTAACTGTTCCTGCTAATAGGAGAACACAGATGAGAAGCTTGATTAGCTGAACTCATGAGATGCCCCTGTGTTGCTGAGTCTTCTTACACAAATGCTGCTAACCTATTGAATTTAACATTTCTGTAAAATAATGATTTTCATCTGCTGCAGTTTAACATGCAACATTTAATTACATGCACAAAATGCAGCACTACCTTCGCAAGCATTTTCTTGAAAATACTGTACTAACTGCTTGTCACATGGATCATTAAGATAGATTTTTTAAAGAACTATTTTTGGGCTACAGGCTCAATTGAATGTGTTGTGTGACTCATATAATTCCTTTAAAATGGATGTAGATGAATTGGCTACCAGAAGACTTTAAAAATTATATCGTGTGGCATCAGGCTGTCACCTTGTTTTTTTTTTTTTTTTTTTTGCATTATAACATTTTGTCTGCAAAGCAGGTAATGTGAAAGAGTACTGAGACAGTCCAGCGGCGAGGAGTATTCGGCTGCTGAGTCAGTGGCTGGACATTTGAATTCCCATTGCAGCTTTTGAGACGAGGGAGGGTAGCTGAAATCACTTGGAGGGTGTTGGCGCAGCTCAGGGGTTTATATGTTTTGTTTTCCATGCAGCCTTGGGCAAGCTGCATGGTGATCCTAGAGTGGAAAGACCAGTAAGCCATGTCTACTACATACTTTATATTTAGAGAAACCTGGAAAGACCACATTAATGGTGAAATTAGTAGACTTTTAAGGGGAGGCTTCTGTGTGCATGTTTAATCTCACTTGAAGATAGAAACAGAGTTTTAGTCTATGGGCTCAAATTCCCGGAAATAGGAAGGGTGGCAGTTCCTGGCCAGAACGTGGTTTCTTCACCTCAGGGCAGGCAAGTGTCCTTCCTTGTGTGGTTGCTAGTGGAATGCTGAATTTCCCCACAATAATAATTTTCTTAATTTTGTCCTTAGAAGAAAGATTCTTCTCATGTTTCTGTTTCTGCAGTAAAAAAAAAAGACACCGATTAATAAAGCATCATGGACTCGGATTTGACACATTTTCTTTCTAGCACTAAAAAGATCGATTTAACCCTTCAAAAAGTGCATGTGGGTCGCTGCAGCCACCATGCCCTTATGGTGGATGGAAAATTTTCCAGACCGACCTCTCCGCAGAGTGGGGGGGGGGGGAAGAGACGAGGGAGAGCAGAAGACACGCGTCCGCGCCGCCCAAAACCCGTGTCTTCCCCTCACAGGCCGGGAGGGGGCGGGGCTTCTTCCCCTCCCATCGGAGCTCCGCCCCCTCCGGCAGGACTTCCCTTGACTTCCGCCTCCTGAGCGCCACTTCCGACGGTTGCTCGTCTCTGTGTCCGAAGGCCGGCCAGAGAGGCCGGAAGGGGCTTCGGCCAAGCGTCTCTCCCGGAAGAGGGCCTTGCTCGGCCCGGGCCGCCGCCTCGCCTCCCCTCCCTTCCCGGGCCGCCGTTCGCTCTTCGGGGAAGGAGGCCGCCCCCGTCGGCAGGTGAGCGAGCGCGCCTCGGGCCGGTGGGGGCTCCTGGCCGGGGAGGGTCTCTGGGCCTTCTTCCTCCTCACCCCAGCCACAAACAACCCTGTGAGGTGGGCCGGCCCAGCGGGACGCCGAGGCGCCGCGGCTCAGGGGAGGATTGGAACCCAAACCCCTCCCGAGCCCCAGCCGGACCCCCGACCCACCAGCACCGGCGAGGGAGGGGGCAGCGAGCCCCCAAGGGACCCTCTCGGCGCCGAGGGGGGTTTCCCCAAGAAGGAGGGACTGTGAGCTGAAGCCCCCCCTCCGGCCCCCCGCGATCCCTCCTCTGAGGGCCCCCCTGGTGGTGGGGGGGTGTTCCCAAGGGGAGGGGGGGTCGCAGAGAGGGCAGGACGGGGAGGTCCCCTTTCTCCTCCTAGGAGGGCCCCTGAAAGGCTCGGGCCAAACGTGGGAGGAGGCCGGTGGGCCCTTCCTTTGGGCAGAGAGCACCGCCGCCCAAATGGCCAAACCGACATCCAGCTGGTCGCCCCGCCAGGAAAGGCCTGCTGCCCGCCCCCCCCCCCCCCGGGCAGGCCTCCTGAAAGGTCCTCCTCAGGGGTTCCTCCTTGATAAGCGGACCTTTTGCAGCTCTTGATTAGGGAGTGGCCACTTCCACTTTCTTAAGGCACCTGCGAGGGCGGGGAAGGCTGGTTCCTAACCCTTGGTTAAAAACCCAGCAAAGTGTGACTTGAGTGTCCTTATACAAAGTGGATTTTCTCCTACGTTCTTTTATCAGCAAAGGTTATGAAGTCCATATCCTTCTTCCGGGCAAGCAGGAACCTTTCCTTTCAGGTAAAGGAATGGCCTGCTGAGAGAGAAAAAAAGCTTCCACTAGCGTTGCTGTAGTTTTTCTTCTTTTCTGCCACATTTAGACATGTCTTCAGTTGTTTAACAGTTAGTGGCTTTTAAAATACGATTATGTAGACATGGCTATTGTTTTAGTATTACTTCTCACTGTGCTTTGAGGCTCTGTGTGGAAGAAAGGCAGGAGAGAAAAGCAAAATAAAATATCCCCAGACAGGCTTGGGTGTTTCCGTGAGGTATTCTGTTGTCCGTTCTCTCCACAGACTGATCTCCTATGCCTGACCATACAGATGTCAGCCTGGCCCCAGAAGAACGGGTTAGGGGCCTTATCCAAATAGGCAGCAATGTGGAGGTGAATGAAGATGTGCCCCCACGGAGGTACTTCCGTTCTGGTGTTGAAATCATCCGGATGGCAGCTATCTATTCCGAAGAAGGCAACATCGAACGGGCCTTTATATTGTACAACAAATACATTACGTAAGAAATTTGCTATGCTCACTAGCTACACAAAAGCCTCTTTATTCTGATAGGCCAGCCTGGTAAACTGGAGTTCTTTCTGGGTTTGAGCTCAGGCATTTACCTGTGATGTGACTGAAGTGCAGCAGCTCTTAATTTTTGAGCAGAAGGTGGAAGAAAGATGTTACCTTGTCCAGTAAGAGGAAACAGGATCCTGAATCAAAGTCTAAAGATTTATCCAGCCTCTTAGAATGTGCCTCATGTACATTTGAACATTTGTGAATTATTCCACAACTCCTTTTTTCAGAGACAGTAAGGAAGTGTGGAAATGGCATATAATGGGCTAGGGATGAAGGAGCCTTACTAGGGGCAGATTAATTGATTGCTCTTCTGTTTTTCTCACCTTACAGGTGACGTGGTTAGTTTCTACACTTCTAAGGAAATAAGAAATGTATGCACTTTAGTAGTTCTAGCTGGCCTCCAGTTGGTATAAAATAATTATTTTGAAAAGTTTATAATCTGGCATAAGCAAGGTGCGAATGGGAGTTGTCACTGGTGATGCCATAGCCAAAAGAGAATGGGCGCCACAATAGCTGTCAAGGTAGCAGGCAGGGAAATGTTCCACTGTGCGGGGCAGAAAATGTGATCCTTGCAACAAAAGCATCACCATGAACAGAGATGTGTGATTTCTTTATAACAAGGGCAAACAAAAAGTCAAGCCGTTTTCCCTTAATACGCACTCTGAGGAATAGCTTCCATAAGGCTAGATGTGCTTAAGCAGGACCTGTGAGTCTGTAGCGCTCATCAGCTGATTCTTGATGATGGGTACCCTGGATTTATGAGGGCAAAAGGATCTCCCAGGTACTGACAATTTGCTTCACTTCCTAGTTTAAGTCAGGGATGTGCAACACCTCCTGCAGCATCCTTCATTGATCCTCAGTTGCGCTGATGAGTTACTGACTGTTTAGGTTCTCATTTGCCTTTCCTTATCTTTGCCATGAACAGAGAATGAAACGTTACTTTTGAAGCCTGGGTTGCAGCGCTGCTTTGAAGTTATGTGGATTGAAAACCTGTTCTAGGTTTCACTTGGGAGGTGTAAATACATGAATGCAGCCACACATGTATGTGTGGGCATATATTTCTGCTAGCTTGTGGTCTTTGCTTTATTATCAGGGAGTCAGAAATGGAATTTTTTTTAAGACTTGACAGTGGCAGCATTACATTTTTCCTGAGCTTTTAGGGATTTTTCCAGCTCTTCTGAGGCCTTTTGGACAATTCCAGATAGCTTTAGCGATTTATTGGAATCGTTAGGGATATAAGTTATGTGGGGGGAAAGTACTCCCAGTCCCATAATTCTGCAGGAACCCTACCCCACCTCCAGGCTGAATTATGGGTCTGGGAGCCCTCAAAGGGCAGGAGGGCAGAGCAGCTGTCTTAACCTCTGTGCTGTTCCCTGAAAGGAGCCCTCCCTGCAAGTTGAGAGGCCTCCCTTTGACACTCAAAGGTCCAGAAGGGTCCCTTTCAAAGGCAGGAAGAGGATGGTGGGGAGATGAAAGAGTGGCTTGGCAGCCCCCAGACCCATCAGACCGCCTGGGGGGGGGAAGCACGCACCCAGGGTTTCCTGCCAAATTATGGTCCTGAGAGTTCAATCCCCCCCTTGAAATTCCCATCCCTAAGAATCATCCGTTAGGCTCTGAATTGCCAGAGACCCAGAAGAGATATCGGTTATATTACCGTATCTTTCCAAAAATGATCCTGTGGGTTTACTTATTTTGCAGAGCCTTGATTCATTCACTTCCCAAGAAGATAATCCTTTCTCTGACTGGGGACTGGGAGGCACAGGCTACTTTTCTTCACAATCCCCTGAATCACATGTGAGCCCTTCCCCCTCTCTCCTGCAGGTTAATGGGATGCAAGGTAGTCCCATCTGCATTCTTGATTCAGAAGCGGTCCCTCCGAGTTTAGGACCACTCATTGTGCCTTCAGTTTGACATCCCCACTACCATGTTGAAAATCATCATTTGAAGCATCACAAAGCAGTGGGCACGTGTTTGGAGTGTGACCCTTGTGGATAAAGTCACAAATCAAAGCCACCAGTCCTGAAATTCCAGTGGAAGAGTCAGACTCTACAGAGCTTGGCTTCCATTGTTAAATTACTGTAACTGAAACAGTCAGATAATCACTTCCCCAGTATATGAACCTATTAAAATATGCAATGAGATAACCCCTTTCTTTTTTGCTTAAAAAAAAGGAAACGGAAATCCTGTGCTATCAGGTAGCTAACGCTGTGGTAATGCATTGTATCCTTATTGTTAGTTGAGTGTGTTTGTACGTGTTTTGTTGATAAACAAGAGAAGCCCCCCCCTCCCCTAATTCCTTGAGCTAAGGCTGAGTACTTGATGCCCAAAGAAGATGGGCCTGGCACGGCCAGTCTTCTGCTCTTTCCCTTGTGCCCCCCTTGGGGTGGGCACCCCAAGTGTCTTGGGTGCAGTTTTTCTTCCTCTCACACCCATTTGCATTCAGTACATTTTTTCCTGATTAGCATCGCCCTCGGTTCTCTGAACTCCTGGCGCTTCCTCAGCTTTTATGGGCATTGCTAGGAGGCAGCGCCGGCCGAGGGACCTGTGAAGTGTAAAACGGAGTGGAACCCGTCCAGCCCTGGTCTCTCTTGGCAGCCACATCAGCCTCCTTTAACTAAACAAAGGGATTCTGCTCTCATGGTAACAGAGGCGGGACAGGAAGGGGAGCTTTTTCAGTGACGGATCCCACGGGATGGCCTTTCTGTTCTGCTGGGCCTTTGGCGTTGGGTGCCCTGACTATGAGGGAAATGGCTTGAGCGCTTGCTGTGGCCGAATCTAAATGTTGTGTTCTGGGAAACTGCTCTTTTCTCCTGAGTCGCAGTCCAATGCTCTGACCTCTCTGTCAGCGTGCGCTTGGAGTAACCTGGCTTCATGTTCACCTGCCTGCAGAATGACAACCATGCTTTTCAAGTGTGAATAAATTGTTTAATTTGCACCAATCATTCTTTCATGCCCAGTCCTTCTGGGGGTAGAAGAGGGAGACTTTTGGTTTTCTGGGGAAAGAGAGTTGTCCTGGAACTTCTGGTTTTTAAGGGTGTGCATTGGTTTTGTGGTCATAGAGTCACACACACACAGTACTCTCTCTCTCTCTCTCTCTGCTCTTTTACTCCAGGCTTTTCATAGAAAAACTTCCAAAGCATCGTGATTACAAAACTGCTGTCATTCCGGAGAAGAGAGACACAATCAAAGTAAGTGGCAATTTGGGGGGGGGGGGTGAGGGGAACACTAAAATTCTTTCATAAGATTTTCTACTAGAAGAATACTTCTGCTCCCAGAATAAATCCCTTAGCCCACTGTTGAGATAAGTTCTTTAGCCACACAGGGTCTCCCATCTCATCCTTGCTGAGAATAACATGAGAATGAAAGGGAGGCCTCCCCCCACACACACTCCCGATCTGCCCCACACGTTTTGCTGTTGTGCTTTTGCTCTGAGGGTGGTTCCCAGGGAAAGACGGCTCTTCTCCCTCTCCCGCCTTCTTCTGCTCCAGACACTGATGGGGTGTCCTCTTTTCTTTGCTTCCCAGAAACTGAAGGAGATTGCCTTCCCGAAAGCAGAGGAGCTGAAACAGGAGCTTTTAGAAAAATACAACAAAGAGTATGCGGAGTACAATGAACGGAAGGTGAGTGGAGGAAGGTCTTTCGGCTCCTTCCCAAGGAAGGCCACATGTGGTGTGTGCTGGAAAGGGCCTGCCTCCCTTTGCGGAAAGAAGGGGGCGAGGCCTGCCTTGCAGGTTCCTCCAGGGTGACTGGAACCTTGTCTGTGTCTGATGTTCCCCTTGCAGAAGAAGCAAGAGGAGGAGTTTGCCCACCACCTGGCGCTGCAGCAGCAGCTGGAGGAGGAGCGGCAACGGGTGGCCCTGATGAAGCAGCAGCAGGCGGAGCAGGAGCAGTTCCAGGCCTTCGAAGAGATGATCCGGCGCCAGGAGCTGGAGAAGGAGCGCCTGAAGATCCTGCAGCAGTTTGGCAAACAGACCCCAGACGCCTTGGAGGGCCCCTTGGTACCTGGGGCGGTCACCCCGCCCACGGACGCAAGGACTCTCGTGGCTCCCGCCCAGCCTTGGGGCCCCAGCGGAGGGGGCGGGCCCCCGAGGCCTCCCGCCGTGGACCGGTCGCTGAAGCCGGCCACCCTGGGGGTCCTGGAGAACAGTTAGTATCTCTTGGAAATCCTTTCCCCCCCCTCCCCCCCCGGTCTTGTGTGGGCTGTTTGTGAGCCGTCCTGACAGAATGGCTCCTCCTTAGAAGAAATCTCCACACGTAGGCAGAACACACAACCAAGAAAGAAACCCACCTGCCACTGAAAGGCAGTGAACAATTCTAACCTTACAATCCCCCAGTTTGAGCGATGTTCTTCTCTGAGCTCTCTCAGGCCCTCTGGCTGCCCTTTTCCCACCCGAACCCTCTTGTTCATCCCCAAACATAAATCTCCTGAAGGTCAGGGCAGCCCAAGGAATTCCCACTCCCACTCCTTCGCTCCCTTCCCGGGCGGCCAGCTCTGCCTGCTGGGCCTCGGAGGCTGCCGTCTTGCGGGAGCAGAGCTGCAGCTCAGTCGCCAGAAGCAAGCCGTCAGGGGGGCTTCTTGAGGGCCGGCCTCGGAGGCACCCAGGAAGGAGAGCAGCCTGAGAAAGAACCGGAAAGGCCCTGGAAAGGGCAGCGCCCTCCCCGTCTTGGAGAGGCCAGAGAGAGGAGAGTGAGGTCACCAAGGCGCAAAGGAGGCCATTCCTCCAGAATCTGAGAAGGCTGCCCAGAAGAGCCAGCCTCCAGCCTTTTGGTCCTTCTTGTGGCCGTGTCCTCTTCCTTTTGGCCCTCCTTTTCCCATGTAACATGGTTGAAATGGGTCCATTTTTTCTCAGGAATGAAAAAAAAATGATACAAGAGGTACAGAAGACACTCACACAGTGACACATTTTTGTGATGGGGTACTCCTAATTTTAATCAGAAGACTTTTGTCCATGGCATGAAACACATTAGAAACAGTTTGTGTGACCAGCGCATACCTGACTGATACATTTCTTGGTTCATAGCTGCTTCCCCTTCGTTGGCCTGTCGCACGTTCTTTCTGGCCGAAGTCAGTGGAGTTGGCCTTGTCAGGGAAGTTCTGAAAGCAATCTTTTTTGCATTGCCTCTTCTTGGTGAACAGCAGGCGAGGAGGTCTGTCGGCATGGCGACGGGGCCGATGATCTTGCAGGGATAGGGGTGTCCCTGTGGATGGGATCTTCCTTAGGGGAAACCAGTGAGGCTTGCACTCCTCGGCCTTGTGGCCTTGGCTCACCCGAGCCTTTCTCTCTCTCTCTCTCTCTCTCTCTCTCTCTCTCTCTCTCTCTCTCTCTCGGTAGATGCAACTATTGAAGGACTTCGCCAGATCACCGTCCCCCGGGAGCTCTGCCATAAATTCCTCCAGCTGGCTGAGGCCAACACGGCCAGGGGCGTGGAGACGTGTGGGATCCTTTGTGGGAAGCTGGTAAGGGGACTTCCTGGATAAACTCACGAGTCAGCGTCTTGCTGCCCTCTGCTTCGAGAAGGTGGGGTGGGTGCTTTGGTCCCTGTTTGTAGTTCTAGATAGGCCCAAGGAACAGGTCTTCTCCAGCTGCAGGGGCCTGCCTTTCCCTCACAGTGAGTGATGATTAAACCACTTCCCTCTGAGGCCTTCTGGAAAGTATACACGAGTTCCCCGGCATGGCTCTGACTGCTGCCGCTTGCGCTCCCCACAGTAGCGTGCAGACAAAAGGGTGGGGACCATTGGGAGGAAAGGGCCAAGGCAGGTCTTCCACAGCAGGGCTGCCGCCCACCCGCTGCCTCGGCCAGCAGCTGAATCCCTCGGAAGGCCCACGGAGGTGCCCAGGCACCCCCAAGTGGCCCCTTCAAAGCTGGGCCTGGTGCAAGTACAGGTGGAACAAGAAGTGGCCTAAGGAAAAAAGAGTCAGCAGAGGAGGCGGGGGGGGGGTCACGGTGGATGGTGACGGTGGGGTTTCCAAAAATCAGGAAGGGCACCAGATTGCTCGGAGGAAGGGAGGGGCCAGCCCAGTAGGTGGTGCAGCCAGGCAGAGAGCCTCGCCGGCCAAGGAACTCCAGGCCAACAGACCAGCGATTATGGGATGGGCTTCTTTGGGACACGTTGGCCTGTCATCTCAGGCGGCCTCATCAGGGCTGCCTGGCTGTTGTGCAGATCTGCTCTTTTCTGTGTCCAGGAAGTGCTGATTCCTCTCCTGCTGTTTTTGGCCTCCCTCCCTCCCTCCCTCCCCACCCCCACCCCCTTGCAGATGCAGAACGAATTCACCATAACCCATGTCATCATCCCCAAGCAGCACGGGGGGCCTGATTACTGCAACACTGAGAATGAAGAGGAGCTTTTCCTAATCCAGGACCAGCACAGCCTCATAACGCTGGGGTGGATCCATGTAAGCCTTGGGGTCAGGCCCTCCTGGGGCCACCGTTGGTTCGAGGGTTCTGCCTGTGGGGCTGGGTTTTCATGCAACTTTCTCTGGGCTCCGTTTCACCTTTTCTCCCCTTTCCCCCCTCATTGTTTAGACACATCCTACCCAAACAGCATTCCTGTCCAGCGTGGATCTGCACACGCACTGCTCCTATCAGATGATGTTGCCAGAGTCTATAGCTATTGTTTGCTCCCCAAAGTACCAAGAGTAAGTACTGGGTGGGTGGCATATCGCATCTAGATTGTGCAGGAAATGCTGTCTTGATTTCATTTTCCAACACCACCTTTGAAACTTGGTCATGGCCAGAGAGCCCATGAGGGATAATTGTAAGCCGCCTAGAGTGGTCTAGTATGGCCAGATAGGCGGGATAGAAATAAAATAAATAAATAAATAAATAATATAGGAAGAGGGAAACATAATCTGAAATAAAGAATAAACCAAATCAGAAGTATGCCCCACGGTGGATCCCGGCCGCCTTCTCAACATTGGACCCGTTTTCTTGCTGCGTAACAGCGTCCTGGGTGCAGCTTTTCCTGTTTGTCTGAAACATGCGTATTATTCCAGCCCAAGACTAACAAAACCAAACAATCCAGATGGTTCACCTGGAGCTCTGTGCAGGCTTTGGATTCAGCTGATTTTGTTTGTGGTCATTTTTTTTCTAGGACAGGATTCTTTAAATTGACAGACCATGGCATGGACGAAATTTCATCCTGTCGGCAGAAAGGGTTCCACCCGCACCCCAAAGAGCCCCCTCTTTTTACTGTAAGTATGCAAAGGGGAAAGAGCTTCTCTGGCTCTTAATAGTGTTGAGTTGCAGCTGCATCAGCAGTAGCAAGGCTGTGACGGGAAGGTCTTCCTGCTCTGACCTCTGTTCCGAGAGGTCAGACGGAAATGTCTTTTTGCACCTCCGTTGTCTAAGTTGGAGCTTCCACTTCATGCTGAGGGAAAAGGTCAGAAATAGGAAGGCTGTTTCCCACCAGGGTCACAGCACAAGCCTGGGTGGCAAACGAAACATGCTTTGCTCTGAGAGTCAGGGGGCATCTGCTGGGGTTCCTCCACAATGCCTGAGCCAGGCACGTCCTGGGGACTCAGCTGCCAGGTGTTGGCAGCAGCAGCAGCAGCTGGGCCATTGTGGCTGAAGGCTGGAGCTCCCTCTAAGGACAAGGGTTGCCCGTAATGTCATCTGTCGTAGGGGAAGGGGAAGGGGAAGGGGAAGGGGAAGCGGCCTGGGATGCCCCTAGTAAGAGGTTTGCGACCGGGGGTGGGGGTGGTGCTGAGCCCACACTTTCTCTGGGAGAGTTCTGTGGGTGATCTTGGGATGCCCGTGGACCAAACCTTCCTCCTTCGTGGCCTCCCTGCTTCAGACACGTCGGTTCTGTCCAGGCCCTGAGTCCAGGTGCCCATGGCTAGGTGTCCTCTGGGGCAGGGCGCGTCCCGGGGCTTCCTACAGCCTGCCACCTCCGTCTGGAGGCTGAGCCTCGCCGCAGCTCCCACGACCACAGCGGACTGCCTAGCTTTGGGGCTTCGGTCCATTTCTTTTCCAGTTCCGCCTCTTTCCCCTCGCCTAACCAGAGGGAACATCCTAGGGGACTCGAAACGTGTAGATGGCTGGGAAGGGGGTGGGGGTTGCTGTGTGTGTTTTTTTTCCAAGCAATCTCTGTCGTTCCTTGAGTGGTCATGTGTGCCTTCAAACACCCTCTGTTCCCACTGCAGGTGCTGCTTACTCTGCGAAGGCCTCGTGCCTCTTGCTGGGCCACTGCAGCAGTCTGTGGGAACGGAGGAGGAAAGTGGGAACTGCCCCCTGGAGCACACGCACCCCTTGCGTGAGCTTCCCAGCAAAGCTTTGCTCAGCTGAACGAAGCCGTGTGTGCAGGCGCAGAACCCACAGGTAGTGAACGCACAGATGACCACTCGAAGAACCACAGGGACAGGTAAGCAGCAGGGGGCGCTTAGAAGTGTGGGTTGGAACAGCCCTGGTTGCTCTGGACTGCGGTGACCGTCCCTTCCTCTTATTGTTTGTCTTTCAGAGTTGCAGCCACGTGACGGTCATGGAACAGGAAGTGGTGGTCCTGGACCTTCGATAAAGCCAACGCCACCATGCCTTGGTCAACCCTTAACTTGCCCTCCTTTAAGCTAACGAATGGTCGCTAACTATGCCCCCTCTATGCAATCATCTCCAAGATTTTGCCTCTCCTTCCACAAGAATCATGCATTCTCTTTGATGGCGTGCCATTGTCAGAATTTAGGGATCTAGGTGGGGAGAAGGGGTTGGCCGGGTGGGGGGAGCGATAGACTGATCCCAGCGGTGGACTTGATCCAGCTAGTTTTTGGGGCTCACTGGCCCTCCTCGGGCTTACCTCTGTCACGCCCTGCTCCGGAGGAGAGTGCAGGATCAAATAAGTGACACCGCTTTCTAGAAGCGGTCTGCAAGCATCTGGTCATGTAGCAGGGCGGCAGCCCCAGGAGGCCCAGTTGGGCTTTTCTCCAAAGCTTTTTAAACATGGGTGGGAACCTTCCCGCCGGTCCCTCGTGTGAGCTCTGAAGCTCCACTGTGCCGTGCCAACAATTCTGCCTTTTGTGACCAGTGAGAAAGTGTCGTCTGTATTGGGAAGAAGTGAGTCTGGGGGAAGACAGCGGGGGTGTTTTCTATGAGGTTGTGGTTAGGTTTGGTTTTTTCCCTTTTTTGTTGGTGGGGGATAAAATCACATTGGAGGCAGATTTTTTTCCCAGGGAGCAGATGGTGGACCGGGGGGGGGGGGAATCCAAAGACGAGGGAGTCCTGAAACAAGTAGGAAGAAGCTGCAGGTGGTTTGTACTGTGAACGTTCAGTTGAAGCAAGTGCCACTAAGAATAGTGTACTCAGTTATCCAACTCCATTTGAGGAATGAAGTTCCATGTTCCCTTTGTCCAGGGTGGGGCAACTTGCAGACGGCCAGGTGTGGCCGACGGTCCCTCCCTGCTGGTCAAACTGCCTAGAGCTGCTGAGAGTTGTTGTATCTAAGACAACAAGAGGACAGTCTTACCTAAAGGATGGCAAGTTGGCCATCTCTGACTTAACACTACACGGTTGAAGCTGTGCTTAGAAGTCTAGACATCCTGATGGGCACATTGGTGTTCCATTTAATAGCCTTACAAGTTGTTCAGTGGACTCCGGGACTTCTCTCTACGTGTACAAAGGGACATAACAGGTATGGGCTCTTGTAGGCTCTCTTGTTTCCCAATAAGAAAGAGAGGTGAGCTCCTTCCACTCTGCGGTCAAAGAGACTCCTGGAACCGCACCTGGGAATGACGTTGAGCGGTTCGGAAGGTGTGTTTCTGTTTGTCATTGTGGGGTGTGTGTGTGTGTGTGTGGTTTTTGGCAAGCTTGACATGTTGGCTGCAAGGCCCCTGCCTCGGTCTTTGGATAGGACACCTGAGGGTGTAACAGGAAACACTAGGTGCCGTTCCTGTCCCCGCACTTTGGTGGAGGAGGGATAGGTCGGGTGAATGGCAAGTGGCGGAGTCAACTCCCCCCCCCCCGCAATCTTCTTTGCCTTTGGCAGCCGCTGGCTGGACGGGGAGCTGGTCTCTGAGCTGAGGAAGAAACCCATGCTTGCAGCCCGCGCATCGTTTCAAGCCTAGGCCGTGTCAGAATCCTGCCGGTCGGGCGAATGCTGCTTGTGGAGGGTTCGCATCCGAGGACAAACCAAAGTCAGGTTCTAGGAGGACACCATGTGCAAGGGAATGCTGATGATGTCTTGATGATGCCAGCTGCCAGCTCAGATCTTTCCCCCTGCCCAGTCCCTCCGTTTACTTGTACTGGGGTATTTTCCTGCTGAAGGAGAAGGAAGTGGCAGGGATTCCTCACCCTCTCCTCTCTCCCTCCCTGATGTTTCTGCAATGGGGCTGGTTGGGATGTTGCCATTTGAGAGTATGTATCACATTTTAAATTTGTTTTTGTTCAGACATTAAAAGAATTTGGTTCTTCTGGCCTTGGACGTGAACTCGGGTGGTTCCTCACAAACAGGGCGTTGTGCGCTCTCCGTGCAAGACCTTCCCCTGAGCTGCTCACTGCATAAGAGGGGTCAAAACCAACGTTATGCAGTTGAATACAGCTTGGTCGTACTTGCCACGGGGTTTCTGAATCCGTTGGCCGTTGCACCATTCTGTATAAGTGCATTATTCTGACGCCGTGGGTCTCGTGAAAAGCTACTGTGAGATAAATGCCAGGGGCTGTTTTCCCTCAGGGACCACAGTCATGCCGGAGGGCATCCTGGCCCCACTTCAGGGGGTGCTCAGGCCGCTGGTGGTGGAGTTGAGGAGAGGGAGGGAGGCCTGGGAATCCCAGCACAGACGGGCAGCCTGTGGCTCTCTCTCTCTCTTCTGGTGACAACTGGCAGGTCCCAGTTCCTGGAGTTTCCTAGGGAGGAAGGTAGTGGAGCAAGCGAGTTTCACCCACCCACCCACTGCCCAAATGTTTGCCTGTAATGACTGATCTTCTCACACAAGAGGCAGCTAAAGGGGAGCCTCAAGTATGTTATAGCATATTTGCCACGAGCGTCCTTGATTTGTGGCGGGCCTGCGTCTGGCCCGGGGCTTGCACAGAGGGTCATAAGGTTGCACAGCTGTGGCCGTGTGACCCCCGCTTGGCACAGAGCTAGAATTCCCTGCTAGGGACCCGCCCTGAACCTGGCCAGGGTGGAGAAGGCAACGGACCGTTTGGCCCCTCGCCAAACTACAGATCCCAGGATTCCATGGCTCGGGCCCTTGCAGTCGGGCCCAGCGGCGGTTGCGCAGACACACCCTTCGGGCCTGTCGGGTCCAGCGCTCCTCTCCACAGAGGAGAGCCGGACTTCCTTGGGATGCAGGGGAAGGCTTCGGCCAGTGGTCGTCCCCCTGGAAGGAGGACAGGCATTGCCTGCAGCTGTCCTGGGTCCTTTGCGCAGCAGCTGACTCCCTCGGCTGCTTCTGCACAATGGGTGTGCTCCTCTCTCTCTCTCCTCTGTGTGTGTATGTGTGGGGTGGCTAGGAGAGGAAAAGGCCCCGTCCAGGAAGGCTGCTGGCTGGCTGTGCCAGGAGCTGCCTGGGATGCCTCGGCTGACGCTCCTCCTCCTCTGGGCCTGTTCTGTGTCAAGGGGTAGCAGCATTCCATTCTGGCAGCCGAGGGAGATGCTCTATGGGCTGGCAGTGGGGCTGGGCGCCCCATTGGTTGCCTGGGCCCAGGGCTTCCTTATTAGGCTGTGCCACTGGCAGTGGGAGGGCCCGGGAAGTATGGGAGGGTGGCCCCATGGCCGCTCCTCCTCGGGCCTCCTTCCCTGCTCAGCCCTCGGCAGGAGGTCCCTTTCATTCAGAGCCTGTGCCTCGGGGTGGCTTTTGGGCCAGGGGGGGGGGCCTCCATGTTGCTGAGGGTGCCCCCATCCCACACAAAATGCGTTTCACTTCATATTTGTCACAGGTGATCCCTTGTCAGAAGCCAAGAGGATCCAGTGCCCCAAAACAGGCATTAGGAGCCTCATCCCTTGGGGAAGAATCGGACACTTCTATTTATTTATTTATTTATTTGTTTATTTATTTGATTTTTACCCCGCCCCTCTAGACCATGTCTACTCGGTCTCTGTTTTGTGCCCCTGGCCAAGGAACTTGCTTTTCTCCAAAGGTCTGAATCATGTTCATCCGTGTCATTTCTCCTGCTGTGGTGCGGGATTTCCCCCGCCTGATCCACACATGGCAAGTTCCAGGCTTCTGTTGCCTTCCATGCCTCAGCCCTGCGGCAGACCGGACGAACGAGGGTCACGCCTGCAGTTCTCCCCACGGAAAACAGGGCCCATGACCTTCGGCTTCTGGCTGGTACTGATGTTGCTGCTCCCGCCCACCTCCGGTGGGGTCCAGAGGTGGTTTTAAGTCCTCAGTGGCCAGTAGTTGCCTGATGAGTCTCCTTGTCCAGAATCTTGTGGGTCAGGGGAAGATGGCGCCAGCTCTTCGTCCCTGCCAGTCTCCGCCCGCTGGGATATTTATGCCCCATAAATCACCAAGGGCCAGGCCCTCCTCTGGGTGAGTCTTGCCTGTGGCGGGGTTTACTGGCGTGTGCCTGCTGCGCAGGCTGCGGCTCCTTGGGGACCAGGGGAGACCAGCTCAGAGCCTTTTCCCCTGAACCAGGGCCTGCTTCTGCTACCAGCCTGCTATTAAAGATCCCCATGGGTGCTGCCTTTTAGTGAAAACCAGGATTTGGCCACAGCCTGTTTCCCCACCAGCAGCCGCCCTCTCTGTCTCTCGTGTGTGCCTGGGTGGCGCGCCTCCTCTCCACCTCCACCGTCATATATGGCCACTCTTTCCTCTCTGGTGACCTCATTCTTGGACTCCGTTTGCGCCCGTTGTGACAGATGCATTTCTAGGGCTCTGCCAAGGGAAAATCTTTGCAGCAAAGCTTCAGCCCAGAGAGAAGAGGGAAGTTCTTCTCTGGATTTAGTCTGGAGCGTGTGAAAGAGAGCGGGTAGCGGGCTGGGCTGAGTCGAAGACCAGGCCTCCCCGGCACAGGGCGCCGGCCGGCGTGTTGGTCTGCGTTTGGGATCCGGCTGTGCAGGACAGGTGCCCCCTTAGTCCTTGGCCAGTGACCGTGTTCGGCTCCTCTTCTGTTTCCCTCAACGGCCCTTGTCTTGTGAGAGACAGTCCCTGCTGTTTTGCCTTTTGGTACCCAGTGTGGGATCGTGAGTGAAGCGATGGACTCGGACTCTGGAGAAGAGAGTTGCCATCCCCACTTGCCCGTGGAAGCTGACTGGGGGAGTGGGACGGGTAAAACCACTCCTTAAAGATCTCACTTTCCAAGAAAGCCCTGTTAGGGTCACTGTACGATGGTTCTGACTTGGCGACGCATGACAGACTCTTTTGTCTTTTGGATAAATTTGGGCCCTTGGGAGAAAGGAGATGCAAGGGCGCTTTGTAAGACTGGCGGGGGCTCGTAGGTGGTGAGGGTGGTCTGGTCCTTCACCCCTTGGCCTTTTTTAATGGAAGCGAAAGCCCCCCTATGGAGAGCTTATAGAAACGCCATGGGCAGCTGCAGGCGGGACTCGCGGTTTCCAGGCCCTGCAGCCGATGAGGTTCATTTTGGGGCTGCCCTCGTAACACAGGGCAATCCCATGGCTCTCGTTGATCTGGAGCCATAAAGGAGAAATCCTGCTCTGCTCTTCATTCGGGAGATGGCAGAGGGCTGCACAATGAAAGACCACGGAGCGCTCGAGGAGAGGCAGAGGAATCCTCAGCAGGCTTGTTGCCTCTTTGTGCATTTCGTTGAGTCAACGGAGTGTCGAGTTTCAAAACTGAAGCAACGGACAGGAAAAAACTCCCATCAGTTTTTATGATTTAATAAATAAATGCCATTGGTCAGGCTTCCGTTGTTCTTCGTTCAATCCATAACTTCTTTTTTGGCAGAGAGCGCGAGGAAGAGAGCCACAGGCTTGGTGGGAGCCTTTAAAAGCACCCGGATGAGTCAGAGGACTTTTTATTTGGAGGCACAAGAGGGTGAAGTGAGGGAACCTCTGCTCTTTTCGCTTTTAATCCCCTCTTTTTTGCAACTGGTCTGTGTGTCCAATGAGGTGGCCATAGTTGAACGGCAGACCTTGTGGCCCTGGGGAGCCCGATTCTGCTGGGGACTGGAATCAATCTCCAGGGTGCAGAATGAAAGAGGGTGGTTTGCTCAGAGGTGTACTGACCGGCTCTTGGCATGTAATGGAAATCACCTGTTTTTTTTTTAACCCTTCAGAATTAAAGGCACAGAATTAAAGGACAGCCCCCCCCCGACCCTCTCCCATTCCCAACGCTGCCAGCTTCAGCCTCCCTCTTCCTTCCTTGCTGCTGCTCCCTCAGAGGAGCCCCTGCCTTGTGATTGTGTACGGCTGATTTCCCTTAAAAAGGCAACGGGGAGTTTCTCAGCCTCTGGTTGGGTCCTCAGAGGCAACTGCTGTTCATTCTTAGGCTGCGAAGGATTGCGGTCATCATCGCAGCTGGTGGAGAAGAAGCTGCTGTGCTTGAGAAAAGGCTGTGGCAGCAGTTCACCGAAAAAAAGAGAGGACCCTCCTAAGAAGGAGCCCTGCCATCAGGCGGCACGATTCTGGGTGGGGCCCCACACTTGGAAAGAGGGCTCTGACGCCTCGGCCACCCTCCGTCCCCACGCCTGAGCCAGAAGGGAAGCCCAAACGGGCGCTGAGGGCCTTCTGCAAGACCTTCCTTCCTTCCTTCCTTCCTTCCTTCCTTCCTTCCTTCCTTCCTTCCTTCCTTCCTTCCTAGTAACAGTACATACTAGAAACAGTGAACATTGTGACGCACCGCTCCAGTCAAAAGACATGAAAATGACTTAAAGGGCCGTCAGAAACACCAAAGAGTCATTGGAGCTTTCCTTATAAAATGTAGCATTTATTGTGCAATTAAAAATAAACTAAAAATAATAGAGGGGCAATGAATCACCAACGTCCAAGTGACACAGAAGAAATCAGGAGAGGCTAGAAGGAGACAACCTCTCATGCGGGCAGCGGGCGAGCTGCGTTCCAGGGGGTTGATAACTTCTGAGTGAACGTGACCGCCCAGAAGGATCTTGGTGTGACGACTGGTGCCGGATAAGACCCTAATAGATGAAGGGCCGTGTGGAGTCTGGTCTGTGCTTTCCTGCACATCAAGTTGGTGGAAAACCAAGGCTCCAGGCATTTAACAGGAACCCTCGTGGACAACTGGTCCAACATCTTGGGAAAGGCCGTTCCCAAGTTGAGCCAGAGACATCAGTCGGCAAGGAGAGGCTGAATCGGGGAGCGGAGGGTCCCTCTTGCCTGATGGCCAAGAGGAAAGAAGACCGGCCACTCCTGCATCAGAATGCATTGCGGGCTGTGGGTGTGTCTTGAGGAAAGCCCTCTCCAGTGAAGAGAGACTGAGGCGGCAGCTTTAGTGACAAATAAGGCAGGAAATTCTCCCCGATTGGGGTGGCCAGATTCACATTGCTTTCTGTTGACCGCATGGCATACAAGTGAATGCAAATCAGCCAGAGTTTCTCCCCGCCTCCCCTTTAATCCTTGATCTACCTCTGGCCTAGAGTGCCCTCCACCTCCCGTGACATGCGTGTGCATGTGAATGGCAAGGTTTCCCTCAAACCACTCTGGGACACCTAGTTCAGTGAGAATGCCAAAGGTCCCATCTCACGAAACCGGGATGTCCTTGCAGTAAGAGAATGACAAACCAGTCTATGGCACATTTGGTTAACAGACAATATTCTATATTTAAATATTTGTTGCGTTGGCTACTCTTCAGAAAGAGTCGCCCATGTCAGCCCCATGGTGTGGGATAGAACTGTGCAGACACACACAGCCAAACCCTAACCCCACCCTCTGGTCACACACTTCACACAACGGTGTGGCCTGTTTGCCAGCCGTCACGCGTTCCCTGCGGACGCGCTCTCGGGCCTCAAAGAGGTTGCGAGGAAGTCCAGGGTCGGGCTTAGGGCCGTTCAGAGCACCGTTTGCAACAGATTCTAACTTCCGAATGCAGTTTGTGTGGCACCTCTGCGGACACACGCTCTGCACGATTGCGGCCCAGAGACTCTGTCTGGTCAAAAACACTGCACTTTGTCTCCGACACAGGTCTGTTTCATTTTCCTTTGTGGTTCCCTTGATGCCTGCAACCCGGTGGGCCATGGAGGTGTTCCTGCCACTGTCCTGTTTCAGTTGCAGGCGAGGGGCTGCACGTTGAGATGCCTGGGGAGGGGGAGGGGGAGGAGGAGGAGGAGGAAGTGCTTCAGCCTGCCCGAGCCACGGTTCCAGTGAAGTGCGTTGCTTGGGGCCGCCGTGGAAAGGCGCAGCCTTGTGGCCAAATTCTTCTCCTTTTGTGAATTAGCCCCAAGCCCCCCATCAGCAGTGGCCGTCAAGAGAAGGTGGCCTGGGAGCCAGGACAGCCCAGAGTGGCTGATGGTTGAGGGAATGTATTCCCTTGAGTTGACTACTGTAACATGTCCTGTGGGGGCTGCCGTTCAAAAGAGGGCCCTCAGGCGGCTCACAAGAGACCAGCTAATGGGAGGCTCTCTTGTGAGGACTGGACCAATCCTGCCTGGCTCTCAGTCCGTGGCCACACATCCCTGGCGGCTGGTGCTTCTGCTTCTCTGGAGGGCCTTCCAGGGCTTCGTATCCGCTGGGCTGGAGGATGTGCTTTCTCCACCAGAGACCTACTTATACCTCCAGGTCATTCCGGGATATCCCACCCCTTGCCCCTTGCTGCTTTGTCATTTGGGGCTCCCCAAGGCCTTACACGTGGGGAGACAAGGCACAGCACCTTGTGGGGAAGGGAGGCGCTGATTAGAGAGAGAGCTTTTTTAGTCTCTCGAGGTCCTCCCACCCTCCTCTTTCTACCAAGGTGGTTTGCATGCTGCTGCTCAACCTCTGTGCCAGGGTTGGATTGCTTTATTGCTTTGTGGTTCTGGTTCTTGATTGTCTTTCATACTGGGAATAATAATACTGAAGCGTGAAACAGAACTTTGCAAGATAATGGATAAATATCTGAGGATCTTCAGCTTATGAAAAAGTTCCCGCATACAAGAAACAACCAGCTGTCCTTCAGCACTGGAAACTGGTGTGGGTTTGAACATTTGCCCCTAAAATCAAACCATAGGTAGAAGCCATCATGTCCTTTTCAAAGACGCAGGAGCGCTAGCCTCTTCTGCAGCGTGTGTAAGAAAAACACCACCAGGTTTTGAAGTGTGTAAGAAGAACAAAACAGCAAATCAAACTTTTTGGGAGAGTTCTTGTGATTTCTAACCTGCAGCCTGGATGCCTCGTGTGGTCTTCTGGTCTGAACAGCACTGCCACCAGTTGCGGGGGGGGGGGGAGAGGATGGAATGCTCCTTCCTGCCCTTTCCGGGGTCCCCTTTTCTCCCACCCTCCACCACCTTTCTCCCTTTGTTTTTCCCTTGTCCCTCCCATTCCCTTCTGGCCTCATTTAAGAGGTTGTGGTTCTAGAAGCAGAGGGTTTGAACTTGTATCTCATCCAAATGTCACTAAAAGCCACAATATTTCTAAAGGGTGTGAGAGTTACTTTGGGTGCCATTACAAGCAGTGTGTTAGAGTGAGGAGGAGGAGACAGGGTTGACTCATAGGGCCCGATCCCCTGTGGGGTTCTCTACCCACCCCATGGAAGCCAACAGGAAAGGTGCAAGAGAATTTTTTTAAAGCCTCCTTCATTTTCACTAGAAGGTCATGGATGGATCTTCCAGGGTGCTGTCAAGTTGCCCCCAGCTTAGGGCGACCCTATGGGTGACCCGATCCCCGGGATGCCCTGTCCTTAACAGCACTTGTAAACCCAAGCCTGTGGCTTCCTTGAGGGAGCGAGTCCATCTCGTGTTTGGTCTTCCTCTTCTCCATCATAACCGGCAGTGGCAAGAGGGAGGCTTTCCGGATTTCCTCTCTGGGAAGCCAGTGGGTTCTCAGTCCAGTGCTGGCCATTCTTGGTAACTTTCTCGCCTCCTGGATTGTAGCTGCCGGTACTTCCTCTCCCGATGCAGCTTATAAGGACTTGCCCCTGTCTTGTTTATGAAAGTAAAACATAAAAGGAACGGATCCACAAACTGAGGCAGGGCTTTCCAACTTTTTTTCCTGCATACATTTTTCTTACAATCATAATTCACAAAGCTCTGTTCTACCACCAGCCCAAGGTCAATATAATGAAATAAAACACCTTATATGGCTAACATACTATCCGTTAGCCTTTTTAGGGTCTCGGTTTGGGGAGATCCGCCTCTGAGGTTTTATAGTCTCACTGGTATTTATACCAAAGGCACCACCAGCACAGAGTCCCCGTGGAAAGGAGTTCTCGAGTGCATTTGGTGAGTAACCACACAAGGATGTTTGCTTGCATTAACCCTTGTAGGAGTGGGAAGGAGGCCACCCTGTCTGAGGACAATCAGAGGGATGGCCCCAGAGGCAGCAGTGAAGAGGCTTAGCAGCATCTCGCTGTTTAGCCAGGTTTAGGTTGCATCTCTAAATTGCTCCTTAGATGAGTCTTCCTGGGGAGTGGACTTCTAGAGACTGAGAAAGGATCCGCGATGTTCTGTGTTTGCCTTAAATTTCCTTCTGCAAATGATACTTGGAGGAAATCTCTGGGAGATCCACCTATAAGCCCGGCCATTTAATTACAGCGCTTGCTTCTTCTTCTGTTTTCTTGTTTGCATTTTCTGCGCTGTGTGTGTGTGTGTGTGTGTGTGTGTGTGTGTGTGTGTGTGTGTGTGTGTGTGTGTGTGTGTGTGTGTGTGTGTGTGTGTGTGTGTGTGTGTGTGTGTGTGCGCGCGCGCGCGCTGTTGTAGTGTACAGGTATTAGCTCCAAGTGGCGTGAGGCGTGCCCCACCTATGCGTGTCTCCCTGTTTCTAATGAATGGGAACATGGTGCCTTTCTTGTCTAGATTTATGGTATGATGGTGCACAGATGCACAGGCTTAAGCTTTGTTGCTCTTCCCATGGAGGGAAAACAATGGGAGAGGAACTGGCCATCGTCCTCCTCCCTCCCGATGTCCTGACACCACTGTGCCTGCTGAAATCAGCAGCCGCCCGTTCTGAAGGGCTGCTCGCCTTCCTGTATCTTAATGCTGCGCGAAGCAGCCCAGTGTGCTGAGATGTGCAGGAAAAATGTGGGGAGGGGCCTTGGGGAGGCAGGGGCCGGGAAGATTACTTCCATTTTTGGCCAAAGTCTGGGTTGTACCTCATGTTCCTGTTTACTCTCACCCATTCTGGAGACGCACGCCAGACGGAGGCTCTGATTCACGCCTGCAGTTTTTGGTTTGGCTCTAGGGTGTGTGTTGCTGATGTACCCGCTGAGAGATTTAAATTTTCCAGAGGGCAGATCAGGGGAATTTTGTGTTAACAGGAAGGGGGCGGGAAGGAAAAAAAGGAAAAACCGAAAGTTGCCTCTTACATGAAGGGGGATTAGAATCAGACCGGAGGGACGTCCAGAATGATTTTGATCCTGCTGTGTTTCTGCTGTTCCACCCAGAGAGTACAGTACTTCATTTTAGGCAAAGAGGTGCTAGGGCTAAAATCTGTCTGGAAGCATCCTCCTCTGATCCAGAAGCCTTTCCTTTCCTTTCTGAGGCATGAAATCTCTCTGTGGTTCAGCATTAAACAGAATCCATTCTGCCTCCGTCCGGACCTGCTTTTCTTGTGTCAAAATCAAGTCTTGGCCTCTGGGGAAGACGCTGAGCCAGTGGGAGCCCGGGTGCAAATTACGCCGTGCATGACAAGCAAATATAGCCTCCTTCCTCCAGTAAAGATTTAGAACATCATCGTCTGGAAATCCGCAGATGATTTGAAATGGTATTGCTGGTACGGCCTCTTCAGATACAGTTTTATGTCTGGCCTCCATAAAAGGTTTAAATCCAACTGGGATTGAAATCAGAACAGATCATTTCTGGGTGAAACGATTCATTTTGAAATATTTTTTCCTATCTGGGTGTGTGTGTGTTGTGTGTGTGTGTGTGTGCATGGGGGGGTAGTTTCATGGTAGCTGTTGTAACTGTGAACACGACTGCTCTACAGATTGACATTTTGCTGCATCAAAACCACATTTTGCAGCCGATTGGTTGTTCCCTCTCACACTGATTTTTTTTAACCTGGAATGATCAGCTGTAACAGCCTGTACTTTTCCTTTCTCACGTCCTGGCCAAGTCATCTTGCTTCCTTCAAGAAATGTTTATGTGTGCTATGGTTTCTTCACCTTTGTTAATTCACTTTAGTACTTTGTTGAGTCAGAAAGCTCTTCGTGTTCTCTTCCACCTTTTCTGCAGTAGCTTGTGCTAAAGTCTAGGATCCCAGAGTATGCAGTAGCTTTTTCTTAAAAAAAATTAAAATTAAAACCTCAAATGTCAAACCTTGATTGGGGACACGGTTTAGACCAGCAATTATCCATGAAGCCTGTTGGACCAAGCCACAGGCTGGGTGAGGGATGGGGCCCCAAGGGAAACGCTTTGGGATCGCCACCTTGGCATGGGATTTGAAAAGGGGAAATACGTGGTATTGGGCTGGCAAGTGCCAGCCTGGGAAGAATTTTTATACCGGACAGAGCCGGTCAGATCACACAGTCAGGCCAGGCAGGGTCAGACCCACAGCCGGTTTCCAGCAAAGGCCACGGAGATGCCACGGGGAAGCGTGCCGTGGGGGGCCCCCTCTCCTGCTCCTGCCTATTCCAGTCGGTATCTGGTATTCAGAGACAGGCTGGCTTTGCGCACGGGGGGGGGGGGCTCTGTCTATGTTTATAGCTGTCTATCTCTTATGTTTTGAACCTGCTTTTCTTCTGGTGAGCAGAAGGGGGTGGGCATGGCCTTCCTCCCCCTCCAGCTGTGGGGTAGATCAGGGCGAGACTGTGTCGGTCGTTCCCCCCCCCCCAAGTCAGTTTCAGGGCTCAGCGGAGGAGCCATGGAGCGGGGGGGGGGGGAGAGAGCATTTTCCTTTCTATGATGGCCCAGGCTCCTTCCCCCCCCTCGCACATAGGGGAGGGTTTGGAGGGTTAAGGGTGTGTGGCGATGCAGCGGGGGGGGGGGGGAGCCTTCCCTTCTCTGTCCTGATGGCTGAACGGCCCTGCCCTTTCTGGCCTCCCGTCTTCCAGATCCCTCGCCTCCTGGCACAACCTCCTGTCTCAGCATGTGTGAAGAGGAGACCACCGCTCTCGTGTGTGACAATGGCTCCGGGCTCTGTAAGGCCGGGTTTGCTGGTGATGACGCTCCCCGGGCTGTGTTCCCCTCCATCGTGGGTCGCCCACGCCACCAGGTTTGTATCGCAGGTCCCTCCGGGGTGCTTGTTGGGCGGGGAGGGGGGGGATGTAGACAAACGCAGGGCAGGCATCCCGATCCAACGCAAAGGAAGGGCACCAGAAGCCCAGACGGCAGACGGCTCGGTCGAGGCCCCGAGGTGGGCAGGCGAGTCTGGAGAGGCTCTCCCGGCTGGAGGCAGAGGCGCATTCAGGAAACACTGGTGTTGATGTTTAAAAGGATACAGTACAGTATTATGATTTTAGGCAGGAACTTGCCAAAACAACCAGCCCAAAGAAACATGAGATAGAAAACCAGACATTTGGTTGTTTTTTTTTAAAGAAAGGGTTACAATTCGTTACCAGTAAACGCAGGAAAGGAGAAGCAAGCAGAAAATGGTTACATGGAAATAAAATGTTCCAAAGCTCACTGTTTTGAAACAAGTGTTACACCGGTTTGTCCTGTTCAAGCTGGATAACAGAAAGAAATACATTGTTTCTTACACAAGACACTGCAAGAAAAAAAGAATGCCAGTTTCCACCGACTAAAGAAAATGAGCCCTGAAATTGGCCAATGTGGAGTCAGTTTCATCCCCACTGAGAACAGGGGTAGGTTTGAAAGGCCCTCCTTGCTTCCTTCCGGGGATTGGGGCCAGCCCCACAGGAGCAAAGGGACTCGCCAGTCGGCCGCTTTGCAGAAGTCATTTGGGGAAAAGATCCGCTGCAGAATTTAGACAGTCAGGAGAAGTGGGTTTGGTACATATTGGAAAATCTCTTGGTGACACAAGAGAGCGTGTGTGCACTTAAGCCTTCTGGGAACATCCCCCCCCCTGTGGATCTGAGCAGGAGGAACTGGCTGAGGATCAAAGCCCAGGGTGGGGGCCCAACACACACGTCCTGGCCTTACACTTTCCTTCCGGAGTTTTCCCCCACAGCTCTGGCTCCGAGCCCGTCAGAGATGCAGAGGGAGCCTGGGCTCGGCTTCCTGATGACCCCCTCCCCCCAGGAAAGCCAGCTCACCTGCAAGGCGGGGGGGGGGGGGCAAGGGAAGTTTCCTTGAGCTACAGGGATGTCCCGTACCTCCCTACCTCTTCTTCGGGGAGCTCTGCTTCCAATGACAGGCTGACTGCATTACCCCCCCCCCCCCCCGGTCTGGCTTCCAGCTTGCGGCTGGACCAGCCACATCTCCCAGTCCCCATGGGTGTGATGTGTTGGCATGAATGCGTGTTGTGACTGTCTGTGGGAAGGATGCTGGAGATGTGTTGCTGGGTTCAAGGTGATGACGGCCGACGGGCTCAGCTGGTCTCTTTGCTCGTCCAGGATATGTGGGGGGGGGGGAGTGTGTGCGGGGAGGTGGGGGGGCAGCTTGGCTCCCAGACCATTCTAATTCTGCTGGGAGATCTCCGGGGGGGGGCACTGATGGGGCAGAAACGCTGGGCAGGTCCAGGGCATAAATGGCTCTTCATGCCACCCTCTGCCCTCACATAAAGGCAGGCATTTTGCTTGGTCACCGAATGACGTCCCGGCTCAGTTTCTTGGTGACTTCATAGCCATGGGTGAGATTGGAAGTCTTTCTCTCTCTCTCTCTCTCTCTCTCTCTCTCTCTCTGTGGTTCTCCTCTGGAGGTGTGCATTGCCCACACACCTTTCTGCTTCTGAGGTATGCCGGTCTGAATATTTTTTAAAAGGGTCTGGAAAGGCACTTAAATAAATTAATTTAGAAACATTGTCCCCTTCCTGCGCTCATAGATTTCAAGGCAATGAGGAACAGGCCAGGTCCTAAAGTGGCCGTGGAAGGAAAGGGAGGGATGTTTCCTATAAATGATTCATTTTTACATTTCGGTCTTGCCTTTCTTCCAAATTTGCTCAATTGTCCCAAAACCCTTTGCTGGCTTTCCTGCAGCCGGAGGTTGCAGCTGTTGTTGTGGTTGTTGCTTATATCCTCCTCCTCCTCCTCCGTTCTCCAGGGCGTGATGGTGGGGATGGGCCAGAAGGACAGCTACGTCGGGGATGAAGCCCAGAGCAAGAGAGGCATCCTGACCCTCAAGTACCCCATAGAGCACGGCATCATCACCAACTGGGATGATATGGAGAAGGTGCGGTGAGAGGGGATTCTGTCTCAGTGGGAGGCTGCAGTGGGGTCTTGGGTGCTTGTCTGAAAACACTAACCCCAAATACTGTATCGGTGGAACGGGGGAGACTCTGGAGCACAGAGCATTTTAGTTCTGCCGCTCACCTGAGCTGAGAAGGAAGGGGGGTTCAGGCAAAACCCGGGAGCCTCACTGCCAACCCTCTTGGGCTTCTTCCTTCCAGATATGGCACCATTCTTTCTACAACGAGTTGCGAGTGGCTCCCGAGGAACACCCCACCCTTCTGACAGAGGCCCCCCTGAACCCCAAGGCGAACCGGGAGAAGATGACGCAGGTAAGCCGGCCCGTCCAGATTCTGCTGCTGCTGCTGCTGCTGAGAGAAGGAGGAGTCGCTCCTACCTGCTGCCCTAGCAAAGAGGCTGCCCCTCAGTTTTGACGCCTGGGGACCAGCGTGGACCCCTGTGCACTTGGAGGCATCGGGGAAACCGCTAAGGCCATCAGGGAGGCACACCTTGGTGTTCAGCAAGACCTGGGAGAGCATGGCTGAGGGGACCTTGGCTGCCCACTGCAAAAAAGTGCTGGATGCTTTGGGGCGCCAGCCTGGAGCAGTCGGCCGGGGTGGGAGGAAGGCTGTACCCGTGGACATGTACAGGCAGCCCTGGCTTCAATTGAGGAGTTTCAGGGGGCATCCAAGACAAAAAAGATGTACTGTATATACCACTCAGAGGGAGCTGCCTGTTTCTTCACTCAAGGCCAGGGCAGTACCGTGTTATTGTGTGGCAGTTTTTCACTTTGATGAGGCTGGAGTGGGAATAAGTCCCTGAGCGCTGTGCCCTGTGTCGGAAAAGCCTTGGGACACCGTGATTAAACTGCAGTACTCCAGTGAAGACTCTGCTCACAACCTGAGTTTGATCCCTACAGGTTCAGGTAGCTGGCTTGAGTTTTGTGCAATTGAGCGCCCACATGGATGAGGGGCAGCAATGTGTGGCTTGTGCATAATTAAAATGTAAACTATTCAGAGGGTGCTTTAAGTGGGGGCAACATATTAGTGACACACTTTTGCTGTTTTGAGTGGTGTCTTGTGGGCTTTCTGTCTTGTGGGAAAAAAAGGTTGCTTGTCCAGCTTCAGGAAAATCGTTTTAGAGAAGGCTGCAGCATTTTACACCCTGCGCCTCTCTCTCTTTCCCCCTCCTAGATCATGTTTGAAACCTTCAACGTCCCTGCCATGTACGTTGCTATCCAAGCGGTGTTATCCCTCTATGCCTCCGGCCGTACCACCGGTGAGTGCTTGACTACCCTTGCTCTTTAGGAAGAAAGGCCACCCCTGGCCCACCGGAGGTGCCAAATGGTAGCCATTCTCTCTGGGGAGACCGTTCGGAAAGCAGCTGTGCCACCTGGCTCATGGGGCGCCTCTGTGCTGCACACCTCCTGCAGGAATATCGCCTGCTCCTTCCCTTCGGCTCACTAATCTTAGGAAGGAGGGAAAGCTAGCTGTCACTCAAGAGCCTGTCTATGTGTTCTGCCCATTGTATAAAGAGAGAGAGAGAGAGAGACACACACACACACACACACACACACACACACACACACACACACACACACACACACACACACACACACACACACACACACACACACACACACACACACACACACACACACACACACACACACACACACACACACACACACACACCATGCAGCAAGCGCTTGTTCCCCTCTTGGCCAGCTTTCTTGGCCCATCCTCAAGGGGGCTGCAGAATCTGCTCTCCGTGCTTTGCATGTGTCTCGTCTCAACGTGGTGAGACACGGTCTTCCCTTTTCCACTGCACGACGCTTCCTGGGACTCTTGAGCAGAAGCTCTTGGACAGTTACAACAGGATGAAACCAGAGCTATCGCTCATCCAGAGTCTTGCAGAAGTGCCTGTGACTGTCGGCTTTCAGCTGGCACAGAACGCCGTGTTTTGCGGGAGACGCTGCTGTCGGCAGTGGGTGGCAGTTTTTCCGAGGACAGGATAGGGGGAGGGCAGCTCTCTTGGATCGAACCCCTCCTCACCCAACAGAATATGTCCCTCTTGTCTCCCTAGGTATTGTTCTGGACTCCGGGGACGGCGTCACTCACAACGTGCCCATCTACGAAGGTTACGCCCTGCCCCACGCCATCATGCGCCTTGACCTGGCCGGCCGTGACCTCACGGACTACCTCATGAAGATTCTGACAGAGAGGGGCTACTCCTTTGTCACTACCGGTAAGGAAGGACTGGGACCCTCAGGCCGCTGGGGAAGAGCAGCCCCTTTTACTTGTCCCATAGTGTCAGGGAAGGGGCTGAGGCTTCCTCCCAAATTAACAAGGGACACGAGAGGTCCTTTCATGCATGCCTTGTTGAAACGATAGCCCCCCCCCCATGCTAGTTTCAAGAGAGCTTCCTGGCCCAGGGGTCTCCTTCCCTCCCTCCCTCCCTCTTCCTACCTACAGACTCTTGATTCTCTCCCCCCACACACACACCTGCCACTTCTGCCCCCTTCTCTCCCACCCACCCGGGAGGCTGCCTGCGGTGACCCCCGCCTCTGTCGCCCACAGCGGAGCGAGAAATTGTGCGGGACATCAAGGAGAAGCTGTGCTACGTGGCTCTGGACTTTGAGAACGAGATGGCCACGGCCGCCTCTTCCTCCTCCCTGGAAAAGAGCTACGAGCTGCCCGACGGCCAGGTCATCACCATCGGCAACGAGCGCTTCCGCTGCCCGGAGACCCTCTTCCAGCCCTCCTTCATCGGTGAGTCCTCGGCTCCTGCGGGGAGGGCTGGGTGCCGGGGGATCCGGGGGGGTCTGGGAGCCTGGAGGGTCCCTCAAGGAGCTCTCCTGTCCCATCCCGAGGGAACGTTTTCCTTTTGGAGGCTCACGATTCAACCCTGACACAACCTGATGCTCATGAATCCAACCTGGGAACTCATGGAAGGGAGGCAGCGACCACCCTTCTGTGAGATGGTTCCACACAAGGAGAGGAGAGAGGATCAAGGCAAATTTTAAATTAAATCCTGAAATGGGGCTAGCTCTTCAGCTAGCTTAAAAAAAACCCATAACAAGCCCCGAAGGCCAAGGGCAACTGCTTTGGTCCATCCTCGCTGGGCTTTCCTGCTTGCTGTCGAACAAACACGGGAAGCCCCCCCCCCCCAGGAGAGGCAGAACCGGCAAGGGGCTCTGAGGAAGGCTGGATCTGGCCAAGGCTATGGTCAGGACCTCCTTTCCCCTCCCTCATGGATTGGATCTCCTGGGTGGGGTCCAGACCTGGGAAATCCTCCATGTGGTGGAAGCCCTTCTGCAGCCTCTCCCCGTGGCTTTCCAGATTTGATTTGTTTTTCCTCTTTGCAAAAGAATCTTGTCAAGGAGGGAAGACTGTGGACCGGTAGATGCAGGGATCTAAATTGGAGAGGATTCGCTGAAAGGGTCCCCCCCCCCACTGAGCTTGTGCCATTTCCCGCAGGCATGGAATCCGCCGGCATCCACGAGACCACGTACAACTCCATCATGAAGTGCGACATCGACATCCGGAAAGACCTCTATGCCAACAACGTCCTTTCCGGAGGAACCACCATGTACCCGGGCATTGCGGACAGGATGCAGAAGGAAATCACCGCCTTGGCGCCCAGCACCATGAAAATAAAGGCAAGTCTGGTCCATCTGGGGCGGGCAGCCCTCCTCTGAGCCCAGCTGCCACCTGGTGCCACAGAAAACGTTGGGAGTGGAAGGCCCTTGTGAGAACATGGGGGCACCCGCAGCCTGCTTGGGGGGGTGGAGAGGGAGGGGAGGAGATAGTCCATGGGTAGAGGGGATGATCCCTCTTCCGAAAACCCAGCAACAGAACAGCTTTTGAGCTTATGATTTCCTGGATCATGCCCCTTTGGTATGAACTCTGGAAGTGGTTTATTTTAATAACTTCCAGACGCAGCCACTCAGATCATACGAATGGAGCAGTTGTTAGCATTTCAGCTCCTATAACAAAGAGCCTTTCTGTAGCACCCTGAAGGCAAGCAAGTCTTATTGGGCTTTCGGGGGGGGGGGGGAGGGGGAAGCTGCACTCGGTGGCATTATTATGGCAGAAGTTCACGGATCAAGCTGTCCTTTCAAAGCCCACCTCCACCTCTGACTCAAGCCTTCTGCCAGAGACTGGCTGAGGATGCCCTGGCGGCAGCACCATTCCCCCCCCCCCCCACAGGCAGTGTTAGGATGATTAAGGTCTTCCCTGGGAGTGAGTGGCCAGGAAGGATGTGGGCAAAGGATGATTAGGGTCTTCCCTGGGAGTGAGTGGCCAGGAAGGATGTGGGCAAAGGGCATGTGTGTGTGTGTGTGTGTGTGTGTGTGTGTGTGTGTGTGTGTTTGTGTGTGTGTGTGTGTGTATCTCCCTTCCAACGGCTGACTCTCTTTGGCAAATGTTTTGGCAGATCATTGCTCCTCCCGAGCGCAAATACTCCGTCTGGATCGGAGGCTCCATCCTGGCCTCCCTCTCCACCTTCCAGCAGATGTGGATCAGCAAGCCAGAGTACGACGAAGCCGGCCCGTCGATTGTGCACCGGAAGTGCTTCTAAAGAGCCTGGCTGGCCTCTCGCGCCGCACGGAGCACCTCGTCCTTCTTCTCTCTCTGCATTTCTTTCTCATCCTTCAATAAGCATTAAAAACATTTTTCAAGCCAGCCTGCTCTGCGGCCCTTTTGTGCCTTGGTTTTTAACCCTCCAGCCTAGCTCCTCTCTGACTTTACTGGAAGTGCCACGGCAGGAATGGATTTCTCTGAAGGGGGTGGTCAGAGAAAGTGGAAGCGGGGGCTGGTGGTGGTGGTGGTGGTGGGGAAATGGGTGTCCCATCAAAGAAACCTCTCTTGCAAAAGGGGAACCGGTGAGGTCTGTGGCAGGAGAAGCACAAGGCAAGGCCTTGACTGACTTGTAAAGGTGGCTCGACCTCTGTGAAGGCACAAGCGGCTGTGGAAACACACACACACACACGGGGTGGTGGTGGTGGCCCTCTCAGCCTTTCAGGCGCCCCGAGCCCTGTTTGCTGTTCTGGCTCAGGGTTCGGGGGGGGGGAGAGAGGGCACTCGGAGGGAGCAAGGGCAGTCCTGCAGGTTTAGAAAGGGCATCCCCAGGGCTCCCACTGCCGGGCCTGAGGTGGGCTGGAAGGCGCAGCCGAACCAGACAACCTTCTCTACTACCACTTTTTAATCGGGCCCATTTCAGCTGAGCCCAAAGGGAGGGAGGGAAGGAGGGAGGGAAGGCCACTGGTCCTGGAAGCTCCTTCCCCTGGAGGTGCCTCCTTCCTTTCATGCGCCAGGCGGCAGAACCTGAGCACGAAGAAGAGGAAGGCGGCAAAAGGAGGCAGGCTTCGGGGGCTGGGCGGGCGGGCGGCCGCCTTCTTGGCCCCTTGCAAAGGCAGCAAATCCAGCGGAAAGGCAAACTGGGAGGGATGTCCCGCCAGAGCGACCAGGGAGGGGGAAAGAGCCGAGTGAAGGACCAGCGGGCAGCCAAGTGATGGCAAATGCATGGGCTGCTTGCAGGAACCAGGCCCGCCTGCACCCCGAGAACCCTGCGAACAGGGAGGGGGGGTCTGCCCCTTCTAAAGGCTTTGGTCCTTCAGACATGCTCAGGAGCACCCTTGTCTGTCATGCTGAGAAGGAAAGCACGCAGGCGAGCCAGCCCAGGTGCTCCCCCTCCTTCTCCTCCCTAGCAGACGAAGGGGGCGAATTGCAGCTGCTGCGTCCCCAGCCTGGCCAGAGAGGGTATCCGTTACTTTCTGGGCATCACCTCCCTTTGCATTTTTTTCTGGACTACAACTCCCAGAATCCCGCGCTTCCCCCCCCCCCCCCGGGGAGGGAGCAGGAGGAACCCCCATTGTACTCCGCTTTCCGCGAGGCTTCTCTTTTGGGACGGGGCGGAAAAGCACCTCCGACCCCGCCAATGGCGGCGGCAGGGGCGGCGCTTGAGGGCCGGAACTCTACGGAGAGACCCAAAGGCCGTGAGCCCTTGGGGCGCCGGAAGATCACGAGTGGCTTCGTTCCAGGACTTTTCTGCGCACGCGCAGTGCGGCTCAGGAGGCTCGGCGTGCCGGGCGCCGGGCTGTATCCTTGGCGGCGTTGCGGATGATGATGGTGATGATGGCGGGGGCGGGGGCGCGGAGCTTGTGTTGGGAGGCGGGCAAGAGGCTTTCAGTGGAGGGCAACATCGGTAAGCGGGCCGGAGGGGGCAAGGAGGGTGAGGATGGCGGGGATGCACTCTGCACGCGCCCCGAGGCACGCTTGCGCCCCCCACCCCCCACCCCCGGCGGAGCGGAGGGCCTGGGATTGCAAAACCCCCACCCCCAGAAAAAGAGAGGCTTTTGATCCCGGGGGCCCACGGGCTGCGGGCGCTGCGACGCCGAGGGAACGAGACCCGGGGAGGCGAAGGCAGGGCGAGGGGTGGAGGGGGGGGTCGTGGCCTGCAAAGGGGGGGGAGGGAGATGATGGGGATGATGCCGTCGCCCGCAGCCTCTATTTTTTGCAACAGCTGTATACGCAGGGTGGGTTAAAAAATATCAATGTTCTTTTTTTAAATCGAATGGATTGAAATCGGGGGTGGGGGTGGGGGCTAAAACCGATTTTAAAGGATTGATTGATTGATTGATTGATTGATTGATTGATTGATTGATTGATTGATTGATTGATTGATGGATTGAAATCCCATCCCTTCTGTGGGGAAGGCCGGCCGTGCGGTGCGGTGCCCGCGTGGAAGCAGGCAGGCAGGCCGAGGAGGAGGAGGAGGAGGAGGAGGAAGAGGGTGATGCCCCGGGAAGAAGGGGGGGGGTGGTGGGGGTGGGGGGCCGAGGAAGTGGACTGGCCCCGGGGGGGGGGGCACCGAGCCCCACGGACACCGAGTCATCAGCCAGCCGGGAGACCTGCTTCTGGGTGGGAAGAGGCCACCTGTCCCCGTCCAGGGGGGTGCCCAAGTGGCAGGAGCCCCCCCTCCCTCCAGGGTGGCCACATTTTGTGTGGGCGCGAAGAGGAGACAAGGCCAGGCTTTCCACCCAGCCGGACGGCGCTCACGGCTCTTCTGGTGTGTTTGTTTTTCACGTCCTACAGCGGTGGGGAAGTCCACTTTTGTGAGGCTCCTCCGAAAAGCGTTTCCCGCGTGGCACCTGACCCCAGAGCCGGTCTCCAGGTGGCAGAAGGTCCAGGGCGACGGGCCCCGTCAGGTAAGGTAACGCCTTCTGAGTGCAGAACCTCTCCAAGCTAGTCGCCGCGGGACCCTTGAACTCTGCCGCGCAATTGGGCCTCCTTGCTGCGTTATCGCGTGCTGACTTTCCTCTCGGGAGCTGCAGCCGTAAATGTTTCAAAAATTAATCGGGAGAACGGCCACGGTTCCGTCGTGGGTCTGTGAGTCAGCAACGTCATTTAGGGACAGGGACCAAAGTCCCCCTTTCCGTTTCCTTTCCTTCTGCTAGAAGGCAGCTGTCCTTCGCGCACCTCCGTGACCTCCGGTGCGCAGCATTTCACAGGGCGAGCCAGAAACCCTTCCTGTCGGGGCTTCCGTCCGTTTTGTTCTTGAGCTGTAGCTCCTGGAAACCGTCAGCGGGTCTAGTTAGCCTTCTGTTAAGATGTATCCCAAGAGCAGCCGGGACCCACATTTTGCAGACCGCTGATTTGAGAGGGGTCTCTTGTGGCTCTGGACCTCCTGCCCAGAACAGTGCGCAGCAACACCTCATTCCTGGTTTGTCCCTGCGTCGCTGACCTGCTGAAGCCCACTCTGGTGACCGGCCCCCGTGCCCAAGGGAGGCTTGGAGGGAAAAGCGGTCATCCACTCCCAGTGTGGGGGGGATCAGCAGCCACCCTTGCCGTGTAGGCCTGTTGTGGATACGTCTTCTCTCCCCAAGCAACCCCACTCCCCCCCCAATGGCAAAGCAACCCCCTTTTTTCGGGTGCTTCCCCTTCCATTTTATTCTGCAACGGCAGCCTTCGCCCTCCTCTTCCTCCTCCAGGCCTCCTCTCATTCCCCGGGCTTTGGGAACCTGCTGCAGATGATCTATCAGGAGCCTTCCCGGTGGTCCTACACCTTCCAGACTTACTCCTGCCTGAGCCGGCTCAAGGCCCAGCTGGAGCCTCCCCCAGCGAAGCCTCCAGAGGGGCAGGACTTTGTCCAGGTCTTTGAGCGGTCTGTGTACAGCGACAGGTAGGGTGCCGGAAGGCTCTGATGCCCCCTCCCCCAAAAGCCCTCGGAGGAGGTCTTCCATCCTGCTCCCCACCCAAAAAAGGGGTTGGGTTGGGTTTGAGGTCTCCCTGATGCTCACCCTGAACAGCCCTCCCTTCATGGCGGCTCCCCACCTCACCCCAGGTACGTCTTTGCAAAAAACCTCTTCGAGATCGGCCACCTGGCGGACATTGAGTGGGTCATCTACCAGGACTGGCACACCTTCCTCCTGCGAGCCTTTGAGGACCGGCTGGACCTCCATGGCTTCCTGTATCTCCGGGCGCCTCCAGAGGTAACGGACAAGGGAGCGCCCTTTCCGCGGGTCAGGGAATCACCTGCACTCATGGCTGGCCTTTCTCTCTCCCCCCCCCACCAAAAAGGGTCTTTCGAAATGGCTCTGTGTGCTCCTTCTTGGGAGGTCCTCCCTCCCCCTCCCTGCTGTGGCTGGTCTTTGTGCCAGCCCCCTTGGGGAGAAGGGGCCAACAGAAGCCCTCCTGAGCCAGGCCTGGAAAGGCCCTTGATGGAGAGAAGGACGCTCGGACACCTCCAGCTCTTCTTTGGTCCCATCGAAACCTCAGCTCCTCCTTTCCTGATGTGGAAACCTCTGGGTTGCTGCTGACCCACAAGGGGAGCCCCCTGGCCTGGTCCTCAGCCGTCCTGTCCTCCTCTCTAGGTCTGTTTGGAGAGGATGCGCCACCGAGGAAGGCCGGAGGAGAGGGAGGTCCCGCTGCACTACCTGGAGCAGCTCCACGCCCAGCACGAAAGCTGGCTGGTGACGAAGACGACCCCGTGAGTAGGGGAAGCGTCTCTCTCGGGACACGAGGCCGGGCCTGGCGGGAGCAGAGGCGTCCCCCCCACCCCTCGCAGCCGCCTCCTGTCCCCTGCTCCTGATGCGGTGCTGGGTCTTCTCTGTTTTGAACCCGGTCCTAGATCTGCTGGGGTGGGGGAAGACAGGTCGCTCCCCGGAGCCCGACCTCCCCCTCTAAAAGTCAACAGAGATGTGCTTTTTGGGCAGCCGTGCGCTTTGCAGTGATGAGGGTGGGGCTCACAGCAAATCTAGAATGTAATCCTGTCTTGCCCCAGAATGGAAATGAAATGGATCTGTGAAAGGAATCCAAACACATATGAAAAAAAAAGAGGGCTCAGGAAAGTGAGCCCGTCCACGCTGTCAAAGAATAAAGCAGACTCTGTCCTTTTTTGGCCCCACAGGATCCACTCGGAACGCTTAAGAGC
Source organism: Pogona vitticeps (assembly GCF_051106095.1). Lineage (NCBI taxonomy): Eukaryota > Metazoa > Chordata > Lepidosauria > Squamata > Agamidae > Pogona > Pogona vitticeps. Next base: position 710,757 of record NC_135790.1, read on the forward strand.
CACTCCAGTCCTGCTTCTCGATGTCTCAAAGGACTTTGAAAATGATCCGAGCGAGCAAGGGAAGCTTTTGAGCCAGGTAAAACCGGCCCCCTTGGGTATTGCAGGGAAACGGGGATGGTCTTCTTGGGTCAGGGTGGAAGTTGTGGACAGGCCTTGTCTCGTCTGCTTTGTTCCTTGGACCGTAGCCGGGGAGCGGCTCCGCCTGCGCCCTTCCTGGGAGGCGGGCTGAAGAGGCCTTTCGTTTTTCTGCAGGTGAAAAGGTTCGTGGAGAGCCTTTCCCCAGAAGCTTTCCCGTCTGCCTCGGCCGCTGCTTCCTAGCGGAGGACGTGGTTCCAACGGCCAAGCCCCTCACGAGCCGCGATGGTGGAGACCCTCTGGAGGGAAGAGCTGAGCCGGAAGGGGCTCACTCCTCCTGGGAATTCGGCGCCACCGGTCGTGCTGCACGAGAGCCGTGAGCCCAGGCTCTCGCCGTGCCGTTGGCAAAAGGGTCCCGAGCCCAGCCTGGTCAAGCTGTAGGAGGTGGCGGTTTCTCCTCGTGGCCAGTTCTGATCAGGCACGCCCCCCCCCATGCCTGCGTCCCTCAAGGTTGTGGCCGTCAGCTGGGGGTGTTTCTGTCAGCGAAGGTCACGGTCCTGCCCTTCCCTCCCGCATCCTGGAAGAAGAGGGACCCCCTCCTGCCCCTTTCGGACGGGAACATCCGGCTCCCCTAAATGGCGGAAGGCGGTTAAAGAGTGTCCCGCTCTTTCACATCTTTAGCGCTCCCTCCCCCCCCCCCCCTTGTTAAGTGATCACTTCAGAAATCAGTGGCGCTGCAGGCAGCTCGGGCACCAGCCACGAGACTGGAAGTGCTTTGCAGCCTGGAAGATACCCTGGAATGAATAAGAACGAGCCGCATAGCCCTCCTTATGATGTGCTGTGATTTAAGTTAATAAAATCTGTCCCTTGAGGAGATCGTTTTCCAGGGCTTTCTGGTGAAAGAATGGCAGAGGAGGGTGGAAACGGCGAGCAGAATTGACCTTTGGTGGGCAGGGTGGCCGCGCTTCAGAGAGAGAGCCCAGGCGGTTTGAAGGCCTGACCCTTGTTCGCTTGCGGGTCAACATTGTTTCTCACGGTCAGCTGGTGTGCGCGCGCCTTGTTTCTGAGCGGAGCCACACAGGTGTGTCCTCTTCCCAGACGGCCCTGAGCCAGGCACAACGTGGGGGTGGGTGGGTTGCCCCTTGAAGGCGGATGGGGTGGCTGAATGGATGGCGCTTATGGAAAACCAATCTTTTCTTCTCAGACTACGGTTCCCATAATCCCCTGGTCCACATTATTTCTGGGCTCGAAGGACTGACCACCCGAGCGAGGCCCTGGATTAGAGCGAGGCCCTGCACACTGCTTCCTGGAGGCCCTTGGGCTCTGCCAGGAGCAAAGCGCAGGCTGCCTTTACCCCGGGGAAAGGAGTTTGCAGAGGAACCCGGCGGTCGGTCGGTCGGTCGGGCGGAGGCGCTTCGGCTTGGCAGCCCTGGCTGCACGCTAGGTGGCTCTCTCGCCAGGCAGCAAAAAGTTCCATGAAAGGCTCCAAGTTGAAGCGACTTGGGGACTTTGCCAAAAACACGGTGCGGTTCTACCAAGGATGCACGGACTCCTGGCGGGCCGGGGGAGGCCTCGGGGGGGGGTCGCCAACCCATGCCGTTCCTTCGCTTGGGTGGAATGATGCTTGGGGTGGACTGCTGCCAGCAAGTGGGCCCTGTGGGACAGGTGGCGGAAAGAAGGGCAGGCGTCGCGCGTCTCTCTCTCTCTCTCTCTGTGTGTGTGTGTGTGTGTGGGCAACCTGAGGCCAGCAAGGCTTCCACCACCTCCCCTGGGGGGTCCCCAGGGGCCTCTAGGAAGCGGTGTGCAGGAAGAGGGGGGGACTCCGTGGCTGCCGCAGATGCTGGCAGAGCCCAGCTAAGTCAGAGGTTGGCGTCTCCCCTCCTAAAGGTCCCCCAAGCCACTTAACGCCTGCAGAGGAGGAAAAAAAAAAGGTGTAAAAGGAAAAGCAGAACACAGACACCCCTGGGTGTTGTTGCAAGAAGGAACATGGGAAATTCTCACATGTGACACATCAGTTTATTATTCTTTATTTAAAAGATTTTTAGCCTGCTTTTCTCCCCAAAAGGACCCCAAGGCAGCCAATTTCAGCGTGAGCTTCCGTGGCGTATAATTCACCACCTGCACCTGAAGAAGTGGGTGGGAGTCCTTGGTGGGCTTTTTTTTGGGGGGGGGGAAGAGGGTGTGTGTTAAAAGATGCTGAGATGTTTTAGTTGATGTTTTGCCTGAAACCGACCACCCTAGCTCCTTAAGAAGGGTGTTTATCGATGCCTGTCAAAATGTAATAACCCCCCAGGACCAGAAAAAGGAGGGAGCCTGGCCTAAGGGCATTCTGCATTTGAAAAGTGTCAAGAACTGTGGCATCATCATCATCATCATCATCACCCATTCCCTTCCCGGGCTTCCCTCTTGCCTCCCAGCTTGATTTGCTTGCAGGAGCTGGCTGGCAGCATCTGAAGGCGACTGGGTCTCCGGCGGGCAATCAGGAGCCCATAGCTTTGCAAAACGCCTGCTCCTGGCTGCTGCTTGATCAGCCTGCAGGAGCGGCGCCGCCTCTCAAGGCGGGCGGGGGCGGCGGGAGTGCGTGTGTGTGTGTGTGGGGGGGGGAAGAGTCAAAGGACACTTTGAACCCAGAGCCGAAGGGCAGGGAGTCCGGGGTTCCGGGCACCGTCGAGGCGCGCGTCTGCAGCCTGCCAGGGATTCCCGTCCCGCCGCCCCCACGTCTCTCCCCCCCCTCCGAGACCGCGAGGGGGGGGCTCCCGGTAATCTCCGCGGGCACTCAAGAGGGCGGGGCGGGGGCGCGAGCGCGCACGTGCAGCCCGGAGCCAGGCCAGGTGAGGGGAAGGGAGGCGCCTTCCCGAGGAGTGCCGCTGCGCCGGCGGGCCCCGGTGCACGTCGGAAGGGGTGTGTGTGTGTGTGTGGGGGGAGATCCGTGTCCTCTGCCTCCTAGCCCAGCCCACCGCCCGCTCGCCCGCCCGCGCCCTCGGAGGCGGCCCCGCCGGAACAAAGAAGCGGCGGCGTCGGGCACGCGCGCCCCCGCCCGACCCCCGAGCGCTTCCCTCCCGATCCGCCCGCGGCCGGCCCGTCCCCCTCCCCTCCCTCCCTCCTGCCGGGGGGGGGGCGGCGGCTCGTGCTCGGGGGGCTCCTGGGCGGGGCGGCGGGACAAGAGCCCCTCGCGGGGAGCCCGGTCGCCTGCTAGCCACCCCCGGGCGCGGACGGGGCTGGACGGGAAGGGGAACGGGCCCCCCCCTCTCCTTCTCTCCTTCCCCCCCCTCGCCGTCTCGGCCCCTCTTCCGGCGCCCCGAGGAAATCCACGACCAAGCAACTCTCTTCTCTCTCCCCCCCCGCCCCGGGCGCGCCTTTGTGAAGAGAGGGAGGGAGGAGAGTTTTTCTCCGGGAGGCAGAGTTTTTGGGGAGCCGGCGGCGGCGGCGGCGGGGTTGTTTTGCTTTTTCTCACCCCCCCCCCCCTTTTTGCCCCTACCCCGGGAAAGCGGTGGCCCTCAGAATCGCCCCCCCCCACCCAACACAACCCTCCCGCCCCGCCCCGCGTGGCTGGTGCAGAAAAGTCCAAAAGTTTTCGTCGGGGAGGGAGCGCGCTTTCCCTCCCCGCCTGGTGGATCGGGCCCCGGAGCTGGTGGAGCCGGAGAGGCTGCTGAGATTAAGGGCCGGCTGGGTTTTGGTCCCTCCCCCCTGTCCCCCCCCCCCCGCAGGCAAAGGCAAGAAGAGAGAGGAAGGGTTTCGGGGTGTGTGTGTGGGAGCGCCCCCCTTCCATCCTGCTCCTGCCTCCCCCCTCCAGCATGGTTCCCTTTCGGGGCTTCTCTGGCCCCCCTCCTCCCAGAGAGCCCTCTTGGTGGGAGGGGAGCCCCCTCGAAATATTGGGGAAGGAGAGCAGGTGAAACCCAGGCCCAGGTGCCTTGCAGGTGTGCGGGGAGGCTCTCCTTTTTGCCCTGGACCCGGCTGGTTCCCCCCCCCCCCCGGGGAGTGGCGCCCAGGTGTCTTCCAGGGCCCTGGAGAGCATCTCCAGGGCATCCCCCCTCCCCGCAGCCTGTCTTCCTGGCGCTGCGCCATGACGAACGTCCCGTGGCTGGCACCGGCCTCGGTGTTGCTGGGCAGCCGGTCCGAAGGGTCCTGTGCGCGGCCGGGACCCCCGGAGATGCTGAGTGGGGCCGGTGGCCGGGGCTTCCCAGTGGCCGGCCAGAGCGGCGAGGAAGGGGCCCCCCGGCCCCGGACAAAGCGGAGGCGCTGCGGACTCTGTGGCCCTTGCCTGAGGAAGGAGGCCTGTGGCAGCTGCACCCCCTGCTTGAACCAAAGGACCAGCCACCAGGTCTGCAAGATGAGGAGGTGCGAAGCCCTGAAGAAGAAGAAGAAGAAGGAGAACAAGGAGGAGGAGGAGGAGGTGGCCGCGGCAGCAGTGACCGGCGAGGAGCACCCGAGAGAGGTACGCGCCCCCCTCGCCTTCATATGGGAAGACCCCCCCATCCCAGGAGGAGCCTTTGACACATGTTAGCCAGCAGGAACTTCTTCCCATTCGTTGAGTGGCTGCACAGTTGACGAAGCGGTCCTGATCCACAAAAGCTAACAGGCTGTATGGTGATTGGTTTGATTTTTTTAAAAACCGGTCTCTAAAGGTATCGCCTACCCTTGCAGTGGTCTCACGGTGTCCGGAGATGCTGCCTGGCGCATAATTCCCGGCTGAGGCGGAGTTTTGTACAGTACCTTGCTTGATCCCTGTGTTGAGCTTCAGGGTCCAGCGGTGTCCGTGACGTATTTTGGGGTGGGGTTTTGGAGCCGCGATGCAGACAGCGGGGGAGAACCCGCGGTCTCTCAGGGGAGCTGCTGGTGCTGCTCGCGCTAGTGGAGGACACAAGCGCCGCGTTTCCATGTTCACCAAGGAGTGAGTTGGTGGCCCTTCGGCTTCTGCTGGAGCGCCGTTCTCATCAGGTCCTTTGCCCTTAGGATTGACGCGGAGGGGGGCCCCCTGTAGACTCCTGGTTCACCCTGAAAACGCAGGTCTCCGTCTCTGCCTGTGGAGGCTTTGAGGGACGGAAGGGAGGCAGGCAGAGGGGTAGATGAGGGGTCCGCGCGGATCCTTTGAGCCACGGAGCTGCCTGAGGGAGCCTGCAAAGGGGCAGGTCTGCCACCAGAGTGCTCTGCAGGGGAACGGTGTTAAGGCGGAGGGAGAGCCGCTGCTGTGCGGGGTGCGCTGTGCTGCGAGGTCCCAGGGTGCGCCTTCCAGCGTGGGCCAGGCTATCCCTCGTGTCAGGCTTTAAAGCCGTCCCTTGGGACAGGTGCGTAAGGGGCCAAGAGAACGTGGAAGGAGCCGGCCTCCTTCCTGGCCTGAGGAAGTTGGCTCTCGAAAGCCGGTGGGCCCGAGTGCCCCTTTGGGAAGTCTGGGGCAGATGTGAGAGTTCGGTAGAGAGGGGGCAGAAGTTGCCTCTAAACAGCTTTGGGTGCTTCTTGCCACTGGTATTGCCAGAACTGGGGAGGAGGTGTCGGCAACCCCGAGGGGTCCGGTCTGCCCCAGTCAACGGCCAAGAAGCAGAAGAGAGGTCAGGGAGGCACCCTTGGGCCTGATCCATGCTCAGAAGGAGAGTTCCCACACTCAGCTGTGGGAGAAAGGGCCTGTTCCCTGGCGATGGACTCAGGCAATGATGCCCCTTTTTTGAAATAAAAGAAATCACCCTCCTGGGAAACTTAACTGTTGGCCAGAGGAGTGGACGCGGGGGGGGGGGGGGAACCTTTACTCCTAGGACTGAGGAGGCCTCTAGAGGTCCAGAGGCAAGTCCAGGCCCAGCTAGGCCTTTTGGCAAGGGCTGTGTGTCTCTGCCCGCTTGTCAAGGGAGGAGACGCACGGCGCTCGTCTGGAAAGTACGGAATGCGCCTTGACTAGAGACAGAATCTTACAGGTTGCTGCTTCCTAGCATCGTATATTCTAACGTGGTAAAGGGGGGGCAGGCGGGCAGGCAAGAAAGGAAACGTCAGCGGAGAGAAAGCTCAAAGCAGAACGGCGGGTGCTCCCTCTCCGCTCTTCGGCATTTCGCGCTTGGCTTTCTCGAAGTGAGGGAACCCCCTTGTGAGCCCTTTCTCGCTTGTGAGCCGCCCGAGGCGTCGTTCCTGTCTGTTGGTGACCAATTTTCCAGTTTCTGCAGGCGGCGCTCGTGTCGCCCAAGGAGAGCAATGGCAGGCAGGTGGGCAAGCGTTGGCTGACTCGCACGGTTCGCCTCCTCAGGAGCAGCTGGTGAGGCAGGAGGGGCGTCAATGCCCTTGCAGTTGGGAGGGGGCACCCTTGGAGGGCTGGGAGGGGGGCTGCCCCAGAGAAAGCCAGTCTTTGGGGCAAAGCTGCCATCAGCCAAGCCCCGGTTGGTGGTGGGGGTGTGGAGAAAAGCCGTGGGCTGGTCTACTACAGGTGCTCTTGCTCTTCCAGGCTGTGAGGCAACGTTGTTCTTGGGGCTTGCCACCCAGTCTACTCCACAGAGCTGGAGGGGTCGGGCAGGCTGCATTGGCCTGTTTCAGTGCCGTCACTGACCCTCTGGCTCCTGTTTGACCTTGTGTTGCCAAAGCAGGCTCACGGCGTCACAGGGGCAGTCCTTCAGCCAGGTAGGCTGCTAAAGCTTTGAGGATTTGAAAAACGTCCCGCCGGGGTTTGGAAGGTGGAAGTACATCTGCCCCCCCCCCCCCAAGCTTCCAAAGCCTAAGCCTGAATTTCCCAGCCTTAAAGCCTGGGCACGCTTTGCTCTCCCCCACATGGAGCGCAGGGCGATGAGTGCTGCGGCCCCCTCCCAGGGGAGCCTCGACCCATTCTAGCACCCCACAAGTTTCAGGGTGAGTCAGAATGGCGCTGCCTCCTCCTCCGCCCAGGAATCTGGTTGCTGACCAGGGCTGTTTCACATGGGGGTGGGTGGGGAAAGTTGTTGTGTTGTTGTGGTGGTGTGTACGTTTTTTTAAGCAGGGGGCTATGAAATGAAGCACGTGATTTCAGAGCACTGCTGATGACGCATCATCCCCGACTTACTAAGCATCTCCGCTGCTGTCCTCAGGAATAAGCTTAGATCACCTCCTACACACTCCATTACCGAGTCCGCCCACACGCCAGCAGGTTGGCGCTTGCCTTTAAAGCCGGCTGGTGACGAAAGGCAGAGCCGCCGGGAGCCTCCCTTTCTCTTTCCTCTTACACTGCCCCCCACCCCCCCAAAACCCCAGATTTCACTTTCTTTTTGACTTCTGTCTTTCCTTTTTCCAGCCAGAGTCGGTCTGGGTTGCCTTGGAATTAAAATCTAAATCTAAAAGGAGAATGCCTTTATTTTGAGATGCAGTTCTGGGCTAATCATGGCAGAGAGCAGTCGCTCAGGGTCGGAGCGCAGGTTTTACGCCCACGTGTGCGATCCCCGGGATTGCCTGGTGTCTCCCCTCCTTGTTAGGATAAACTCTAGCGAGCCGTGGTGAGTGCCCCCCCCCAGTGCGCCAGTTGCCGGACTCCTGTGACTCTTGGTGGTCTGGCAGCTCTGGGTCCCTCCGGGAGGCTTGCCTCGGTTTGCCCTTTGGCGTGGTCTTCCCTGGCTGCAAATCCCTTGCTCTGGAGGTGACCGCATCTCACATCTCACATTCTTCCGCGGTCGGTTTCCGGCCTCTTTCCTCTCTTCTGGGTGACGGACGAGCGATCGCTGGTCCCTGCGACTCAGCCTTGTGGCACCAGGTGGCTGGCGAGCGAGCGAGCGAGTGGGTGGGCAGGCGGACGGACGGACGGGCAGGCAGGCAGGTGGAGTCCGAGGCCCTTCTCTGACGTCCCGCTCCACCGAGAGGTCAGGACTGCATAGAGTTGCCGGGATGCGATCCTCCTGCGGACTGGCGAGCAGAGGGAGATTTGCCCTGTGTCCCCCTTTGCTTTGAGAGGGGACTCGCTTTGCCGATTTCGGAAGGCTCATGAAATCTTGATGCCAGGGCTTGCGTGAGGGAAGGAGGGAGCCCTCGTTAAGGTCCTTCTGCTAGTTCCAAACCATCTCGCCAGACTTTCAGATCTCAGGAGAGGCACATTTTCAAAGTTTAAACAAGTTTGAAAGCAGTATAAAAGAAATGATTTTCCTTCCAGATAACTGGGGGAAAAAGCCATGTGTGCCGAGACCTTGTTAAGCCATCCAGAATTTGTATTTTATTGTTTTTACGGTGGAGGGCGAGGAGACCTGTTTGTATGGGGTTTGGGCCTGTTAGGGGAGAAACAGATGGCGAGGCCTCTGGCTGTTCTTGTATGTCCTTCTTCTCTCTGTTATTGTTTCTGCAGCATACCGCTCTGCTTCTGGTAGAATTGTAACCAAGCACCTGCGTGCACGCACGCACACCCCCCTCCCTGCTTATTTGGTTGTGCAAACACTGGGGCTAATGCCCCAAACATATTGGCATGCAAAACTAGCTGCCGATGGGTCAGGTGAAAGCTGGCAAGGCATCATCTCAGACCACAGGTCCTCCCTGCTCAGCATGGAGGAGGAGAGCCTTATAGGGAGAACACTGGTCTGCGTTGCAGGCCTGTCCCAAGAGAGTGGCTGAGACGTTCATCTCTCTGGACACGCGAAACGTAGGACCCGATAAGTGCCCATGTCTGCTCCGTTCCCCCTTGGCGTCCCTGTTTGGGTTTCCTTCCCATCTGGAGCCCCTGGTTTTCTTTGAGATCCGTGCTGGCTTCCTGGCAGAGGAAGTGGCGTTTTTAGTGTCGCCGTATCTATCTCAGACCACTTGACGGAAGATTAAGGGAAGTGGCTGCTGCAGGATAGCACCGTTTTGTATCAAAGTCATAAACATTTATTTAGGAGGCACAAAACGAGGAAAGGCTGGCTTTGTTGGTGCCAAGAAGGATTTCATTTCTTCTTCTTGTTTATTTAGTCGTTAAGTCATGTCTGACTCTTCGTGATCCCCATGGACCAGAGCATGCCAGGCCCTCCTGCCTTCCACTGCCTCCCGGAGAGTTGGGTCAAATCCATGTTGGTCATTTTGATGACACTGTCCAGCCATCTCGTCCTTTGTCGTCCCCTTCTCCTCTTGCCCTCACTCTTTCCCAACATCAGGGTCTTTTCCAGGGAGTCTTCTCTTCTCATGAGATGGCCAAAGTATTGGAGCCTCAGCTTCAGGATCTGTCCTTCCAGGGAGCACTCAGGGTTGATTTCCTTCAAAATGGATAGGTTTGTTCTCCTTGCAGTCCAGGGGAGTCTCAAGAGTCTCCTCCAGCACCACAATTCAAAAGCATCAGTTCTTCGGCGGCCAGCCTTCTTTAATTAATTTCTATAAAAGCTTAATTTTAAAATCTACCCTTTTAAAAACCAGAGAGCAGTCGTGGCCTCCAGCTCGTGTTTCTCTTTGAAGGGCAGGCTGGTGTCCCCTCGGCCCCTGAAATCTGGCTCTTTGCCCCTGAGGACCAGTGGTTTGGCTGGCTAGACCTTTTGTGGCCCACGGGTCTGCTTCCCAAGGGGTTTTGGGTTGCCCACCGTTGGAAATGGGATGCTGAGCTGGTCAAGGGCCCTTCTTGGGTCTGAGCAGCCCGCTGGGGTGCTGATGACAGATCCCAGTGTCCTTTGGCCTTCTGCAGCTGAGAAAGGGAAAGAGCCGGGCAGCCTTGCCAAAGTGACTGCGTTTCCTCTTGCCTTTGACTCTTCCAAAGTTGGGCAAACTCTTGGGCCCACAGAGCCTCCCTGCTACAGCCCGTCGGTGGCCCCTTTGCCTCGGTGGAGCACCGGAAGGCTCCGTCTCCCCTGGTTCTTTGCTGCAGAGACCCACCGCCTGACTCCCCACCCACCCACCCACCCCCCGAACCCTCCCCTGCTGCTGTATCACCGGCTGCCCCCTGGCCCAGAGAGAGTGGGAAAGCGTAAAATGTTGCCGTTGCCATGCCGACAACTGCGATGTTATTTTCATAGAGGCTAAAATTGCTTTTTGCCAAACTTCCATTGGTGTGGAGGCTGGCTGGTGTCACGATATCCTTCGTCCTAGTTTATTTCAGGAATGAGAGGATAAAGCCACGGATGCCCAGAAAGGAGATGGAGAGATCCAGGCAGGGCAAGGGGAGAAGGATGAGGGAGCTGAGTGTGTGTTTCCTGTGCACGCATGACAGGGAGCGCCAAGTAAAAAAGTGGGGTGCTGGACTGTAGAAATGACGGCTGCATGTGACACGCCGGGGGGGAACTGGGGGGGGACACCATGGATTGGCCTCAGCTCGGAAAAGCAAGCGTTGGCGCAATCAGCACTTTCCAAAAATCCATCACCTGTGTAAATAATGTGACTGTTTTCTGTGCCGGTTTCCATCTTCAGAGGGTCTCCCCCCAACCCACCCACCCACCCACAGCGTGTACTTGTGAAGTAAGAACATCTGGACATCTTTCCCGGGGGTGTGTTTACGTAAGTCCTATGCAAACCGGTGGCTAAATATTCCCGCCCCCTTGCGTTGAGGAAGTTAATGGAAGACCCTGACAGCTCAATACCAAATAAACCTTATTAGTCTTTCGGGGTCGAAAGATGTTTTTTTCTATTTTTGCTTGGTTTTTATTTTGTGTTTTGTTTTCTCTACACCTGTCAACAGACCCTCCCCTCTGAGGACCCAAAACAGGAGCCTCTGGGCATGTTTTACGGCTTTCCCTGCCAAAGGCTTCTGTGTGTGATCATGAGGCATTCCTCCCCCCCCCCCCCGCTTTCTGACATGGGTGGGCTGTGTCTTCTTTTTCTTTCTTTCTTTCTTTTTTTAAAATATGGGGCCATAGGCTTTATCAAGGGTGTTGGGCTGGGGCAATGGCACCACCTTTAAAAATAAAACCGTGTGTCTCTTTCAGCAGGGCTGCTGTGCGAGTTGTTTAAATGTGCTGGGCGGGGAGAGGGCCGAGAGTGGAAGAAAGAGGTTCGGCTGGCTTTGGGGTTTTTCTGCCACAAAAAAGGAGCTTGGGCTGTTCTTGTCCTGGAGGTGGAGGGCAGCGGGGGGGGGGGAAGGTGGACTGCCCGGCCTTTATCTTTTTTTTAAAGGGTCTCCGTGGGGGGGAGGGGAGGCCTTTGGCCGGAGAGGAGAGGGCCCGCTGACCCGTGAAGACCAGTCCTCTACTCCCTCGCCCTTTGCACTCCCTCATTTAAATCTCAGCTGCTAGCCTGGTGGCATGGGGTGGGGGCCGGGGCTGCCTTAATAACATGGCGGTGTGTGTGTGTGTGTGTTTGTGTTTGACCAGGGCGGAAACAGGCTGGTGGTGGGGGACACAGGATCCATGAAGGCACAGTGCCAGCTGCCCCAAAGTGTGGTCGGTTTTGTGGGGGGAGGTGTAGTTTCAAAACCTAATCTAACCCATTTTTCTGGGTTTTTACTGGGTGAGTCACTCATAGGGGTGCCTCATGTAGTGTGTGTGTCTGTGACTGCTTTTAATGTTGGAGTTGTGCAGGACTCAGTTATGTCTTTTTTCTATGTGACCGGTTAATTTGCCAGCAGCCTTTGGACTCATCAGACGGTGGGATTCTGAGTGCCATATGTGGTTTTCCATGACAGACCTTGCCTGTTTGCATAAGAGCAAAGCTGAGACTTCTCAGTGTTTTCCTCCACTTTCCAGACACACTGGAATACAAGTCCCATTATCCCCTGTCATCATGTCCAATTGAAGTCTCCTTCCTTCCTTCCTTCCTTCCTTCCTTCCTTCCTTCCTTCCTTCCTTCCTTCCTTCCTTCCTTCCTTCCTTCCTTCCTTCCTTCCTTCCTTCCTTCCTTCCTTCCTTCCTTCCTTCCTTCCTTCCTTCCTTCCTTCCCATTTGTTCTTTCCTTCTTTGGTTTTGCAAGAGAACAGAGTGATAGCTTGTTGGCCTGTTGCAAGGCCCTCCCATGATCCGATGGCTGCGAGGTCCAAGGAGACCCAGGTTCGGATCCCCACTTGTCCCTGAAACTCGGATGGGCTTATCAGAGGGTGAGGGTGCCTCCTGGGGACCCCCAGCCAGAGGATCCTGGTTTCAGAGCTCAGAAGAGAGAACCAAGTAACCATGCAGGGTGCTCTGATTTCCCAGGGAGTAAGCGCCATTGAATGCAATAAGACTTAATTTTGAGTACGATGGATTTGAGGAGGGGAGCACTAAAGATTAACAGCCCCCCCCCAAAAAAAAAGCTGGCTGTGAAAGCCACTCGAAGTCTGCAGAATATCTTACATGAGCTGCTTGAAAGAAGAACAGGAGAAAAATGTAATAAAAAACTAAAACATGGTTATTATATTTTTTTAAAAATCAAGCAGGCAAATGACTGTCCTGAATCAACAAACGCTGAACACTCAGGCCCCGATCCCGTGTTTATCCACCCTCTGAGAAATGAGTAGGATTTTGCACTCCCTGGGTGCTGTCTCTCCTCCTTTCTCCTCCTGTCTTTTTACCTGCACTGCTGGTATTCTCTGGTCCCACCAGTTCGATGGGGCCTCTGTGAGGAATCTGGGCTGAAATAAGTGAAGGAGGGCAAGACAAGCAGAACTTTTCAGCTCATATGCATGAATGCAAATGAAGGTGCTTTGTTGGTATAGTTAATTGGCTTAATTTATTCTGTGTCTACTGGTCCTACTGATGGAGAGCAATGGGCCTCCCTTCGGGCAACAAAGCCTGCTTTTGCCTCCTGATGGCTGGGAACCCCTCCACTGAGCACCTCTTTCGAGATTTCATCAGCGTAAAAAAGTTTCTGGCATGGGAACCTGCAGCCGCACAGAGTCTGGTGACACCTTAAAGCCTGCTATGTTTATGCTAGCTAGCTAGAAACGGCTTAGAAGTCCTGCCCCACAGTGTGCTCACCCCTTCCCCGGGGGGCAAGTGGAGATTTTCAGAAAAGGGCCCCCACTCTGCCCGTGTCTGCTCACAGGTCTCTTGTCGTTGTGTGGAAGAGAGAATGTCCCGCCCACCCCCCGTGGCCAGGCATAAAGATACCTGTGCAGCCCCACGTTCTCGTTTTGCACCCAAGGGGACGGCAGAGACCCACGCCACAGGCCGATCGAGGACTCTGACCGGAAGGCTCCCTCTGGGTTCCTCTTCTCTCTCCTTCGGGCACGCTCACGCGGAGCGCTGGCCGGGACTGGAGCCCAGGGCAAAGCAGAGGCTGGGCTTCTCCTGGCGGCCTTTCCATCCGAAGGGTGGGCCGGCCCGGCCGGCGCTCGGGAACAGGTTCTGCAGCCGGGTTGACAGCTCGCGCGGCCCCAGCCGGCGCTGGCGGCAGGCCTGGGAGTTCTTCTGGTTTCACTCTTGGGAGGAGTTTCTACTGGGGTAGGATTGGGGCAAGCCTGAGCAACTCTTATGGGGCAGGATGGGGCGGGCGGGGCCTTTTCCCCTTTAAGAAGGCATTCCCATGCCTTTTTGCATCTCTGTGGGTGTGCCTTTGCCTCCCTCTCGGGCTAGAGGTTCTTGCCGATGCCACCTTGGGAAGGGCGGCCGGCTGGCCAGCCAGTCAGCTGGGGGGGGTGGCTTTGACACCCTGCCCTGTTTGCTGTGTGGCTCTCTGTTGCAACACCGAGCTGATTTTTTTTGTCTCATTGATGAGATGGTGGTTCGTTTCTGCCCCTGCCTTGATTGTCTACAAAATGTGCTCCATTTGACTTGAAGACGAGGTGTCCTTGAGGACATGCCGGAGCCCCAACGCTTTCCTCCTTCTGATCCCACCCACGTTTTCCTCTCTGTGGTCTTGGAGCCAGGAGACCACGGGAGTTGTCTGAATTTGGAATCCCATCAACAGAAGAGGTCAGAATTCAGATAGCAGTCTGGTAGCTAGAACACAGTCCTCTGTAGCACCACGAGTAACCCCTGAAGTCAAAGCTGAAATCCTGCAAACAGCGGGCGAATCGTGGGCTCTCTCTCTCTCCCTCTCTCTCTCTCTCAAAACTTTGGAAGAGGTTTGGATGAAAAACAGCCATGTTGCTTGTTGAGTGCTGGGTAGAATCCCACCTGGGGTGCCCCCATTCCAGGTTGTAGTTTTGGAAGAGGCAGCCGTGCTAGTCTCTGCCAGCACATTGGGCAAAAATCTGAAGAAGCAAAGCAAGACAAAAATATGTGCCGCTTTAAAGGCTAACTTTTCTGTTGCCATGCGAGCTTTCCCGTTGTGCGTGGCACAGGCACTCAACCTTAGGGGCTCAAACAGAAGTTACGGACTTAAGCCTCACCCTCCAAGCCTTCATTTCTTTGGTGGTCAATAACACGATGGAATAACTTGCAGGCTTTCTGCTTTTTCTCTTTGACCAGCTGATGGGAATGTGGTCGTAGGTGGGGGAGATCATTCTCTCTCCGTTCTCATCCCGAAGTGCAAAGAACTAATTTGTTTCCAGACCTGGAGAAGAAAAATTGAAAGATCATGAATCCTATCCCCGCCTCGCCCCAAATCTCTGTGTGTCTGGGATCATGACAGGGATCTCTTTTTTAAGGAACCTGAAACATGGGGAATGTCATTGGACGGGCCGACCTGTGCCAGGATGCTTCACGGTGCCCCGAGCCCCCCCCTGCGCTCGTCAACCGGTCTCGCTTTTTCTGCAAAGTGAGAAGCAGCCTGCAGAAGTTCTGAAACATGAGTTCTTATGCCCTTCCGTGGCCCCCCCCCCGGCCATTCATTTTCTCCAACACACACACACCCACGCACCTCCATTTGCTCTGGCTTTCCTGAAGGTGGGCATGCAGGAGAACCTCCCCACCCTGGCCAGAGTCTCCCTTCCTGCTCCCCTGAGCTTCACCCGGCTGGGCAGGATGGGATGCTGGGTCCCACGGGGGGGGGGGGGGGAGAGAAAGAGAGAGAGCAATGGCCAGGCTTGCTTGAGCTCTGGGTGTCTCTCTGGCAGGTGAGGAGGGAGTGTGCCCCCCCTCTCTGTGTGTGTGTTTGTGTGTAGCTGCCAGCCATCCCTCCTCCTCCTCCTCCTCCTCCTCCTCCTCCTCGGGGCTAAGAGGGTTGGCTTTCTCTCCCTCCCTCCCACCCTCCCTCCCTCTGCCTCCGGCAGGCAGGCAGGCAGGCAGGCAGGCAGGAGGCTGGGCATGCCTGTCACGTCCACCCTGTTTGTTTCTTGGGGAGGGGGAAGAGGGCTGGGAGCTGGGTATGATAATGACTCTCACGTCTGGCAGGAGGAGAAAAGCAGCCCCCGATTGCACCACGGTGGCGGCAGCTGCTGCTGCTGCTCTCGCTCTCTCAGGGCTCCGAGGAGAACGAGGCAAGATGGCTGCGGCGGCGGTGGTGGTGGCGGGGGCCGCGGGGGCTGTTGCTGCTGCTTGGTAGCCCCAGCGGCGGAGCTGGAGGCTGGCGGGGGGGGGACTGAGCCGGGCTGGGGAGCAGGGGGAGCTGGC
The DNA here is from genome assembly GCF_051106095.1 of Pogona vitticeps. Lineage (NCBI taxonomy): Eukaryota > Metazoa > Chordata > Lepidosauria > Squamata > Agamidae > Pogona > Pogona vitticeps. The sequence continues at coordinate 726,113 of NC_135790.1, forward strand.
CGGGCCGTGGAAGAGCCAGAGGGAAGGCGCGGAGGAGGAGGAGGAGGAGGAGGAGGAGGAGGAGGATAGCCTTGGAGAGGTAACCCATCTCCAAGCGGAGCAGCTTTCTCACCACGTTGGGGGCCCAAAGACCTGCCTTTGGGTGCAAGGGCTCTCTTGCCTTCCTCCTCCTCCTCCTCCTGCTCCGGGAATCCCTCCAAAGGGAGGATTGATTGGGCATTTAAATCCACCTCCCCCAGGCCTTGCACAGGGAGCTGTTAGGACTTCCTCCGTCCTTGCTTTGTGCATGCGTGCGTGTGCGTGTGTGTGCGTTCATGTGATTGCTTCAGCTCTTGTTCACATTTGGGTCTCGTACATACATGTTTTAAGCTTCCTTTTCTTTCTCTTCCTTCCTTTTTTTCTCTTTTGCAGGTGGAAATAAAGGACGCTAAGGAAGGCCTTGGAGGCGGCTGGGGGCAGGTGGCAGCGGCAGCAGCAGCAGCAGCAGCAGCAGAGGTACCCTTTCTTCTTCTCATTCTTTTCAAAGACAAAAGGTCTGGCTAGAATTTGGAGTGGGAGAGAGAGGGGGGGGAGAAGAAGGAGTGAGTGGCGAGAGAAGAGCTTTGGTGCCTGTTTTTCCGTGTTTCCAAAACCTGTCCCATTTTCTGAGTTTGTTTTTTTGGTGTCCTCTGCTATTTGATGAATGTTGTCTGTTTCTGAGTTGGTTTGGGGTCTGGAAAGCATCCCAGGAAGAATGTGCTGCTTCTGTCCGCCCCCCCCCATGCTTAAAGGCGAGCTCCCCCCCCTCGCATTCTCCACCCCAAAACATTAGACTGTCAGACAGTCTGTGGGTTCTGTTCTCCTCTCTCTTTCCACTGCCGCCAGCCCTATGGAGTTGGAGAGAAGGAGACCCCTTAAGCAGGCGTGACATCATTCTGATGTAACCCCGGTGACTGTCACAGCCGTTCTGTGACGCCTGGCGGTGAGCGCGGCCACCTGTCCGAAAGGAAGATTTTTGACGTTCGCCCTGCGTAGCCATGCATTCAGTTCAAGACCAGAGGGCAGCTGGTGGTTTTTCTAATGCGGAGAGGAACTGGACCACTGAAGGGGTTACTTTACGCCATGTCTGCCTGGCAGGATCTGTTCTCCTGGGCTGCTCCTCCAGTTCTCAGAGTGACTCTGTGGGAAAAACCCTTGAAGGAGGGAGTTGTGAGGGCGATGATGAAACGTCAGATGCAGCGTTGCAGCTTGCGGCGGTTGGGTGTTCTGGGTAAATACGTGTACTGGGAAGGGGAAATGAGATGGCAAAGATGATGTTTGTGGTGAGTCTGGAAGCGTGCTGTGCAGAAACGGCAAAGCCAACGCTGAAATCCTGCAAACAACAGGCGGATCGTGCTCTCTCTCTTGCTCTCTCGCATCTGTACTCCAGAATTTGGCACTGACCTGAAACACCGAAGCTTCCTTTCCTGGGTGTGTGTGTGTTCGGGGGAATAATGGAACATTTTTTCTCTCTGGGCAACCATGACAGCCTCTTATCATGGTCAGAGCATGCAGGTGCCTGGAGGGGCAGCAGACAAAATCCCACACGCAGCGAGGAAGGTTCTCTTTCCATTCAGTTCAGTGCGTTTTCGGGGTTGCCCCACCCAAAATGTCAGTAGCAGATAAACTGGAGCACATTGCAAGTTGACATAAAAGCATCTTCTAATTTCTGGAGGGTTGAATTACTGAGAAAACACACACACACACACACGTCTTCTCTTGTCTGCTGAAGAATCAATGAGATAAAAAAAAACTATTTTCCTGTTTTGTGACACTTCGGTTGGTCGTTAATAAAGTCTTCCCTGTACTAGAGAGTTCAGCTATTTCTCTGTCATTTAAAAAAAAACAAACCACAAAACACCCACCTACCTGATGGCTCCTTCGTGTTTTAAAATGATTGGGAGATGGATGGAGAATTTTCTGTTTAAAAATGGATTTGAACGCCATTTAAAAAGTCAAAACACTGAAGCCACGGCCATAGCCAAGGTGAACATTGTTATCCTAGGTCTTGAGAAAAAAACATTCGCAACTCTGATAGACAGAAGTTCAGCTTTGGTATCGAATAATCTGCTTGAATAAAACACATTTGGTGTCACTGTGGTGAAAGGGACAGAAGAAGAATAGGATGTAGCAGGAGAAACCGCTTTCTCTTTTCGAAATGTGGAATGGTCTGCATAGTGGAAAAAGCAGCTAATAGAGGGGAGGGGCTCTGAAGGCTGTGGGTTTTGGCTGCTGGTGATGGGAAACTTCTTTTAAGCCAGAGCAGACCAAAACCGGCAGGGCGTAGTAAAATGGAAGGCTTTCCCCCCCCCTCCGTTCACCACACAGAGGGGTGACGTTCCCGCAGCCCCTCTGCCCTGTCTTGGGCACTAAGGGCTGCCCCCTCTTTTGGGGCGGTAGGGGAACCCCTCCAGGGAGTAGGGCTCAGAGTGCCCCTTGGGACGTGTGCCCTTTGAGCCTTTAGCTTTCCAAAGCAGGGATGGGGGGGAGGGGAGGGGAGGGGAGGGGCCTCCACTTGTAAGATATCCAGGGAATCGCCTGGACCTTTCCTCTTCTGCAAGGTGGGGCTCTCGTCTAGCAGGTCTTCCAAGTTGGCTGGAACCCATTTGCAATCACAGCACAGAGAGCTGATAATACTGCATATTAGGAGTGCAAAGTGCTTGGCATACATCGTCTCATCAGTGAGCCTTATGGCGGCCGTGCAGTAATGGGAGGATTATTATTTCTATTAGCTAGCTGAGGTGAGTTGTGGAAGGAGCAGGATACTTCCCAGCCCTCACAGACACACGTCCCGACCGTCAGACTTGGACTTGGCGGAGATCGAGGCACCTGTGTTGTCAAGGTGTGCCTGTAACAGACTCGGAAAAGGTGGGACCCGCCGGAGGGGCTTGGCTGCCTCGCTCACCCATCCCCTGAGGGGTTGGAGGGATCCTAGGACTTTTGACAGGCAGGCTGGGCAGGAGGTGGCCCTCTCTGGTGCCGCTCTGTTGCCCAGGGGGCGAGTGGCGCTTGCAGTCCAGCAGTGTCCTGGGGAGCCGCTGTGTGCCCACCTTTGTTCCAGAGGGTGGCTGGTGCCTCCTGGCCCAACTCTGGAAATAACGTCGCAAAGGTGCACACAACGGACAGCTTGTTTTCAGTGGCCAGGTAGAGTTCTCTGTGGGAGAATACAAAAGGAAGCAAGAAATGTCGACACCAGTGCACGAGCGGCGCCCAGAGTCATCCCTTCGTGTGACCGTGTAATGGCAGTAGCACGCTCCTTTCATCTTGCCCTGCAAGACCTTGAAAGATTTGCAGGTTTTGAGGAAGCCTCTGGCTTCTGATTGGCTGAACTGCCCTGATGTCACAGAGGAGCAGGGAAGGCGGAGGATCTTGGCATGCCATTGGCTAAGCTGCTTTCACTCAAGAGGCAGGGAGGAGCCATAAGACGTGACAGGTGGGAGAAGCCGAGGGAAGCTCGAAAGTGACGGGGCGACAGAAGGAGACCGTCCAGGAAGGATGAACGGGAGAGACGGAAGTCGGGCTTCAAGGGGTGGGTGCAGGAACAACAGAGACGAGGAGGTGGCGGTTGATTGCAGCCCACCATTTAATCCCTTTGTGCACAGGTTAACCTGGCTTCCTTTTACACTCAGATCGGAGAGCTGGTGAAGCAGGGAGACGTGTGAATTGGGAAGGCAGATTGTCTGAGCAAAGGGGAGGCTGGAGACGCTGGCAGGGGCGGGGAGATGTGATTCATGGAGCTCTTGATTGGGAGTGGTTTTTATCTTTGCAAAAGGTAAAACCAAGGGCCTCAAAACTAACCTTTCAGTTTAGATATTATTCTACAAAACAGGAGCCAACTCTTAATATATATATAAGAGAGGGAGAGGGAGAGAGAGAGAGAGAGAGAGAAGTGAAACCTATTTTAAAATAGTGCAGAAGAGTGGCTGAAAAAGCAAAACTGTTTTAAAAAACAGTTATGTTGTTCCTCATTGTTGGTAGAACAAGACTTTTGGTAAACTATTATTAGAGGATATCATGCGAGTTTTCACGTTTTGGAGAGACTAGGTGGCGAAAAAATGCCATGGGCTAGGAGGGAGAAGCAGGGAAGACTTCGAGAGAACTCAAAATACGACGTGTTGTTCTGCAATGGTAGTTCCTTAAAAAAAGATAAAATAAAATAAAGCTGCCTGCCTGCAGATTCTGGAGTTTGTTGTATGGCCTTGGGGATTCTTGTACACTACCTTGTTGTACCTCCGTTGCAGGATTGTTTGTTCTGACTTCTGGGTTGGGTCGGTTGAAGTTCCCGTGTGTGGACAATGAAGTGTCCTACCTGGCTGATGGATTGCTTCACCGTTTCTTTTTTCTGTGGCCAATTCATTTGCTGGGGTCGTCTTGTTCCATTTGACCTAGCCTGGGCAGTGCATTCTTTTCCTGCTTCGTTCTCAAAAGCGGCACCTACTGTTACCAATTCCCCTGTGCGATAAGGCTCCTCCTGGATAAAGTGACTTTCCTGTAGGAATTTTTCTCCGGCAAAGGACTGGTGCAGGGTAATATGTTGCTGGGAGGCTGGCCAGCTCCCTGGTTTTTCTGCCGGTAGATTTCTGTATCAGTCCTGGTGGCGCTTCAGTGGGTTGGAGGGCCTGGATGCTGAGCCAGGGGCTCAGAGTTTGAATTTCCCTCCGCATCCCACGACTCCTGCCCGCTAGTTCATTTTTGCTGTTACGAATCAACACACACCCTTCTTCCTGATAGGATCGCTGCTTTCTCAGGTCTGAATGGGAGGGTGGAGCTAGCTTGTGTCCTGTGGCTCTGGAGGTCTTTGGTAGAATCATTGAGTTGGAAGGGGCCTATAAGGCCATGGAGCCCACCCCCCCCGCTCAGAACTTCTGAGGGAAGATTAGGAAAAGCTTCCAGAGGGGAATGGCTCAACGGAGGGGGAGATTATCTGGGGAGGCCCAGGTGATGCTGTGGCAGAGGGGCGGGGGGCAGGAAAGAGGAACAGGAGCACACGCATGCTTCCAGATCAAAGCCTTCTCTCTCTCTCTCTGTGTGTGTGTGTGTGTGTGTCTCTCTGTGTGTGTGTCTGTTGCAATCGGGCCATTAATTCTTTGGTTGAAGGAACTTCCCGTCTTGTGATCTGGCTGAGAGCAAGCAAAGCATGTTATAGGAAGCCAGCAGTCATCTGCTGTCAGGAACAGCAGCCCCTAGGATTCTTCACCAAGGACAAATCAGAGGGCTGTGTGAGAGGGAATTGTGCAACTGCTTGTGCCCTGGAGACAGACCTTCAAGGGCTGGGGCTTGGCCTGCACTACCAGCCTTCCAAAGGACAAAACGGAACGCTGGAAATGGAAACCAGCTTCCTGAAGACCTTTGTTTTTCATTTGTTTTGTTTCAAAGCAAGCAGCATCTCAGTCTCCCTCGGTCACCCAGGCTAGAAAATGTTGGCAAGACTTAGTGGCATTTTGGAACCACGTTTTGTGTGTGCGCATGTGCAAGGGAAGATGGGTGTGTGTTTGTGTGCATGCATGCATGCATGCATGTGTATCTTGGTGGCTGATGCTTTTCTCCTGATGAGGAGAAGTAGGATAAAAGATACAGTTTCTTTTAGCTTAAACAGCTAATCCAGGTTATACCACACACCATTTCTTGGCCAAGGGTTTTGAAATACTCTTGCTGGTTTTTAAGTGCACGAAATGAAGTGCCTTTTCCAAAATGCATTAGAATTAGAATGGGTTCTCCAGCTCACTCAGTTTCAGTGTGTGCAAGCCGTGGAAGCCATGGGACAGAAAGAGGAGGTCTTAAAATATTATTTCAATGTGAGCTTTTGTGGAGAATAGGCTGTTTCCTAATTAAAGTGCAATAAAATATTTAATCATAGGTTTATAAAGAAGTTTGTGGGGTTGGGATCAAGTAAGGATGCGTACAGGTATTGAAAATAAAATTTCAGCACAACAAGAGCATTGTTAACACAAATGATGAATGCAGGAAGTGGCAATTACATAGATGTCATGGTCACTGTTAAGCAATTGTCTGGCTATCAGGTGAGCATCAGCTGGCTATTGAAGTATAAAGACATGGAACCAGGAAGCAGCTCTTTCTTTTCCTGAATCAGCTTCTGTTTTTAGGATCACAGTCCATGCACAAGAATGCAAAGAAAATGGTTTATTCGTTTATGTGACAAGCTATTCCTTAATCTGTATGCAAGACTTCAGAGGCTCTCTGGAACTGGTGTTTGTAGCTCCCCTCCACTGTCTTCCTCTCCAGGTTACCCGTGTTATTCCTTTTCTCTGAAAAACCTAACTTCTGGATCAGTAATAGAATGTTTCGGGAGATGGAAGTGCTTTGAAACTACAGTACTAGCTGCAGTCGGATTTGTACCCATTTATTCCCTTGTGCAGAGATTGTCCATTTGTGTTGGAGACAAGGCAGGGGGCAGTGTTGACGAGGATGCCGCCAGATCCAATTAGTAGCCGAACACGCAAACGACCCACTGCTGTTGTGGGTGGCCTTGCTGGGCCCCGCAATGGTGGCACCAGAGTCTACACAGTTGGCATCTACGTTTGCTGCAGGGTCTTGGGGGCAAACCTTGTTGTCCAGAAGGGGCTGTGGATCATTGATGGTCTGCGTGAGTAACCCCATTCGGAAGCAGTGGGTGGCTGTCAGAGGAGCGCTGCCATTTTTCTCTTGGGAGCCTCTCTTGTAGAATGTTAAAAAAAGAGAGAGAGGTTCTCCTCCTGTCCATCTCTCCGTCTGATATGCTTGCTCTCTTTCATCCAAGGACAGTTTAAAGTTGAGGGTGATCAGGGGAGCGTTAGAAGTATTACCGGATTCCTTATCCCACAAGTCTGAAGTGGGACACTGTAAAATTCTTCCACCTCCTGGAGGTGCAAAGTGCGTAGAATTGACCCAGTTCTCTGTTCACGTTTTTCAAACTTACTTAAGTGGCAACTTGAAATCGGATTATTTAAAAAATAGAAACAAACGAGGGAAGAGTGGTTGTTTCTCTGGATGATTTTTTCCGCACAGAAGACCGTGTCGGGTTTGACAGGAGCGGTTTCCCACTTCTGCCTTGGCTCTGCCTCTCTTGATGCCTCCACCAGGCCACAGAGCTGGCCAAATCCCCGGGCAAAGGAACAGTAGCTTCTCCTCCTCCTCCTCCTCCTCCTCCCGCTGACCTGGAGATGTGGCTTTCTGTTGCGGTCGGTCGGCAGCCAGAACTCCCAACTGGTTCCTGCTGCCCGCCTGCTCGCCCTCCCGCCTGCACGTGGCTTTTTAGGTTTACAAACATTGCAGGCTGTGCCGACGCCTCTCTATGAGTCAGCAGATGCCAGCGCAGGCCTTGAACCGTCTGATTCCTGGCGGGGAGCAGGCCGGCCAATGGATCCACCCTCCCCGCTCCTCCTTTTCCCACCCGGCCCCCTCCATGGCGGATGCCGGATGATGCCCAGACTATTCCTCGATGACAGTGGGCTTTGGGGCCAAATCCATAGGGTTGCTCCGGGGATGTGGGAGGAAGGCGGCTGCTCCTGCCCAGCCGGCATGTCTTCCCGTGGCAGAGGGGAGCCTCGGAGGAAGGACGTTTCCCTCCTTTGCTTCTTCCATGGGGAGCTCTCTGGGAGCCGTCTGTCTGCCAGAAATACGTATTTTGAATCTCACACTTGGAACAGGTAAGAGGGAGGAGAGGTAACTCTGGACAAACCCAATATCCCTGCGGACTGGAGAAGCGTGGCCCTCGTACCCTGTTCTCTTGACGTTACTCGATTACTAAAAAATGCAACCGATGTTTGTTGTAGTGTTGAAGAAGGTGGCATTTGTTGTTGTTGTTGTTGTGGGAGGGAGGGGGGATACTTAATACGGAATTTAATTGGCTCTGGCTGTGTTTTAGTTTGTTGCTTTTAGAGTTGGTGCAAAAGGGGTGTAGGAAATGAGAAAGGGAGGGTGCGCGGAAGAAAGCAGAGGAAGGATCGCGATCAGTTGAGCGGAGCAGAACATCCTGAGGAGTGTGGCTCCTCCAGCCGGAAACCCCGACTCTTTCAGGCCCATAGACCCCTTTGGGATCTGAAAGGAGGATGTGGGGGCCCAGCCTGGAACAGCTTCTGGGGCGCTATGGGTCTCGCCAAAGCCCCCTGTGCCACCTTCTCTCTTCCTTGCTCCTGATCACTTGACCCAAGTCTGTCCCTGGGATCCTCCCTTCCCCTGCGCCGAGAGTCCGCTCTTTCGTGCGTGCTTTGGTTTGGGTTGGAGGACAGCTGGTCGCTCTTCCTTGGAAGCAACCCTTTCCTTAATCAACCACATTGATCTCTGAACTGGTTCTTGTGCTGCGTCTGCCGCCTGCCTCTCGCTCTGCTTTTGGGTACCGTCGAGCTGAACAGTGTTCTGGACTTGGGAGATCTTGATCTGTTTGCTAACATGAATGATTTTATATGATCCATGAAGAATTCTGGAGGACTTGAAAGCTCTTTTGGTCTGAGACTTCCTTGGAATGCCGGGAAGGTGCGATCCCGGGGAGGGTCTGTTCAACCCTCCGGCTGGACCGCTTGGCAAAGAGGGTGGCCAGGAGCCGACTCTCCCGCCAAGCCAGGAAGGAGACTCTGGCTAGGAGAGAAGATGGAGCCGGAGGAGCGGGACCCTTGCCGCCTTCTGCGTGGTGCTCTCCTTGCGGCCGCCCGCTCTGCCCCCCTCCCCACCTTCGGCAGCTAGGAACGAGCCCAGCCTTCCCTTTCCCCCCTTTTCTCCCCCTCCGCTACGGGGCTACGGAGGCGGCGGCTGCCACGTTGGAAGAGTGCCTTTTCCATCAGAGCTATTTTTAGCCCCCGTCTCCAGGCATGAATGGCGAAAAAAGTGACGCCATCTGTCTTGTACGTGAGCGAGATCTCCCTCGCAGCTCTTGGTTGGTTGCTGCGGTGCATCGAAGGACAGGAGGAGGATTTGGGGGAGACGCACTTCGGGGTGGAGCTGGGAGGGGACCCCCTACGACCCTCGGCCTCTCTCAGCTAGCACGGCTTGTGAGAATCCCTGGGCGGCTGGAGGACTGTGTGCGGGCCTTAATGGGGCCGCCACGGCAGCGAAGGGGGGCAGAAGAGTTCCCTGCCGTGTCCCTGTGTAAACAAAACAAGGCAAACGTTAAACCAAAAGTACAGTGCCCCCCCCGAAAGACAAGCAGGTGTATCTGCATGTTTGAAGGCCCTCTGTAAAGATGCTGAAGGTGGGGTCCCTGAGCTCACCCCTCTTTTTAGCTTTAGGGACACGTTTCCTACTGGTCTGGTGGTGGTGGTGGTGGGAGCTTTACGGCAGAGCAAGGAAAGGGGTCTGGTTCACATCAAGTCAACTGAGACAGGCAGCTTGTTCTGGCACTTGCCCAGCCTGTGATGCTGATTTGCTGGGGAGACCCCCCCACCCCACCCTGAAACTCTCAGCCCAGTCTGGGATTTACGTCTGAGCTGCGAGAGGCAAAGATTCCTTTTGGCTTGTTTCTCATTTGCAAAAGGCTGGAAGACATTCCAAGGCTTGGCTTTGGGAGAAAGGGAGGCATTGGGAGCGACCAGAACATTTGGAAAAGAGGCTTGGTGTATTTGGCAGGTGCATGGCTGGGAGACAAAGGCAAGAAGGCTGGGAAAAGTTGGATACAGCAGGAGAAGAGGAAGACTAAAGAGGAGATGGACTGGCTCCATGAAAGAAGCCATGCCCTCCTAGAGTTTGCAAGAGCTAAGCAGGGCGGCTGAGGGCAGGAGATTTTTCGCCATTACGTCAGAAGCAATTAGATGGCATAGAACAACAGAAAACAGGTGAGGGGGACCCCCCTCTCTCCCACATTTGTTAATGTTGGGAGAGGAATATTTACTACATGTGCAGCTCCTGTCAGGGTGGATTAGGGGAAAAAAAAACCCCAACAGATTTTAAAAAAATTAATTGGATTTTTAAAATTTAAATCAAATTTATTTTAATGAAATGCTTTTGAAGGAAAAATCTATCTGAGGATAGTTTTCTATTTAAGATACATTATAGTTCAAAGGTTATTCGTCATGAAATAGAACTTAGTTATGTGGCATGAAACTTTATATTCATGCAATATTTACATTTTTGATAAACTAATTCAATTAATCAAAGTTATCCAATCTGAGAAGACATGCAGTTTTTCACAAGAAAAATGGAATAAAATGAACAAGTTCAGGAAAAAGACCTTAATCCTATTGTTGTTCTGCAGATTTGTGTAAAAACAATGAACACACTGATGTTTAAGCAAATGCAAGATTATGTGTGCTATATAATGTTATTGTTTTAGTTAAATAAAACAATTTAAGTCGTTCTCCAAATATTGTATGATTTACCTATTAAACTAAAATCTGTTCTGATCTACCTGCTTTACTCATCTGACAGGTTATTATTCTCAATATGAAATCTTCATCCAGTTGCAAATATTAAAATTACAACTATCAGCAAGGATGAGTCTTTACATTTTAAAATCATGACTTAAATTGAGTCTTACTGACTAGTAATCGAAATCGTGATTGAAATCTACTTGATATTAAATCAAATCCACCCTGGCTGCTGTCATGTGAAATCATTAGAAAGCATGGAATTGACAGAAGAGATGGCGTGTAACGTATTTCGTTGATTTAATCGCACCCAAGTGGAGGTTTTTGGGGTTGCTTTCTTCAGCCTGGCTCTGAAGGAAGCTGGAATTTCCTCTGCTCGTCCACCACTTTCCAGCCCTGGCATACGTCTCCCACGGTCCCATTGTGGGCTGGGGTAGCCCCCAAGACATCTTTCTGGACCGTTCCTGGTTTTGCTCCGATCTGGTGCCCGTCTTCTTCCCGCCCTTAGGAGTAGGTACGTGGCTCCCTCGCCCACAGGATTCTCCAAGGGATGACGGGGGAAACATCTGTTAAAAAGACTCTAAAGTGCCTTAAGCACCACCCTGAGGCAGCTTTGAAAAGTTGCTGCTGCATCTGTGGGCCTGTCCTTGAAGACTGTTTGGGAACTGAGTCGAAATGTCACGCGCTGCCTTTGAGCACAGAGAGAGAGCCAGACCTGATGTTTGGCTTCCGGTGAGTTCCCCTGGTCTAATGCAGAGCGTGGGCATTGGGTCCAGACACCCCAGCTTGTGTCTCTCTTCTCCACTTCTCTTCCTTCCCTCTTGTGCTGGGACGAGGAAGTCTGTGGAGCCATCCAAGGAACAGCATCCCCTCCCTGGGGAACCTGTCAGCCCCTTCCCTCTACCCAAAAGTCACAGCCGTAGAGTTGATCAAGTCGGAAGGCCTTGCCCATTCTTTCTGGAGTGTCCCAAATCCCAATGACCACCGTTTCTCTTGTGGCTTTCTTTGCAAAGCGGGCGGCTGCTTGGCCAAGCCAGCCTCCCGAAAGGCTCACCCAGCCAGCCGGGGAAATCCCTTTCCTTGACGGTCTGTTATTAACCTTTTCCCCTCCCTGCTCTCCTCCCACGGCGGTCTTGCATGGCAAGAGCAGAGGCCAGCCGTGCCTCTGCTGCTCTTGGGAGAGCGAGAGCGAGCCCGGCTGGAAGCGAGCGATCGAGCTGGCTCCCCGTCCTTTTCATTCCTTTGGAACGTGCTCCTCCATGGAGTCACGACCAAGCCGCTGCCGCCTGCCAGTTGGGCTTCCCTTGGACACCACGCTGGCTTCTGTTGTGGACGTGACGCAGGCGAGTTCAGGTTACAGTCTGGACGCCGGCACAAGTGACCGTGTTCTTGGAAAGGTCCTTCCTTTCCCCGGAAGCCGTTCTCACAACCCGAACCCTGACGCTGTTCGTTCCAGGCGGCTGTGCAGGAGGGGAAAAGGGAGAAGCCTCTTCCCTGCTGTGCCAGAAGGGTTTGTGGATCCGGCCCCGTTTTATCAGTACCATCCAGCTCTTGGCAGATGGCCTCGTTAGGGCTTTCTTCGTGAGTAGGATCCCTTGCTTGGTATCCACTGAAAACTCTTTGGACTTGGCTGGCTTTTCTCTTGCAGGCCAATTTTTCTGAGGGTGGGCTCCTGGGGAGGTGGGGGAAAAGTTTCCCTCTATCTTCCTTTTTCTGCACTGTGCATCTGTTTACATGCCTCCATCCTGTACCTCCTTCATTGCTTGGAAACTGTAGTGCGCAGGTAGAGATCTGCCACGCTGTTGGGTCTAATTCATGAGGAATGAATGTATCTGACACACGTCATGACTCTTCTGTGGAGTAAGGATGTAAAGAGTTCTGATAGATTTTCTTGGCCCTGACAAAGCCGGGGTTTCTCCACATATCAGTGCACTCCTACAAAAGAGCAGAATGTCCAGGACTCCCCCCCCCGATCATTAGCATTTTGCATTAAAATATTTATTTATCTGAAATATTTACATATATGCCACCTTTCTCTCCATAGGAGACCCAGATAGTTTGAACAAATGGCAGTTTTTTTCACACCGAATATGAGGATTTTCTGTACAAAAATTAGCTGGAAAAGTGGGGAAACATAGCTAATGCAACAAAGTGTCTGTCATCTTGCCCAGCTGTCAGAAGACTTTTGAAATGTTTGCTTTTCACCCAGAGGAATGAAAACAGCAGGCATTAGCACCCTTTGTGTGGACCGGGATGCCATGGAGGTTCCCCCCCCCCCCCAGGGATCTCCAGATTCTTTGGGAGAGAAGCTACAACTCGGCTTCTTGTGTCGTCACCTGGAAGACAGAGGAGCAAGCGTTCCGGGTACTTTGATGCTTTGAGTGAAGAACCACCAGAAGGGGAAAGCTAAAGCTGTTCTTCCTTCTACTCAGAACTGGGACCGTGTTTCCAGTACAGAAATAGACCAGATACAATAAAAGAGCTCCTTCCTGGATAATCTTTTCCTTGTGGATTATTTTGTTTTCGTTAATCCAAACAAGGGTTAAAGCAAGGTGTTTTTTTCTTTTCCTTTTTTTGCATACAAACAAAACCAAACAGTTTAATGAAATCAAAAGAAGCAGGTTGTTGTTGTGGTTTAGTCGTTCAGTCGTGTCCGACCCTTTGTGACCCCATGGACCAGAGCATGCCAGGCCCTCCTGTCTTCCGCTGCCTCCCAGAATTGGTCAAATTCATGTTGGTTGCTTCGGTGACCCTGTCCATCCATCTCGTTCTCTCTCGTCCCCTTCTCCTCTTGCCCTCACACTTTCCCAACATCAAGGTCTTTTCCAGGGAGTTTTCTCTTCTCATGAGATGGCCAAAGTATTGGAGCCTCAGCTTCAGGATCTGTCCTTCCAGGGAGCACTCAGGGTTGATTTCCTTTAGAATGGATAGGTTTGTTCTCCTTCACCCTTGCCTCCTCCAGCACCACAGTTCAAAAGCATCAATTCTTCGGCAGTCAGCTTTCTTTATGGTCCAGCTCTCACTTCCACACATCGCTACTGGAAAAACCATAGCTTTGACTATGCAGACCTTTATCGGGAAGGTGATGTCTCTGCTTTTTAAGAAAGATGCTGTCTAGGTTTGTCATCGCTTTCCTCCCAAGAAGCAGGTGTCTTTTAATTTTGTGGCTGCTGTCACCATCTGCAGTGATCATGGAGCCTAAGAAATAAAATCTGTCACCGCCTCCATATCTTCCCTTTCTGTTTGCCAGGAGGTGATGGGACCAGTGGCCATGATCTTAGTTTTTTTGAGCTTCAGACTTTTTTTGCGTTCTTCTCTTTCACCCTCAGTAAGAGGTTCTTCAATTCCTCCTCACTTTCTGCCATCAGAGCGGTATAATCTGCATATCGGAGGTTGTTGATATTTTTTCCGGCAGTCTTAATTCCGGCCTGGGATTCCTTCAGTCCTGCTTTTTGCATAATGTATTCTGCATATAAATTAAATAAGCAGGGAGACAATATGCAGCCTTGTCGTACTCCTTTCCCAATTTTGAACCAATCAGTTGTTCCATATCCAGTTCTAACTGTTGGTTTCCTGTCGCACATATAGATTTCTCAGGAGATAGATAAGGTGGTCAGGCAGTCCCATTTCTTGAAGGACTTGCCATAGTTTGCTGTTAGCACTTTGATCTATAGTTTTTTTCCCCCTTCGAAATCCAGTTTGTACCTCTGGGAGTTCTTGGTCCACATACTGCTGAAGCCTACCTTGGTGGATTTTGAACATAACCTTTCTGGCATGTGAAATGAGTGCAATTGTATGGTAGTTGGAGCAACTTGACTGTGTAGTATCCCATTTACTCTAGAGAAGTCCAGGTCTCTAACCCTGACGCCAAGTCGCTCTCGCTGGCTGGCTGGCTGGCTGCTTGTAGGGAGTGGAATGTCAAAACCGGCTGGAGCAGGCCCAGCCCATTATAATGTTCAATTTCCCTTTGTTTTCTTTTGGGGAGTTGGCAGAAATGCTCTTTAAAGGCTGAGAACCTGCTGAGACAGCTGTAAGTGCTCTTGGGCTCCTTCTCGCTCTTCCCCATGTTCTTGTGTTTGCATTTGCCAGGAAATAATGCTAATAAGTGAGCAATTAACAGGCTGCATCCATCCTCAGAGCTACGATCCCAAGGTTGCCCCCGCTGAGAAAAGCGTGCAGAGAGGGAGGGAACGCTGTCCCGGCTGCCTCCCGGCCCCTTTGTTTACTACACAAGCCGAGGAGCCCTCTCCAGAGTTCCAAAGTTCCCAGGCTGGTTTTTGTGTGGCCGCTTCTCAAACTCTCTCTGCGGAAGGCTGGCGGGTAAGCTGGGCGTGAAAATGCGTGCCCTCTCCACCCCACCCTGAGCGTGGCTGAGGGCTGAGGAACAGCATGTGCACGCTTGTCCCGCTCGGCCTCTCTGGAACAGGTTTTTCGTGTTCGTGTGGTTTCGAAAACCTGTTTGACTGAAGCTGGCAGTGGAACAAACGCAAAATGGGTGTAGAGCTCTTCTTCATGGAAGGTGGAAACTTTCTCCCCGAACAACGGCTGCCAGTTCCCTGAAATGGTCTGCTTCCGATCTTTGTTAAACGTTTGGATGCCTGGACGAACCTGTTTCCCACTCCTGTGATCCTCTGCAAAATGCTGCCAGTTTCCCCCAAAATAACCGTCTGGCCCGTGTGGTTATTGGGTGTGGTGGGTGATGCCTCTCACACAGGGGCCTGGTGTGTCCAAAGACTTTTAGATGCAACTCTCTCTAATCTTTCCAGGGACCCACCAGGAAAGTGGGTAGATGCGTTTCCAGAGTTTTTGGTGTGTGGAAGGTAAAGAGTAACCAGTTTTGATTTGTTGCTGAAGTGCCATAGGGATGAACACCCCACCACCACCACCACAGTACGTTGTAGCAGGCCATGGTGAAGCGTTTATTATAAATGATATCTGGAAAGAGAAGCTAAGGTGTTCCTTAGAATGATGAAAAATAACAAAGCCAAGGAAGAGCAGGGGGAAGGTTTGTCCTCTGGCGCCTCTCAGGGAGACCCTTGAAAGCCGAGAGGGCTGGATAGACCGTCTTTGCAGCCTGTCACTGTGATACCCCCTGGGTTGGTGGTTGTTGTCTTTTGAAAGAGTGGTGGGGCTGCCCCTTGATCTGCAGAAAAGGGAAAGCACTGACGAAAGCTCCCTCTGTGTTTCTTTGATTCCCACCCCCCCACCCCCCACCCCGGCTGGTTTCTGCTTGCCCTGCCCCAGCTGCTCTTATTGGGCACAATCCACCCGTTTCCAAGTCTCTCTGAAAGGAACGGGCTGGACCGGCGCCCTGTCCTTTCCTCATAGATTGTGAACTTAGCCCCTTCTGTAGGAGACACTGGGGGGGGGGCGGGTTCTCCTTTACCTTCCTGCCAATTATTCTCCACTCATGGAGAATACTTTGCTTATGCTTTCTTTTTCTGTAGAGTTAGTGATGTATGGGCTGTGGCTCTAATGATGTCAGACTTTCAAAGTATTTCATGTGCACTCTTACCTCAGTAATCTTTGCAATTGGGACAGGGAAACCAGGCCCCCCTCCAGATTTTGTTGATCTGCAGAGGCTTGCCAGGTCTAGACAACAGAGCCAGGGGTCTGTAGGAGTTGCAGTCCGCCAATAACTGAAGTTGGCTTACGTGAGGACAAGTCTGTAACATTGCCCGGTATGCTTATGAGTGACGGTGGGTTTAGATGGAATCGGACCTCCTTGAGGCCAGCGAAGGATGAGTTTGAAAAGGGGAAGGAGAGGTCCTCTATCTCATCTTGGCTCTTCTGCTACCGATGTGCTCCTAGAACCTTGAGTCCTTAAGTGTTTTTGGACTACAACTCCCAGAAGCCTCCGCCACTCGCTGTGCTGGCCAGGATTTCTGAGAGTTGCAGTCCAAGGTCATCTGGGGTTCCGGGACGGGGAACCCCTGCTCTAGAAGAATGGGCTGTCCTTGTTCCTTTGTAAAGGAGAAGTGCCGAAGACGTTGACCTGGGCGAAGGATCTTTGAGAGCCTTAGTAAGAGGAGCAGCTGCTTGGGAAGGAGTTGGGTTGGGCGCCAGGACACTTCAGAGGGTTGCAGTGGCAGGAGCGGTTGGTCCAGACAGGGATGCTGCTAAAATGTCCCCTAAATGCACCCAACGTATGCTTGGCGCCCCCCCCCCCACCGCCGGTCCCCACCCCTGTGCTCAGAGATAATAGTGATCCTGAAGGTGAAGACCTTTCCCTTCAGGCAAACTCTCCCGGCAGCATGACTGCCTGCCTGAGTGGGGTTCTTAAATGGCTGGTGGTGCCTTGTTGCTTTGAATCTGTTTTTTTGGTGTCGATTTTGTTTACTGTTTCTTAGAGTGGCATTTGTGTGATTTTTTTAAAAAAGTATTTGTACACTTACTATTTTTAGCTTCAGACATTGTCTTCTGAGGTGAGGTCCTTAAAAGGTTGCACCCTTAATGCCCTGGATCCTTTTTAAGGAGAAAGGAGGGATACAGATGTTGCAAATAAGTAATTAAGTAGATAAATAATTTAGAAAGAGGGATCTGACAAAAATAGGTGGTTGTTCATGAAGGATGAAGGATAGGCTAGTGTTAATAATCATCATAACAAAACGTGATTGCCGTGGATTACCTGAAGGAGAACAGCAAGGGGGCCACCTGCATAGCTGGTATGTGGCTTGTCTTTCTCCCTGACAGCCGGCCGGCCGGCCGGCCCCCTCCAGGGGTCAGAGAGAGTGGCTGGAGCTGGCAGGGCTGTGGCCAGCCAGCCAGAGGTCAGCCCGCAAGCGTGTGGGTGAGGCAAGAGGGGACGCCCAGCTCTGTGTCTGTTCAGAATTGCCACCTCCTCGGTTGAAGGAGGCAAGCCGGCCTGCCCACCTTGCTGCTTCTTGGACTGGGTGCCCCTTGCCGGCTGACTCCACGACGGGATTGCGCTGGCTGGAGTCTGGGATTCCTCGTGGGTGGGACGCACAGCATGTAGCGCACGCCGGCTGCCTTGTGCAAGATCTTGTGAATTCTTTAAAAATAACTCGGGTTTCATGCTTCTGTAATGATTGCACAGGACCTGATCCGGGAGGGAAGGCAAAGAGCTGCGAAATGACTTGACCCTCTTCTGCTTCTGGCTCCATCTGGGGAATCTGCGTTGTCCTGCCACACTTTCCCAAAATCACATTCTTGCTGAGTGTGCAAATCAAGCACCTTCATTTAGGTTCCTGCTGCCCATGTTGTATGTATCAAGAATGAGGTTTGCGGGGAGCAGCAATGGAAATTGGCATGACCCCTTATTTGAGCCATGGAGCGCTGCTGGCCATTCTCATAACTGTGGTCTGGAAGGGCAAGCGAACAGGCGGGAAAGAGCAGGCGGCCACCTCCCTGTCTCTGGAGGCTTCGAAGCAAGCTTTAGAATGGGTGGCCCTGAATTCCTTTGTGGCTACAGAAAAGGAAAGTGTAAGGAAGGACAGGCCAAGTGTGCTCATCATTGCAAGGGGTCCCTCCAGGCAGATCCATGGGGCAAGACGTTTGGGATTGGGGGAGAGAAGAGTTGAGTGACTGAGGAAGCCAGGAGACTGGAGTGGGTTTGCTCCTCGGAGCCGCTGGATCCGAGGCCAGGGCATCTTGCTGGGATGTGCAGCCTTGGGCTGGCAGAAGTTGCGGATGCGTTTTGGGAACTGCCTCCTTCCCTGTTTCAAGCCAAGCCAACAAGAGAGGCAACTGGAGGTTTTTTCCCCCCAAGTATAAAGGAGCAGGAGCTCAGAAGGCCTCCTGGTTCTGGTTGATTGTGCACCTTGACCACGTAGAGGTGGACTGGCTTGTGCAAGGAAGCTGTCTGAGTTTTTCTGCCAAGGTTTCTGCGGGGTCCTCCTGACTGGCATAGCGACTGATCTGCAAACCAGGGAGTGGGTGCCCTTTGTGCCTGCTGGCCAACAAACCCAGTGGCCCGCCGGGGCAAAACTGCTTCCTCTCTGCTTCACCAACAGGGCAGGGGAAGAACACCCCTGACCTGACCTGACCTGACCTGGCAGGGTGATTGATGGTTGTCAGGAGTGCAGCGGGGGTGTGTGTGAACATTGGGCTGGTGTTCGGGAGATCTGGGTTCAGCGCCCCACTCAGGGATGCTCTTACAACCAGCCCTGTTTTCCCAGCCTGTGGTGAGAATCTCAGGGGCTGGAGGAGGGTTTTGAGGAGGCTGTTGGAAGACAGGCAGGAGGTATAACTGTGTCAGCCGCGACATCAGCAGTGATGAAGATCACAAGGCTTGCAGGCGGATCCTACACGTGAAACACTTTGAACATGACAGGCAAACGTTATGTGCCAATACTGGGTCCTCCTCTGTACGATAACGTAATGAGTGGACAGAATTTTCTCCCATAAGACACACCAAGTGTGTTAGCTTCTGAAAGGTGGTTTGATCTTTTTTCCAGCTCTTGGTGCTGGCAGCTCTCGTCGTTAAGTGGAGCTTCCACCGAGAGGAGCAGTATGCCATTGCACCACACTCTTGACAGGCACCAGCGCGCCAGGCGACTGCTGTCATTGCCCTGCTAGAAACTCTGGTTGCTACGAGTTTGCTTCCCCCCCCCTCAATCCCCCATTAGCAGGGCCTCTAGAAGTCAAATCTCTAGGGGGTTTCTCATGGGCACAGGTCAAAGTTCAACCATGTGCGATGACGATACAGGGTTGAAGAAGGAGCTGGATCTTGGTGTCCCAAGGAAGTTGACCAGGATGGCCCAGAGGCCTGCTCAGAAAGGTTGAGCGTTTTGGGAGGTGGTGGTGTGTAACTTGGAGAAGAAAAGGCTGATAGGTGGGATGATGGCCATCTCCAGGTATCTGGAGGGCTGTTGTGTGAGAAAAGAGGACCAAGAATCATAAACGTTGGAATAAATCAGTGGAACTAGCAGTGAGTGGAATCGTTGAATACAGAATCCCTAAGAAATGCCATGCTGAGCACCAGGTCTTTCGCAGGAGGTGGTGCGCGCTTGTGTTAGTCATGGAGGTGGGGATGAGAATCTGGGCTTTGAGTAGCCCGTCCTGGCCGTCCCCTGCCAAATGCCAGAACATCTCAGCCTTGCGCCTTGGCCAACGGGGTTTTTCAAAACGGTTGGGCCCTTTGTGATGGGTGAGAACCCTGCCTATGTTGTTGTCCTGGTCCAGAGGGCGTAGGAAGAGCAGTGGGCTTCTAGCGCGTGGCGGTTCCCACCCGTTTAGTGGGGGCAGGCAAGGAAAGCCAGCTCAGGACGGGGGGGGAGGGCGGGTGCCCCAGGAGTCGTACCAGCTGGGACAGCGCGCCTGTCCTGACAACTCTCCTTGACTCATACATTACGCAGGGAATTAAAAGAGTCGTTGACCGAAAAGGACCGCGATGCGCGCACATCCT
This sequence comes from Pogona vitticeps, assembly GCF_051106095.1. Classification (NCBI taxonomy): domain Eukaryota; kingdom Metazoa; phylum Chordata; class Lepidosauria; order Squamata; family Agamidae; genus Pogona; species Pogona vitticeps. Next base: position 745,793 of record NC_135790.1, read on the forward strand.
TGGAGGGATAACAGGGCGACTCTTTGTCCCAGTGAAAAACCGCTCCTGTTTGGATCCAGTGGGGACATGCGCTGGGCCCACATCCTGGCTGACGCGGGCTTTTCCTTGCTCTAGAGAGGCTTGCTTTGAGTCTTCCCGCCAACCGCCTCAGCCAAGGAGCCTTGAGTCACGTGGCGCCTCGTGAAATACGCGGCCAGGGAGGGGGGACCACCGTGGCCAGGCCCTGCCACGGGAGGGCTTCCCTGTGGCCTCAGAAGGAGCCAGGTCATCATGGAGGGGCTGGCGTTTTCATGTTCCCTCTTGATGTTGTCCCGGGCGTACCTTCGAAGGGCGCTTCGCAGAGGGAGGCGATACTCTGATTGCCGAAAACAGTAGTGCAGCCAGCGAGCGAGCGAGCGAGAGAAAGAGAAGGAAGGAAGGAAGGGATGTTATCGGCGGCCACCGCCAGGTTGCTGCGCTTGTGTTGCTGTCAGCGTAACCCGTTCTTTGAACGGAACATTGTGGTGGGTCATCTGAGGTAGTCCTGTAGACCCCCCCACCGCAGGGAAAAACACCACCACCTTTGCAGACCCCTGAACTGGCGTACGTGTGTCTTGTGTGTGTGGTTGCTGAGAAACAGATTCTTATTTTTTTTTAAAAAAAATCATGTCTTATTTTGGCAATTTCTGAAGACCTTCGGGGAGGCAAAGGCCTTCCTCCTCTGAGCCTGCTTGCAGGGGGGGGGGCATCCTGCCCCCCCCGCATCCCGATCCAGTTCACTGCTTCCCCCAGAGTCTTCTTGGCTCTTGAGGCGGCTGCTGCTGCTGCTGCTGCGGCTGCAGCCCCATCTTCTCTGGCTCCCCATGCGCTGCTACTGCTGCTGCTGCTGCGGCCATCCTGGGAATGTACGTGCCGTGCGCGGGAGGGATAATGGCCCCCACAGCTGTTCGGAGAGGGGAGGGGGAGGTCTGTGTCGGCTGAGTAACTAGATCAGCGTTACCTCCTCGGCGACCAGCCCCGTCGGTGGTGGTGGTGGTGGTTATGGTGCCTCACGGTTTCCTCCTGATTCCTCCATGCTTCCTTTTCCTGTTGCCTCTCGGTATCTGGCTGTCTCTTGGCAGACTCTGCAACCGTAAGTGGCTTCCTGGCAAGGGTTTCTGTATCTCTTCCTCCCCCCCCCCCGCCTTCCCCTTTCCCTCTAGCCTTTTCCCCAAGATGTCTGTCTGTCTGACTGCATGTCTGCCTCCCTCCTTCCCTCCCTCCCTCCCTCCCCCTTTGTGTTGCTGGAGAAGCCGTGTACGTTCGGGGTCCGGCCTTTGGACCAATGCAGCTCTTTTGTGCCGACAGGAGTGGCGTCTGGGCTGCGTCTGGGGAGTTCACGGAGCTGGTGTGGGAGGCAGTGGCCTGAACGCAAGCTCTCTCCCTTTCCCCCCTTTTTTAAAAAGGGGAATTTGTAGCAGCGCTGGCCCTGAACGGGAGGAGAAAATGGGGGCCCTTGCAGGGGGAGAGAGGAGGCCGAGGCCGCTGCTCTGGAAGCCCAGGGAAAGGTGGCCCGTTGGGGTTTCTCCGAGCAGCCCTCGGCACGGCTGGTGGAAGCAGGAAGAGCTGCAGGGCTGAAGCCCAAAGAGCGAATTGTGCTAAAACCAGAGAGAGAGAGAGAGAGAGAGAGAGAGAGAGAGCTTTTTTTGTGGGTGGGAAGGTTCCTCTGCCGTTCTGTGATTCCTTCTCTTTCTTTCGAAGTCTTGCAGAGTTCTCTTGTGATTACCTTAAGCCACAAACGGCTGCTAACTTTTAAAAGCCTCCGAGTTGAATTTGGAACTTGTGCCAAAATCCTAGAGAAAATTTTTCTTTTAGTCCTGCCGCTCTTCAATTCTTCTTTTTTAAAAAAAAAAATGAGAGGATTGTATAGTTCTAATGATGACGGGGAAAGAATGTCATTCCCTCTTGTAAATTTATTTTCTCCTCCTTCACGTAGGAAGCCTAGAGATAGGGGAGGAAGGCGTTTTATCCAAAAACTGGAGGATGGCGTTTGCCTGCGAGTGATCCCATTCCCTGTGATCATGGGGAGGGGGTAGGGGCGTTGATCCTCGAGGAGTCTTGCTCTGGGATCCACGTGCCGGTGGATCTTTTGTGTGTGGAGACAGCGAGGAGGAAGCTAGAGGATTTGTGCTGATCATGGAGTTTTCTGCCAGGGGGTGGGCCGGGCGGGAGGCAGGCAGGAGAAGGCACAAAAGGCTGGGCTGGGCCCTGCTGTGGCTGCCTCCTCCTCCTCCTCCTCCTCCTCCTCTTCCACCGCCTTTGCTGGGAGGGAACAAAGAAGCTGATCACGGATGTCTAGGGCTGGGCTGAAAGAGACGGACGGATTTGATAGGCACACACGGTTCAAAATAAAATAAAGATCAGCCGTGACCACAAAGGGATGGCCAGCCTGGGTGACCGTGCCATTTTTGGGACACAGAAGCTGCCCCGAGCTCACTTTTGTGGCTGGACATGTCTCCCAGTTTGCACGTTTTGATGTTGGCTGGGTGCCTCGGTCATGAAGAAACAAAACAAAAGGCTAAGCATTCCCCCCCCCCCCAAATACATCAGCTGAAGAATTTAGTTTTCCTAACCGGTGGTTTTCCCAGATGTGCCTCTTTGGAGGCTCCCACTCCCAGAAGAGAAAACCCTAGCCTGAAAGTGAGACGGGGGTTCAAAACTGCAAGTTTCCTGGGATGGGCGGGTTGGTGGAGGGGGGGTTACCTGGGCACAAGGGGGCTGCCCTGTTCCTTTCTGTGCTGGGGAAGGGGGGGCTTCCTCCGCTCAGGGGCAAAGTCCAGGTTTCCTCACCTTGGGATCCCCAGTGACACCAATGTGCCCATGAGTCATGCCGGCCCCCTTCCAGATGGATTTGAGAAACACTCCCCCCCCCCCCGCTCTTTCTGGGAGCTCCTGGCTGAGTTTGGAAGAGGTGCATTTGGGGGGTGAGCAGGGGGCTGGGTCGTCTTGCTGCAGAGATTCACAACGTGGGTCTGGTTCCTGACGGAAACGAAAAGGTGTGGGAAGTTGACTCTTTTCTCTGACATCGCATTACGCTTGGAGGGTTTGGGGTCCCCCCCCCGAAAGGACAGCTCAGGCTCTCCCACCGCCCGGGTTCCCTGCTCAGCCAGAAGCGTTCTGGAGCACTGAAGGGCGAGCGAAATTGCAAACACCCCCCTGGGTCTCCAGTATCGCCCAACCTCTGCCGGTTCAGTTTAGTTCTGTTCCCGGGATTCGGCCATTGTGGGACCGGCTCCCGGGATCTTCACAGAGCCTGTGAGTGGGAACTTTGAAGCCCTGGTCGGAGAAGGTCTGCGGCTGCCTGTCCTCCGTGGTTCCTCACGTGGTGTCACATGGCAGCATCACCCAGAAAGACAGCTTGGGATGTGCCCTGAGGAGAGGGAGCTGCACTGGATCTCCCCCCCCCACACTCACCAATAAGATCCAAATGCACAGCCTGGGGGGGGGTGGAAATCCCTGAACACCCACCCCGTTTTTTATTTTGTGGCACAGATAGCAAACATTTCTATGGGGAAGCATAGAAGCCCCGAAGGATGGGATTTCAGGCCTACCCCATGGCAGACGAGCGGATGCTAGAAAGTTTGTGTTAGGCATCTCTCTCTCTCTCGCTCTCTTTTCGTTTTTTAAAGGGGCAGAAGGGTTGATGGCCTATCAGTTTTTGGTCTCTGGCAGAAACTTTATGAAATATCGGGGGGGGGGCTGCCTCTGGTCTCTGTTTCAGAAGACGGGGTGTCAAAAGTTTTGTGAAAGGCCACTCTCCACCGTCCTGAAGTTCAGAAGGACAGCTTAGGGAGGGAGTTACAATAAATGAAAACCAAAGAGTTTTTTCTGAGTCTGTGTTTCTGTATTCTGTTCAAGCAGTGTAGAAGTCCCAGAAGGTGCAGCCAGACAGGGCAGGTGATACTGTTGCAAATTTTTATCTGTTTGTTTGTTTATTTAATTTGTGTTTCACCCCATCTGGCTACCAAGGCCACTCTGGGCGGTTCATAGCAAAATAGAAAACAATAACACATTAAATAATAACCACAAAAATATAGTAACAATGTAAAAAAAATCAAATAAATGTGTCAATGAGTTACACTGAAAAAGACAACATAAAAACAATTGAGGCAAAAGGAGAACTTGGAGGGTGACATTCTGTTTTTCAGTCCGGCACCAAATCTCCCCCCCCCCGCCTGCCCCCGCTGTGCTCGAAATAGGACACACAAAATCTGCCAAATTCTTTCAAAATTCTTGTCTCTGGGATGGAGAACTATTGAACACAGAAGCAGTCTTGCAGTGTTTCACATCGGCCTTCTGTGGCTGTCAGTTGAGGTATTGTGCCTCTAACAGAGTTTTCAGGATGAGATACTTAAAGAGTGTTTTTACCAGTTCCACTCCTCCAATGGCCAAGCGGGGATTCGAACTCAGATCTCTTGGTTTCCGAGTCTGTCACTATGTCCACCTCACTACTTTGGGTACCTTATGAGATCAGTGTCCTGCCCCAAAAGCACTGGTTATTGTGACTGGAAGCAGCAGCTGTAAAGATAACCAAAAAAAATATGGCATTCCCATTGTCCCTGTGGTTCTGAACCACAGATAACACTTAGGGCCAGACTGAGTTTGCTTTGGGGGGAGCCCCATTCAATCTAAACAGCTCCTAGATCATTCTAACCAGCCTGATTCAATTCAGTATTTGGCAGAATCGGAATCATAACTCCTTGTTTTAGTGTGTGTACACACACACACACACAGACACACAGACACACACAGACACAGACACAGACACACACACACACACACACACACACACACACACACACACACACACACCCCCCAGTGCTCAGCTGTGCATCGCTTGTGATTGCTCCCTGCCACCGTGTTCCAGTGCTAGCGGGCTTTCTTCGATGTGTCGCCCCATTTCTGGTGTGCTGTCCCTTGGGAGACCCGACGGGCACCCACATTGCCTTTCTTTCAACACCTTGCTGTTTGCCTTTGGGGATGGACTTGCGCTTCAACCTTTCAGTCGATTTTTTTTTGTCTTAACTATTAAGCCATTTTAAAGTGCTCCGGATTGTTTTGAAATAGTGAAATTGCATTAGTCTCTCTTAATGCCATTTTATTGGTTACACCCTAACCTGAGTTACATGCATGTCTCACCGGTTAGAAATATTACAAATGTAGGGACAGATGATACCTTTATTGGCCTATTACTAATCATAATCATAACCATAAAAACACCAGCAAGCTTTCGATGATAATTCATCTCCTTCAGGCTGTGCACCAAGTTCTGGTAGGTAGTTCCAAAATTAAATGCTTTTATTAACGTCCTGAAGTCTCAGGCATGGCAGATGGTTCAGGTGACATATCTTGTGGTAACTGAACAGACTGTTGCCCCTGCAGCCTGTGTTGTTAGGGGGATTTATTCATTTTTTAAAGCTGTCTGTGCCTGTTGTAGTCTAGTCCCTGCCTTGTACGTTTTCTATGGAGTTTATCCCGTTGGAAGGCAGTTATCCAAAGAAGTGAACACAAAACACATGCATGCATGAAATAAGCATAGCTGCAACACTCAGTGCACAACCGTTTTTTAGTTTTTTGCTGCCTAATTGCAGCAGAGGACTCTTTTAAGTCCCCACGCATTGCTTTGTTTGGCTTTTTTTTTTAGCTGTAGCAGCACACATACTTCATTAGGGACTCTGCTCTGTCTTGATAACAAGCTTTCCAACCATTGTCTTGTTGTAGTTTGAGTGGGAAATATTGTTTTATTCTAATTTTAGGAGGGTTTCCCCTGGGCACCCTCAGGAGCCTTTGTATTGTGGTTCCTTTCTAGGGGCGAGACGCTCTCCTTTCTGGCACCAAAGTCCCTTTCTCTTCCTGCTGGTTTGTGAAAACAGTTAGCTAGTCTCTCTCTCTCTCTCTCTCTCTCTCCTTTGCTTGCTTCCACACCCAAAAACAGTGGTTCTCCCTGGTCCATAAAAAGTGCAAGCCTCCTGCTTGTTGCTGGCTTTGCCCTTGGTTCTCCCCCCCCCCTTTCTTGGGTGTTCTGGCTCCCCCCCCCCCCGGCAGCCCTGCGTTTCCACCATGGGTCGCTTGGCAAAGTCACAGGTGGGCCACTGGTAGGGAATTCATAGGGAGAAGCAGTGAGCCCCCTTCCCCTTCTTCTGGAGGACCTCATCCTGCAACATTCGGAACCCCACCCACCCCTGCCAATCCTCTCTGCAGGCTAGCTTTGCAGGTAAAACAAAACAGCACCCCTCTTGGGTCAAGGCGGCGTTTTCGGGCTCTCACAACAGTTTCCTCCAGAGTTTCCCCTTTTCGGTGGCCTGTCCACAAAGTTTTGGCCAAGCAGTCCCTGTGTTCAGAAATCTCCTTGTGGATGAACCAAGGATGAGGCCCTTGCTGTTTGGGCGATGCCTGTGGAGGCACCTTGGGGCAGCCAAAGCGTCTCGGGACAGCATCCTTGCGGTGGGTGGCAAGACACCCATTTCCATCTGATCCTCCCGGAAAGAAGCTTTAAAGGACAGACTAAAGGGCAAGCTGGCTCCTTGCCAGGATTTAGGACCGAAGAACGGGTAATGACTGAAGCCGGAAAACAGAGGGGAAGGATGGGACCATTTCTTGATTCCTACTTTACTCTGGAAAGTTCATGTTCTCTGGGAGCACTTTTTCCCATGCTGTATATATTTCCCCATATGGGGAAATATATATAGTATGGGGGGGAAAGTAGGAATATATATTGTTGCTTTGTTGGGAGGGATATTGATACTATAAAAATGGGACATAAATTTACATATTGGTCAAATGAAAAGGAGCAAGAGCCGGCCCGGCCCTAACGTGTGTGTGTGTGTGTGTGTGTCGGGGTGCAGGTGCGTGGGTGTCTTTTTGTGCATATCTGGATGACATTTCTTGCCAAGGGAGTGATGCCGTGATTCAGAGCCCCCAGGCAGTCCCACGGCTGTGATTATCTACAGTGTCGATGAACAGAAGTGGAGCATCTGGTTGCTCTCTTTCCGTGGATTCTGGTGCCACGAGATACGGGAGGGTGGTCTGGGAGCAGGCTTGGCTTTGCAGTGGCTTTGCCCTGTCCTCCCAGGAATGCATCCGGGAGAGAAAACCTCCCCTCCCTTGGCGTGAAATGCGGGACCTGAGCTGACCCTCCCCCTCCTCCCCCTTACGTGGCCTTTGGAGTATGAGTAGAGATCCATCCGGCCTCTTGGCTTGGGCTTGACCGCCTCGTGCTGGACCCACGGGCCTTAGAAAGTCTTCAGTCCTTCTAAGAGCGTTTGGCTGGCTTCCCCGTTTGTGCTTCTCTCCAACACCGAAGCCCCTGAGCCTGACTGTTGTGCCCTGTGCCGATCAGCCCCAAGTGAGGTCCCCTCTGTATATCCTTACGAGGGCATCCATTGACGAGCTGTCCTCTGCCAATATCCACCCACAGGACTGTGCACTGTCCGTCTCCCCCCCCCCCCCCGCTCAGGTTCCTGCCAAGGTGAGGCTGGTCCTCACTGCCAGAGGAGGAGGAGGAGAAGGAGGTGGGAGGGAGGGAGGGAGGGGGCAGCTGCACTGGAAGCAGTGGCTTGCGTCTGGTCCAAGTGGGTCAGGGTCAGGGAGGCAGCCGCTGCCTGGCCCTCCCCCCCCCCATGGCTGCTCCACATTCCTGGCCCACACAGACTGGCTTGTCTGGGCCTGATGGGGGCGACCTGTCCACAAATGGAATAGGGAGGAGGGAGGGGTCGGGGCCTGTCCTGCAAACAAAAACAGACCAACGTCATCGGCAGACCCCTTCCCCCAGCGTGCGTGACAGGGGCGTCTCCATGTTTTCAGTTACCTCCCCTGTTATGGCCAAGGTGGAGGTGCTTAGAGGTGAAGCTTTCATCCTGCGGACGTCCCGTTGTCCTCCCAGATGTTTTTCTTGTCAGATGTAATGTGGTGGTGGCTGGCCCATTGTTCGTTTTGGTTCGAGACACTCTCGGGCATGTTAAGCCCACACCAGTAATCATCAACATCTGGACGACATCTGGGCACAGTGTGAAGACCTTGCCTTTCCCAAGCTTTGTCCTCGGGGAGATTGTAGGATTGTAGAGTTGCAATGGATTGCCGGGGTGTTTTAGGCGAGCCCTCTGACTCTGCGGGAATCCACCACTTTGAAATATCTTCAGGAGGTATATTTGAAAACACCCGGTGAGGGTGACGCCACCAGCTTCTCAGGCAGCCTGTCCCCTGGCTTCCTGGCTTCTGCCCCCTGTGACGTTTCTCCTAATGTTTGTTTGAAAACTCAGTTCTTGTTAATGGTGACAGAGGAAAACGTGAAGCCTGTCTTGGCGTGCGGAGCTGTCTGAGTGGGAGAGAAGTGGACTCCTTTGGCCACCAGTCCCCTGGGGTGAGGAAGGGAAGAATTCCATTTGCCCAGTCCAGAAAGGCCCGTGCCCAAGGGATAATAAGGGGGGGCTGTTTGGTTTTGCTTCCAGTTGTGAGCATTTTAACGGTCCTAACAGCATCCTGTCCTATCTGCTAACAGGGAGGAATTTTCAAAAGCAAGTCTATTTAAGGAAACAAATACATGTTAAAGAATGTGCCATATGGATAGCAGTGGATTTGCCCAGAACCATAAACTGGGGGTGGGGAGTAGGAAGAGGAGGAGGAGGAGGAGGAGGAGAGAGAGAGAGAGAGAGAGAGAGAGAGAGAGAGAGAGAGAGAGAGAGAGAGAGAGAGAGACTCCTAACACAGCTCAAAGTTATGGGCTGTTTGCTTAAAGCAGTGGTTCTTAACCTTTGTTACTCGGATGCTTTTGAACTGCAACTCCCAGAAACCCCAGTCAGGACAGCTGGTGGTGAAGGCTTCTGGGAGTTGCAGTCCAAAACTCCTGAGTAACCCAAGGTTAAGAACCAGTGGCTTAAAGCACCACTTTCATCTTCCTCAGGTCTAATTTGAAGGAAGGGGACCCAGAAGTGGGCATGTCCTCTTGCTATCCGCCGGCCATCATGAAGCAGGAGTTTTGGGCCTGTGATGATAAGCGTGTCCACTCACCAGCATTTGGGATCCCTGTGCCAGATCTTTTGGTGCTAACGTGTAGGAAGAGCTCCAGGCTGCATCTTGCACCTGGGAAAAGAGAAGGGCCAAAGGTGTAGGCGAAGATTCCTCAGGGGAGGATTTTGGGGGGGGCTTCTTGGGGTTCTCCTTCTGCCCCGGACAAACTTTGGGGGTCCAGGTTTCGTTCCCATCCTCATAGTGGCAGGCAGGAAGTGGGCTCTGAAGGTGCCTCTAAGTAACGCCTCCAAGTTGGGGGTGGCCACGCTGCCATCCCTCCCACTGTGTGTCTCGGGGTGTCTTGTCGTTCTGGCCGAGGGTGGCGTTTTCTCTTGACTGAGTGGGCCTTCAGGGATAACCCTGTGTGAATTGCCCACCCAGAGATCTTTCTGGGCCCTCCCAGGCCCTAAGATGCAAAGCAGGTCTCTTTTCTAGAAACTCCACCCACCCAGCCCAGGAGAGGAACTCATCCTTTCTGTTTCCTTTTTCTCTTTTCAGGCTGGTTTGGAGGGCAGTTCAGTTGATGGACCCAAAACAGGCCAAATGGAAGGAGGGCCATTTAGCCACCCGGAAGAAAGAAGGCTGAAGGAGGGCCACGTGTCCGGTTGGGCCAATGGAGGGGTCGTGCCCATGGAGGCCAGCACGTGGCCCGGCAGCCCACGCACCGAGCCGGATCCCCGTTGGGAGAGGATGGCTGATGCCCCCAGCCAAGGAGGATCCTCTGCCAACGCCAACCTGGAGGACGCCCAGAACCTGGTGGCTTTCTCGGCAGCGGCCGAGGCCGCCCTGTCCTCGCGCGGGCGGGGCCCTCTGGCCTCCCCTTCCTTGCTGAGCATGCAGCTGTACGAACGGTTCAATGCAGAGATGAACCAGGGCGGGGCAGGCGAGGAAGCCTCCGGCTCTCCTTCCAGTAGCTGCCTCACCTTTGCCGACCTGAAAGCTCTGAAGGCCGCCCTGGCCTTGGCGAAGGACGGCCGGAAGCCCCCCAACTGCAACTGTGATGGGCCCGAGTGCCCGGATTACCTGGAATGGCTGGAGAAGAAGATCAGGTCGGTCACGGGCGGGGAGGGCCAGAGCGGCAGCCCGGGCCCCCGCCTCCAGGCCCCGCCACCCCCCTCGGACAATGGTGCTAATCATCAGCAGGTGCCTGCTGTGGACGAGAAGCCCCCGCCGTGCCCCTCGGAGGCCCTCCCCTTTTCCCAAAGTGCACTGAACATTGCAAAGGAGAAGAACATCAGCCTCCAGACGGCCATCGCCATTGAAGCCCTGACGCAGCTCTCCTCGGTGCTTCCCGAGCCAGCCCTGGAGGCGCCGCCCTCCCCTGTCCGCAGCCCCCTGCAAGCCATGGCTTTTGCCTCCAAGGCCCAACTGGCCCAGCCTTCCCTCTTCCTGCCAGACAACCCCGCCAGTTCGGTGCTAGCCGTCTCGAGGGCTGAGCTCTACCAGGGCCAGGCCTCGAAAGAAGGGTACATGGGCCACAATCGCCACCTGGCCCCAGTTTCGTCAGCCCCCTCCTCCTGGCAGCAGGAAGGGCAACTTGCTCAGGATCTGGCGTCCTCCTCCTCCTCCTCCTCCTGTTGCCTTGACCACCACGGCGGCTGCCTGGAGCCTTCGGCCCTCTTCCCCGGCGCCAGCTCCACCCCGCAAAAGGCTGCCTTCCCCGAGCAGTGGAGCGAAGAGGCCAGGTTGCAAAACAGCCCGTGGGGGCTGAGCGCCAGCACCCCGCCATCCTCGTTGGTCAGCGATCCCATGGCCGAGCTGGAGCAGCTGCTGGGCAGTGCCACGGATTGCATCAAGTCCGTGTTCAAGCGGCCGGAGGCAATGCCGGGCAAAGCGAGGGTAGTCAAGCCGAAGCAGGAGCCGGCGGCCCAGAAGGAGGAGGCTCTGGGTCCTCGCAAAGCTGCCGCCTCCAGCCCCCAGTTGTCGCAGCTCTTGCAAGAGACCAGCGCCCACCAGAAGGCCCAAAGGGCTCTGCAGCAACACCTCCACCACAAGCGGAGCCTCTTCCTGGACCAGAACGTCCCTCGGGGGGGAGGAGGGGCCACACCGGAGCCGCTGCCCAGCTGGTGGCCTCCCAGCGCGCCCGCCCAGCCGCCCCCCAAGCCGCCTGAGAAGCCCATCAAGGAGAGGAGGAGGAAGGTCCAGTCAGATAAGAACGGGGCCGTCAAGCCACTCCGGAAGCAAGCCCAGATCAAGAAGCCGAAGCAGAAGGATGCTCAGCCCCTCTTCCTGCCCGCGAGACAGATCAGCTTGGAGGGCTTCCGCTCCGCCATCACCCCGGAGCGCCCGAGCAGAGAGGTGCTTTCGGAGCAGCTCCTCGCCAGCAGCCCGGCCAAGCTCTGGCCTCTTCTTCCGCTGGCGCCCCGCCCTGCCGAGCCGTCTCCGTTGCAGAAGCTACTTGAAACCAGAATCCTGGCCCCCAACACTCAGGAAACCTGCCAGCCTCGCCAGGAGGAAAGCCGTGGCTCCTACCCGGAGAATTCTGTGTGCAAGCCTGCTTCTGAGCTGAGCCCCCCGGTGTCTACCTTTGCCCCCTCCTCCTCCGCTGCCGCCACTGCCGCCTGCAGCAGCCACGGGCACCAGGAAGCCTTCTGCAGGTTGACGGACTCGACGGACCAGCCTCTTGGTGCCCAGAATCCCATCCCGGTGGATGACAAGCTGGAGGAACTGATCAAGCAGTTCGAGGCGGAGTTTGGAGACCATTTCAGCTTTCCGAATTCTGAGCTTCCGGCTTCCCTGCTTCCCCCGGAGGGGGCCCTGCCTGCCCAGCCCTCCTCGCCTGCGCAGCCAGAGCTGTCTTCTCTGAGCCGCTCTCCTGAGCTGCCAGGGTGCTCGGAGGCAGCCGCCCAGCCGCCGGCCACCGGGGATCTCACGCCTCCGGCGGGTGCGCCCAACCTGGGCCCTAAACCTTTCCCCCTCCAACCGGGGGCCAGCCAGCCTTTTGAAAACCCTTTTGCAGCTCGGTCCCCCAAGCAGATAAAAATCGAATCTTCTGGTGCTATCACGGTGGTTTCCACCACGTGCTTTTACTCTGATGAAAACCAAAACACCGATACGGCTTCCGCGGAAGGGACTCCAACCAAGGATCAAGTGCCACTTACGCCTACTCTCAGTGGATTTTTGGAATCTCCCTTGAAATACCTGGACACCCCCACCAAAAGCTTGCTGGACACCCCTGCCAAGCGGGCTCAGGCTGAGTTCCCGACTTGCGACTGTGTAGGTGAGTCGTGCGCCTTCTCCTTCCACGCTGGGTGAATTGGAGAAGGAGGTCTTCCCGAGAGGGGGGCCATCGGGAGGGCCGTCAGGTCTTGTCTGCCCCAGCCAGCATAGCTCATGGTGGGAGATCATGGGAACTGGCGTGTAGCCATGTCTGAGTGTGTTTTTTTTTTGATTTCTTGCTTTACCGTTCCCATAACTCAGCATTTTGGGAGTTCGACCCGACAGACACCTGACAATGTAGCTCACTTGGGAGAAAGAGCACAGCTGGAAGGCTCTGAGGCTGAGCTAGGCCTAGCAGAGGCTCAAGCTCCCTGTGTTCCTGCCCCAGTGCTAGCTGGGAGCTTTCCTTCTGAACAGGAAGCTAAGCGGAGCTAGGCCTAGCTCAGCCTCAGAGCATTCCAGCCGAGGCTTTTCTCTCAGGTGAGCCACACTGAAGTGTCTGTCAGGTGGAACTCCCAGAATGGAGAATGATGGGATCTGTGGTCCAAGAAATCCAAAAATCCCGTCCCAAGTCATGCCCCTGGAGTAGGGCTTACAGTAGCAGAGGGACATTGGCCTTTTGTGTGCAGGCAGGTAGCTAGAGAAGGTGGGCCAGGTCTGCCGAGGCTGGCAGAGGGGCCTCCGTCTCAGCGGGCAGAACTCGCCTCTGCCCGGCTGGAGGCTTGGCCACCTGGCCAGTGGTAGGGACCAGTGGTGTGTGCTCTCCTCGTTCTGAAAATCCTATCCGAAAAAAAGCTGAAGACCCATCTCTTTAGGCAGGTGTTGAACAATCACAACTGAATCCCTGAACCCCGTTTTAGCAGATAATTTTAATCTTTTCCATGTTGTAATGTTTTAATCTTCTAACTTAATTTTAAACGTGTATTGCTTAATTTGTCTTTTAATATTTAACTTACTGTGTTTTTAAATGTGTGATAATTTTAATTTTCTGAGATGCTTTGGGTCCCTTGTTGGGAGATGCGCATCATATAACTAAAACTAATAATAATAATAACTGGCCCCCACTTTGGTGTTCCTTGAAAACCCAAATGAACACGAGGGCAGGAAACATCCTGACATCTAGACAAGCGTGTGCCCTTCCCAGTTCATTCTGCTGAGTCACCCGGTTACTCACAGGTTTTGTGTGTGTCTGTGTGTGTCTGTGTCTGTGTGTGTCTGTGTGTGTGTGTGATGGTATTGCTTAAAGCACTGCATACAAAATGGCAACTATCTTGGAGACCTTTCTCACCTGCTTTCTGGTACAGGTTTTTACATCTGTGTAAGATGACAATATTTCTGTGCATTTTTCACATCTTAGAACTTTTTTTGGGGGGGGGTTGTTAATCATGAAAGTAACTCTTGGGCCATTTTTTTTTCTTAAAAGGTTTTTTTTTTTTTGGAAGAAAACACACATGTGTTTTTTACCTCCAGGTGGCCCAGCTAGGCCTCGCTCTGCCTCAGAGCCTTCCTTCCCGTTGTGGCCTTTCTTCTCCCATTGACCGGTGTGTCAAGGTGTCTGTCGGACGGCACTCCCAGAATTCCAGTCTTGCCATCTTGGCTGGCTGTTCTGGGAGAGGGATACTGGCCGTTTTTGTTTGCATCTTAAAGAGGGGCTGTGACTCAGCCCAGGCCCCCCCTTCCATGGCAGCGCCAGACAAGACCTTTCTGCAGAGGTTATTTTTATTGTTCAACTCAAGTGTAGCTACTCCGGGCAATAAACCAACTTCAATTGCTCTCAGTGGGCTGAATATCTGCCCTCTCCCTTGGCAGAATCCAGCCCTTGCCAGCACAGCTTTTAAGGATGCTGGCAAAGAGGCAGCCGGCCAGATTGGCAGGTCGTGGCCAGGAGCGGGCCAACCCGGTCCTTTGTCTTCTTCCAGGTGACAGGTTTTTCACGTCCAGGCTTTCCAGGCTTTTGTCGGTGGTTCTGCAGAACTGCTTTCAACAGGCCCTTTCCCTCCTATTATGTTGCTGATTCATTGCCCCACCCCCGGTGGGCCGGTGGCAGCTCAGCTCAGGCCATCTGGCCAGCAGGCCATGCCAGTGCATGAACATTCCTCTCCCGCCCACCCCGGCCCTGGAACGGGCCAAGATTTGGGGCCAGTTTAGAGGATTGCTGTGCTGGTGGATTTCTTTTGTCCTTTAAATCTCCTGGCATGGGTGCCGAAGGTAGTCTGGCCAGCGCCCGCCTGTGTCGGTCCGCCGGGCTCCAGGGAAAGGGCCGGCTGCCTTTACACAAAGGGCAAATCCCGTGAGCGGTGGTCTTTCAAAGCAAAAGAGACCTGCTGCGAGGCTGGCCGGGCTGAGGGGGTGGGGCTTCCCCCCCCCTTCCCGGAACCTAGCTGGGAAGGACGGAGTGCTCCAGGATGAAATACGCCGTCCTGAAAATGCAACAACATGCGTGCACAGCCTCATGCAAATCCCACATGGGTTGCCCCCTGATCCACGCAATGCATCTCGCATCTTCGCGCTCTGTGCCCAGATACACTCCAGCTACTGCGTAAGGAAGTCAGCAGCACGTACGGGAGGATCGCCTGGAGAGGGTGGCCCCTGTTCTTCGGAGCCTGGGGTAGAGGCCATGTGTAACTCTGGGGCAGGATTGCACCTCCCTGCCTTTTTGTGCACCTTCCTCTTTTTTCCAGCCAAACCAGTGAGCTCCTCCTCCTCCTCCTCTTGGGAGCTTCCAGCAGCATCACTCCACCCTTTAAATAGATCCCAGCCCAGACCCTGCACAGCTTTCTCCTTTATCCAGTTAAGCCAAAAGGTTCAAGAGGGCTGGGGAAACTCCTAGCTCCCTGAAGGACCATTGCACCAGTGGTCTCAAAGCCTCCATTCCGTTTTCAGCGTTTCGTGTTTGGGAAAGGGGAAGGGATTTGATTTCCCGGGATGTCTCCTGTGCTGGGCTCAGATTGCGGAGCAGAGGTGCTTTGGAAACGGTGCCCTGAGCAGGGATAATGGGAAACTGCTAGCAGAGAGAGAGAGAGAGAGAGAGAGAGAGAGAGAGAGAGAGAGAGAGGCTGCAGAGGGCTAACATTTGCTGCTGGCTAGCCTGTTGCGGGGTTCATTAAAACTGGAGTTTGACATTCAAAATGGACACATTTTCTAGTTAGGGAGATGTGGTCCCTTGTTGGGAGGGGGAGGATAACTCAGTTCAGCACTGGCTTTTGCTCCTGTATGCTGATTCTTCCCCCACCCCACCCCTGGGTAACTATATGCAGCTGTTTTAGTTCTTTCTGACAAATGGAACTGTAATGGTGGCTACCTGCTGGGAATAACAAATTACTTTTCAAAGTACTGTAATTTTCCAAGCTCCGATTAAAATTGACCCATAGATGGGAACCTGGACCTTTTCAGGGACCCTAAGCAACCTTCTTTCTGGGGCTTGGAGGTTTTGAATGGTTGGCGTTTTCAGCAGAAACAGAAAACCATACTTTGTGGGGTTTGTTTTTAAAGACCTGGGAGAGCTGAGCTTGACCTGTAATGTTTGGAGTTACTGCTGTCTGTGGGTGATTCACGGGCCCCGCCGAGGCGCGCTCTCCCTGCCTGCGTGAGCCCCACGGAAACGAACGGGAGCCACTGGCACCCATCCTGCTGCGGGTGGGTGTTTCCTCTGGGCTGTGGGCTGAAGATCATTTTTAGCCTTTCTGTTTTAAAAAAAAACAGGCTGGTGCTTTTTATATCTCTGCACTGTGACTCCTTTCTTCTGTGGCTTTTTATTTTGGTTTTATTCCATCAGTTGTTTTAAAGATCAGATTATTTTTAATGCCTGTTTGCATTCTACTGTTTCTTAACTGTTGTTTTGTCTGCAGTCCAGAGAGCTTCGGTGTTTGGGGAGTGTAGAAAATCAAGCCAATGACTAAAGGTGAAGATGAGATGAGGCAGGAGGGGAGAGTCACACCTCTCTGGGATCAGAGGGTGCACAACCGGAACAGGGGATTGAAGGTGTTGATTTTAAGGGTCAGTTTCTAGGCTTGACCCTCCTCCCTTTGCCCCTTCAATGCCCCTTTGAATCCTGGACCTTAGGCAAACAAGACTTCTCCCCCTTTTTTTATTATTCATGGCCTGGAAAAGCTGCCTGTCTTCAGCAAGGGAATAAGGCGGATCTGAACCACCTTTTTGTTCTAAACCCTCCCCTAAGTATTTATATAGGATTGATTTGAATTGGTTGATGGATTGCATTGCCGTGCGACTTCTCCTAGCAACATGGATCAAGTTCCCCACTGAGAACCTCTTTCCGTGTCTCTTCCCTTCAGCCGGTTTTGGTGGTGACTTTGCTTCCATTACTCTGAGATGAAGTCATTGTCTCATTTGGTTGCATGTGTTTGTGTTTTCACAGAACAAATAGTCGAGAAGGATGAAGGGCCATATTATACCCACCTGGGCTCTGGACCCACTGTGGCATCCATCAGGGAACTCATGGAAGAACGGTGAGCGGCAGAACAGGGGCTCTTTGCAGGGAGAATAAAGGGGGAGGCAAATTCCCCATAGCGCCACTTGGAATGTCTCGGCAGCAAAGGAGTCTCCCCCCTGAAGCCTTACAGGGAATCTGCTTCTTGCGTGCAAGTCCGTGGTGCCCACCTCCACGGATAACGGCTGTTGTGGGAATCTTATTTTGCTTCTTCCATGCAAAAGTCCAACTGGGACGGCCCCTGGCACCTGCTGCTGCTTTTTAGAGGGATGCTCACCCTAACACACCCCTGCCAGGTGGGTGCAGGTCCCTGTGGTCCTTCCTGCTCGAGGTGTGTTAATTGAACGGCACGGCAGGGGATGGGAGTGCCGATGCCCGCCTCTCGCTTCAGCTGCTAGACGTGGTTGAAGCCAAGGAGTCAGTGCAGGCATTTGGTCATGTGACTCGGAAGCACCAATCAGGGTCTAGGTTGACCTCTTAACAGCTCATGATTCGCAAATGAAAGTTTTGTCCATGGAGTTAATGCGCTGGCGCAGTGTTTCACTTGAATTGCAGGTGTCGATATGTTAATTTTGCAGGGGCGGGGTGGGCGGGGCGGAAATCCGTGGAAATACAACCTTCTCTTAATTCAGACATTTGGGCCTGGGAGGAGCAAAAAGGCCACCCTTGGTCCTGCCTTGTCCCCTGCAACGTCCCCTTTGCTTTTCTTCTAGCAGTAAGTGTAGGTTAGTAAACTGCCAGGGTTGGCAAACCGGGACCAAGGTGTGCTTTGCAAACCAAGGTGAGACATCCATCTGGATTTTGGGGGGCAGGGGGGGGAGGTGTTCCCAGAGTGGAAGTGACGTGGCCTGGATACTTGTGGTCCCAGCCCTGCTCCAGAGAACGGTCTTGACCTGTGCCCTTGTTTCAAAACTGGAAGGGGGGGGGCGCCTGGGTTGCTCCTCTCCTTGGAATGCAAAGGGGTGCCTGCCGTCTTTCTCAGTGGGTGTCCCAACGATGGCCTTTCCTGGCTTGTCCAGGAAGTCCTTAGAATGGCGGATGGGCTTGGCTCAATCCGTATCCTCTTCTTCGCCCGCTAGCTTGGCTCAGGGAGCAGAGAAAGCGAGCATCGCACACGGTATGCAGGCAGGCGGCCACATGTCCCGACCGATTGGGTTACACCTCTGCCGTTGACTCATAGACACCTGAATAGGTCGAGTCATCCTGACACGCCGTGCGGCTGAGTTACCTGTGCAGGCCTCGAGACCAGGCAGGGAGATGCCTAAGAGGCCGGGAAAAGGGAGGGAGGAACAGCCTCCGCTCTCCTGGTCTGTCTCGGGCTGGGCCAGGCCCCTTTGGGGAGGAGCAGGTCCTGCCCCAAGTTTTCAGCAGTGAGCCTAGGAAAGAAACAAGCCAGATCTGGCTCCCGGGGGCCGATGTTCTCGCGACAGGTTGCCCTTCTGTGCAAAAAAGAGGCAGATGGGAGCATGGCAACCCAGAAAGAGAGGGATAGGCTGGGGAAAACAGAGAAAGCAGGAGCTGTGTGGAAGGCAGACGGTCAAAGCCACTGTGGTCCAGGGGTGAGACTGCGGAATAACCTCCTCGGGAGACCCTGGGTTCAAATCCCCATTCAGGCATGGAGCCCTCTGACTGTCCTTGGGCCAGTCACGTTCTCCCAGTTCCATTGACCTCTCCCAGCAGGGCTGTAAGAAGGATTTGGTGGGGATGAGGAGAGCCACGTCCCTGGCCGTGAGCTCGTCGAAGAAAAAGTGGGATAGGAAACCACCCCCAAGCACTTAGTAAAAGAGAAGCGAAGGCAGCCTGCAGAAGCCCCGCCGTTCGGCTGTTGGTGTCGTCTTTCCCAGGGATGGGGGATTTTAACTGCGTTGTTCCCTAAAAGGAGCCTTCTGCATTGAGCGACCTCCTGTTTTTCTCCTCCTGCTAACGGTGGGATTTTTCCTACCCGCAGGTATGGTGAGAAGGGGAAAGCCATCCGGATTGAGAAGGTCATCTACACAGGAAAAGAGGGGAAAAGCTCTCGGGGCTGCCCCATCGCCAAGTGGGTGAGTGGCCACCTGCTCTGCAGGAGAGGACCGTTCTCTGATTCCTTGTGTGTGGTGCCAGGATCCCCCTTCTGACAGCCCTTTCCATAGGTGGCCGTTCCCCACCACTCTGCAGCGTTCCCGGATTCCTCCACCCCTAAACGATGAGAGGGTGGGGGGAGGTGTCTCTCCGTTTCCACCAGTCACCAAGGGAAAAAGAGGGAACCTCCATGGTGAGGTGCAGTCCAGCTGCAATCCCTGCTTGCCCCAAGAGCTTCAGAGGCAGAAAGGGGTGATGCCCTTCGTGTGGGTTTCTCAAGGGTGCCTGGTGGTAGGAATCAGGATACCCGTCAAAGGATGGGCCAGCAGGGCTCGTGGGTGCCTTAGCAGCTGTGCGGAGACGCGTCGGCCCATTTGTCTGGCTGTGTGATTAGTGGCCTTCAGGGGTGGAGCTGTGCCATGCCAAGGCAGGCCTCGGCGCCTGGCGTGGCTCCTCTCCTCCTCCTCTGACAGACGGCCTTCACTACGTGGCTTGGCCCGTGGATGGGGAGCTTTCCCCACCCTGGCCTTGTCGAGGGAGGCCTGGAGGGCAGGGCGGGCGGGTGGGGGGTGGCGGCGGGGCTGTCATTTCCTTTGCCGACCAACCGCTCGGCTCACTTCCAGGTCATCCGAAGGCATAACGTGGAAGAGAAGCTCTTGTGTCTGGTGCGGCATCGTGCGGGCCACCACTGCCAGAACGCGGTCATCATCATCTTGATCCTGGCCTGGGAGGGCATCCCTCGGACCCTGGGGGACACCCTGTACCAGGAGCTCACCGACACCCTCACGAAATTCGGAAACCCCACCACCCGGCGGTGCGGGCTAAACGACGAGTAAGTGCCTTGAGCCCTTCCCCGGCTGCCGGGCACAAGGCGCTGAAGGGACGGAGCTGGGCCCCAGGGGCTTGGCGGCGGCGGCGGCGGCCCGCAGAGATCCCGGCTTCTGCCCTTGCCTGGGGTCCGGAAGGCATCTGACGAAGGAGCTTGTCCGCTTTTTTCCCCCCTCTGGGTTTCCTCTCTCTTTGCTCTCCTCCGCTCTGCTCTGTAGGACCCACCTCCTTTGCCTGAGCCCGGGGGCTCGTTGTGTGTGTGTTTGTGTTTGTGTGTGTTGTTCTCTTTTGAGGAGTGGGGGGAGGGAGGGGGGCTGCCTTCCTTCAGAAGCCCATGGGGCTCTGCGAGGCGACACTGGGGGTAACTGGGGTACTCGGCTTTTTCTCGGCTGCAGCCGGACGTGTGCGTGTCAAGGGAAGGACCCGAACACCTGTGGGGCCTCTTTCTCCTTCGGCTGCTCCTGGAGCATGTACTTCAACGGGTGCAAGTATGCCCGCAGCAAAACGCCCCGGAAATTCCGACTTCAGGGCGACAATCCCGGGGAGGTGAGTCTGACCTGCTGCATCTCGGTTGGCGCAGTTCGTTCCTTTAGAAGGTGGCTTTGGGGTGCCTGGGCTCGGTCGGGTTCCCTTGGCGTAAGAGGCAGTGCCAGGCCCGGGAGAGCTTGCCCGTTTTTTACAAACTCAGGCCTAGTGGCCTAAGTGGTGTAGATTTGTCTTTTACAGAAGTATGCCAATCTGTGTTTCTGGACTACAGTTCCCAGAATTCTGGGTGTTTTAGTCCAAAAAGACAAATCTACACACCTGAGGAAATACAGAATCAGGGACCCCTGCCAGAAGCTCCAGGGGGACAGTCTGGTGCCTGTTGGAAATCTGAGAGGCTGTGTGGGGCCGCTATGAAAGAGTTTGGGGCCCCAGCCAGTATTGACTCTCTCTCTCTTTTCAGGAAGAAGTTCTGAGGAGGAGTTTCCAGGACCTGGCTACAGAGGTGGCCCCACTTTACAGGAGGCTGGCACCCCAGGCCTACCAAAATCAGGTGCCTGGCATGACCCTCCCACTGTTTTCACCTTGGCTTTATTTCCAGGAGGTGGAGGACGAAGCAGCCGAGTGGCCGGGTTGCGGGTGACCTTCCCCTGTGTGTTCACGGCCCTGGGCCTCTCCTGCTTCACCACCTGCCCCCTCCTTAAGGGAGATCTTTGTTGATGACCGGTTTGCTCTCCACCTTCTGCCCAGGGCAAGGGCCCAAGGCAGCAGATGGGGTGTGCTTTTTTAACCTAAGCGTGCAAGCTGAAACCTAAGCGTGCCACACTTCAGTTCCCTCTCTTCGGGCATTCTGATCTGATGAAACGGGGAGCTCCCTGCAACTGTGCTGCTTAATAACATCCATAACATCCAGCCATCCTGTCACTGATTCTCTGTGCCCCTTCTCCCGGGGTCCTCGGCTTCTGTTCTGTCTCCTCTTGAAGGACGGAGGGGCTGCTCTGTCTGCCTTGGACAAGGAGAGGTGGCTGCGCGTTTCTGGGTCACCCTCGGCGGTCTAGCTGTGGCTGCCCTTTGTTCTGTGAGGAGCGGTTTGTCATGTCCCGCGCACAGCTGTAATTCGAGTTGCTTCTGTTCTTTCAAATTAGGTTACCAACGAGGATGTAGCAATAGACTGCCGGCTCGGGCTGAAAGAAGGGAGGCCGTTCTCTGGGGTGACTGCCTGCATGGACTTCTGTGCCCACGCCCACAAGGACCAACACAACCTTTACAACGGCTGCACGGTGGTAAGCCGAGGCCTTGCTCCCTCTTTCCTGGGCACGCTCCTGATTAGTTTTGGATGCATCGCTTGGCTATGTTGCAGCAACATGAGCAGGGAATCTGGTGCCCCTTTAAAATAAAAACCTCTCCTGGCAGAAGCTTTCACAGTCATCATCATCCCAGACCAGAGAAAGACGGTGCTTCAACACCTTGGCCAGAATTTGGGGGAGTCCCCTTTGTAGTGGCCACAGTGGTTAACATCTTCCTGGAAACAGTGGTTTGAAAAAAGTAACTTTTCCAAGGCATGCATCCTACAAAAGTGATCTTCCCCCCCAGAGGGCTTCTGGGTCTGAATTTGGTGAAAAAACACCAAATACCCTAAATCTAACCTTCTAGGCAGTAGTGTTTGCGCTTCTTCTTGGCAGGTCTCCCCCAGCCCTTCCAAACCCTGGGGGTGGGGGTCATTGGGGAAATGGCGTGAGGAAAAAGGCGGAAGCCCCTCCCTCTTTGATGAGCCCTGTGGTTCCATCACCCTGTCTATCGACCAGGGCCGTTGGTGTTTTAAAAGGCCTGTAGTTCTATTCAGGGACGTCTCACGCTGTGTCAGTTTGGTGCCAAGACTAAGCGGGCTGTGAATGGATCAGACTTTTATTTGTTCAAGTAAAATGGAACTTTTTTTGTTAGTCCCGTCCTCACAACTCGTCCTTCTAGTTTTATCCCCAGATAGCGATAGTTCTGAAAAAGGATGCCGAGTGGGCCAGCCTTTGAGATCCCTGATCCTCTCCTTCGGCGGGATGTTAGAAAAGTCACCGTGGGCAGGCGAAAGAAGGGGATGCCAGAGACCCACTTTTGCTAAGGTGTCTCTTGAGGAGGGACGAGAGAGATCCTGCAGGCGCCCCAGTGGGGCTGACCGGGGAGGGGCGCCGTGGGGTTAGGGTCACTCTGGGAGCTGGAAAGACGCCGGGCTCAGCTCCTCCCTTCTGGAAAATGCAGATCCATTTCCTGAGCCCAGAAAAACTCAGAGCTGTTCCCCTCCACTCCGAGCCCGCCAGGCACCCCAAAGGACAGGGCTTTGGGCTCTTGGCGGGCCAGGACGGAACCATCCCTTCGGGATCTGCTGGGAGGATTCTCTCGCCCACCCTTCCTTGGGCAGTGCCGTGTGCCAGTCTGAGAGCAGCCTGCTCTGAGCCGTATTGTGCCACGGGCCCACGGGGCTCTGGGCCCATCCAGAGTTGCCCTGGGTGTTCTGGTCTTGCCCTTGGGTCTCTGCCCGGCGGGAGCTCCCTGGGGCTTGCTGTGACCCTCCGGCCGGCCTGTTTGTCTCGTGCAGGTGTGCACCTTGACGAAAGAAGACAATCGTACCACTGGGCAGATCCCTGAGGATGAGCAGCTGCACGTCCTTCCCTTGTACATCATGTCCACCACAGATGAGTTTGGCAGCGAAGAGAACCAGGCCGCCAAGATGGGCAGCGGGGCGATCCAGGTGCTGACCTCTTTTCCGAGGGAGGTGAGGAAGCTTCCCGAACCGGCCAAGTCCTGCAGGCAAAGGCAGCTGGAGGCCCGGAAGGCTGCTGCCGAGAAAAAGAAAATGCAGAAGGAAAAGTTGATCAGCCCCGAGAAGATCAAGCAGGAAGTCCTTGACATCCCATCTCTCCAGCAGAACACAGGTGAGCACCACAGAGGCCGGTTCAGGAGCTGCAGGTAAGGCCGGCCTGTGCTTCCGGCTCAGGGAGTTGATGGAAGGCCTTGTGGCGGGTTCCCTCCCCTGCCTGCAACATGCATCCTTTTTACAAGGCTTCTGTGTCACACAGTTATGGCACTTTGGGCCCCCATGGTGTACCCCCTTAGATAAGCCTGAGATCTGGGATTTGGCAAGACCCTTTGATGTCCCCACTAGGGCTCCATGGAGTGTGCACCGGAGCATTCGGGCAGAGGATCTTGAGTCCTCCAAGGGGCCACGGATCCTGGGCCTCCGCAGAATACAGCCATGCCGGTTAGATCAGTGTCAAAGTGTGGCATAGACACCTTCTGTATTGTTCGGGTCCTGAAAGTGCCCGGCAGAGATTCAGGCCTTGTTCTTGGGTTCCTGCTGGACCCCCCTGGCCGGGCTCTTTCAGTCTCTGCATTTCCTGCTTGACGGAAGGTAACACTCCAGAGCTGGGCTCCATCTGCCTGACAGACTGGGTCTGTGTGAGAACATCCTGAGGCTTTTTTTCTCACCCATTATATTGTCCCAGGTATAGTTAGGGGATGCGTGAGAGAGACCCCGGCTTCTCTAGGCAGCTTTATGGAAGAGTCCGTCCACCCTCATCTGACC
Organism: Pogona vitticeps; assembly: GCF_051106095.1. Lineage (NCBI taxonomy): Eukaryota > Metazoa > Chordata > Lepidosauria > Squamata > Agamidae > Pogona > Pogona vitticeps. Next base: position 769,369 of record NC_135790.1, read on the forward strand.
TCCGGACTGCGGTCCCGGCACCCGGCCTTTCTCACTGACCCTCTCTTAGAAGGGCCTCCTTAGAAGTGCTCACTTTGGGGGCACCTCTGTGAAGAACAGACGGCAAGGAGTTCACAGGGCTGTGAATCAGTTGACCCTCCTTGCTCTCCAGGGCAAGACCCTCAAACCGAGGGTGCTAGTCCTCAAGCCGGGCCAGAAACACAGGACAGGGGAGGAAGGGTCTCCGCCCATTCACCAACCTCTGCCTTCCCGTTCAACCCCCCCCCCGCCTTTTTCTTTTTAAAGCAGCCTCTGCAAAGCATCAGAACTTACTCTCCTTCCTTGTGGGGCTGGGTAGTAGCGTTATTGTGGTTGTTACAGGACTTGCAGGGAGGTTCCTGCAAAGGAACGGCCGTATGTCTGTTTGGGATGATCTTTGTAGCCTCGGGTACAAGTCCTTTACCATCCACTCTGGGTGGGAGTTAGAGGGGAGCCCCTTGCGATGACCAGAAGCGTAGAATAGGCAGGTTTCTTATCCATGGCGTAAGGAGGAGGGCCGCATGTGCCTCTTTGAAGGATGGAAACAGGCGGAAGGGTGACCCCCGTATGCCTGATACAGCCTTATGGGTCCGCTCCCCCCCCCCCGGTGGAAGGTAGTCGGGATGTCCAGCAAGGGGCATCCAGCTTTTCCTGGGACCTGCGTGGCCCTCAGTGGAAGGAGCAGCCCGGCCTTTCCGAGGTGGCCTGTGCTTGGGAGCTGAGCGGTTCCTGACGAGTAACGTGGGTTCTCCTTTTGGACCCCCAGATCCAGCTTTGAAGAACGGGCTCTCTCAGCCTCCCCTCAAAGTGGAGCCTCAGAACCCTTACAACGGGTTCAAGTACAGCGGGAATGCCGTCGTGGAGAGCTACTCGGTCCTTGGCAACTGCAGGCCCTCGGACCCCTACAGCATGAACAGCGTTTACTCCTACCATTCCTACTATGCACAGCCTAATCTGCCTTCCGTGAATGGGTTGCATTCCAAGTTCTCGCTTCCATCTTTTGGGTACTACGGATTTTCCAGCAATCACATGTTCCACTCCCAGTTCCTGAACTACGACGACGGAAGGAGCGCGCCCTGGGTGAGCGGTGGCGACTACGAGAAGAAGCCCAGCGTCCAGCTGCTGCAGGAGAGTTTGAGCCACACGTACAAGAGCCCCGAGCAGTTGGACAAAAGCCCCTCTGCGGTGAAGAGCAAGAACCACCACCAGCGCACCTACGAGAGGGCCAACAGGCACCCGGGGAAGGGCCCGGCCCTGCTCCAGAGGTGCCCCTCCGCCCCCTCGGAGGCCCCGCCCTTTGCACAAAACACAAACTGTCTCCACAGCCGAACAATCAAAGAAGAGCCCGTGGACTCCCTGCCCCACCTGGAGGCGATGCAGAGGGCAGCGGCCGTCAACGGGGCTGAGATCCCTCCCCTGAACCCGGCGGAGTTGCCCTGGCCCTCTCAGAACGGGGGCCCGGGCCCCCAGTGGAGCCCTTACAAAGTCCACAGGAACGAGCCCCCTTCCAACAGGACTAGTAGCGCCGAAGCCTCTTGGAACGGGTTTGCGCCCAGTGACGGTGTCGGCTCGCTCAGCGCAAACCGACAGAATAAATCCAGCCTGTTGGGTTCCCATTCGACCACAACCCGGTTGCCGCCGTCGCACCTGATGGAGAAACAGTGGGGCCTCTTTCCTGGCGAAGGGCAGCCCCTGGCACCCAGCCCCGATGCTCTGGGGAAGTCCTGGAGCCCTTGCAAAAGGAACGAAAGCTCCCTGGTCTTCTCGGCCAGTCCAGACCTTCAGGAGAAACCCTGGAGTTTTGGGCAGCTGAGCTTCGACTCCCCGCAAGGAAGTTCCTTGAGGCTTCCCGATGAGCTTTGGGGTCCCCCCGTCAAAGCGGAGGAGAGGAGGACCCCGACGCCGGGCACGGGATTACACAGCAGGCCGTGGGCCTCCTACGGGTCGCTGCCGGCGGTGGCCTCGGGGTTGTGTGGGGAGAAGCCGTTCCCTCCCTTGAAAGCAGAGGGGAACGCGGTGGGGCTGGGAGGAGCCCGTCCGGAGAGGCCGTGGGACGCCTTCAGTTTGGACGACAGCATGGAGGAGACCCCGGAGAAGAGCGTCAAGGAGGAGGAGGAGGTGGGGGAGGAAGACCAGCAGCAGCAGGAGGACGAGGAGGAGGACGAGGAGGAGGAGGAAGAGTGGTCGGACAGCGAGCACAACTTCCTGGACAAAACCATCGGCGGGGTGGCCGTGGCGCCGGCCCACGGCTCCATCCTTATCGAGTGCGCCCGGCGGGAGCTGCACGCCACCACCCCGCTGAAGAAGCCCAACCGGTGCCACCCCACGCGCATCTCCCTGGTCTTCTACCAGCACAAGAATCTGAACCAGCCCAATCATGGACTCGCCCTCTGGGAGGCGAAGATGAAGCAGCTGGCGGAGAGGGCCCGGGCCAGGCAGGAGGAGGCCGCCCGGCTCGGCCTCCAGGAGGAGGACATCAAGCCCTTTGGGAAGAAGCGGAAGTGGGGCGGGGGCCTGGCTGCTGAGCCCCAGCTGAAGGAGAGGAAGGACTCGGTCCCCACCCGGCAGGCCCTGGCCCTGCCCACCAATTCGGCTGTCACCGTGTCCTCCTATGCCTACACCAAGGTGACCGGGCCCTACAGCCGCTGGATATGAGAAGGTGGTGGTGATGACGGCGACGACGACGACAACAAAGAGAGCTCCCCTGTGGCCATCTTACCTCAGAGTCCGCAGCACTGGAGCGCAGTGCTGATTTGTGGTGCTTTTCCCCCGTGCGCATGTCAGAAAGAAATGCAAAGCTGAGCTAAGGGTGTCCTTTCCACGTCTTCACGTGGAGGCTGAGCTAAAGAAACTTAACTGCTGTTAATGTTTTTCAGTAACCTACTATTTATATCTCTGCATTTTTAATCTGTACATCACAGTAACGGCAAGAGAAATTTATAGCGTCCTTTCACAAAGGAGAGATTTTAAATTCCATTTAAAAGATATGTGTATATTGGATTTTAAATGAAAATGATTACCGCTCTGAAACAGATTATGTGGCAAAGGAAAACGAAAACCTGTCCCACCCTAAAGCTTTTTAAAAACCTGCACCATCCACTTCAGTGGGCCTGGTAGGAACCTCATTCTGGAGCCCTCCTAGAAGCTTTTACTCTCGGTCCAGGATAGTTTTACTGTATTTTATTTTTAATGAAATGGAGTGCATGATTTTCTGCTTGATGGTTTCTTACAGATTCAGTCGGTCTCTGCAGGGAAACAGGGAGGTGGGCTTGCCTAGTTTTTAAAATGCTTCCTGCAGCATCTCATAACTTACGTGCCTCTTACGTCTGGAGGGAATCCCAACAGGAGAGAGGGATTGATTTGGGGGTAAAGTTGGCAAGAAGAGTGATCTTTGCCTGCCCATTTCAGCCCCCAACATAATGGGTGTGGGTGTGTGGGGGTGTCATCTTGGAGCTGTGCTAGACCTCCTCCAGATGCTGAATGTGTCAATGTTGGGGCTGCCCCTGAAAACGCATCCAGTGCAAGCTGTTGAAAGTCAGCTTTGCTCTCAGCCCCTGGATTCACCTCGAAGCACTGCTCAAAGTTGGTAGGAAAGAAAGTGCGACAGCGTTCTTCGTGGCATCAGAAGCAGTTGCATTTCTATTTTAAGGCTAGGTTTTGGACCTGACACCAGCCAGAGTTAAAAAGAGGAGGTGGGAAATTTAAGTTCTTTCTACCATTTCAACATTGGTCTGAGATAACTAATTGGCTGAAGCTGGTCAAGCTCATGCAGCAAAAGGAGGCCAGAAAAACACGAGAAAAAAAGAAGGCTTCAGAGACAAAGTGGAAAAGCCAGAATGGGGTGGAGGGTCGATTTGAAAGAGAGGGTAGAATAAGGTCTGTAGGAAAGAACCCCCGATAGGCAGGCCTTGAGTCTGTTTCCCTCTGTGTGCAGGATCACCCCAACGCCCGGCAGTCCTAGGGGAGCAAAAGAAGTAGAGCAGCTGCCTTTTGCCTTCGGTGGGAGCCTTTACACTCCTTTCAGGCTTACAGGACAGACCGACCTGTCGCAGTTGCTTTGGGCCAGAGGCATGATAAGGCTAAACGTTTTGGATGGTCTGCGCCTCTTTGGCCTAAAGCAGTGAAAGACAGACAGTGCTAAGAAAATTTTAAAATCTCAGGTTGAGCTACTATATGTCAAGAAACATAAAGCCTCTGGAGTGCAAGTATGTAGTCTTCTTTTTAACCGCCTCTTTCGCAGAGTCCCAAGAAAAGGGAGTTGCTCCCCACGTCCCGCCGGCGCGTGCTTCCCCAGGGGAAGTGTCCACTCCCACCCCAGCCGGCCCTGGGCCTTTGCAATGCAAAAATAATCAGCCTATTTTAAGCAAGATAGAACTTTTCTGGTGCTGTTTTTTTAAAAAGAGGGAAATCAAACTTAGGTGGTGACAAAAGACCACAACTTTTTAAAACTACCTTTTGCCAGCCCATCATGCAAGCTGCCTGGTGAAGAGCAGAATGAATTAGGAAAAGGCCCGGTGGCCGGACTTCTGCATTTGAGAAGACAGATTCACACCTGTGCAGGAGCCCTTCTGAAGCCAGGTTTCCCCTTGATAGAAGGCTGGGGTGGATGAGATACCCCAAGGAAGCTCTCCTTAAATGCAAAGGGAATTCATTTCAGTTCAGCCTCCTCCTAACACTTAAAACTATACCAACGGCCATTGGGATGGGGGGTGGGGAATCTTTCCGGCTTCATATTGGTTGTGGATCTTGATGAGAAAAAGCCGTGAGGCGGGGGAGGGGAGGTTTTAGGCTGCCTGAGTATTGATTGAAAATGTGGGTAGGCAGTTGCTTTTGATAGGTAGCACCTTTGACAGATTTCCACACCCTGCAAAGGGTGCTGTTTTTGAACTTAGCTGTGGCAGCTCTTGGGATGTCAGAAAAAGTTCTTTGTTGGTTTTTTTTTAAAAAAACATTGCAGGTCTTTCTGTAGAAAAATGGGAGGTCTGACTCCTTCAGCAGAATAGATCCCCCCTCTGGCTTGAACAAGCCTGCGTGAATGGTTTCTTAGAGGTGCAGAAGGCCAGAAAGGGCCGCCGGTGAGAGGTCTGGATGGATCCTCCGCAACTTTCTTGCACTGCACAGGTGCCTTTTGACAAACAACAGCTTGCAAATTCAAACCTGTTTTGAAATTAGGTGTGTTTACTAGGGAGCCCTCGTACCTCCTTATGCACTGCAACAGGAACACAGGATAATCCAGACAGCACCCTGGGCGTTTTACATGGTTCTGGTTTTAAAACTGTAAATAGAGAAAGATTTTTTAAAAAAAGAAAAAAAGCACTTTCACCAAGATTTAAAAGAAGAAGAAAAATTACCCAATAACTTGAAGAGCAGTATGTTTTAAAACAAATTATTGCAGGAAAAATGTAAATAGATATTTAACATGCTTTTCCGTCCTTAATTTTTGTTTCTTTGTTTATTGTATTCTGTAAAATTGTTTATATTTTGAAAGGAAGATCAACAAAACCTAACTGGTTTTGTATATGCACCCATCAGCATACCACCATTGCTGACTCCAAAAGTCAGATTGATAGGAAACCTTCTGAGCATCAGAGGGTGATCATGGCATCTACCCCCCCAATCAGGGCCTGCTCCTTCACTGATGTAAATCACCCATTCCCTTCCATGGGGCCAAATTGCATGCTGAGCAAAATTGTATGCTACAGTCCTGCCTGCCATGTATCTCTTAAGGCTGAGAATTACATTGAGTTTAGTCTTTCCATTCTTTGTTGGTTTGTTTTTAAAAAGGTTGCTGGATGTAGACATTTGCAACAAGAAGGGACATTTCGAGGCTTGCCCGCCCCCTCTTGGGCTACCTTTCTACATGCAAAGAGGGTGGACTTTTTAAAAGGACACCCCCCCGGTCAGGGAAGTGATCCCCTACTTGCAATCTGCAGTGGTACTATTGTTTGAGGTCTCTTGGTGAACACAGAGGGCACCCCTCACTCACTTCCGTCGCCATACGATCCAGCTTCTTGTCCTTTAGAAGCCAAACTAGTGGCTGCTTAGTCTGGGCAGGTTGACCCCCCCCCCTTAGCCAGCTGTAGTTATGGGGAAGTCTTGGCCCTAAATCTCCTCCCCCCCAAATAGTTTAGTTTACTTTTTGCTTCCGTAGTTTCTTTGGGCAGATTTCGAAGAATGTGTCTTGAAGGCTTTATTTAGATGAGGTTAGAAAAGCAAGAAATTGTAATAGATGTAGGAGGGGAGGGACAGTATGTTCAACCTGCTGAAACCTTACCAGATCTTGAGTTTCTGTTTAGGGCTTTTGTTCTGTGATCAGGACATGTTACGGGCCTGGGGTTCATGAAACACTTTCCGACTGGGAAAGGGTGGCCTGTGGAAGAGGAGTCCTTTCCTACTGGAAGCAAAGTCACATTTCTGATTCTGGGACTGTTAAGAGCCCAGGAGCTGTCTCAGAGTCAGAAGGTGGCAACCTATCAGGACTCGTGATCATTTCCATATTTAGTTCAGGTCTCTTTCTATTGCTTTCCACAGTGGGAATAGAGAAAAGGAGAGGGGTAATTAAGAGGCTGAATCCTTTCATTGTTTCAGTTATACTGATAATTCAGGACCTTACTCCCTTCGTGCTGGTGCAAGTCCAGACTAATTTAACCTGGAATCAGATGCCTATATTGAAATGAAAACATCTCCTTCCACATTCCTATTTATTCCCACCTGAGATGGGCTGTTTTAAGAGCTTTGGCCCAGGAATGATCTTGTTCTCCATCTAATCACTCCCAGATTTGCCAATGTGATGGGTGGGCATAGATGCAGAGCAGTCCTGCAGGCTCCTGACCTTGGCAATACCAGTATTAAATCTATAGCAACACTATGTGAATGCTATCAATGTGCATCGCCCAGTTTCTGTAATGAGTGGGTTATACAGAGAGACAGACACCCCAACCCTACTTCCCCCCCAGATATGGATCGGGACGTGCTTAATTTAAAATAAGCCTGCCAAAAGCAGCCGCACGATCCTGGCATGAGCCCTGCTCTGTTGCGGTTTCAATGTAGAACCAGCAGGCTGTGGTCTGGGATGGCTTCATACTACATCTGTAACCTACCTCGAATCTCAGTTGTGGGGAAGAAAACAAAACACAGCACGGGGCAGGCTTAGGTGGGAAATTTGCACAGGTAATCTGTTCCGGCTTGGCTGCTGAAAGTCTGTTTTAAGTTCTTCTTTGGCACGGCCCGTTTTCTGCTTGCACCCAGGCCGTTTCGGCTGCTGTGCTGTGGCAGGCGAGTGTGAAGGAAACAAGGGTGTGATGCCAAAGAGGGTGCCTTTTCCAGAGGCATCAGGACCCCGTCTCCTAAGGGCTCCTCCTTTGTGTCATCCCAGACCTCCTCCAGCCAGTGGGCTGGTGTTTGCCGGGCTCCCCAGCCATTGCGTTTCCCTGTTGGGGGGTCTTGACTTAACCGTGCTCGCCCTTGGAGCTGGTGACTGTGCTACTGCCCACTTTTCCACTTCTGACTGGTGCTTAAATACCCCACTGAATATTGTGGTGATGGCATGCAGGAAAGAACACCTCCAGGGCTCTGAACGTTGTGTTGCTGTCTGCCAAAAAGGAGGGTTTTGTGTTTGCTCCAACTGTTTGTTTTGGAGTCAAAGGCAAATCAGCCTTGATGGATCAATAGTCAGGAATTGCTTATTATAGCTGCTTTTTGGTTTGTGTGTGTGTGTTTTGGGGGCAAATGATTTGAAGCTACAAATCAACAACCATCAAACAAAACATGTGGTGCTAAAATAACCAATCCATAATCTCTGGAAAAATCTTGACCAAGAGTCTGATTCTGCTGCCGTTTCTGGTTGTGGCCAGCTCCCCTTTTCCTGTCTGGGCAGGAAGGGCTGGGTGGGTGGGGGGCCCTAGGCTCCTCCTTTAACCCTTTCTTCTCTGCTGTGGTGCTTTGCTGGGCTACATGACCCTGGAGCATATGGCCAACGGCTTTGGGGCACTTAATCTCTTGCATCCACCAAGGAGAGCTCAAGCCGATCAGGTTAATTGTTGTTTGTGAGTAAAATATGCAAGAGCAGGACAACGGAGGGAGCAAAATAGGGGCTCTTGAAGCAATTCGGGGGGGGGGGAACAGGAGACTAAGTTAAATAGTTCAATAAATGGTTTGCAGTTGCTTTTGATATGCTTCCTTCTGTGTCTGGAGTGTTGTGTAGCCTTCAGCAATACTCCTCTGTGATTAGTGTCTGGTTGGGAGCTTTGAGAAGGCGGCATAAGATCACTGCACTAGAGCACGTTTACAAAGCCCTCTCCTTTTTAAAATTTTGGAAACAGACAAGCTAAGAGAGGGAGTGGACAAATCCTTTTGAGGTGCTCCAGTTGAAAAATGAGATTTTTTAAAAAATAAAGCCCAGGAGACATTTTTAGCCATTGAAATCTTCTAATGAAATGGTGCTATCTTGGTGGGCTCTTTAAACGTATTTACTACTAGTATTACTACTACTATTACTACTACTACTACGATGATGATGATGATGATGATGATGATGAGTGCCAGATCCCATCTCGCTGAAGTGCTATTGTTTGTGTATGTGCAACAAGAGACCAGCAATGGAGAGTAGAAGCTTTTCAGCCTTTTAAATGTAGTTTCGAAAATTTATGCTTTGGGTCTCAAAGGGGTAACACCATCATTCTGAGCTCTGTTCCATGTATGTCGATTCAACGGAAGGTGGCCTCCCCTGGAAAAGTCACCTCTGTGTCTCAAGGCTGGAGATCCTCAGCTTGTTTTCAGTGAAACTGGGTAGCTCAGGATCTGAAACAGAGAGGCCTGTCTTTTTACTCATTCCAGTTGCCCTGCCAGCTCTTCCTTTCGCCTGTCGAAAAAGCCTGTGGGGACCAAGCTATGAAAAACTGGACACAAATGAGTAAAAAGGGGACATGCCTTTTTCCAGTAATGAGGAATAACAAGCAGCAAACTGTACTGAAGAGCTGACACTTGTGCCAATTTGGTAAGCGCTCATGGTGCAACAGTCTCATCGCCCTGCGTGTTGGTAACTATTTATTATGCAAAAAAGAAGCAAAAAAAAAGAGGTGCTGAATTGGAAGTTCTGAGGTCACTCCGAGACAGAGCAGCTATTTGTAAAAGCAGTGTAGTTGTTGTACGATCTTGCTTGCTTGCTTGCTTGCTTGCTTTCCCCGTCAACAGCGGTAGGCTGCTGTCCTGTTTTCCTTAGCTGCCAAGAAGCCCCATTGGGAGCATCTTGACATCTTGGGATGAACGATGTGCCTCTTCGGTCCATGTCAGTCAGGGCTGAGCATGTGGTCTCAGCTGTTGGGAAGAGGGAGAAATGGGTGGGGAGGAGGGAGCCAGGATCTGGGCCACCGGAGAATTTGCTAAGCCAACCTGTTAGTCTAAAATGCCCGCTTCATTTCGCAACTTGATGGTGGCTTTTTTTTTGTATAGTAGTACTCTCGGTGAGTAGACGCGTCTGGAGGTTTTACGAAATACTCTTTCGGTGCTATTTATTTCCCATCTCTTTCTCTCTCATACTCACGAAACGTCGTATAAACGTGTATAGAAGCCAGGGTTTTGTCATATAATAAGCTTGTTGTTATCACAATACATAGAAAAAATACCTCAAAAAACAAGAGTATTGTGGCAACCTGTGATTCAGTTATAGCTATGGAATGGATACAAATATGGCTATATATTTTATTACTCTTAACACTGTACTTGACATCTCACAAGCTGTAAGGCCTGTTTAAATTCTATTCTTGGGCAACTTCTCACATTCAAAATAACGGGGCATCTCGGGGAATAAATATGTGGGGGGCAGAAATCAATACCTGAGTGAATTGGAAAAGCTGTCCCTTTGTTTTGGCGAGCAAGCCATGGCTTTCTGTAGTTCCTCCAGGTATCTTGTTCCTCCCCCCCCCCCCCCGAGACTTTGGAAACAGGAACACTAGCTACCTTCTGAAAGAGCTGTTTGGCCAGCATGATTAAAAACCTGCCACTCTTCAGCGCATTGGAATGGTAAGATTCTCGAATGTTTCTCTAAGGGGAAATAAATTTGATCTGAGAAAGGCAGGGTCTTCGGGCTTTATTCATCAAGCCCGGAGCTAAAAAGGGTCTTCCTTTTCAAAGGTGCTCTCTGGGGACTGGCGGATGTGAATATATGTAACTATCTGGGACTTCTATCATTTAAAATTCACACATTCCCGGATGTGTTACCTTATGGAAGACAGTAGACAATTTTGCTCGTGTAATGGGAGATTACACTGTTCCGATCTGCTTTTCTATTCTCTGTCTCACATCCTTTTTTTGCCCAAGAATAGTAAAAAAATACTGGCCAAGGTCGTCTTCTGTTCCAATATCAGGGATCTGTTTTTTTTAAAAGACTTGTGTTTTTTGTTTGCTACTTCTCCCCCCCCCCCTTTTTTTAAAGCACCCACTGCTTGGGATTTATTTACTGCGATTAACTGTTTGGAAAATGTGTATTGTCTAGCTGGCTTCTGCTGTTTATTTTTCATGCATTTTTTGTGTGTAAAACAAATTAGAGGTGTAAAGCTATCATCTGAATGCTTTTTCAACTGAGGAAATAACAGGTTCAGTTTGGCAAGCCCATTCGCCGCCGTTGGGGCTGCCACTTCTCAGCGTGCTTCGATTCCTTGTCTCCTTGAATTCACTTCCAGCAAGCAAGACCTCCGGCGGAGGCCACCCCAGCCCCCCTACTGTCCCCGTGGACCACACTTGAAGATTCCTTTTGTTGATTTGTGACTGTGGCTACTTGAAATGAAGTTTTATCTGGGGTTGGTTGACAAACAGTAGATTTACAATGTCTCAAGGCAATAGGACTTATGTATTAAACTGTAGATATACTTAGTACAGTAAATTTATGCTGATAATTTTATTTTGTATAATTTTCTCCCCTTGTATTTCCCCCCCCCCCCTTTCACACTTTTCAGTGTCTTGCTGAGTTTATTTTTTAGGATGCCTAAAAATTGCAAGTATGGATCCTCCTCCTTTTTTTTAATTTGTATTTTATTATGTTACACAACCCAGCTGGTTTGTGAAATATATTATTCCTGATATCTTTAAACTATTGTGGGTGTTTTAATAAATTTTATATTTATTTTTTGCACTCAACTTCCGTGTGTGATTTCCCACCCACCCCCGCAACTGCTTTGGGAGTAGAGGCTCAGCAACTGCTTTGGGAGTAGAGGCTCATTATCCTCATTACCCTTGTATTTTAGAGAAGGCATGCCTGAAATTGCATCCATTTGAAATCTTCCCTGGTTGTTTCTCTCTCTCCCCCCCCTCCCCCCGTGCAGATTTTATCTTTCTCCTTACTGGAAAAAGGATGGACTTAACTGAGACGGAAGAAAAGGGCGCTCACTCTCAGCATATAACAGAACACAACAACTCCATTTGAGACTAGCAGCTGTATTTCAGGGTCCACTTCAGAAGTGGCAACCCATTCTTGGTATACCTAGTGGGGTGCCTCTGGAGAGGAGGGTGCCCTTGGTGCTACGCTTCCGCCTCCCCCCCCCAAGACCTGTGGTTTTGATGTGGATGCTCAGTGCCCTTCCAGGGAGGTGTGTGTGTGGGGGGGGAGCTGCGTGCATGGATCCACTCCTACTTAGGACCCATTCAGCAAAGGAATCTGTGTGAGGTGCAGCTTGGGTATCTCTCATGTTTAAAAAGCCACTTGTTTAAAAAACACAGGAACACTTTGTGTAGAAGCCCAGCCATGATGCTGGAGCAGGAGACTCTGGGATTCCTTGCCACAAGATGTAGTGATGCCCTACTTGGATGTCTTTCAAAGAGGGACCAGAGGCATTTATGGAGCGCGGGGGGGGGGCACCAGTGGCTGCTAATCAAGAGGGATCCGTGTCACCCCCAGGACCGCCACGGGCTGCGTGGGGCGTGCACATCACTTGCCGGCGGAGAGGGTGCGCTTTTCATTCCCGTCCTTCTTGCTGGTGGTCTCCCGGCTACAGACACAGAATCCAGACATTTTTAAAAAAAACTTGGTATACTCAAGCGCTATAATAGCAACGGTTCCTATCAATCTGAAGCAGGCGGTCAATCCTCTTGCTGTCTTGAAGCAGGGCTTTTAACATATGGACTACTAATACACTGGGAAGGAAAGGAAATGTTGTGATTCTGTGTAGGATGATTTTTTAAAGGACAGAAATAAGGGGAAAGTAATCCATAAACACACACACACACACACACGTAGGAAATCTGATTGAAGGTGCATACATTTTTGATTTTTAAAATAGGTTGTAAAAGAGTCACTCAAATTTAGGAAGATCAGAAAAAAGAAAAACAAATTTTGGGGCACCTTAAAAAACGGCGGTTGCGTTTCTGCGTGAGCTTTCGGGGATCGGGTCCACGTTCTCTCTCGGGTTTCTTTCACTCGTGTTCTCACTTAGGGATCACAAAAATTCAGTAAATGGTTTTAAAAAACGCGAAACGATTTGAAACAAGTTCCCTTGGTTGCAAGTAACCCTAGGCTTTCCTGGCCACTGAACTCGGTGGCTCTTACTTCTGAGTAGACCTCACGGGACGGCAGAGAAAGACGAAGGCTTCGCAGCAGGGGCTATGCAGGCAGGCGTGCACTCATTCTGGGAAGTTGCATGGCCTAAAAACTAACCTTTGCAAGGTCTGAGAAAAGGCGATTTAAAAACCGGCAGCACCAACAACCTCCAGCGCTTCTTCCACTCGGAAAAGCGGCGCCTCGGCCGCAAAATCCCGCTTCGCTTTTGCAGCCCGGGTTGCAAGCGTCCCAAGCGAACCCGGAAGCCCCGTCCCAGCCAGGCGCCGTACGAGGGGATTCTACACTTTTCCTATCTCTATGCGTCTGAGAAGGCCGGCCGCCAGAGGACGCGAGGGCCTTCGCGGCGCGGGCCTCTGACGTCATAACCGGGCGACGCGGGTCGCGTTCTCCTTGGACGCAACGGCCGCCGCGGTCGCTAGGATGTTGCCCGGTCGAAGCAAGGTCGGTGGTGGCGGCGGGGGGGTGGGAAGAGAGGGAAGGGAGAAGGGCGGCGGGGCCCGGTGGGGGGGGGGTTCGGTTGGCCAGCCCCCCCCGCCCGAAGCCACGGGGCTTCCCTTGCGCTCAGTCGCGGGAGAGAGAGGGTTTCCCGGTGGGATGGGGTCTGCCCGCGGGGGGTCCTCTTTGCCCAGAAGGGACCGGGCCTTGTTTGGGGGGAGGGGGTCACAGGGGCCCCTTTCTCTTCTCGGCCCCCCCCCCAGCACTGGCGGAGAACCGGGCAGGGCCCTCTTTTAGGGGGAGGGCCGGGACCTGGCCCAGTGAGTATCCCCCACCCCCTCATCCCCCACCCTGGCTCGGCTGAGCCTTGAGGAAGGAACTTGGTTTTTTTTTATTGGGGGGGGGAGAGAGGCCTGTCGTCACACCTTCCTTCGCTGCTTTTATGTTTGGGCCGCCTCGGGGATGTTTCTATGTGTTGTGTTCCACGCAGCTGTATGCAGCCACCCCACCCCGCCCCACCTATGAGGGTAGGTCAGGCTAATAAGCGAGAGTCACTGGGCCAAGGTCAGTCCATGAGTCTCATTGCCCATGGGGAGATTTGAACCCAGATCTTCCGAATCCAGGACGGTCCACTCTTCAACCGCATTGGCACATCATGATGTGTTCCTGCTTGGGTCCCAGCATGGACTGCAGAATAAATCGTGAGGAATAGGGGAGAGTGGTTCAGTGTATTTTTGTCCTTATGATTCACGTTCATAGTTAGCTCAAGGATAGAGTGGTTTTTATCCCCCCCCCCCCATGCAAGAGATCCCACGTTCAGTTCCTTGTATCTTCAGGGTGTGAGGAAAACTGTCTGCCTGAAACCCCAAAGAGCCATGTTCACACTGTGCATTAGCGCTATGAAGCTGGGAAGGCTCATCAGTGTGATGTGGCATGAAGAGAATGCCTTCTTTTAGGACCCCTGGCCTGTTTCATTATATTTACCTCTGTGATGTTTCCACCTCCCATTAGACCCTTCTTCTCCTGCACCATGTGGTGCGAAGATTTGCTTCGCAGACAGATGGGGAAGTCAGAGTGACACAAGTCCTCAAAGAGAAGTTCCCGCAGGCTTCTGCTATTAAAGTTGTCGATGTATCAGGTAATCAGCACTTCAAGTTTGGTCAGAATACTTGCCCTCTGAGAAGTTCTCCAACCTCTTTGGTCTGAGACAGGTCATAAACAGATAAAGCCTGTGGGTACAATTCTTTTGTCTGCTCAGTTGATATTTCAAAAGTTTCTTCTCTTTCTCTGTTGTGCTATCTTATCAGTTCTGGCCATGCTCTCTGGTGAAACAGAATGAGTCAGCTCTATTTTTTCCACAACAGCTTCTCAGATGTTTGCATGCCTCTCCTTGATATTCTCTCCTCAAGGCTAAATGTACGTGGTTCTTTCATTTATTCCTTATAGGACAAAGTGTACAGATTCTTCAGTAGCCCGGTTATTCTTTGGTGGACGTGCTTACTTGTCAGTATCCTTAAAACAAGGTATCCAGAACTGGATGCTGTACTCTTAATGAAGTACTTATAATGTAAAACTGTAAATAAACTCTAATAAACTATAACTTTATGTGACCTAAACATTATGCAGTTGAAGGTTGTGTTAGCTTACCTAACTGCCATATCATGGTCAGTTTGTGATTTACAAAGACATGCAGGTACTTTTTTCATGTTTTGCTTCAAAATGAGCTTTACCTCATATGCGTGTCATCAGGGGTTTTTACATATATATATATATATATATATATATATATATATATATATATATATATATATATATATATATATATATATATATATATATATATATATATATATATATATATATATATATATATATATATAATTTAAATGCAGGACTTATATTTATCTTTGTTGAATGTCATCTAATTGGTTTGGGACCAATGTTCCAGCTTTTCCATATTCTTTTGCATATTGACAGTACAGTATCTTGTATAGTTTTGGTTTTATTTCTTAGTGCTGCGTCATATGCAGATTTGGTCACTTAAACAGGTCACTTAAACACACACATCCACCTAATTTATGAAGCAGCACTGGATCTAAGAGGGAGCCTTGCAGCAATCTGTTTGAGGCCTCTCTCCAGCAGATATGGATTCATTAATTAGCACTTGTTGAGTATGATTATCCAACCAGTTTGGGATCCACTTAATTGTAGCACCATCCGTTTTATCATCTTATCAGTAAAGGTATCATGCTTTGCTGAAACTGAAACTCGGTTTGACATCCGAATGTATAACTCAGTGGTAAAATCAAATATATTTTGTCAAGGTGGCTGTGGAGCAATGTATGAAATTCATATAGAATCTGAAGAGTTTAAAGAAAAGAGAACAGTACAGCAACACCAAATGGTCAATCAGGTAAGCAAGGTGCCACTTTCTGGGGTGGGGAATCCCTTTCCCAGATCTGATGTACTTGCATGTTAATGCTATGGTTGCTTTATTTGGGGTGCCGTGTGTTCGGGTTTGCAGAGCAGTCCAATCTCAGCTCAGTTGCATATTTTTGTTTCATTTTCTTGAGTGAACAAAATGGTCAAAACTTTCTGACCTCAACTGAGAAGAGTTGTGAAAAACGAGAGCAAGATTTTCTGTGCTCCGACTAAGTCCCTAATATATAAAAGAGACTGACTTGAGTAGCAGTTTTTCCACCCCCAACCAGCATCCTATCATTGGACAAAAGTAGCTTTATCTGGTGTTCTTTTATCTTTCCAATAGTTGGGTTTATCAACACACAAGCAGAAAGAACAGAGGAAGCCACTGCCTTCTTCTGATTGAGACTGTTGGTCTGCCTAGCTAAGTCCTATCAGCCGTGACTGATAGCAATGGCTCTGTGGGGTTTGGGGCAGGATTCTTTTCCAAGCTGTACGTGAAGATCCTTGCCAGTCCCTGCTTAGCTTCCAGCCCACCAGATGAGATCAAGAATGTCAAGGATGGTTTTGCGATGTCTCATTGCCTTGGGCCAAACACCGTGCTGTTGAGAGCCACCTTGTAAGGAGTATGTTGTGAAAAAGCAGTGCAAAGCAGCTATTTTAAGCTTTTTGTTGTGTGTGTGCTTTTTTTGTAATTCAGCAGATTCTTTTTATTTTGCCTAGGTGCTTATAGTGCTTTTCTTTTCTAGGCCTTAAGTGAAGAAATTAAGTCGATGCATGGACTACGGATATTCACTTCTGTTCCCAAGGATGGAAGCTAGGAGTGGCTGATGTCCCATCGGATCCATCAGTTTCAACTGAAAACACTTTGAGGGTCTGCAACTGATGATGCAAGAGGTTTGTACTGACCATCACCACCACCGTTGCTGCTGCTGCTGCTCTCACACTTACCAATAAACCATTGTGCTGTTGTGCAGTACAGAAGGAAACATAGGCCTGGCAGCAGTTGCAGCTGCCTTTATGTCAGATTTCAGAGCTGGTAGCCATCACCCTTTTGGTTTGGCTACTTTTCCCCTTGCAGGAACTCATGATACCAAGTGATTGTGGGAATCTCTTTAGATACCTGTGGCACCAGCGCCAAGAAGAAAACAGGAAACTTTTTATCAATTAGGGAGAGTCCTCCTGAGGTGACATGGCCTTTGTGCTTTAATTTTAATGCAGAAGTAGGTCACAGAACAGGGGAAGGTCAAGGATAAATCTAATGCATGTTGAGGTTGCATTTGTCACTGGAATTTTATAACTCTAGATCTCAAAAAGGAATACCAGACGGAAAGAAAATACAGCTGCCTTGTACTCAAGAGTGCCTTTTTCTGTAAGCTGGCTGTTCCATAGTCTAGCTTTCTGTCTCAGCTGTTATTTGATGAGCTTTTGTGACCTTTCCCGTATGTTATTCAAAAGACATTATGTCATCTGTTTTTTAAAAAATTATTCTTTGTTTTCTGAAACATCAAGTAAGATGTGCCTTTGGGTGAAGCGTAGTTTGTCACTGTCATCTGATCAAAAGTGTTGGGACTCTGAAGATGAGAAATAAAAGTGCCACCTAAAAGTTTATTTCCAGTCTAACTTTATTACTGTAGTTCTTCTGGGAGGTTGGTCAGTATTGTACATTTTTATTAAACAAAAAACATAACTTGGAGTCACTGTTGTATTAAAATGCAAAGTATGCTTTCGTAAAAGTCATGTTTGCTAAACTGCCTGGTTTTACCTATGATTTACAACTCTCATAAAAGTCTATTGTTCTGTATCAGAAAATTAGGAGCACCTTTCCAAATAAAACAATGTTTTCTGATGGAAGTATAGGCTTTCATTTGAAGTATTCAATTGAATATCCTGATTCATCAGAAAACATGGTAGTGTTGGTCATTAAAAACCCTTCTAAAATTTGCTTTAGGGCAATAATTTCAATCACTTTCTTTGGGGTTGCAGTCATGAAAGAGTTCGGCTGAGTGCAGGCTCACCCACCTGCCCGTAACCCTACTCTGCCTTGTATGGAGCATGGGCTTGAGAATCCCTTCCTGTTTCGCTGCTTGTATCTTCTCGGCTCCTGGGATTCCCTCCTCCCGATACACCCCTCCTTGGCCAGTGCCTTCCGCGCCGACCAATGAGTGCGCGCCTTCCGTTCGGCTTCCCCAATCGGAGCGCAGGACGGACACTTCCAACCGCCTCCCGCGGCAGAACGGAGGAGCCCCCGTGCTGACGTCATTCGCGGCCCTGGCTCCTCCCTTTTCCGTCAGCCTATGGGGCGGCGCCCGGCTTCAATGGAGGGCGGGGCGGAAGAGCCCGGCGGAGCCCATATAAGGGGCCGCACCGGCCGGGAAGCGCCGAGTTCCCCTTCTGGGCCGGGCCAGCTCCCGACGTCACCATGGCAACCCCGGGCTCCGCGCTGCCGCTGCTCCGGCTGCTGGGCCAGGCCGCCTCGAGGGTCGGCAGCTCCGGCCGCCGCTGCTGCTCCTGCCACCGCCACCTCCCGGCCCCTGCCCGGCCGCTCCACCTCAGCGCTCCCAGGTAGGGCGAAGGCAGGGAAGCAAGCCGGCCGGCCGACTGGCTGTCCGGCAGGAAACCCCCGCACACATCCGCCCACCGTCGAGCCTCCAGCGCCCGGCGCAGCCTACCTGCCCCAGCGTCGGAACTGGGTTCCGCATGAGCGACCGTCGAGAGGCCCCTGTCTGCCGGCCCGCCCGCCTGCTTGCCCGGCGCAGGCTGTCCGCGGAGGCATGCGGAAGGGAAGGGACGGGTCGGGACGGGGGTCCGGCGGCTGGCGCCCCGGGTGGTGGGGAGGCCGCCCGCGGGGATCTGCGCCCGGGACTGCCGGCCGACGGCGTGGGACCGGCGTGGATGGGCGCCCCTGGCGGCCGTTCGGGGCGCTGCAGGCTGATGAAATCGCCGCCGCCGCTTGCGTGGTGCGGGACGTGTGTGTGGAGGGGGGGTGGAAAGGAAGAGACGTTCTAGATGGCCCGCCGTTAGAAGAGCGGCGCCCTTAACTCTGGAAAGCGTCCGAGTGCGGGTGCCAGCGGGGGCTTCTGAGTGGCCTTCTGAATCTGGGAGGGCAAGAGGAGCGGGCCGGGGGGGGAAGGCCATCGAGCCCCAACAGGATCTCGCCCGGGTCTTGCCCCTGGCCAGCTGGGAGGGGGCCG
This sequence comes from Pogona vitticeps, assembly GCF_051106095.1. Classification (NCBI taxonomy): domain Eukaryota; kingdom Metazoa; phylum Chordata; class Lepidosauria; order Squamata; family Agamidae; genus Pogona; species Pogona vitticeps. The sequence continues at coordinate 787,987 of NC_135790.1, forward strand.
CCCTGAAAGATGCCCGTGGCTGCACTCCCCCCCCCCGGACAGGCTGCTGGCCAGCCAAGGTGGTAAAAGAAGGCATCGCGGGGCGAGGGTGGGAGTGAAACACACACACACTCTTCTCCCTTGTTCCAACAAGAGCCCCAACCCGGACGAGCTCAGCTGTGCACCCGCGGTGCGGACGGACAGGCAGCCTTTTCCCGAAAGCCCCACCGAGGGGCGTGGAAATTTCCAGGGACCCCGAAGCGCCCCGACGGGTCTGGGCAGAGCCTTGGGGCACCTCCGAGCCCCCCCCCCCCGCCGATGCCTTTTTATTGTGTGTGTGCGTGGCTGCCTCGGGAGGCAAGGCAGGTGCTGCTGCCCCCCCCCCCCAAGGAGGGAACTTTCCGCAGGTCGGTTGGGTTTGTGCGATAAGAACCGAAGCCTCGGGGAACCGGAGTGAGTCACTCGGATGGATGCCGTAACCGTTTTTGCTCTGCCTTTCCTTGCGGTTCGCTTTTCTCACGCCCCCCCCCCTCCGTCCCTCCTCCAGAGCTCTGTTGCGATCAGGGAAGCGTCCGGTCAAGGTCACAAACAATTAGAATTTGTCCAGGATTTGGGGGGGGGGGCGGCTTTGATGGAGAACAAAGCTGCACAGTGTTAAAAGTAGCTTCCCGAGGCAGGAGGCGAATGGGGCCCCCTCTCCATCATCATCAGCAGCACCACCACCGTGTCCTGCCTTATCGGCGCTCCCCGTTTCTTATCACTGGAGGAAAGCTGCTGGTGGGCCGAGGCAGCCTTCCACCTTTTGGAAACCAAGTTGCCGTTTCCCGTCCGGTGTTTTGCAGAATTTGCTTTGTGAAATGCAGACGGGATGATTCGACGACCCCTTTGGTTGTGCTCGAAAGAACCTTTCTGACCTGGAAGCAGCAGCCCTTTTCTCAGCCCAAGAGGAAGCGAGCGAGCGCTTGAGAGGGCGTAAACTATCGATGAGCACCCAAGTCTTACTGCGTGTTGTGTTGTATTTACCGCTTAACTTTTTCCCAAGGCTGGGCTGCAGCCGGGTGGCTCACGACGGGTTTAAAAGGAGAGAGAGCAAACATGTAATAGGTTAGGGTACTTTGAAAAATTAAACAAATCATTAAGCCACAGCCCCATTAAGAGCCGCTTGAAAGCCTGTTGAGGAAGAGAAAACTTCCAGAAAGCTCTTCCTCAGGGGCCAGTCCCAAAAGACGCAGATGCCAGCGCTGTCGTGTAGGGGATCCTCGTGTGATGCTCAGATGGAAAAACACGCCAATGTTGTACAGCAGGACCCGATGGGCAGAGGTTCTCTGGGGCACCCCCAAGCGCTAACCGTCAGGAATTGGCACCCTCCTCTCTTGCTGCCTCACTAAAATGGCTCTTCCTCCAAAATGCTTCAGATTCTGCACAAAGACAAAATCCTATTTTTGGAAAAATGTTTTAAACAAAGTCCGTATGTAGAAGGGGGGGGGAAATCCCCCCCCCACCAATGGCTCTCCAGGACCCCGGAAGTCTGCATGCTATCGTCTGAACTAACGTAATACCTGGCATGGGTTTGAGCTCTGTGGGATCATTTCAGGGGTGTGGTTGTGGCAGTGGCTGTGTGCAGAATCCGGCCTCCTCTGTCTCCTGAGAGCGAGGAGAGTCTGTCATGCTTCTGAACGCCTCGCCTTGGCTGTGTCAGGCAGTTATGTAATCCTTCGTGGCAGCCATTGGCCCGGGCGGCTGAATGTTATTACTGGGTTGGGACTCTCGCCCTGTTGTGCCAGCCTCTCATGACGGGAGGGAGGAAAACGGCTCTGGGCTGTTTTTGCCAGGAGGGGTCCCGGCTGCCTTAGCTTGGCTGGGCAAGCTGGCCCAGGCCTCTGCAAGATGCTTAAGGAGCCTGATTCGGATGCGCTGGAGCTAACAAGTGCCGCATCGTTTTGACTTGGCGGTGGGGACCAGAAGCTTCAACGGCTCTTTCTTTGCAGGAACGAAGCGGTCGTCATTTCCGGGAGAAAGCTGGCGCGCCAGATTAGACAAGAAGCCCGCCACGAAGTGGAGCAGTGGGTTGCGGCCGGTAACAAAAGACCCCACCTCAGCGTGGTCTTGGTCGGGGAAGACCCTGCAAGTCACTCCTATGTGCTGAACAAAACTCGAGCGGCTGCTGATGTGGGTATGTCCCTGGGCTGGGATGGCTGGGGTGGGGAGGGGGAGGGCAGGAGCATCGTGGGCGCTGGACGCTCAGTGGGTGCTCCCAGGCCTCGCCGCTGCGGTCAGATTGCCATTTCCCGCTTTCGGTCACCTCCACGAGCCGTTCCTAGAACTAGAGTTGCAAACAGGGAGCCGGCATTTGGTATCCTAAAGAAAACATGTGCAAGATGGGTGGGTCCTCAGGCAACTCTAGAATGCATGGGCCCATTTATGCCGGCAAGTTCCTTGCATGGCTTGCAGGCTTTCTAAATACCTGAGGATGGAGACATGCCGACTGGAAATAAAATCTGCAAGGCTGTTAGGTAGCCTTAATAGCCATCTAGCTGAAGCCAGCCTCCTGCATAAATATATTCTGACTTCCCTGGCGGGTTTGGGGAAGCACCACGCTTGAGAGTACCTTCCCCCCTGAAGTCCTTCAAGGTTAAAATGGAGAAAAGCCCTCACCCCCCCCCCCCCACACACACTTGTATCTGTTTCTCTCTCATCTTCTCCCTAATGCTGGCTGATCTTCCGAGGCCCTGTTTTCTGGTGCCCTCTGCCCACCAAATGTTTAATTGTTCCAGAAATGCTTTGGCACTCCAGAAGAGGTTAGCGGTCTTTCCGGTTTCTGTGTGCGGCTGTTCTTTTCCTGGCTCTCTCTCTCCCTTGCAATTACACACCTCATCCTTGTAGTTATGTATGCGGCTGGACCGGGTTGGTTCGCCTTTCCCTTCTAGACACAAATGGCCACGCTGTCAGGGTGCTGACTCAGGAGCTTCTTGTGCTTCTGTGTGGTTTTTTCCCCCCCTCCTGCTTTAACTCTTTTTAACGCTCCCGTGTTGCTTTCGCTTGTGCCAGGAATCAGCAGCGAAACCGTCCTGAAGCCGGCCTCCATCACAGAAGAGGAGTTGCTCGATTTGATTGCCAAACTCAATCACGACGCCAACGTCGATGGCTTGCTGGTGCAGCTCCCTTTGCCTGGTAGGTGGAGAGATTTAGGTGAGGCTTATCCAGACCATTGGGGCCTTTGAATTATCTCTCAGTTGAGCTGGAAGGAGGGATAGAAGCCTGGCTTGGTACCCTGTTAGCTTTGTTGTCTAGTTCTAGCCACGGGTGGGGTAGGCAGTAATTCACTAATAGATTAACCCGTATCCCAGTCTGTAACCTGTCGGTATGGCTTATAAACCTGGTATTAAACCTCTGTGCTTGTTCAGTGGGGTGCTACTAACAGTGGCCTCGCTGGGCACCAACATGTGCAAGCCTTTCCCCGACGCATCCCTTCCGCTTCCTGCGGATCCCTCCATGTTCACTTTGTCCCTTCTTTGCCCCAGGACATATAGACGAGCGGAAGATCTGCAATGCGGTGAACCCAGAAAAGGACGTGGACGGCTTCCACGTGGTGAATGTGGGCCGGATGTGCCTGGACCAGTACTCCATGCTCCCAGCAACTCCCTGGGGCGTGTGGGAGATCATCAAGAGGACAGGTAGGGGAAGGGCCCTCTGGGTGCAGATTTCCAGCACAGTTTGGGTGAATGCAGAGCCTCATCCCTGAGCCTCTTCTGTTGCAGGAATCCCAACTCTGGGCAAGAACGTTGTCGTGGCTGGCCGCTCGAAAAACGTGGGGATGCCCATCGCCATGCTCCTTCATACAGATGGCCGCCACGAACGTCCCGGAGGTAAGGCTCATCTCGCAGTGCTCATCTCGCCTGGCAGGGGGTAACTTGGCCCCATGGATGGGTGCCTGGGAAGGCCTGCAGGCGGGGTCGTCCCATGGGCTTCTGTGTTTCTCCCTGTAAATGGTGCCATGCTCGTCCTCCAGACCGTGAAGGCAGTTACCCTTGCTATATGTGGTCTCCAGGCGAAGTGGGTTTCCTTGAGAAAGAGCTTGGCGTTTTTCTTGAATGAGAACAGAGAGAGGAACTAGCCAAGCCCGGACTGCTGCGGAGGTGAAGAATCTCTGGCACTTGGGGCAGGGGGTTAAATTGCTAGAGGGTTGGCTGAATCCTGATTTAGCTCCAGCGCCCGAGGGGCCTCTCCTCTTCTTACCAAGCCCCGTACTGACCGTTTACTCCCTGCTCCCTTATTTGGTATCAGTGACCTTTTTCATGGCCTCTGCTTCAGGCAAGGGATGGTCCTCTTTCTGAGGGATGGGGAGCCTGTTTAGTTACTCACGAGAAACCCAAGGTCCCCAGTCGGGATCTGGCGAGGAGGACGCCCACCACTATCGCGTTGCGAAATGCAGAGTGTAACTGCTCTGCAGATTATTGTTACAATTACTTAATGAATTGCATTTATACCTCATCTCATTAAGATATTGTGCTCAAGTGGCTTACGAGCTTCTAAAAGAATAAAAGCCGCTAAAAGTACCTGCCCCATGCGCTCTCCTCTGTCTCTGGCCCGCCCCTGCATGACCTGGAGAGCATCCACTCACTGAAGAGGGGGCTTCTGTTTGTGCAGCGGGGGTGGGTGGGCCCTGGCCGCCCCTTTTGCACGGATGGGAGGAAAGGAGAACTGAGTGCTGGACAGACCCATTATGCAGGCAGAGATGGGGAGAAGGAGAAAGAAAGAGAAGCCAGTGATTGTGGGCATAGGATTAAGGCGTGCGGAGGCGGGAATGGAGCAGAGCTCACAACATCCACTCTCAAGGTGCCCCAGTCTTCCTCCCTGAAGGCTAATCCAGGAGGAGAAACGTGTTCTGGTTGGTGGTGTGTTGTGCGCCTGCCACCGATCACCCTCAGGTGTTCCAGCAGATCGGTTGTGCTCCAAGATCCCTGTTCTCACCGCACCCTGACCTTTCCAGGGGATGCCACGGTCACCATCTCTCACCGCTACACTCCAAAGGAGCAGCTAAAGAAGCACACGATCCTGGCCGACATTGTGGTTGCAGCGGCTGGTAAGCGCCTCTTGAATAGTTCATTGGGAGAAAAGGAGGCTAGAGTCAGAATCTCTTGGACAACGTCCTAGGAGTTCTTCCCGTGGAGGTGCTGAGAATAATCCTGGCAAGGGGCTCCTCCTGAGCTCTTGCGACCAGAGTCTGCCTCGGGAATCCCCCTGGCTTCTCCCTGCAGCTGACCAGAGGTGGGCAGGAAGCACCGTCTGCGGAGCTCCGGAGCGGAGGAACTGGCTGCTGAGATTCGGTTTTCTGGGTTGGAATATCTGTCTGCACGGGGAGTGCGAGCTGTACTGATGTCTGTCTGTTTAAACTGCAGGTATCCCTAATCTCATTACTGCTGATATGATCAAAGAGGGAGCTGCCGTGATTGATGTTGGCATCAACAGAGTCCAGGACCCTGTTACAGCCAAGCCCAAACTTGTTGGAGACGTGGATTTTGAAGGTAGGGAAGACCCAGAGAATTCCCACACCACCTTGACTGCCTTTGTTCTTTAAAAAAATCAGGTATTTTTAAACAGAGCGGTGAAAATACGAAGGTTATGCTAAAGGGGGGGGGGGGGAGAGAAAATCAGGATGTTGTTTAGCAGAGTAACTCCAGCACCTGGGGTGTCCCTGGCAAATCGAGCAGAGAGGGAAGCCCCACTGCAGCTACGCTGGTTTCACCTTTTTCCTTTAGAAACTGCATCTTCTGCACCTTCTGCGAATTAGCTTGATCCAGCATCTCTCCTGCCACCTCCTATCTTACGAAAGGCAGGCTGTGTTTCTTCCCTGCCGCTTTCCTCTGGCGTCGGAAGAGACAGCTGCCAGGGTGTGGCTTTGGCATTCATCCGCTCCAAGTGGAGGCTGGCCTGAGAACTCTGTTCAGCTATTCCTGGCAGGAGTACAAGTTTCTGAAAGCTGTTGCAGGAACGTCAGCTGCGTGCAGCTTGGCGTTACTGTTACTGTAAGCACACGCCGACCCAGCAGGCTAGGCGAGAGAGCCGTTGGGATACCACGCTTGACAGGGAGAGCTGAAACTTGGCCAGGGATTTGCTTTCTGACTCTTCCCTTTGGCTGCTGGTGCTTCAAGGAAGCACGATCAGCCCTTCTGAACCAGGGCTCAGGACTGTGGTGATCTTCTCCGAGCAAAGAGTTCAGAGTGAAAAATAAGAATACAGGCACCGGTGGACTTTGGGGCTTATTTTTGGCATTTAGGAGACCTTCATTGGGAAGCACACATGCAGGCTGGCATCCTACGCTGGGAGGAAATCAAAGGCTTGGTTTCCTGCAGTGAGGAGAAAAGAGCTGCAATCCACCCACCCACCGTCCTTCTCTTCCTCTGTGGTCCTTTAGCCCTACTCGTCATGCCCTTTCCATCACTTAGTTCTCTTACCACAGAATTTCCCGCAACAAATAGAGCATCTTTTGAAGAACAGAGCATGTGGGTGGGTGGGGGGCTAAACAAATCCTGGAAGACTTTACCTGCATGCATGAAACTGTAAGAAACCATTAGGCAACCCCCTGCCAGAGCTGCTTTGATTTGGATTCCTGCCTTTGCCCTGATGGCCTTAGTGGCCCCTTCCAACTCTGTTACTCTGTAAATTCTATGAATCTAACTAAGCCCTGGGCTTAGGATTCAGTATACCAGTGTTTTGGAGGATGTGCCTCCCGCTCCCCCCATCGCACTGCTGAGAATAAGACGGGCCCCCTGCCCCTCTGCCCGCCTTGATCCTTGGCTTGGCTTGGGGAGAATGAGCTGCCAGCAGCAGCCTCCACAAAGCTGTTCGTTGACCTGTCCGTTCTTCTTCTCTCCGTAAGGCTCTTCCCCCTTTTTCTCCCTTTAGGAGTAAAGCAGAAAGCCAGCTACATCACGCCAGTCCCCGGTGGGGTTGGCCCTATGACTGTAGCCATGCTCATGAAGAACACCATCATCGCTGCCAAGAAGATGCTGAGGCCCCAGGAGCTGCGGGCCTTTGGCGCTTGAGACGCAGCTCCGCGTGGCTGACGGCAACATTCCAGATGCGCCTCCTCCACCCCTCCACCCCGCCATCGCAAAAGGCAGGCTGGCGGCAAGGCAGCTTTTATTTATGGGACGGAAGCAAATGGGAAAGATGTTCCAGAATATTTATTTGTCCCAATGCAGTGTGTGACATATGATTCCTTTTGTGTCAGCACCTGCCTTTCCAGCGCGCGCGCGGGGGTGGGGAATGAGCTAGGACACTTTGTTATCTCTTAAACCCATCAGGAGAGTGTCACAGAGGGCCACAAATGCTCCCCTGCATTCGCAAAACGTCTGAGCCAATATTTGGTGCAGCATCCACTGATCGGCCGCCACAGGGCTGAGAAGACACTCTGTTCCTCTGCTAGGATGACTTACACCCCAGCTCTGCTGGAGCTTAGCTGTTACTCTTCTTATTTTCTACAAAGCCTTATTTATATGACATTTGAGTAGCTCCTAACAAAGTAGTACCTGCATCTTGTTTGCATAATCAAATCCTGCACATTTTTAAAGGATTCTGTGCGCTTACAAGTGAAGCAATATTTAGACATCGCCTGACAAATCTGGAGGAGGCTGTTCATTCCTTTGCAGGCACGCTTCCTATTTTACAGAGGCTGTACAGAGTGAGTCTTGCAGGTTGTGCCTGAATTTAAAAAATTACAGAATTTATGTATAACTGGTACGTGTCTGAGTTCTTTTCATAGGCTCTGCAGGCAACTAAGAAAAGGGTTGCATCTCAGAGATCAAGCACCCCCTTTGCTAAGTTCCAGAAATGGGCTGGAAGACAACACAGGTGTACTTGGTGTGTGTGTGTGTGTGTGTGTGTGTGTGTGTGAGAGAGAGAGAGAGAGAGAGAGATTGTTTAGCCTCTTCTAATGCAAAGTTCAAACAGAAGACCGGAGTGGCTTTACATAAAGTTGTTTGAGCTGAGCTCCTGGTGGTTCCAGCGGGCTACCAGGAGCACACAGCACAGGCAGAAGGGGTTCAACGATTTATTATACTGTTTTAGGATATCCATTCTTACTATACAGTGGAGTAGGAGGGCTGTGGACCTGAAATCGGTCGTGCATGATCCTGCTGCAGGTCAGTGGCCTGCCTTCTGCCGTTCCCATGTGTCTATAAAAAGAGCAGGCCCCCCCAACGGATGACACGGGGGCTCCTCCCCGCCCTGGTGATTCGCATCGCTTACCTATTCATTCCTATACAGTATTATCAAACAGACTACGTGGACTACGTGACCTACTAAATGTGGTCACCTGTGGCGATTCCCGCCAATGATTCTGCTACAAAATAAGCGAGGAAAGTATACAAAGTACATGCTCCAATCCAAATTGTGATTACAACAACGAGTCAGTGGTTATTGCCTGAGCCCAAAAACTGTTGTAGTTAATTTCTTTGCATTCAACAATTAACAAGGACCCGGTCCAAATAACGTGATAAATAGGAGAACAGATTCAAGTTTTCCTTTTCTTTTTTCTTCTTCTTGCAGCTTCATCTCAGTATTTACAAAGTTACAAGGAGCCAGTGTTGGCTTCAGGCGCAAGGTGTAAACCAGGCGCAACGTTTCGCAGGCCGAAAGGTTCTGTATGCAAGCGCTGTGCCGGCAAAGAAAAGGTGGTTTGCAGAGACAACGTTCAAATGCTTGAGGATGGGGGGGGGGAAGGAGAAGGGGGTTTAAAAAGTTGAAAAGGCCAATATAGAGAACTGTTCAAGTGGGGATAAAAGCCCAACCGCCGCAGGGTGGCTGGTGAAGCCGCCCCCAAGACTCGGGTTCTCTTTTCTCCAGCACCGATCCACGGATGCCACAACCAAGCTGGTGTTGGCCGGCCCTGGCTGTGGATGCCAACTTCTTTGCCAAGCTCTGATAGTAAAAGCCTAATGAGGAATTCTAGAGTGGGTGCCGAGGGGGACGGTGCCCCTCTGCATGCTGCCTCCAGGACGGATGAGAAGCAAGCGCAGCTCTTGTGTGCCGAGGAGAGAGCGATGGGTGCTTTTCCGGCGCGGTGCCTTCAGTCTGACATTGGGGTCGGACAGGCGGGGCCTCTCGTGCTGCAGGAAAGTGGGTACCGTCTGAAGGTGTTCTTGGGAGATTTCCCAGGTGTAAGGTTCCCATCTCTTCTGTTCTCCCCTCAGCCTTGCTATGGCTTAATCGGCGTGCGTCCAACATTGATGTCACCCGTGCTCTCCAACGCCCCTTTGTTCCCAGGGAAGCTGTGGTCCTGAGAGGCCCTTTGGGTGGCTCTTCAGAGTGGAGGTGTTTGCCATGGCACCTGGCAAGCTAGAATGTCCAGAAATAGTCTTTTTTTCCCCCCAATGCTAATTTTTGTTCTAGGGGCAGAGCTGGGCTCTGGGCCGAGCAATCCTGCCCTCAGTCTGTCACAGAAAGAGAAAGAGAGAGAAACGCCACTAGATAAAACGAGAAGGGCCACCGGAGGGGGGGGGGGGACGGGGGGGTACTATAGGGTGGTCTCGCTGCCCATGTCCCGAGGGTGTTTCTCCGTGTCGGTGTCTTCGTAGTCGGATTCCATCTCGATCTTCACCTGGGGCACAGCACAGATGGGGTTCCGGGAGTAATTGAAAGCAGGAGAGGACGGGCAGGAAATCTTGAGGTGAAGGGTAATGCTGGAAGAAAAGCAGAGAAACGGGAGTGAGACGCCACGCGGGACTCCAGAGGCTTGCAGCGGTGGCCTTCCAGCCCGGAGGTGAAGCCCTGCCAACTTGTTCACTCAAGTTCAAAGCAACACCAAAGCTTCTGCATGGCCTCAGGGGTAGCTTCCAAGGATTTCTTGTCCCTGGAAAAATCTGTGTCTCTCCCAGCTGCTGTGAGGATTGATGTTCGGACCAGAAGGGACAAGGCGGTCTGAGGGAGGCAGACGGGATGGTGCCATAGCGCCCCCTGCAGCCATCCTGGGGCTTCAACCCTGCAAGCTCTGGGCCAGCTATGGTGTAGGGCTTCTTGCGGGGGGGGGGGGGCTGTGTAAAGCCTGTGGGATGCACGGATGGGCTATGGCACTTGTCTCTTCAAGGAACTGCTCCTGCCTTCCTGTTTCTGAAAAACACACTCCTCTGAGTGTTTGTCAGGGTAGCTTCCCTCTGGTCTTTTGCCATTAAGATCCACAGTCTGTTCTGGACAGGAGTGGCTGTCTTGTAAAATATAGCAGAAGGGCTTTGTTCCAGGAGAATCCAGAAGCGGGGCCGAGGGGGTGAAGCCCAACGCAACCGGCCTTCTGTTTTCCCAGCGTGACCACCTGGAGTGTGACCACGTGGGACTTCCATTCCCCAGTCAGTGAAAACTGCCACGGCCAATTCAGATCAGAGCAAGGAGCCAAGCCGACACCAGCCTAGGATCCCCCCCCCCCCCCCCCGAGGCAAAGGATTCCCTTCCCTGCCATGAGAAAGAGGAGGTGATGCCAAGGCACCTTCTTGTGGGATTAGAGCAGGAAAATGAGGGCATCATCACCGTACATAAATTGGTATCGTTTCCCCTTTATCTACTCTGTACAAACTTTGCCCCTGCAGTCCGCGTGCAAGCTATAGCGTGGGGCTCGTCCCTAAAAGGCCTCTCCGGGGGGGGGGGGTCGCTTTTCTACAGTGTGATGAGGAGCCCCTGAGGGACACTTGTTGGGTTTGGTGACAAACCCACTTCATCCTAGAGGAGACTCGAGCGCATCTTCCAGCAGTCTGCCTGCAAAAATATCCTGGTGGGCCCATGGTTACTGTGCTTATTTTATATACTGTACTCATTTAAAGTTCTCTGCCGCCTTTCTCCCAATTAAGGCAGCTACAAGTTATTAAAAAGCAAAGCAGCTAAAGGATGACACTGAAAAACAAGCACACGGCAGTATTAAATCAATCAGTTAAAACTGTTGCAAGCACCTTTGAAGCACATTAAAAACGCACACAAAATTTTTAACAAAGCAAAACCTTTCAGCCACCAGGACTGAAACTGCCTAATTCCTTGTTAAAGGCCTGTCTTGAAAAGTGCGGTCTCTTTGCCTGGCCCAAAAGGCAGGACCAGATGGAGGCAGCCAACCTCGCCCACCGAGGGAAGCCTGGAAGCAGCCACCGAGGCGGCCCTTCCCTGGCATCCCCACCGTCCACGTCCAGAAAGGCAGAGGGACCGAGAGAGAAGGGCCCCCCTTGAAGGGCTTAAGAGAGCCGGGGAGGCTCCTGCCGGGAGAGGCGGTCCTTCGCATCGCCTGGACCCAAACCGTAGAGGGCTTTGCAGGTCATCGCCAGCCCTTGGAACTGGAGTCGGAAATGGACCAGCTGATAATCGAGGTCATTCAAGACCCCTTGGAGCTGCGAAGCCACCGGGCACCCCGGCACCTTTTAGCCACCCAAGATAAGAGGAGAAGCTCAGCCTGGCATGGCACGATCTTGAGAAACCAGGGCTGACGGGTTCTAATCACCCTGCTCTTTTCCAGGTCCTCCCAGACTCTCTGCTTTAAGTGATCTGTTCTAGAGAACTTATTTTCCAGGCAGTAACGGCACGCTTACTGGTTGGTAGTTGTCTGAATCTTCTTTCTCGCCCTTTCTGAGGATGGGGATCAACATTTGCCTGCCTCCAGTCTTGCACAGTCATGTGTTGAGGGCAGCCAATCACCATCATCCGCCTTAGCGCCTTTTGGGGGGAGGGCGGAAAGGCGGGGTATAAATTAAATAAATAAATAAATAAATTACACACTAAGCTTATGCAGGAAAACAATAGGCTATTTTCCTTAAAATGCCATTTTAAAGAATTAAGAGGTCTGGCAATGGGTATCTTTTAAAAAGCCCAGCTTTACCAAAGTGTAAAGGTGTCTGAACCTTCTTGCTTCATGCCTTGGAGCGTCAGAAGCCAAGGGACCTTAGAGAGTTATTAGAGACAATCACTCTGGCCATGGAGGTCCCTCCAGTATTTACCTCTCGATTCTTTTCCCAGAAGCTGTGCCATGACTGAGGGCAAGCGAGATGGAGACCCCAAAGCACTTTGTAGGAACCACGATTTTCATTTAGCAACAGTTTATAACAGTCGTAATAACATCCCTGTTCTCAACACTACCTTAGAAACATATCTCTAGCCATGGGATTCTTGGATTTTTTCACAACAACGACAAGAATTCTGCAGGAATTTCCCCGCTTAGAATTCAGGTTGCTTTAGCCCTCAAAATCCCTGATTCTTGGAGCAGTTCAGGATTTTTCTGCCCCTGTTCCTGGCCAAGGCTCTCTCTTTGGAAGCCCGAAGGAGGACCTGGGTGGAGCTTTCCAAGTTGCATGCAAAGTATTAGGGGCTAATGAACAGAGAGGCTACTGTCCCCTAATGCCCTGCAGTTCCCATGGAGCTTGGAAAACTCCGCCCGGGTCCTTCTTCATGCTTTAGCAGCCACTGCTGCAGATTGAGCCTTGGCAAAGCAGAGGTGTACCTATCCTGAAACTCCTTTGAAAGTTGGATTTTTTTTTGGCTAAAGCAACTCGAATTCTAGTGGAGAGAATTCCTGCTGAATAGTTGTAGTGGGAAGGGCAGGGGGAAATCTGAAAATCCCATTCCTGCCCATCTCCTGCTATTCTGAGTACAGTAATTACACCCTTCTGAATGTACTTGCAGTTTTATTTTTGTTTTTGAAAAGATAAATGGGAGGGGGGGGGGTCAATGAAGTGTCTGAGGCCTACCTGCGATCCAGATCTGAACCGTTAGGTGAGGAATCAGAATGCAACGCTCCAGCTGGCGGACCTCTTTCCTGGAAGGAAGCAGAGACCCCCTATGAAACAGTTTCAAGGCACAGCTAAGATATAAAACATAAGTAATAAAAGCAGGGTGGGGGTGGGGGTGGGGTGAGGAGAAGAGGGAGCAAGCGGCAATGCCCAACGAAGAAGAATGGCTTGTTTGCAAAGGCATTCCCCATTCTTTGCCAGGGCACCCTCCGCCTTGCATGGACCAATTTCTTGTGAGGAAGAAGCTCTTGAATGAAAAATAAAACCCACAAGTCCAACTTCCCCCACTTCCCCGCTTTCGGCCCTATTGTTTCTCTGCACCATAGCTTTCTGAAGACAGTGGCTTGGGGACCTCTCGCGGATAGGATGTCCCTCCTTCCCACCCTTCCATATTTTGAGCAGAAGGGCATCTTGGGGGCTGCTGGCTGGGTGGCCAGTGTGAGACCCCCCGGCAGTTCGGCACAGGATGTCCAGGGGCTCCTGCTTCAGGCACACACAGGCATCCACGTACACAGGAGGTCCATCGGGGAGTTCAGTCATGGAAGGCAGGTGGAGGTGAATGAGAATGGAGCTCCCCTCCCTCTGTGGCTGCCACACCCCCCCGGCTCTTCCCCACCTCAATGGATCTTGCACCAATGGCCAAGAGAACTGCGTGGCGCACCTTCTTGAGCCAAGGGGGGGGGGTCCAAGCTATGCCTCTCCCACCCTGCCACTGCCTCAGGTCACAGCCTCCAAGCTCTGCTGCCTCCCACCTTGCTCAGGGCAGGGCTTCCTCTGAGGACTCCACTGAACGGGAGCCTCCGGGCAGGAAAAGAGCAAAGTGTGCATGTCAGATGCCGGCGCTGTACAGAAAACAGGCATCTCCTCCTGAATCATCCCTATGAGGTTCACTTTTGCATGTGTGGATGGGCTTCAGCTCATCTCACGGGGCCTCTGCCTCTTTCTAGAAGGTTGCAAGGGTTGGGTCAGTGAAGGATGCCCTTCAGCCTCCCCCAAAGGCTGCCAACCAGGTATCCTTGCAGGTGAGCGTGGGACACAAGGCGTCTAAGGTGGAGTGGAGACGTGGTGGCGAGAAGGACCAAACCACTTCTCCACCTTGAAGTGCTACCCTTGCTGGCTGAGATCGGTTGGTCCCCGAGACCTGACAATACCTGTACCTGCTGGAAAGCCAGGAGCATACAGGACCTAATGGAAGCTACACAACTTTTAATAATCATTTAAAAAAAGCAAACTGGAAGAATCAAGAAGGAATCATTTCTTTTGAGGCTGGTAGTGTAGAGTGGAAACATCTTCAAAATCCCCAGGGTCTCCACCTGTTTGTGGAATGATGGAGCACCCCTCCTGCAAACATGCCACACTTCACGTCAAGTTATGCATCACCTACAAATTAGTTTGCGGTTTATTAACAAAAGCGGCTGATAACCTGGGCGAGCCCCCCCACGGAGAGGACCTGGTGCCCAAGAACAGACCCCCCCCTCCCACAGTTCCCTGCCAAAGGGTTCCCTCGGTGGAACCATGACGCTCCTCGACCATCCCATTCCAAAGTCTGAAACGGGTTGAGCTGGCTGCTCATTCAACACCCGACAGGACCGAAGCGGGCTACTTACTGGCAAGGCAACGGGCACTGTTTTGGGGTTCAGATGGGAGAAGTTCCATGGGGATTGGTATAACAGAGGGAGTTGGGAACGTGGGCTGAGGGGAAAAGAAGTGGACAAAAAGAGAGAGTGAACACACAGGAATTGGTGGTAAGCGCCACCCTCCGACGGACAGAAAAAGACAGGCCGTTTTAATACGGTTCTGCAGGTTCTATTCTCACCCATTTGTTCACCTGGCCTCAGATTCATACCATATTGCAGGACTGAGAGTTAAGTCAATTATTACCAAGTCATTTCCTTTATTAATTAACACACTTCTGCAAGGGCGAGCTTGAATATCTGAGCCACTTTTTTTTAAAAAAGGAACCCTTCCAATGGGCCAAATTCTTAAGCCATTTGCTTGGTAAGCAGTCCACTGCCAGAGCACAGGTTAAGCAACGCAGCGGTTTATAATGTAGGTAAAGAACTAAAGAGCTCTTTTGGAGAGAGAGTAACACCCACTGGGTGCTACTTCTTAGAGTGCTATACATTTTCAAGACAAAAAGAAATGCTTGATTCCAAATGAGTGAGGGCTATAATTCCTCCTGCACATGGCAGAGAGTAACCATGGTGACATATGGCAATCACTGGAGACTTCAGGGTTTTGAACCTGAACCGACCCACGTGCTTTGTCCCCAAACAACACAACATAACGAACATTGCAGGATGATGCTGTTTTCACAAACAAGGGAACACCAGATGGACGGACGGATGGATGGATGGGAAGAGAACCAGGTTCTGCCCACAGGCAAGAGTATCTGGCGATTTCTGGTGGGGATGCTTCCTTAACAATGGCTGCCTGGTCTCTCTGGCTGCTGTCCTTCCCCTGCATCTACTCCACCCCCACAGTGTCTTCTGTGGAACCAATTCCCCCCCCCCCCGCATGGGATGCCAGGCATGCCAAAGCCCCATCTATGCAGCAAGTCGGTCTGTCTCCTGACACACAGACCAGCCGAAAGGGCCCTTCTTGCAACGCAGGCTGGTGGGCACCTAACGGACTGTTTTTCTGGGGCGAAAAGTCCCAAGGAGCCAAGAAAGTGGGGTGGCATTTTTCACGTTGCCACTCCCTGGACCCGAGAGGCCATTTTTGCTCAAGAGAGTGTCTTGCTTTCCAGAAAGCTGGGGAAAGCCCCCTGCAAGCAGGGTTTGGGCTCAACCTCACTCCAGCTTTGGGGCGTAGACTTGAAAGTATCTCAGCTACCTATCACTCTGCTCCCCCCCCCCAAAAAAAAAGGAAAGGAGGTAGGTGCCCCTGAGGCTGGGAAGCAGAGGCCCGTTCCTGGGTGTCTGACCGTGTGGCCAGCGAGGGGCCCCCGTCCTCCGGCCAGGCCAGCACTGCCCCGAAGCGCCACGGACCCACCTCGTCACTGCTGTCTTCCTCCCCCTTGGTGCCTTTCTTCCGCTTCTTCTTCTTCTTGTCCTCCTCCTTCTTCTTGTCCTTTTCAGGGATGATGTTGTCAATCCACGCTAGATCGTGTTGGGAAAAGACAAAGTCCAGCAGCTTCCGGACTAAAATCAAGGCTAAAATCTGACAGTGGAGGAGGAGGAGGTAGAAGAAAGGAAGAGAAAGGAGAGAGGAAGAGAAGAAGCTGTCAGCCCACATCATCCACAGGTCTGCTGCATCACAGACCGCTCAGCCTGCAACCTCCAAATATCAGTTTGGGGAAAAGGGTCACCGGGGCTCTACAGCGGATGCCCCCCAACCTCACCCCAAATGCCACGAAGGAGGCCAACTGGCTGCTGGTTGCAAGGAGGGTTTGCCTTGTACAAGAAGGGAGCCACTCAGTTACAATAGGGCCCCCATATCTGCAGGGGATCAGTTCCAAGCCCCCCATGGACGCTGAAAATGTGGATTATAGCAAACCTTAATTTAAATAGCAGAGACTACACATAGCATGGTCCCTGGCTCCCTCCAGTGGCCTGTTCTGGGAACCTCACAGTTGTATTTCTCAAATTTTTCTTTTAATATTTTTAATATTTCCAGACCATGGATAAACGAATCAGTGGATACTGATACCGTTGAGATGATGGTCCTACTGTTTGTGGCAGATGTAGGTTGCTGTAGAAACAGGACGAAGACAAGCAGCTCTTGTGTGCATCCAAACTGGAAAAAGGAATATGCTGGCGGCCGTTGGCCAGAATCCGCAGAACCTCCCAGGTATCCACAGTTCTTGTGATGGGTGGAAGGAACGGGGAGACAGGCTTTTCGCTCTAGCATGTGACTTTACAAGTCGAAACCACACAGTGGGCTGAGTGTGAGGTTGGCACCTTCTGTCTTTTGAGATGAAACCATTTTTCTTACGAGGTGTGGGACAGCGCAACATCCTCCAGATTTTCAGCCTCCCATCCCAGAGCAAGTACAAAATCAGGCTCCCCTCATCATCTCCCGCTTTCATCTTTCAAGATGGCAGCTCTTCTTACTTTATGTAAGAGCAAACCCACCCTAAAGAGAATGGATTTTGAACCGCGGGGCTGGGGGTGAGAAGGACCTGCCACAGTTCTCTCAGAGTCACCTACCATCACGGGGAAAATGATGGCCGCCACTGTGGACTTCAGGATCCAGAGTACCGCCAGGCAGACGATCTGGACCAGGGTGAACAAGTGGATCCGCCGCAGGGGGACGTGCCGGAGGTAGACATAATCGGGCTGGTGCTTGGCTGGCATCAGAAAGAGCTTGCAGCGGTCCCAAAACTGTTGGGGGGGGGGAACAAGCAAGGCATTAAGGCCGGTCCTGGGGTTGTGGGCATGCCTGTCGGCGTGTGTGGGTCACTTCCATGGGGCCCCAGGGCCCTTCTGGTATCCTTTCGGCCTGCCCCCCTGAAGCTCTCTAGGCCAAAATGCAGGTGTGGGTGAAAAGATGTCATTTCTTCTCTGCTGTGGGATGCCTCCTGGGTCTTATCCTGAAAAGGGGCACTGGGTCCTCAAAGCACCCACGAGCCAACAAGCCCAAACTAAGAGTTGATTTAGTGAATCGAGGGTCCCTTTCCCCCACTTGGACAGGGCTGGGGGGACCTGGGGCAGAAGTCCCCCAGACTCTCTGGAGCTGGACCCACAGTCAGCACCCCAGGCGCTGGCCTCCTCCACACTGTGCTAAGAAGCTGCAAGGGAAGGATTCCCTGCCCGTGAGGGACATTCTTGAGTTTTTAAATCAGAGAACATTTTCCGCATGGAAAATTGGCTGTGTGCCTTTTTTTTCCTCCTCTGCTTTGCAGTAAGTCTCACACACCGCTCAAAAGTTTCCCTTCTTCTGAGGATGCCACAACCCCCCCTCCCCCCAGTTCTCGCTCACACCATTCCACCTGGCCATCCGAGTACAGGGTGGTGAGCAAGCCAAGGAGGAGGCAAGAGGACAAAAAAACAGAATCCAGCTGGTGTTTGTGTATGGTTTGTGCCCCTCCCCGCAGCTAATGCCAGCCCATTGACAAGGGGCCAGGGGGCATCAGGAATCCACCATCCAGCGTACGATGAGCTGTGAAGTTGAGAGGTACCCCAACACCTTGTCCGATCATCTCAGCGAGCCCCCCCCCCCCCGGGTTGTGGCAGGATTCTAGCCACAAATCTAGATATGGTTTTAATTGTAAGCCGCCTTGGGTCCCCTATGGGGAGAAAGGGGGCATAGAAATGTATTTATGTATTTAAGCAAGCAAGCCATATAATGCCCTACTAGTGCAATGCACTATTCTGGGTGGCTGAGAAACTATCAAGCAATAATATAATTAAGTAAAATAAACAGAATTTAAAAAATATCAGTGCAAAGTTGGGAGAAAAGTTATTGTCCTGACCTGAATGCCATTGAGGGAGGCCACACCCATGTAAAGAAAGACGCCGTACAGAACTGGCATTGGGATATACTACAGAGAGAGAAACAGAACAGGCAGCTGAAGACATATTGTACAACATATATATTGTATTATTGTTGTGACTTTTATTATTTTAGATTTTTAACAGCGTGTGCATCAGCCAGAGAACTTTGGTTTGCAAAAGGCTTAAAAGTGCATTCCACAAATAGAATAATAAACAAGCATGAGTAACATGCTTTCTTGTGAGTAAAAGGTAAAGGTTTAAACCTGGCGTGGTGGTTATTTCTAGGTAAACAAACACTCATGGCATGGCACTGGAGTTAGGCTGATGCAGATGCTTAAAGCTGCAACTCAAATTTCAGGATTCCACCTATGAACCATTAAAGCAAATGATGATAAGAAACAATTTCGTGAAAAGAGGAGGCTTTACCTTCAGAATTGGAGCCAGGAAGACGGAAATCCCAGTCAGGACAAACACAATTATCCCCGTGATTCTTTGCTCCCTGTCAAAGAACAAAAGACAAGGGAAGGAAGCCCACACTCAGAAGCAGCTCCTGAGTTGTTCCCCACGATTTGCAGAACAATTTTGCCATTCTTGCCCAGAAGGAAAAGGCCAGGTGAGTCCTGGGAGGTGAGGCCAATGGACTGGAAGACACACCTTCTTACCTACACCCAGTTCAAACGAGGGGGAGAGGCTTCGAAGGGGGACAGGCTTCGAAGGGGACCCTCACCTGACTCCCAGGAACTGAGGCTGCTCTCCTGGAGCGCTGGTCTCCGTCTCCATCTTCAAGCTGTCAATGTGGGCGATGGAAATGACCGTGGCGGCTACGTACCACGGCAGCCCCATGAACGAGCACACGGCCATGAGGATGCCCACCCAAAACAAGTCCAGGTGGTAGCCAGCACTTTTCTGAAATGCAAGCGCACGCCGGTTAGACGCGGGGAGAGGGCATCCTGCCCACTGGGACCAAATCGGCCAAGCTGTACCAGGAACCTTAACACCAGGGCGGACGAGCACTTCGGAAGCGGATCACTGGTGAACCCAGATACGTATGTCTGTCCGCTGGAATGGGGTCTACGGAATGGATGTCACTGTGTGAACTAAAGGTGCTATTCTGTCTCGGAAAAACACTGCATCGGTTTTTCTGAACTGAAAACTGGAGGAATGAAAAATTAATACCAAAGGGCATTTATGCAGGTGAACAAAAGGTATTCTCTGGACTCCTGGCCCTTTTGGCCGTTGGGGCTCAGGAGAGCGTTGCCTTCCTTTCCCTCCTCTCCTCATCCCAGTCTCTTCATCCCCAGTTGGTTAACAGTCAGGTGGGAGGAAAGGAAAACCATACCCGCAGTTTGTGCTCCTTTCTGTTCACAATGACGGCCGTGATCTGCTGGTCCATGAAGATCAGGATGGTGACCAAGAGAGCAGGGAGGGCGCTGGCCAAGTAGATCCACCAGGGATTCTTTCCAAAGGGGAAGACAAACCAGCCTCGATCAAGGCGAGTGGGCTGGGAACACAGTTGGGAGACAGGAGGTCATTTTCATCCCCAAAAAAGGCAGGGCCGTGGGCTCCCTTGAGAGGCTGCTGCACCCCTGGCGGGACCTTTCGAGGGCACTTGCCAAGAGGCCAAGCCTCTCCCTGCTCTCCCTGCTCTCTCTCTCTCTCTCTCTCTGCCTGAGGGAGAGCCAGGAGGGCGCCCTCGGCTGATGGGTTATCTTTAGGGTTCTACAGGATTTTATTTCTAGTCCAGGAGAGGAGCTCACGGAAGAGAGAAAATGAACCCACACTGCCTGCAGAGGAAATATCCCGGGCACCTGCTTGTCCCAGTCGAGAAGGCAGTTTCTCTCCAAGACCCAGTTTTTGCCACCCTTAAGTGCTACACCCCCCCCAAAAAAAGAGAGCCGGAAGAACCCCTTGTAAAAGGCTGGAAAGGGGCCCCGCTTGTGACTCTGGATATCTGACGTCTCCTCAACCTAGAAACACCCCCCGTTTGCAGCACAGACAGCTTGAGGGACTCGTGCAACGGACATGCCAGCAGTGGAGAGTGAGGTGGCCTGGGCAGACCTTACCTATGTCCCGAGATGCACTATCCTAAAAGCGGCCAGAATCCTCTGGCTTGCACACAAGGGCATGAAGGGCTCGGGTGGGAATCCCAACGGCAAGTGGCTGCCAGTTAACGAGTCCCTTCCTGGATTCCTCACCGCACGACAAGCAGTGACTCCTCATTTGTGGTTTTTTAAAAAAAAAATATACTGTGTTTCTCTCAAAAAATGCATTATGGCTTATTTTCAGAGGGATGTTTTATTTTGTTCATGTACAACCATCTAACATTGATTCAAAGACAGTCCTGTCATCTTCTTCTGGCTGCTGCACAAGGGTGAAGGGCAGGCTTTCACTTCACTGGGGCTTATATTTGGGGTCAGGCTTATATTACGAGCATCTTGAAAAATCATACTATTTTCAGGTTAGGTCTTATTTTCAGGGAAACAGGGTACCTGTTTATTGTTTTTTAAGCATTGTAACAATTTATTATTTAGCTATTAACTTGTTTTATTTTAATACTATAAGTCATCTCAGATCCAATAGGAAAAGGGCTGCGTATAAATATTTTAAACAAATAATAACTAATAATGCAACAAACTCTTTAGGGATTATTTAGTGCCAGCCGTAGAGTCGCAAACCAGCAGTGTGTCCCCCTTTCTTTCCTGAGCCGGCATTCACATGCTCCAAATTATGACTCAGCTGCCACTTCCTTTTGGGCGGTGCCAGGAGGGGGAATCCATGAGGGCAGAAGGAAATAGCTGCCCTCCAGAGTCCAGCCCACCACCTCAGGCAGAAAGGGAAGGTGGTTTCGAGGGGTGGGTGAGGGCAGCCTGAAAAGACACAAACTGAGGGCACCCTGAGAGGAGGGGAGTGACCTGACCTAGACCTGAAGGATCAATCCTACAGGGTCTTGGCTGCAGAAGCGCCAGCACTTTGCAGGGTGGCCTGCTGGCATCACTTTTCACTGCTGGGACTGAGGCACCGATCCTGGCAGGCATTAGCAAGAGGGATTCTGGCCACAGAAAGGCAAGGAGGAGGGAAAGGCAAAAGCTACTCAATGGCTCATTATGTTCCCAACACACCAGGTTGAGGGGTGGGTGGGGGCAGTGCCGCCTGCGGGCTATTGTGTGGGGGGTCGGGGTGCCTTGGCCGCTGGTCCCCTTTCCCCCTGCGATGGGAGCCATGCATTTATTTTACCTTGAAGTCAGTAGGCACTTGCAATTTGGGCGTATTCAGTCCAAAGAGAATATCAAGACCCACAAACATGAGTATGGACATGAAGATAGAGAAGTCACTAATAAGTTTACGAAGCTGGAGAGGAAGAAAGAGAAGACACACACACACAAAGCAGAGAGAAAGAAGAAAGCCACATTTCAGAGCATTCCTCAAGAGAACCGGAGGGGGGGGGACCCTTTGCTTAAGAAAATGGCTTGGAACCTCATCCCATTCAAATATAGATTGGCTATTTACCGACAGCCATTTTTAAAATCAGAGATGACCCAGAGATTGGGGAAGTGAGTGTTTCCAAGACCAAGGGTTTGGAATTCGGATCCAGCTTCCCGCAAGGGCCGGAGGGTTCCTCTGGAGGAGGAGTCCTGAAGCAAGAGTCTCTCCCTGCAGTTGCTGGAGAGCCAAACACCCCAAACGTGGAGCTTCTGTGGACCCTCGTGTCTCATGCCCGGGGGAGAAGGAGCCTTCTTCTTAACAGATCTGTGCCATGCCTTTTAGAGCCCGTTTAAAATTTAGAGCTCCACTCGCCACATCCATACGTGAATGACACGTTCCTTCCTTTTGCCCAGCTTAAAAATATTGCCCCGATTCTTGCAAGAGCTTGCAGCTTTCTCAGGCTCTGGTTTTCAGGCTGGGACGGTTGGGAATCCAGGGGGAGTCCAAGACCTCCAGAAAACTCACTACCTCATCTCTGTGCTTCCAGAAGGATCCCTTCCAGCAAGGCCAACAGGGCAGGCCGAAGCTGGCCACTTTCCTTGGTTCGTCTTGTGCCTGCCCGCTTGCCTGCCAGTAAAGGAACAGGCTGTGACCCGAGTCATTACTGTGTGGTGACTTTGCTATTCCCAAAACCTTACCCCCAACTTGGGGAGGTTTTGCTGGTGCTGAGGATCCCTCTCATGGGGGCTTCTGAGGGCCCTGTGGGGCCAGTCCTTGTTGCTGTAACACATAACTACTCACAAGAACTTGGTGCATAGCCTGAAGAAGACCAACTATCATTGAAAGCTTGCTGTCTGCTGTTTGCTTGACTTTTTTAAAGCAGTCTAATAAAGTGATCACCTGCTCCTGCATTTTTATTATTTTGGAGACCACATGGCTTATTTCTGATTTTTGCTGAACATTTTTAAAAAGTGTGTTGGGATCTGGCGTAGGTCCATGAAACACGGGGAACCGTCCTCCCAGTCTGATGCAGACTTTTGTCTGTGAGTTGCAGGGTTGGCCCCTCCAGGGTCTTGGAAGGACTGCGGACCCCGAGGCACACCTCTCAGCTTGCACCCTGATCGGCCTGTGAATCCCTTCTCTCTGGATGATCAGTGGCTGCTCACACCACTAGACCTCCCGGCCAGCTCTGCCCAAAACAGTCCATGATAGAAGTGACGGAAAGATGCAGGTAAAGGAAGGGGACAGAGGAACACGAGGAGGCAAGCGTGGGTCAGAAAGCTCCACACGGGCATCCAGACCTTAATAATACTGGGCACATGCAACTTGGGAGTATCCAGTCCGAAACAGGCATCGATTCCACAGAAGAACAGGATGGAGAAGACAATGGAAAAATCAGCAATCAGGGCCCTGACCTACAAGTAGACGGCACGGGGAGGAAGACGTAAGTTAAGGGGGGTGGGTGAATACAGTCGGATCGACTCGGTTGCTTTCCACCCCACAGGAAGGCAGGGTCACCCCAGAAGGGGGTCCTTTGGTTTCACAGGCCCTGGGAGTGAAAGCCTCTGGAGGTTACTCTTACCTTTGTTGGGAAGTAGCGGCTGAATTTGAACTTTTTCAGAGTCACAGTCATGGAGTAAGTCCCAAAGAACAGAATGAAAGACATGAGGGCCAAGTCAGGGACAAATTTGCAGGATTTGCCCACCAGGGTCCCTCCGTACTTGAGGCACTCCTTCTTGCTCAGCTGGGTCCAGTCCAGAGCTGTGACGTTAATAGGATTGTACTTGGAGGGGAGAAAGAAATAACCAGAAACTTATTAGGACCCCAAGCGGTAAAACCAACCAACCAGCTCAAACCACCCACGCAAGCATCGAAATCGTAAAGGCAGCTGATACATGAGGGCTGACAATTTGCCAGCTCAGTTTGTGCAAAAAACAAATGGCCACTGGGTGGCAACCGTGGTCCAGATTCAAGTGGGCGATCATCTCAAGGGCACACTCACAGACAGACCCAATTGTCCTTGAATCATCCCACTTCGGTCTATGAAGCCAAGGGAGGACGGCAGGCAACTTGCAGATGCCGGACTCTGCACAGCATTGCCCCCTCGCATGCCAATCTCCCTGGGGTGATAATAGGCACGGTTGGCTAACGTGACTGCCGAGAAGTAGAGTCAAGGGAGTTCCCTCCCAACTCCCCGCCCGTCTTCTCCGAAGACCCCCCTTTGGCTTTGCTTCAGCTGAACCGCTTTTGACAAATCACGGGTGCTTTTCCATATTGCAGCCGCACCTGGCCTCTGGCACGAAGGTGCTTCCACTCCCCCCTGGCTTGGCTTTGAACTGCTTCTTCCACCTTTTCCTTTAGCTCAGAAACCCCAGTGAAGAAAGAAAGGCTGGTCTCTGGCTGAGGGCCTTCTGTCGGCCCCCTAGGGTAAAATCCACCTTCGGAGCCCCCCCAAGTTCTCAGCCAGTTGGGTGTTCCTTATAACAAGGGCGGCTCACAACCCTTGGTGATGCGCAGGCCAAGGGGGCGCGGGCGGGGCAGTCCTATGGGCAATGGAAAGCCAGCCGCTCGCCAGCCAGAGGTTCTCGCTGCTTCTGGATCTGTCCCCTTCCTTGCCAGGATGCCACAGCCCAACTCCCCAGCAAGTCTAACGGAGGCTCCCCGTGAAACGTATCTGTTTGTCTTTAAGATGGCACCAGATTGCCAGTTATCTTCTCGTGTTGCTCTTGCTGCACCATCAGAAGGAACTGATGGTGACTACTTCAGTGCAAACACCCTCACATTTAATAGCACCCAACCGAGCAGAAGATGGCTTTCTTGTGTCGGTTCAGCAGACTTCCACACCGGGGGGGGGCACTTCCATGAGCAGGCTGGTTTTCGTCTGGCAGGTCCGGGCTGATCTCAAAGTTATATGTTGGGCTTGTGGTGGAAAAAACTTTGCTATGAAAGCAAAGGCTTGAAAATGGGAGGGAGGGGGGTTTCCTACCCAAAGCAGCCCCAATCCCCAACGAGTTGATCTGTGTTGCCTAAAGCACTCTTGGGACCTGTCAGGCAGAATAAACTGATACAGATAAATATACAAGCATTGGGTTCTTTAAATACTGTTTGAGTCCTGGAAAGGTGGAGACAGACAGGCAAAGGAACCAGCTACTTACCAGAGAAATGTTAGTGTTGTTCGGTGCCAGTAGAACTGAAGCATTGAACAAGGTTGTATTCACTGCAGAAAAGGAGTCAGTTAAGATTTTTTTAAAAAAATATATGGAGAAAAAGCCATATTCCAGATATGAAACCTTTCTTAAAAGCCACGGTTATTTCCACTGGCTTGTGAAACATTTAGAAAAATGGGCGCTACAAGGACCAGAATCCACATTCAGCTACAAAGGCCAAAAGGGAGCCATCCTCTCCCTTGAGTTTTCACCACGATTTGCATCACCACAGCGCACACCATTCGGAAAGGTCTGCTAACTCTTGGCTGACCCCGAGATCCTTAGAGTGCCAGGAAGACCAGGAAGGTATGAAAATGGCCCCCTTCGTCTAGCGGGTTCGCAAGGGAGGGCCTGCCTGTGCGGAAGCTGGAGAACAGAGCCCTGGTTCTAACTCCAGCAGAGACTTCTCCCTAATTCAAAAGAATGCGTGGCCCTCCTCTCTCCGGTCTCTCCCAGGGGCTGGCGTCAAAATGATCTTTGCAGGAAACTCAAAAGAATTCCTCTAACGGAACCGTGACAAGACTCACGGACTGCGACCGAGCCCCCCCCCCCGAGACTCTGAGGCCGAGTAAGGACATCTCCGCTTCAGATCACACGGCACAATGAGGACTACCACTTGCTCAGCCCACCTCACGAAAGAACTGCTGCCCTCCTTTTTTTCCAGACATCCTGGCGGCCAACAAAAGTCAGGTATAACAACGCAACAGTACAAAGACACAGTACAGAGCCATTCACAACCGAAAAGATGGGCTGGTGCTGCCGTGGCCACAGCCTCTGGCGAGGGGTGTGGAGTGAAACACGCAAGCCTCCCCTCAGCCGGAAAGCTCGCAGGACCATCTCCGGCCAGGCGGGACTTCTCAGTGACCTACCTCAGAGGGCTGTCATGAGAACGCGTGAAGTGGGGGTGAGGACTGGGGTTGTCGAGGAAGTGAACTACGTGGCCAAGCTCCATGGAATCCACACCCTGTTAAAACACACACATTCCGCGCGGCCCTCCCGTTGCCCCTCGTTCTTCACAAGATTACTCGAAATCGCAGCACTTCCAGTTCAGGAGACGGCAGTTCAAAACCCCACGAAGACACCCACCTGGTCGAGAGGTGCTCGTCAGCGGGCCGCAACACGTTCCCCCTTCCCAGGAAGAAATGGCCCACAGGCTCCCTCGCAGTCAGGGCTGGCCATCGGCATGCTTTCTAATGACGATGATGATGTTTTTAAAATGTGGGCTTGTATTAAGCTTACTGTAGTTGTTTTCTTCGAAAACATTCTCAAGCTTCGAAATGATTGGCCAAGAACCTCCATCGCTTTGTGGATAAAAGA
Source organism: Pogona vitticeps (assembly GCF_051106095.1). Taxonomy (NCBI): domain Eukaryota; kingdom Metazoa; phylum Chordata; class Lepidosauria; order Squamata; family Agamidae; genus Pogona; species Pogona vitticeps. The sequence goes on from NC_135790.1 coordinate 814,105, forward strand.
AGGCAAAGCGCGCCACACAGGCCACACACCGTCTGTCTGTGCTCAGGGTTTCTTCTCTAGCTGTTTTTTTTCTTCCCCAGCCCCCTTGAGTTCCCCCTGCAAGGAAGAGAACCCTCGCCTGACCCCTTCCTTCCCGCCTTTTCCATGAAGACTGCCATCAGGTTGCTTTCTGGCCAAAATACAGAGATGCACTAAAAGCAGGACTGAATACGATCAGTGAAAGATCCTGGTCCTTGTCACACCACTCCAGAATTTTACTGCAGAAGATCTCAAAAGATGTGCTTTTGCAAATACTGTAGTAGCTTTGATTTACAGACATTGGCCCAACGTCTTGTTACTTAAGATACGCCTGCAGAATCTACTGTGGCCTCTTGCTGTTAATTCATGAGTTTCCACTTGGATTTTCCCATGTGCCCTGAGCTGGCAGGTGCCCCAAAAGCCAATCAGAGATTTGTGAAACGACAGCAAGAACCTACTGTGAGACACACCGTCTGCCTTCTGCAGGCATAGCTGCACAACAGAGTTTTAGTGTGCCTGCTCAAGAAAACACTTGAAGTCAGGCAAAACGATGCTGCTTGGTTGCCTCTGACATTCTTCCCTTAATTCAGGGTATAAATTAATCGCCAGCCTTGCAAAATATACAGGCTTCCTGGTGGTGCTGATTTCCGACTGGCTAAGGGAGTTGTGAACTCCAAATGAGGAAGGAAGCAGCATCTCCTTTGTTGAGAGCCCTTGCGTTGCCTCTAAACAGGGTATGGCACATTTCATGGCTGGACAGGCATCCAGTGGCTACTCTGGGTGCCTCCAGATCACCCGGCTGTCTGCACAAACTTTGGTCATTTCCACTGAAAACATTTCAGGAGGTCCACCTGGCCTTGGCCATGTCTTCCTTACCTTGCTTCTCTTGCAGCATCACACACCCAGTGAAGAGATCGGAAATCTCAAAAGCTTGCACATGTCTCTCTGCACACTTGTTTAGTCCAATAAAGGTATCACCCCAGTCTGGAATCTAGAACCTGATTTAGGCCCACTGAGGTACCTCCGCTCATTAATGTTCTAAAAGGCCACAACGGATGAGCGTGTAAGGGGTGCCGTAGGTGCTCCAACCCACTCTTTTCAGGAGGACTTACCAGGACACACTGTAGCTAAGGAGGAGAAAGCAAAGCAAAAAAGCAAAGCGTGCTGCTTATATACCGCCCCATAGCGCTTCAAGCACTCTCTGGGCAGTTTACAAGTTGATTTTGCAGGCTACACATTGCTCGCCCAGCAAGCTGGGTACTTATTTTACCAACCTTGGAAGGATAGAAGGCTGAGTCAACCTTGAGTCGGTTACCTGGGATTGAACCCCAGGTTGTGAGCAGAGCTGCAGTACAGCGGTTTAACCACTGCGCCACGAGGCTCCCCATGCCTTCCCATTCTCTCTAGGTGGCTTGCAGTTAGCCTCGTCTCAGCAGTTTGATGCCTCTGGCTTTAGCCAGGCCCAAGACTGTAGACCCTGGTCAGTCCTGACCACCCACCAGGCAGCTTAACATGCCCGTTATTATCTCCAGGTTGCCGTGCTAAGACCATGCAGTAGCCCCCTCCCTCCTCCAACTCCTTCTCTCGGAAACTATAAATCCTGAAGTTTTCCTTCTTTCCAGGGTGGTGGGATGATACCAATGGCAAAGGGAAAACTGTACCGGCAACATGAGGCTTACCAGCCCAAATGAGGCTGCAACGGGGTGGCTGCAAGGGTGTGCAGCCGATTACACCGCAAACGGTCACTCTGACAGGAGCAATCTCCTTCTGCTAGGAAACCACTCCAGCCTGGACTGGGGTCCGGCTGGAGCACATGTCCCCCACGGGGCATGTGATTGCCAAAAAGAGACCACACTGGACCGCTCCACAAGCCATCCAAAGGGCCATCGGTTTCCCTGTCTGATCACACCCTAGGCCCCCATGTGGAAGGTTTTATGCATGACTTTTTATTTGAGTGCCATTCAGGCATCGCCTGGCGCACGGCATTCTGTCAGCCACTCTGAAGAGGAAAAATGTCTTCTAAGAACTTTTCCAGTGAGGGACAACGTTAAAAAACAATAATAATGAAGGAGAAGTGATTGCTGGGTTAGAATCGCAGGTTGTGTTGTCTCGTTGCTACTGAACCGACAGACCCCAGCTAGGAAAAAGGGGAAGCAGCTCGGAAACACCCCGGAGACTTTTCATGCCTTTACTCTGAGACTTCTTTTCAGCTATGTTTCTCTCTACAAGGATCAGGTGTTTTTTCCCCCCTAGGCCGAGCCATACTTTGTGCCTTCTATTAATTTCAAAAATGATTGTTGAGTTACCCAACTTAAATAATGCATAACACTGGCTGTGTTTTTTAAGTTGCTGTGTTTTTTAAAAAAAAGTTTTAAAAGGGCCATTAAGCACTTTAGGTAGGCTTTGCAGACCTTAGTAGAGACACCAAGAAAAAAAAAAAGTAAGAGTATCAAATATTAAATAATTTTAATATTTATAAAATGATACTCACTTGAGATTGAAAGCAGCCAAATAGATGTGAGCAGCAGAGACAAATATGGTACAAATCAGTTACAGTAATAATTTAAAAAAAAACATAACTAGTAAAAATAATAATAAAAATACTAAGAGGACCAAGAGGAGATTATAACATGCACTCTCAACATATATAAAAAAGGAGAGGTACGCTTGAACTGAACATCATTTTGGAGCAGAAGCATAAAAAGACCCATATTCAGTGGCTCTCCCCAGCCAGCCTGCTTCTGTCCAAAGGAAGCTGAGATAGCCGTGGATCGTCTAGCCAAGCAAGGGCGGGATCAATGGTGGGAAGAGACCCCAGCCCCTTTCTTTTAGTGGGGAGCTATTGGCCAGAATGCCATACTTGGAAAAAACTAGTTACAAGTAATTTCGTGACCTGTAGCTAGTCTGGGCAGGGAGGATGATGCAGGATTTCAATTTGTTTGGTTCCATCTGCCCCTGGTGGTGAGGATTCGCATTCTCTGCTCACACATTTTGCACAAATACATATAAGTAAGGAAATGGCCAGCTTTGACTAGGCAACACATGTGGCAGGTTGCATTTCGCACACCATATTTGGACTGCCCTCCCCGGGAACACTCACTGAGCGACAAACTTTTGTGTTTCTCTGTCCACCCTGCCAGGGGCTTCCATTCTTGTTCACTGCTTGAGATAGCCTTTGCTAGCTTCTGCGACTACTTCTCATCTCCTGCTTTGATTGTGAGATGCGGTTGTGCTGTTTAACTCTTTTAATTGTTGGCTGCCCTTCAGATTTCAGCTCGAAGGCAACTCAAGGGGACCAAATAAATAATTAGCCCAGACAGAGAGGGCCACACCGTGGCTGCAGGGGGTGTGGAGCAGTGCAAGAGAGAAGCATCCAGTTTTATTGTTCCCAATGATCCTCTGGTTGTGTTATACTCAAAATGCCTCTTCTTTGCAACAATGTTATGAAACACCTCACAAAATGGTAAAAAGAAATTCCACCCAAATGCGAATATTGTTCCTGAAGACATAAATTAGATCCACAGAAAATCTACCCATTCTGGGGGAGGATCAGAAAAACAGGCGAAGCTCTCCTAAGCTTTATGGGCAGGAAAGATTAAGGTGCTCCAGCATTTCAATGGTCGTAACTGTTTGATATCACTATTTGAAAATTCTCCCATGGAATCACAGCCAGCAGGTAGGATTCACTGGGATATCCTGCTGCTCAAGCCTTGTCTGAGATGCCGGGCAGACTCCCTAGCCTTCCACTCGGGCTTCGGTGGGCCTGAAACCAAACACACTCCTCAAGCACGCGAGTCAGAGAAGAAAGAGTCACTGGCCCACACGGATGCTTGACTTTGTTTTCTTTGCTGGAAAGGAAGTTCAAATGAAGTTGTCTTCTCTTTCCGAGTAATTCAGACAGAACCAACAGTACATCCAGACAGACATAGCCGTTAAGATTATATCTGAAACCCAGCACCAAAGAAACACAACCACCTGCATTCTGAAGAACCGGTAAGTAATAAAGAGGGGAAACTTGCTGTGAAATCTCCAGGCAGCTGAGATCCTCAGGATGCGGGATTCTTTACACCCTACTACAACCCCTGCCTATGGAGAGGCACAGAAGGAAAAGGGACTCACAGGACCCAGCAATAAGTTAGGTCGTTTGCACGCATGAGTGCAAAATGGCCTCCAAGCTTCTTGTTGAGAATGGAGACTCCATTTTCGAAGGCCAGGAACTTCACTGCAAATGCATCGCTTCCTCAGCTATGGAGGCTATACAAGGGGGCTCAAGGGATCCTGTCGCCTGAAGCAGACTCCACCCAGGGTCTCCCTGTGAGGGCGGGGGCTACTGGTGGTGCTGGTGGAAAAGCAACTAATATGCTCTGGGTTATGCCTGAACTTTACTTTTGGTGCTGTTCAAATTGCTAAACCTGTCTGGTGGAGACAGTTCAGCACCCCGGAGAGCTCCTGTCCCACCTCTCTCGTCCTGCTGCTTTTTCACCCTCCCAGAGGCCAAGAGAGCTTCAGGGTGGGAGCCGAGGGGCCAGCAGCCAGCCAAACCCCTTTCTTCCCCAGCACGTTTATAATTCTTAGGTGCAAGATGTACTTTCATAATGGCTGGGGAAGCTCGTGGGGGAAACCCCAGGTCCCTGTTCCTGAAGCCACAGGGATAAAAACACTGAATGGCGTCAGTAACCTTATTCTGCCTTCCCACATAAATGGTGCCAGCTATCAATGGGGTTAAGGATTTCTCAAAGTTCTAGTTAGTCATGTGGCAACAGAGTCATGTTGTTTGCCATCCAGAGTAGACTATCTGTCTAGATGGGTGGGGTATAAATCTAATAAAATAAATAAAATAAGTCAGAACTGACTTCTAGGGCCCCCCAACAGAATTTTCAAGGTAAGTGAGATATTAAAGGAGTGGCTTTATGAGTTCCACTCCTCCAGGGAGCTTCCATGGCCAAGCGGGGATTTGAACCCTGGCCTGCAGAGTCCCGCGTCCATCACTCTGTCCAACACCACATGGGTTACCCTCTCAAAGTTCTACTGGGACAAAATACCGAAAACACGGCCGCTGGCAGTAGAGTCACTAGGGCAAACGGAGGTTGCCATGTTTCCCCAGGGCTTCTGCTCTAAAGTGAAGGCCGGCGCTGGGGGCCTCTGACCACCGCCAGGGGGCAAGCCTTTCGGGAATCACAGTCAGCCTTTGGCGACTGTAAACCGACACCCGGCGGCCCCTTCCTTCTTCGCCTGCCTTCCCAGCCCCCTCCCCGGACTTAACTTTCTTCTCAGACAGGCATCTATTTCCCCCTTTTTTTTGGAACAGGCTGATTTGTGGCTTGAAAAAATTTATATTCCTCTTCTACTAAGATGGCCCTGGAGTGGCCCTGTCACATTAGTCTAGCAACATTTCTTTGTGTTTTGATCATTTTCTATTGTCCCATCACCCCCCCTTTTTAAAAGGCAACAATTCTCTCTTTGCCTTACATAGACTTAATTTTTACCAACATTCCTCTTTCTCTGCTCGTTCTACATTCAAATGCTATTTACGTCACCACACAACAACATTTCTAGGGGACTTGAACCCATTTTATTCAGTGCAAGCTTCCTTTCCCAATGTATTGGGCCTGCTTGATTCCTGGATTCACACTGGACTTTTCTCCGCAAAAAGACCCTGGCAGCACTCGCATTATTAGGTGGCAGCAGAAGCTTCTTCCGTACTTCTCTGAGCTCCCCCCCCCCGCTATGGGTCTCTCACTATTTCTATTAATGCCTGCTTTTTGTTTCCTTTTTGGTCCATGCAAAAGATCAGGTGGGAGAGGCATTGGTCGTGCAAATGAGCATTCTGTCTTCATAAGCCTTTCTACTTGTTCAAAACTCAGCTGAACAGAGAGCAGCTTAATAAGCCTTTAAAACTGTTGAAACTCAAAAGAAGAGAACTATGTGGCTCATCTTTTATGGGGCTGTCCTATTCTAGTCTGCAAAAAGAAGAAACTACAGCTCATGATAGATAGATAGATAGATAGATAGATAGATAGATAGATAGATAGATAGATAGATAGATAGATAGATAGATAGATAGATAGATAGATAGATAGATAGATAGATAGATAGATAGATAGATAGATAGATAGATAGATAGATAGATAGATAGATAGATAGATAGATAGATAGATAATGTTTTTAGCTTTGCTCTGAGCAACAGACAATTAGGCCATTATCCTAAAGCGCATTTCATTGAAATGACACTTAACATTCGCATTCAAAAAGTTCAACCCCTCACACTATTCTTTCTCAAAGCATCTGCCTTTCAGCTTCTGCTCTGTTTCCCCTACCGATCCCACCTCTGAGGGCTCTCCAGGATCGCTAAGGTTCTCTCTGCCCTGTGGCCTGGGGAACAGACCGCTGGAGGAAGAGACACCCTGGAAGAGGGGCCCCTTCCATCCACCTCTCTTGGCAAGGGCCGGCCGGAAACCCTGGGCAGGAGTCAGATCAGGACAAGAGCGGGCTTGTACTCACCTGGGTCGGGGGCGAGGCATTCGCATTTGTACATCGTCACGTAGTCCGGTTTGAAGTCTGAATTGATGGGGTAGTACTTGAAGGCGCCAATCATCTTCTTGATGGCATCGTAGATGAAGATGAAGCTAATCAGGGTGGAGAAGCCCTCCTCCGTGAAGCGTGTGATGTACTTTATAATGAAGCTGGCGTCAGTCGCCACCAGAATAAGGCACTGTAAAGCAGAATGCAACCCAATCCAGAGGCGGAACTCCATGTAGTCAATGCCGTTATTTCTGGAATGGGAAACAGACAGAAACCGAGCCTTGGAAAAATGCTGGGAATCATGTGCTTGCTCCTGACAAGGAAAATACAAACTTGAGTGATGAAGCTGATAGATGAAATCTCTCTCTAATAGACTATTTAAACTTTCTTCTTCTTCTTCTCATCACCATTATCATTAAAATACATTAGAGTTTCTATTTTGCAAACACAGCCAATGATTGTCTGGGCTGCCGGCCATGTTTGCTGCATGAAAAATTCAACAAACAGGGACTTCTTCTAAGTTAGAGATAAACAGCCTTGAAAGATTGTGGATTTCAAGAAATGTTGTTCTCAGATCTATAATTGCTGATCTAGAATAATTATTTCAATAACAATCTAACTCTAGCTGAGGACGTCACTGCTTTGAGTTCGCAAGAGCTGAGCAGGGGGCTGTGGGGGTCCGGGCATTTTCAGAGGTGGCTTGTCCACCGGGGCCTTGCAAGTCGGAGGTGGCTTAGGTGGCACGTAAGAACAGCCCCCGTGGGCCTAGGCAGGAGAGCTGCGGTTGAGCTGCCTCGCTTTCACTTACTTGCTGAAATCGTACAGCAGCTTTTCAAAGATCAGGATCGGGCCTGTACTGCTCAGGATGATGAGAGGCTGTCCGGCAAAGAGGCAAAACAAGGAGCCTGCCATGGCTGTCCCGAGGAAGCTCTCCATGACCCCCTGGGGGGAGAAGAAGGTCTGCGTTAGGTGCCAGGCAAAAAATGAAGGGGGCACCGTTCTGAACACAAAGCATGGCACACAATTGCAATGGGTTTTCTGGTGGAGTGGGTGTGGTGGCCATCCGAGTGTACAACTCTGGGAGAGGAGGCCACCGGGTGGGGCTGGCAAGGGGTGAGCTTTGGGTCCCCTTACCAGGGCTCCTGTGCCACCATCACTTTAGAAAGGCAGAGGGGCAGAGGGAAAGCCGGACCAGGGTGTCCACGGGCCGGCAGGCACCTCCGTCATTCAGACTGCAAAGCCCGAGGCAGAAGCTGGGCTCCTGTGGCAGCTGGAGAATTTCTTTGGGCCCCCTTTTGATCCCATCCTCCACAGCTTCCCTTGGAGAGGGAGGGCAGGCCCCCCCCACAGGTGTTTTGGATGGAAGACAGCCACCCAGTGGCAACAGGTCCAGGCAGCGCATCCTGTTGATGCGTGCACCCCCAGGGAAGCAGTTGCCCCTCTGCTTCTCACCTTTCGGGGCACCTGAAGCCTTTCAGGCCCGAGCCCCCCTCTCTACGGCCGCGGCCACTCGCTTACGCCCCTCGCCTGGCCCCCACTTGCCTGGTAGTTGTCCGTCGCATCACCCAGCAGGCCGCCAAAGGTGATGGCGTTTGTGATGCAGCCCAGGTAGATGAAGAGGATGGCCGAGATGGACTGGATATGAAAGCCCTCGTAGAAATCGCTGGGGAACCAGGGCAGCTTCCGCTTGACATCGAGATACAGGCCACCACAAAACCTGGAAAGGGAGGATGCAGACGAGGCTGTGCTCACGCGCCCTCCCCAAAAAGGTTATCTGCATTTTGTCCAGAAGGAACACGTTCTGAGCTTCAAACCAAGCCAAAATGAGATAGATCTGGAAGGCTCCAGGGCTGGGCTTCGAAGGAACCTCTTACACAAAACCAATGACTTTGGAGAGATCATTTATTTGAGATCTTATTATGCACATACAGCTTCTCGTTTGCACCAATCTTAAAAAGCCATTGTACAACACCTGAAAAGAACAAAATAAGAAACGGAAGATGTGGCCGAGGGATCCACCCGCCGACTGCTGGGTAATACTTGGACTGGATCACTAGAAGGTTGCGAACAGGTCACCTTCTCAAAAAGGGCAGGGTCCAGAGGAAGGGTGGCCGGCTGCCGACCAAGCCACATGCGAGCGGTCATGGAGCCCTGCGGGGTTCAATGGACCGCTGACATTTCCATCGTGCTCTCCTGCCTTTCCTCCCACGAGATCAGCACGGCAGATGTGGGTTCCCTCTTTCCTCCTCCACCCTCGCCAGAATCCTGTGAGGTGGGTGGCCAGCTAGGGAGCTTCCTGGCAGAAGAGGGGATTTGAATACAGGCCTTCCAAGTTCCACTCTAAGGCCACATCAGACCAATGGTGCAGATTTGGTTTTGCACAGATTAGCTGCCAAATGACTAGACTGGTTAACAAATGGATGGAATCACCGAGGCACAATGGTAAATTTGGAAGTGGTGGTTCTCCTCACAGCAGTCCTGAGACAGGGGCCCCATCCACCCATAAACAGAGTTGAAAAATAAAGGCAGGTGAACTGGCTGCAAATGATAAGTAGGTCTTTTGCAAAGCTCATGGCTCTTAACTACAGATTCCAGTGCAAATAATTCTCAAACACTTTGCATTACAACAGGGATGGGAAAAACCCATTTTTCTTCCAGATACTGTGAGGACTTCAGTTAAGCAAAGAGGGAACAGGTACTATATACTTTTTCAGATGCTTATAGCTCAGTTTTTACTCTTGGGGGGGGACACTGAGAAATGTGGTGAGATGCAGAAGTAAATTATGTAGTGCTTCTTTTTTCGGGGCATGTGCAGAGAAGTTTTGCTTACCTTCCAGTCCACGTGAGCTCCTCTCCAATTTCATGTACGGCTGGCATCTCCTCATCTTCGCTGCCACCTCCTCCACCACCACCACCTCCTCCTCCTCCTGCTCCTCCTCCCCCAGCTCCACCGGCTGTGCCATTCATCTGCCCGGCATCGCTTAGCGAGAAGACAGATTTTCTAGAAGCAAAACAGCACAAAGTGGTCAGTTATCCCAGGGGTCGGGTGCAAGATTTGCTCAGCAAACTGCAAGGACCTGGCTGGAAAGAGCTTATTTCCATCATCAGAGACATGTCAGGATTTTTTTGGAAATTAGAATTAAGCAGTCACTCTAAAGAACCGAAGGCAAGCATTCCGGGGTGATTTTGACAGGTCCACCCTTGCTCAAAGACAAGGAAAACTGATGTTAAAATAACAAGCATTCCAAGACAAAACTCTTCTTACAATAAACGTCCAATGATGCCATGCAGATAGGCATTGAAAATATCATTCAAATCATAACATGAAGACAGGACGTGCCTCAAACTATCCAGAACAGATGGTTCAAGTAATTCTTAATCATGCACTGAATCCCGTATCAAGCATCAGCCCTCTACATTATATATTTCCTATGCATGTCGGTTCAGAAGCACAAACCATTCCATTTGAGTCTTATTCCCTAATGAGCCTGGCTAATATTCCAGCCATCGTATAGGTCAGTATTTGGCAAGTATTTCAACCTCACGGCAAAAATGCTGAACAAGGTTAGCCGGTGGACGATCTGTTGTACTATGCAATATACATAATACTGCACTCTTCTGTAGACAGTAATGATGGGGAAATAGTGCAAAACGGGGGGAGCACAGAAGTTAAAGGCAATGGAAATCCTCAGTAGATGCTGAGCCAGTATCATAAATACATCAAACACTAGAGATATTTTGCTAAAAGGTTTTTTTTTTTGCTTCTTTACACTTTGTAGTTTTTTAAAATTCAGGTTATGAATTTGTGAGTGTAATGTTACAAAAAGCAGATTTTATTTATTTTATGGCATTGAAAAAAAAACATATCCACTACATTTTACTTACATATAGCAACATTTAAGCTCGCTAATGATTTTCTTATTTATCATTTTTAAAAAATGACCCAATATATGTTTGTAATGGAAAGATGTTATTTATTTGTTCAGTAACTACAAATCATTGAATATTCCTTTCCTCCGTTTTGGGAATGAGTTACAATAGCAGACAAAAGAAGAGAAGACATAAAAAGCATGAGGAACGACATTAAGGAGAGAGTGTTGCCAGTGTATCCGGAGATATCAGGGCCCCTGAAACCCAACCGCCAAGGAAAGGAGCGCGAGATGGACGGGTTTCTTCTACCTCTTTTCTGCAGAAGGGACCTTCTTTGGGGGTTCTATCCGAATGTTGGGATCCCACTCGCCTGGGGGAAGGACAATGACCTCGTCCAAAAACTCATCGATTCCTGCAATCAGGTCGTCTCTGTCTCTCGCTTTGTAGGCAACGTCACTGAACAGCTGAAAGCAAAAGAAAACAAAAAATGAAAAGAGAGAGAGAGAGAGAGAAGAAGAAGAGAGATTGGGAAACTTCCACACACATACACTCTTTCAGTTTCTCTTGGTCACAAAATAATTAAGAGTTTCAGAGGAAAACTCGGAGATCTCTGTTCACACTCATTGCTGTTATATTTCAGATGTAGCTTTAAACAGGAAGACTTGGAAATACGGATGTTTGTAATTGAGAGAAAGTTGGTGCTCGTTATCCAAAGTGAAGGAATGCAAATCGTACCAATAAATAAGAAACTAAGTGAACACAATCCAGGGCACCAGTTTTGCATCGTTCCATTTATAAGAAAGACGGCAGCAGTAAGGATGGGAGGTGACTGTAAAACCCATTTAGGAAGTGGCTAAGAAACTACCAAAGGAGGCCTGGAGGCCGACCTCTGAGATGAACTTACGTCGTCTACCATGAGGGTGGCGATGGCTCTCCCGATTTCATTGTAGGACTTTGCTTTTCCTGCAGGACCCAAAAGGATAAACAGGAATCTGGGAAAAAAAGGGGGGGGGGAAGCACACAGAGGATGAGTCCCAAGCGGTCTCACCATGCTGCTGCTCCAAGATCAAAACCGCTCCCAAGTGTTTCTTTAGAAGTTCCTGCTGAGAACGATTTCTCTTTGTGGAGGGGGGGAATACCCTTGGGAAATCAATTTGGAATAATTTGCCTCTCAGCAGCTCCCAGGCATGTCCGACCACTCCAGCAGATAGATCTGGCTGGCCAAACGGCGACCATTGTCTAGAATTCAGTTCTGACCATTTCAGTGGAACTTCTTGCTGCATAAGCGTATTTACAACCACAATCATAACCATCTTGTGTTTTACACATACAGTGACTCAGGCTTTATAGCCACACAGAAACCGCCATTGCCTGTAACATGGGATAATAGTTCTGCTGCCATTCAGACATACCAGGCAGTGGATATTTATTTTTTAAGAGGAGCAGAAAGTTTCTACTGGATAAAGTTCCCAGCGGGTGATCTCCTCACTCCTCTCAATCAAATGCCAATATTTGGTAGGATTTCCATTGGCCAAAGAATGACACGTCCTTGTTTGGGATATTCTGAGGGTTTGTGGATAACGTGAAGAATTGAGAACTCGGTGAAAATGAATGGGAATGAAGAATTCATGGGGCCAGCCTCGGGGAATGTTTTGCATGCAATTTTGCAAGAGCAGGAGGTTGTACAGGTTCTGTAGAAAGTCACAACGTTCCCCCAGCCTCTTCCGGCTTACGGCTTTGGGGCTTCCACCTCAAAGCCCTGTTTCTGACCCCCCCCCAACCCCTCTGCTTTTCTTGGGGGTTGGGGACCTCCGTCCTTGGCCCGTTCCCCTACCTTGTTGGGACAGGCACTTCCGTCACTCCCCCCAGCATGGTTGACTGCAGGAGCCGGACGAAAGCCACGAACGGCTTGTCCAGGAAGTCCACTTCTCCCACCAGGACGTTAGAAGCTTCCGCATCTTTGGGGATCTTCTTAATGAATTTGTTTTTCATCTGGAGAAAACAGAGCAGGTTTCAAAGGTCAGGGACCCTTCTCTCTGTTGGATTGAGCTCTGTGGCTGCTGACACAATTCAGGGACAAGTCACTGGAAGCAATGTGGGAGTCCCCTGTGGCTGTTCCATTATTATTAGCCTGAAAGGGCTCAATAAACGGCCGTCTGGGGTTTTATAATAATCTATATGCTGGCATGAGGAGAGACATGTGAGTGAAGGCAGAAATCTCTCCTCCTCCTCTTCTTCCTCCCCCTTCCCCCCCTTCCTTCTAAGCCTTTTAAATCCTGGGCCTGGGGGGGGGGAGGGGAGACCAAGGATGGTTTTGGTCCAGCCGCCAAGAGCAGGAGTTAAGCACGGCCTTTAAGCTTCATGTAAAACTCCATGTAAAAGTCTCTTTGTCGTGGCCCTATGAGACTGATTAAACCTTCCTTGTTCTTTGGGAACTAAATACTTGGCGTGCCTTTCCGTTAACTCTCCCCAGGCCCCTCTCCCAAAGTGTAACACTTGGATTTGAAAAGGAGGGAAACATGCGTAAAGAATGAACTGGGTCAGATCCAATGGCGACCAATCGCTGGGAAACCTGCCCTCAGTTTTACAGCATCAATGCACATGCACGCGCGCGCACACAGAGAGAGAGACCCTTGGCACCTTTCACTGACTGGCAGACAGGTGCTTGGGCCAAGTTTTCTCCAGCACCTGTTGAATCCCTGCCTTAACAGCCCTGATTAAGTTACAAGCCCTTCCACTGCTGCTCAGTGGCTCCCATGGGAAACAGACGTCTCCCTTGGGCGGAGAGAGAGAGAGAGAGAGAGAGAGAGAGAGAGAGAGAGTCGTTTTATTGATCTTCATTTTTAAGGAGCTGGAGATTAGGGGACCACTCCTCGGTGGAGGGGAGCTGGGGCTCTGTGAGCAAGGTCAGTTCCCCTCCAACATCCCCAAAACTCGACAAAACTGTGACCTGCATCTCAAGAAGGGGATCTCCTTGCAAATTTTGCTGGAAATCAAGATATTCTGTAAATCAAGATATTCAGAAACACTGAAGATTCACAGCACACCTTGGCTACTAAGCTTGTGCGTCACACTGATGGCTTCACCTCACTAGAGGAGGGAAGCATTAAGACAGTACTGAGAGAAACATCTTGAGATGCCAACAGGACTAGGCTTTGAAGGGATACAACCAGTTAAATGAGCACAACAAAATGGGGGACAGTTGATAGCTTTGTAAACAGTATCCAGTGGCGTTTGCCATAACAAGGAGAATCCGTGAAAGAATACCCAGTGGTTCAGGTCCTCCAACTGTGGGAAGTCCATGATACATTCCCACTTCTCAACTCAATTTGCAGGAACTTCCCTCCTACCTGATCTGTGCTTGGCGTGTCTGTGATGTCATTCATGCTTCTGCTTTGTGCATGGCCTAAAGTGGGGAAAAGGTGGACATTTAGCTTCTCTAATTAAAAGGGAAGAGCAGGAAGAAACTGGGGGGGGGGGGAAGGAGACAAGCACAAGGAGGGACCCGGTAGCTGGAAGAAGGTGTAGGTGAATAAAGGAAGTAAAAGAAGAAGGTCGGGAAATGACTTTCTTTGCCAGGAGCACAGCCCTCCCCACAGGAAGAAGAGGCTCCGGCATCTTGAGAATGCCATGTCCCCATCTCAGCTTACTTTCTGCAAAATGGGTACATAGTATACTGTATTCCATCTGCTTGGGGAAGAAGGGCTTTCTGCAGATATTCCCAGACTGAATTAATTTCCCCTTGGCTGAAATTAAAAAAAAAGGGGGGGGGAATCAAAGGTGTACACCACAGATGGAGCATAATGTGTGAATTGGCCTTCGCTCTTGGTTCTGGCTCATCTGCAGATGCCCGGCATTGATACTGTCACATGTAAAACAAGCCTATCCAAAAGGGGAAGAGGTGACACATCGGTCCTCTTTGGCCTGTGAAGGAAGGGGGATGGGTAGGAAACTCACGTAATCGCCCGTAACTTGCACTCTGCCTCATGCGCAGGTCTTCGGAGGAGCGGTGAAAGCTGGCCCCGGCAGCCGGACTCCTGACCGGGCTGCGATCTGTTAAGAAGACCAAGAGGTATGAAAACGATGCCCTTGGGGCCACAAGGCCCTTGACCCAGGGGCCTCCCGGCCACCACCTACGTACAAGGAGCATGCCAAGAGGAGCGGCTGGCTCCCGTCTGGGCCAGTGTTGGGCCTCGTTATGAGTCTCCGCTCTCGAAGCAGGAGGGCCCTGTTGAGTCCAGGGGCAGATGGGCCATCAACAGGCAAGGCAAACTCCACGGGTTCACTGAGTCTTCCAAAGTAGGGACGGGCGAGTGAGCCTCCAGTTCCTTGTTAGTGAGATGCTCACTAAATTATGTCTTTGGGGTACTGAGAGGATCCGTGATTCACCCGTAGCCCTGTTTCATTAAAGGCATAGGCCTTGTCTGGTTTTTAGGGTATGGGTGCCGGCTACAGATGAGACCTGCAGCATCCTATGCCCTTCTGAAATGATGACAGACATGATCCTGCAGCAGGAGAAGAGTGTGGTGCAAATGGACCCAGGATGAACCTCCATCTTTGCCACATAAGGGCTGCCTTACGGTTAATGGAGTTCACAGCAGCGGCACTGCCAAGCTCCAGAATATGGTGGCATGCTAGATTTCCAGCTAGCAGCATCTGGCTGGGACCTTGGGAGGTCAACTCAGCTGTTCCCCCACCGGGTTGCCGCCCATCCTTTCCGGCTCAAAGGAAGAGACGGTTCGCCACCCTTTCTTCCTCATCCTCCCCACCTCCGCTCCTCCCAAAGCACAAGCCGGGCAGTTTGCACTCACTCGTGTTCGAGACCGATTTGCCCATGTCGGCCAGGGACCGGTGGATGGGCTTCTTGGTCTGGTGGCGGTGCTTCCTCAGGAGGACGTAGCTTATCTTCTCCCGCAGCTCCGGCTTGAGCAGGCCATCTTCGATCTGCTTCTCAATGACATCGTCTGGAGCAGAGACAGAACATGTGACCAGAAGGCAAGGCCACCCAGCCCGGGGGTCCCCTGCGTCGCGCAGGGAGTGCCGCTGGATACCATCAGGTGTGCCAGGGCTGCACCCGAAGGCATCCCGGGTTTTGCAGATCTTTCTCAGCCAGAAAGCTCTGGGGCCATGCTCTGAATTACAGCAGACAATTCGGAAGTCCCTTGGCCCACTCTGAGCGCCCGGCTTCCATAAAATGACCATCCAAAGTGGCGTCCATGTGCTACATTGTGGTAGATCTCCTCACATTTCCTTAAACTGGGAGAACCCCCAAGGCTCTGGGAGATGGCAGCCACCACCTTGCTGAACTCCACAAGAGCTAACAGAGGCAACAGCAATAATAATAATAATATGAGAGATCTCTTGCCAATGCAACTGGCCCTTTCCACATTCCTCCTTCTTCAAGGGTTCATTTTAATTGCACCATGTCCCTTGAGCACCCCTGTTTCAATGGCTGCCTTTTGCTTCCGGCCATAAGAGAATCGAAGGTGGTTAAGGATACTGAGCCATGTTGAAAAAATAAAAGAATAAACAACAAAAGAATAAAAGCAATAAAGAAAAAAGAAACCAAGCAGCACAAAACCAACACAACGTTCAGAGACACACGAGAACAAGAAAAGCACAACTAAGAGAACATAGTAAGAGGCCCCCAACTGGTGGTCAATTTACATTTTCCTCCTTGCCCATGGGCACCGGCCAGGAATGTCCCTCTTCTGCCTCTTTTTGTTCCAGCCCATCCTCAAACCTGGAGCAAGGGCCAAGAGGCCTCCTTTTGAGGGAGCGGGGAATCCCTTCAGCACCCACACAGGCAGGCAGGCCGGCCAGCCAGGAATGGTCTGACGGGCATGGGCGTGCCATTTCATGCCAAAGGGCTCCCACAAACCTATCAGACTTTTCCCCTCAGGGCTCACAGAGGACTGAGACTCCCTGAGTCATCTTCTCCAACTCTACTCAAGGTGAAAAAAATAATTAGGTACCAGACCTATCCCTGAAAGCGTGCTGCATGCCACCCACAATAATTTCAAGCCAGATGAGAAGCAAACGGCTCCCTCCGTTTTTCTCTTTGCATGAAACCCAGAGTAGATGTCGGTCTAGATGGACGGGGTATAAATTTAATAAATAAATAAACAAACAAACCCAACCATTTGCACCTTGAGCTGACTGGGTCTCCATGTCCGCCTTGACTAGGTGGGCTCTCACTAAGGGCGTCATCAACCCCCCCACAGCTGCTTGAAATGACTTTTGCCACCCCTACATTCATTTGTGCAGGAGATTCCCAATGCGCTGTAGGGACAATTACAGATCTCTAACAGAACCTGGATAAGTTCCTTTTCTTTCCGGACCCAATCTGGGCCAAGAAAAGTAACCAAATTTTCCATCCCAAAAAAAGCAAAGTTATTCCTGATCGTAATTTGGTCACGATGCAAGTCGGTTCTACCTGAGCTCCTGGGACAGGTAGCTAGTCCTGTGAACATATCCCCCCTTCCCAGGGGCTGGTCTTTCCTGCCACCTCTGAGGTGCCTACCTATGATCTGCGGCAAAGAGTAGCCGTCCAGGTCAAGCATCACGGTGCCCGTTTGCAGGCAGGTGCGCAGCTCAAAGAGGCTGTGCAAGGACAGAGTGGACACATGAGGCTTGCTCCATCGCTCCCCTCCTTCTTCCACTTTCTCTTCAAACTTTATCCATCTAAAGCGAAGAAAGAAATCGGAAACGGTGGGTGGTCAGTAGAAGTACGGTAGTCACGGCATGCAACTCTAGACACATCAGCTCGAGAAACCGCTCCCCTTGCATTCAGTGTGTGTGGGGGTGCAACCTCTGGGTGAGTGCGCAGGGGTCTGCCGGCCTTCTGGGGGGAACAGAAAGCAGAGGGTCCCGGGTGGAAAAGTTTCCCCTCTTGGCAACATTCCCTCTTTCAAGATGGAAAGATGGCTTGGACTTAGCAATAACTCAAACAAAGCGCAACATCCGAGTACGAAAGAAGTACTTCCTGGGTCTCAGCCCAAATCTGAAAGGATCTCCCTCACCTCCCATTCTTCACTTTCCTTCCACAAGGTCTGAGGAGGTGGCAGCCTTATGGGCCTGCCACTGACAGAAAAAAAGCATTTATTTCATTCAGTCATTTAGGCAAAACATTTTCACCCCGCCTTTCTCCTTGAAAGGGACCCAAGGCATCTTACAACTGTGAAAGACAATATATAAAGTTGAAAACAATGAGTTTATGATGGCCGTTAACATCATTAAAAGACGATATTTAAAACTACAAACAACGAATAAGGAGGCGTCTTACTCAAGATCAACTACAAAGATTAACCCTAGGAGTATTTGCTATGATTTTTATACTAGATATTATTCATGATCCCATAGGCCAGCATCCTACTGCAGATTTACACCTACACAAGGGAAATCATGTAAGTCTTGGTGGCAAATTGCTGCTTACTAGCCCAGCGCATGTTGTGTTCCTGGGTGTGCCCCTGACAGCAAAAGTCCAGCAACAACACCAGCACATCACTGGTGACTGTAAATGTGTCGTCGCGACTTATTTGATTTTCTTTTTGCCGGTGCAAATTGGTAACAGGATTGTGGCCACCATCCAAGAGAATTGGGTGAGTCACCACTCTCCTTCCATTCTCTCACACGTCTGACTTGTGTGTGTGTGTGTGTGTGTGCAGTTCACAGACTGTCTGTCCTTCATTCTTCCATGGCTGAGGAGAGCGCCGTCCACTCGCGCCCCCCAAGCCCATTCTACAGCCCCCACATGCCCTCAGGTACTTTCCAACCATAAAAACAAAACAAAACCAAACCAAGTTGTTCCCAAATCTCCCACTTGCTTGCTCTGTGCAAGGCTTTCTCCCAATCTTTGCTGAAAGAGGAAACCCTCAATTATTTAAAATTATTGGCATTTACTCAGCACTTCTCTTAAGAGTTTTTTTTTTTAAAAAAGAAGCTAGTATTTGTTATTTAAATCTTATTGCAAGCCTTTGTTACTGAAACATGAAACATTCTACATTGTTTAAACAGTCAGTAGCTGCTCCTGCTGTTATTTCCACAGTAAAGAAAGCCCACTATTCTCGGTGCTGATTTAAAATAATTCTTCAATTAGCTAAAATTTCAAACACGTGGCAGAAGGTTTGTAGGGAAATAAAATAAAATGACATAGTGGTTGTTCTGGGTTTTTCGGGCTCAGAACAACCATTAGATCCCGGCCGTGAAAGCCTCCGCAAATATATTAAAATGACATACTTTCTCCCTCCCTCCCTCCCTCCCTGTCTCTCCTTCACACTCACTAGATTTTTTTTAAAAAAAAAATCCTCTGCACTCAATATTGGTTATGCTTCTTTTGGAGATGTGGCCTTCAAACAGCCAGCCAACTGGAAAATGTCCCTTAGCCTCGCAAAATGTGCCCACTTCTGCTTTATGGATTAAAATGCTGATAAAATACTTTCAGAATGGCAGGTGGGAGGGGAATCTTGTCATGGTGGTGCCCAGCCCACCTACCATGTGTTACCTCCAAGAAGGTTCAGCTGGCACCAACCTTGTACGGTCATTATTTTTCCAGTGACATGCAAGGATGGCTCCCCCCTCTTCTTCTTCTTCTTCTTCTTCTAAAGCTGAGTGAGTTTTAGCTTACAAACTGATCTAACTTTTTTGCTGGTGAATTCACTCATCAGTTTAAACATGCCTCTAAGCCATCTCTCAACTGAAGTAGCAGTTCTGATTATGTGATGATGATGTTGATGACACTTGGGAAGGTTTACACTATCATAAGCTGTGACAATGTAGGGTTTAAATATTTTAGAGTACTGTCCCCAGTCTCGCCGTCTACCAACTGCCTGCTTTATTTATTTATTTATTTATTTATTTATTTATTTATTTATTTATTTATTTATTTATTTATTTATTTATTTATTTATTTATTTATTTATTTATTTATTTATTTATACATACCCCGCCTATTTGGTCGATATGACCACTCTAGGCAGCTTTCAGAGGTTACTGGCTTGATACTTTTTTTAACTTTTTATTTTACAGTTCTCTTTTGATTTCTTTGTGTACTCGCTGGGTGACTTTTGTGAAAAGGGTGTCTAGAGAGTATTAAAACCGATGAACCAAGTAAAACAGGTCAGCACCATCAATCACGCACCCTGCAGTCAATGCTTCTGCTGCCGCCCACACCCTTCATTTGATTTTCTATGGCAGGGGCCTTTCTGATGATGATCATCCTCAGTGGTGGTGTGAATCCAGCCCCACAAGCGCCAGCGGTCCTGAGCGGGGCAGCCCCCCTCCCCTCCTAGGTGAGAGCACAATAGACAAGGTCATTATGTGGCACAAGCTGAGCGCCACCAGCGCACGTGGGCCAGAGAGACCCACGAGTTAATGAAAAATCTATCTTATTAACTGCCTGACCTCATGGCATTGATCCCCTTTAGAAACGCCACAAACACCCACAAATCCTTTTGTTCTTCCCAACCGAGAAGCTCAGCAAGGCAAGCCCCTGACTCTTTCCCTCCCCATTTGAACTCAGAAAGTGAGATCCGATAAAAATGAACCATCGCGACAAGCAGCTGATCCATGCACAGGGCATCTCAGAGAGAAAGAGAAAACCTCATCTGGATTGGAGGTGTTCTTTCCTTTCTTTTTTTTTTTTTTAAAGAAAAACTTAAGCTAACAATAAAGAGAAGATGCCTTATGCTTCCTCTATGACTTTCATTACAGTGTTGAGGTTTCTCAAGGGTTTCCTTTACAGGCTTGCAATTAAAAACAAAAATCAAGGTTAACTTTTCAACTGCTGATAGATAGCAAACATGGAATGAATGCTCACTCAGCTCCCAGCAGAATCCTGCAAGAACTTCAGGGAACCACAGAACGGGACACTTGGAGGAGACGGAACGGCCTTTCCCCCCTTTGGGAGAACCCTCGCAGCCAAAGAAGGAAGCGGGCACCCCTTGAGAAGGAGAATCAGCCGCCCGGCTACCCTCCTGCTTTCTGAATACCTGGCCGACTCCTTCCACTCCAGTTCTTCTCCGTCATGCTGGAGGGTGTCCATCTCTGTGAACAAGGTGGGGTTGGGGGGGTCGTCATCTTCACCCAGGATGTACCGGAGACGCTCAGCAGCCGGAGACACTGAACCAAGAAAGGAAAGAAGGGTCAACAACTGGAAAGCCGGGTGTCACCGTTTCAACCCAGCTTGCTCCAGAAAACCATCTCAGAGGCCCCGAGGAAGGGTGTGGTTTCTCAAGGTCTCGCGATGGAAGGCTTTCTTCTGACTCTTCTCTGACTCTTCTTAATCAATATATTTGGGTTGTCAGTGAACTCCAGGACACAGCCCATGATGGGCCCTTCCCTAAGATTTTTTTGATGGTGCCCCAAAGGTTTGGAGAGATATCTCCCAGAACAGGAGCTTGGGGGGAGAAAACAACCCTGACCCTCTGTGATGGTGACCCTCCCTTGACTCCTGCAGCCATAAATCAGCACGACAAACTTATAACTTGATCCACTGCTACCCCTTCCTCACAAGACACGATGGAAAATGCTTTCAAGAAGAAGACCCCGGAGGCTGGATCAGATGGAAGGGGGCCCTGCTCTTCCCATGGCAGCCCCACCACTTCCTTCAATAGGAAGCCACCAGGAGGACTTGGGGGGCAGCTCCATCCTGTCTCTCCTGTGCCCCAGCGAATGATAGACACAAGTGGTGTGCCTCTGAGGTTGGAGGTGATGAACAGCCGCCCTAACCAGACGTCATTCGTGGGCATGGAAGCATCTTGAGTTCCAGGAAGGGGCTCATACCTGCTCAGGTTCACAGAGTCAGTGCACTCAGGAAAGATAAGATAGACCCCAGATTTCCTGGTCAGGAACCCACAACAGTTAACCGGGTTAAAACCCTTCCTATTCTCCCCCCCCCCACTTTCCCTTTCTTCACCCCGCACTGCTTTCTTGCTTCCTCTCCTTATAGACTTTTAAGTCCTCTGAATGGCTGATGAAGAGAAACGGGCAGCTAAGAGCCATTTCGTCCTTTATTGAGGGACATCAGGAAAGAGATGCAAAGTGTCAGCTCAAGGGGATTTCACTCAGCTAGGCAATCTGTACACTAGGTCCAGTTTATTTATTTATTTACAATATTTTTTAGCCGCACCATTGCTTCCGGGCGGCGTACAACATTAAAACTTAAAAACATTAAAAACATTTTAAGAGACAGTATAAAATAGCATATATTAAAATATTTCTTAAAACATTAAAATTAAT
This sequence comes from Pogona vitticeps, assembly GCF_051106095.1. Taxonomy (NCBI): domain Eukaryota; kingdom Metazoa; phylum Chordata; class Lepidosauria; order Squamata; family Agamidae; genus Pogona; species Pogona vitticeps. The sequence continues at coordinate 835,753 of NC_135790.1, forward strand.
TAATTAAAATGCTGGGTGAACAGAAAGGTCTTTGCCTGGCGCCGAAAGGCCAAGAGTGTCGGAGCCAGGCAGATCTCTCTAGGGAGGGTGTTCCAAAGTTGGGGGGCAACAACCGAGAAGGCCCTATTCCGACATGCCATACCCTTCACCTCTTTCAGGGATGGCACCTTCAGAAGGGCCTCCTGGCCTGATCTTAGAGGACGGGCAGGCACATATGGAAGAAGGCGGTCCTTTAGGTAACCAGGTCCTAAGCCGTTTAGGGCTTTATATGTCAAAGTAAGCACTTTGAATTGGGCCCGAGCAGCAACCGGCAGCCAGTGTAAATTTTTCGGAACCGGCGTGATATGAGTCAGTGCGGCGGCACCACTTACCAGCCGGGCAGCCCGGTTCTGTGCCAGTTGCAGTCGTCGGACCGTCTTCAAAGGCTGCCCCACGTATAGCGCATTGCAGCAGTCCAATCTGGTTGTTACCAGTGCATGAGTGACTGCTGCCAGGCTCCGCTCATCCAGGTAAGGGCGAAGTTGATATATTCTCCGCAGCTGTAAGAAGGCACCCCTGGACACCGAGTCCACCTGGGCTTCCAAGGTCAGACTGGGGTCAAGGAGCACCCCCAAGCTGCGGACCCTGTCCTTTAGCGAGAGTGTAATCCCGTCTAAGGCAGGGAAATGGCCCTTAAACCCATCTGGCAGGGCACCTGCCAGCAGCACTTCAGACTTGTCTGGATTGAGCCTCAGTTTATTGACCCTCATCCAGACCATTATCGAGTCCAGGCACGAGTTCAGAACGGTGACTGCCACACCTGGATTGGTAGAAAATGAGAGGTAGAGCTGGGTGTCGTCAGCATATTGCTGACTCCTCAGCCCAAACCTCCTAACGACCTCCCCCAGCGGTTTCATGTAGATATTGAACAGCATGGGGGACAGTATAGAGCCCTGAGGAACCCCATGACGCAACCGCCATGGGTCAGAGCTACTGTCCCCCAGCACCACCTTCTGGACTCGATCAGCCAGGTAGGAACGGAACCACTGTAAAACAGTGCCTCCAATTCCCATCCCAGCCAGTCTGTCCAGAAGGACACCATGGTCGATGGTGTTGAAAGCCGCTGAGAGGTCCAGGAGAATCAACAGGGATGCATTACCCCTGTCTTTCTCCCGGCAAAGGTCCTCAAACAGGGCCACCAAGGCAGTTTCCGTCCCATAACCCGGCCTGAAACCCAATTGAAATGGATCTAGATAATGTGTTTATTATTATTTGTTTGTTTAAAATATTTTTACCTTGCCATTTTCCTCAAAAGGACCTAAGGCAGCTTATAGCAATTAAAAGAAAATAGATTAAACCAGTATTAAAACGATGTTTCTAAAATGTAGCTCCAAACAACGCACTCAGAAAAAGCATCTGCCTTTTTTCGCCCTGCCTTGTCCGGGGATATTCCTGGTCTTAAACCCTCATCAGTGTTGGAGGGTGGTGGACGTGGGGGGGTATGGGGCCCGGTGAAAAAGCCTAAAGGCTCGGTGGGGAGTCCTGCGAGCCGAAGAGGTCGCCTCGGCCAGCCATTTCCCCCTCCCTGCTGTGAGTCCTATAAGAGAAGGGAAGCCCATGAAAGAGGCTTTCCAGGGACAAGAGACACGGAGCTACCTGACTTGTAAGAAACGTCCTCCAGGAATAGTGGGGTGCTCAGGAAGAGCAGATGCCGTTCTCCAGAATTCCCCAGATTTGCACTCAAATGAAATTCCCTTCTGGATGACAGTTAAGGACTGTGACCTGGAACAGCATGGTAATCATCACCATCATCATCTTAGAACAGAGCCGGAAGGGGCCCTATGGACCATCGAGTCCAACTCCTTTCAAGGAAGCCCAGTGGGGGAATCAAACTCCCTACCTCTGGCTACACAGCCAGAGACCTTGACCCCTGAGCTGCATCATCATCATCATCATCTCGGAGCTGCAGAGCTGGAAGGGACCCTCTGGACCATGGAGTCCAGCTCCCCTCCAAGAAGGCACTGGCGGGGAATTGAACCCCCAAACTCCACAGCCAAGTGCCTTAAACCCCTGAGCCATCCAGAAGTTCACATGAAGCTCTTTAGAAAGCATGCCCTTTCAGCCTTCTCAGCCTTCTTCCTCCATTAGTGGCTGGGAATCATAATTTTAGAACAGGGCGGGAAAGAGCAACGCCTTGGTTGGGCACCACCAACACAAAGGCCACTTGGGGGATTGTGAGCTGCTTGAGCAAGCAAAGCGCCATGAGGGCCCATTCAGGAGAAAGGCTAGGAGCGAGTCACGCAGAATCCCCCTTTCATGAAGAGGGCTTGGAGAAATGCGGGAGGCTTGGCTAAAGCGGTGTTACCCGTTCAAGAGGTCACTGTCTCAAGACCCTGGGCTGGCAGGGTCAGGCCAGGCAGGAGGGAGGCTGGCCCAATGGAGCCATCGTTTTTGCATTGCAGTTGGAGGGCGAAGAAGAGTCCGGATGGGGTGGACAGAGCAGCTGCAATGGCCATGCATTTCTTGGAATCACGTGAAGGAACTGGGGAAGGGAAGGGAAGGGAAGGGAAGGACCGGCCAGCTTGCTCCACGACTGCTTCCCTTTCTTAGAAGAAGCTTGTGGGATGTTCACTCAAACCTTCAAAGGCGTACGATCTTTAGATCTTGTGCAGTAACAGAAGCAGCAGGGATAAGGACGGGCAGAGCACGGTTACCCCACTGGCAGCCGTCTATGTGTGGGTGTGTTCATCGCTTGTATCGTGTGTATATGAGTAGACCGGTGACCAGGGACAGGGGCTCAACGCACTGTCAAATCAGACTTAAGTCACACCAGGGACCCACCTTGAACTTGACAGTTCCTTTTTTTCAACAACTCAGATTCGCGACTCAGAACTTTTTCTGGGGGAAAAAAGATTGTTATCAAAAGGGACTCAGACTTGGGGCTTGAGAGTCGGGACTTGGTCCCAAAGACTTGGGAGTCGGGAGTCAGACCCCAAGACTTGGTCAACATCCCTGCCAGTGTCTGCAAGAATAACAGTCACCGTCATGTAATCGGAATTGAGTTCTGGATATGGATGATGGGAGACAGGTGTGAATCCCTGAATTCCCACAGTGTTTTAAGAGGAAACACAACTCTATCTATGCCCCTCCCCCTCTCCCCTAAGTCAGCTCCATTCACAGCAAGGACTGCCTGGAGGTAGAAAAGATATGACCTCCAAATAATTCAACCCTGCTCCCCCCCCCCAGCCTGAAAGTTACATCCTTGGCCTGCTGGAGCCCCGTCCTGAGTTCTACTGCAGACATTGGGAAAGGAGCGTGGATGCAGGATTTGGCCCACTGGTCTCCCTGGGAGGAAGGGCTTTCCCGAAAGAAGACCCCCTGCTCCTAAGGGGTCTTCCTGTGCAACCAAGCTCTTCCCCCGGGGCTTCTAGCTGGAGCCATGCCTCCGTGCACAGTGTTCCCACGGCCTGCGAAAGGGGCCAAGACACCTCCTCGGACTCAAGGCACAAAACAGCACTATGGATCCAGGGTCAGACTCTGAGCTACTATCTTCTAGAGCTGCGGTTCCCAGCCTTGGGCCCACAGAGGTTCTTGGACTACAACTCCCAGAAATCCTGGCCAGCTCAGCTAGTGGTGGAGGCTTCTGGGAGCTTTAGTGCAAGAACATCTGGGCAGTGTTTGTAAATGTAATTTTTTCTCCCCTCCCTACCCCCCGCAAATCTCACAAAGACCCCAGAAAAGAATAGGATGTTTGCTAATGCGAGCTTAGGCTGATTACCAGGCTAAGAGCCTTAAAGTCAACTTGCCGGGTCTAAGGCCATGTCTTCCCGTGTTTAGTGGACTTCAAAGGCTTGGCAAATGTACTTCTGGTTTAGGGTGTCTATCGCAGAAGCACCCAGAGGGGCTTTGGAGCTAAGAAGCGGGTGTTAAGAGGACGGGAGAACAATCCTAAGCTGGAAAGGCTGTGCCCTCACCTCACCTCACCTCACCTCCAGGTGGGGAAAGCTCCACTTGGTCCCCATCGTCTGAGAGGGAGTCTGCCTGCAGGGCCGGGCAGAGACAGGATGTTCTCCTGTGCAGTCACATGGGATGATGTCCTGGGTGGTGTGTGTGTGTGTGTGTGTACCGATGTGAGTGTGAGAGTTGCCTTTCCCAGCAAGCCACCCTGAGGAAAACCTCTTGGAGTTTGCACTCCCCTGTTAAAGTGTTAAAAAGCAAGCAAGCTCCCAGGGCCTCTTAAAAGTCAACAAGCCGGTCCTTGTCGTACAGTGGAGAAAGCTTCCGCTGAAGCCCCTCCAACGTAAAATGGGCCACTCCTTCCAAACGTGGCCTGTGCCCCCCGATGGTCACTGTGGACCCCAGGGAAGGGCCTTGGAGGGGGGAGGCCACAGGTTTTGCTGGGTCCTCACGCCTTGTTCCTTAGCTCTGCAGCCAAAGAAAACAATACCGTTCTGCCCTCTGTATGGTCTTTTGCTAGTTTGGAAAATAAGCTGTTCTGAAAAGCCTGTATAGACAGTTCATGCCATGGTTTCCCCAGAGCAGGGAATACACACTGGTCTGGCCCTGATTCCTGCCCAAGCTGGACCTCTTTGGCTTCTACTTTTTGGGTCCATGGCAAATTCCATGCCGATTCCCTAGCAGATGGAAAGGTTGCTTCAAAGGAGACGGTGCCCATCAAAGTGAGCCCTTCTGGAGCCATCAGGGGCACACAGGCCTTTGCAGCCGCCTGATAACACCCCTACTCAACTCAATGCATACATCAATTAGCTCCTGCATAAATGTGCACATGAATTAGTTCTGAGGATTAGCTTTAAGTGGCTTCAGAGGAGGTTGGCCTGTTGGAGGAGGTGGAGCCTCCAGGCCCTATCCAGGCAGCTCACACTAGGGCTGGCTGCAACGCCAAGCCAAGTAAGGTGGGGGTGGGGGTGGGGAGAAGGCAGAGCCAGTCAGTCTGGAAGTGAAATGCAGGACGATACAGCAGAGAAGGACCTACAGTGAAAAGCAGCAGGCTGGAGCAGTGGATAAAAACCGGGATCTGGACCCCATCCATAACAGATTAAGGGGGAGGACAACATTGGCCCTTTAATGCAATGCATTAGGCACAGATGAAATTGGATTAAAAGCTGGCAACTATACAATGTAAAGCTCAATGAGGGGAAGCCCAGTGGGGAATCATCTCTCTCTCTCTCTTGTTTTGTTCTTCCAACAGGGGAGGTCTAAATTCGCTCCAGTTGGCTAGCATCACTTTCCTCCACTTTCTGCTGTTTGTGACTGCCTGATCCAAAGGCAAAGGGTACTTAAGGGGGTGAAGGTTCCCCTCAACTCAGTTTCTGTGGTTTCCAGCACTTCTTTAAAATAATAATTTTTAAAAAAGCATCTCAAGTCAGCTAGGTCACTTCAGAAAAGTAAACGTTTTCTTAAAAGATGGGAATGGCCAATTAGCACCTTGTCAGACCAAAGGATGCTTCTGCTGTTGGCAAGTCCCTGCAAACATAGATTTCTGTGCCTCTGCCCCTGCTGACTCCTGCAACACAGGAGTGTTTGTCACCAGCTTCAGCCACTGGAAGTTGCAGGGACCCAATCTGAAAAACTGCAGATTACAGTGGATCAAAGTGTATTTTCCCTGCTGAGCAGCTGCACCCTGAGATGCAAGCTATATAAAATTGGTAAACTGTATATGTGTTTAATTTTTTGAAAAAAAAGATTCACCAACATCTTCCTGGTAATTTTTCAGTTAGCTTATGCTTTGGTCTAATCATCTTTCGTTCGATTAAAATGAACTTTCAACATCACAGTGTAAGGTTTTGGAATAAAGGAAGATAGGGGAGTATGTTTATTAAACATTTATGTATCTATGAAAAATAAAGAGCAAGGATTCCCCATGCACGCGTGCGTGCGCACGCACGCACGCACACACACATGCACATGCACACGCGCGCACACACACACACACACACACGGTTACCCATCGGATTCAGAAGCTTAACCTGCTAAGAGGCCTACTCGCTGCCTGTTTCTATTTTGACTGGGCATTTGCAAAAACAAAAATAAGACAAAAAAACACCCATGGGAAGTGCCAGCCCTCGAAGCAAACAGAAAACAAAGGGGGATATTTAAGAAGAAAAGAAGGGGTTTTCTGTCTTCCCCGTTGCTTGCCTTCCCCCCCCAGCTTAAGGCCTAAGCCGATCTGTCTATGCTCCGTGTGCAATTGCGGCGGCCTTTGGTTTTGCTGGGATCCTGCAGGCAACTGTCTTCACCCCACCACTGCAGTTTAAAAAAAAAGCATCATCCTTCAATACTGAGGGAGTGGGTGCTTTCAGGGCCATTTCACAGGTCTCACCTGCCTGGAAACCTGTGCCTACTGGGTCTCAGGCTGGGGTCACCCTTGCAAACAAAGAGTCACTTGCTAAAGGCTTTAAAGGGGTGTGTGTGCGTGTGCGTGAGTGCGTGCGTGCGTGTCTGTCTGTCTGTCTGTCTGTCTCTCTCTCTCTCTCTCTCTCTGTGTATGTGTGTGTGAGAGAGAGACTTAATTGAGTCCTGGAAGGAAGGAAACAGCAAGGGCAAGTTCTAGGTATTTTTCCCACCTATGAAACTCACACAGACAAGGCCACGGGGCTTTAACTGGGCTCGCCAGGTATGAAACACACCTGGGAAGGGGGAAAGGCACTTAAATTCTGTTACCAAAGGGATTAGCAAGCCTGGAAATCCATACTGGACAACCTGGTAGAAGACCTACAAAGCTCTTCCATGTTAAAGCAGGCCTTCCTTGGTAGATGGTTGACATATTTTCTTTATATTATGTACCATGGCTGGTTTGTACATGACCTGTGCTGAAAGGTGGGATGCACAAATAAGCCCGTGGTGCTACCTTTCTCCCCAGCCATTCGCATGAGAGGGTGGGCCGAGTTCAGCCTTCAAGGCTGCTGTGCAGACCCCAGCCCTCCCCCGACTCCCTCTTTTTCCAATCAAAAAGAGAGAGTAACAACGCTTGGTAGCCCCCAGGAGTCACAATCCAACTTTTAAAAATGTCAGGAGGCCTGTCCACAACCTTTCATGCTGTGCAACACAATTTCTGCAAACTTGAAGGGAACATTGAGTCAATTACTTACTCCCTCCCTCCCTCCTAATAGCCTCTCTGTGGGAAAAGGGATCTGCTTCCCAGCGTTCTCCTCCCAGAATTTACACCAGTGAATTAGGGCTTTAAAGCATTTGCCCTCAATATCCCAAAGACTGACAACTAGAGCACCAAACCACTCAAGTCTTCGTGATAGATTTCCATTTTCCGTATCTCATAGTTTTCATGTTTCATGTTCATCCCTAGCAGAAGTGTTTCAGGCATAGACCTGGGAAGAGAAGGGAAGAGAAGCGAAAGAGTCGGGCAGCCGCTCCCGAGGAAACCCTGTTTGCTTCTGTCAAACAGATTCAATCAAGGAACTGTTCGACTACGAGGCGTCCACACCAGGATCCAGTAAAAAACAATAACAACCGGAGACGGACAAACACAAATCCAGTCACCAGGAATGCACTTCAGCTAGATGCACCCTAAATCCTTGCCTCCCGAAACATCATAAGCTCAAGAGCACCTGCGGCTTCCACATCTCCTGTTTCTGCTCTCAAGGCAACTTCGCTCGAGTTTGTTCCCCAACTCAGCTGCCTGCTGCCCATGGCCTGCGTCTCCTAAAAGAGGTCCCTCACGACCGAAGCTCAGACGCCTCCCCCACAACGTAGAACAGTTTGCCACCAACCCTAATTGTTCTTATATCACATACTGATTTCATTATTTTGCAGACAAATCCATATTCTGCACCAGTAAACCCACCCGATGTTTTAATAAGGACGGAGGCTACCAGGGAGCGGTGTTTGGTGGCCTGGACCCATGTACCAAACAGAAGGCAATCGACACTCAACCCCTTGGTCCTCTAACCTTTCTGTAACTATCAATCATTCGAGGCCTGCTCAGGCAGCCTCATCGCCGTCTCTCCATCCAGAAGGGACTTGCCTCTTTTCCTTTACTTTGGATCAGGTGAGACATTCAGTTAAAAACAAAACATAATCGCTAGGTTGTGTTAGAGGACACTTTCCGGGAAGCATCTGATTAGTTTGGAAACCCACATGGAAATTCACATGCACAATGCAGGAAATGCACCTCTGGGGAAAACCGGATGGCCTGCTGTCAACGGGCAAAGGCCTCCTGGATTCATCCCTGGTCACGGCGCAATTCTGAACTCAACAGCTTGGGCTTCAACACAGCTTTACACTAAGCTGCCTCCTTCTGTCACCTTCACCCGTGAAACCCTCTGCCTCTGCATTTCCCTCTTCAGGATTTCACCTGCTGGCCCTCCTCACAGAAGGGGATGCCTCTTTTTGGCCACACCAAATGCCCCTTCTTGAATTCCAGGTCCACGCAGCCTCCGTCGTTCCCTGGATTTTCTAGCTAGGCTCCCAAAAGTGGGAAAGAGCGAGCGGAGGGGCTGCACCCCACAGCCACTGAGGGTTGTCCTCTTCAGCTCATCTTTGGTTAATCGGCAAGGATCAGCCTCACTTAATCGGTGCTCTCGTGCACAGACGGCCAAGGCACCCCGCTCACTTCAAAGACGCAGACTAGGCTGCGCTTCACAGCACCTTCAACGAGAACACAAGCATTCCACGGAAACTCTCGGATGGAAAACCAAAGGTCCGTTGAGACTCAAAGAGGCCGAAAGAATGTGGAAAATAGGTGTCCTACCTGGAAAAGTTTGGCGTTTTTCCCCCATAATTTCTGTTCCCCGGCTGGCTCAGGAAACCTTCACAGGACCCCCGTCAAGACCCCCCCACACTTTCCCCAGCCCTGAGACCCCGAGAAAAACCACAGCAACAAAAACAATGCGCTCTAACTTATTCCACCCAGCCCGTCCGGTTAAAACTCCAGCGCTTAATAAGCAGATTATAGGGCATAGGAAACCTTTTTAATTTGCCCTCAGCTCTCATGACATGAAGTTACCAAATCAACACGAATCCCGTGTGAGAGGTGGGCCATTCGGGCGACTCAGTGGTTGTGCGAGAGAGAGTCTGTGTGCACGCGTATGTGTGTGTGCCTGCGCATGTGTAAGAAAGAGGGTGGAGGGGAGAGCAGAGGGATGGACAGAGAAGGAGGAAACAATAGGACCTCTTAAAAGATATACATAATCCCTTCACAACCAGAAATGCTGCGCATGACGACGCGTCCAGCCCCAGCAGGCTGCCAAAGGGCCCCTGAAAGCGCCACGGAGGGCAGGGGCCGAGCTGGAGGGAATGAAAGAATTTCATTCAGAGATACGTCTCGATTCAGGGGATTCTAAACTGGGCCAATGGGTGCAATTTGATGCAGGACCAGCTACCTCGAGCCAGCAGGAAGGAACGGCAAGGAATTTCCTTCTACCCAGAAGGGGGAACACTCTTTTCCGTGCATTTCCCAAAGATGAAGGCTCTTGCATGTCAGTATCTATGGAACCGCAAGTTCCGCACTTGGAGTGGTTTGGTGCCTGCTTTAAATTAACCTCAGGGTCAAATCACACATTAAGAGAAACATGATTTCCTTCTGTTATAAGGTTTTCTTTTAGGTACTCCATTCATTCAAAGCTCCACGCCCAAGCAGGCAGGATCACAAAACAAATCCGCATTTATTTTCCCAAAGATTAATCACTAAATAAATATGAACTAATTCGCCTAGTCCAGGATGACACAGGATTCTGCCAGGATAAAAAGACGTCTTTCACTGGGGTAGGGAGTTCTGTGTCTAAGGACATGCTAACTGTACTGTGCCATTCAAACATGAACACATCACTTCTAGCAATTTGCCAGATAAAAACAGCCATGTCGGTTAAGCTGCAACTAGCCATTTGGGCTGTGGGGGCAAGTGCCATCGCCCCCCACCCCCTTCCCCCAGAGACATGCACATTTACTCCACCACCCCCAAAAAAGCAAAGCAAAGCAAAGCGTGCTGCTTATAAAGATAAAATTTATGCTTCAAGAAAAAGAAAATAAAGCATGTTGGGAGAGATCTCCATTTACTTTTCTAGCACTCATCAGATGTCGATGGCGTCAAGATTGTCAGAGTCTGGGGGCAAAGCCCTAGACACCCTCCTCTATGTTACAGCCCTGTGGGTTTGTTTACCTGGGGGGGGGCAACGGTCTCTCCTCTCAGCCCAGCTGGCACGTTACACAATGGGGTGTGTAAGGATCCTACCCCTCTCACTTTGGGCTCCCTTGCAATATCCCGAGCAAGGCTTCCCCATCTCCCCTTCCAGTGGGGTTGGCAAGGGGTCCCTCTCCTCCGTTCCCCTTTATATTTTGCAAAGGAAACTGGAAGTGCTGTGAAAAACCAGACAAGAGGCAGGTAATGTTTTGGTGCTGAGCCTTCTGTGAGGCTCTTTGTAACGACCAGCTTGAGACTCCGTGGCTCCTTGCTCCGAGCGTCCTTGTTCGGGTTCACCTTGGCTTCTACCCTAGTCACCCGAACCAGCCCTGATGAAGGGCATTGTGCTAACGATTTTGCAGAACTCAATGAAAGCCCCTCACTGAGAGCACCATGGAAAGCAGACAACTATTTTGGTATGCAAAATGTTAAGCTTTGCTAAGGAGCTTAAGAACTGGGCTGCAGGGAATAGATGGAGGTGAACAGTTTTGTCTTGGCCCCAGCAACGGTGTAGGTGGACTCGGTTGTGCCCAGCCACTCCCCGGGCCACGTCTGATGGTTGGTGGCACTGTTTTAAACAGACCCTGTGTTCTCACCAGCGATCTCCCCTGGAACAGACCTTTTGTCCCTGTCATCTACTGAGCTAGCTGGGGGTAGGAAGGCGCTCACGTCAAATCCACCCAGCCGAGCTGCCTGCTGCCCTCAGACCCCGAACTGCCCTCGTAGGTCCATTTTACGCCAGCTACTCAGACGATGGTAGAAGTGTGGGATCTGCATCTATTTCCTCCCCCCCCCTTTTCTAGATTTTGAAGGACATGATTTGGATTGTAAAGGCTAAATAGTGGAAGATCTGTAAGGCAGGTGGAGTGTTGGGTTGGAGATCCTTTCTCTTCTAGCACTCCATGTGTCTCCGTGGAACCCTCTCTCCAAACTACAGAGACGACTCTTTCTGCAGGGCCTCTACAGGGTTTCCAATTCAGATCCATCTTTAAAACAACTTCTGCCATTTCCCGCACCGCCAGGACAAGCCTCAACCACCTTCTGATTTTTTTTTCTCCTCGACCCCTGGACAAATATCACAGCGAGAGATAAGCCACAGCCTTTCCTGCGCAACGTCTTTGCAAACTGGGTGCAATGGAAAGGCCACTGGTGTTGCTGTGATCCAGTGGGGATCAGGGGTCAATATAGAGAGCCAGGCAGGACTTTAGTTCACCCAGATCTTGCCTGCCAGCTGATCTTTTGCCAGGGAACTTCCTGGAAATGCCAAATGCCAAACATGATCCAGTGAGAGAAACTTCTCCACAGTTTCAGAATGACCAAGATTTCCTCCATGCTAACTGTTTGGCCTGAATGAATCACCCTTTCCCTCCCTTGAGGATGTCACTCCACTGCATTCCCACATCGTCTGTGTTGCTTTACTGGCTTTTTACAGATCAGGTTCGTAATAACACGCTTTCGCTTGCGATGCGGCAGTGAACTGGCCAAAGGCTAATGGGCTCTTTCAAAGGCTGGAAACAAATACCGTAACTTCCCCTGCTTCTAAACTACCTCTTGTTTAGCTCTGCTTAAGGCTTGCCCTCTAATTGCTTCATTATTCCCATTACCAGCTGGAGAGATGAGACTGTGATTTCCTAAAGATTATTTCACTTTCCCTTCTGCTTTTTAGTGCATGATTGCTGTGGCACAGTCTTGATCCATAAGGGGGATTTAATCTGCTGTACCACCGCCCAGAGTACACCTTTGGTCTAGATGGGCACGGTATAAATCTAATCTAATAAAAATAAAAATAAATAAATACTCCTACCACATTCCTTCTGCCTACATGTAAACTGTAAGCTCCTTGGGGCACAGACCCATGGGCCTTGCTTTCTCTTGCCTTCACAGACACCCTGAGCATTGACGGCGCAATGACCTCAAGGATCTCAATGAGGTCTTCGCTCTTTCCCTTTCTTGTCCACTCACTGGTCCTGCTGGCGTGGTCGTTTCCATTCTCATCGCCGTTCCTCCCTCCTTCATCCGTGTCGGACCGATCCTGCCGCTCATAGTGCCTTTCGGAGTCTTCGTTTTTGTCCCGGCTGGACACGGATCTCCTCCTACGCCTTTTTCGTCTGTAGCCTCGTGGCACCGGCACCCCGATGTAGATGGAGTGGTAGTCGCCTGTGGGGGGAAAAGCAAAACAGCAGAGGTGTGTGTGTGTGTGTGTGTGTGTGTGTGTGTGTGTGTGTGTGTGTGTGTGTGTGTGTGTGTGTGTGTGTGTGTGTGTGTGTGTGTGCGCGCGCGCGCACCTGTACATGCAGGGCCTTAGGAAACTGAGAACGGCTGGGCCTGAGGTGTGTGTATGTGTCACAAGAGGGACACAGCAGCTGCTTTGCACAGAACCAGGTGGATGGGGTGGGAAGGCGCTGGGTGAAGCAGGACCTCTCCGTGTGGAAGAGACCTTCCATCCCTGGCGGTGGGCATCCCTCCCTTCCTCTCTTGAGGATTAACACAAATATATTTTCAGTCATCTGCTCTTATTACAAAAGGAACAACACAGTGAATAACATTTCCCCATTCTGTTTGCAAACTGAAAGCAACAGGCAGGAGTAGAAACCACTCTGGTCAATCTAGCGCACGAGAATCCAACGTACCTTCTTCATCATCGTACCTCATTCTGGAGGCCCCGAGGCCTCTCTCGCTCATGGCATCCTCATCGTCCATCATGGCTAGAGCAGGGGCGCTGCACAGAACACCAAGAGGAAAAAGGAGAAGAAGGTGCTGAAACGGATCAGTTAGAAGAAAGAGATGGCACATGGGATCAGAAAGAGCCCAATAGCCAAGTGGAGGAAGGGTTTAATTTTTGGTGCATGCTACTCACCCTGCACTATGAAATTCTGAAATACTAATGAAAGTGAATATATGTAACAGGGAGGGGAAAAGAAGCAATAGGAACTATTTAATAAGCCATGAACTTTAAGTCTTTATAAAAGGAGGGGGGGAGAAGACGATGCAGGATGTAATTCATCTGCCATTAGTTTGAGATCAGCCTTCCCCATTTATTTTAAAGAACTTTTTTTTCACCACTCCTCCTTTGCAAGTCCACCATTGCAAGATTGGACCAGCTGGAAGTCTATAGGAAGAGGCTGGGTTGGGAAGGCCTTCCGAGTGGACCGCAGGGGCCTCAGAGGTTTGCCCAGGGGGGTGGCTGACCCTCTCTCAGAGGAATGTTGTCCCAGAGTTACTCCAGGAAGCACACCTGGAGCCTTGGGCTGAGCTCCTGATCCTGGGCTTGCTGAAAACAGGTCAGAGCTGTAACTGAGGCAGAGCCAGTCAGCGTTTTTCCCTCAGGAGGCCATAACCCAGAGGGCGCCATGTTTAGAGCCATGTTGACTGGAGAGGGCCAGAAAGACAAGCTGCCGCATCTCCCGAACTGATTCACTTTCAGGGGATTTCTCTCCCCTGGAATGGAGCTCTACTCTTGCTTGAAGCAAGAAATAAAGTGCCACCCTTGAACACTGTGTCATCATGGCATATGCTAGGAAGGAAGGAAGGAAGGAAGGAAGGAAGGAAGGAAGGAAGGAAGGAAGGAAGGAAGGAAGGAAGGAAGGAAGGAGGGAGGGAGGGAGGGAGGGAAGGAAGGAAGGAAGGAAGGAAGGAAGGAAGGAAGGAAGGAAGGAAGGAAGGGACACCACAGCCCTACAAACCAATGGCCAGGGCTGGGTTAGCTGTGGCATGAACACCCTGCCCCCCATGTCCGAGATGGAGAAGACAGCGAGATCAGCAGCCCCGTGGTATAGCTCTTGCCCTCCCCTCTCAGTCCCAGCCAAACTGAGGAAGCTGGGTGGTTGGGAGGTGATGCAGTTTGTCCCAGGCATCAAAATGGTGGGTTACAGCTGTGAAGCACGTCGGCTGAAAGTGCTAATAGGCTCCGTCACAGAACGTCACTTTAAACATGCCCAAGTCTTACTGTTGGGTGCGGAAGGGGATTCCACGCGTCCCCTGCCTCTGCCCCCCCCATTTAGCCCTGCAGAGATCCCTGCCTTGTCCCTACAGAGGCCTTGAGGGTACAGCTGTGCCTGGGCAGAAGGCCCACTTGTGCGCTGGTGACCATTCATCAGCCTTCATCCACGGGACTTATTCCCTAGCCAGCCTGCTTCGGGTACTGTGAAGTCAATATCAGGGTTACTCTCCTCTAAGTGTATTCAGGAAAATGGATGCAGTAACACTGACATTCCAGTAGCAATGTATGGAAGCGAGAGCTGGGCCATAAAGAAGGCTGACCGCCAAAGAATTGATGCTTTTGAATCGTGGTGCTGGAGGAGGCTCTTGAGAGTCCCCTGGAATGCAAGGAGAACAAACCTATCCATTCTGAAGGAAATTAACCCTGAGTGCTCACCGGAAGGAGAGATCCTGAAGCTGAGGCTCCAAGACTTTGGCCACCTCACGAGAAGAGAGGACTCCCTGGAAAAGACCCTGATGTTGGGAAAGTGTGAAGAGGATGAGATGGATGGACAGGGTCATCGAAACGACCAACATGAATTTGACAGACCTCCAGGAGGCAGTGGAAGACAGGAGGGCCTGGCGTGCTCTGGTCCATGGGGTCATGAAGAGTCGGACACGACTTAACGACTAAGCAACACCAACACCACGACTGAGAGAGGCACTCCAGTACCTGAAGTCGGCTGGCTGGGAAATAAGTTCCCACTGACCCTTTGCCCAAATCTGCCGCTACTTTCTCCAAAGAGGAGAGGTTGCCGTTTCCACATTGGCTCCACATGTGAGCTAGAACTGTGGAAAAACGTGGATTCTAGTAACGTGTGGAGTCTCCCTGGGCAGGAGCCTCTCCTCTCTGGGAGCATTTCTGATCACATGAAAAAAAACAAAACAGCCACTACAGCTCAGTGGCTTGGTTGGGGCCCCGATTCCCTCAGTGGGCCTCCTTGACAGGGGCCAGACTCCATGAGACAGAGGGTCCCGTCCAGCTTTGCCGTTCTAAGATCGTTATGATAGAAAGGTCAAGGTTTGTGTTCCCCTCTAAGCACAGGTCGCCCTGCAACACCTGAATTGGGCGTAAGTGGTATAATAATCAATTTTTCTCCAATCTCTTCTTTCTCTCTTTCGCCCACATATTAAACCTGCTCAGCAAATATTCTCAACTTTCATTATTATGTTTATGTGTGCAATGTTTTGTTTTTAGTGGGTGGTTAACATGAGTAACACTCTACATAACAGGACGGCTTGCACTTAAAATGGTTTAAGCAGAACTCGGGGATTTTGCCAGAGAAGACCATCTCGTGCAGGTCCAACTGGGCCTCTTAGGAGGTATTTAAGTGCAGGGTAGCAGGGCTTTTATAAATCATTTCTTAATCCTTTTTTAACAAAGAAAAAACTATTTACAAAATACAAGCCTACTCATGTTCACAGACTGAGCATGGGTTGAATGCCACCTCTGCAACACTCCTCTTGCCTTGGTTGAGGAGAAGGGATCACCTGAAGATCATTCAGGGGTAAGAGCCACCAGCTTGCAGTCAGAATAGGCACAGCTCCGAGGCCAAAATTTGCCAGCTGGGAGACGGAAGCCCTGTTCTATTTCAGGAAGCCCTTAATAGTTTGTTACTCTCAAATCAACAGGGTATTTATTTTTCAGAAACTCTGATAAGTCAAGAACTCTGTCTTTCTGCTCTATATCCCCTCTGTCTGTGCAGTTCTTGCAAAGGGGATTAGGTGGTGGCGGCTGTATTGTTGCTGCTGTTTTTTTTTTTTAAAAAACCTATGATTGCATATTTATTTCCTAATTACTTCATGTGCACCAATGCCCTTCATGGGCCACTGAGGATGATACAGTTACTCTTCCTGGCAGAAAAATCAATCCCCCCAAAGTCACTTTGAGACTGGACCAGCCACTAGCACCAATGCAGGACTGAACTTCTGCTGTAAAAACAAAGGGGAGACGCCCTCCGTTCCTCTTGCTACCACTACGTTCTGGCCCAAATCCAAGCAAGACTCCCAGGTGCATTTCAGCTGGCCAAGGTGTTCTACCTGTCCATCGGAAGACCTGTTAGGGCTTCCCATCCAGTGGGCCCATCTCCAGCTGGTTCCTCAGCTGCCTTCATGAGCAGGGTTCAATGCTAGACCCTAATTTCAGTAAGGGGGTCCCTTAAGCCCTGTCCCCATGAACCTACAATGTGCAAAACATGCTTGCTGGAGTAAATCGGAACTCCCAGTGAAGCAACGGGACCTTCCTGTTTAAATGTACATAGGACTCAACTGTGAGCTGATCAGTGGATAAAGAAAGATACTTCATTGTATCATCGATATTTAGACACCCTACTTTCCTTTTTTCCAGAAGAAACACTGAATCTGGGAGAACCTGCAGTGCCACAAACCTATCTCTTTCAGCACTAAGGCCCACTGTCTCCGTCTTACCCTCTGGGAGTGACAGCAGACTAAAGAAACCCTCTTAAGGTCAATAAATCTGGTACTTACAGGTGAAACCTCCTGGGAAGTTCTCAACACCAAGTTCAAAGTATGCACAGCATCCGGTCAGCAGCAGGTTCTGGGCGTCTCTCAACTCCACGGTGGCAGCTTTGGACTGAGGGAACAGACAGCCTAAACTATTGATGCCAGGGCGGTATTGACCCCCTTCGCCCTCGGCGGTGCAGCCTGCCCACTGAAACATGCTTAGGTCACGCCGATCAATTCTTCCAGAGTGCAGACATGTCAATCACGGGGCACAGGCCATTCTCCAGAGAGGGCAGGCTGGCAAAAGCTGGTGCATTTCAATAATAAATCACAACCCACTTCAGAGAACCAGTCCTCGGGCAATAAAAGCACCAGAAAGGATTCACGTCTCATTCTTGGACCAGCTGTATGTCTGTCTCTCTTGGGAGGATGGGGAGGAAAGGCCCCCCAAGTGGCCCTGCCCTCATTCTTGGTTGATTCTCCAAGAATTGACAGACTCTGCCTTCGAGTACTGGAGAAATAACTGCAAAGGGTTATCCCATTCCTGCCCCAGTTGTCACCCGAACTTGACAGAGTTACATTTTTGGACGGCCAAAAAAAAAAAAAAAAAGGTGCATTGTGTGTGGAATCCAGACTAGCCTGCCTGGCTGGGCGATTTGGAGAGTTACCACAGCCCAAAGTAAGTTTTCAAAGTTCTGCTTGCTAGCATTTCACATGTTATCTAGTTCACGGCTTTACAGCAATCCTGTAAAGCACAGTCAATATTATTTATTCACATACTGCAGAAGCGGGAAACGAGGCTGAGAGAGAAAGAGAGAGCGAACGCTTTGCCTAAGGCCACCCAGGCCGCTTGTGGTGGACGTGAGAGCTGAACCAGAGCCATCCTGACGCGTTGCTCAGCCTCCTAGTTGCCAGGCTACACCGACAACCAAATGAAAGGACAAGTGAAAAGCAACCCCTAAGATGAGGGCCTTGCAGCCCCCTTCAGATGGGCCATGGAGAGCTTGCTTCAAAAACAAGGTGCCTGCTATGGACTCACTTAACCCCTCTCTTGTACCATTACCCAGCTTTTGTGGTGAAAGAACCACCCCTCCTGAGTCTCCTCCGGCCAGGTGAGAAATGCAACCGAGCAGGGAAGAAAAGAGGGGATTGAAGGGAAGGCATGAACAGAGGGGTTCAGTGACATCCCAGGAGAAGGAGCAGCGAGTGACAGCTGAAGGAGATGGGGGGCGGGGGCAAGAACTCTCCATGAGCTTGCTGGAAGCCCTGCTCAACCCTGGCACCAGCATCAGGAATAGCGCCTCTACTTTGAAAGCAACCATAAGGACTGGGCACTTGAGCAAATGAAACAAACAACCAAGCATTTCTTTCTTCAGTGCCTCAGCCAATTTCTTGGACCAAACATTTTTGCCAATCTACTATGGAAGTGTTCAAATAAGGAAGGGGGGCATGGACAGGATGGGAATAGGTGTTTTGAGCCTATGGCTGGATAGGCAGCATGCGCTGGGCAGGATTTCAGATACAAAAGCACCTGGCCCAGCCTTCCCTGTGGGAGAGCATCTTGCACCATCTTGGAGGAAGCAGGCAAAGCTTGTGGAAGGGGTGAGGTGGAGGAGGACAGAAGAGACAGCTGTCTGGCAGGCAACTCTTTCTTCCTATAGCTTGCTGCATCCCTCAGCCATGTGGCAGTAGCACACGCACACACAAATGCACTAATAGCAGGGCTGGGTCTACACACACACACACACACACACACACACTGAATGAGCAGGGAGCGCAAAGGCATGATCGACCCCCCCCCCCAGTGCCAGGGCCCTGCAGCATCCCTATTGGAAGAGGAATTGATTCTCTCCAAGCACAGAGGGCAGGCTGTCACAGGACAGGGACAGATCTCAGCGGAGATCCATCCCTTGGCCCCATTGCAGGTGGCTTGGTGACACGTGACACGAGAGCAGAAGTGCCACCCCCTGCCCAGAAACGGGTGGGCCCCTGCACAAGGTCCAGCCCTGACCCACTGAAAGGGCGCCTCGGCTCCTGCACCAGCAGAGCTGTCTGAGCCCTTGCCTCCTGGAGGGCCCCCTGCTGACCCAAGAGACCCTGCTCCACCCCCTTGCCCCTTCAGATCAGCTGGGCTAGCACCCACAAGCCCCACGGCCTGGCTCAAGGACGACAGCGGCCCCATTCATAAAAGGATGAGTGGGGAAGCCAGAGACACTCGGCTGAGGAGAGAGATAGCCGGAAGCCAAATGAGCAACAATGCCCATCATTCTCCTTCATCATGATTTGGCAAGAGGTGAGGGTTTTTAAAAGTCTCCAACCAACTCTGAACAAAGTGTTGAGTTATTTTTATGTTATTAAGGATACATAGATGCAAACGACAGGTGTACGCCATGTAGAAATCACCAGGCAAACTGACTAACTATGGAAGGTTTGATTTTTTTTCCCCCACCCCTCATTGTTATAGGATCAAGATGCCTGCCCCGCAACACACAACCTTTGGCATGGGCTTGGTGGAAAGGGAGGAAGGAATGCAAGACGAAGGATGTTCTCTGATAAGGTAACCATCACACTTCTATGGAGATGGGAGGCGCCAAAGGCCCTCGAGCGAGGGAAGGAAGGACACTCGTGAACTGCTGGGTAGCTCAAGGGCTGAGGTCTCTCTGGCTGCAGGGCCAGAGGTGGGGAGTTCGATTCCCCCCCCCCATCTGGGCCTCCTTGACAGGGGCTGGACCTGATGATCCATAAGGTCCCTTCCAGCTCTGCATTTCTAAGGTTATTATTCTAAGGTTATTAAAAACAACTTCCAGCCAAGGCAGGGGAGTTGTTTAGCTGAGGAGTCCCTCTCTGCCCAAATCTAAACTTTGCACCCCAAGACCTGTCTCTTTTGCACATCTCTTCAACGATTTTGTGAAAAACAGGGGCAAGAAAGACACAGGGAGTTCAAAAAGACCAGATGCCGACTCGCCAGAACGTAACCTTTGGGCCACCAGACCACCAGATGGTGCCAAACTCACACTGTTTCCTCTACGATGAGAAAGGGAAAGAGTGATAAGCGACCATCTCCCACTCCCAGCGCTTACATTTCTAGGCATTTTACTGTACCTCAAAGGTGATGGTGGTGTGTGGGGGGATGCCACCCTGATCCCAGGCAGTGATGTGAAAAAGCCAGTGTCCCAAGCAATTCTTATTCGAATGGGCCAGGTAGATGATCCACCATGAAATGCACCCTAGACTATAGGCCTCCACTGCCTGCCCTCTTATTTACCTACTTATTCAAGGTGCCTAAATCATCAAGTAAATCATCACTTCACACCAGGTTCTCAGAGCAGCTTAAACAAGCAATGTAAAAGATAGGAAGAAGAAAAGCCATACACTAAACTTGAAGAGGTCTCTACAAACATCTAAAATGCATTTTTAAAAACTCTCAAAGAAGTCTTGTTTGCCTGGCACCGAAAATATAATGGTATTAATTTTAGTCAGGTTGCCCTCTCCCTCTCGCGCATCCTGCCCACCTCCTCAGCAGAGCAACACAGGCCACCAACAATGACCCAAAGGTCCAGGGAGGAGATGTCGCTTCAGGCCAGGCAGTCAACTTGGACAGGTCGGGGGGGGGGCAACTGTTTGTTCCAAGAGAACGGTCCAAGTTTCACTTCCTTCGTTTCTCTCTTTTGATGAAAAACTTCCCACGAGGCAACCAGAGTCATCCCAGTCCCTAACGTGAGCCCTGTGGTGTTTAGGGCAGACTGGGAGAGGCTACCGGGTCAGATAGAAGGTTCAGCACTGCGGACAGATCCCAGGGAGCCCCCCCCCCCCCCGCTCCTCCTGCAGGGGCTGCAATAGCCCCTGAGGCCTTTTTCTTCTGCTGATGACCCAGGACTGCTCGGCCGGGTCCCCCTTCCCTTCTCTTCCCCTTGGAGGGCCTGAAGGGAGAACCTTTTGGGGCTGCAGCCGGGCTCTTGGTGGCCTCCCCCAAAGGCTTCTGCTGAGCACGCTGCTGACCTATTGGTTTATGGAATTGTTGAGCTTCTGGATGCAGACAGCCTGTCCCGCAGCCGAGGTCAGGCCTCAGAGGCGGCCCAGTTGTTTCACACATAAAGGGCATGGGTTCAAGCTGCTTAGCTAGCCTGGCTGGTCTGGGGAGGGGGGCTGTCCCACCTCCTGTGAGAAGCTTCAGCTTGAAAGGCACACCTTGAAATGACTCTCCTGGCCAGACTCCAGTCCAGCAGCCTAAGAAACCTGGGCTGAATCGTGGCTGCTGCTACACAGCCATGCTTTACACACCAAGGGAGTGAAGTGCCAGGAACAAACGCACCAGCCGAGCTTTGCGAACCCTCTGCTGTTTCAGGCTGGCGAGGCACAGCGTATTCTCCCGCCCCACCCGAGCTGTCCACAAAAACAAAGCGGATGGTTCTGATGGGAGAAAGCCCTCTGGAAAAACCTGACGGAGACTCATCCATAAAAAATGAGGCTCTTTTGAAAATCAAGGCTGCTAGAGCAGAGTGAAGGCGACAGGTCCAAATAATGCCTGATGCCTTGAATGCCTCCAAAATCCCTACTTTGTGTAGCTACAGCTACAAAATCAGGATGGGCCACAGGATTTGTGGCCTTTGTCGTGCTGGATCTCACAACAACCCTGCAGGACAATCTGTCATAATGGGCATGGTGACTCCAAAGTCCCTCTGAAAAGGCCTTGTCTCTTGGGCGCTGATCCTGCTGTTACTCTTCTTGGGAGTCACCAGGGTAATGGCACCAGATGCCTTTCCAAAGCCCAATAGTGTGTGATGGTGACGGCTCCTTCGGAAGGACCAGGATAAAACCTTCTGGTAGTCCAGGGTGAGGAATGCAACTGAATAACCGAGCAGAGCCTCCGGCCAAACTCAGCTCAAGACTATTCTGGATCACAAGCCTGTTTCTCCTCCTGTTCACTCAAGTGGGAAGGCGGCTTTCGGACCTGCCTCTCGAGGATACCACACACACAAGTGCATTGTGTAATTTGGTCTTTGTAGAGATCTAGGGACCGACTTCATTTGCTGTCAGTGACATTGCACCACCAAATCTGGTTGGTAAGAAGGGCCCAAGTTGGGGTGACCTAAGCAGATGAGGGCCAGAAGCAGGTTGCCCTCTCCCCCTCCATCGCTCCCCTCGTGTAGAGAGTGCATGTGTGAACAAGGCAGGCGCTGCCTTTAATGCATTCAGCCTCTTCATATGCTCAGGAATTTTAGCTTTTCAGGGTTCTCGATCATGTGGAGCGGGAACTCTCTCTTTTTAGGCCAACACTCTCCAGGTGAGAAGAATAATGGCATGTTGCTTGTCTATTAAAACTTTCCTTGCTCTGAAAGTCTTGAGTTTATGTTGTGAAGAAGCACCCTTAAAAATGGTGCTCAAGTGCGCCATAATTCAGGCTGAGCTCAGATCCTCAAAAACCCACAGAAGAAATAAAGGGAGCCCATTTTGGGGGGTTTTGGGGAAGCGGTGAGGGTGATTCTGAACTCCTTTAAAACCTGCCACGTTGCTATGCACTCACGGGGAAGGGAAGGAGAGACTCGTTGACTTTTTGTATGACGACCCAAAATGCACAACTTCCTATTTTTTCTGTTCCTGAACCTCTAGGATTCCTTAACTGATAAACTGGATAAAGACAAGACCATATTTTATTTTAAAAAGACACATACAAAAAATTTGCAGAAATCTAAAAATAGAAAATAAAGGCTTCCCACATTATAAACACCACAGACACCCACCACACAGGCACACCCATCCTCCTGAGGATTCCCAAAACACACCACGCTTTGTGATAGCTACTCCTTGCTAGGCTAAGGAGGAGGAAGACAAAAAGACACACACACCCCTGCCCAACACACACACACACATATACACACACTATCTGGCAAAGGCACCCACCATGTCAGTCTCTTGGAGGCGGTCAGTGCACGCCAACACAACCACATCACACTTTGCTTTGGCAGACGTCTTCGCCCACCACCACTTCTGCCACGGCATCATCATCTTTCTCCTGGACCGGGATGTAGCCACCTTCCCGAGGCAAACACCAGCACCAACCAGCACCAGTGAGGTCCAGAGAGTCAAAATCAAAGTCCCTCAGGTCTAGGCGCTTGAAATCTACCGTGTCCAGCCTGGAATGAATCTCGTTTAGCTTCTGCCAGTAGAGCCAAGCCATCACCAAGCCCACCACCTGAAAGACAAGATGAAGACAAGAAAGATTGGTCAAAGGCGGCCACAGAAGCTATATTTAGGATGTGGCCATAGAAATCTCTCTCTCTCTCTCTCTCTCTCTCTCTCTCTCTCTCTCTCTGTGTGTGTGTGTGTGTGTGTGTGTGAGAGAGAGAGCCACAACTTCCCTTAGGTAGTGGTGCCAGGAGGTCTCTGACAAGCCAAGCAGATCTGATCTGATCTGATCTGGATGCAGATGGAAGAAGAACCATGCATGTCAATTCCAGAGGCAACCAACCCATCATTCTAGAGTATCTTCAAGAATCCAACAAAATACCCAGGGGACAAAGACTCTAGGGCTGATGAGGGGGGAGGGAGGGGTTTAGAAGCTCATTTTCACAGTGCTGGTGGGTATCAGAGTCCTCTTTAGGTGGGTCTACTCTGCCTTTCACTTCTGCTAGACAAATCACCCTTCAATGCCATCCTGCAACATCATCACAGCGGTGGCAGAATCTATACAGATACACTCGCCCATAGCTGACCAATCTCTCTCCCGCATCAGTCCCCCTCTCCTCCACCAGGGGTCAACCCCTGACGCCTCACATTCTGTTGCTGCCAAGCACATCCTCACTGGTAGCTGTTGGGTTTGCATTGAACACATTTCCAGGAAAAATGCTGGTACTTAACTGTTCCGTAGAAAGAGATTCAGTTTGTAATAATAATAATTTCACATAGTTCATTAACCAGCCCAGTTAATGAAGACTTTGCAGGGTGTTAGACTAACAGATTTTCTGTGGCTCAAGGTTGTGGTTAGAAATGTGTTCCTTTTAATGATCTTGTTCCGTGTTCTTGGTCTTCAACAGCTGGACAAAGCCATCCATTCTTCTACTTCAGAGAGGGGGAGTAGGGTCCTTCGGTCCCATCACGTTTATTTCATTAAAATCATCCTAAAGAGCTTAAGAATTCTACTTGCAGGTGGAGCTCATTAAAAAAAATTACAAAGCTCATTTCATTTAATAACTGTCATCCCATAATTACCAAAAAAGTACTTAATTTATAATGTAAGATTCAACTGAAAAAGCATCCCTGAAACAGCTTCTAGCAAGATTTGCTCAGTTAGTGACTCAGTCTCTTCAACACAGCTGTAGTTTCCTCCTTTCTCCTACCTACCAGCTATGTAGGTTCGCCCAGAGCTAGCTCGGTTGTGTCCCAAGGAAGAATCCACTGAACTACTGTACAGCCTCAGTTTTCCTGGGATGAGTGGGGACATGGGGTGTCCGGAGTGTTGGCTTAAAAAAAAAGATAAGTAGAAGCAAGCTGCTTTTGCTTTGTTTTAAGGTGGTAAACGCAGGGCTCATTGCAAGTCTGATGGCTCAGGCATGAAGCTTTGAAAGAACTGTGTGCCTGAAGGGAAAACAGGAAGGGAATAACAGGAGAAAGGTATTTCTTTTAATGTGTGATTTGATCATTTTAACCTCAGATTCCCATTATTTGGGTAACTATTTCTGCAAGAAGGTAACTGGGTGGAAAAGATCCAAGAGTGTCTGACATTTTAGCAAAAGCCTTGTCAAAAAATCACAGATCTTTAAATTGAATTCTTATCCTACTGAAAGGAATACAGCGTTATTTCCTGTTCACTGGTGCTACTTCTTCATTTGCAAAATGGACTTATTTGTTAACTCCTGACTTCACTTGCCATTTTCCTCTGTAACAATTTCAGTGCAGCAATTCTGAGCAAAACACACGGCGATAAAGAATATATTTTCTCTGCAAATAATCAGATACAAGTCATTAGCGAGAGAAGCAGATGCTGCAGATAAATACTAATTGTGACAGCATTAATCAACACCATCCTGTGTTCAGCACAAACAGCAGGCATGCTGGCAAAATCAGAGAAGTTGCCTTTTTTGTATTAACTCCTCCATCACTCAGATGGCAGCGTTTTTGCAGGGGAATGGGCTGCAGCCAACTCAGCGGCAGCCATGAAATGTTCACGGAGAGCAGATGTTTCTTCAGAGAGAGCTGGGCATTTGGTAACTGCACCAACATCACTCGTGAAATACACACTCATTTTTACAGATAGGGAGGTCTTGGAACTGTGACCAAATGTGCAACACAAGGGTTTTGTGCTTCTTTTAAAAATCTGGAATCCCAATGTACGTTCATTCATTCAAAATATTTCTTCTCTGCCTTTTCCTTTAAAAGGACCCAAGTAAATAAACAAACAAGGGCACCCTCTTGTTATACCGGCTTCGAGCCTCTCTGAAAGGATGGTCCGTTTCCAGTTGATCCCTTTGTCTGGTTTACTTCCAAGGGTTGTGATAAGCCAGCTGTTGCTCAACACATCTGGACAGCATTGGGTTGCAGGGCCCTTAGTGGTTTTAGGAAAGGTGGTGTTTTCCTCTGTCTTCCCACCCTCCTGTGTTTCCCAGTGCTGACTCCAGCATTAGTCTTGCTGCAGAACGCCTGACCTTCGCTGTTGATGATGCCACCGTGAAGCCCCTCTGCAGGCAAGAAGAACAGCTCCTTCTGCACTTCTTTCATCATTTTAAAGAGGCGCCATTTTGAAAGGGCTTCAAACTCTCAGTCAGAAGACCCTATCCTATCTTAGCATACTCTGTAAAAACTGCACAACAACCACCATTTTAAGGGTCCTTTAAAAACATCAGTGGTTTAAGCAGCATCCAAACGCATACTTATGGCAAGCTAGCACTTAAATGAAAGAGTGTGATGGTGCTCTACTGTTATACTGTGAGGCCCTCTTCCCCTTTCCTCAGCGTAACACCATGGGAGAAAAACAGCCTGCTCAGTACCATTTCAGTAAACCAAAAGTGCTGTTAGAACACTCTGTCTTTTACTAAAATCAGCACTATCCATGTCCTGCTGAAAAGGTATCACAGCATAAATAATATTTGCCACCTGCAGCAACTGCTGTTAAAGGCTTTATCGCTTGAGTCAATCTTTGCCTCCTCATCTTCTAAGATAAGGTGGAAATAAACAAAAAAGAAGATTTGGAAGCAGGTTTTGGGGACTCTACACTCTTTGTTCAATGCAATGTTGACATTTGTGGCATCAAGGCAGCAACCCCAAGAAGCAAAAGATGGTTGAGAGCTATTGGCGACCTGGATGTTCTTGGACTACATCTCCCAGAAATCCTGGCCATCACAGCTGGTGGTGAAAGCTCCTGGGAGTTTTCATCCAAAAACATCTGGGGAACTGTTTTAGATGATCTTCCTCAGCAGTTTAGTCCTGGGGGGGTGACTCCTCTAGTCTAATCAAACAGCTCATTCTGATAACCTGTAAGACTGATTCCAACAGGGCACCCCTGAAAGGTGAGACGGTGACCCCCCCCCGAGTAGCCACAAGCCCACCCTTGAAGAAAAACACCAGGTGAGTCTCTGCAGGGGAAGAAGCCACTTCTCTCAGGACCGATCCTCCCTCCGATCCTCTCTGGGGTTCGTCTAATGGGTTTGTGTCGTTGCTCTTATTTTGTGGCATGCTGCCTGAGCACGAGGATGCTTTCTGAAGATAGGATTAAATCTTAGACCCAACTAGGGTACTCCAGCTGAAATCCACGGGAGTGTCAAGCCCCCACTTCATGGGAATCCCCTTCATATGAATCAATATAGGACTATCTGGGAGTGACTCAATCATCTCATCCTTGATGATGGCTGAGATAGACCACAACTAGTATCGTCTGCTCCCCATTCTATCACAGCTTCCTTACACTATGTAAAACACTCCTCTAAAAGTGGTTGTAGAAGTAAAGGGACCATCCATGGTCCCAAGTGAGCTTCCGTTAGGAACAGAGGCTAAAGCCAAGCAGGGAGGTTTCCTTGAGGAGGGCGGAGTTTCCAGGGGTGACCAGCGGCTCCTTAAGATCTTCAGGAGCGATGCCTGCTTTGGCGCAGAACAGAACGTGAGCCTGTCCAAAAGAACAGGGCATTTGGTCACCTCTGAAGGAGGAACCACGGACTGTGCAGGCCTTCAAGACTCTGTTCGTGGCTGCACATGGCTGCCACGTGGGCTGTTGTTACACACTGCTAATTAATCTTATGCTGCATGTTTCTGTTCAAGAATAAAAGCCTTGGCTTGCTGGGAAAAACAGAGGAAGCACACTTCTTATGTGCTTTCAGATAACGTTAACACTGCAGGGTCCATTTTGGAGAAGTACCCTTTTCCCCTCCGTCGTGAAGGAGGAGAGGTGGGCACCTCTTTTCGGGAAGTATCCTGCCACCTGTGGTGGTTGAAAGCACTTCTCTTCCAAGGGGTGCACACAGTTTCACAGATCAGTTGCCTAATTAATAAGAGCATGTCTTTAATCAATCCAGAGTGTTTGAATTGATTCGCCTAAGTGATTCATCAACGAAACGTGCAGCCTAAGGGGCCTGCACTTTTATTTCAACCGACTTCAAGCCAGACCTGTAGGAACGTTTCTCAGCAGATTCAGCTGCCTGCCTTCCCCTCTTTTAGGATTTTTATGATGGACAGAAAGATGAGAGGAAAGCTTTCTCTTAAAACATTTTGCTCGTTTTTCCCATTCAGTTACCATTACTCAATTGGGAATGCTCTCTGTCTAGGAACTAAATTAGCAGTACATGAAGATCAAAAAGCTGGAGTCAGCTTTTATCACCCCGCAACTTTTACAACCGATATCCTTCTCTGCAGATCTTGGCTCGTGCAGGAGTACTCACAACGGCTGCCTCTGAATCATCTTGCTGATGCTGATATGTTAACATTTTGAAGAGAAAAGTTCAGCTTTGTGTATTCTGGCAAAAGCCCCATCTTTTTTTTACTAAGTGTGAATAATATGCCTATGTTTACTCAGTGGGGAGCGTTCCGATTTATGAGCTCTTCAAAGTATTCGCTTCCTTCTTTCAAAACACTTTGTTCTAGTAAAAGGCATCCTAGCTCTGTGTCCCACTGTCACTTGGCCACTTTCTTGGGATTGTCAGGAAGACATCTTCAGAGACAAGAAAAGGATCTGAGAGGCTGGCAGTACAGCCGGGGCTGAGGAAGGGGGCAGAGGCTTTTACACTGATGCCATTTAGTATAAAATGAAAAAGCCCAGAACTTGGAAACTTTACTTAACTATAACATCCATAATCTTCTATGTAGCCTCTGTAAGCCTCTGATTCCCTCAACCAGCATACTTTGGACTACACGTGATATTATAGTGATCTTAATAGGAACGTTAGAGAACCCTATATATGGTTTCAGGGCATGGATCGCCTTGTTTGGTATTTCACTTGATCTCAGGTGTGATGAGACAGTTGCAAATCATGCCCCTGACAGCACCAGAAAGAGTTGCTTTAGTGGGAGTGATCGCCTTCATTCCTCAATGTGATCCCATCTTTAATCTCCGTTTTTCACTGAATCTGCAACCTCCATCTTATAAGTCTACCGGCCTCCAAGACCAAGGCCATCATATTTTCTGAGATTTTTTTTGGACTTTTTGCTATTCTCCCCTCCCCCTCCCTCTGCATTTCATGCCACTTACACTCGAAGAATATTTTTTGCAGAATTCAAAACCCCTGCCCCCCTTGCCTGTGAGTTGATCCAGTCAAGGTATTCTTCAGACCAGAATGGAAAACTGAAAACTGTTATGTCCCAGAAACATTCGTTAATTGGAGGCTCATAACATTTGGCAGCGAAATTTGTTGGGAAGAGTTTTGGAAGGGGAGGGAAGGTGGAGGGAGAGCAATCTGTTGCCATTCTGGCCGGTCCCTCTTCTCCTCTACTGATGTCTGTTGCAGTACAAATGTGTCTGGGGTCAAAGGGAGGCCTTTCCAAACACAAGAACACCGCAGAGATGGAATAACAGAACATGAGATTGAATGATCCTTTGCATTTACCCGCTAACGAAGGTCCCAGTTCTCAACTGCCCTGAGGCAGGAGCTCTGCAACCAGCTGCTCATGTACTGAAACAGAAGGAAAGAGACCGCCTTATCTCTCAGAGAGGCTCTCCTGCAAACCCTGAAGGGTACTGCTGAAACCCTTCAAGAAAACCATGAGGCTTTGTGTGTGTATCCACGGTTGCCTTATTCCAATGCAGGCTGTAGGGGTCGGCCAAGCGGAGCATGTTATGGCTCAGTCAGTACCCTAGGCATTCCCAGGACACACACACACACAACACCCTAAAAGGTCTGGAGCAGAGTGACATTGCCCGTTAACAGCCAAAATCCAACGAGAATTAGATCCCTTTAGCTGCTTGCTGAATAGGAAATCTACCCTTACACCATCTCATGGATTCCACTGGTCTACTCTAGGTGGAATGAGCCATTGGATTGGGGCCACTCAACTCATCAACCCATCTGATGCTGAACCACAGAGAACAGGAGGCACCGCAAACCGAGAGCGAGCTGGCGTGGGCTCTCCCCTGACCCCAGTTCCCAAAAAACAGCCAGGAAAGGAGGGAGTCCCCTGGTCCACACGGACGAACAGCTGCCCTCATGACCAGCTCTAGGGAGGTTTTCTACACACTAGAAAACCTGCACCCCCTGGTTGGACTAGAGACGGCCGGGGATGGAAACTGACTGGGGTGTGCAAGCAAAGACTCTCAAACTATTTCAAAGTCTTCAGAAAGGCTGCATGGGAGAAACAGAGAAACAAGCCTAACCCTGTTATTAAATAAAAATGATTTCTTCCTCAAAAAATATTAAAAAGCCTGACATGTTTCGATAAAAGTCTTCTCCGGGGCATGTTCTTACAAAGGGAGCGGATGTATTGATAT
This sequence comes from Pogona vitticeps, assembly GCF_051106095.1. NCBI lineage: Eukaryota > Metazoa > Chordata > Lepidosauria > Squamata > Agamidae > Pogona > Pogona vitticeps. Next base: position 865,230 of record NC_135790.1, read on the forward strand.
TTCATGGATGCCTCTGAGCCAATGCGAACTCTTTCTAGAGAAGGGATGGGAAAAAGGGGTGTGGGGGGAAGAGACGGAGAAGGGAATCTGAATTGTTTGCCCCAGGAAGATTTTTATCAACACGCACTCTTCCTTTTTCCCTTCCTTTTTTAAAGCTCCTCTTCAGAAAGAAATCCCGCTGGGTGGCATCTTGAATCCTACTTCCTTCTGATCTATATTCAGATGGTTCTGCTCATTTTCATTCCAAAATGCATGTTAAACTCTTTGCTCTCCTAAGTTTCGGCTGTTTTGACTCAGAAGAGCAACTGAACAAGGAGATCCCTTGGCTTCAGCTTTTTTTTCTAATTAAGGCCTCCATAATTTGTGCAGGTAGTTTTAGCTCATTTATCCTTGGAGAAGCCAAAGCAAGTCAAGCCAGGTGCCTGCCGAGGAAACACAAAAATACTAGCTGAGGGTTTAAAAAGACACAGACAACCCCCTCTGTGATGCTTCTAACCCTTCACATCCCCCACAAAACCTGCGCGCGTGCACACACCCACACATACACCCACACACAACCCTAGTAAACCTCAGAGAAAAAAACTATTGGCTTACCTGAGGAAGCAACAGAGAGCAAACAATCCCAAAACTGGCTTCAAAGTTGTCTTTCAGCCACAAGCCCACTGCATGGATACAGCCACGCACATGAATTATATCCACCAGTTCCAGCCGCTAAAAACAGAAGGCAAAACAGTTGAGTCTGATTCTCCCCCTCACTAGTAACTGAAAATTTGGAGCTCCTGGGATGCTTAAGAATAGAGAAGCCACTGTCACCTGATTCAAACCCAGAGCCTGGAAGGTATTTCGTGGCTGCCTAGTGGATTCTGGAAGTTGTAGGTGGGAAATCTAATCTATGTCTGAGCTCTAGTCAAACTGGGGTACTTCTCTCCTAAGACTGATGGCCATGGCTCTACAGGGTGTCAGACAGAAGCATTTCCCAACACCACCCAGAGAACCCTGGAGCTTTCTCGTAAACCTGCTGACCAAGTGTAATCCAAATTTGGGGATATGTTCAGGGTGGGCTGGAGCTCTTCTTGCAGAATATGTTGGACCCGGATGGGGAATGCCTGGCCCTCTGGAGATTGTTGGACTTCAATTCCCATCCACCTTGGCCAGAGGGGCCAATAAAGAGGAATGCTCTTAGAGGTTGTCTTACAACGTGTGTGTCACAAGCTCCCTGCCTCTGCGTTAGACTGACAAAGACCTCAGAGGACTACAAAACCCCATTGTCTTAATTGTTTTGTGACTGGCACTAATCAGTGGCGTGTTGCATTCATGAATCCCTGAGATGGTCTAATGGGCACTTCACGCACACTGCTCGGCAAGTGAGGTCTGAACAAAGCTGAACGGAGGAGTGCCGTGGCTTTTCTGGATCTGAACGTTGTACTTCTGCGGACACAACTGAAGAAACACTGCATTCACTTCCTATGGCCATCTCCTCACCCTGTTCATTCATGGTTAGTTTGTGGTCTACTAGGACCTCTAGGTCACTGGTTCTTAACCTTTGTTACTCAGATGTTTTGGGACTGCAACTCCCAGAAGCCTTCACAATCAGCTCTGCTGGCTGAGGTTTCTGGGAGTTGCAGTTCAAAAACACCTGAGTAACAAAGGTTAAGAACCACTGCTCTAGATGGTGGTTGTTGTTGTTGTTCTGGAAACAGATGTAGCCACTTCCCTGAAGTCAAGCGGGTTTGGACAGAGCCCTTTTTAAGGGCAATGCTCAGAAATGCACATGCTTTCCTGCATACAATTTCAGCCATCTCCGTAAGAGGACTGGAATTGCACCTGCGGGTTACTGCGCCACCAGATTTAAATAAAAGCAGCTTGATATTCACAGTTTTATTTTTAATCCTCGTGCCTAATGATCTCTAACATGGAATTCCCAGCTCTGTCCTCTCCTAAAATGTCTAATCCTTTTAGAAAGCCATCTATCAGGGCTTCCTGGTGAGGCAAGCTAGAAATCCAAATGGGTAATAATTGACAACTTCTCAGCGTCCACGGCTGTTTCAAGGAAGGCTCACGCACCCTATTTCCCGTCTCTCACCCGGGCGGTGCTCTCCGGAAGGAGCACCAACACCCAGCCATAAGTTTAACGTGGCTTTATGGATGAACAGGCCTCATGCTTTCCTCCATTCAGCCCAGTGTGCCTCTCCAGTATCAAAGGGATGGCTTGGAATTGATTTATTGAACATGGAGCTGGCAAGGCAGACACAGGCTAACGTTGTCTCTCAACATCTCCAGCAGCCTTCCAACTTAATTATCTCCAAATGAATGTGATGCAGGCACAATTCAAAACAACGCAACACAACACAAAAAACAAACACATGGTTTTTGAATCCTAGTAGCCTTCATGGAGCCCGTTACCGTGCACAGTATTAGCTCAGCTTAATCCTCCAACTGTCTCAGTCTCATTTTTTTTAAAGCAGAGAATAAATGATTTGAAATGGCCCAGGTGGGCAGGAGTGTTGGGCACCATCTGCTAGGCTCCTACTCCCCCCCCCCCAAACACACCTATTAGGACTCAGGCAACATACAGAAGCAGCCTCGGGCTATCAAGGGGGACAGGCTGGATTCCAACAAAGTCTGTGTAGGAGGGGTGCCCCCGCAGGGCCAAGGAAAATGGACCAAGGGAACTGCAGTTCAAATCAACCGGAGGGCTTCCCCCCCTTTTAAGGACTGCATTGATGACCTGCTGGGAAGTCTTCTGGCATCATCTCTCCTGCATCCCTCACAGACACCTTGAGTGGTTCTCATTCATTTCATGAGGTTTGCTCAGGACAACTCTACACCCTCTTCCCTAATGAAAAATGCCAAAGCCCCCCCCCCCCAATGCCTAGTTTAGCACCAAAGAATGGCAGTTACCTCTTTGTTTAAAGTCCGGTATCCACACAGCGTGTTCATCACTTCTCCTGGAGCCTGTTCAGGTACAAAGAACAGCAGTGTCAAAGCCAATCCAAGTACATGGGGGGGCACTTGGGGGTGTGTGTCTCTCAATGGTCTTTTTGGAAGGGGCAAGGAAGGCGGCAGGAGAGACCCCCTCCCCACTGGCCTCCGCTAACTGGGCAGGTCGGATTCTTTGGGCAGGAAGGGGGAGAGAAAGCAGGGAAGGTTGGGTCAAGACCGTCCGGCTCATACAGTCTGCCCTCATTGCCTGTGGGACTCACTTCATGGGTAGGCTCACTTATCCCGTTGTTTCCCTTTACTATCACTACTCAGAAATAGTGCGAGGCGGCTAAAAGGTCACTAAGAAAAATGACAGCTCCTGGCCTAAGCACGCCTGGCAAAAATAAACCCAGTCATACCCGTCTGGCTATTTTTTAGACGGTTTCATAAATGGCCGAGGACATGAGGCACAGCCAAGATGGACTCATTTTCCCAGCCAGCTGTGTATTTCGGGTTTACTTTCGCCTCACCGAGAGGGTGGTTTTAAGTTGTACTGATGATCGATCGATCTATTCCTTACCGGTATAACATGTGTTCATCTCAGTTCTTTTCCCATCCTTGGTTCCTGGGGAAGGCAGCCACCATGACTGTGGTGTGGCTGCCCTGCAATATATATATATATTTTAAAAAATTGTGGCCAGTTTATCGACCTTGATAAACTGAGGCCTGCAGCTTTACAGGCACAATAGCCGCACAGATTGACTTCTGCGTGCCATTTGTCTTGTTTACTGCTTGGTGCCTCAGCCCACGGCTTGCCAAGCGGCAGAGCGAGTGACGCAGGCAGGGGCCAGGATCATTGTGGACAGTGCATGACTTCCAGAACTGCAGGCACCACAGATCAAACATTCCCGAACAGGAATCCCTTTCCATCATATTGATGCATTAGCTGGGTTTTTTTAAAAAATAAAAGTAAGAAGTAGCATTGCCCAAGAAAACATCAGAGAAAATAATTGAATTCCATGGTGTAGCCAGCAATAACACTTCAAATAGGAAGCAATAAATCGACATTGTTAAAACCAATGGGAACGTTCCTGTCAGTATTATCTACCATGTGACCGCAAAAATAAATGTGTTGGTACAACAGAGGTACGGAAAGAATCGGTATAACTGGGGTTCTTTTGGCAGGTGTGGTTAGGCCCTAAACTGCAGATAATCACCAGTCCCAAGAGGGGTGGGGTGTCGTGATTAGAGGAATGCACCACCGTGCCAGCTTTCAACAGCTGGAACAGACATAAAGTCTGTTGGGTGTCCAGAGATCTACCTCAACTAAATAAAGCAAAAGCCACAAGAGCAAGCCAACGGAGAAGTCCTGCCACAAGCGGAATAGGCTCTGGTTTGGAGGCCAGAAACTCCACAACTGGGTATCTGAAAAATTGTTCATTATCTATGTATTTTATTTTGATATGCTGGCAGTGCAAAATTCCATATCTTCAATCTTCTAGGCTAAAAAAAATTAGAAAAACTGAGAACAAAAAGAAAGGCAGTCAGATAAAACAGTGGCAACCCTTTTGATGTAATACATCTACTTCAGTCACGCAGAGGAAACAAATTGGTCTGCTTCCCTCAGGAACAACGCGACACTTGGCTTGATTTGGGACGCTAATTGCTTGGCCTCCATTAACAAACAGCATCGCCAGCTTTAACTCCTCCTTCGTGCTGACGCCAGATTTCAGCCACTCGGTCCAGCATGCCTCTTTCCATTCAGCCCCATATGATTTATTTACTTGGAAGAATCTAGAAGGATGGTGACCCTCATCGGTTCCCCAAAGACAATGGGGTGAGTAAGTCTGTAGTGAACAGTGAGGAAGGGAGTCACGAAGGCTGCCTTTAGCTCACTAAAGGAAAGGTGGGATAGGGTGCAACCACAATTTCTAATGTATAAGTAATCAAGAAATATAAATAAGTAAATAAGAGATGATGCTGGACGTGGTGGCGCTGCGGGCTAAACCGCAGAAGCCTGTGCTGCAGGGTCAGAAGACCAAGCAGTCGTAAGATCGAATCCACGCGACGGAGTGAGCGCCCGTCGCTTGTCCCAGCTCCCGCCAACCTAGCGGTTCGAAAGCATGCAAATGCAAGTAGATAAATAGGGACCACTTCGGTGGGAAGGTAACAGCGTTCCGTGTCTAAGTCGCACTGGCCATGTGACCACGGAAGATTGTCTTCGGACAAAACGCTGGCTCTGTGGCTTGGAAACGGGGATGAGCGCTGCCCCCTAGAGTCGAACACGACTGGACAAAAATTGTCAAGGGGAACCTTTACCTTTACTAAGAGATGATGCTAAATGCTCCTGATTGAGCCAGGCGAAAGAAGCCTTCCTTCACTGACAGTCCAGCCAGGATTCCAGACCTCCAGCCTTGATAGTTCACTGTTTCAGGTTCACCTCTGTTTCGAGAGGAGGAAATGGGACGCTCCACAGATCACGCCAGATTTTCAAGATTTGGGAGCAAAACAGGGCAAACTTTTGAGATCGTGATCTATTTCCATCCTTTCCACCACGGGTGGACGTAACGTTTGTCCCTCGGAGTATTCTGCTTCGTGTTGTGATAAGAGTCTTCCACGCTTCCTCTTAACTGAAACGAAGGACCACAATCCTCTTTGGGTTCTGTCCTTTGATGATTTATTGATGCAGATTGCTGATGTTTCATGCAGGCGGATCAGCATGCAAATGAGTTGACAGGCCGGGAGCTGCAGCCCCTCTTCTAAGTAATGAAAACAGATGCCGGGTCCCTTCCTTCAGATGCCTCATGACTAAGGGGGTCAAGCCAGGAATTAAGGGGACGTGCATTCCCTCTGATTAGTCCCTTCTTCTTTCACAAAAATCACTTCCTCCTTGGAGGAACGTGCCTCGGCAGTCAGTCTTGCCAATTAATGATGCCCTTGCCTCCCAGTCGGTTGCCTGGATAGCTCAGTGAGTTAGGTGCTTGGTCTCTGGCTGTGGAGCCAGAGTTTGGGGGTTCAGCTCCCTGCTGTGCCTCCCAGAAGAGCCACCTGCAGAGTCCCCGAAGAAAGGAAGGGGGAACTACTTCTCAGGACTCTCTACCTGGGGAAACCCTACAAAGAACTGACTTGATAGCACTTTTTAATAGCAGATACCATTTTTTAAACAACTTGATAGCAGATACCATTTTTTTAAATCATTTGTTCCTTTCCAATCACCAATCCAAACCAAAGTGCACAGGGAGGAAAGGTGTCCTTTCTGGAGAAAGGGCCCCTTCCAACTCTGCTGTTCTCTGATTCTCAGAAATCACCAATAACTGAGTAGAATGAAAAAGCAGAAACCGCAAGAGCCCCGTTCATAGGCCACGAAAGCAGCCTGGGGTGGTCTTCCTCTCTGTGGCTCAGCAAGAGGGTCACAGGCCACTTAGGGGGAGGAAGCGCCCTCCTCAAATCCCGCAGCAGCATTTCCCCCTCCTACACCTCTTCCATCCCACATTCAGCTTCAGAGTTATACAGCAGCTGGATCCTCAAGCAAACTTCTGAAACAGTGTGCGCCCGTGCACACAGACAAAGGCCACCACTCAGCAGGAACCCCCCCTTCCCTCTGCTAAGCTGGGAGTGGACTATATTCCCACTGGGAGCTTAAACCTCTGCATCGCCTCCTTTTGTGCGCCTGCCACAGATCAGCTCGCCCCCCCCCGGGCCCCATGAACCTTGGAGGCAAACAATGAAGGAAAGTCAAAAGCAACGGTGGCTGGGTTAGGCTGACTCCCACAGAAAAGTGAGAAACGGCACCTTTTGAAAAGCTGCATTGTCAAAGCAGTTACTCATGCTCACCCCATGAGTAAGCCAAACTCTGCGGAGTTTAGCATCCACTGGAAGCCCAAGGTGCCACCACAGCTTTGCTGATCATTTCAACAAGACTGAAAGGGAATCTCAGACAAACACAGAACAACATCCATCTCTAAGCGGTGTAAACTGCCAGCAGGACATTGGCATCTCAAAGGCATCATCTGCACCCTCCGTCACCTCCTGCAGTCTGCTCTAAGTTCCTGCTTTCCCTGTCACTTCCAGTTAGCACACCCAATTTCACATGACAGCTGTAGTACAGTGAGCCAGGTTTCACAGGGTTAAACTTCTGTGACTGCCTGACTAGCAGGGACTAGGAAATCTTGTGCCACCCCTGCACACACACACACAGGCTTCCCTGAGCCTGGTAGCCATCCTCAGAGTATGAGATTTCCCCAGGAATAGTACACCGTGGCTATTCTCATGGCAAGGTGAAGTATTTGGTCTCAGATGGGCAGTTAAGAGCCATTTGCTTTGCAAAAGTCCTGCTGCTGATTGTTTGATATGGACTGAGTGAGCTACCTGAACTTCTGATTTCTCCAGTCTTGGGTGGCTAGTTACAGGAACCGTCATGATGATTACCTGTACTTTCAATTTTTGTTGTTGTTTAGTCGTTTAGTCGTGTCCGACCCTTCGTGACCCCATGGACCAGAGCACGCCAGGCCCTCTGTCTTCCACTGCCTCCCGGAGTTGGGTCAAGAGAACAATCCAGCACCACAGTTCAAAAGGCATCAATTCTTCGGCAGTCAGCTTTCTTTATGGTCCAGCTCTCACTTCCACACATCGCTACTGGAAAAACCATAGCTTTGACTGTATGTGGACTTTTGTGGGCAAGGTGATGTCTCTGCTTTTTAAGATGTTGTCTTTCAAATTTACCACTGTGCCATTGGATGTTGGGGATGATGCACTCTGCAACTCCAAACAAGCAGACTTGTGGAAGGAGGGTCTAGTAATGCATTCTTCCCTTCCAATCTAATCAGCACCCCAGCTTCATACACCTTTGTATGGTAGCAGCGTATCAGTAAGTGGCTGCTGAAATTCATTCTGAAAAAATGGCTTACCTTTGGGAAAAAACAAACACACACTTGGGCCAGAGGGAAACAATTATGGTTAAGATCCAGTCACTTAAAAAACAAGCAACAGGCTACATTTTTTGACCTCTGTGTAGCCAGATGGAGCAGAAGTGTATCTTAAAGAACTCACCCACTCCATGAAACCACAAAAAGATGTGTATAAGTAAAGCAGTCTAAAGCCTGTTAGAAGTGTTGAAGAACCAATACTAACTCCATTGGAAATGCTGGAACCAGAAAAGGACTGGACTGCCTTTAAACGTTTGTACTGATGACATTAAATTCCTGTGTAGGTTAACTGAACATAAATCTATCAAGAACTAACCACCTATTATGCTTGTGCTTCTCTCCCTCTCTCTTTTTATTTGTGCATGCATGCACTAAAGATGTGAAGGCATTGTGCCAAATGCTCTCTTCTTGCTGGTTCAGGCAGTCATGACTCCTTGATGAGGAATCTTCAAACCCCAAAAGAGAAAGGCAAGGGGGGCTTCCCTCATTCATGCAAGTCCCTCCCAACGTTCAGCCTGAACCAGCAGCTCGGCAGCGAACATCCAGAGATGCCCACATCTGTAGCTTTTTCATGCTTCCAGCAAGGAAGAGCCGAAGGGGCTTCCCATCTTACCTGCTTGATACAGCATGTGTACGGCACCCCGCAGGCCAGGGGGCCACTGCTGTTGCACGAGTGGTAAGGATTCACATCCCAGTCCCTGAATTCGTCACCTCCACAGCAGGAAAACTGATGGGGGGAAAAAAACTGGAGAAACTATTCAACTATACAAAAACATGTATCTCAGGTTCGCCTCTGTTTTGCAGAGGAGGAAATGAGACGCTGCACAGATCATGCCAGTTTTGTACAGTTGTATATTCAACTATACAAAACTATACAAAACAGGTATCTCAAAAGTCCCAGGCTCCACTGAGCTATCGGAGTGGGCGCCAAGGCATTTTGCCTCTGGAACATAAGACTAGAAGCTGAAATTCTAGGCTCTAGTTAATATACCTCAAGGTAGACATCCCCCCCCCACTTGCCTATTAAGGCCAGTCCACTTGAATTGATGCTACTGCCGAATGTGTGTGTGTGTGTGGGGGGGGCTTTGATATACCAAGGAGGAGCCCGTCATTAGGAAACAAGCCTCCCCTAGAACTGGAGCCATTCTGCCAGGAGAAAACCAGCAGAAACGGAGAGAGGGCCCCAGACTGACTCTGTCTGCTGGGAAGGTCCTCTTTAAGGCTCTTACAATGCAGTTTGACCATCACACTTGGCACCTCACTCAAAAGTGTCTTGAAAAACAGGGTGCCGACACCCCAGGGGGACCAGCCGGAGAGCCCCGTCCCCCTGCGCCCGGTGGACAGTCACTAGGAGGAGGAGGAGGAGACCCGCCTTCACAAAACTCACCTTTTGTTGGACAAAGTCCAAAATATTTTTGAAGTCTAAGTCGTCGTAATAGTGTCTGATCCCGTCCTGGATGCTAGAGTGGAAGACTGCATTCATCTGGAAAAGAGCAGAATCCCACTCATGAGAGAAAGGCTTTTCAAAGAACAGGAACAAGGGCAGAGTTTGGGGGCCTTTCTTCCCCCCCCCCGTACAAGGGGGCCTTTGGAACAGCCCCTCTCCTTGAAAGCATCGGGGGTGGGGGGCAAAAAAAAAAAACCCAAAGCGAAACCTCCCACTTGGAGGAGATTTTGCTTTTGAAAGGTCCCACTTTCCACAGCCCATGATTCATTTCTCTAGTACCCCCCCCACGTGGAAGGAGTGACGGCGTCTCAAGACCAGATTCAGTCCCTTAAAACAACCTGATGCACTTTTCTAAATGGTTATTTTGTTTCATTCTTCAGGGCCTACACAAGAGGAAAGAAAAATGTTTTCATTTTATGATTTAGTCCCGTAACATTATTGCCATTGCCAAGTTGCTCCTTTCCTCCTCTTTTCATTCTCTCCAAAAGGAGCAGCCCAACTAACTAACGGGTTGAAACTGGTTTGGCTCTTTCAAAAGAAGCAACTCTCTGCCTTCCGCGCCTGGCAGCCCCACCTCTCCTGCCACCTCTCAGGGGTCCGGCCTGCTCCTGGCTCTATTTGGCTCCTATCCGTCTCGGATCTCTCGTACCAACAAGCCTCTCTGTTTCAGTGTTATCAGAAGCGTGGCAGCTTCTTGCTCGCTGCCACTACCGTCTTGCTTGATGGGTGTGTATATTTTGCTTTGAATTATCCTACTGCATTCAGCTGGGTTCTTGCGACTCTCTGCTCAAAAAGAGCATTTTAATGCCAAAACCAGGAAGCAAAAGCAAAAAGCACGCTCCTTCAATGCCACCCCGTAGTGTTTAAAGCACTCTCTGGGCATTTTACAAGTTAGTTATGCAGGTACTCATTTAACCCTCCCCCCAGCAAGCTGGGCACCCAAAAGGATGGACCTTGGAAGGATAGAAGTCTGAGTGAACCTTAAGCTAGCTACCTGGGACTGAACATCGTGAGCAGAGTTTTGGCTGCAGTACTGCAGTTTAATCACTGCAGCGTGAGGCTCCTTGGTGTCAAAGTCTTTAAGGGTAAAGAGAGCACTCTCCCTTTCTGAAGCAGATTTGAGAAATGGATCCTGGAAGAACGCCAGTCTGGAAAGGATCCTGCCTGAAACCCCATCTCTTTAGGTCTGGAGAAGCAGCCTTGGGGTCACTAGAACTGCCTTAGGTTCACGGTCTAAGGCAGGAGGAGGCAGTTTCCAGCAGTCCTATAATAAGCCACTGAACACCCTGCACCCGTTCCTGAAAACGCTTCTCCTCCTTTCAACCAGGCATCCTCAGCTGAGCAGTTACGGTTACTGCATTTCAGGCTCTGGAACCAAACCTGAAGTCCCTCAGCATTTTTTTTTAAGGTATACTAATGAAGAAGCAGAACAAGAGGCGGGAAAGGCCTTGCCATGCAAGACATTAACATTGTTTTTAAATTTTCAAGCTGTTGCTTTTGATAATGTAAGTTAATTATGCGCCCAAGCTACATTGAGTGAGAAAAACGAGGAGGAAAAATATGGGTGCAATCAAAAGGATCTTCCTGTAATTCCTAAAGCACACACCCTTGGAGCTAGTTTGACATATCAGCCATTTCAAATTAAGCCAGAATTGAATCTGAGATGCATTTTATGGATGCTTCGGAAGCTTTTCTGCATCCCTCTAAGGTGAAGCGTTAATGCCAACGAGAAACACCCTCCAAGAGCGCTCAAGGGTCCCACTCCTCCTGGCGCCGTTCCGTCAGGCACGAGCCTCGAAAATCATCAAGGAAGCAAAGGGCTTCAAGTTTTTGGTTTGAAAACACATGTCGAGATGCACACCCACACACGTGTGCACACACACACACACACACACACACACACACACACACACAGAGGTACAGACACTTTGCCTAATTAATTCTGACATGAAAATTACAGAGGTTTGGAGAAGCTGAAGAAAGGAGAATGTGTAAAGAGGAGAATCTTAAAGACAAGCTCAGCAAGCAGGGAAGGGCCCGTCAAGGTGGAAAACACGGAGATGGCACTAAAAAGCCCCAGGCAGAGGCCACGGGCCCATGAACGCCCGAGCAGAAGGGATTAAAACATCAGTCCAGAGCCCTCCGTTGTGAAAAGAGCAGGCGACCAGCCTCCTCCCATTTTAACTTCCAGCGTTAAGGAGGTCACCAATTCAATGGCTTTGGCACCCCATGAAAAAGGTGCCTCCGCTCAAAACACCTTGTTAACACAAACAAAAAGAGCAACTGCGGAGAGCGGTTTTTCCTCCTACACAAGACTGAAAAGGCTGGCACCCTTTTTCTCAGCATTCACCAAACCTTGCTTTTTCTTGAAAACCTTGTGTTTTGAGCAACAATCTTGGTTGGTTTTTTTTTTTTTTTTTTTTTTTGCACAAAATAAAGAGTTTTCAGAGCAAACCACTCCTTAAACATCTCACTTACCTTGAAAGCCCTATTTGGGTTGCTATAGGCCAGTTTGGCAACGACAGAACAACAACAGTTACAAACAGTGTATGTATGTGTTTGTGTGTTGGGGGGTGGGTGGCATTGTGCAACATGCCCTTAATTACCCCAAGAGTCCTTACTAGGTGGGGGCTGACATCTCCCCCCCCCATTTTGAGGGATGCAGCCTTTCCCCCAACATCTGTGCACACCAATGGAGACGACGATCAGCAAACTTCAAACAAAATACTTCCACACATCCAAAATATGAGAGAAATTTAAATGAAATAAAACATGAATTCAAAGTGTATGGATTTGGACTGATTTTGATGTCTCTTTGTAATGTTATGCATTTCAAGTCTGATAGTGACCCTAACAGGGCTTTCACGGTAAGTGAGATATTTAAGGGGTAGTTTTACTAGTTCTATTCCCCCCAGTGAGTTTCTGTGGCTAAGTAGGATTTGAACCCAGGCCTCCAGAGTTCTAGTCCATCACCTTATCCACAATTCCACTCTGGGTACTTTACTAGGCATCTTTTAATGAGTGTAATGAGATTCCTCTACATTTATGAGGCCCACAAATGTACCCTATTTATGACGCCTCCTATCATTTCAAACATTTGAGGATGAAGGCAAAGAAAAAAGGAGTTCGCCATTCAGTCAGTTGCACAACCCCTAAGTTAATGAATGGCATCAAAATTTATTTGGGTAAAAAGAAATCCAGCACCATTTAAAACTCACCGCCTGCTCGAACAAGCTGATCTCCAGCACCTCTGTAAGAAATTGCACCACATCACGACGAGCGGGGGACTCTTACCTGCCTTTCGAAGATGATTTCCACAAGCAGCAGCAGCAATTCGATGAGGAAGATGGCCAGCAGAACACAGAAGAACTACACGGAGGAGGGGAAAGGGGGGGGGGAAGAGAGAGAAATGGGCCAAAGAGAGAAAAGAAGAAAACATCATGTTTCATTCAGAGACGACTGGGAAGAAACGCTTTAAAAGTTTACAACCACTTTCTTACTTTCCCAGCTTTGCTCAGACATTGTCTAAATCCTGTATAAAAAAACCCTTGCAGAGCTGTCATTTCCCCACCACCACCACCACCTATTATTTTCTTAATAATTGTGACGGCTTTTAGCTAATACAATAAACTTGAACTTTTTTATTTTCTTAATAGCTCAATAAAGGTATCCCCTGTTCCAGCACTGGTATTGTTTGGAGGACCCTGTGGCCTTGTCCTAGTTTTTTTTTTTTCTGAAGGGAGCTGAACCTTCCTGCTCCCCCCCAACCCCAAAAAGCACCTGTTCCAAGAAGACTTGGGGACATTCTCACGAAGGTCTCCCGCTCCACTTGTATGTTTCTTTTAAAATAAATGTTTAGGTCCAAATGTAGCAATGCATTTCCAAGGAGGAAATCAGAAAGCAAAACAACAGCAGCAAAACAATTCATACAGCGAGTAACCAAAATGTAACAATGCTGTCTCAATGCAGTTATGCTGCCTTCCCTACCCGGATCCATGAGGAGTTGGAAGAACTGATCTACGTCCGAGAGGATTCCATGCCTGCAAGGAGGAGAGTCCAGGCTGCAGAGGAGTTTCCGACTTCTCCCTCTGCTGGCACTGCTTCAACCCTGCCCGGGGCTGCCCTGATCCTAAGGCCAGCTCACGCTGTTGAAGAGGCTCACCTGGGAGCCGGAAGACATCCCACCCGACTTTTAAAATAGCCCTTTTGCTAGCCCCTTTCCCTGAGTGCATCAGACCGCCCTGAACATCTGAAGCCTGCTTTGCAACACGTCCGGCGCGAGGACTCTGTACAGTTCATGGCAAGCCCCTTCCTGCTTGCCAAAAGCTTCACCCCTGTGGGGAGGCCACACAGGTTGGACAGCATCCAAGGCAGGTGGTCACAGGCTCTCTCTCTCTCTCTCTCTCTCTCTCTCTCTCTCTCTCTCTCTGGGCCACCACCATTAAATCTGGCCTCGGACGCACAGCCAGAACAGAGGCCCAATTTTTAGAGCTCACAAACTTCAGAAGGAGGGCTGACAGGGGCAAAGACTTAATTGAATCGGGGCCGAGGGCTTTGTTTTCACTGTTCTTCCTCGTTTTGAAAATGTGAGAAACCGAGAACCGAAACTTCTGTTAGCTCTGAGCCAACTTGATCTTCCTTAATTTGACGTAATTGCCAGGTGCTGTTGATAATTTAATCCTCTCAAGGATCCCCAGCAAGCCGGAGGGCATCTTTTGGTCTGAAAAGAGAGCCACAATTTTGGCATCAGGGTCTGCTCCAGAGACCCTGCACCTCTGATAGATGTTTGTGGGAAACCCCCCATCCCACAAGTATGCACTCATTTCACAGGGTAATTTATTGGGGAGGGGGTTACTGGGGGTGCAGGAGACCTGTAACTGTGATCTCTGTCACCACTACTTTGCATTTCATGCGCAGTGGGGTCAGGAGGAGCTGAAATGCAAAAGACACAGTTAATGATCATTTCCCCCACAGTGGCTGTTTACTGATGCAGAGTTTCAGCGGTGGCTTGAAGAGGAGCAATGGCTTTTTAATCACACTGCATGTGCTAATGTGTAGCCTGCATAATTAAATTGCAAACCGCCCAGAGAGTGCTTTAAGTGCTATGGGGCGGGATATAAGCAGCACGTACTAATCAGCTCATCAATGCAAGAAAGTCAGAATGCACGGCGCACCTACATTTTCATGACACCCCAGAGGAAAAATCAGAGGAAGACTGAAGATGTGACGGATTTGGCTCAATAAAGGCAACCACAGCCTTTACTTTGCAAGACCTGAGCAAGCCTGAAGGACAGGACCTTTTAAGGTCATTAAAAGATGGGAGTGACCTGGCAGCACGTAACAAGAGCAAGAATCACCAAATCAGAATATGGTGATGGCCTTAACATTTACCCTATATAAACTTTGGAGGTTCCATGTTTGCTGTTTATATATTTTTATTCGCTAGCTGGACCCACCAATTACCACTCAAAAACTCAACGAGAGCAACTAAAGTCATCACCTTCCTGAAGGCAGCAGAGAGAATCCCAGAAGCAGCCTTGCCCTCAAGTTGGGTCCCTTCTGACTCTCCAGCCGTGAGCACCAGTACCCAGAGGGAGGCCGAACAGCACCCGCCCTCTGATAGAGGATGGCCTCACATCAGTGTCAGGGTGCAGAAAAATATTACATGCTCCTGGTTCCATGGCAGAAACTGGGATGTCAGTCGGGACCTAAAAGGCTTCTCCCCTTTCTCCATATGTTTTATGCTTTTCCTTTGAAGGATAAAAGTCTGTGTCATTTCTAGTTGGGAGAGATGATGGATTTTCAGCTTACAGATGAAAAACACTGCCTGGCAGACACCATTTGTGATGAATACTTAATAAAAGCAATCTCCCCTCACAAAAACACACCTGCAGTCAAAACAGCCACTTCCACCTGGCAGGAGAGATTCTTTGTAACTGGGAAGGACTCAGGAACTGAAGTAGTTTTTCTCTCTTGGCTGCCTCAGCCCTGGAAGTTTCCTTTGGGTGGGCAAAGCCTCGGGCCCAAATGCACCCCTGGCTATCCCCCAACTATCCCCTCCCCCAAGAATGGATGTTATTTCTTCTCTGTTTGTGTCCTGTAAGGGATCATGGGGTGAGGGTAATTTTTCCATACTTCACCTACTCAAACACAGCCCCCACCTTTCAAAAAAACCCAACACTCCTTCTAAAAACTTTGCAGAATACCCGTCTGACAGTCAAGTCCTTTTGCAAAGATTGCTGGTCTCCGAGGTTGAACGAGGGAGTAAAAACACACCCCAAATTTCCCGATTTCCCTGTCAGGGCCATGATGGGCTCTGCTTTTCGGAATGGCTGGGAGAGGCTGGAAACGAGACACGGAGCCAAGGCTTATTTAATCTGATCAACATCGTTTCTACTCCCGGATGGTTTTCCTGAGACAACCTTCTGCCTCTTGTTATTATGCAGTCATCTCTCAAATCACATCTCGGCCAATCCAGCCAAACCAAAGGCAGCCGTCCGAGAGCGCTGAGGGCTAAGCGCCCAAGAGCGAGGAGGTAACAAATACTCCTGCGCTTTCTTCCCTTTGACAGAACACGGGACGTCCTGACACAGCCAGACGTGTTCGATGGGAGGAAAAAAGGGAACTCTTGCAACTCCTTCGGGAATAATTTTTTGCTCCTGCAGGAGAGCAAAAGGGCAGCAATTTTTTTCCATCTGCAATGATATTAAGGGGGGGGGCGGGTGTGTGTGTGGAAGGAGAGGCTTGCGTATATGCCTCCCCCCCCCGCATTCTGTACAAAATAGAGGTTACCAGAGCACACGTCATCATCTGCAAGAACAAAATCCTTACTGAAGGGGAGGGACCTAAAAAGGTGGGTGCACTAAATTTTTTCTCCTCACAGATTTCGGCTGCCATGACTTGACGAGACACCAAGGGAAGGAAGGCTTAAGCCCTCCCCCCTCCAGGCAAAAGGGAGGGAAGCACAAGCGCCATCTATTCTCCTCAAGGCCTCTGCCGTTTGTACGTTTTTATCTGCAGATGTTTACACACAAACATGGGCGCTTTGTTCCATTTTGCAAGGTGCCAAAATTCGTCATTGGTTCACACAATGGGGTGGAAGTTGATGCCTGCCAGAGTAGGTAACAAAGGGGTTATACTGATTTAAGGAGCCTCATGGCACAGGGATTAAACTGCAGTTCTGCTGTGAAGACTCTGCTCAAGAGCCCAGCAGACTATGGCAGCTGTCCCAAGGTTGATTCAGCCTTCTATCCTTCTGAAGTTAGTAAAATGGGCACTCAGCTTGTGGGGGAGGGGAGGAGGCAGTGTGCAGCCTGCGTAATTCAATTGCAAACTGCCCAGAGAGAGCTTTAAGCCCTATGGGGCAGTATGTAAGCAGGACACTTTGTGTTTTTTTTCTTTGCTTTTAACTGTCAGATATGAGTTGAGTCTCCAAGATTCCAGTCATATTATCCAACCGACCCAGAGGTTGGGCTGATTTGGGGGATGGGGGGGCAGCCAGACTAGCATGAACCTGGGTACTTTGCAATTTTAATTCTTTTGTTCTCGCCTGCAAGAACAACAACAACGAAATAGGATTTACATCTCTAGTCTAATGAGCAGTCAACCATTAAACCCAACAAGGGAGAAAATGGAGCTGTTACAATATAAAAGCAAATATAGTACTTATTTCTCCCTAAATTAATTACGTTGTCCTTCCATTGTATCATTAGTCTAGGAATGTACTACCTTGCACAAAGAAGAGCCCACCTCAGTTAACAGAAGAACAAGCCTCCGAGATAATGCGCGTTCACCTGTTCCTTTTTTCCCTTTCATAAATCATTCTGCAGCATCATGCACAGCACAATGGCCTGGCAATGTGCCTTCAGGAGGCACGTGGAGAACTGAACATGACAGAGCAGCTTGGCCCCATCAGCTTCAGGTGCATGGGGTAGCCGGTCTTTTCTATTTTGTTGGTGAGGCAGGATCCTCGCACCCAGGTTTTGGAAGGCTACCCAGAACGAGAAGAGCCCGAGATGCTAGCATGGGGTGGAGGACCATGACTTCACTGTCTGTGCACGGCTCTTTCCAACCGAAGATCCTCCAGGAAACTCTGGGAACACGTGAGTGCCTCCTTATGCTACGAACAGGACTTTCTCCTTTGCACAAGTGGCACGCCACAATCTAGCGGGATTTGTTTGCTGGGGTTTGCCGGAGAGAGCCTCTCTCATCATCAGCTTACTAATTGGCTTGTCTCTCGCCTGTTATATTCTGAAACAATATTTTATTTAAATAAATCAGGATGATTTATTCATACAGCAAGCACTCATCCAAATCTAATGTGGAGGCACAAGGCACAGACATAAGATGCCACCGCTTGTCCGGCCTCCTCTACAAGAGACGCTGGAAACCCGCCCATGAAGTTGGTCTCTGGCATCTGCCTCCTTCAAGGGCTGGCTTTTAAGACAGGCAAGAACGGCTCCTTTCAGGCATATGAAATCGGTTGATTGTAACAAACACACAATGGGAAGAAAGAATGGCCGGCCCCACTGGCGCCCCTCCCGTCACACCATCTGCCTTCCAATATCCTCCATTTCATGACGAGGATACCAAGGCAGAGACCAGACCCTGCAGCAAATACAGGGGCCAGTTCTTGACACCCCCCCAAACTTCTCTGGAAATACTCCCCCCCTCCTCCTCTTCTCGTTCTTCTCCCTCCAAAGAGTGGAGGCGTCCACAGCCACTTCAACCAAGGTTGCTGTGCTGCACCTGAGAGAGATTTCAGAAAAGAGCTTTTTCACCTTCCTTGATTTCCTTTCCCACCCATTTTACCACCAAAGGTCAGCTATAACCAGCTGCACTTCCCACTTCTCTGATGCATCCCAGCTTTCTGTATTTGATGGTTTCAGGGTTTTTTTGGTCTTCAGTCCTTTGCCACCTCTGGTGCCCCCCTCTCAGAATTCAAGAAATTCTAAGCATCCTGGGATCCATCTGCATTTCGAATTCTTTTCTCCTTCTGACTTCACCTTGTTCTAAGGGCAGTGGTCCTGCACCAAACCCTCGAAAGGCCCAAGAATCCTATTGCATGACCTCACATAACATCACCTGCAACCTCCAGCTGAGCGTTCCTGGGCCCTTTCTAATGTGATGGCATAACATCCTTTGCCAGCAACACTCCCCCCCCTTCCTGTTGTGTTCCCCACAAACTCATGGAAAAAAGGCTTTCTTTTCCAAGACCGTGCTCCCTCTGGCCACCAGGTGGTCAAAGTCAAACCCAACCATTCAACAGCTGGACAACAACTGATCATATTAAGAGCTTCGATTTTCTCTCCTGCGGCTTCAACAGGCACAAAGCGTTCTTATCACACCACGTGCGTTCATCAATTAATTGACACCAGGGTGCCCGCTGAATAATGGCAAAGAGTTTGGAAACGGAGCCCTATGAGGAACAGGTGGGGGAGTCTAGTATATTCGGCCTAGAGATGGGAAGGTGGAGAGTGGACATCATAACCACCTTTAACTATTTAAAGTGCTGCTAAGTAGAAGAAAAGAGAAAGTTTATTTTCTACTTCTTTAGAGGTTAGGACCAGAGGTCGGCCCATGGATTCAGATGACAAGACAGGAGCTTTCATCTTCTAAACATTAAGAGGAAATTCTTGACAACAAGAAGGACAGGGCAATGGATACTACTACTACTACAATAATACTAATACTAATACTAACCTTAGAAGTGCAGAGCTGGAAGGGACCCTCTGGATCATCCAGTCCAGCCCCTGTCAAGGAGGCCCAGAGGGGGGGGGATCGAACTCCCAACCTCTGGCTCCGCAGCCAGAGAGACCTAAGTCACTGCTCTATCCAGCAGTTCTTGGATCTGGGAAAGTGGCAAACTTTGCTTTGTTGGAAGTTTTCAAACAGAAATCTGCCAGGGATGCTGTAGCTGTCAATTTCCCACCTCCGTTAGGGTTAGGATGGGTTGACCTCTGAGAAACCTTCCAACTCTTTAGCTCTGAACACATTCTTTGTTCTGCCGCTAAGCTGCACTGCATTCTCTTCCTTCTTATTTTGAGCTGGGAGTTGGATTGTACAAATACTGCTGTGAAATCAGTGTGCCTTTCTCCCTCTCGAGCATCTCTCTGTTCTGGAGAGTATTGGCTGAAGCAAATCCAAGCAGAGCATTTTAAAAACTAAAACTGTAAATATGTCAGTTTTTGCGGCTTTGCTGGCCAGACACGGAATCCAGTTATTATTCAAGGGAACATGACCAATGTTCCCTGTTCCATTTGTTTCAGGATGGCCCAAATTGTTCTCCCAATGATGACAAATGGGGAACGTCGATTTTTTGCATCGTAATGTCAGAAGAGATCTTGGAAAAACACTGAGACAAACTGGAAGCAGCTCCAGCAAAATCAGACTCCAGCATTTCATTGATGAGGTTTTGAACCATGAGTAGATTTAGCCTTAACCTAACACAGCTTTCACTTGGGGAGCGTCAGCTGTAACTCCATTCACTCATTGAGAGAGAGAGAGAGAGAGAGATTGAGAGAGAGAGAATCTCTCCTCTCTCACGATGTAGCCAAACAGTTTCAAAATGAAGGAGGAGGGGAGAAAAAGAACAGCAGGAGGAGGAAGTCATAAGCTTCTCCTTGGCTCCTTGGATGCTCTCAGCTCATCCACATGTGAAATCAAGCAAAATCCAAAGAAACAAAGCAAGACAAAGACAGAACCATGTGGCCCCTTAAAGACTAATTATTCTATTGTCATGTGAGCTTTCATGGACACATCCACTTCCTCAGATGTATGGAAAGAGAATGAAATGTGGAGTGAAATATCACTTTCATACTAAATACTGATTGGCTCTTGGGTATATGGAACATTTACATGCAGTCATTGATGGCTCCTGTTGTTTTCGGGCTCTGTTGTAAAAATTCCACAGGAGACAGAAAACAGACACCAAGCCTAAACAAAGATGCGAGGGTGAGAGAGAAGAGAGAGGAGGGGTGTACGTTTTTGGTTTTCCCCCATGTTCTTGCCCTTTTGTTTTATTTGGTTGTTTCTTTGGATTTTGCCTGATATGCTCACACAGACTAACACGGCTACCTCTCCTAAAACATGATGACATGCAACCGATCTATAGACTGTTAAAGAAAGACAAAACATTGAACCAGCACAAAATTATCCAGGCCCCGTTCAAGTAAGGTGACCAGGGGTCATCCAAAAGTAACTCAGACTTAGTCCTCAGAAACAGCAGATGAGAAATGGACTTATTTCTGGTCTATAAAGTTATTTGATTCCTCCCAGTTCCAGAGAAGTGCCAGTTGTGAAATCTTCAGATTTGTATGGGTTGGATTGGGGGGGGGGGGGAGAAGGAACGCGTCTTCTTGGCCAGAGAGGTCTAAACGGTGCTGCCTTCTGGGACCACCACGTTGCAAGGACCTGGCAAAGATCAGGGGAAAAGTGAGCAAACAGGGCTGCATACGACTGGGGAATAAAGGAGTAGAGACGCTCAATCAAGAGCATTCCCTTCCAGAAGGAAAAGGATGTGCTACCTCCCAAGATCAGGGCCTCTGTGAGCTTGAAACACTCGAAGAGGGGTCACCCTTTTTGCCTTTGGGGTTTTCAACAGAAAATGAGATTCGCTGCCTGTCCACAAACAACTTTTATCCAACAAATACAGTTTGCAGAAGCCTGACATTACCCGAGAGCATTTTTTTTCTCTGACACTTGCCCAGCAGGTGATCACAGGAGATGCTGCAGCTGCTCAACAATTTCCCCTTCTTGTATTCAAGCCAAAATGGTGATGCTCGTTTTGTCTGTCAGGTACAGCTTGTCCTGGAGAGCTGCTCATGGGTGGTGTGCATGGACAAACCAGCAGGGCGCAAGAGAAGGAAGCCTTCTTCAGTGGCGGAGGGCCCCTGGTTTCGCTGGGCTCCATTCTGCTGCTTTCTCCTTGCTTTAGCTCTTCTCTTGCTGAGCCCAGGATGATGGCCAAGACCATCACTGAAGGCAATATGAAGACCACCCTGACATTCCTACTCATGTGTTCACTTGAAAGGAGTCTGTTCTGCACGATGGTCACTGAACCACCTTTCGGAGTGGCTCTTGGAACAGCAAAGCCATTTGGGAGGCCACCCCGGGAAGAGTGCTAGCCAGTGGAGGGGCTGCTCGCCCCTTTTTCCTATGCTTAAAATGCTCTGCCACGCTAACAGCTTCCCTAGTGTGAATTCCTAGATACAGGCAAGCAGGGATTTGGGATGGAAAATTAGGCTAAAAGGCCACCCCACCACCCCCTGCCCTCAAATGTGCAACCTCTTCGGGCTGCTTTTCACAGGACAGACATGGCTTGGGTTTCTCTTGTGCCAGTCCCTTGCAAGTGGCCCTGCTGTATCTCTGCACAAGTCCTTGCTCTGTCATCCCAGGAGGGAAGGGACACAGATAAAGAAAGGCTAAAGAATCCTGTTCAGGAGAGCCATTGTTGTCGTCAGACACACACAGCCGCAGGTGTCACTACCACCAAAATTGCCACTCGATCCTGCCAGACAATCAGCAGCCTTACTAAAGCAACATGGTTTTCCTGAGCCCCAGCAATCAGGACCTTAAGACCCTGAAGTCAAAACAGCTTCAAAACAGCCTTTTGTTGCTGTCATTCAGGTCAGATCAACCTGCCCACTTCCGGAGCTACCAAATGACTCAACCACCTCTTGAGAATGAATTTACTGGGGGGTGTGAACTTAGACACCTTGAAATTACCAGCAGCCTTAATCCCCAGAGGAGAGGAAGTCTGATGATTTTGCACCCTCTGCCTTTTCTTTCTTTCTTTTTTTAACAACCCCTGTTCTTCATGACAGGTAGGAATTCTAATTGGCCAATTTGTCTTAGTTTCTGGCTGGGTTTGATCACAACTTTGACCTGCTCCACGCTCTACCACATAAACCTAACAAGACAGCCCATCTGCTCTGCTCCGATATTTGCAAGGGAGCAGCTATCAACCTGAAACGAAGCAGAATTTCCAAATAAAAAAATGTGAACTCCTTATTTCGATTCCTTACATTTGGCTAGGCTCCTACCACTCTGCGAAGAGTAACGACAAGACCGTAACACAAAAGAGGTCGTTGGGAAAGGAAGGAAGAATCCATTACAAGAGAAAGACTCAAAGATCCTGATGATGAGTGGAGTAGGTTAATGGTCTGACAAATGACCCAAATCACTAGGCACTCCGTAGCATCTCCCTAACCCTATAGAGCAGATTAACCGTTCTGCTCCAGACAGGCGGGGAACCATTTATGGCTGGGTGCAACAGCCATCAGATGATAAAACAAGGAGAAGACTATTGTATTGCCAAGTTTGTGGTGGAAGTTGGTTCACTTTCCCTCTAAGCAGCTAACACTCTGTTAAAAATCTCCTCCCTTTTCAGAAGGTTGGGTTGCCTTCTGGACAGGCCCTGAATCTACAAGCAAAACCTCAGTGGGGAAAGGGAAGAGGACAATCACATTTGGGGAGCAGAGATCAGCCACGCCCTGAAGCAACCGCACCTCCACCCCTGGACAAATTCACCCACTTCTCCAGCACCTGGAGAACGTTGCCAAACATGGTCAGCTCCCACATTCCCCCACGGTTTAGGTCTTGATCTCACCTTTCCAGCAAAGGCAAGGCCATAAGTGGCACAGGTGCTTTGATATGAAGGCACCGGTTGTGTCTCATTTACACACTGCGTGTGGGAAGGCCTGCATAGGAACGGCCTCCCCTCGCCATGAGGGGAACCACTCCATGGAAACCTGCCCCCAGGCCACCTTCTCAACGATGTAAATCACTCCAGAAGACCTTCTGTCTGAAGGGTGGCAACCATCCACTTCTGCACTCAGGCAACACCAGGTCTGCACTGCAGAAAGCTGCGGCCCCTTCTCAGGGCAGGCAAAGGTTAGGGTTGCTCCATCCTAGGGTAGAAAACCCTGGAAAGGATTTGAGTGCCCAACCCAAGACATAGCCATACGGTCAACCCTTTGACTCCTAAGCTACCATCTCCTTTCAAGGACATCTTTGAAAGCAAAAATAGAGGAGGCTCTTCCATCAAGGGAGCTCCTCTCTGTAACAGACTCAGCCCCGGCTGGTCCGGAAAATCCAGATCCACGGTGAGCTCAGCACACGCTTGCCAGGGTGAGGTGGCCTCTTGGTCCACACCGTTCCTATTCTGCAAAGCGAAACAGGGTTGCCTAGTCACTTTCTTTCTAGGGCTTGCCGGAGAGAGGAGACCAGAGGAAAGAGGACACAAAGCCATCCCCAGCCCCTTAAAACCCCCACTCCCAAGCCTCTTCTGAAGAGGGGCGTGACAGGAAACAAGACGCCTTAGAACCAACATAGAGCGACCTTACAGAGCTGGACCAAGTTGTGCCAAGAAGGAACAGGTGAAGCCTGGGCGCGGATGGCAGAACTTACAGTTCTGAGCATGTTCCGGTTGTCTCGGAGGGAGCCCACCATCCCGATAAAGGAAACAGCAAACATGGTTAAGCCCAGGAGGAGGAGAATCACGGCTGGAGCAAGGAACAGCCCCTCCAAGGTCCGGTGCTTCTGTCTTTCCACTTCAGCGTAAATGCCGACGCAGAAGATCACAAGGCCAATGAGCTGCAAAAGAGCAGAAGCAAAACACCCATTAAAAGGTGTGGATGCAAGGAGTAGGTGGATCCTCTATTAAGCCACTGAAACACACACACACACACACACACACACACACACACACACACACACACACACACACACATACACACACACACACACACACACACACACACACACACACGCCAGCTTTTGGCTCATCCAGGCCGTCCTTCAGCCAAAAGCTAGCATTTGTTTGTGGTTGTTTAGCAGCCTGATAGAGGCTCCACCTGCCCTTTGGTCTTTGGGTGGAGAACGAGGACCCCACGGCTTGTGGGAGAAACCAGGCCTGAAAAGAGAACACACACATTGGTGAAACGCTGGTTTCGAAAGCCATTCGAAAGCCGGCCATTTGCAGGCTGTTTGACAGCATATTGAGCTGCATCTGCGCATCTCAACCGTCCTTCCCCTCAACTGGACAGGGCAGGAAAAAGCAAGCGAGGGAGAGGACAAGGAGCAAAAGAGGGATTAGGAAACGGTGCGGGTGAAGATGTCCTACAATTTCTCTTCATAATTTCTGCAGCAACCAGGAAGTAGGATGTGGAATGAGAAACATGAGCATTTTGGGGGGGGAAAAAATAAGGTGTTCTCTTAGTGCCAAGCGAGGTGCTTCTCACATCTCACTTTCTAGCAGAAGGCAAGCCGGATCGAGGCCTCGGCACAAGGGCCGTGGACGGCTTGCCGCCCTCCAAAGGAACGTTGTCTCCCAGAGCCACCGGCCAGGAAAGGGAAGACTGCCAGGCCCTCCCAGGGCGGAGGGCACTCAAGCAGGGGCCAGCCCCATCCGACTTGCAGGGCCCCCTCCACGCAGCTGGTCTCCAGCAAAAGCTGAGCTGGCTCAGCCCGTTTTGAAGCCCATCTAGCATGTGCTCGCTTTCATTTCCTGAACGACCCAGAAGAGTCGCAGAGGGAGATGACGGCCAAGCCACCTGCCCTGCTCCATCTGCCTCCTGGGTTCTGGCTTTTCATTCATGGATCCACAAGGCCGATGGAGAGAGATGCGATCCTGCTGAGGAAAGGGGTTTCATTGTAACCACAAGGTTGGAAACAAGATGCAGGGAAAGAGGAAACAGAAGGGTAACAAAGTGGCCTTTGCAAAAATGGGAAGAGCAAAGCTCCGCTACTTTGTTTCCAAAAAGACCAAGGCAGCCGACACCCCCCTCCCCCTTTTCTCCATTCTCTGGCATACCCAGATTGGCTTCTGCGGCCCCTCCCCAATCATCTAGGCTCTCGAAGAAAAGGGGGGGGGAAAGAGCTCAGTTTGAAGTGGCAAAGCCTCTCCTGCTTCTGGAGGCTTCGGCTGGCACTCAGCACCGTCAACAGCTTTGCAAACAACATGCGGCCCATTTTGATTCCAACATTTTCAAATGTCTGCAGTACACGCAGCTGCCTGGTTTATTCTGCCTGCCGTAAAGAAACCCCTGCTTCCTAATGTCTAGGATTTGAAGGGTTGGAGTTGCAGAGGCAGTTCTAAAGCACAGAGGAGAACTCAAAGCAAAGAGACAGCTTTTCACACCACTCACTCATACACATAAAGAAGTGCAACAAAAAACAGCAAACTCCCCCCCCCCCGCCGCCCCTGCCCTCGAACTGAATCCAGAGCGATCTGGGAAATATTGGGCAGATGTGAACAACTTCAGCTGCCGTTTCGTATGAAAGTGGAGGGGCCCCGGCTACTTCGGAAGGAAACTCAGGAAGCTATGATTTACATGCTCGCTCATGTTTAACATGTCTAGACCAGCTGCTATCAATGCCCATGGAGAAAAAGGTTCTGAATGAATGGAGTCCAGATCTTCTGGGATCACAGACCTCAAGTGGGTCTTTGGAGGCGGTCTCCTGCTCTCGTCCCTGTTTAGGAATAACCAGACACTCTTGATGTGAATCTACAGAGTTTGAAGCCACCTACAGTATTTAAATCCAATGCTTCAAATGCCTTTTAACCCCTTTAAGCAACCTGGAGTTACCCTCCCCAGGGAAATAAATGCAATGTTTTCAGGGTCAAAAGGGGCAGGATCACATCACTGGCGGGTTCACCAATTAGGTTGGATGGGGCCCTTCCTCGCCTCCGTCTCAGGCCACCCTAAGCCAGCCCACCGTCGCCGGCCTCCTTCCAAAGTGCATGCGTGGAGGGTTTCTGGACCTGTATGCCCCTCCTGCTAAGCCCCCCCCCCAGCCTTATCACTCACATTCTGGTGTGAGGCTTTTTTTGGGGGGTGGAGGTTAGAAAGAAAATGAATGAGAGGAAAGCAACACACCTGCCCAGCTTTGAGAGGAGGCAGAGGGGGAAGGAACAGTCGGTGGGGATGTCCCCAGGTGAAAGGAAAGGGGTGCACTGAGCCGTGGGGGGAGCGAATGAAGAGCGTCTGAAAGGGCGAAATGCCCGCCTCTGGTTGCGTCCCTGTGAACATTCGCTTGCCTGCCACTCTCTGGACGTTGCATCTCTTTCTCTAGAATGCTCCCCCCCCCCCGGCTTCAGCTGCCACTTCTGGCTTCACCCACCACTGGCTGCTGTGCCTTCTCCCCTGCCAACCACAGAAGACACCCGTTGCCACTGGATGCCATTTTTCTTCAGCCTGGCAAAGTACCAGGAGCAATGCACCAGAAGGCTTGGAGTGACTGGGAAGCAAACAGAAGGATGGGGGGGCCTGGGGTCGGACCAGAGAGGGAAACAGCCACGAGACGTTTCAGGAGAGGAGCAGCAGCTTTCTAGAGAGGGATGGGGGTGGGTGGGTGGGAGACGGTTCTGAATCCACCGCAAGGCCATTCAGGCTGGATGGAGCCTTTTGACTTGGCCGAGCAGCAAAACAAGAGCAGCAGAATAATGGGACGGGGTGGAGGGTGAAAAGAGACAATAAAGGGAGAGGCTAAGATTTGGGAAGTACAAGCGGTTTTCGTACCGACGGGTGCAAGTCCTAGCACCCAGTTCCAATCATTAGTCACACACCGTTAGCACAGTCTCAAATTAAACCACAAGCCACTCAACTACCTCAGTAAAAATGGCCTTGCAAAAATATAAGAAGGCTCTAGGGGCAGGCCAAGGAAACTGGTATTCCATAAAAGAATCTAAACTTGGCTATAGAGAGAAACCACCTGACCAGACAAGGGTGGTGGCCGAGTCCTCTCATGGACCACACCGTGCTGTGTAAAAGATGCACCCATTGGCGAGAGGGCAAGGAAAAGGCTGCGTGGTCCCCAGAGGTGACCCAAAAGGAAGAGGGGGTGATACCTTTCTTTGGACCACTGAAAATCGGAGGGCAGTGCCGATGGCACAGAGCTGCCCCTTTTAATCCACAAAGAAGCCAGCAAAGCCATCCAAGTCAGCAATTATTGACCTGATACATCACAGGGAAGGACGAAATACCACTTGGCCCAGCAGATGCCTGTTTAAATTCCATTTCGTAAAGGTCAGTGAGCAGCAGCAAGCCATTCACGCTGTCTTATTAAAAGAGAGAAAAAAGAAAGGAAGAAAAATAATAGTGAAAGAGAGGGAGACAGGGGGCTGGGGCTGAAACTGACCACAGACATTGACTGGAGTTGTGAAAGAGAGAAAGACACACAGTCAAACAAAGGGACAGAAGGGGAAACTAACCATAGACATTGACTAGGGTTGTGATGGAGGGGTCATGTGCATGCCTGCACCCATGCACAGAGGCAAGGTAGAGAAGGAGCAAGGAAAGCATACCAGTGAGTGGCAAACCCCACAGACACAATTTATACTGACAGAGGCCTTCACATATCCTGAAATAATAATAATAAAAAAATTGCTTTCACAAGCAATTTAAAATAAATGACCTGCTCACAGCTGCATAAAATACCACTTTCCAACAACAACAACAACAACAATAATAACAAAAACTACACTTCTCCCAGGCCAAAAAAAAAATCCACATTTCCATGTATGTCATGCAGTCACCTTTAAAAAAAACCCTATTTCCAACATGCTCACCCCAATTAAAAGTACACTCTAAGCCACCAGTTGATGGATTTAGGCCTGAGATGCAGGGTCATTTGGCTCACATGAGTCCCGGATGTGTCTACCTTGAAACAACCCCCTGTATTTCAAAGAGCAACGGAATGTCTGAGCAGACAACCAGGTCAGAGATCCACTTCCCAGTGGAAGACCAGCAACAAAGCAAAACAAAGGGGTTTGGCTCCGTGCCTACCAGCTCTCCAGCCCTATGGTCCTGTGGAAGGAGGCTGACGGGCGCACAGTGGCAAGCCTGACAAACTCCTGCTGCGACCATCAAGCCCTTGTAGCCCTTTAAGGAATGCCTTTGTCCAGTCTTGCGACTAATCCAGGGCCCAGCCTCCTCTCTTGGAGACTCTCTGGCCCCTGCCTCTGAGGTCCTCAGGCAGCCTGAGCCCTAGAAGGGCACACACCCGTGCTCACCACAAGCAGCAGAGAAAAGGAGGAAGGGAAAGGGGTTGAACAGAGGGTCCGGGTTGGAGCCCTCCGAGGACCGGGCAGCCGCAGGAGGCAGGGGACCTGGCTGCAAGACAGAAACGACATCCTTCTGAAAAGAGAAACAGCCTGCAAGTCCAGGCAGGGCTACTTTCAAGAGAGGCAAGAAGCCCCATTTCTCAAGCCCTGTGATCTGAAACTCACACTTATTTCTCAAGCAAATTGTGGCAGACTGAGAATTCCTACTGTGAACCGCAATGCCTCTGCCCTCCGCTTAGTCATGCAACTGGCAGCCTGTTCTCCTCCATGGCTGGACCTGGGATGAGGCAAAGTCCCTGCCTCAGGCAGCAATTGCACTCAGTACCAGTCTGAAGCTCAACATCAAAAAAGGTATGATCATGGCCACTGGCCCCATCACCTCCTGGCAAATAGAAGGGGAAGAGATGGAGGCAGTGACAGATTTTACTTTCTTGGGCTCCATGATCACTGCAGAGGGTGACAGCAGCCACAAAATTAAAAGACGCCTGCTTCTTGGGAGGAAAGCAATGACAAACCTTGACAGCATCTTAAAAAGCAGAGACATCACCTTGCCCACAAAAGTCCGCACAGTCAAAGCTATGGTTTTTCCTGTAGTGATGTATGGAAGTGAGAGCTGGACGATAAAGAAGGCTGACCGCCAAAGAACTGATGCCTTTGAATTGTGGTGCTGGAGGAGGCTCTTGAGAGTCCCCTGGACTGCAAGGAGAACAAACCTATCCATTTTGAAGGAAATCAGCCCTGAGTGCTCACTGGAAGGACAGATCTTGAAGCTGAGGCTCCAATACTTTGGCCATCTCATGAGAAGAGAAGACTCCCTGGAAAAGATTCTGATGTTGGGGAAATGTGAAGACAAGAAGAGAAGGGAACAACAGAGGACAAGATGGTCAGACAGTGTCACGGAAGCCACCAACATGAATTGACCCAACTCCGGGAGGCAGTGGAAGAGAGGAGGGCCTGGCATGCTTTGGTCCATGGGGTCATGAAGAGTCAGACACACTAAACAACAAACCGTTAGAGACTGGAAGAAATATTTGAGGGACCTTTGACCTCTCATGCAAAATAACTCAGCCAGCTTCCTGGACGAGGGCAACTCCCGCAGCTAACGGTCCTGACTGAGCCTCCCGGAGCCAAAATGTCTGCAGCCAGCCCTATTGCCAGCACAGGAGAGCTGTTTAACTCAAACACGCTCAGGTTGAGAAACAATGCGTTTGGACACAGTGCACCGCACTGGAAGTCCCGGCTGGCCAGCCCCTCGGGCAGATGATTAACCTAGCGTGTAATCACACCAGGGGCTCCGGCAACCGAAAACACTGGGCCCGTGCTGGGATCCAGAACCCACTGGGCGACTTCCCTTGGCCAGGGCTCCCAAAGGGTTCATTTCCAAGAGGGCCACAGAAACACCTCCGCCCGAGCAAAGGTCCCTGCGGCCCTTCCTTCGGTGGCCAGGCGAAGATGTCCCTTTTCAGGCAAGCTGTACTTACTAAACTCTGACATGCTTGAGCTTGGTTTTAATCTTGATCTCTGCCCAACGGTTTGTTGCGTCCTGAAAAGGCTCCCCGTTTCCTCGGGGACCCTCGCCCGGCCTCCCTTTGCGGGCGGGGGCGCCTTCTTCCTTGAGGGCCAGGGACAGCGGCGGCGGGGGGGGTGACCCTGCCCCAAACCCCACGGGCAGGGCCGGAAGGCTTCGGCCGCCTCGCCGCTCGGAGGGTCCCTGCACCCCCTTCGGGAGGCGGGAAGCCCACCCTGGGGAGCCCCCCCCGTCCCGTCCCGTCCTGTCCTCTCCACCGGCGGGGCGGCCGCAGCCCGACCCATCCTGGGGGTCCGGGTGGGCGCTGCTCCGCGCCCTGGCGCGCCGGAGGCGAACCCTCTCCGTCTTCTCCAGCCCCCTCTCCCTCGCCCTCCCCCGGGGCCGGGGGGGCGGTTCGGGGGCGGTTCGGGGGGGGGCGCGGAGCCAGACAAAGGCAGGCGCGCCCGGCCGCCCGGGGGGGGGGAGCGCGGCGCTCCGAGGGGGCGGCCCGGCCCTCCTTCCTACCGAGAAGAGGGTGGCGTACGCCGAGAGCGCGAACTTGATGCAGTAGTAGGAGAGCAGCGAGTCCTCGCCCCGCTCGCCGCCGCCGCCGCCGCCCATGGCTGGGCCCGGGCCGGGCCAGGCCGGGCTCTTCGGCGAGGGCGCCCCGCTCGCCCCGGCGAACCCGAAAGCCCGGCCGCGGGACTGGCGAGAGCAGGGGGCGGTTGGACTCCCTCTCCCACAAATCTCCACCACCACCGCCGCCGCCGCCGGCCGGAGGGGATTCTGGGAGGTGTAGTCCGCGGAAAGAACGCTCCACCCCCCCCAGCTGTGCCCGCCGTCCTGTCCGGGCGCCGGAGCGGAAGGCGGATCCGCCGGCTCTCCCGGCGCGGATTGGCGGCGGCCGGAGGCGGCAGGTGTGGCTCGCTTTGGGAGCCGCACCTGCAGAGCAGCTGGGAAAGCGGAGCCCCGGGCAGGGGGGGGGGGGCTGTGTCTTTGTCACTCTTACGGTGTTTTCCCTTGAGACACACACTTCCTTCAAAGCTCCGTGCCTGAGCAAGCGTATGTGCAATACAAATGCAGGGGTAGGGGATACCTTTAGTGGTCCAGTAAAAGTATCGCCTATTCCTGTGCTTGTTTCACCTGTTCCTGCGTTCATA
The DNA here is from genome assembly GCF_051106095.1 of Pogona vitticeps. Lineage (NCBI taxonomy): Eukaryota > Metazoa > Chordata > Lepidosauria > Squamata > Agamidae > Pogona > Pogona vitticeps. The sequence continues at coordinate 896,257 of NC_135790.1, forward strand.
TATGCAAGGACATTGACGTTTAACCCCCCCCCCCCGCCCCATGATTAACCAGAAACCAGGAGGATAATCAGATGTCCTTTGCCTCTGAAGAGAACGCTGTTTCCGATAAAGTGCCAGCGAGGTTGTCTAGCTTGGGCCTGACCTGTATCCTTAAAAGGCTGCAGTAGCCAAGAAGGCGCGGAGGAAGGAGAGGGAAGGGGAGTCGGGAACCCACTTTTCTTCCTGTATATTTTATTCTGCTGCTCTTAAGGATCTCGGAATAGTTATGTAGCAGAATGCCTGGTGTGGGAATTAGCGGATCGTCTGACTCCTTGCAAAGCTCCAGAGACGCCACCTGAGAGGAAAAGGCAATTTTAATCAACCTTCATTTGGCTGAAATGAGCAGGCTAAGGAAATAAGATCCTCACTAAAGATGTTGTTGGAAATAACAAGTTGTTATTCTCCCTGGTTGCCCTGAGGAAGTCTGTTAGGCTGCAGGAATGGGAGGCCGATTTTCGGGCTCCTTTCTTTTACTTAGACGATGCCGAGGGAGTTTCGGGGGGGGGGGGAGAGAGCACAACCCGTTTTCCTTTAATCAGAATGTCATCAAGGCCTTCAGCCATGAGGCACGTAAGAGGCGAGGCCGTGTCCCTTCCATTCAGGGGCAACCTCTTAGGCCTTTGAGTATGAAATGCCATGGATTCAAGCTGGATTTTCTGGACAGGACCTTCCAGTTGGTGGTTTGCTGGAGTTTCTGGTCCCTGTCTGAAGGCAACCGGGACTGTCAGTGGACCTGCCACTGCTGTGATGCCAGTGGACAACGAGTGTGGCCTTCACACACACACACACACACACACACAGAGAGAGAGAGAGAGAGAGAGAGAGAGAGAGAGAGAGAGAGAGAGAGAGAGAGAGAGCATCCGAGGGATGGTGAGTTCGGGGCAGACATAGGGTGCAGACTCACGCCTTGTCAGATGTGAGTTCCACAGGAGCCTGAGTGCATATCCAGCATGGATTTCGGGGTCCTGATGCCTGTGTAGCTTAGCTCTTTGTGTGCCATATCCTGTACTTTTAAAAAATGTATGAAAAATATTTTTATCCTGCCTTTCTCCTTAAAAAGGACACAAGCTGGCTTGCATCATTAAAAGACAGTACTGTATTTAAAGTTAATAATGGTGAGTATACAAATACAAAAAGAATCAAATACCATAATAAAAAACCAACACTACTACACATTCCATGTTTGTTCATTTGTGTGTGTGTGTGCGTGTGTGTGTGTGTGTGTGTGTGTTGTTTGTTTGTTTGTTTGTTTGTTTGTTTGTTCATTCTAGAGAGATGTGGTCCTGGAGATAGCTTGGGTCCAAGCTGTTTAGGGCTTTATAGGTTAAAACCAGTATTTTGAATTCAGCCCATAATTCCTGCTGTAGCAGGATGGGTAGGGTAGCCATAGTCAGAAGTGATAGTTTTACATATGCTTCTTTCTCTCTCCCTTGAATTCATGGTGAGAAGCTTAATCACGCCAGCACCATGGCGGGTGTGAAGACGTACCCATGGTGATCCTTAGTGGGTTGACATGGGTTTCCCCCGTGGTGTTCCTGACCCAGCCACACCTTGACTCCAGCAACACCTGCGTCATCCCTGACACGAGGCATTGGCATTTATTTCACAGCAGGAGTTATGTCTGGCATCACTCTGCCATAATGGAATGGCTGATATATTGTATAGCCCCTTGGCTGGCTTTTATCCTCCATGTACCGTGTTTCCTCGAAAATAAGACAGTGTCTTATATTAATTTTTGGTCCAAAAAACACAGTAGGGCTTATTTTCAGGGGATTTTTTTTCCCCATGTACCACACTCTACATTTATTCAAAGACAATCATGTCATCTTCTGGTTCCTGCACAAGGGTGGAGGGCAGGGTTTCACTTAACTGGGGCTTATTTTTGGGGCAGGGCTTATATGACAAACATCCTGAAAAATCATACTAGGGCTTGTTTTCAGGTGAGGTCTTATTTTGGGGGGAAACAGTAACTGAACCCTAAATAGGTGAATTATAGAGGGTCTCCAGCCTCTGTGATGTTATACTTGGGGAGTGTTCTCTCATCCCATAAAAACAAGTAATAGAGATTGGTCCTTTACTTCTTTTGTCAACCTTTTTATTGCGGCTGTTACTCACTAATGCTGTCCGCCTACATCTCAGTCATGCTGTCTTCAGGAAGCTTGAAGTCTTTCGGAAGGCTTGTGCCTATTACCTAAGTGGATAATATATATGGAAGCAAAGTTGGAGTGAAACTTCTATATTTCTCACACAAACACATCCTTGGGTAGGAGTCAGTTTTGGCAGAATATGTGGGACTCTGGAATGTGTTCACCCAGAGGAAATCTTTGAGAAGTACGCCAACATTCTACACAGGCAGGTATTTCACAATCTGCGTTTCATTTCACCTCTTTCACACTGCTATAGACTCAATATGTAGAGATTGGTTTGGCTGATAATATTGTATTGTAGTGTTTAGTTGGGGCAGAAGTTAAAGTACAGGATGGTGCATCAGCGTGTCAATGTTTTGAGAGTAAGGGAGGGAGGGCTTGAGCTGAATTTTCATGTTTTTGCTGGATAGATTCAACAAGTACTGAAATAAATGGGTTTTAGTTATCCCATGCTTATTGCCTTGAAATTTCACAGAGGGAGAACTGAGTTATCACTTTTACGCTAACTGAGTTTAGCATACAAATATCCAGTACAACGGTATTTCATATCATTTTTAACAGAAAAAAAAATACCAATCATAGGCATATTATTTAAATATTGCTGAAGTTTTAGCTTTATTGGCTGGCCTATTTTGTTTGAAATAATATGAAGTTTTGTTATAAAAAGTCTAGATCTAATACTTCTGATCCATTTAAATACTGCTTATTGTATTAAATGGTGAGACTGAGAAACAGTGGTCTGAATTAAATAGTGCATATTGAGTTTTCATAAGCTCTCCAGTGCAATACGAACTCCAGCGTTTAGAAAGAGGTAATGCTATGCAAGGCCCCTATTGTGTTTGGGCTGCTAAGTGCGGTTCTTTCCCAACATTCTTTCTCAAGAAACAAATGACTTCTCTTGCCGCTCTTGTATGGCTTGCTAGCTGAAGCGGTTGCCGACTGAGTGGCATTTGATAGCCAGTGGCTATACATTGTTTGGTTTTATCATTATACTTCTCCTATCCTGCCTTTTGTCAGAATCTAAGGTGGTGAACAACCATGAAAAATTGAGAATAACATAACCCTGGATGGTGTTTTTTAATAACAATAACAAAGCTATAACCTGTACTCTAAAAAGCATCTAATAGTGATTTCTGACAATCTGAAGCAGTTCCCTTTAAAACTCACAAGCCTGAAGCTGTAACCATTCCCCAAAAAGCATCTGTGTTAGTCTGCCTGAGCACGTTGTCAACATTCAAAGGGGGGAAACCTTTGTGTGTGTTTGCTGGGGTGGGGGGGTGAGGAATCAACAAGAACAAAATATTGTGGCTCTTGAAAGACTCGCGCCTTCTCTCTTTCAGTGCGAGCTGTCATGGGATCCAAATGCATCTCTCGAGAGGCTATTTCTAAGTGCATGTGTCTGAGGAACTAGGATTTCATCCACAAATGCTTGCACTGAAATAAAAGTGTTAAGACTTTAAAATGCCACAATATTCCATCCTGTCCTTTCTTTTTTCTTTCTCTCTCCCCCCCCCAGCTTTAATTTTTGGCCACTGGCCTGAAAGTTTACCTGAAGCAGATGGCCTTTGTTGGCAGATGGAGAGTTCATGATGGGCCGGGGAATCGGCACTGGGTGAGGGTGGGGAGAGACCCAGAGACAAGGCACATCCTCTGAGACCACAGCCACCAGGACACTGTCTCCAACCCCCCCCCAAGGTCCTTTCCTTGCCAAATGGTCCAGCAGGACACTGCGGCTGGTGGTCTTCACAGCTGCTCCTGAGCGGTCTGTGGGGAGACAGCCCGAGGGCCTTCTTCCAGGCACTGGTTTCCACTTCGGCTGGCCCAGGCACTGTCACTTCCATCTCTGGTCTCGAACCAGGTAGGATGAAACCATGGGGCCAGTTCCTCATGGGGGCTCCGGCGTAGAGAACTTACCATGGAGGAGTCAACGTTCCCATCCAACAGGCCAGGTGGCATCAAATACATGGAAGCCCGGTCTCCCAGAGCAAATCCTGGCAAAACAAGGCCCCAGGAAGGCAGAAAATGACCAGCTTACCATTGACCGAGTACTGTACAGGAACTGCTCCCTAGGAGCTTTGAGGACTCTCAGCCATAAACTCCTCTTCCCACTTAAGCTGTACTTGGCATGGGGTGGGAGTAGGGGGTGTGGGAGTGAGTGCGATCAGAAAGGATTAGTAGAAACAAGGGTGACTTTGGAGACCCATCGAGTCAAAAGGCAGCAGAGACGATAAGTGTACCAAAATAAAAGAGCAACACCAGAAGCGTTCTGGCACCTTTCAGGCTAATAGCTTTCTTTCCCTGTGAGCTTTGGAGGGTTGCCCTCTACGTTCCTCAGGGCTACCTTGGAAGGTGCTGGACCCTCTGTCACTGGAGGTTTTTAAACAGAGGTGTGTTGGGGGGGGGTTCTGTCAGGCATGTCCTCGTTCTCCTGCATCAACAAGTCCTTTCCGGTTGATGATCCACAGGTTCCTGTCCAGCTCCTTTAACCGAGAGTCCCATCTTGATGAGATCCTGGGGGGGGGGGGGGGAGCAGCGGGTGCAAATAAGCTGTTCCTCAGATGAAACTCTTTGGACTGCAGAAGCAGAAGATGTCCCTGGATATTTAAAAGATTTCCAGGCTTGAGGGAAGGGGCTTTGGCAAATAACAGTTCCACCCCACTGTTGGAAAGCCCACCTGCTCCATGACATCCATCCTTTTGTTTTTACGAGAAACTCGGCAGGTGGGGCACAGAAACCCTCCTGAGGCACCTCAGGGGAGCCCTTGTGTCTCTTTCTGAAGGATCAACATGGTGTTGTCTGCATCAGAGCGAAATCCAGTGACTGCAAAGAAGAAAAGGCAAGGGGTGCCCTCGAGCCAAAAGGGTCCCAACTGCATTGGGCTGCTTTTTTTTATTTCTTATTTTTTGGTCTTGGATTCCTTTCCAAGTGACCGCTTCATATGGGGGGGGGGATGCGTCACTGCTTAAGGGAGCCTTAATATCCCTTAGCTAAATGCTTGGAAGAGATGCCAGTAGAAGCCACCAAAGCATCTACTGTCAGAGGAAGTGCAGGCACATCATTCTATATTTCTCCTCTCTTCCCACTTTTGTGTGGAGGGAGGCTTCCAGAGACAGCGGAGTAAGAATATTTCCTGGTGAAGTTGTTCCAAGCAGTCACTCCAGGTCAAAGAAGAGGTGACACTCAAACTCCCATTGGCAGGCTGAGAGTTCTTCTCTCTCTCCCCCCCCCGCCTTCCCCCTAGACTTCCAAAGAATGCCCGTGTTTACATTACAGCGATGCTCTGGGACATCTTTCAGCCATTTGGCACGTTTGCTTCAGACAACCTGCTGAGCAAACTCTTGTGGTCCTCAGCCTCACTCACAGCATTTGGGCAGACCTGGCACAGCTGTCTTCACTGCTGTTTTCCCAGCCCTTTTTCTTTTCCCCCTCTCCATGATGGGTGGGGGAAACACTTATGTCCATGTGACCAAGCATCATAAAATCTAAATCAAGTTCACAGGCAAAGCAGGGTAAGGCTGAGTTTTCAATTCTTTTAAAACACTGCATGATTTATCATTTCATTAGCACTCTATGAAGGACAGCCCTGAGACTTCGAAGCAAGCAGATGGGATTAAATGGCTCATTTTACTAAGAGTGTTTTTTTTAAAAAAAATAATGTGACTTACTGCCGCATTCACAAAGTGTCCTGACCAAAAGCTCTCTCGCCTGCCAGTCCCCGGCACTGCTTTGCCAGGGCATCGTCCGAAGCAAAACAGTGGCCCTCGGTAGATGGACATTTCTTCCCCTGGACTAAACCTTTCCCATGCATAGTTGGTGCTGGAGGCTGATTTATGCCTGCTTTCAAACAAAATTGCAGCAGGAAAGGACACGTCCTGTCCCTGGCAGACCAGCTCCCTCCCAGTCTGGGGGGCTTTCCATTGGACAGAGAGTTGATATCCCTGCTATTGTACAAACAGCTTAAGGAGTCTTCTTGGGGCTGATCCAAAGGGAGCATTTGCTGTGCTTTATGAGCATGGACGATGCTGGTATTTTTTACCACTGTCCAGATGACGCAAGGCTCAAACTGGTACCAACTGTGGCAAAGTGCAACAAAAACAAAGCCCCCTTTGTCTTCTGCTTTCATAAAATAATCTCTTTTGCTTTTTAAACACACACACACACACCCTTAAGCAATGGGAAAGAGGAAACTTCCTGAAGAGTGGCAATCTTGGTCTTTTCTGTTTCTTTTTATCTCCCTCCCGTTTTGATCAGAGCTTCTGCCCCGAACACTATTTGCTACATGCTGGCCACCCCCTTTGCATTTGGGGGAAGGCCAGCAGGGTCACACTAGGACTGAAGTACACAGTCTAGCTGACTCCAGTTTTGGAAATGATCTGAAAAACACCAGAGAGCTAAACTCTGCTCCCTCCGTGCAAGTTCTCAAAGAAACCATGCATTGCAAGAGAAACATGTGACCCTGGCAGGTCTCTGGGGCCAGCCAGGTACAGGTCGTGGGACAAATGCCCTCCCTCTGGAGGAGCCTGTTGATTGGGGAGGGGGGCTTTTGCCCCTCCAGACACCAACCCTGCTGGTGACTCTGAAGGCCGTGCGCAGCTCTCTGCTGCTTTTGCTGGAACCCATCACTCTTGCTGACCCTTTTGAAAATGTGTGTGTGTGTGTGTGTGCACGCCCAAGTGCAGGCCTCCAAATTCCTGTCAAAACCTCATTTCAGGTAAAATGTAGTTGCACGTCTGATGGAAATGAAATAAATGAGAACTCCAAACCTGCCAATGAGTCAGTAGCCAGAGAGTGAAATGGAACCCTTGAAGGAAAAATAGTTGTTTCCACTCCAGTTTGTCCCATTACAATGTCACAAACCTTCTGCTGCCTGGCAGAGACCTTCCAGCGCGCTGGACTGTTATTTTCTTAGCAGAAATGCTGGTCAAAGAACATCATCGACTGTCGTGTCCTGAATTTGCTCGGCGCTTCCTCTGCTCTGTTGTTAACTCTCATGATTGCTTCCTTCTAATAAGCTGATTTTATACACTAAAAATAAAGAAACTACCTTGCCTCTCTAACTATCTCCCGGCTAAAATGATTAAGCAAAGTTAGACTAATTAATACAGGCAAATTAATGGCAAGAGGATGGCACTGGCCAGAGTGGAGGATGCATACAAATAATAATGTTATTATTTTTTAAGCTGATGGATGTGTCAGCTACATTGAGAGAGCAATGACCAAAGCTTGCAGGATGAATAATAGAATGAGATTTGTTGAACTGGAAGGGGTCTCAAGAATCATCTAGACCAGTGGTTCTTAACCTTTGTTACTCAGATGTTTTTGAACTGCAACTCCCAGAAACCCCAGCCAGCACAGTTGGTGGTGAAGGCTTCTGGGAGTTGCAGTCCAAAACTCCTGAGTAATCCAAGGTTAAGAACCAATGATCTAGACCAACCTCCTGCCAATGCAGGATAGTTACAGCTGGAGCATCACTGTGCTTTCTCCTGAGAAGCCTCTTGCGAAAGACAGCCCGAGGGAGTCTAGGGGAGTCCGTTGCACTGCTGAGCAGCTTTCACTGTGTCGATACTGGGGACGTCTGCTCAAGTGAAATCTACACCAGAGCTTGCTGGAGTGCAGGCAAAATCCAAAGAAATAAAACCAGACAAGACAAGACAAGAACATGTGGCACCTTAGAGACTATGATATTTTAATGTGAGTTTTTGTGGTTCATTCATGTCCCTTTCTTCAGCCATATAGAAGTAGATGTGATCCATGACTGGACACAATCCACGAAATCTCGCATTGCAGTACAATAGTCCTTAAGGTGCCACATGTTCTTGTCTTGTTTTATTTCTTTCAATTTGGCCTGAAATGCTTGCACAGACTAAGATGGCCACGTTTTCTAAAACTGGCTGGATTACAAGTCCCAGAATCCCCAGCCTGCCTGGCTACAGGTTGAAAGGAGCAAGCTGCGCGCCTCCTGTCCTCAGCTCAGAGTTGCCTGCACCCTTCCTTGCTGCAGAAGGGGGGACTCTTGGTATGTCGTGTGTCGCGTGGTGGGGAGGAGGAGCAGGATGGTGCTCAGCCTCCTTTTCATCGGCCTGAATGCCCCTGCCTGCCTTTCAGCCTCCAACGCAATCAGGCGCATTCTGTTCCATGACAAGATGAACCGTTCCTCCGAGCTTCAGGTGCTCCCCTCGCTTTGTGCCTTTTGAGCCTGAAACAGATGGCCCAGGTGTGTTTTCAAGATCCCTTTCCATACCGCTACAATGTTGTTTGATTGCCGATTTGCCGAGGATCATTTGCCATCTTGAGATATTGCCGCCTTTTAAGAAATGGAAACTTCCAAGCAAGGGACGTGATTGCATGCAAGGGTGGAAAACAACCCGTCGCCCGTTGGGAGGCTGAGAGGCTTTCGTCAATGACTGGAAAGAACACCAGGGGTGAAGGTCGCGTCAGATGTGCCATCCTGCAAGGAGAGGGAGAGGTGGGCACTTGATGCACAATACACACCCCCAGGCTGAGTCCAAGAAACAGCAAAGCCAAAGCCGGAGCCTGGCATTGCCAGGGTTCCTCTGGAGCATGTCGTGGTGCTTCCGAAGCTCTCCCCGCCCTGAGCTCCACCTGCCAGGCCCGGTAGGTGAAGGCAAAGGAAGCACTGGGGACCAGCTGCTGAGGGGAGGGTGCACAAGAAGCCAGCTGTTTGGCCATCAGAGGTCTAGCTCAGGAACATCTGGCTGTTGCAGCACCGGGTTCTCTCTGCTTGCGGCTGCTGGCAGGAACAGCTTCTGACTGCTCGGGCAGGAGACCATGGGGGGCCAGGTTGATTTAGGCTGTCCAGGAAGAGCAGGAAGGAACTGCTTTGGCGAAGGTGCGGCCTAGCAAGAGTCTGGCTTCCTTCCTGCTGGGTAGCAGTGGTTTAGGTGTCTGGCTGTGGCTGGGAGTTCGATTCCCCCGTTGGGGCCTCCCTGACGAGGGTTGGACTTGATGATCCCTAGGGTCCCTTCCAGCTCTGCACTTCTAAGGTGATTAAAATGAAGACTGCTCCCCATTTTACCTTCCCAACAAACCTGTGAAGTAGGTCAGGCTGAGACAGCGGGAAAGGTCCAAAGATACCCCGTCAGCTTCACAGTGAAGTGGGGGGGGGTCTGAGCCCAGGCCTGCTGAATCTCGGTTCAACATCCAGCCTTCCAAGACAATCCATTCCCCAGTCTAATGGCTCTAACTATCAGGAAGAGCCCTTCCTAATGTTTAGTTAAGACCTCCTTTCATGTGATTTGACTTCATTGGTTTGGGTCCTTTTAGAGCCATAGAAAATAAGCTTGCTCCATCTTCCCTGGGATAAACCTTCAGATCTCTCTCTTTCTCTCTCTCTCTCTCTCTCTGTGTGTGTGTGTGTGTGTGTGTGTGTGTATGATCTTGCTATCTTTCAGTTGTCTTTTCTGCAGGCTAAACATACCCAACTCCCTCAGTTGTTCTTCCTTACTGAACTTTTCCCATTGAACTTTTCCCAATTGGACTTGTTTTCATCAAGCTTTTACTATCCTGGTCTCCCTCCTCTGGACCCATTTCAGCTTCTTGATAAGATGCTTAACCTGAGGCAGGATCCCAAGCGAGGTCTCTCCAAAGCAGGGCAGAGAGGTGCCTTTACTTCCCTACGGTCTGGAAACAAGGCCAACAGATTGCAGCTAAATCTCTGCAATTGGGATCTCAATAAAGCAGAAACACCATGTGGCCTCGGTGCGCTCCCATTTGTTCCTCCCCGTTCAGTTACTCGTACGCAAGCCTCCTGCTGGAACAAATCTGACTAGTCCTCAAATCTGAAAATCGCTTTTTTGCTTGCCAGCCCTCTTAATCCCTGTTCAGAGTGCTCTAGCCCCCCCATCCTGAGATGACTGCCAGACGTCTTCCAGAGAGCCTCGTTCCACCTTCTTTCTGGAGTGCCTCGTTCCACCTCACGGCCACCGTAGTTGCAAGATGGTGGGTGCCAGCTGTGCCTTTGCTGGCACAACTGGAGGCTACCGTGTGGAACGTTCATCGAGGCAGCCGCCCGTCTCCTAACACATGTATTATTGCCTCTCCAAGCTCCTTTCCTTCTGCTGGGTCCTTCGTGCTTCAGTTCATTCACTGAACTTGCTTACAGAGAAGTCTCAGATTTGGGAGACATTGTCTGGGGGTGTCTATATTTACTTGGGGCTGAGTGGGCACAGAGGGTTGAAACGGAAAGCCTACCAACTCATCCTGTTGCTCTTTGCTACCTCTAGAAACCTCTTGCTTGTGGCAAACAGGCCACAGTGCAATGGAAAGATTGTGCCGGGCTTGACGGTTAACCATCACTGAGTAAAAAACAGAAGCAACAATAGAACAAGTAACCCTACTACTGTAATCTGTGAAATGAATTGGTTTTTAATATCATCTTGTTCCTGAGTACACTCCATCTACAGCTATTCATTTAAGGATCTTTTTTTCCAAAATTCAATCTCAGACTCATTTAGGTGCTTGTTCTGATCCACATAAAAAGGAGGTCTGAGTCAAACATCACCAGACCTGAAAATCTATCAACACAAGAGCCAATGAAATGTGCACTATTGACAGTACTTAGTAAACGAATCTTGGAGCACACCTGTCTCCTTGGACACAGAGTCCCAAATGTCTCCCTGAAAAACCCACCCCTGGCTTCAACTGATGAGGCGTCCATCGACCCCACTGAGTGTTCAGCACATGCCAGGGCAAAGGCCCATTTGGGGGCACCCTCTTTGTTCGCACTGGGGTGTAGGAAGGACTGGCATGTACATTTCAATGAAATATATCTTGGATGGAACAGGATTTTCACAAAATGATAAGCCACCTCAAGAGGCTTTTTCGGTTGGCTGGTGGCAGACGTTACTTCAAAAAGGAAGCCACGGCTGACCTGTGGGAGGAAGGTGACTTTTGCACAGAGATGCTGGAAGTCCCCACAGACCTCAGGATATGCTGTGCAGCAGCCCCACCCATCAGAGTCTAGATCCAATTCTTCTCAACTAGAGTCGGTCCAGGGACTCAGTTAAATTGACTGAATCCCCGTTGATTCAATGGGTGTACTCCAGTGGGGACAAAGAAATGGATTTGGCTCTAGTGTTCCCTTGGCTTACAATCCCAATCAGCCCTAGCCATGGTGAGGCATTATGAGAGATGAAGTCCAGAAACATCTGGAGAGGACCCCTGACCATCAGTGCTATGCAATCCTCCTTGGGAAAACATTCCTGAGTTTGAACAGATGTTAGTTCGGTTGCATTGTCACCTGGCAGAAGGACCGAGAGGAGAAAAAAGAGAGTCCACAAAAGTAGTCCACAGAAGGTGGCACACTTTGCCTAGCATTTAGACCTGGTGCTCTCTCTCTTTCTCTCTCTCTCTAAAGCACTGGAAGGCACCCCTTGGCCACAGGGTCTGTGTGTCCTGCCTTCCAGCAGGCAGTGTCCTGTGACTGGTCACTAGGAAGTAAACAGGGGCATGCCTTGAAGTCTAACTGCCCAGACGTGCATCACTGAGAAAATCTTGCCACTGGAGGGGAAATGGGATTAATGGCACAGGCAACGTATTTTTCTGAAGGTCCCCTTTGACTATTATGTTGATAGAAGGCTGTTCACAGATTCGGAAGGAGCCATGAGGAGGCCTTGGCTGACAACTGATTTCTTCAGATTCTGCAGTGGCGCTTGGCTGCAGCTTTTCCTCCCCCCTCCCCCGCCCCCACCAGACAAGCTAAGCCTGAGCATCATCATTGGAGCCAGAAACATTTCCTGATGGATACCTGAGGATTTGATACACCTGACACAATTCTTATCCGTGACCCAGTGGTGAAAAGGGTTGTTTTCCTACTCAGTTGGTGTGTCATGCTGGGAACCGTTAACTGATTTTTCTCTTCCCCCACCCCACCCCACCCTGCAAATACATATCTTTAAAGAAACAGAAAAAGAGTGCTTGTGATTCTACAGGAAAGATTTGATGTTACTGTTTTCCCATTAGAATTACTGGACAGTTGAAACGGGTTTTGGAAACACCTTAAGGCTTCAAATCTATATCTCAGACTTGCAGGCGTCACCTCCAGCCAAGCCTACATATTGAAATAAGCCGAGGGCCTTGATATGTGAATTCTTCAGATAAATATGATGCAGGCTTGGGTGCCAGGAAGGAAGGAAGGAAAGAAAGAGGTGGATGTTCAGGTATCTGCAACCCGCAAGCTCCTAGCCAAGCCAGACAGGGTATTTTCCTACCTCTAGTGATTCAGGAAGAAAACAGCGCACCTTAACACGGTGCATGGCATATGGCCATGAACAGCCCAGAAGTATTAAGAAGGCCACCAAGAGCCCACATGAATGTCCAAGTGGATGCACCCAATGCTCTTGGCTCCCTTTGAAAAGGATTAGACCACGTTAGGGAAGGCAGGCTGCTTTCTGTAATAGGCTAAACATCCCCTCTGTGTGTTTGCTCCATGGCAGGTTGTCTGTGAGTCAAACTATATTTACCCAAAGCATGTCATGAGAAGGGGGAAATTTCTGGAGAGTGGAAAGTATTTGCAACTACGGAACACTCTCCCCCCCCCTCCCAATTGTCAGAGTTGCAGATTGTATTGCTTATTGTATTGCTTTGAGGCTGTCATTCTTTAGCCAGTGATGACACAGGTTTCTTTTGCTAGTCTTAATTCTCAGGTATGAAGACCTGTCCAACCCAGGTCTCTGGGCTCTGTGATTTCACCCTCTAGAGCGTTGGTTCCCAAAGTGGTCTATATGGACCCCCCAGGGGTCGATTTCAACTTGCAGGGGGTCCATGCAAGAGAGAGAAAAAAAATTGGGAATACAAGTTTAGACTTGTATCAAAGTTTTGCAGGGGGCAGGGGATCTATGGAAAACAAACAAATCAGCAAGTGGTCTACGGGGCAAAACAGTTTGGGAACTTATGCTCTAGAGACTTCTTGTTTGTAATTTGGATGTTAGTTTTCTAAGGGCATAGACAGTGGGTGGGAACAACACAAAATGGTTGCAGAGTAACTTAGAAAGATGGCAGTGGGGTGCAACCTGCGTAAATCTGTTGTCCCAAAAATGACCAAACCCTAACTCCGATGCTTTATCCTTGCAGGAGTGGGCCCATTGACTCGTTAGGATGTTCCCTAAGCCATCATTTACATGAGTCTCAGTGGTTCTAATCTAGTTGGATGCAGCCATAGGGTTCAGGCCACTGAGCCATAACGGCTAAGGAGTTTATTTGGCAAAAGTTTTCATGGATGAGAGCCACTTTAGAGAGAGACAGAGCCCACAAGCGTGTGTGCCGAAGGAAATGTGTCAGTCTGTGAAGGTACTACAGAGCGCTTTGTTAACTTCTTGGAGGCTCAACGGACCTGCAGGAAAGTCCCCGTGGCTTCTCATACTCCCATCGGTTTTGTTTTCTCATGGCTCTTTCTCCAGCAGCTGCTCCAGCGTTCTGCACACGTTTTGAGTGGCCTGCTGTGGAACGGTAAATGGGACGATCCTCTCCATGCCATGGGGTGCTGACTTGTGATTACTTCCCCACAGCTTCGCTCCTGAAGCCATTTACTGCCACTTTGTTCAGAGAAGCTCCCTCTGCCTCTGGCAGGCCACCTCCTGCTCTGGTGTTCCCCGGGGGGGGGGGACTTTCTTGCTCCTTGGCAACCCCAAGAAACAAGCCAACTTGGCTCAATAAAACCTTGTTCATTTCAATGTGTTAATTACATCACTGCAGTAACTTGGGATGCAAGCAAAATGTGGGACAGGAGTCTCATCATTTCCTTTTAACAAATTAATTGTATCAGCAGAACAATTTCCCCATTTAATTACCCTGCTCATTGTCAAAGAGTAATGAGACGTGGGTATATTTGTCTTTTTGTCTCACTTCCAAGGTCTTGATGGGGAAACACTGGGTGCCTTTTACAGCCCCCTTCCTGGGTTCCTGGCTGGTCCTCCTTCTTTGGAAAGGTTGCACAAGGCTCCTTTAGAGCAGAGCCCTGGATGGGGGGACTTTGGCGGGGAGGTATCCACGCTCATCCCTGCAGAGAAGCAAAACCCTGAGGGCTAACCCTATGAGTGAGTCAGCCAGGGAAACAGGGAACCTCAATGGGCTGGCCTCCAGCAGTCTGTACAAAGCAGACTGACAGAGCACCCTGGGGGGCAACCCCCCCTTAAAAAACCTCCCAGAATCCCCTTCAGCACATTGGGTCCACGTGGCCAAGGAGGGCTGCCAAGGTTCCAGTTGGTATCTGTGCATTGGGATGGTGAGAATAAGGCTGCGCACTAGTTCCCCAACCTCGTCTGTGCCCAAAGAAGAGTTAGCAAATTAGGGGCCTTCTGACTCGGTGCCCTTTTGAGGATACTCTGGTCTGCTTCCTCTCCATGTCTGTGGCTCTGTTCATGCATTTCTGGATCTCTGTGAAAAAGTCTAGTTGTGTGAACGGGGAAAGGTCAAAGGCCTGTGACGTGGGGCCACTGTGGGAGTTACACAGCGCCCTTGAGATCATTTCTGGGAGAACTTTTTGTCCATCTCTAGACCAGAGAACAGAAGGAGAAAAGAAGCAGAAGTTTGGCGGTGGAAAAGAGAAACCAAAGTGGAAGAAAGGGGGAAAAGATGAACCCTGACATCCAAAAGTGGAGTTCTGATCTGACCAGAAGAAGGTGGGCATTCGTCTGCATACCCCCAGGCAGAGTCTTAATAGCACATCTAGGTTTTAAACATGAAGGGGAATGAAGCAAACCCCAGGCAACCTGGTGCACCAAGAAAACTCCACACTGCAGCTTCTTTTTTCTTCCTTTTTAATTAGGAAGGCAGAAAGCAACTGTTGCAGCCTGACACCCCCACTGGAGAGCCTTCCCAGCATCTCAGAGACTGGAGTGCGCAAGAGGCATTTTGAGTGCCACGAAGGGAAAGGGAAGCTGTCAGTTTCCTTCCCTTTTGGTGCCAGCTCAGCATCCTGCTTATAAAATACAGACACTTCTCATTTCCTTTCCTCCTCTTTTAACAGGACTGCGTCTTTTTGATTTCAACCCTTTGACTCCACAAATGCCAGATAAACCTGAGGGATCAGGGGGTGCACTTTGCCCTGTGAGCATCCGGTGTGGTCTCTCCGCTCCCCCACCCCCCAAATACCCCCGTTTGGTTACTGCTCCAGATTCAGCTGAATATAGTGCATATCCCTAGATAAGAATGAGATTCCGAGCTGTGTGATGCTACAGAACAAGATCATGGTGGAGCCTCGCTCAGAATAAGCTCATAAGTAAATGCATTTAATCTTGAACATCAATCAACGCTTCATTAAAATCCTGCTGTTTTATGCATGAGCACAATAAAATATGGATAGCTCAGGTTTTTCTATCACTCGATTCTTACATGCTCTGAGAAGTTTTATTGTCTGATTTCTGCATCAGAAGTGGATGAAGGCAGAAGAGCAGGTCCTTTGGCAAGCACAGAGGGTCCTCAGTAGACCTTATGGGGAAAGGGTTCCTTGAAAGAAAAAATATCCATACAAGAGAGAAAGAATAGGACTTTGTTGTCTTGGCTTTGGGAACCATCAAATAGAATTGTGTTGAAATAGAAGGTGTGGGCGTGTTTTTTGGGATAAAAAAGTGAACTAACTGAAAACCCAGTTTTCATTTTCTGGAGAGGAGGACAAAGAGCCCCCACCCTCAAAGGACACCAGAGGTTTTGCATGAAATTCTCTCTGTCAGAATCTTCCTCTTCTCCCTCCTCTTTCTGTATGAGAATCCAGAGTAGCCCTAAAAATCTCAATGGATCTTCATCTCTCTGCCTGAAAAATTGCCTGGTTTTCAGATGAGGAAGAGTAAATACTCCAGATAGCAATGAATACTGAGCTGATGCAGAGTGTAGGTGCTGACAGACAGCTGAGGTTAGAAGACATGATAAAGAGACGGTCACTGGATGACTATTCGAGGCCTGAAAGGTCATGTTTTGGTTTTCGCCATTTCCAATTGTGGTGTCTTTTATGTTACAGAAGAGGAATAAGGCAAAATACTAAAGACTGTATCTGTATCTCTGTTGCCAAGGGGATTTAAATAGCAAGAATCAAGGTCTCAGTTGCTGGAGAGCTTCGAATAAGTCAGCCACTCTTGTGGTCTAGGCAACATGTATTATTTTTCAGTCCTTCACAGAAGAGGAAAACATGTTTTAATTGACGTATTTTCTATTTGCAATAAAACAAGTCACAAAAATAGTTCTCTCTTGACTAAATATAGCTTTCACTTCCACAAATGTCACCCGTTCTGTAAGAAAAAACTACGAATGTTACAGCCATTTCTGTATTTCCCATGATCGTCAGAGGGGATTTGAATCCAAGCCCAATTAGATTGGGATGGGGGTTGAGGAACGGAGTCAAAGTGGAATGGCTGAAAAGGGGCCCAAGAAGAAGGGGGGGCCCCTTCTGGAAAGGGTGAACCAGGAGCCAATTTGGGAGGCCGTTGTGTAGCTTTCTCACCAGGGTCCCCCAGGGATCTGGAAGAGAGAGAGCAGCATTTAAAATCACTCACCAATGACCTGGAGTTTATAGTGACCTCCAAGACAGTCGGGTTTGATGATGGCTCTCAAAAATTCTTTTCTGCAGTTGGAACAAAACAGAAGCAACAGGTTCTCTTGTGTTTGGGGTGGTAAGCTCATTAAAATTGCAGCTGTGGTTCCGAATAAAGAAGTATAGAAGGTATCTGAGCAAAAATGTCCAGCTTTACACATACAACGGTGGGGTCTGAGTTGCCAGCATCTTACCTCCCAGACTCTTTTTGCAAAAGCTACAGACTCCTGGCTCTTTCCTCCCACTCATGGAGGTTGGGGTGGTAGGTTTGATCAAGGTGTTCTATATAAGATGGTTCAGAGAGAACAGGCTGATACGTTATCCTTATCTCTGCTTAAAAACATATTAAAGCTTTAAGAAGTGTGCTCAGTTTCATCCATGTCCACAAACTTTGTGTCCTGATTCTTTTCTTCCTTGTTTTCTTTTCTTCCTTGACTGCTCAGCAGGGGCCCCTTCTTCCTTTTTGTTTCTTTAATGTGTTTCACTTTGTGAACTTTTCATTAAATCCTTTATCCCAGGAATCCATCTCCCAGCTGCTAGTATGAGGGTGGCTTTTCATTTTTAGAAGTCAAAGGGTGGAAAGGTCATTGGCTGCTCTTTTCCTATTAACCTTCTTCCTTTCCCACTTAGGTGAAAGCAAAAGAGGGCAGGATGCAGGAGGAAGTCCTCATAGTTTAATCAGAGGTGGGCAGCATGGAGACACCCCCATTCCACATTTCTGCCAGGCTTGGTCTTCTGCAGATAACAGGTTAAGCAAAGGCATTCTAGATACTTGGGTGAGAAGGTGCGACTCTTCCAATGTCAATGGAGCACCTGGAACCTTGGTATTTTGTTGGTGTGACTCTCTCTTAATCTGATTCCTTATTCTACTACCATGGACCAGAAGAAAACAAGAAAGGAAGGGCTTTTTTTCTCTTGTTTAACACCAGGGCTCCAGTGCACCAAGAACAGAGGACCATGAATCAGAAGAAGCAGAGCTGGAGGATGCTGAGCAGGAGCTGTGCATCACCATACGCAAGGGCTAGAGAGATGACACCATTACAGTCCACAGCAAGAACTGCAGTACCTGGACAGCTCCAGGTGCTGAATCAGAAATCAGAAGTGTCCAGCCAAGCTGTTAGTACACCCTGGGCAGACATGGTGATGGATAGAGACCTGATCTTTAGGGCTGAGCTGAACATTGCAGATAGCATGTTATTAGAAGCAGAGCACATTCATGGTAAAACTGCTAGTTTCCTATTAAAGGAAGCCTCTGTGCTGCAAGGTCAGAAGACCAGCAGTTGTAAGATCGAATCCCCGTGACGGAGGGAGCTCCCGTCACTTGTCCCAGCTCCTGCCAACCTAGCTGTTCGAAAGCATGTAAAAATGCCAGTAGATAGATAGGTACCGCCTTGGTTGGAAGGTAACAGTGTTCCGTCTCTAGTTGCACCAGCCACGTGACCATGGAAACTGTCTTCGGAAAAATGCTGGCTCTATGGCTTAGAAACGGGGATGAGTACCACGCCCTAGAGTCAGACACAACTGGACTAAATGTGAAGGGGAACCTTTACCTTCATCTATCCAGTCTTGAGAAACTAAAGAGTTGAAAGTCATGCATTAGCTTTGGAACGCTACTTGTAAAACACGACTCTTGAGATGCATCAATTGACTTGCCTGCCGGTTTGACATAAATGTAACAGTTTTCACACTAGCACATTAAATTAACGTGCTGTTTGCAAGCTCTGAAAATCCATTGGTGTCCCAGCAACATGAATCTGTCTGAGCTGTGTGTCTGAGTGATCTACTGTGCACACAAAGCCCATGTTTCCAAAGCAAGGTAATTCACATGACAGAGAATGAAAGAAAGCTGGAACAGAGACAAGCGGACCTCTTCTGCCACTGAAGGGATGCCCTCTTCTCATGATGTGCTACATGTAATGCACAGTTCGACCCCAATCTGAAGCTGCAATTGATTGACAGTGCCAGAGTTTTGGTGTACAGATGTGTGTGAGAGCTGTGGCATCCTCAGAGGGCCTGGCTGTGAGCCTGTTGCCTCCTCTAGGAGTGGACGGTCTTGATGTGGTGATGCGGCAGCCTTTCTAGACTCTTTGTCTCTGGGATGCAGACCATCAGACCTTGGTAGAAGAAGAAGAGGTGACCTCTTTCTTGGTCTTCCTTTGGGTCTCATCCTCAGAATCTGTTTTAGATGGGCTTTTAGATGCTCTGGGCTTTCCTCAGTGGGTCCCTCTGGTTCACAGTTCCTGAGCCAGAAAGATACCTGACCTCAGCCACCGCAACAGCTCCCCCACCCTGCCTATTGTCCACCTTGACAGATAGGGAGATTTCAGAATGCCTGCTTCAAGTATCTGGCTGTCAGTGGAGGTGGGTAAGAATGACCAGGAACGAGAGCAGTTTGCCCCTGTGCATTGACCAGAACCCTATTGTGAATTCACACTTGTGTAAGAGAAATCGTCAAAGTCTCCCCACTCATTAGTAAGATGATGCTTACACTTCTTGGCTTGTGTCCAGTCATGCACACCTGGGAGTACAAACAGCCTTTCCTTTGTGAGCAGCAAACTACTGCCAAGAATTACACAATTTCCCTTACGCAAGCATACACTGGGGGTGGAGCTTTGGCCAATCTGTCGATAGCATAGGCCAAGGGCTGCTTGAGAGTGCTTTAAGAGTGCAGAGCCAAGAGATTCTTAAGATTTCACGAGCTCTTTCTAGAGACTATCCAGGCCCATCTTTCACCTTAAGTGAATTACTTCTTTGCAGTCAAGATGACCTGATTACGATGTGTGTCTGACTAAATTGTCTCATTCTCTATCCATGTAGTATCCGATTTTATCTTTCTCCATTTTGGTGTATTAAACATTATTGCAATCTCGGCTCCAGGGCAGATGTTCCGCATTATCCCATGATCTGTGACAGGAAGATCATTTCCTCTGATACTGAACTCACATATTTGTTTTCATTGGGGTGTTGGCAAGCTTTGAAAACCTGGCAGGTTTTTCCCTGCACAGACAGCCTACTGTCCCAAGCTGTCCATAACATCACACGTCCCAGGACCCTGACATCTGATCTGTGAATATATCAATGGAGGAGGAAGGGGGGAAAAGGTCAGAAAGCTCTCCCTGGTGAGCCCCGCAGAGTGCTTCAGCTACTGAGAAGCTCAGAAATGCAATCAATGTATAAAACTGACCGACCAACAATGAATGAAAGCACAAATAAAAAAAAATTCAGTGTTCTGGAAGTGACGGATCACTTTTGCTGAGACCCTGAACTAAGAGCTTGCAGAAGGCTTTCAAGTTAGGCTGAGAGCCACGTGGGTGCTCAGATCGCTTGAGGTCCAAAAGTGGATAGAGGCGGCTATGTCCGGGAAGACCTTCTCCACCACACTGCCTGCTGACAGAGAAATTCCCAACCCATTAAGGAAAGGATGTTGGTATCGCTCAGGATTAGGGACAGTTTTAGGGGTTGGGGGGAAAAACAGGATCCTTCACCCACTGATATTTTCCTGCAAGGAAGGGGAAATTTACCTTTCCTGGAGATTCCTTTGCACCCTGCTAGATCTCAGATGGGTCCCCAAGCAGCACACGACCTTTGTGGGAGGAGCAGGGAGAGCGTCACCTCAACATTTCAGGGAAAGCCCCGCTCCGGCTTGGCCCACAAGCTGCCACTGCTCATCTAAACGTGGTGGACCTATTGCTGCCGACAGAGTAGCTTGGTCTCCTCGTGGTATTCTTTTAGCATCACTGAGTGCAAGGGAGGGGGGAGTGTCAAGTCTTTTCCCCACTGCCGTTTATTCCCGCTTGAGCCTCAGGAATTCACTTTCTCCAAACTTTGTTCACCCGTTTTGTTTAAAAAGGCCTTTGAGACAAGAGCAACCTTCTCCTACACACCTTCCTCTCTCTCTCTTTTGTGGGCCTGATTCCATTCAAAGGATGGGCTTTCTGCCACCGTAGATCAGCTACGCACAAGAATCTGCCCTATTTCTGTGTGCACAGCCCAGAAAAGCTCTTCCAAAATAGGGAATGGGTGTCATTGGCTTGTCCCCCAAGCGGCCTTTTCACAGCTTCTCTTGATGACTCACCCTCCTTGGCGGTGCTTGTTAGGATGGAGACACCGGGTCCCGAAAGATCCCAGAGTGTTAATAAAAGGCCAGGAAGCCACCATCAGTTGCAGGATTCTTGGCAAGAGTCTCAAACTCTTTCAGCTTCAGCCTCAGATATGAAAACATGCAATCTATGAGCATCCAAGTGTTCTTGGCACTTATCAGTTCAGATTTGTCTCACCCTGTTACTCCCACATTACAATCGGAGTTATTTCTCTTTCTTTCTTTCTTTCTTTCTTTCTTTCTTTCTTTCTTTCTTTCTTTCTTTCTTTCTTTCTTTCTTTCTTTCTTTCTTTCTTTCTTTCTTTCTTTCTTTCTTTCTTTCTTTCTTTCTTTCTTTCCAATGCATCCCCATGAAGGTGTTTGGCTGGCTTATAATAAAGGCACACCACGATAAACTCAAATACAAAATATACTTAAAGTCAGAAGCAGTGCAAACACAGCAAGAAATAAAAACCCAGCGAGGAGCAGAACACTTGGCAACTCCCCACAATTACAATTCTGATGGAGTGGCAGGAGTTATTTCAGCAATCTGGGTGAAAAGAAAGCAGCAAATTCTGTGGGCCAAACCCTCCCACAGGATTTGTTGGCATCAACAATAAGCAGGTTTCTAAAACATCCTCCTGTTTCTCCTTCCTACATATAAAACTTTGGTAGGTGTTTCCCTTGTGCAACACAAATAGGAATGGATTGATCTGGAGGCTTCTGTTGTCTTTGATCATATCCAGGCTCATTAGAAGTACTTTGAACAAAGTAGGTTTGCTCCTGCTGCTGCTGGGTGATGATGAAAACAAACAAATCTTTCGCACCCGGGCGAATACACCAAGAATGGTATTGATTAAGCCATTTGTCGTTACAACTTCAAAGACATTTCTGGTCTGATCTGAGCTGTGTCAGATTCTAGACCACCAAGTCATCAGGACCTTCCACCCTCATGATCTCTGCCCATGTGAAATTCTTTATCACCATGATATTTCTTTATTATCCAAGACTTAGTTGGATTATTCTGGCTCTACAATCTGTGCCGACATAATAGAGAGGGAGGACCTGGAAGCTGGCCTGTTCTGATCTGGATTTAAAGCTGCTTTTGAGCAGGGCTTCTGTTCATCTTCATCGTGAAGCACCCAGGCCTCAGGATGATGGGGCAGGGCCAAAGAGACTTTCTCCTTTTGATGTTAGTGTGCTTTTAAAAAATACCCTGGTCTGTCTTCTCCTATAGTGTACCAAGCCTCTCATCCAGTTTCTGTTCTTTACATCTTCCAAAATGTGAGGTCTCCTGGCAGAGAGAAAGAACAATGGCAATTCATGTCCCATGAAGGACAAACCTTAGGCCTTCCAAACTGATGCCTAGACAGCCATGCTCAGTAACAACGGCTGTGCAAAATCATATTGCGCATGGCTAGGCAAGAGGCTGCTATCCCTCTGCTATGGGATGGCATAAGACAGATGCTTGGGCAGGAAAAGGTAGATCCCACACCGTGTGTCTGTCGCCACCTGCTGCCTTGAGCCTGTCACCTGGATTGCTCTCAGGAAGAGAAGCCATGTCCGTGCTTAATTATATCACAGTCAGGAGGAAACTGAAGCAGATTGGTTTTATGGAGATTAACCATTTTTTAAATGCCTCTCTCTCTCTCTCTCTCTCTCTCTTGGTGGTGGTGGTGGGGAACATCAGAAACTGGCAGGCCAGGCAGTTGAACCACCATCTGGAAAAGAATGCTCTCAGTTAACGACATGCACCTGGGTGGCTGGTTGCCCTTCTTTATTTCAAAGCTGGTAGACGTCTCCAGCCAGCACGGCAGATCCGGGAGAGCTTGCAGGCAGTTCAAGAAGAAGAACAAACAGGTCTGGAAAGCTAGAAATCAGCTCCATTCCCATGACAAATGTCTCCATGTGTCTATGGGTGGCTTTAAATGGGACCAGTTGGCTTCCGAGAGCCTCCTGGCAAGCAGTGGGCTTCCAGAGAATACCCACCAAAAGGGCAGAGTCTCCAAACTTTTTTTGGCTAACGACAGCCTCATAGTCACTTTGGTGCTGCAACTGCTCATCTTTTGAATTGACCCTGAGCCTTGAACTCTTGTTAGGTGGCTCCCTGTAGGATCAGCCCTCTGAGCCCTCTTTTCCTGTGTCTGGGCTCCAAATTGGGAGCGCAGGAAATGGCCTTTGACTGAGTCCAGGAATCTTGACTCCCATCAGCCTAGTCAGTCTTCCAGGATTTCAAGGAGGACCTTGCCTAGCACTACCTTGAGTTTTTCGATGGCCTTGGTCAGCTTCCCCTCCAAATACTAGCCAGACCCCACCCTGCTTACCTGGGTGTACGACGCTCAGGGTGTAGTAGTAGGCAGCCACCCGATGTATAAAACAGTTACCATGCCTAAGGACTAGGAGACTGCAGTGTGCAAAGATAACCCTCCTAAACATACCAGCCTGAAGCAAGGTCCTGGCAGTAATGGGAATTTCCATCCTCATCCACCCACCCCCTTTTTTCGGTTGCTTGGAAAGAAAATTTCTACCAAACATGTCCTTTGCTGATCTTCTGATAATTTGCCAAGTGGGGAAATTTACCAGAAGATCTGGCTCCTTCTCACGCACCCTGTTCCGAACCTTGTCATTTCCTTCTCTTTAATTAAAGGTAGGCAGAGATGCCAAGGCTTTGTTTCAAATCTACCTTCTTCTTCTTCTTCTTCTTCTTCTTCTTCTTCTTCTTCTTCTTCTTCTTCTTCTTCTTCTTCTTCTTCTTCTTCTTCTTCTTCTTCTTCTTCTTCTTCTTTTAAATCTCTACTCTATCAACCTTTTTGACCCATCAAAGCCTTTGAAAGAGAAGAGAAGGGGTCCTTTCCAAGTCCTTTTCATTTCTTTTCTCTTCCCAAGGGGAGGCTTCCTTTTACGAGACAAAATGAGCCCTGATCAGTGTCTCTGGAGTCAGGTAGGTGTCCGTAGGAAACACGGAGCACGAACAAGGTCCATTGATTTTAGAAGTGAACCTCCATGGGCAGCTGCATTAAGCCATGAATTAAAACAAAAACTCCTCGGAATTCTGCTTTGGGGAGGCCAGAGGAGAACGGGGTAGGGCAGGGAGAGGAACGTGCCAAAGGGGCAAAGCGATGGATTTTCCAACGGTGTCCTGGAGCCCTGAGTTCAAATCTCAAGAAGTCAGTTTTTGGTTGGAATTTGCAGAAAAGCTTGGTGAGCTTGGTGATCCATCCTCTTTCAGCTCAGATCTCACCACTGGTCCATATGTGTGTGTGTGTGTGTGTGTGTGTGTGTGTGTGTGTGTGTGTGTGTGTGTGTGTGTGTGTGTGTGCGCGTGTGTGTGTGTGTGCGCGCGCATGCGTGTGTGCGCATGCGTGTGCAGTGGACAAACAGACAGGGACAGATTGCTAATTTTCATCCCACAGATTCCATCTTAGCCACTTGTGCCTGTTCTGGTGGGTTTGCTTACTGCATTACATTAATTGATTAACTCTTCTCTCCTTTCCCTTTTTGTTTTGCTTTGTTCAGTACAACCTTTAAAAAAAACTTTTCATTTCCTCCCTTCCTTCCTTCTTTTTGTTTGCAAAAAGTCAGAGCACTTGACTGTGGAGCCAGGGATTAGGGAAGTTCAGTTCCTCACCTTGCCTTGTAGGAGAAGAACCAGGCCTTGTGGTTTGGGGTAACGTGCACATTCCTGGGGCAATCCCAGAAGAAGCGACTGGAAGGAAATCCTGGCAAGGTCACCATAAGTCGGATTTGTCTTGGCAGCACATCATCATCATCATCATTTCTTTTCAGGAATGGTCATTGACCAAGTTCACACAGGTGGTTATTGGATGAGGATTTTGTTTTGGAAAAGAGAGCCACAAGATCCTTACCCTGGAGAAGACTGGAGGCCATTTAGAAGCAAGTCGCAAGGAAGATCCAGCTGGGCAGCCATGGAATGACCCAGCATAATGGATTAGATGGCTTGAATCAGGACCCTGGCTTTCCTTCTGCTGGGTAGCTCAGTGGTTGAGGTCGCTGGCTGCAGAGCCAGGGGCTGAGAGTTCAGTTAACCCCTTTGACTCCTTGACAAGGGCTGGACCTGATGGTCCTCCGCATCCCTCCTAGCTCTGCAGTTCTAAGATCCCCCACCTGGCTATGGAAACTCATTGGGTGGGGATGGAATTGGTCAAACCTCTCCTCAGAGATCTCATTTACCCTGAGACCCTTGTGAGGGTTGCATGCATGTATACACACACACACAGAGCACACAATAGAGATTCCTGGGGAGCAGGTGGACAGCTGGAAAGCCAGATTTGTGTAGGGTTTCCGTAGCAGCAAAATAACTCAGACTGCATTCCAAGCAGTTCACAGGACATACAAGTAGCAAGAGGGGGAAAGCTCTGCCACCTACCTGGAGGCCACCTAAGGAAACATTCTAAGTTATTTTGAGAAAAAAAAAGCTACAGATAAATCATAGCACTGAGGAGCTGGAAAGGGCCCGAAGACTCACCTATTCCAAGCCCCTACCAAATATAGGATTAACTGGAACATGGGCCTCCTGTGTTTCATCACAGATTTGGACCCTTTCATGTTGCAGGGAAAGGATGCAAAGAGACCAACTCTCAGTGTCATTTAGGAAAAGTAAAAGACCTCCCACAAGGTCTTCTGACTGCATTATTAATTCTGGCTTAAGAGCAGCAACTGGAGGCCTTTTGTTTAAAGAGTGGGGTGATAAATCGCAAACTACTTGCTGAGAAAGAGTTTGAAACCACATCCTCCCCCTACAAGCCTTTTGCTGACTGCTTCTGTCATATCCCTCTAAGAAGCTCATGGCCCAACAACGGCCATGAGACTTGGGCACTTTAATAAAAGTTTATAACTTTCAGGGCTACCCAGAAGAACTTGGTGAACAGCCTGAAGAAAATGGATTATCATCGAAAGCTCGCTGTCTGTTGCCCGCTTTTTTGTGGTGGTTTTGTGTGTCTGTGTGTTTGTGTGTGTGTGTGTTTTAGTAGTCTAATAAAGGGCTCACCTGCCCCTGCATTTGTATTGTTTTGGAGACCACATGGCCTATTTCTGATTTTGTCTCTCCAAAGTGGACCCTTCTGAATATTCTTCGACTTCTCCAGTTCTTGCTTAGCCCACGCAGGGAGCAGCCCAAGGTTTAGGTTACGTTTAGAGTAATCAAGGCGAAAACAATTCCTGTATAACTGCCCAGGAAAAGGTATGAAATTACAGAAAGGGTGATTCGACTGCCAACACTCGAGTAAATTAGGCAATAAATCAAAATGGGAGGTCAAGATGAAGGGCCGGTTTGAAAGGAAAGGCTAAGTAAACAGAATGGGAAGAAAAAGCAGAGGGATTTGCAGAACAGTTCCAGACAGCCTGTTCAGGAGGAGAAATGAGATGTTGTCTTGCCTGGGATGCTGATTTTTAAAAGAAGGAATACTCTGTTTTTCTAGCATGGAGTAAGGGCGGAATTGAGGAGGTTCCCAGTGGAACTGGGGCATAGCTTAAAGCCTGCTAGCACTTGTATTTTCAGTGCTGTTGAATTTAATTTCCAGGTTGGATTGAAGGGTGCCCATATTGTTCTGTCACCTGTTGCAACAGAACCAGTGAAAAGTCTCAAGAACTAAAATGTTTGTGTTATTGCAAAGAGTCTTCCACCTGCAAATTCATTCTGCCTTAAGGACTGACCTTATTGTAATTTCCTCCAAATTCCAAACAAAATTCCTCTTCTTTTGTTTTATGTCTTTGCCCCTCCTGAGTTTCCACACCCTCTACTCTCTCTCCAAACTGCTTTTATGCAACCTATCAGAGTTTAGTGCTCAGGTGTTTCCCAGGCATCTGAGTGCTAACTGGCCACAAGATTCAGGAAGCCAAGGCGAAGAACAGACAGGGAAGCACCCATCAATAACAATGGAAGTTGGACAGGGCACTGGCAAGTGCAAGCACAGCACTGCAGCGCTGAAACACTTCAGCGCTAGATCATTACTAGCTAAGACATAAGTCCTGTTAATCTAATGACAACCCCTCACCAAGCAACAACAACAACAAAGGAGGTGAAACAGGGCAGAACAAATGGCCAGCCTGGCACAGCCAAACCAAATGCACTTCCAAAATGAGCTGGAGCCCCCAAAAAGCTAGTACCAAATAAAATTTCTGAGCCTTTAAGGTGCCATGAGATTTTAAAATTGGCTTTGCTGTTTACTTGAACTCTCTCACATGATAAACCCATTTGGATTTATTGAGAAACCTAATCACGGTCTGGAACATTTTCAGCAACAGCAGGAGAGAACGGAGTACGTAACTTATTGCTGTTCTGATAGAAAGTTGTAGTTTGCTGATAAGCAGGAAACACATAGGACCCCAGGGACGGTGTCGAAACTGGCCCTGCTGTCCTCTGCTCCCTCGGGGGGGGGGATGCATTGCCCCATTGATCAGCACCAGGCAAGGACCCCCTCGGCCTGTGTCATGTTTCATTCTCTCGCCTGACCAAGCATTCCTGTCTATTTCTGTTGTTATTTGATGACCAGCCTTCATCTTGAGCCCAAGCGCTGCCAGTGAACTTGGCACAGAGATCACACATTTCTATAAAGGCCAGAAGTCCTGGATGTTTGACAGGCAGGCTGCAGAAAGCCTGAACCATCAAGGTGAACTCAGCCCGCATTGCTGTGATTTGTGGCATTGCGGCATTTGTACAACGTCTCTTGTTACACTTTCAGGCAGGCTGCAAATACGGTGGTCCCTCTGATGAGCTTCCATGTGAACCCATAAGGACAGAGTGGTTTGAGAGAGCCAGGTTTGAATCCCGAGCTGCCCATGAAGTTCCTTGACTCGCTTGGTAGCAGTCACTGTCTCTTGACCAAACATTAACCGTCTCTCAAGCCTTGCTCTAGCATAGCAGTATGGGCAACTGGTTTGTGGCATGGGTGTCGGAGAAGCATATTGTACCCTGATATCTTCTGATCACGAGCTTGGACATAACAAGGGTCACAGGTGCCCATAACCAGTTACTGGGGGAGGTGGGAGGGTGTATAATCAAGGTGTAACAAAGTCGGCACTGTCTGGTTCTTTATATTTCATGTTCCCCAACATCCTACGACATTTTTCTTTTCCTTTGTTTAAATACATTTTAAAGGCATGTTGATGGGAATTTTTCAAGACGTCTTTGCTTGTATTGAAGCCTCAGAGCATATAACAGGGAAGGAGTAAGGAATGCAACAGATGATATAATGACTTGATTTTTTTCAGTGTTTCAGCAATGGGTTACTTGCCAGCAGCTGTAACTCATAATATGGTAAAGCTGCTGACTGTGGTCCATTCTGGGTTTTGAGCTGAACTTTACAAGAGCTGAATCCTTGGACAGCTCCTGTAGTTTGGACTGAAACCCAGATCAGACTTGCGTCTTTCCCCACAAAACTGACATTGGCAGCCTCCACTAGCTCAAAGGGAACAAAGTACTTTCGGAAAGTAAAGCGGCAGGCTCAGTTCCTCACCCCCAGTCGGCTTGACCTTGCAGTTCTGACTCCTCCACGGTGGTGCTGAAGCACCAGGACAACTGCTTGGTTCATAAAAGGGGGAGGCAGACACCTATCAAGGGCGTCCAGTTCCCTTTTCTCTGAGCAGCACAGAATTCAGAAAACCGAGGCACCCAAAGAGCCGCCTTTCATGTCTGCAGCCATGTTTCAAACTTTTCCCTCTCCTTTTGATGAATATGACCTCAATTTCCTCTTCTGGCCACTCCAGGAAATGATATTTTTTTTCCAAGGGCTTATTTCCGTCTTTAGCAACAAATGTCTCCTTGATGTCCTTCTTTCTTCCTTAGACAAAAAGGGAGAAGCATCTCTACAGCTGCGCCCTGCAATGGCTCCTCGGCTTTCATGTTGTTAATCCCAACGTTGGTTCATCTCGCGCTGCCCTCACTTTGTCTGTGGCTGTTGGGATTGATCCGTGGTTGGAGTTTGCTCCTCTCCAGTCAGAGCACAAAGGCCAGCAGGTTTCTAAAAATACAAGGGCCAGGGATTTTATGAAGGACCCTTGGGGGTGACATGCACATTTTGAATCAATTTAACCTGTTGCTTTGGATAAACCAGCTGGAGATTCAGCACATTTATTTGTCACCCTGACTTGAGGTGAAGAAGGATATCTGGGCTTCAAATGTGCCCCCAAAGATAAATTTCTGTTCTGCTTCTCAGAGTCGCAACTGCTTAGTTTTCCTCAACCCAAAATGAACATTAGTCATGGGCAGACTCCAGTTGATTCAGACTTGGTTCATCAACAGTGAGCACCACGGGAGGATGCTTGGTGGAGGGAATTACTCATTCATTCTCCCCAGCTAACAGCTCTAAATTCACTCCTCCTTTATGCCATTGCTTTAAAGGCAGAGTGGACAACTGGTGGGTCTCAAGAAGTAATTGGACTCCGGTTCCCTTCACCCAGCCATAGGCTATTCTGGAAAGGACTGATGGGAGCTGCAGTCCGAGATCATCTAGAAGGTCACAAGACCCATCTCTGTCTTTACACCACCTCCCATCCCCCAAAAATCCTGTTAAGGGAAAAGCATATTATCTGCTATGATGGTGTTTTTCTTCAAGGCACACACTTTCTTCAAAGCGCAGTCTGATTTGCAAACAGGGTCTGTGCTTACTGCCTGATGACCCAATCACGAAATAGAAGCACCTTAATTTGCAAAATGCAAAAGGAAGGGACCTTGTGCTAGAGACCTTCAGATGTCTCTTATCAATCAAGGAGGTTCTGCATTTAATAACTATTCTAATAAAGTGGTTGTTGTGGGTTTTTTGGGCTCTTTGGCCATGTTCTGAAGATTGTTTCACCAGTCTCTGTGGCCGGCATCTTCAGAGGACAGCACTCTGAAGTCAGTGGGGACTTCAGCCAGAACCTGTAGACCTGGCAACTCTAGCAAATGGGCTCACTGAATCTTTTTATTTCTTCCTCTGAAATATGCCCAAGTCTGTCTCCAGATTCCAGCCTTTGATGGGAACAGCATCACTGAGCCATCTTTGCTTCTTTCTTTAAATCAAGAAAGCCTTAACATCACAATTTCACATCTTTGCTTTTGTGGGACCTGGGAAATGCACGTGGCTAGAAATGGCACAGGGGAGAGACGTACCTCCACTATCACAAGATGTCTTCCCTTGGTGGGCACACTGCAAGATGACAAAATGAAAAACCCCTTTGATTGTCTAGTTTTTAACTGTCTTGGACTGTCTTGAGAGAATTTGGGGAAAAGCCATTCCGTTGCTTTTTGCTTTGTTTGTATTTTGCAGAGAGAGAGAGAGAGAGAGAAAGAGAATATTTTTCTAATCCAAGATTTTCTGCCCTTTCAGATTCTGTGTGGACATTCCACCTAGATTTAGAGATTGCAAACAAGGCCTAAAACATCATCCACGCTTTCTTGATGTGTTGCATTTAAAAAAAAAGCTGTCAGAAAACTTCCTCTCCTAGATTTATGCTCCATCGTTTTAAATAGCTGGGCCTGCCTAGAGGGCTATAGCAGGAAGCTTGCCTGCAAACACAATGCCTAGTTTCCAGACGTTTTTGAGACGAGGTTGCTGTGCCATGTTGCAAAGGGGAGACTGACGTGGACAAAAGGGTTGAAAGGATGAATGACTTTTTTTCTGGCAAGGTCGATGCTCGACCTTGGCATTATTTTTGATCTGCTGGCACTGAAAATGTTGTTCACTTAAATGTTAGGTAACATGTTTCTCGAAATATGGGAAGGTGGGAAGGAAGCCTGGGGGGGAGGGGGGGTCCCTGCGCATGCGTGGTGGAAGTGCAAAAGAGAAGGATGGCAGGAATGGGAGTCATATGAGGCTGTGCAAGCCACTGGGCAAAGAACAGGGTCTGCTGAGTAGCAAGCATCAGACGTAGAGTGGGGATTTCCGTAAGTCTGAGGGCCACTGTTCCAGATAATCCATCACTAGAGCTGGAAGTGCATCCATGTTGGAGAGAGGTAATTCAGGCAGACTTTCTGAGCTTGAAACACCAGCCTTCAAAGGAGTCCCAGCACTTAAATCCTGAAGATAAATGACAAGGGCAAAGCTCACCATTGGCCTTTACAGCTTTTCCTCTCCTAATGAAAAGTTATCAGTAACCTCAGTTTCTGCTTTGACTCACTTGGAAAGACCCTGGGGGTTGACAGTGTCTAGGCTGCCATTGGCAGAAGGTGGCACCTGGGTTTTGGAAGAGGAACACACAAGAGGGCTCCCTTCTGCTCCACTATTACCGGTCTCCAAGTCTTGACTATTAAGTTGCAGGAAATCTGGGTGAAACAACCAAAGAAGGCCAGCTGGGTAGAAACCTCAACCACAGAGCTACCCTATTCCAAGGACTCTCAAAATGTAAACGAGAACAATTACTGCTGGCAAAAAAAAAATGGGTTTACCAAAAGTGTTCTGTCTAGCATGTTATCAATTTGACCTTTAATATGTTGATAATCAAATGAGCACCAATCAATAGAGGGTTTATTTCACAGGTGTATCTACAGCTTCTTGGCAGGATTCCTGCAGCAGGGTTTCTCCCAGTCTAAGAGAGAGAGAGAGAGAGAGAGGTAGAGTGTTAGACTTTACTAACAGAATGGTGCGCAGATTAAATTGTGCTGCTCCGTGCAATTGCTCTGTGGGTAGAACTTGCAGGAGCTGAGCTTTCTCTACTGTTGAGGGAGTAGCTTCCATCTGAGCACTACATGGTTTCCCAAGGGGGTGTGCAACCTTCTGGTCTGATTTTGACATCCTGAGTTTTCATGGAACAGAATAATTAAAAATAAGCAAAGATCTAAAAAGAACAAGGTGAAAACAAGCTAAAACCCAAAGCAATAACAACGTAGGGCATGTAGAATTTTCGGAGCTCTTCTTGAATCACAGAGTTGAATGAGATTTGAGTCAGGAATTGTATGGCTTCCAGAAATGTCCTCCCAGTTTTGGTTATGTTTTTTTTTAAAGGATGACTTCAAGCACAGGTTTTCTATATTACCAGTTGCTTCGACAACTTCTCTGCAGAGATTTCCTCCTTCTGTGGCTTTCCCCTCAGGTTTCTTTGCCGTGGGGCCACCTGCTGCCAGGAATGTTATGGGATGTGGAAACCACCTTGGCAGATAAGATGGGCTGGAGAGGAAGGTTGGTTGAATCCCAAATACTTCCAGCCATGTTGCTTTCATGCATCTATGATTAATGCTTTCCATGATCTCCAACTCGCGGGCTATCCAGCCAGCTCGTTAACTCATAGAATTGCCATAGGCCAGAAAGAGCTTGATGGCACTCAACAACAACAAGAAGAAGAGGTGTGCCTAGAATCCCAAGCTTATCCTGGCATGTCTTAGAATCATGGAAATGATGAATTATATGTTAACACTGTTCCCTTTCAGAGAACAAGGCTGCATTGAAATTACATCTCAAATCTAGCACCATGAGAAGGACTAAGATTACATTACTTGCACAATCAGTACAATTCTCTAACTACTTGCTTGTTTTTCCTTTTTAATTTCTTCAGTTCAAATAGCAATGCTACAAAAAGAACCAAAATGCCTAAAATTGTCATGTTCTTGCATTTCATTAGGGTGCAGTTTGGAGAAGCTGCCTTTTTAGCCACCTCAGTCTATGACCTGCTACAAGACTCCTTGTCTTAACCCAGTGCTTGGACCCAGTGACTCAAAGGCTGGACAGGGAGTCAACATGTATGCAAATCCCACTGAGTCAATCAGCCTCCTCTAGTTGGGTCTCCCAGTGAGATCCAAGCTTTTATCATTTTTTGTGCATAGACATTCTTGATTAGATTCTTCTGTTCCACAGAACACTAGAGTTTATGAAGACTGTGCATTGTGGTTATTTCAAAGACCATGCAGAGTACAGGGAATTTTCCCTCCCTGTTACCAAATATTTAAACTTATCATCAGCCTTAGAACTGGGGGTAAACATTGATTTCAGCATGTCTTAATTTCAAGTAAATATGCCAAAGACTAGTGCTTTCAGCGTTAATGATGATGGGAGATAGTTCACTCATACAGTATTGCCCTTTTATGGATAAGAAACAAGAGTCTGGGAGACAGCAAGTTCTTTAACAGCCAACCAGGCAGTTAATTGCTGGCTTTTCATCTGATCTTATCTGGATTCAAATCCAACTTTCTGTTCGACGGCGCCCAGACTCGCTGTGTGATGGCCAACATTCAATACGTCTTCTCCTCATTGTGCTAAAGAGTTAGATCAGGTTAAATTTAGGAGCAAAGGGTTTGAAGACACTGTTTGCCTTTCCTCAAGCTTTGCCTGAATTAACGACAGATCATGGACAAGGATTTCTAGTGCCCCGTTCCATCAGGATGTAAGCTTCCATATTTCAGTGTTTCACGTTGAATGTCTAAAAGCCGTTCATTTGCAGGCTATCTGTTGGATCTGATTAAATGGGTGTCCGGGGGGGGGGGGAGGGTCCCAGGCAACCCATGCCACAGGGGCAACTTAAGTCTCTGTGGTTTGTGGGAGCTCAGTGCAACCTGGATCCAGTCCGAAGTGTTGATTGTGTCCCACTAGGAATGGGTTCCGTTCCGTTCCTGCAACTCCACCAGAGCAGGTGGGTTTGGTTTTGGTGTTTTCCCTAGCTATAATGCAATTCCATTGTTTGCGTGCTGTACTCACTGTTCAGAGTCTGAGAGGTATACAGAAAGCATTAAGGAGATAACATCCATCTGGCCCCAGTGTTTGCATAATGTATTTTCTTTTCCTTGCTAAGGAACTAGTAAATCTGGACAGCGTCTCCTGAATATAGATAGCATATGGGGAGGGAAGAATCAGTTCAATGGGTGCCAAACCTCCTGCCAAACTCTGTTTATATGAAGAGACCTTCACAGAGAATTAGGTCCCATGATGGAGACTTTGAAAAACACCAGACCAAAGATGGCAGCATTTTGATGGGAACCTGGAGTGCTTTGTTGATTAGAGTAGGCTGGTCAAGATCTTGACTAAAGGTAGATGAAACTGTCTGGCTCTGGGCATCCGGCATATCAGAACAAGGCTCCTCCAGAGAAGTTGCTGGTACCTAGACAAGTATGAGAGAACACTGGAAAAGTCTGTGAAAGAAATTAGGAATCCATGGTGCTGAAGTTGTATAAAGTTTATATCCCTTTCTATTTCAGATGCAGTTTTGCCTTCTGCTTCTATTTCATTGTGATGTATTTGTTTTATTCTGGTTTCATTGCTAGATTTATCTCAGTTTAGTACATTGTTTTGCATAATATCATCTAGCATCCAATGTGCAGAGGAGAAATATATATATATATATGTGCCACATAAACAGGAATAGATCTAAGAGATGTGGCAGTGGAGAGAGAGAGAGAGAGAGAGAGAAAGAGAAACCAATATTTTCCAGCTAACCTTTTATACATTGCATGTCTCTCCCTGTGAACCAAGACTCAAGTGGAGATAATGTTTATGAATGTAAAAAGCTTCCTACCAGAAAGTCACATTAACATCTGATACGGCAACCTGCTATTGTACCTGATCCGGTGGAAGAGGGGATCTTTGTCCCAGCTCATGCACCCACTGGTAACTCCCACGTTCAGTTTTGACCTCCCTAATTAACTCAGGCAGACCAAGCCAATTTGCAAGGTATGACTTATATAGTA
Source organism: Pogona vitticeps (assembly GCF_051106095.1). NCBI lineage: Eukaryota > Metazoa > Chordata > Lepidosauria > Squamata > Agamidae > Pogona > Pogona vitticeps. Next base: position 930,672 of record NC_135790.1, read on the forward strand.
TCATTTATCCTCCTGGGATTCCAGTTTTCAAAGGATCTGGAATTTTAGACCTGACTTCTTCTGCCATGCTTCTGGAAATGCACAACCACCCTAGGGTGGCCCACAGCAGGTGTGTGTCCTTATTTGACCTGGGTCAGCTTAACCAATCTGCTGGTCTTACAAAAATTCAAGAAACCAGAGACCATTAGCCTCCCCGCTCTACCTCCGGGCACTAGGGTAGGCTTTGAGGTCTACATCAAGAGCGAACAACGTCTAGCAGGCCACCAAGGGCCACGCTCTCCTGCTGGCAAATCCCATCCAACCACTGGGTTTTCCACAGGTCTGTTGCCATGTTTGTCACTGGTAAAGCCACTGGGAAACATGGTGCACAGGGAATGGTCTGCTGGGAAGACAAATCTCTGAGGATACATGGCACATGCTCTCCACATCCTATGGGAATGTGGTTGTGATTGCAGCAGAATCACTGTCCTAGGGCGCAGGTAGAGTAAAAAAGGTGGGCAGGGGGGCTGCCCATTGCCTGCCCCTGTGCTACACACCCAGCTCTGGAGGATGATTTTTGTTACAGCCAGAGAATGTGCTGGATCTTAATCCACCTATGTGGTTTTATCAAGCTCTCAGCAAAAGCTGGAAGCTGATGCAGGCTAGGAAAAAAAGCCCACAGCCACCTGATGAGGTGCTTTTGTGCGAGATAACAAGAGGCTCCAACTGCTATGATAAGTGCCTCACCCCGAAAGGATGAGCAAGCGGATCCTCTCAAAATGTTTTCCGAGGATGCGGGTGTGTGCACGACCCAAGCGACGTGTGTGCGTGCCTGTCTCCGGCCTCTCTTTCTCCATCCAGGATTCTCCCCCCCCCCCCACAACACTGCCTTCGCCTGCTTTGAAGGGCCTCTCCTTTATTCATGTGACTGTCTCTGGGCAATCATCTCCCAACAGCCTTTCAGCCCCTCTTCAAAACCTGACTTCTTCAGGTAAGCCTTTAAGTCACTTTCCGCAGTTGCTAGACTTAATTAACGGCAACCTTCTCCCATCTGGTGCACTTGAGATGCTTTGGACTGTAAAGCCCAGGATTCCTGAGCATGGAGTGCACTGGCTAGGACTGAGGAGAGCTGCTCTCATCCCTAGCAAACCCTACCCCTAATCCTGCACCCTGGACATCGAGAGGGCGTCAGTTGGGGAAGGAAGCCTGGCGGTAACTAAGCTGACACATGCACATGTGGCTGAAGCAATGGCCGTGTATTCTTTCTTGGCTTACCCCCACGTCTCTATTTCCCTTGTTCCCTGCTGCTCCCCTGTGAGGCCGTACACTCCTTGGGGCAGGGGGCTCTCCTGTGCTTTGTAATGCACCCTGTCCAGATGGTGATATTTCCATTAATTTGAGAGGTAGCTGAAAAACACCAGATGCTCTTCCCGCCCACCTGGCTGGGCTTCTCTTATCCCCCACTGTCTCTCCTCATTTGCCTTGTGGGAATAAGAAGGAAAGGCTGGGAGGTGAAGCAAACAGCACGCACTTCCTCCTAGTCCAGAGGTGTGGGAGAAGTTTCCTTTCCTTTTTGCTTAAAAGAACATCTACAATGTTTACTGCGCAGCTCACACGTCATTAACACCGTGAGCTGCTTTACACAGTTGTACTGATAAGCGGATAACAAACCTATAGCATTAGTCAACTTAAGGTTCTTACAAGAAAGGCAGTGGTAAAAGTACAACAGGAACCATGAGACAATTGCAAATTTAATCCAGAAGTTCCATTGTATTTCCATGGCCTCGGCTGGATTTGGGTCTCGGAATATTCTACTCAGCCAAGAGCACAGAAAAAGAAAACTTTGGAGAAAGTTGGACTCAGATGGACAGAGTTCCTACTCCTGTCCTCTGAAGATGCCCATGGCCACAGAGACTGGCGAAATGTCAGGAAGAACAACCTTCGGAACACGGCCAAAGAGCCCGAAAAACCCACAACCACCAAAAGCTGGACTCAGCTCACCATAATATATATTTTGAACATCTCACCTTTTTTTTTCACTTTTGCCTGAATGGGATGGCTTTAGGGTTGGCTCCTGTTTTTGGCAGGAATTTTTTTTTTTAAAGGGAGTCAGGGTGGTTGGTGTTTCTGGAACCTTCCAATAATGAGACAAAGGTTTTATTAACCAGCACCCCCTGTAGGCACATTAAGCTGAATTCCTGTGTGTCTTGGGTAGCAAAAGGCCTCAAAGCTAATCTGCGTGGGTCAGAAGAAAGGCAATGAAGTGCAGCTCTCTGGATCTGTTTCTAGATGGAACACCGCAAAGGTCTCTTTTTTGGTCACTGGCTGGCTTGGGGAAAAGCTCCCTTCTCTGGGGAAATTCATTAGGAAGTTTTACATCTGAGAAGCTTTGATCTTTAGAGAAAGATAACTGGGCAGGGATTTCTTCGGAGATTCTCTGGACCAAAAAAGCGGGACAATAACTAAAACCGGGACATTTCCTTGGGCTGCTTTCTTGAACGTATCCATCAGTTCTCTGTTTGCAGAAATAAAGCTAATATTTGGCAAGAGGCTGAAATCTGGAAACACTGTTTACTGGTGTGAGGGCGATAAGTGTGGTAGAAAGGCCATTTCTCGGATGTACTTCTGCGTGAATTCCGGGGGCGGTGGGTTGGGGAAAAGACCCGCCGGGTGGCCCGAGGGACCGAGGATCCGGCTTGCGCTCCCCAAGACCTGCGTTCGCCCCTGGCGTCTGTCCAGGCGGCGCGGCATCCTCTGCCTGCGCGCCCCGCGGGTGAGCGCGCGCGTGTCTCCGCGTGGGTGGGTGGGGGCGGGGGGTGCCTGTGCGTGTGTCCTCGCCGCCTCCGCTGCCCACCTTCCCTGACGCTCTGCTGCCGCGCCGCCGCCGCCGCCGCTGCTGCCGGGCTATATAAAGCCGTGTGGCTGCCGCTTGGCTTGGCTTGGCTTCGCGCGGCTGGGCGGGCGGGAGCCTCCGGGTCTGCCATCGCGGTCGTCGGGCCGAGGGGATTGCCCGGTGGCGGCCTGCAGCCCTCGCTTCCCTGGGAGGGCCGGGCTGGGCGGACAGCGCGCTCCTCCGAAGCCAGGCGCCCCTCCGCCCGCTCCGCCAGCCTCGACGTGAACTGCGCTCGCCTCGGCTCGACTCCGTCGCCGTCGCGGGGGCGCCGTCTCTGCCGCGGCCGGGGGAGGCTGCCGCTGGCCGGCCTCCCCGTCCTCCCCCTCCGTCCGGGGCCGCGCTCCATGCCGCCGCCCCTCCCGCCCCCGCCCCCGCCGCCCCTCCCGCCGCGCCCGACGGCTGGCTGAGAGGGCGATGGCGGACCGCCCGGCGGGCAACGGCTCCTGGTTCAACGCCTCCTCCGAGGGCGGCGGCGGCGGCGGCGAGGACGACGACGACAACCCGTTCGTGCAGCCGGGCTGGCAGGTGGCCCTGTGGGCCGTGGCGTACGCCGCCATCGTGCTGGTCTCGGTGGTGGGCAACGCGGTGGTGATCTGGATCGTCCTGGCCCACCGGCGGATGCGCACCGTCACCAACTATTTCCTGGTCAACCTGGCCTGCTCCGAGGCCGCCATGGCCGCCTTCAACACCCTCATCAACTTCACCTACGCCGTGCACAACGTCTGGTACTACGGCCTCTTCTACTGCCGCTTCCAGAACTTCTTCCCCGTCGCCTCCGTCTTCGCCAGCATCTACTCCATGACCGCCATCGCCGTGGACAGGTGAGCCTCCCTCGCCGCCGCCGCCGCCGCCGCCGCCCCGGCTGGCTTGCCCGTGGGGACCCGTCGGGGGGGGGGTTGGCGGCTCCGGGAGGCCACGCGGGGCGCAAGCCGCGGGAGGGCCGGAGGGAACCGAGGGGCGCTCCTGCCGAGGGCCGGTGGCGCGGCTGGGCGCTGGCGGGGCTCTGACGGGGCGGGCTCCGTTCCTGCCCGGGTTGTGTTCTGGGGTGGTTTTCCTCCTGCTCACGGAGCCGGATCAGGGCCCAGGGTTCACGGACCTCCCAAGCCGTAAATAAAAAGAATTTGGAGGGTTTGTGAGCTTCGGAGCAGGTGCAGGGGTCCTTTCCTCCCAGACTTCTTCCAGGTTTTCCCATGAGTTGGCTGGGGTAAGAGGCTGGACCCGTCAGGGGTTTGGAGAGAGACTTTGAGATCGGAGAGCGCCTTGGCATAGAGGTGGGCTGCTCGGTGTTTTGGACGGGGGGGGGCGCTTCAAGAAGCTGGCTTCTAACCAGGCCTGGCTGGGATTGCCCAGCATCTCCTTCTCTGGAAATTAAGCCTGGGAGGTCATTCCCCCTTCGGTTGTTAAGACGGGTGCTTTTCTTCAGTTCGGGACTTGCAAACCTCCCTAGCCATTGCCCCCTATTATTGCCCCCTTGGTGCCTTCCGTTGAAGCTGGATAAGGAGGGTCAGAAGTCCTCAGGGCTCCTGGTGGTTTCATATAACTTAGAACCACCTGGCTGCAGAATTCCGCGTTCAGAGCCCCCACAGAGGCAGAAAACTCACCTTTAAAGCACCTCTAACTCTTGGCCATCCTACCCCTAGTTAAAAACCTTCTGAGATAGTCCACACCCTCATCTGATCATCTCTTCCTGACAGAAATCTCTGCCTGGTTTTTACACCACTAGAAGAGGGTGACCAAGATGGTTAAAGGCTGGGAGAGCAAGCCTAATGAGGAGCAAAAATGATGGAGGGAGGTTGGTGTCTTTAGCCTGGAGAAGCAACGGTTGAATGGGGCTAAGACAGATGGTACCCCATTTTGGATGGGCTGCCAGGTGAATCGATGGAGGAGGCTTGCTTCTTGCTACTCCAGAAAGCAGGGTCCATTCCAACGGGTTTAAGGTTCAAGTGACATCTTTCTCAGATAGCTTTTAAGCAGCTTCAGGAAAACTCCCAGAAGAAACAGGAGGCTGTTGATAATGGTGGGGCATCCACATACCAAGGCGGGTTGCCTCTGATGGTGATGGTGTTCCTCCCACGTCCCTGCGATGGGGCAAGGTGGCCTCCATGCTTTGGCTGTGGGCTTCCTGGAGGCATTTGTCAGCTCCTATTCCAGACCGGACAGTGGGCTCTTCTGAGAGGCTCCGGTCTGCTCCAGCAAGCTGCCCTGGCCCTTAGCGAGAGGGAGACGCTGGGCTGGAAGGGAGGAAGGCACCTGGTTGTTTTCGCACTGATGTTGGCAAAAATTTGGAATATTCTGCTCCAAGCCATCCACTGTTTTGATGATCCAGCCCATCGTCTTACTAGACTGCAGAGTTGTGGTTTCAAATATTACTCGTTCCCCTGACAAGGCAGATTAGGAGCCGATGGGCGCTGCTTTTTTCCTCTGTGAAATGGGAAGAGTCCTCTTGTTCTCAGAGGGTGGGTTGGCTTAAAAGGGTTGAAGCCGACGGCAGCCCATTCCCTTCTGATCTCTGGCCAGCAGGCTCCCACTTCTGCCTGATCCTCCCCTTGCACAGTGGCCCCATCATGTGGGCATCATAATGGGGGGTCTGTAGGCGGGTGCTGCCTGGCTCAGGAAGCAGCTTGTAAATTAGACAGTGGTCTAATGCAAAGACAAATGACACGAGAGAAATGGCAAGGAGCTCAGGAAGCAATGTGTGGTTTCAGCTTTTTTGCTCTGCACAACTGTTCTGTGAGGGAGGTTAGGATGAGGGTCAGTGGCTTGGGCAAGACAAGCTCATCCTCCCCCCCCCCCGAGTCCAAGCTCATCCCTGTAATCTAGCACACCCCTCTGGCACATGAGCGTTGCTTGCAAATAAGCCCATGTGGGTGGGTGGGGGGAGACCCTGCGACACCATCCTCTGTGTATTCATCAGAAAGTCCCGGGGTGCTTCGTGGTGCCATGTTCCCACGTTCTTCAGAAACGGAGAGGACATGGGATTGGTATAAGGGATTGCCTGATTTGGGGAAGACAGACCCTCGTGGGATCTAGCAGTGTCTCCCGCACACATTTCATTAAGCTTCCTGTGGGAGAGCCAGTGGGAGGACTGCGATCCGAAGTCTCTCCCTCTTTTCTCCTTTGAATAATTATTGTTCGGGCGAAGTATGAGAAGGGGCCAATGTAATGAAAAGGAATCCCTTCATTTGCTCCCTAGGGAAGAGTGTTTAACATACACACTTGGTAAACATCTCTTTTTCATCCGAGGGAATTCATAGCTTGGTGTTAATTAATTACAAGCCTGTTTATGCCTTTAGAATTACAGACAGACGCCTGCACACATACATATGTGCAGAGAAGGAGAACATGCATGTTTGTGTGCGTACAGCTAGGCAGATCTAATAGTCAATATTTCCATGGTGTAAGATTCATGGTTTCTGGTTTGTGTGCATATGAGTGTCTTATAATACTGTCTTCCCACAAAATGAAAGCCATTTGTTAAGACCGAGCAGCAGCAACACAGAATGTAGTCTGTCCTTTACAATCAGAGCTAAATTGGAAAATGCTGCGCTTTCCCCCTTGACTACCTTAAAACATTCCCAAGGCAGAAAGTATGGGATTCTTGCAGAAAAGACACATTTCTGGATTGTCACCGGATCCACTCCAAGAGATAACTCGTTCTCGCTTGGAGAGTTAATTGAAATGAAGGCATAAACAGATGAAATAAGCTTATCTCTGTTGACATTAGAAGGAAACAAGCAAGGATTATCCCTGATATGCAGGGCTCTATGGCAAGTGTAATCATGCTTGTCATCTCCATGCCACTAATGACAGGTATTTGGAAGGATTATTCTCTGTGTTGCATAGTTCTCAAGAATGGAAGGACATAGGCAAGTCCCCCCTGGTCAAGCATGCCCTTTTGGTTTTTGCCTTTACAATCAAGTGTCAAGTCCAAGGTTTGTTTGCCAGGAGGCAGCAACATCTGGAGAATTTTGCAAGCACAAGAACTGCTGCAGGTTCGGTAGCCAGAGGCTGAAAGCTCGACCCTCTCCTCCAGCAGCAGTACGCGCAAACAGCTTTTAGTGCAGAACTGAGGATGTCAAGGAATGAAAACGGGAAGACGAATCGCAGAGTGGAAGAGAAATCCTGGGGGGTCGTGGTGTGTCTACAAGGAGACCCAGCTCTTCTTGTTGCCCAACACTTTGGGGTGAAATACGCCATCTGCACACCCATCTGAAAATGTCGGATTAAAATGTCAGCGTTTATAGCCGTTTGCTAGGAGACAACAGGGCTCCAAGGAGGGAAGGAAAAGCTGTATCCGGAAAACCCGGGTCTGAAAGCAAGGAGCGCTTCAGTGACCTTGGGACTTTATTTTGTCTCCAACTTTGAAGTCATCCGAAGGGAACAGACGATCGGTTTGGTCCTGGTTAGAGCACGAGAATGGGACGCCTTTTGCCATTCCAGGGCTGAGCAAAAACAGGCGGTGCTCTGGTCTGCTTGTGTCACGCTGGGGTGCCTTTCAGGCCGAGCAAACAGCTGCTGGCTGACTGTATGGTGGTAGACCTCCCTCCCCATCTTTCCTGTGGCATTTGTGGGGTTAAAACATTTTGGGCCAAAGACACCCTGAGAATTCAGCTAAAGAAAAGAGGCTGATGGCTCCAGCAGAAAAGGTGAGGGATGGCTGAGTGAAGCTGAAGATCCTTCCTGAAGGACCCCATCACTGAGGAGCTCGGGTGGGGGTGGGGGCTTCTGACCACATATTCTCTTGCAGCCACTCCGCCTGCCATGGCGTAGAGGTGAAGGGTGACATGAGAGCCTCGCTTGGCCCGTGGCTAGCTAGGATTTGGAAGGGAGACGAAAGGGAAATGATGTTCGGCTCTAAGACAAGGAGGCAGGCAGGGAATGCTGGAAGAAAGACAGGGGGGGGGGAATCAGCTCCTGGAGGAAAGAAGAAATCAAGGCAGGAAGCCATTTGTAAAGGGTCCAGGAGGTGGTATTTCCCCCTCAATTGAGACAGAAACGGTTATGAAGGCTGAAGCAAATTGCAGACCTTTAGGGCCATCAATCCCACTGAACTAAAGGGGACTTGCTTGTCAGTTAATAGCTGTACGGCTCACAGGAAAGCATGTCATTCCGGTCCCTGGCCAGTGTTAACTCTCTCTGGAATGTCTTTCAGAGCAAAGAGTTCATTGCAAAACCAATCCCCTTGCACCTATATACTTTTTTAAAAAAATTTCTACCAAGCAAAATGTATTTGTTGCTCATTTCTTGCTTGCTGGCTGGCAGGCAAATCATTATTAATAAACCAATTTATATAAGAAAGGATTGTTCCCGACATACTCTTCCCCTGCGGGCTGGTTTCCACCAGCCACATCCATCTTTTGGTGTTTCTGCACTTCACGACAGAAACCGAATGCGTGATCAAGCACCACAAAAAAGTCCAGCCTTCAAGGAGAATGTGACGGCCTCGTTTGTGACGTCATGCTCAGAAGGCCCCACATTTCGTCTCTTGAGGTCACAGCCACTCAGTGGTGATGATGCAACTGTGAGGCAGATTAACATCATCACACGCTGACTCAGAGCAGGCAGAAGGAACAGGGGATGAAGATGAGGGTGAAAGAAGGGAGGTGGCTGGTGAACGGAGAGAAAGGGAATCCAGGAAAGAGGCCGAAGGAGGGAAGGAGACGGCTGGAACAGGACAAGCAAGGGCTGAGGGGCCGGGGAGAGAAGGGAGTGCCTTTTCCCTGCAATTTCATAGGAAGTCATAAAAATCTAAGCAGATAATAGGCTCCCTTCACCTGTACTGTTTTCTCTCCAAAGCCTTCCCTTTTTAAAAATAGTTTAGGGTTGGCTTGCATGTATCAGAATCACAGCTCGTACAATGCAGAGGTGGACGCTGGGCAGATTGAATTAAACTTGATACCTTTATGCTTCTGTTGTCGAGGTGGGACAGTGGGAGTGGGATGTGATAGTGGAGCCCAGCAAGCAGGTGAGTTGGTCAAGATGCAAGGCAGCCAATGGTGGCAACAATGTGCACAGAAGATGTTCTTCAAGTAATCAGTAGGTTCATTTGGTGGGATCTGTTGGCCGGAGGTTTTGCTCCTTGACATACAAGAAAAGCATGGAAGAAAGTGAGCATTGGCTGAGATCTAAAACAAGACATGACCTAATATATTTCTAGGGGACCTCCAAACTCTACATGGCTTTCCATAGAGATGTGGAGCTGACCTGCAGAAAGATGTCATCTGATGAGAGCAATGTAAGGTTGGGGTGTGATCTTAAACTATCCCCCCCCCCTCATGCCATCATTCCAGATTGTTTCTTCTGAGTGGGGCTAATAACAGGTGAGCATTTTGAGGGGATGCATTTAATGGTGGAGGACAGAGGGGTTAAACACCATCTTCCTCAGAGCTGCAGGTGTTACCACAATGGGAGGCACCCTGCGCACTCAGCAGCAGTTTTTGGGTCAAGTAGACAGGAGGAATACTGTGCTATGCAATCGCCATTCTCCTTTATCTTGCATCTGGCTTTTTAGACTTGGGGAACACAAATCTTTATAGAAGTACCACAGGATGGGAAAAGGTGAAATCCTTTCCATCCTCCAACCAAGTGCTGAATGGTTAGCGTTGGTCCACAGTCCAGCCACCATCCTGGTGTTGTCTTTTGTGGGGGCTTTCATCCCAAGAGCAGTCCATAATTGATTTGGGATGGATCTGGGCAATTTTGCGACTTAGGCAACATGCCTTTAAAGCCTTTTTTTTAAAAAAGCTAACCACCCTAGAGCCTGAAAACCCTTCAGACCAGCATGGTTTTACCTGACTTTTGAGAGCTCAGCAAAAATGCAGCCACCCTGGCTTTGCTTTGAAGTCGGGGCGGGGAGGAATTCCATAACTGCGGGTGCTGCTTCCAGTGCTCATGAGACAGTCCAGCAAATGGGAGAGAACAGAAATTGCACCTTACGAAGCTGAAATTAGCTCTTGCATCAAAGAGAGAAAGAAGCATGTTCCCAAATGCCTGGGAGGATTAACACCTCAGATGGGCAGCTGTGTAAAAGCTCCTCCAGAAATCTCACCTCACATCAAAGACCACTGCATTTGCCACCCATTCTCAGTGGGGAGAAGAGCAAAACAGCGTCCGTGATGCTCTCCCCGTACAAGTGATTCATCTCTGTCAACAGTGGCAGCCTTCTTGTTCAGCAGACTTCGTAGAGTTCTAGCTACAGTCCAAGATAATATCCTTTCCCAAGGAGCTGAGTGATTTCATGTGTTAGAAACCTATCTTCCCTAAATGGTTTCCTGTGGTTTTCTCCCAAATAACCACAGCGATGAAAGAACACAGGTCCCTTAATGGGAGGCCAAGGTTGTTGGGTTGTTTCACCCAGGGAATAACTTCAACATACTCATAAGCCAACATTTTCCAAGTGACGTCTGAACAAAGCTCTCCATGCTTGGCAGAGGAGAGGATTGTGTTCTTAAAGAAATGTGGTTTCATCCAGAAGAACATTTTGTTTTCTGGGTTAGCAAAGGGCCAACTTCGCGACAGCTGCCCCATAGCAGTTCTTAGAGTTTCTTTCTTTCTTTTTTAAAAACCTATTGTAATAAGAAATGATAGAAATATATTATCATCTTTTGAAACACATGGTTCAGGGGCCACTTTTACCAGCCACGGCCTTTCATGTCTGGAGGGATGGATGGCAATGCAACTCAGAGCAATTGGACCACCTTCTGTCGGATCTGCTTTGATTTGGGTGGCCTGCCTTGAGCAGGAGGTTGGATGTGATGGCCTTGTAGGTCCCCTTCCCACCCCATGGTGCTATGATTCTATGAGCAGGGCCTGGCCTCCAAGGAGACAGACCCATGTTTGGAGAGAGGAACTGCCATGAGAGGCGAGACCTAAGAGTGGGCTGAGTTCAGGCAGTGGGGTTCCAGGCTTGGCCATTCCCAGGGGCCATGTTGGATGGGGGAGTCGGAGGCATGTCACAGGGAAAAAACTCCGCCAGCCTCTGAGTCAATCTAGATGAGATGCTATTGCCTCTTGGGGGGGGGGCTAGTTCAGGGCCCATTTCCCTGCATTAGGAAAGAAAAGAGAGGACAGGAAGGATTCCTGAGGCCAGCAGGGTAAAGAGTCGCTGGACAGCAAATGAGAAATGGGGCCATTTCTCCAGACTGCTCCAGGAAGGGGGCCACCATCTGGGTCTCTGCTTCAGGAGGCAAAACATCTCAGAAAAGGGGGAGCAGGGACCAAAAAGGTAACAAAACTCCACCCTTCCCGGTCCCTGGAGTCTAATTATGGGCTGACATTTGTATTTCCTCGGGGGCATCCAAATACCATCAGAGCGAGGTGCTTTGTCTGCTGTGAACAGATGTAACGTCTCAGACGGCTGCCCATGAGACCTTGGCTTGAATATCAAGCAGCCGGCAATAATCTCCCACGACAGATGTAAAATGGCAGCCCAGTCTCCAGAGCTGGGCATTCTGCCTCGGGTGCTGGCAGAAGAAGTTACTTTTTTTGGAAGTGCAACACCCAGAACTCCCCACAGTGCTCTGTGATGGCTGGCCATGGGCGCCCAGAAGGGTAGTTCGAATAAGTAGCTTTTCTGAACTCAGAGTGGCCATGCAGTGGCTGTTTCCTAGGAGCTTTTGTGCCTGGGGGCACTTCCGGCACTGGAAGGGGGGGGCAAATTGCTCTCAGGTCAGGCTTCCTCCCTGGGCGGCACATCAGCTACGGGGAAACCTTGCTTCTCAGAGGCTCTGAAATAATACCCTTGCCAGATAGGATGTGACTTTGAGAAGGGAAGGGGTAGCAGGACCACACATTCCCTGAACACTCCTGCTCCATCATTTGGACACGGCATCCAGGGTGGCTGGCTATCTTAATCATCCTCACTGGCACTGTCATGAGTTTATCTTCCAATGCACACAGCCGTTTCGGAGCTGTGGCTCTTCCAGAATCACAGGCTAGGAGCAACAGGTTAACCCCAGCCCAGCCCCACAGCGGCTGGGAGCCTGACCCTCGTCACACACCCCACCCCAAGGACTGCTATTTGTATTTTTGTTTTTTTAAGCCCTGGTAGGGTTGGATGTGGTTGAAATGAAAAAAAAAACACAACAGCTAGTAGAAGGGACAGGATTAGCTATGAGTGTGTGGTCACCCTGTATTTTTGTGCAGTGCTTAGGAAGTGTCATGATCGAGCAATGTTACATAAAAACAAAAAGAGGGCTTTGTCTCCTGGCAGCCTGTTATCTAAATTAATTTGTGACTGAGGAATGGTACCATTTAAAAGTCTAACTGGTAAGAGCAGAGGGACCGACAGCTCTCTGGGAGGGGGAGATGAGGATGAGATTGGGCCCCCGTTCTTCCCCGCCTGATTTCCTTGCAACGCAGGACAAGAGCGGGAATGCTGAGCTGCTGCTGGAGTACGAAGGTTCTTCGTAATTGCATGCTGTCAAGTCAGTTCCAACATACGGTGATCCTTTCCAGGGTTTCCTTGGCATTGACTGCTCAGACGTGGCTTCCCATCCCCATTTTTCTGGGTGTCCTCTAGGACCCTGCAGTTTGCCCAAGAGGCCCCACAAGCTGGCTCTTCCCTTGCAACACATGGTGGAGAATCAAGCTCACAACCTGACAGCCGGGGGCTCCAGCCTAGCGAGCTTTGGAAGCATCAGGGGGTTGGGGTGGGGTGGGGGGAGATGAACTTGGTGCTTGCTTCTCTTGATTGCACTGATCCTGTGGCAGAAGCTCCTGGATCCCCCCCCCCCCGGCATTGCTAACGTTGGGGTCCTACAGGATTAAGGAGCCATTCCTCTGTGCTTTTGTCTGGAAGTTAGGAAGGGACATACAGCCACAGCTGGCTTGTTTCCTCAAGAGTCAAAGCAGAAGAAAAGAAAGACGGATGTGAGTCACCGTGGGCATCCAGCGTGGGAAAGAAAGGCGTCAGGATGCAATGCCCTTTGAGATAGGAATGGTCGAGCCACATTTTCCCTTCCTTCTACCTACGCCCCGGCTCAAATCTGCCTCTATTCTTTTTTAATATCACCAAGACACCAAGCATGGAACAGCTTCAAAGATTCTGACACGCCAGGAACTCACCCACCCCCTTTCTGTGATTGCACGGGCTTAGTTTGTCCAGGGACTCTGCGGCAGCAACCCAAATTCACGGCCACGACATGTTCCTCCAGCCCATCTCCCTGTGTGGAACCAGTTCTCCTGAGGTGAATCTGGATCTGTGCAAAGGCCTGCTTGTTTTTTGGTTTGTTGCTGTTGTTTGTTTGCTTGCTTGCTTGTTTAAAGCCTTTATTACACGTGCCCATACTGAATCTCTCAGTGCAGGAGGAAACCAGCAACAGATCAGGAAAATGCAATAAAATGTGCATTTTTAAGAGTGGCAATCATATAAGCATAATATACTGCCAGCATAATCTAAACCTCACCAAGTGCAAAATCCCAGCTGGCAAAAATGGTTTTCACCTGGAAACAAAAGAAAATTCAAGACGGCAGCAGCCCAACCTCACAGCCCAAGAAGCTGCTCCCGTCTCCAGACAATGACGGGGGGGGGGGGGACGCGATCAGGGCCTCCGGTTGTGCCCCAATCACAGCGTGGCTTCCTCATCCGCATCCTTTCACTTGGAAAAAAATTTAAGTGCTGTGCTTGAAGTTGGTGAACAGGACTGTTCTCCATTTGCCTGGTGCCTTGAAACCGTCTCTACTTCACAGGATTTGGCCGTATGCAATATCTAGGCATGTGTGCACGCACACAAACACATGCATGCACACACACGCACGCACGCACACACACACACACACACACACACACATGCGCACACACACACACACACACACACACACACACGCACACACAAACTGCCCATTAAAAGCATAACAGGCATTTTGGGACTGGGGAGTAATCTTTTGTGATCCTCGGGATATATATCTGAAGCCCTGCCTACCACAGGGGCAATTCTTACTTTTGTGCGCTTCTTGTGTTGTCCGTTGATAATGTGATCATGTTCAAAATAAGGTTGCTTCCCCCAAAAGTCCTCTTAAAGGTCCTTCCCCTGCCTTCTAGCTGGAAAAATGCCTTAGCTCTGGATTCCCTCACTGGCAGGAGGGGGGTGTAGATGACCTTTGGAGATCCCTTCTGACTCTCTGATGCAGAGCCTCATGACGGAAACCTTGGCAAGATACAGGAGGGAATGGGGTGGGGCAGAGGAGGCAGGCGGATGGCAGCAAGGAGGATCCTTGGTAACACGGTGCCATCTGTGGGAAGGGTGCCTCAGAGAAGCACAGAAGGCAGGCTTCTGGCTCGGTGAAGCCTTAACATCAGCACATGAGACGCAACAGAGGAAAGTCTGCTGAGGACCAGGGATGGGGAGGGACACCTTGGCAAGCTGGTCCATTTGGAAGGAAGGAAGGAGCTCATGGTAGAAGGGAGGGAGGGAGGGAGGAAGGAGCTCCTGATGGAAGGAAGGGAGGAAGGAAATGAAGAGGAAGGGAGAATAACCAAGAGAAAGCGCCAAGACTTAAGGAATATTTTGGAAGGATCAGGAGGAGATCCACGATGGAGGAGGGGGTCCCTGCAGGAGAAGCAGAACAAGAGCAGCCAAAGGAAGTGAAGCCGGGGGTCCCAGGCAACGCTCAGGATCCGTGCTGCTCTCCACTGAACAGGGAGTTTTGCTGACACATCCAGCCCAAGCTGGTGAGCCCCGCCGAGGTTCGGGAGGGTTTGGCAGAGAAGAGAGAAATACTTCAGGGTTCAGCTGTGAACTGGGACATCTCTGCCCAAGGGGACTGGATGATGGCATGCACGGATAATGTTTCAGGCAGCAGATGAAACAACCCATCCAGGCCAATAATTAAACGATGCGCAGCCAGCCCGGCATGCGCCCCAAGAGTGCTGCGCTCTGATTCTCAGCCCGTTTCCTCAGAAGTCAGTGCCATAGTAATCAAGGGAGGTTTCAGGTTTAGTGTGTTTAGAACTGGGCTTTCCCCATTTACTTGGATCCTTCCTGTGTGGTTGATCGTCTGACTCAGGAGTTGTGCCACAGAAATCTTCCCAGTGGGTTTAAAGGCCACCTGGCGTCCTTACTTTGAAAAATAACCATACTTTGCTGTCTTCTGCAGGCATGAAAAATCAAGGGGCCCTTCCACAGTTCCTTCCCCATAACTCTTACTTTTACACGACTCGTTATCAGAAAGTAATTACTCACACATAGTTAAATTGTTAACTTGGCGCTAGTTGCTTCCAAGTTCTGATCTAGACCTTGTGCTTCCAAGGTGCAATGTAGATTCTACATGGAAGCACAGTTTGTGGAGCAGTTTGGGGCGCCTGAGGGGTGTGGTGCCTCACAAACACAACCTAGAATCCTAGAATCGTGAAGGGGCCTCTAAGGCCATCAAGTCCAACCCCCCCCCCGCTCAAGGCAAGAGCCCTAATCAAACCAGACCTGACAGGTGGTGGTCTAAGTTCCTCTTGAAGGCCTCCAGTGTTGAAATGTTGGCCACCTCTCGAGGTCATTGATCGCCTGGGCTTGCCACTCTGTCTGTCCTGCCCCTGTGGGGAGGTATGTGGGGGGGGGGGAGGATGGGCCTTCTTCTGTCTCTCCAGCCCGGCCCAAACAAACAGCGCTGTCGCTTCCAGGGGTTTTTTCCCCGTTGCATCAGGAGTCATCTGGACGCGGTACATCACACTTAAGGGAATCCTTCGTTGTCATGGAAATCTGGAAAACCAAGATAAATTATTTAAAGAAGGAAAACTGGTGTCACTGGAGTGCGGCGCCCTTCTCCTTCAGGGGGAAAATGTCCAGCACACAAAAGTTTTTGCGCTTGGCACCCGGCCACCTTCAGCTTGGAGCTGCAGATAAATATAGCTCGGTTCACTTGTCATTGCGGTTCTTCATAAGCAGCGGCCCTGGCTGACTGTCTCAAAGTGATCAACGGCCACCGGCAGCTGATCTGGGCACCACAAGAAGCCAGCAAACAGCTATTTTTATGCATTGTGCCCGTGCATTCTTCCTCTGGGGGGGGGGGAGGCACAGGTGGGCAGTTTGGCTGCAGGGGCCAACATGCCTTGGCTAGCAGCAGAGATGATGCACTTTGACCTTTCCAAAGAAGGGGCCGCAGGTGCTGTTGTGCTTTCAGGCAGCAACGTATTGTTGGCTGCAGCTATCTCGTGGCAACGAACCCACCCACCAGACCCATTTGGATGGGATGTTTATTGTTTCAGAAAAGGAGTGTACAGAAAACTTTGCTCCAGGCCTCATCCTGGTCAGTTCAGGCTGATGAAGATTTCTGAACACCTTTCAAGAGGGGAAGAGACTGAGATAAGGACACACACCCTTATTTGCCTCTTTCTTGTGCATGACAGCGAGAACCCACTGATGCTTTAAACCACTGGTTCTTAACCTTTGTTACTCAGATGTTTTTGGACTGCAACTCCCAGAAACCGCAGCTAGCAGAGCTGATGGTGAAGGCTTCTGGGAGTTGCAGTCCAAAAACATCTGAGTAACAAAGGTTAAGAACCAGTGGCCTAGCCACTGAGCTATCCAGCTGCTCAGTCTGGCCGGTCAAACTGCCTGCTACCTTTTGTAGCTCAGCATTAAATTCAGCCCAAAGCTGTCCCAATATGGGAACAACTGTTGACCTCTCTAAGCAGAGAGATGCCTCCAGAGCAGCAGATCTGGAAGTTTGGCATCACTTGATGCCACTGGGTTTTTTGGTGCTGACGTGTTCTTGTCCAGTTCCCAACTCACATGGAAGAGTGAACTCTGAGACTGGTCTTTGTGGGTCTTGGAGGAAGGCACTCCGTGCACCTTGGATTCGACCAGGGTTTGGGGACACTCCTTGCCTGGGGTTGTTGTCCCTACAAGTCAGTTTCCAAAGCTTTATGGCAGCGTTTCCTAACCTTGGGCAACCCAAGTGTTCTTGGACTAAATCTCCCAGAAGCCTTCATTCACCACTTAGGTGTGCTGGCCAGGATTTCTGGGAGTTGTAGGCCAAGAACATCTGTGGCTGACAGGTAACTAGTAGAGTAGACCCAGTATGTTGTTATGTGCTGTCAAGTCACCTCTGACTCATGGCGGCTTGGTGGATGAGTACACAGTCTCAAGAATGCCCGGTCCTCAACAGCCCTGCTCAGCTCCTGCAGACTCCAGCCTGTGGCTTCCTTTTTGGAGCCAATCAACCTCCCTCTTTTCCTGTTGTCTTTCATTTTTCTTTTCCAGGGAATTCTCCTTTCTCACGAGGTGCCCAAAACAGAACCAAGACCTTCCCTGATTTCTTTTTCTTTACTAAGTCATTTCTTCTTGCTGTAACAGATTAGGAGACGTAGACTTTTCCCCCCTTCTTGTCCCCAAAAAGGAAATATTCTTGCACCACCCTTAAAACCAAAAAGATTTATTTTAGCATGGTGGTTTGTGGACATGGCTCAGTTTTTTGGACGGATGGTGCACGATGCTGAAGCCATACATTTATCTGCCTATTGCTGGCTTATGCATCGTTGTAGGGCTAGGAGTCAGAGGGAAATGGAAGACTGAAAAGGACAACACAATTATTAAGCCAGGCCATAAATTTAGCTGGTTAGCAGCAGCATCTTGGCAACTGCAAGATCGTTAACTAAAGCATGAGTCATCAAGTACGTTGACTTTTCTAAGAATTGTTCTTGCAGAGATTTAAACAGTGGCCACTGCATTCAAGAGAATGGTGGTTTCTGCTTAATCCAGGAGTCACCTTGTTGTATCTCATACTCCTCTTGCAAAATTTGGGTTTTTCCCCACATCACTGAGTGTTGGAGTTTGAGAAATACTGGCAGCAAACCTATGAGCTTTGAGTCTTTAAGTAGATGCAGTTGGAGATGTTGGCTGTGGGCAACAGAGTTCATGATAGTTTCTGGATGGAAGCACATATGGATAGGTAGCGATCAGTTGCTTTCAACATAATGTAGTGCTCATATGATGTGGCACAGTGGGGTCAATGACTTGAACCTGCTGCATGGTCTGGTCCATGATGGAGCAAAAGTCATGGATGGCCTGGTAGAACTTCTCGAGGCTGTGTCATAAAGATGGCACCAATGTACCTTAGACAGACGACAGGCTTTGGGGTACAAGAGCTGTGGATGCTTGTTCCAGGTCACACAAAAGTGTGCCGAGGTGCCATACCTATGCCCACAGCAGTACCGTTGATTGGAAGCCACATGCCATTCCATAGATGGACGCCGTATATAATGTGACAATCTTGACCATCTAAGATGCACTGTGGCCCCACTGGCATTCTTGATCTCTGTGGCTGATGCCCTTTTTAAGGGGGAAATATGATTCTTCGTAATGATTGGTCGCACATGCATGAAAGCTAATTTAGTGGTTCTGTAACTAAGTTGGGATTTTTTTTTATCCTTCTCTATCTCTGACTGACTATGAAGTCTGAGAGTTTCTTTTTCCTAACTATCACTCCACAAACTGTTTACCCCTGTTAGCTGTCACTGGCTCAGCACCAAACTGCTGTACCCCGCCAGTATAAATACTGAAATTTCTCCTGTAAGCCTCTCTCAGGGAGGGGCTGACTCCAGAGTAGGGATGCCAGATCTGGGAATGCAGAGCCAAGAAGGAAACTCTCTGTTTTATATGATAGGGATGAAGTCTGGAGATTTATTAGACTGTCAGAGGCTGTCCTGGGGACAGTTCCAGAGCCCAGCTGTTTGAGGTGCTGAAAACAATGGATAATTAACAAGATGGATTAGCTGGGAACAATTGATGAAGGGTAGGAAGCACATCATGTTTCTGGTGCAGGCTTGTGTCTGAATATATATATATTTCCATCCCGTTACTATTTCCAGGGCCCCGAGCGGTCTCTGAGCATAGCTCATGACCTGCCTTAATTGGACAGGGAAACATTACAGCTTGCCAATCAGACATTAAGAACCACGATGCGCTGTCTTCGTTTTGGTTGGCATCTGCTGGGCTGGCTGGCTGTATTCAGACCTGTTATCCGCCCCAATCTTTTTCTAATATGTGCCCTTTTGGCATTGCTGGGGGGACATTGTGAGGAGTAGTAGCTAATTGCTACAAGGCTGTCGTTGCTGCTGCTGCTGCTGCAGGATTCCCGGTGGGAGCTGATGCGAGGGGGGAGTGTTGCTCTTTGCTTTCTGGGGCATGAGTGATTCGGGCAGGGAGTCAGAGGGAGGAGACGGCCGTCCACACCATCCGTTGGGCTTGTTGGTGATCACAGAGTGCCTGCAAGTCTACGTGCCAGGCTGGGATGGAAAAAGTGGGTGATATTCCTCCCCTGCCGGGCTTCTTCTGCAGAATGAACTGTTGCAAGGCGTGATGATGAGGCCTGTGCTTGGGTGGCTTTTCAGAGCCAAGAAGGTTCAGGACCAGCAGAAGGTCTTAGATCAGTTGGTGAGGCATCAGTGGCTGGTCTGCCAGGTGGGTGTGAGGTGGCGGCTGCACTCTTATGGAGGTGGTAAATCTGGCCTGGATTTTAGTTTGCCTGTTACAGGAGCTATCCGAGGTGCTGAACCCTGGACTCCAAAAGTTTGGAGGAAAACTTGGAATGACTTCACCACCTTATTGACCTCACTGTCAGCCTTCACTGCCACTGGGGCAAGCAAGGCACTGCCCAACCACAGATGAGCCTCCCCCCAGCCAGGCTGCTGCTGTGTTTGCCTCCTGTGCCCCTGGTGCTATGGAAATGCTTGCTTGTCCCCATTCCTTCCTGTGTACAGGAGAGAGAGAGAGAGAGAGACAGAAACAGAGAGACAGAGAGACAGAGAGAAGAGGGAAGCAGAAAGGGGCTTCTTTTTTGGTGGATGGAGATATCCCAACTTTCACCCCAGGCTCTCCATCCCTCCCCAGCTCTGCCCACCTTCCACACACCGACTACTACATTTGGGAAGGTTGTTTTATCCTCCTGTTCTGTCTCAGAGCTTTCCATTCTCAGCCACTCTGGAAACCGGATGGCTGAGAATAAGATCCGGTGCAGTTTTTCTAATGTTCTAAGGGACTGGACATGCTCTTAGAATATAAATCTCGTGATACCTGCCTCTGAGAGAGAGAAAGAAAACCTCCATGTTGAGAAGTAGTCTAACTCAAAATAACAAAGGCTGGGACATGCATGGGAAGGCATTGCTGCTCATGTTTTTGTGGGGATCCTGGACCTCCAATGCTCTTAGGCATCGGATACTAAGTAGCATTTGGGCCCACCTTCAGCAGCCCTGGAGGTTGTGAGAGGTTGAATGGGCAACTGGTGACATAGAAAGAGTCACACTTTCAAATGTGCCTCTGGTTTCAAAGTGGGGACACTTTCCCTCCTCCAGCCTGTTTGTGCATCAGTGTGAAACTGCAGTCCCAAGTGACTTTGCTCCCTTTTTTTTCCTTGCTCTTCTTGACAATCTCTGGTGGCCTCCCCAAATCTTTTCAACATAGCCAATTCCTTGGAGAGGCTGCAGAAAAGCCTTCTTGAGAGGGGGGAATCTAGCAGTTCAAGCAGCTGCATTTCTTATCCCCTGTAGCCCTTTATGCAAGAGTAAAGTCATTTCCCTGGAGATTTGGTGGACCAAAGCCTTTCCAGTCTGTCCTCAGCTCCCTCCCTCTCTTGCATACATAGAAGAGTTTGCCCCCCCCCCCCCCGGAGAAGGAAGGGATGCAGGAGCAGAAGAGGAGGTGAGTGACTCTGGAAGTCTGCTCCAGGCATTGTTTTGAAATCTATGGGAGCTCTCCATGGTGCTGAGACCTCTCTGCAAAATAGGGTCAGGACCATGGCTAGCTTCTTCAAAGTTCAGCCTAAACTCCAAGACTGCATTTTGAGTTAATACAGCCAGCAGGGAGGCACAGAGACACAAAGAAGAAACCCCTTGAGTTTGAAGGTTGATGCTTCTTTCTGCTGAAATAAGCAAGAGTTAGACATGCGAAGGAGTAAACAAGCATCCTGAAGGGCAGTTGGGAGGCACAGAAGAGCCGCTGTGTCTGGTGGTCACTGAAGCCTGGCATGGAACTGCCTGGATTTCCTTTGGTCTCTTGGGTAGCGTCATGGAAATGGGCCTTGAGGCTGAGTCTGCCTGTGAGTCACAAAACATGAGAAAAGTGGCTTTCATGCTTTCTAGAGAAAAATTGACAGAGGATTGGAAAAGATCAGTCTCCATCCCAATCCCAAAGAAGGGCAGTGCCAGACAATGCTCCAGCTACTGTACAATTGCAGGTTATGCTCAAAATACTACAAGGTAGGCTTCAGCAGTATGTGGACCGAGAACTCCCAGAAGTACAAGCTGGATTACGAAGGCGCAGAGGAACTAGAGACCAAATTGCTAACATGCGCTGGATTACGGAGAAAGTCAGAGAGTTCCAGAAAAACATCTACTTCTGCTTCATTGACTATGCAAAAGGCTTTGACTGTGTGGACCAGCAAACTATGGCAAGTCCTTAAAGAAATGGGAGTGCCTGACCAACCTATCTATTTCCTGAGAAATTTATATGTGGGACAGGAAGCTTTTCAATCATGGTGCTGGAGGAGACTCTTGATAGTCCCCTGGACTGCAAGGAGAACAAACCTATCAATTTTGAAGGAAATAAACCCTGAGTGCTCCCTGGAAGGACAGATCCTGAAGCTGAGACTCCAGTACTTTGGTCATCTCATGAAAAGAGAAGACTCCCTGGAAAAGACCCTGATGTTGGGAAAGTGTGAAGGCAAGAGGAGAAGGGGACGGACAGAGGATGAGATGGATGGACAGGGTCATTGAAGCGACCACCGTGAATTTGACCCTATGCTGGGAGGCAGTGGAAGACAGGAGGGCCTGGCGTGCTCTGGTCCATGGGGTCACGAAGAGTCAGACATGACTTAACAACTATAGAAGAACAACAAAAGGGAAAAGTAGAGGCTGGTCTTGTGCTTGCTACCATATTTAGATCACAGTGTAGAAGTCAATTTATTTCTGTGCATTAACATTTCTCCGCTGAAAGGCTCGTGTCTTTCTGTTGGTAAATTTGGAGCCCTAGTGATGTGCTCAAGTTTCAAATGAGGAGGAGCTAGGATTGTTGAACACAGAAACATACATACGCTGAGTGTTGAAGAGCAGGTGAGCACTCAGGTCAATAGTGCTAGCCTTTGGAGACAGCTTGGTGTTGCAGTTAGAGCAAGAAAGGGCCACCTGTGACCTGCAGCTGCCTGTCCCCTTGCAGGTATTTCTTCACCCCCTTGGTCCCCAAACCCCACAAATCCCACCACTGCCCAAATCCCAACAATTCTGCTGAGATACATGCCATCTGGGAAGAGCAGCCACTGTTTCCCTGTAGCATCATGCTGTTGGTAGACAGCTGGGAATGCGTTTCCTCTGGGAAACAAGACGTCGGCTCCTCGTGCACCTTGTTTTCTCACAGCGCTGTTGCAGTTCCAGTGGTGGAGGAGGAAACATGGTTGGTGGCAGCTGATCTGTTGAGGGCGATGGGAGGATGTGGGTGCCCCAAATCCTTGGACATTGCTCAGCCCAAGGTTATAGAGTCTGGCTAGAATCAGGGAAGGCAGAATTCAAGTCCCACACTTGCTGTAGGAGGTAATAGCATCTCCTGCAACATCTTGTCTGCCCCAGGGGAGTCTTGATTGTGTCTCTGTCCCTGGTATCATGGACACATAGAGGACAATGCATGCTAAATTTTGCACCCACATGAGCAGCTAGGAAATAACACTGAGATGCCTCTCAGGTGCTGCAACACATACAGGTATGTGACATTTCATTTGGATAGAAATTAAGTCATTCCTTTCACTGGGAAAGGAATAAAAAGCCTTCAGGTGAAACCTTTCTCCACATTATTCTGCCTCTGGAAGGCAGACTTTTAAGTGAGTTTAGCAACCAGCTGCTTTCATTGCGCTTCCTTACAGCAGGCCTGCTGATATATCATGACAACACAGGGGAAGAGAAGAGAGAAGCAAGATGCCCTCAATCTCCTCCTAAATTGACTGCAGAAATTCAGTCCAGCCTCTTGCTGTGACCAGTGGGCTCTAATGCTGCTTTAAACCCTTCCTCTGCTCCTTCGTGCTGCTTTGCTGACATGTGAACGCTGACAGATCAGAAGAATGCCCGAGACCTTCCTTTCCACTAAGGAAAGTTTGTTTTTTATGTGGCACTCAGACATGCAGATTGCATTTTACAACTCATCTGGCTAGCTTTATGCAAGTGCTTTTTCCCTCTTCTAGGGAGAAATGTAGGTGATATCTCATTCTTCAGGACATGTTGTCTTTTTATTCTACTGCTTCTAAATGGGAAAATGAATCAGCCGAGCTGATGCTATTTTATATATTTTCATTCAATCTGTCTTTCATCTACAAGAAAACTATCACTCCAAAAAGGGGGAAAAGTTGTAATCCTAAAAAGTACAATTAGAAAGGGATATTTCAGCCACCTTCTAAAAATCTAAAAAATACTGCTAAAATATAACGTGTAGCCTTAAGCAGCTGTTCCTTAGACACACAAAAGGAGGTTCTGTTACCCAAAGATTGATGCCACCAGAAAAACCATGGGTGGTGTCGATTCTCCCCCTCTCCCTGTCTGAAATATGCTGCACAGTATTTATATGGTTTGTTTCTATCAACAAACTGGAGCTTATCTACTTGCAAGACTAGCTTCTGTCTGTCAACATCCTACAATTGTTGACACTAAG
This sequence comes from Pogona vitticeps, assembly GCF_051106095.1. NCBI lineage: Eukaryota > Metazoa > Chordata > Lepidosauria > Squamata > Agamidae > Pogona > Pogona vitticeps. The sequence goes on from NC_135790.1 coordinate 954,162, forward strand.
GTGCTTGTGCAGCAGCCGTTTCTAAGCCATTCTTCTGCAGTGTTTGCTGTAAATCAAAAGATCCCTCTCTTGCTTAGCATATTATCTGTCCTTGCATAGAACATTAACTAGCCTTGTATATAGTATCCTGCTGTGCTACTGGGTGTATGAACATAAACTTTATCTGTTTCTCTTTATAGCAAACCAAGAAAACTCATGTAAATAGAACAAAAATATAGACAAACATTGACTGAAGTGGAGCCTTCTGCGTTCCAAAAGCCAGCTCCGCACTTCACTTGTGGCTCAGTCATAAGGAAACCCCTCTTTTCAGTTTTCTCGCCCTGAAGTTCTGTTTCTTCTCTTCTGGTAGATGGGACAGGTTGTAATTGGATTTAATGCTCACAACCAGAGTCTTTTTGAGGTTCCTGACATGCATCGCAAGAAGAAGCATGCTGCATTAGGGGAGAAAATGTGCTTTAGACGTGTGTGAATTTGTGGGAAGGATGAACAACATTGTGCAGAGAGCTGCCGACACGAGGGCCAGTTCCAGGGGCTTCTTTAAATAAGTTTGGTGAATGTTTCCCATTGCACTATCCTAAATGGATTTCTCAAGGGACTAAACAATACGTTTCCCTTTGCTTTTGAACAGGAAAAAGCAAATAATTCTACCAGCCTCCACCCGAGAACAGAGCTATGAGGAGGCTTCTGTTCAACTGTACTAAATGTGATCTGCACAAACGTTTGAGAGCATGCGAACTCTTCCCCCATGCTTCCACCTTCGTTGCCAATGCCCTTCCCACACCCAGGATGGGTGTGGGAAGAAGAGAGACTCTGGCATCCATGGAGGCTGTTTCTGCAGTGTTGAATGCTGGAACATCAGGGTTCAAAATGGCATCAGTAGCTTGCATGGATGCAGGAGCCTCTCTCCTCCAGGAAACCATCCTCTGCTTCTTTTTCCAAGCCAACGAAATTGGTGTCAGAAGATTTAGCACACCGCTACAGCACCCTTGAATGTCTGGTCCAAAGTCACCCAGTGAGTTTTATGGCCAATCTTAAACTGGGTGCCCATCGTCATAGCCTAGCACTCCACTCCACTCCAGCCAGCTTGCCATTATGGTGGCCGGGATGCTCTATTTGGAGAGAACAGTTCTCTGTTGGAAAGGTTTCCATTAGTTCATGTCTGGCTTAAGGAGAGCCTTGGAATGGAGAAGAGGAATTATGAAATTACCCATGGGTGCTTAGATTCTGTTCTTAATTCCTTAATTTGCATCTATTTATAGCAATTAGTCTATACAATTTTTATGCCAGTCTTGTGTTCCCATGCTTAGTGGTGCATGAGTGATCACCCTGATTTTTAACCTTTTCCATTCTGACATCGCAGATTGAAACAGCAAGCACTCTTTGGATGAAGAAACCCCTGCCCCCCAGAAAGCTTTGGGGTTTTCCAGTTGTATTTATTATGTGCTGAACATAACTGTTATGCGGCTGTTGCTCTCATTTCAGTAGGAAGCAAGAGATGAAGAAAGACCTTATTGTCAGTGCAAGGACTGGGGTGGGAACCCCTCTTTTTGGTGTGTGTTCTCCTGCTACAGTATTAAATCTCAACGTCTCTCTCTTTCTCTCACTCGCTCGCTTCCAGGTACATGGCCATCATACGTCCTTTGCAACCAAGACTGTCTGCGACAGCCACAAAAATCGTCATCTGTGTCATCTGGGTTCTGGCTTTGCTGTTATCATTCCCACAAGGCTACTACGCAACAACAGCACAGCTGCCTGGCCGGGTGGTGTGTATGGTAGATTGGCCAGAAAACACAACCCTAACGTATGAAATACCGTGAGTATTATTAGGGTTCCTTCACAGTGCAACCCATTTGAGTTGGGAAGAGAGATTTCGCCTTACTGCCCAGCCTGCCTGAGTGCTGAACACTGGAGAGAACACAGAAGAACCTTTCTGACAGTACTTTCAGGGAACAGAACCCCAATTTGCTGAGCTGTTCCTCCAACGCCCCCCTCCCTCCCTCCTGCCATGGTTGGCCTCTCTCCTGTCTGTAACTGTGAGCTCCACATTTGGGTCCTTCTCTTACAAGTCAGATGAGCTTTTGGCTGCACCATCCGTGGCTGGACGGGTTTGGCTCTATCCGCACATTCCACTGAAGGCTTATGCCAAAGAGAACCTGCTAGTCTTTCTGGTGCCATATGGCTTCTTTGGTTTATGCATTTTGTGAAGTGGTAAGCGTGTTTAACAGCGCAAAAGAGTTAGCTATTAGATGGCGCAGTGTTCTGCCTCTTCATTGTTTGTTTTGGGAAGAGAATGGGAAATTGAATACAAAATGCAATCTTGAACACTATATATATATATATATAGCCCCACTGTCACTTGCCATAGAGAGAGAGAGAGAGATCTGTCTAGGCTTTGCTCCAGAGGCTGATAGGGATCTTATCATCTTATGTCCCCTCAGGGACTCCTTCTGCTGACATAGTGGATCACAAGACCTTTCTTTGGATGCCCTTTAAAGACACTGTCATTGCCAACCCTGGTTTCCTCATCCCGCAAATTGGGTGTCTCAGGAAGCCTTCCTCACCACCTACAGCTAAGAGGGCCTGTCTGTCACTGCTTGTCCTATAAAGTCGTTTTCGGGATCCTTTGAAGTCCTTGCCAGCAGGAAGTGACGCTGGTCCGTTGAACGCCTTCTTGCAGCATCTCTTGTGGTCTCCTTGCTTCTAACAAGCAGAGAGTTTCATGGCTTGCTTTCCCCGTGGGAGTTTCCTGCAGCAAGGGGTGATTTGAACAAGGATTTTGCTGGGTAGATCTAGTGTATCCATGTTAGATGGTCTACCCTAGCAGAGGTAGTGTTGTAGGCTGGCCATCATGCACCGGAAGCGTTTTAGGGGTGGCAGAATGAACTCTGAACTCTTGTAACGACTAGAGTCTTGTGTCACCAGTTCAAAAGAGAAACATGTCTGTTAGGGCACAAACCTTAGCAGACAGCGTCCAGCGACTCAGATGTACAAAGTATTGTCCTCAAACGGCACACACGCACACAAACACACTTTTTTTGGGGGGGGGAGTTAGAAGTGCTGGGTTGAGTCACACTGGTTAGGGCTGGCGACCCATGTGAGATATGAATGAAATAAAGAGAAGACAAGATTGTCAGTGGCTGCAGGGGTGGAATTAAAGAGGGGTTCTTGAGAGTTCTTACTGGTGCTTGGGGAGGGGGCTAATATTGTGTAATTGCCTGGACAGGAAAGCTTTTTTTTGCTCCCCTTGGGAAAATAACTTCTCCCTCCCCCCCCACCCCCACCCCCACCCCAAACCACCTGCTTGCCCATAGGATCCGACTGTGCTAATTTAGTAATGGCCTCATTGCCAGTCCTTGGTTTTTGTTACCCGAAGGCAGGCTCTCTTTTCGCATCAAAGGAAACAGAATTTCTTTCTTCTCCTTTCTTTTCCTTTTAAAGCATCCTCCTTTTTTGGCTCAGCTCAAGAGAAATTGGCTTCTCTCCTAGGCAGCCGATTTATTACGATCACGATCCATCTTTCTGTGCTTGGCAAATATTGCGCTCGGAATCAACTTGATTATCAGTATTTGTTAAACATTTTAGGGATCCCGTCAGCTGCATTTTAGATGTTCGTTTTCTGTAAATGGATTTCAGACATCGCTGTGAATTTTGCATTGGTTTCTAATGTTTTTTTGCTAAATTATTCGCCGTTCTGAAAGCTGACACGTATAAAAAGAATGCACCTGGGGGGGAGGGGGCTAAGAAAAAGCTATTGAAATGAAATCCTCTGTTGTGTGTATATACGTGGTTCTTGTTCTGATTATGTGCAGTCAAGTCACTTCTGATGTACGGCAACCCCTATGAAGGAGCGCTCTCCCAAACATCCTGTCCCTGACAGCCCTGCTCAGCTCTTGCAAACCCAACCCTGTGGCTTCTCTTAGGGAGTCAGTTCATCTCGTATTTGGTCTTCCTCTTTTCCCGCTGCCTTCTGCCTTTTCCAGCATTCTTGTCTTTTCCAGAGAATCCTGACTTCTCAGGATGGGCCCAAAGTAAGACAGCCTCCGCTTCAACCTCTGTAGGTCTCTATTTATACATAAAGTCTGCAGATAAAAGTGTATAGGTGGTCGGATTGTTGCCGTTACAGAAAGAACAAGGGCCTTGCTAATTATTATATAGATGCTGAAACTGGCTTTCCGTTCCAGTCCTTAATCCTATTAGCATTTATATTTTGATTGTTTAATTGCACTTTCTTAATGTAAATCACCTTAGAGTCATATCAGAAGAGTGATGTGAAGCTATTATAAGGAAACAAACACTGCAGTAGTGCTGTTAACAATGAAATATGATATTCCAAACATGTGCCTCGCTTCTGCTCTTAAGCAAACATAACCTTTTCACCCGGAAAGCTCATGATTCTCCAGCATAACTAGTCAATGATCTCTCTTAAAAATAAGATTTTCTTTGCCAATAGATTACTTCTACTACTACTACTGCTGCTGCTGCTGCTGCTTCTGCTGCTGCTGCTGCTGCTGCTGCTGCTACTACTACTACTACTACTACTACTACTACTACTACTACTACTACTACTAATAATAATAATAATAATAATAATAATAATAATAATAATAATAATAATAATTAGAGTTGTTTTATTCTTTGATGCAAAAAATACATCCTCCGAAAGAGTAAGAGAAAGGTTATGCCCAGCTTTTGTGAAAACTGAACAGATACCAGAAAGATAAAGATGACTCCGAGAGGTAATCATCTGCTGGCAACACACCTAATTTTATTTATTTATATCTATCTTATTTGTAGGCTGCCTTTCTCTCAATAAGGGGACGTAAGGTGGCTCATGATATTAAAGAGAATAGTGTTGAAATCACAGTAAGTTACACATTAAAAAAAACAATTTAAAGCTCATTAAAATACACTGAATAATTAAAAACATGTAAAACATTAAAAACTATTTTAACTTTAAGAATGGCATTCAGGGACTCAGTCCTGATAGTTAAAAGTCTGCCTGAAAAAGTGGGTCTTCAGCTGTCGGTGACAGGATAAAAGCTGTCGGTGATGGGATAAAAGGGGGGGGGGCAGCATCATCTCCCCAGGAGAGACGCCACTATCTGGGAGCTGCCAGAGAGAAGGGCCGCCCTCGTGTCCCCCCAGCCGCTGTGCCTGCGCTGGCAAAGGGGACAGAGAGGAGGGCCTCCTCAAAAGGGGGGTCTTAAATGCCACGAAGGCTCATCTGGCGAGAGACGGTCCTTCAGGTAGCCTGAAGACAAGCCACAGAAGGCTTTCAAGGGAACAACCCATCTATCAGTAAACATTTTTTAATTTTTTTAGTTCTCTCTTCTGCTACCAAACCGAGTTGTGTTAGAAGACCGTAATGGTGACATCTACTAGCCATGTACTCCTGAACTGGTTTTGAATCTTTGAGAGTGTTAAGGGGAAACATGACGCTCCCCCCCCCACACACACACCCTTTTCATTATCAGTAGCATTTCCTGTCTGCAGTGTCTGCTGAGAATGGGTTTGCCACTCTAGACAAACCCAAACACCTTCACAGTCTCCTTTCTGCGAGGTGCTACCCACTGGACATTGAACACACTTCCTAGGCTGCAGAGCAGTATCTGAAAACAAAAGGAAGCAGAACATGAGCCCCCAGGAATCTGAGACTGCCTCCTCGCTCTTCTTAGCGTCTGCTCAGAAGCACCCGTCTTCTCTTCCCCTCCACCCGTCAGGCCTGCTAGAGCCGAGCATGTCAGGGCTTACTTTGTAAACCTGGATATCGGGTGGATTTTGTGCCACTGTGGGCGATGGCGTGCCGCATGCTCTGGTGGTAAATATTGCAGGTGGTCGCCATCAAGGAGGAAGAGGGTTCATAAACTTTATTTACTGGAGCAACGTGCGCAGGCAGTGAAGTGCAGGAATGAGTCTTTACCGAAGGGACAGAGTAGAAAATGGGTTTCAAAAATATTGCTGTATACGCAGCAAAGACTTATGTAGCCGTGCTTCCTAATGTCTGGAACAGGTCTATAGAAATAGCTGGCAATGTTTGCACTGAGTTTAAAACCACAGCAGTAGCAATAAGAGAATTATGTCTGTATGTTGCAGCTACAGCCTACGGATTTTCTGTGCTACCTCTTAAACAAATATTATATGCTCAGCACACATATAGAGAGTTTGCACTGAGCCAAAGAGAAGCATTGAAGCCCATGGCATAATAAAACCTGGCTTTGCTCCTCCAGCAGAACTGCTCACCCTGAGGGGTCGCCTCCCTGCCCCCCCCGGGCCCAGGAAAGGACACCAGCTCCCTGGGGATCCTGCAGGTGCCTTGAGACTTGGCCACTTAAGTTTGAAGCACAGAGGTTGGCAAGTCTCAAGTCCAAGCCTGAGTCTTTGGTGATGAGTCCCAAGTCCTGAGCCCGAATCCCTATTAAAAGCAAGCTTTTATCCCCAGAAGAAAAGGGAGGGGTGGGTGCTGGGTTCCAAGTTGAGTCAAAGCAATTGGGTTGGAGTCCCCATCCCTGGTTTGAATTCCCCTTGTGCCCCCCCCCCAGTGGTCCTCAGAGCACAGACAGGAGAGGCTCCTTCCACTCAGCAGCCTCAGGAGGTCGGAATCATCCCAATTCCATGTGAGCAAGCCCTGCCTTGAATGCGAATGGCCGTCCTGGCTCAGCCAGAAGAGGTTCTTCTCTGGAATGCATCCAGAGCTGGTCCATGACTCGTGCCAGGAACCATGCTCCCTGCATGGCTCAGGGCTGGATGGCTATGAGCTGAAGGTGCCCACAGACCCTCCTTGAGACCCTCAGTTTGAGGCGGAGTTTGAAACACAATGAAAACAGCAAGTCACTGGCCGCGGGCCTGTGCAGCGTGTGAGCCCTTTAGATCAGTGGCCCCCGACCTTGGGCCTCCAGATGTTCTTGGACTACAACTCCCATAAGCCTTCACCACCACCTCTGCTGGCCAGGATTTCTGGGAGTTGAAGTCCAAGAACATCCGGAGGCCCAAGGTTGGAGACCACCGCTTTAGATGACTAAAGATGCAGCTAATCTGGGAAAGAAATGCCGGAGTTGGCCACGGCAGTGAGAAGCCCATATCTGTTACGTTCCCCACTTTGAACAGAGGACAGGGTTACGAGTCTTTCTGGAGATGGAAGCTCCCTCCCAGGGCATGTGGGGTAAATACAGACCACCATCGCTGATGGGCTGATTAAGGCCCCTGCCTGATCGGACACGTTAGATTTGCGATCGGCCTCCAAGCGAAGGCTGGCTTCTTTGGCTAATCACTCGCCCGGCTCTAGAAAGCGAGTTGGCTTCATTATGTTGTCTCCAGGCGCTCATGAATAAAGAACACAGGCAGCAAAGTGGGCCATCAGGGCGGTGGATAAAAAGGAGACAACCAGCTGGCTGGGAATGCAGAGACACCTCAGTAGAAATAGATGCTGCTTTTTGCCTCTCCCGGCTCTCCTCCCCTGTAATGCATGACAGCTGGCAGAAAAGGTAGGATCAAGTGTAAAACAGAAAAAAAGGAAAAGGGGGAGGAAGAGAGAGAGTTTTCAAGCAATCATAAATTTCTTTCCAATGAAATACAATCAGAAGATGCCATGAAAACTTAACTTTAGCCTTTAGTCTGGCTATGTTTTATTCAAAACATAATGTTCTGAAGTAGCAAATTACATGTAACAGTTATCTTTAACTAGTTACTTTTGGGGGGGTGTAACACAGTTACATTTAGAAAGGAATGTAAACAGTTCTTTATTGTGAAAAAGTTCATTTCAAATGTTCATTCTTAAAACAGTTTTAGAATTATTTTGACAATGTTTTCGTCAAACTATTTAAAAAAAACAAGAAAACAAACAATATACCATTAATTTTTCTCACTGTGTCATATAACAAGCATGAGTCACTTTTCAAACCCTGTAATGAGTAACAGTAACAAATAACCTTTTTAAAAGTATGCTTGCTAAGACTGCTTCCCCCAGGTAAACAAGGAAAATTAAACAGGAAAACTGCCGATGTATCCGAAAAAAATTCAGGAGGACCCCTTTCACAGTCCCAAAATCTACACAGGAGAGGACATTGATTTACATAAAATGGCATGCACTGATTTATATGTACAATTGGATATGTTTTCATAATTTAAGCAGAACAACAGTGCAATGCTGTTTGAGTGGGAAAGACCAGCGGAGCGGCTGGCCTCTGCTTATGGGTGCTGCTGACCTCTGACATCCTTTATGGTTAAACCAGCACTTCAAACGAAGGAGGATACTTCCTATGGAAGACCTCTGGGCAGCAGGGGCACCCTGGCTGGGCAGGCCACGGGCAAAGGGACCTGGACTAGCTGGAAGGGGCTGGAAAAACTGCCTCCTTTCCCTCTCTTCCCCCCCCACCCCACAGAGACAGGCTTGCTGCTGTCACTTCCGATTAACTCCCTCGCCAACCTCTTGGCTGTTATTTAGTCCTGCTGCCTTTTAAAGTTGACTCTGCTGCTCTTCAAGATGAAGCCCAATCTATACCAGTTTCATTAGCTGATCAGGGGGGCTGTCAGCGAGCAAATCAAGGCCTTCCATGGCTTGAAGCTTCCTCCAATTAACCTGTTTTCCTCCCTTTTCATTTGCACAATGAACGTTGCAGACACGTTTGGACTGATGCACACCCACCCACCCACACCCCACAATTAAAATGTTCTCTGCCGTTTGATTCTCAATGACGCTGCAAGCTTTATGTATCCCCATTAAAAAAAAAAAACAACCACCATTTTTCAATGCATTGAACAGTTGTCTCTCTTCACCCATGGTGGAGTGAATTCCAAGACTGTAATCTTTCTTCCTGCGGATTCTTCATTTAAAGCCATTCCTGGGAAGGGAAAATAGGATTTGTAGGAAAGGAGAGTCAGACCTACCCGTTCATGAATTGCTGGTTTTTGGTTTTTTTACGTGATAGATTATCAGAAATTATTATCATGCTTCAGCTCTCTCCATAGTAAGGTTTTGTTTTGTTTTTTGGTCATGTGCTCACAGTTAACAGAGCCTGCAAGGTGTTTGAATTGGGAGTGGGGGGCCTGGGACCCACTGAAGCATCATCTAGCCCCTCTCCTCCACTGTGCTAAGCCAGAGTGGTAGACCACAAGTCCTGACTATGAGGCCTTCCCCAGAGAAGACTCTCTCCTTTGCTGATAAACAGGATCCCTCTGATCAAGGAGACGCCTTCTGCCTCAGGTCTAAGGTCTGAACACGTGGGTCTCTTGATGCGAGAAGAGGTACTCCTTTAGAGGTTCAAAGGCAAGCTTGAAACCTTGACCAGGAAGAAGCAGGTAGCCAAGCCATTAAAAAAAGAAGTCGTTTGTCATAATATATTTACACCTGACCATGCTTTTCAAAAGGCTGGTGGCTGTCTTCTACTCCAGTTGAACCTTCCAGGGTCATCTCTGATGGTGGTCCCAATGAGGGAGATTATGGCTCATCTGGGCCTCTAACAATGAAACGGGGTCAAAGCTCACTTTCCCCTCATGGGCGGTGAACCCCCTTTTTCCAGGGAAAGGGTAGCCCTGCCCAAAACGCCATACCTGGGGACCATCTGCTCACATCTTCTCAGCATCCAGTTTCCATTTTTGCGCTCTTGGTCCAGCCCATTCCTGCATCCAGGACTTCGTTCCTCACCCTCACAGCATCTCCTGGCTCTGGTGAGAAAAAGGATGGCCGGTTGTTTACCATCCCTCAGAGTGGTGCTTATTTGTCCCTTTTAATGATTTGCACATTTCTTGAATGAACTTTAAATGTTGTCTTTTGATGTTGCAAACTGCCTCTTTATACTCACTGCTCTTATCTTTAAATGTTGTCTTTTAATGATGTGAACCACCATTGTAGAGCCATTTTTTTTCCAGCTTTAAAGATTGTCTTTCAGGGATGTCAGCTGCTTTGGGTTCTTTTTAAGGAGAAAGACCGGTTAAAAATGTTTTAAATAAATAAATAAATGTTGTGCGTGCAGTCGGGCGAGGCAGGGCTCCCAAACAAGACCTTGGTAGGCGTTGCACCGCCCTTGCCATCGGGGTTGAAGGGGAGACGGGCGAGCGATTCCAGGAGTGTTTCCACATCTGTCCACTTCGGTTAAGCAAGGCTAACCTGACAGCAGGAAGTCTCGTTGGCCTGCCATTCCCCAGACTTCTTCCCTGCCCTTAGAAATTACTTTATTTTTCATTCTGGAAGAGTTTCAGCGCCTCAAGTCAGACACAAGCTGTCAGAGCAAAATAAGCTTTCAGATTTCCCACACCAGGAAATTGCTGTCTGCTCAAAGCTATGCTGAATAATTCATGCTCGCCCCCAGTTCTTGTGAACTATAGGTTGAAAACAGCAACAGGCTGGTCCTCTGCGGGCACCCTCCCTCATTGTGTGAAGGTGCGGGAGGCGGAAGGGGGGGGGGACACATAAGGCAAGGGAAGCTAGACCATACCCTTTGGCTCAGCAGATCTGGCAATCTGCTTAAATGGTGAGAAGACACCTCTTTGTCCTCACACATCCGTAGGTTTTGAGATGGTGTTCTGAAAAGCTGCAACTATCACGTTGATTTTGTCAGCTTTATTTGGTTGCCTTTCTGAGCATTGGGGGGGGGGGGAATCTTTACAGCAGGAATTGGAAAACCTTTCTCCTCGTTGCCAAGTACAGAGTTCAAAAACATAGAGTGATGGATCTTGTGAATCATCCTCTTGGCCACCGCCAGCAAATGCTGTAGCTGGTTGGCACTTGACCCTAACAAAGCCCACATCCTGCTTTCCTCCTCCTCCTCCTCCTCCTCCTCCTCCTCCTCCTCCTCCTCCTCCTTCTTTGCAAGCATCAGGATTTGCAAACACTGGAAACACCATCAGCCAAGAAGATGAAATCCAGATGCTTTTTGTTCCGATCCTTATTCATCATCAATTTGTTGCAGATACCGCCTCAGTGTGATGCTCCTCAGCTACGTCGTCCCACTCCTCGTCATAGGCTATGCCTATACAGTGGTCGGCATTACTCTGTGGGCTAGTGAGATACCAGGGGACTCCTCAGACCGCTACCATGAACAGGTGTCGGCCAAGCGGAAGGTAGGTGGTCTTGAACACTCAGACAGGATTTTGATCCGAGCCTCAGAAGGGAAAGCCCAGCCTGCATCAGGATGTTTGGGGAAGCCAGGTCTAGTTCCCAACATTTGAACCTCTTAGTTGTCCATCTCCTGAGATGTTCCAGCTTCTGAGATTTATCTCAGATGTATCAAAAGCAAAAGCTTGTAAAGGTTTGGGAGCTCCTCTCTTTCTCCAAAGTACGGCAGACTCCATCAGAATAAATTAAGAATTCCTTTTCACTGCCATATTTTTATACAGGATGTCTGAAGTTCTGGAAGGTCCATTTCTTTATAGATATCCCATTTGGGGGGTTGGGGAAGGACCAACCCATCTTGCACCCCAACCCATTTCCACTAAGTAAATACTGCAGGTCACCATCCATGTTATACCAAGAAATGGGTGACCCCCTTTTTCAGCGAGGTGACCCTATCGAGGCCAAGCCAGCCTCCCGCCACGTGCCATGCTCGCTGGTGAGGGGCCGGGCTCTGTCTGGCGGTCTTCCGAGAGGGAAGCCAGTGGCTCCCACCCTAAGAGGCTCTCCTTCTCTGGCAGGTGGTCAAGATGATGATCGTGGTGGTGTGTACCTTTGCAGTCTGCTGGCTGCCTTTCCATATCTACTTCATCCTGCAGCATTTTAATGAAGAGTTGTACCAGAAAAAGTACATCCAGCAAGTCTACTTAGCGGTCTTGTGGCTGGCCATGAGCTCCACCATGTACAACCCAATTATCTACTGCTGCCTTAATGACAGGTGAGACTTCACGGTGTGGACACTGCGGCAGTTTTCAGCTTGTGCTCATTTTTGAACCATGGAGGCTAAGGCAAAACTGTACATTTAGGATGAAGCCAAACATGGTTAATTTTGCAAATATAATAGTATTGGATTCCAGAAGCTGAAATTTGAACATGTATGTTCCAAATGCTGCTGGCCAGTCGAAGTATCTGGAGAATTTTGCAGAGTCTGGCTTCCCTGGATGGACAATACAGATCATTTATCTTGGGTAAATGTACGGGTTGGTTGTTTACATTTCACTGAAGTACGGAGTAGCCCACACACAACGCTGAGGGATCTTAGTCCTGCCAGCTTTTGGATTAGGACAAGAGAAGAGGAAAGGAGAACAATGAAGAGGAAACTGACAAGCACAAGAAGTACCTGCCGTTCTATTATGGCAGAGGTCAAACGCTTATAAAACCAGTGAAAAGCTAGATAGCTGTGATCAAGGGAGCCGTTGCATGTAGCAGATCCACAGAAGCAGAACATTCGGCTCCCTATGACCCTCAGCTTGCACTGAGACCCTCCTGTCACCATCTCCAGCCCTTACAGCTGTATGTGTGTGTGTGTGCACAATAAATCCTATTGATAGTGGCACCTAGAACTGACTGATTAGATGGATGGGCTTTGCCTTGTCTTTTGTTGACCTCTGTCTTTGCTTGGCGGTCAGCATAAAATTAATCATACGGTGTCGGAGAAAATAAAACAGTGGGGACGTATTTCACTCTCTCTCTCTCTCTCTCTCTCTCTCTCTCTCTCTCTCACACACACACACACACACACACACACACACACACACACACACACACACACACACACACAGAGAGAGAGAGAGAGAGAGAGAGAGAGAGAGAGAGAGAGAGACCTTCTACTCATGGTGTTTGAAAAACTGCAACCGTTTCCCAGCAGATGACGGGGCTGCTAGTGTGTACCTAACACAAGGCAACAGCCAGTGTCAGCTAGAGTAGATCTACTGAGTCCATGAGATTTACCTAAGTATCAACTTACCATTCAGCAGTGGAATTAAAGGGTCTGCTCTAAAAAAAAAAAAAATCGTGGTCCCAGGGGCCTGAAATGTTCATGCAAACCCTGTTGGTGAGGCAGGGAGTGAGATGGCCACTGAAAAACCGACCCCGGGTGGTCTGGGTCAATGAGGTTGCCGCCGCATGCATAAATGATCGGTTCATTCGATGCCTCCCGGAGGGCAGTTTGCATCCGCCCCCTTTTAACACGGCTGCTCTCCTCGGTCCCCCTTAGGTTCCGCATTGGCTTCAAGCGGGCGTTCCGGTGGTGTCCCTTCATCAGTTCCAGCGAGTATGAAGGGCTGGAGATGAAGTCCACCAGATACCTTCAAACCCAGAGCAGTATGTACAAGATCAGCCGGATGGAGACCACGGTCACCTCTGTGGCGGGCAACCCGGAGGAGGAACTGGAGGAACTGGGCAAAACCAAGCGCCTCTCTGTGGACATGACCTCCAACGGGTCCTCCCGGAGGGACTCCAAAACTGTGTCCGAGAGCCTGAGTTTCTATTCGAGCACACTTTCCTAGGCGAGCCGCCTCCGTCCAAGCGACGTGATCTCCGGGTGGATGGAGTGAGACTTGGGGGGGGGGGGGGGTTGAACTTTTCTTCGTGAGGACCTCGCTCTTGGTTTGTAACAAGGGCCACATCATCCACCTCGCCGGTCCTTTCTGGCTCAGGTCACGAGGGGAGCTTTCCTTCTCTCGTGGTGTCTGCCCCGTGGTGGCTCTGCCGTTAAACGTGGGCCCCTCCGAGGCTCTTGGTTCACGAGGGGGTGGAGGGGCTCGGAGGTCCTGTGCTCGCTTCGCGAAGGGCCTTTTCTCACCCTCGGGCCCCACCGCCCACCTCTTCTCCCCACAGGCTCCCCACGCACATGCACACCCCCCCCCTCTGTAACCTCCTGAGAGAAAACCTTTGGCTTTTGAGAAGTTCCTGTAGGAAGCTGAAGCCCTGTCAGAACCAGAAATAGAAAATCCCCAAACAGGAAGAGTTCGATTTGAAGGTGGGGTTTTGTTTTGTTTTGTTTTGTTTTGTTTTTTATCCTGAGAGCCCTTCCTTCCAAATTGGTTCCTTCCCTTCTTGAGCACGTGATGCCCTTCCAACGTTGTTCCTTCTCGGTGTATCAGCTTTGTTTATGCTTATGTCTTCTTACCTACCCATCCTCCTCCTGAAATGAATTCTGATTGTTTTGAGAGCCTTAAATAGTGCATTGGAACCTCGTTGGTACAGACAAAAAAATGTGGGAGGAGGCAGGGTGAGTAGCCTCCTCATCTCTGTGCTACGATTATTCCCCCCCCCCCCGTATCCTCTATAGGGAAGATGCACAACCCCCACTCCTCAACACACACACACACACACACACTTGAACTGTTATGGGAGGGGAAAACCCTTTTGGCCCTGCTGATCACATCACCTGGCTTTGGGCAAAAAAAAAAAAAAGCAAGGTGCCAGCTTTGTTATTAGAAAGTGATAAAACATCATCCCTCCCAATGCACATGGCTGCACAGCCTTCTTGCCTGAGCAGTCCACTTGCGAAGGAGTCCTCCATTTATCTTCTGATGACCAATGAGCTAATTACTACAGCAAACCCCAGGGCAGGAGTAACGGACGTTAAGGGTGCTCCAGTTCTATTGACAAAGCCGGTGAACCTGCATTTTTGTCTGTTTCTGCCGTTGGTCCCCAAGCAGGGGAGAGGACCTCTGCTTTCAAACCTGGTAATCCCCCGCCCCACCCCCACCCTGCCAGCCTTTGCAGCTTAGACTCCTTATGAGGAGGCCCTAAAGTTAGCAAAGGAGAAAAATGAAGCTGCCATTGTAAAATTGCCATGCAGAGCCGGGGCCGACACAGGGCTCGCTTGACAGAGATGAACGGAGGCTGCCTCTAACGAGATTAAAGCGAGTGGGATTTGAGGAAATCAGTGGAATAAAGGGAAAAAATGGGATCAACTGACTTATCAGGACAGAGTGTCGTTTATTGTCTAGCACAGGCAGAAACCTAGGAGAGAAACACTTGTCGCTGTGCAAATGTTTGGCATCAGGAAGCAAACGATAGGGGAGAGGCTGAGGCTGCAGAGGGAGAGGGACCTCCGCTGGCATCCCAGTCCAGATGCTCTGGATGCTAAACAGGAGGCAGCCAGGAGCTTGGAGGGAGGGAGGCCCTGTCTCCCTCAGGTTGCTTGACTCTCCCCCCTCCCCCTGGGGGTGAGTGCCTCTGCCAGCAAAGGCAGCCTAGCCTTCTTGGGGCACCTTTGCCCTGTGGCCCCCGTATTATTTATCCAACAGAATGGGCTGCTTCGCCAGCCCCGTAACTAAGGGTTGATTCTTTTCCTGCATTTGAAACCCCAGTTCTGAACAATGGGGGTGGGGGTGGAGAAGTGGGCAACAGGGCTTAGTGCCCTCAAGGCTAGCAGGCAGGGGGCATTACACACACACATACACACACACACACACACACACACAGAGGCCGTGGCCTCAGAAGGAAGTCTCTGTCTTGCACGGATGCAACCCCCACAGCAACACAGAGGAGGACGAAGGCCAAAGGACAGCCCGAATGCGAGGAGGCCAACGGGGAAACGGACACACCTCGAGCGCCATGCTGGATCAGACCAAAGCTGCATCTGCCCCAGGGTTCTGTCCACGGAGGGGCCGGCCAGAGACTTCGGAGGAGGACTGGGACTGTTAAGCCTCTCCACTGGTCGCTCTCCAACAACCAGTCTCTCCACCATCATGCCACCATAAAGCAGCTCTCTGTAGATGCCCTTGTGGGACCCTCCCACTTCATCAATGCACACTCAGTGCCGTTTGTGATTCTGTGAAACCTTGGATGTCGGAAGGGAGCGGTAGCTGCCGAGCTCTGCCTTCATCTCTGCTTTTCATTTCACTGTGACATGTCTGGAGCCTAGCCTTCAAGAAACGGAGTCACGTGTGCGGACAAACTGATGGGGTTTTCTGGGCAGAGGGTTCTCTCTCTCTCTCTCTCTCTCTTTAAACATGGGGATAGACGCCATGTATTTCGCACATCACACCGTATGTTGTTTCTTGTGCATATTGTACAACTGCCCGGGCCAATTTGCTTGTGCCAAAGTGTGTTTACTGAAATTTGCGGCAAGGCAGTCGTAGAGCAAAGTTCTCACTTTGGCTGTGAGACGACAAAGGGACGGAACCCACAACCTGTGCGCTGTTCCTGTTTTTAAAATATCTGTATTACTATTTCCATTGACAAAGTGCTGACAAAACGACGTAGGGGATCGCCGTTGGATCAGCTCAAGTGCATGTTGTGTCGTGTTTAATTGGTCAATATCTTAATGGTGTCCTATTTGGGGAGACTTTGGGTCATTCGTATCTAGAAAATAAAAAAAACTGTTTCTTAAAACAGGAGGCACTCCATTTGGACAAGTGCGGATATTTGCATGCCTTGTAATATTGTCTCTCCTCTGCTGGCATCGTCTGGGGGCGGGTTTTCCCCTCCTCTCCCGTTTGCTCTGCAAATCCTTGTGGGACCGTGCCAGAGGTGCCGATGAGGAATAGGTTCAAGCCAGGGAAGAGCGTTCCCTCGGCTGCTCGAAGGCTGTCTCTCTCTGCTAGGAGGGTCCAAACCCACCCGTCAGCCAGGCGCTGGCTTTTTAACCAGGTGTGGGGGCAGAAACAGAAAATGGGAGAGGGAGGGGAAGGGGGTAGATCCCTCAGGGCTATGCCGATACCCCAGGCACCTGGCCAGCTCGACTTGTGCTGTAGGGATCTTCACCTCTAGGAAAACACAAGCACAACCTTCGTTTTTAAGGAAAATGCAAGGCACGGGGTGGGCTAGGAAAGGAGGCGACCCCCATTCTAAGGGATCTTGAAGATTCCCCCTAAAAACACAATTCACCATCCCGATCTCTACCAAATACCTGGCCTTTTTTGCCCAGAAACCAGAAATAGCCAGCTCTTCTGTCTTACATGATTATGTCCAATATTTGGCCAAACGCAGATGAAAATGCTTTGGTTCCATCGCCACTTGGGTGCCTGGCTCCATCTGCAGCTTCGTTAATTTTGCATCCAGAAAAGTGCTACTTGCTTTGATCTACCCATGCCCCTTAATTACCCTTTGCACGAATGCTGGCATGTAAACTAATTTGCTTTCTGAACCCCGGTGCAGGGTTTTAAATGTGATTTTAGCTCAAGTCCACTTCTTCAAGGGATGGTGTTTGTAGATTTGCCTTGCAAATTATCCGCCAGGGAGCAGATTCCCATGTGAGTGGAGGGGTGGGGGGGGGAGAGAAGAGATTTGATTGACAGTATAAATAGCCTGGCCAAGGGACAGGTGGCACATCTGCAAAAAATGCAGGGATTTCAGGTGCAAAATTTGCAGAAGGAGCCGTTCTAAGTTTTGTGCAGTTGTTTATGGGGAGAAGGAGGACCCACAAGCTCTTAATCTGGATGGAGGGAAAGAAAGCCAGATAAGCCCTATACGTACATATATTTTTGCATAAGATTTATATATAATCATCATCCTCTTTCAGAGATCCAGGCACATAAATTAAAACACCCATTGTTGCAAAGAAAACTAAATGCTTAAGTTCAGACTCAGGTTGGCTTTGTTTGGAAACAAAAATACAGAAGATAACACCAGAACTTATTATGTCCAAACCATATTTGATAAGCATGAAACTAGCAGCATTATCTATTTCACGGGCTTTTATCAGTCCTCATTTTTCTGTCCCCCCTCCAATGCTGATCAGCTTCTCAGTGGCTAACATTTACTAACAGTATCATACTTGGATTGTTCTGCTTCCATCCTACCTCACTGGACTGTGAGAAGCTCTGAATGTATCTGTATGCCAAAAATCTCACAAATGGCCTCAATAACCCCTTTCTAAATGCCCCTACATACAGTAACAACTGCTTTTATTGCCTCTCCTCTAGAGCAAATGCCGTTATGCATTTCTTATATCCCATGTGGCATTCACAGAGATTAGCACCATGGAATCCTAAAGCCAACATATCTTAATACAAAGGACTTTTGAGGCTAGAGAACCTTTCAAGAAAAATACTTCACATGGGTGGCTTCTTCCCTGGAGAAAGAAGGTGATTTTTTTAATTGGTGGCTGGTCCACCTCTGAAGCCATTGCAATTCAACAGAAGTACACAGTAACATGGTTTCAATGCAGATACTTATTAAACTTTTTGAGCTACCTAAGGAGGTGGAAATTGCATTTGCTTACCATATTATACACAATTCTTTTTTATGCCATTTGAATACTGACTATCCTCCAGGTAGCAAGTATGATTCATCCATCCAGGAAGACAAACACAAGGGCTGTGTGTGGGGACCCTGAACTAAGAGTTGGAAACCAGTTCAGGGTGCAGGGTTCAGGATTAGGTTTAAGCTCGTGCCCTGGATCTCCTTTGGTTTATGAGCTTCCCACTGAGGTACACTGGAAAGCTAGAAGAGGTCGTACATGGATGTGGAATGGACATACCTGTCAAATTTCAGACAGTCATTGTCAGAGGTTTGTGTACTAAAATGGCCTTTAAAAAAAAAAAGGCTGAAGCAAGATCTGTCTTATCTATTTTGATTTGGGTTGTGGATATAAATTGGCTGGTAAATTCACTTCGCTCTGCTCCAGAACCAAATGTGGCCATTCCATGTCAGCCCAAAACCTCACACAAATTGGTCTGAATCCATCCGATTCTATTGGGATTTTCCAGATCTTCTCCCAATGGATTGAGCAAGGAATGCAGCCGGATGTCCTCCAGAGTCCTCACTGCCAGCCAGAGGCGGCGAAACCGAGCTTGCTCTTCAACTCAGCAGAAGGCAATGATTTGGGTTAACTTTGGCTTTGCTCAGAAAACTCTTCGGTCTGCAGGTCATTAAAGAACCCCAGGTATCTCTGTCCCACAGTGGGCACCTGCAACGTGGGGACAGCAGGGCCCACTCTGCCATGGAGAGATGACCTTAGAAGGCTGTCATGAAGAAGAAGAAGAAGAAGAAGAAGGAAAATTAATGGACGCAAACTTTTGCAATATTTAGGATGCTGTGTTACAGAAGTCCATAATTTAGACCTAGATGGGAAATATAATGTAGATCACGTAGCCAGTAGCTTGTTGGCTAGGGGGATCGATATTAAACTGTCTGGGACACACACAGGCTCTCCTTTTCCCAAGAGAGATGAGAAAGCATGACTTGTTTGCCTTTAATTGTATGAACACTTTGCAGAGCCGAAGCTGGTTCTAAAGTACATTTCTATCAAAAGTAAAAGGATGTGCACCAAAAAAGTGTTTGGCGGGGGGGGAAGCGAGTGCACACGGGGTTGTGCAAATAACAGCCGCTGAAAATCCTATAAGTTAAATTAAGGAAGCTAATTAGAATGCAGGTCATGCAGCTCTTTGTAGCCGGAGAATAAAAATGTGCATTTCAGTTAAACATTATAATTGTGAATAGGCTTTGCACGCTCGGCAGAGAGCGAGCTGACATTCTGGGGGAAATATTAGAATTAATGTAATGCTTCAGAACATGAGATTTTCTTTCGACACCGACAACATCACCACCCCGGAGGCTGGCATGTCGTTTTCAGCACATTGTAGGCAATTATCGGGCTAAGCCATCCAGACGACGATGGGATAGATTTAATTGTGGAAGAAATCACCAGCAAAAAGGAGGATTAGAAACATCTGCATGGGGAGTGAAACAGAGATCAAGAACATAAATTATAAGGATGTGGA
This sequence comes from Pogona vitticeps, assembly GCF_051106095.1. Taxonomy (NCBI): domain Eukaryota; kingdom Metazoa; phylum Chordata; class Lepidosauria; order Squamata; family Agamidae; genus Pogona; species Pogona vitticeps. The sequence continues at coordinate 973,728 of NC_135790.1, forward strand.
GAATGCCTTTTTGCCTCTGACTTTCAAACCAGCAATGGCCCAATCATGCTCAGGTCTCCGACAGATGGACTGTAATTGACCATGCACCGGACAGCTGAATTAAAGAGTTCAGCATCTCCATCGCTTTTCTGTCACCCCTAATCCATCAGGGAGAATCCGGCTGCTCCCCTGGAGGGGGGGGCTACGTAAATAGGGCCTGCTTCTCAGTCAGCCCAAAACAGCCTTTTTCACCTGTCGAGGGTGGTGATGGTTTGGCTCACAAAGACAGCTAAAAGAAAAGGGGGATTTGATTCCAGATTATTCTGAAATGAAGGCATACCCCTAGTTCAACCACCTGAGAACTGCACAAGGGGTTCTGTGGCCCCCTGTTCCTCCATATTTGTGTGATTCCAAACCCCCCCCTTTAGAACTCACCCAGTTGCTGATGCAATCTCACCGGCTTCCCATTCAGGAGATCACCTAGTGGTGCTGCCTGCAAGACCTCAAGGTTTGCCCTGTGTGGGGTAGGGTGTCTGACAAGAATTGAGGAGATTTGGGTTCAAAGCCCTGCTCCATCTGGGAAAACTCAGAGGAGGAGGGCAGCGGGAACCCCTTGCACGCCTCATGATAGGCTCCCCATAATGAAGAAGCTCAAGACATCCACAAAAAATGGTGGGAATCAAGGTCCGGGGGGAATTTATGATACTGAGAGAAAGAACACTCTTGGAACCAAGCAGATTGGAATGGCTGTCCCAGTGAGTAACGAGAGGCTTAAACTGAGACTGGGGCTTCTTGGCACACTATGTATATTCATAAACTGTCTTTCATCACAGTTTTGTGTATAGGCAAAAAAATTATCTAGCAAAACTCCGGTCTCCGCTCACCCAGCTCTTTCCTGAGTGGAGAATCCATTGCTTCAAAGCTTCCAAAACAACCTGTGTTAGCCTGTAGACGTTTTGCCCTAGCCAGTTATTGACCTACGGCCAGGATGTCTATGCGACCAACACACTGATAGTTCATTGTCAGTATTGATAATGCAGTCGCTGTCTTCTGTATCCCATTTTACTTTCTCCTTGTACACCATACGTAGAAACTTTTGGCCCAGCTATTGTACTCTGTTTGTCTGAAGAAATTGGTTCTAACCTGTGAAAACGCACAGCAGAATGAGTCTCCCAAAGGTTCCACAAGCCTTTAATTGCTTGTTTTTGGTTAGGTGCCCTGAAATAGACTCACAACGCGAACTCTTTCAAAATTGCAAGCAGATTCTGACATCACTCGAGGACGTGATCAATTACTCCTACTACTCCCACTGCTTCGAAACCTCAAATTATTATGGGAATAATCGTGTCTTGGCTTTGATTGCCTTCCTCGAATGATCCGGAGCAAAGCTCAAGTGGCCACAAAGGCGCTTTATAAAGATGTGTCTGTTGACTCCAATTGTCAGCAACGACAATCATGTTTTAATTTGTTGGTGAGTCATCCATCGCCAAAGAGAAGATGAAAGACATTTTGAGAAATTGGAGAGCGTGATTCAGAAATAGCAGGAAGCAACCACAAAATTATCCTGGTCTTTGAGACATTGATTATTTTTACCCAGCAGGGAGAAGTCAAAAGACGAGATGGCGTTTAAAGGAGATCCAACGTGTGGGCAAAATAAGTTCAGGAGATGCGGTGGGGAGTTGCTGGAGAGGCTCCTAATTGGCAAGCTCCGGCGGATCAGGGAGAGAAGGCTGGCACAGGTGTGTGTCTCCGCAAAAAGACATGTCCCGTCAATGCTCAGCACCAACTGGGCAAAACTCAGTGTCTCTCGCCTGCTCACCTGTGTTGCAGGTTACGGATTATCTCCGAGGGGGAAGGGGTGAGCACTCCCACACTGGAGGCCTTCACGAGAAAAATGGGGCCACCCTCAGCCAGAACTGCTTGGATTTGGATGCCTGCCTTGAGCAGGGGGTTAGACTAGACGGCCTTCGAGGCCCCTCCTCCAAACACGTCATTCTGTGACTCTATGAAAATAAACAGAAGATCCCAATCTTGGGTGCAAAGCTCTAAGGCACGCAGTTGCCTCTTAGATCACCAAAGCAAATCATATCTCTGCATAACACATTTCTATAGGACTTTTATCAGATCCGTTTGTGCCCACCAAACCTCCGCCGGTTCCTCTTTCTCACAGAGGACTTTCCGCTTGCAGTCAGTTATTTGGTCCACAGACTCTTCCACCAAAACTCCGTCCTTCCCCAGGGGGAGAGGAATAAAAGAACACCTTCTGCCTCTTGAAGTTTTCAGGAGCTGCCATCCATCCTTAAAACAGGCTACAGACCCTTCCCTTTCACAGTTTTGTACAAAAATAAAAGGTTTTTTAAAATCCATTTTACAAAACAAGGAGTAGAACACTAACAATTTCCAGTTTTCTTTTTCCCCTCCCCATGTTATTTTGGGTGGCCCAGGTGGCCCCAGGAGGGTCCTGAAGGCAGACGATGGGTCCCTAGGGCGAGTAAGGCTGCCCAGCCCTGTCCTAGAGAAATGCCAGCAGCACCTCAACAGTGGCACTCCTTCAGGAAGGGAGTGTGCCTTGTCTTGCTATAGGTCATTGAAAGGTAAACATGGGCTTAATTTGCATGTCTGATTTGCATGCCACAGCCTGTATCTCCGAGGAAATCCTGGTGTGGGAGGCGAAGCAGGCCCCTCGCTGAGAATATGCCTCTCCCTTAAAGTCTAGTTTGGCTTTTTGCAGTGCTTAGCTGTGCTTCTCCAGGAATCCACACAACTGATGATTAAAAGATAATGATAAAGAGGATGCTGTATGGTCCATTCCGCCAGTTTGGCTCACTTCAGGCTAATGAAGAATGAAAAAATCAGCACTCCTTAACGTTTCAGGAGCAAAGGAAAAACAATGAGTCAGTATTATTTCTCTGCAGAATAACTGCTAAGTGAGAAATATACCCCTCTTTTTTTTTCTTGCATGAAGCTGCAGTCCTCATGTGCTTTGGAAAACCTAGCAGGGTTGCCAGCTGTCAAAAACAACTGGACAACAGGATATGCCCAACAGTGCTCGGTAATTCTATATGTCCAGCATCTTTGCTTCTCCTCCTGTCTTATCCTGATGGCCTACAAGATGTCCTTCTGGAATCTTTGTGTGGCTGTCTGTGAAGAAGACATCTGTGGAATCTGAAACCTTGCAGATCATGGTGGGAGCAGAGTCAGGCTTCACATCAACATTGCTTGCCCATGGATATTGCATTTGTCTTTTCCGGGGCAAGAATTTCTCACATCAGTCTTCATCATAAATGCTGGAAAGCTTGGTGATTTAGATCTCTGGCTGCAGAGCCAAAGGTTGGGAGTTTGATTCCCCCACTTGGCCCTCCTTGACAGGGGCTGGATTCAATCCACAGGGTCCTTTCAGCTGTGCCGTTTTAAGATGATCATTACAGCAGAGGAGTGAAGCATGTGTGTTGCTCCTGTCTCTGATCTTAAGCTATGAAAAGAAGGCAACTGGAAAGCCCTCAGCAGACGTGCCCCAGGAAAAGCCACCAGTGGTCCTTCTGCTCCCACTTCCATCCTCCTCCCTTTTATAGCTTCTGAAGGAACGCTAGAAAAGCAACTTTGCAGCTTCAGAAGGAAATCTGGCATTGTTTTGACAATTGTGGGACAGACAAGTGACACTTCCTCCTCCTGATGAACTGGGAATTAATGAGGCAAAAACAAGGGAAAGGCTTGCTGCAGCCCAAAACCAGGAAGGCAAATAAGCTGCTTTTTCCTGCTGTTGGGAGATCTTCAGCTGCATGGTTTTGATTATTGATTCCTGTTGCTTGCTAAGCCATTAAAAACAGAAAACACAGCAACCCCTGGATGGTTTTTTTAAAGAGGAGCTGTGAACTGCCTCAGCATCCTGCGTAAAAAAAAGGGAGCTGAAAGAATGACAGGCCTTAGTGCAAAAGAGCATGTGGTAACCAGAGAGCTGCTTTGCACAGCAAGGGGATGCTTGTCTCAAAGTATTCTTATTTTATCTCATTTTATCCCACCTTTCCCTAATGCAGAGCCTCCAGGAGTGATAAAACGATCCTGGAGGCTTGATTTTACCCACTGGCCCTCCCTGCTTGGGCACGTGGCTGACCAGGAGCAGATTCTGGCACCGAAAATCCTGTCCTCTTGCTGAGCATCTTAACACAGATACAGGGCACAGGCTGGGAGAGGACCAACTTCCACAGTGCAAAGCTTGTCCGGCTGGCCTTTATAACAAGCCTCGCTTGCTGATCCACCTTTTACCCTTCGACTCATGCTCCGTGCCATGCGCCCTGTAAATTGCTCAGCATAGGCAGCACCGTTCTCTTTGAATTAAGATTTCTTAGGATGCATTTAATATATCTGCGTCTTCCTGCCTCCTCCCATTGTACCTCTGGCACAGCATGCCGGAATGACTAATAAATTACTCAGCACACTGTTACTTGGGGAGAGCGAGCTCCTTGGCGTAAGCTTGGTGGTTCTTTGAATTGGGGAGGGGGGAGCAGGAAAAGGGCCCCTGGCTGGTGTGAGACGCTGGGCAACCTCTCCCTTTTTCTGGGTGGAGAAGCTAGGAAGATGTTGGCCAGTGGGAAGTTCCCCTCTAGCCAATGCAAGATGGAAGGTGGACATCCACAAGCAGGATGGGTGTTTTTCCTAGCATCAGAGAATCAGGGGAAAGTAGAATTGAAAGGGAACTTGAGGGTCATCCAGTCCAACAGTATCATCCACTAGCACAGAGGGCACTTCTCAAATTTAGGGGGTTTGGGGCATGTCTTGGGGAGCAACCACAGTAATCTGCAATCTGTTGCTGCTGAAAATAAAAAGCAAAGAGAATTGTAACACCTTAAAAGCCACAGAAATTTCACCAAATAAACCTGGTCAATTTTTAAGGTGCTGGATTTTTAAAAAGCTAAATGTTTGTACAACTCTTTTCTGCAAAACAATAGGGGGAGGCTGAGGGGCTCAAGAGAAATACCTGGGAGGCCGTGACTGCAGCCCCACAGCATCTTCTGCCAAGGATGATTGCCTCTACCCAATGCCAGGGCCAGGTCTACTGATTTGGCATGTCCTGGGACATTAGAGTTTTCCCAAGGACAGATTCTGGACTTCTGTCACCAGTCCCCCCCCCCCCAAAAAAAACCCCTCTTACAGCTAGTCATGAGACTCTACAGCCATGAAATACTTGGTGACGTGAGCTAAATGTATTGAGGGGCGAGAGGTAGTCTTCAGCAGCTCACCCCAACTTCTGAAAAAGGGCAAGAAAACCAGGCTGAAGTGTATCAGAAGCTTTCAGTGGAAACATAGAAGCAGAAAGCTCTGGAGATAGCTTGATCAGTTTTTAAAAAGAAAGTAAAGGGTCACATGATAACTGTTTAAAAATATCTTCCAGGGACTGCATTTTAAAGCTGTTTGTTTAGCTGGAGTCTTCCATTCTGTCTGTGTCAGGCTAATGACTGAAAAGGCTGAAAGCAAGAGCTATCAATGAAAAAGATTGCCATTTTAGGACCGTACCATCACCCATTTGCTGCAATTAGGAAGTGTTCTTTTTAAAATCCTAAGTAGATAAATGTATTTAGCATTTCATTACCATATCATTAGCTACTTTCCAATGCACCAGCTTTGTGCCTAAGCTGCAGTTCTGGTCTTTTGAGGGAGCAGGGAGCAGAGCTCTGCAGCAAAGGATATGAGGAGACTCATTCTCTTGTAAATCAGATTTCATTAAAATTGTTTACAAGGCCTGTTTGTCATTCTTTGGGGGAAGATAAGGCTCTGAAAAGCCAAACGCCTTTGGAATTCTAGGCACAGAAGAAAGAAACGGAAACAATATGGCTGGAGAAACTCATTTCTTGGCTGGGAGCCGAGGCATCCTGAGTTGCTTCAGAGGATTGGTTCAGGTCGACCGCCGTAAGCTGCTGGAGGGCCAGGAAGGAGCAGTGAGGTACCTGGCATGCTCCTAACCGAAGCCCAGATGCAGAAGGTTGGCACATTTGCCAATGAAGGATCGAACACATTTTATTACCGAGCAGAATGACACTATCTTTGCATTCTCCCTGTGGCCAGAACCTGCAGAATCATCCTTCCACCAAGCTTGGAAGGAAATCATCATCATCATCATCTTGGAAGAGCAGAGCAGGAAAGGACACAAAGGATCATGGAGTTCAGCCCCTCTCAAGGAGTCACACCAGGGAATGGAACTGCCAGCCTCCCGGCACCACAGACAGGGGCCCAAACCACTGCATGATCCAGTTAGCAACTAGTTACATGTAACTAGGTGTTTGTAATTAATTCAGGCTAGGTTGGGGGGAGCAGAATGGAAAGGGGAGGAGAAGTGCAGAAATTCAAAAACTTGGCCAAATGTCCACATTGTGGTCATAAGGGCTGGGATTGAAGAAATCAGCAGTGGCCCAAAGAGTCAACGTCAGCTGGGCAGGTGTTGGATCACTAGCAATGACAGCTGGAAAGGAGAAGAAATGGTGGATCTCCATTTCTGAAAACACAGAGGGGTCTCTGTGCAATTCAGAGGCCTCAGGTGAGACAGCTGGTGAAACCTTTTAGCTGGCACACAACCACACCTGTCAGAGTTGCATCCAAGAATGATCCCACCCTGCCTCCTTCCAGCACCACCTATTTCCTGTATGGACGTGGTCCAAGATCAATGGAATTGCCCTCAGAGCTCCCAGGAAACAGAGCAGAAGTGAGATTTGCATCACTGGTCCATGGGGGTGGGCAAGAGTCTTGTTTCCATCCGCTGATGTCCTCAGCACAGCTCGAGCACCTGAGCCCACGTGAGAGAGGTGGTGACTCCCAAGTCATGAAGCCAGTAAATCTGCTTCAGGTTGAAGGTTTCAGCACCACGGAAAGCTCCTGCATCTATGACTGTGTGTAGGTCTCTTGGACTGATTTGGAGACCTTTGGGGCGCATTTCAATGTGGTCTGGAGCAATTGGTGCCCCAAAAGATTCATTCTGAGTCCAAATCAGAGCCAGTTGGTAAACCTCCCCCTGGTTTACACTGGGAAACAGAAATGGGTGTAACTTGCTTTCATTTTGCTCAGATGGACATGGAATTTAGAAGACTACAAAGAGCGGAGTAAATCTTCATACCTATCACCGTTAAATTTTGCTTTTAAAAACCATTTTGTGCCCTTTCTGATTTGACTTGTCCTCTGGACAGAGACTAGTTTATAGATTACATTGTTTCACCCTGAAATTAAATCTGGTTGTTCTTCTTTGATCCAGACTTCCTACAGGCCCGTCAGGATCAGGCAAATTCTGTCCCGCATGTGTGATGTGTCCACATGGGATGCAGTTCCCTCCTTCGGATTTACATCCCAAACAGATGCAGCCCCCGCTGGCTCTACCTCCTTGGGGCTGGCTTGTGCCTTCCTAGCTGCGGAAGTCTTTGTCATTCCCCATAGAATGACACCAAAAATGCTGATTTTATAGAGAGGGTTGAGACACTTCTCTCCACCCACAAACCGAAAATCCTTGCTGGAAAGATGTTCAAGGTGGGCAGGATTGCATGGCAGCCTATTAACATTTTGGAAAGAGGGAGGAACTAGCCTAGGAGTTCTCCCCACAACTTGGCATGATGTGAATTTGAGGCTGGGGAAGTTCCATCCCACCAGAGCCTCATCTTTCGCTCTCTCAGCAGCACAGAGAAGATGCCGATGACAGCACAGGCAGAAGGGGAAGATCAAACAGCATCACTAGATCAGAAGAGACGAGAATAGCTGGGGCAGAGAACAAAATGCCTCCAGTCTTCAGGAACAGAAACAAACTCCAATCCAAATTTTTATCACATGCCATTGCTCCAAAACCTCGCGGCGGTTTTGAGTCTTAAATGCGGGCTAGATGCTTCCAGGGAACAGGCAGTATTGCATGCATCACGGATCACGCCAGGAGACACAGAGGCTCCAAGGATTTTGGGGGGCAGGACTCGGTGGTCAACATCCGAATGAGCCCCGTCCTGCACTCGGCAGTTCTAGCAAAATGCACCCACAGGCTTATGGGCAACCGGGTCAAAGACAGGCAAAGAACCTCTTTTCTGCCACAAGACCCCTGATGGTTTAATTGCAGCACAACTACCTCCCTGCACATATTATATTCCATGTGCAGCATTGGGACGGAGAGAGAAACAGAGGAAGCTTTCTTGTCTGGTAGACTTTAGGTGAGTCGATCCCAGACATTTGGGCATCGTGTTGTCTTTTTCATGTGAGAAATCCTCACACTCACCCACCTTCTCTTTACCACCAGCCAACCTCCTTTTAACAAAGAGAGAAAATACAAACCAAGTGCCAATTCATAAAAGGCTTCTCCCACTTTCACTTGATGCTTGGATGCCAATCTCCTGTAGCCTCCAGCTGCAGGCATTTCACATTCTGAAACTTGGGGCCAAAACCCCTCTTTGGGATTGTCTTTCAGTGTACTGTAGTGCGCCATCAAGTGTCACTCAAGACAACTTGGCCCCCCAGAAGTCACTGCGGTGAACTGCCTTCCACCCTTATGCAGCAGGGAAAATAGCAAACCCATCTTCTGTTTTGCTTTCCCACACAGGGAAGCCATTCTTAATGGACTCTTAAATCAGACTTCTGTCTCTTAATTGTGGCCCTATGAAAACAATGGCCCCCATCCCAGGCGCCAGCTACCCAGCACAGGTTGTTATCCCGATGAAGTGCTTTCTTGCTAGGAACACCATGGATGCAATGAACCTACCCCTCTGGCCTTGGGACTGGTCCCGAGAAGCTTGGGTGTAGGAGACTCACAGACCAGACCACCTCTCTGTCCGTGTCCTGGACTTGCTCCCTGACTGTCTTCTTGGTGTCCTGGAAGGTTTGGGGAAGTCCTATTGATAAAGTCTTCTAGGAGGAGCAGGCACTGACTCAACCAAACCAGCTCTCAGCAGAGCCATGCCTGGCAACCCTCTCAGCGAACATCCAGAAGGCAGCTTATGACACCGGTTTTGAGGGAGAACTTCCTTGATGCCACACCTCCGTCTTCGCTCTCATAAAGTGCCTTTGTACCATTGGTGGTTTATGATGGCTCGATGCTTTTTATTGTTTTTATACACTTTCTGTTATATTACTGGTGGTTTTACTTGTTGTGGACCACCCAGAATACTGCCCTGACCTAATGGGATGGTATATAAAGCAAAGGTAATAAATAAATCGTGTTTGATGTCATTCTCCGGCTTCCACATTGATTGAAATGCTGCCCCTCCATGTGAAAATGACCAAAAAGAAATTGTTTTAAGCTGATTAAAAACTTTGTTCACTGTAGGCACCTCACAATCTCAAACCTGCCTTGGAATTTTCTGTGCCTCCTTAGGGGGCCCATTCGGCCATTTATGAACATTTATGATTTAGCCTTAGATCCTTTGCTAAAATATGTTGTTTTTCTCAAGAGGGTGAGTTTGATAGCCAGTATTTGTGAAACCTGCAGTCGGTTCAAAAGAAGTGGGAGAGAAACAGACCTCGTTTCTAGAATGCGCCAGTTTCAAGCAAAGCCCCACAGCACCACCTGGTGCATAGCCGAGCAGTGAGGTTTTGCTCAGAAAGCAGAAGACAGCAAAGTAGCTCTTGGGGCAGGATCTTTGGGAAGCCCATGCTGAAAATTAAAACCTGGCCCACTAGCCTCCTTGCTTGACTGATCACCCCACTTTGCTCCAAATTCACCCCAGTTCCAGGGGTCACATGCAATTGGGGGGGGGTAGGGATCCAGCACCTTTCCCAACTTTGTAGAAAATGCAGCTTGCATGATCATTGAGGTGTAGGTTTCTCCCCAAATATCTCCCTGACTGGTTCTGCCAACAGAGAAGGGGCTTCTTCTGTGCGTGCACCACCATCCTTTAAACCCTCCAGTGACTTGCTCCAGGAATTCCTAAGCAGAAAGCAATCCCCAAGGATACCGGAAGACCCAGTAAAACTACCCATGCTCTGCACACAGGAGGGAAGGAAGCCGAGGGCACAAGGCCCAGTAAGAAAAGCCAAGAATTGCTGCCACTGTGAGAAAACCTGTCGGTCTTTGGGCTGCTTGTTTTCATGGGAAGCACAGCTCAGCTGCAGGATTTGGACTATCCTTCTCCCCAGAGGAAAAGCGAAAGAGCAGGGAAGATCCCTACTCTTGAGTAAGCCATATCTCACCAGGAATCCCCCCTTGCAACCAAGCACTTTATCTGGGGGCCTCCAGTGGTCCGAGATGCGGTTCTAGAACCCAGCTGCCCCCATCTGGAGCTCCAGTCTACCTGGTCTGCCCCCTCTCCCCCCCCCCACGTCCTAATTCTGCCAGGAGACATACGAGGTGGGTGGCGAGTGAAAAAATGGTTATCCCAATAGGTTTTGGGTGTTGAATATCTCATTTTAACAAAACGCCCCCACATTTGCTCCTAAGATATTCTTTTAATGTGTTTTTAAATGCCTCTATGTGTCTTAATTTGTTTTATATGATTTTAATGGCCCATTTAATAATTTAAATTGCTGTTTATGTGGTTTCCCCCCCCCCTTGTTCTTTTAATGACTTGTGAACCATCTTGAGCACCACAGCTGAAAGGCAGCATAGAAAGGCAATAAATAAATGCGTATTACAAAGAAGTAGGAGGAACGCCATCAGCTGCAGCACCAGTGAGTGCTTTTTTCTGGATTTACTTTGTAATGTACACAGGACTTTATTAGTTTGCTATTCCAGTTATGGATTGCCCAGTGGTTTAGGTCTTTGGCTAAGGTTAGGAGCTGGGATTCTCACCGAGCCTCTTGCCAGCAGAGAGCCAGCCTGGGTGTCCTTGGGCAAGCTGCACAGACCCCTAGAGGAAGGGAAGGGGAAAGAGTTGCCTTCAGTTGGAATTGGCATGATGGAACATTATGAGGATGATGATGATGACTATTGGTTTAACCCATGGAATGCTTGCTATAATGAGTCCAGCTCCAAAACTGTCACACACAAAATATATTTTATTACTACTCTTTTTCCCCCTCTCAATAAACAATCACTGTAAAAGAAAAAAAATTACTATTCACTAAATAAAGTTCACAGCAAGTGAAATACAACCCATTTTTCCAGAGAAGGTACAATCTTGGCAATCTTTCATGTTCAAGTTTTAAAAAAATATACATTTCTCATCATTTTTTTCCCATAATACAGTAGATCAGGGGCTTCTGTTTCCGTCGTTTCCGGAGGCAGGTGCAATTCCCCCCTCCCCCCACTACAATCTTTATTCAAAACTGTTTGGTATAGTTAGTCATTCCCCTACCCCCAGTTTTCCTTTGATAAAAAAATATTTCCATTTATTTGGATGCTTCTCCATTTAGCTATTTCTATACAGATTATTTGCAGAAAACTGTCTTTATTGCTACTCTGAAGCTCTTATAAAAGAGGAAACTATTTCAAAAGGATAAGGAAATGTGTTTTTAACTTTGAATCCACACCTCCCTGGAGATGCAGTTTTGGTTCTTAAGTTACCCCAAGTTATATAAATATAAAGATATAGAGATAAAAAAATAGAGGTGGGGGGGAATCTCCCTTTAAATCGATTGCCTAGCCAAGATTTTACTGTGTACACCACAGACAGGCACTGCCTTCTGTTAAACAGGGAACAAAAATACTTAATTGTTTCTTTGAATGTGAACTGGAAAGTCTGCAGTGGAGGAAATGCAAGCATTTCCCATCATAGCAATGACTTTCCGATAGGAAAAACCACCATCTATTTCTTCACAGTGAACTGACAAACAAGCCAAACCTATGAACTGGCAATTGCCCTTCTCAATAAATCATTCAAGAGGTTCAATTATTTTTCCGCTTTTTTTAAAGTTTAAAATTAAACTTTTGAGCCTCTACAGGAAGCAGCTAACACAGCCCACTTCACTTCCAATGCTTGGCACTCTTAAAAGACCTGGTTAAATGATTTGTTTCTGATGGCTGGGAAGAAAACAACTGGGCCCAAATCTCGTACCGGCATAAACTAGAGATTACACCTCAGTTGGACTTGAGGAAGGAAGATAGATAAGACTTGGAGGCAGTGGGAGGAATGTCTGTCTTACTCATGGTTTATCTTGGGCGAAAAGCAAAACCCAGAATGCTCCTTTTCAGGACAGATTTGTGCAATGCTTTTGTTCCTGCCGTTTTCCCCATTGCCACTTGGGAGTTCCAGTCCAAGCACGGTATATACCAAGGCTCTGCTCTCTGGGGGCACCCTTGCTGGACCCACAAAAGGAAAGGAAGTGCAGAGCAGAGTTTGCAGGGCACCATCTAAAGTGGGGGCACCTGTGTGCCCATTTTCCAACAGTGATGACTTGTCTCCCAGTTGAGGCACCCCCTCCCCCCGGGAAGACCCAGTTCTCTTGGTGTCCAATTCCTATGAACTTATCTTGAAATGACCTGACTCTCTCAAGTATTTCTTTGTGGAAAGAAAGGTCTCTCCTCTGTTCCACTTCAGCCCACCAACCCACTCACCCACCACTCCGTCTGCAAATATTTTTGATTTGCGTTATTTTCTGACTCACTCTTCACCCGCACATAAATACAAACAATGTCCTACACACAGAATCCCTGAATATTATTTTTTCCCAGACTAGGTACAGAAACTGACACACAAACATTTGCTATGAAAGGGTCGTGCCAGTTGTGAGGTCAAGTGAAGGTGTGCCATCAGGACCAAGGAATAAATAACTCCCCCCAAATCGTGGCAAAGGTCCGTGCTTTGAGAACCCTTTGAGGAAAAGGGGGGGGGAGATTGGAAATTTGGATGGGGGTAACGGTTCTATTTACAAAGCAGCACAAAGCAGAGAAAGATCTGTGGCAGCTGCCATACACACAGGCGCGCACGCACACACACGCACACACACGCACACACACACAAAATCAATCAAACAACAATGCTATCAGACACATCTAGACCCAAATGAGTGGGGCAAGCCCGGGAACAAGGCCATCTCTAAAGCTCCAGATATCCCTCAGCTTGTGCTCGGCTGTTCAAACTAACGAGGCCCTTCGACTCAACTCCACGTGGGGACCCTGTGTTTAGTTCCCATCCCTGTTTTAAGAGCAGTACGCCTCCTTTCCCTCATAAAGACCTTCCCTGGACTTCCCAGTCTTGAAAGGAGTACCCCATCCTGTGCTTTTAAAAGAAAGGCGCCACGTCTTTTCACAGAAACGCCACGTTGATCTTTCCACCCACTCTTCAAAAAGGTTGGGCTCCTCTATATTTTTCTGCCTGTGCTGAATGTAAGGTTCGGACACCGAGGGAGAAAAAGAGAGGGGCCCAGGTGATGTGAAGCAGAACCTTGAGGTCCGAGGAGCCCACCCTTTCCAGGGAAGAGCTGGGACATGGACAGCAAGGCTGCACCTCCTAGAAGAGGCGCTTGAAGCCGGACCGGATATGCACGCGTACGTCATGCAGAAGAGTGGAAGGGATGCTTTTGACACAAGAGACACAGTGTCGTGGGTCTCAGCAGCGGTATCGTAAGAAAGAGGAAAGCAAGGAGTCAGCCTGTGGTGCTCGGGACATCCCGGGGACACCCACAGCCGGTGGCTTTGGGGGATTCGGCTCGGCTGATCAGTGCTGCCCGGCCTCCCGGATCCGGCAGGCCACGGCCGTGATGAGCGCCGCCCCCTTGCCGCTCCCGTCTTCGGACTGCAGGAACGTCACCTCGCATTTGGGCGAAAGTTGCTTCACCGTTTCTTTCATCACTGTGGAGAAACTGCAGACAAAGGAAGAAAAGGCAACACAGGAGTCAGCCCAAGAAAATATCGTGCACTGTACTGTGACCCCCCCCATCAACCCTTCATTCCCTTCTCGTCCTCCTCTTTTTACTATTTTGTTTATTTTCATTTTAAGCTGCTTTGTTGTTCTGTGTCGGCAAGTTAGAACAAACTCATCGTGATTTTGAGAGGGCTTTCAAGGTGAGGGAGACATTTAAGAAGTGGTTTTACCAGTTCCACTCCTTCAGTGAGTTTCCAGTTGAGGGGGAATTTGAACCCAGGCCCCCTGAGCCCATCTCTCTATCCACTACACGACACTAACCCCTGGGATACCTAGTGCAATGTAGTGGATAGAGTGATGGATACATCATTTATTTCATTGGTATTAAAAACCTTTTGCCTTTTTAACAACTGTAAAAAATGGTGTCCAGGAATTTGGGCTGGATGTGAAGGAATTTTACTATATCTTGCATTTCTCTACGTCTTGGTTTTGTTTCAGGCAGCACTAAGGTATTCCAAGATCTCCTGTTGGAAGCATGCAGATTACTCTGCTAGGGCACAAAAATGGTTGATCCTATGGGAGCCTCGTTCATTTTGAAGAAAGTTTCTGGTCTTCGTGATATGACTGAAATCATGCAGCGAATGATGCTTGGTGAAACCTTGAAAGCTCTGGGGTGCACCTATCATCCACAGTCCTAGCCGTCTGACATCACCTTGAACGGCCATGGCCCCCTCCTAGGGAGAAGGGCTTAGAATGAGAAGCGCTTGTTCTCTCATGTACTTTTTGGGCTGCAGCGCGAAAGGGCTCTAGCACTTAATCTCCGCACTGCAGAAGTGCCACTTGTGGGAATCCACAAGGAGGGAGCCACGCCCTTCGGTCCTAGCAAGCTGAGAGAACTGTGGGCTTGATGGCTTCAGCCAGATCATTCGACACAGATCTTCAGTCCTACCTTTCTTGACCTAGGGACTTGAAAGCTGTTGGAAAGGAAAATGAAGCTGTTCAGCAAGTGTTACCCAAGATCAAAGGGTGTCAAGACTTCAGTCCCTGTGGTCAACATCTAGGCTCCTTCGGTGTAGGAATATTCTTGCAAGAATTTAAAGCGCATGCATGTACCCCTAAGGAATACAGTTCTGGAGCCAGACGCAAGAGATGTAGAACCTCAATGAACCCCCAAAAGAAACCCTATTCTGCACTGATTCCCCCCCGTACAATCCTGACGACCAAAAGTGACAGTGAAGTCCTCTATCTCTATCCCCTCCCATGGGGGGGGGGGGAGGTCGCCCCAGGCGAGGTCTTGTACAAGGGACTTACTGAGGGTGGAGTTTGTAAAGGGTCCCATCCACACCAATGGTGATCTTGAGGAAGTCCAGCCCACGGTTCTCCCGTATCTTGTCCACCACGGCAGCCATTCCTGCCCCGCACAGCTGAGCGGCACGCCGGGCCACCACCGTGCACACTTCCTTCACGATGATGCTGTCGTCGCAGGTGCTTTCCAGCCCGAGGTGCTGGAGGATCGAACGGACCTGGAGGAGGGCCAGGCGGTCGCTGGAGGAGGAAGGAGAAGAAGGCACAGAAAGCCTTAGAAGGGCAGAGAATGGAGGGGGGGACTAGATCAAAAGAGAGAGAGAGAGAGAGAGAGAGAGAACACGCCTGACAGTTTGGCTGGAAAGAATGCAAGACCGCTCAGAGCTGAGAAAAATAATTTGCGCCTGCTCAAAAGGAGCCCCTGTCACAAAGCAGATGCGAGGGGGGTGGAGGGGGCACATATACTGGTCTAGGGTCTCTGGAATAACTCTGGATGTATCACAGAGAACTGCTGGAGGGCTCAGAGGTTTAGGTCTCAGGCTGAGGAGCCAGAGATTGGGAGTTTGATTCCACGCCCGCCCGCCCCCCGGCCTCCTTGACATGGAGCAGGACTCGATGATCCATAGGTGCCCTTCCAACTCTGCAGCTCTCTGAGGATGATGATTAAATGGAAAAGGGGCAAATACAGAGCCCTGTGATCCCTCCATCTCTGGGTTTCACCTGCTACCAAGAGAAGTTATCAGCAGAATACTGCACTTTATAACCTCCAGGTGGCAGCAAAGAGATGCGGAGAGGATGGGGACAGAATGGATCAGCCCAAGCTCTCCGGCCGCCTGAGGCAGGAAACAAAAGGGCACCCTGTTATATACCAATAATATATATTTCGATTGGCCCTGTGAGGTTCCGGAAGGGATCAAGTCAACGGTGGCCCCTTCCGCCTTCTCCGCCTGTGTCCATGGGGCGGATGTGGGTCCATGATGCTTTTTGGCCTTTCCCAGGGAGGTCCCTGCAGGGCTCAGCCTAGAGGGCTCTCCCCTCCTCCTCCTCCACCAGCTCCCGCTCAGCTCTCACCTCTCGATCTGCGAAAGGAACTTGGTCTCGAAAATCCCCCGGGTCTTCAGCCGCTCGGAGATCCGGCCTCGGAAGAGCAGCCCTCGCTTGGTGAAATCAATCAGGATGTTCCGGACAATCTCGCCCAAGTACATCCCGCTGATCATCTTCTCGTACCTGGGAAAAGAAAAGGGCCAACGTCCAGCGGAGAAAGGACGACCCCGGCCTTGCAGGGGAAAGGCCTTCGCACGGATGAGGAGCAACAGCACCTTTTGCCTGGACCGGATCTCTTTCTGGTGACAGAACCAGGGTTGCAGGCCTGTTTTTAAGCCTCAAGGGCACACTGAGGCAGAGTGGGTGCTTTAGCAAGAGTGGGGTTCCTTTTTTCCACCCTAAGCACTTACCGTGGGCTGCTCCCGGCACAGAGATCCAACCCCCCCCAAATAAGGGCACTCTTTTTCAAGGGGAGAGGAAAAAAGTCAAAATAGAAGGTGACTAAACATGCCCTTTTGGTTGTGAAGTTTTTGGGCTGGCAGTTTATTCCACATGTGTCAACCATAGCTCTTGGAAATCCATAGCAGTGGAACTCCCATTTTAAAATTTTTTATATATTTTTAAAAAATCAGTATCAGGGCACTGGGGTCCTCAAAAAAGGCTACTGGGGTCCTGCCCCCCCCCCAAACCACACACAAGGAAAACACTTGACAGCAGATCTGAGTGTGTTAAAGATTATGTGAGGATAGGAGAGAGAAACAATGCAGACAAATGGGGAGGGGGGAGGATCCCTGCCCTAAAACGACCCCCTCCACACACACACACACCCCTCACCTTTGCTTCCCAGGGTTGAGGGAGTTTTCATCCACAGCGATGTCAAACTCGGTCCGAACGTTGTCCAGGCAGCCGTTGTCGCCAAAGGCCCCCCACTCCATGTTGATGCACATCCGGCCCTCGTCCCCATCCACCAGCTCTATGTTCTTCATCTCCTCCATGTAGCAGGTGTTGCTGCCTGTACCTGGGGATTCATAAAGGATAGAGGCCTCAAGCACTGAAGGAGGAGGACATGGCAGGGCAAAGAGGGAGAGGAAAAGGGCTTAAAACACACCAAATACAAATTGTTGGGCAGTGGCTTCAATTCCACAAGAAAAGGAGGGAAGGGGGTCTCGCAGTTTCCATTAAATGGGGGAAAGAAAGTAGTCCTTCATTCCCTTAGTCACAAAAGTCAAAAGGGAAACTGAGGCAATGGCCCAGTTAAGAAACAAACCTCTCCTCAACTTTCTTATTCTTTGGCTATGAGGGCAAATGGACCAGAAAGGGGCCAGACAAAGCCTGCCTTAGTTTCGTTCCCATCGTCTGTTGGCTTTTATTAAAATCCAGGACAGACTGGGCCGGCTGTTTGACAGTGGAAGAGGTATAATTTCTGGCTTTGGCCCTGCAGGTTCTGAAGACAGAAGCGCCGGGGGCTTCTGGTGGAGAGCTTGCAGCGTTTGGGCATCCAAAAGGCAGATGAATAGGAAGCTCAAGCGGAGACGCTTCAGAAGAGAGACTCTGTTGCTTTGGAAGCACAGGAAAGAGGGGCGACGGAAGAGCCGAGGAAGCATATTCCTCAGGAGGGGCGGACCAGGGGCTGCCACAAAACAAGTGCTGAATCTCGAGTCTTTTTAGGTTTTAACAATGAATCAAACGACTTGGCCCCTTACGGCTGTGAAAAGGCACTCAAGCACACCTACGTAGGCATCGCAGAGAGCAGAGCGCGGCTGAGCCGGCTTCCCAGGGAGTGACAGAATAAGGTCTCAGCCGTCTGCACGGCTCCTCAGGGCCTGCCTTTCCCAAAATGCACTGGGATTTTACACACAGGTGCAAGCCAAACTGCAAGCTGCTGTTGCTCTTTGAAGCCCCTTATCAAAAGGCTGAATGTCGCAGGTCACGCCTCTGGTTCTGCAACCGGCAGGCAGGCTGGGTTCCTCAATCATTACCTTCAGTTTGCCACTTTGCAATGTGGTTTTGCTGACACCCATGGAGGATCCTGATAGAGGATTTTTAGCCTTTGTGAAAAACAAGGGAGTCTATCCTGTTTGGGTGCAATCCCTACAGAGGTGTCCGAGTTCACCAGTTTTAGGGAAGGCTTTGGGGCAGGACCTACGGACACTTTGGCAGCCACGGAGTCATCCTCAGGCAAAAGGGGGGCAACGCAGCTGTTCTAAAATGGGAAGCCTCGAACCTTACCAACAATGAGGCCGACTTCGCAAAGGGGGTCTTCATACCCACAGGTCATCATGGTACCCACTGTGTCGTTCACCACGGCGACCACGTCAAGGTCAAACTCCTGAGAAAGAGTGGAAACCAGCAGTGAGTGTAAGTGCAGAGGACAGCCAGCGTTTGGTTGCATTCTTGCCTTGAGCAGGGGGTTGGGCTGGATGGCCTTGTAGACCCTTTCCAACTCCACTTCTCTATGATTTCTAGGCTTCTCCCAAGCTGGAAAATACATGTTTGTTTTCCCCCCCTCTAAGCTTGGCCAAGACTCTGTTTACAAACAAGTCATTGTACCCTTAAATCAAGGATAGGCAGTTTTTGGAGGCCCAAGGCTGAACACAGCCCCCCTTGCCTCCCATCTCGGAGGGGGTACCTCTGTCCTGGCTTCCACAGTGATTTTGACTTTTAACAGCCCTCTCGTGCCTGCTTCCCTCCCACCCTTCCCAGCCTGCTTTATGACATGGGAGTTACTTCTTATCAGGAGAGAATCACATTGCAAAATGGGGGAAGGGGGGATTTTTTTTCCTTTTAAAGGAGCAATCATCAGGGTTTGCCCGGGGTCACATTCCACAGATGTCCCAAGAAGGAAGCTTGCTGGCTACGAGCCAGACCGTCTCTATCCCTCCCTTAGATCCTCCCATGCTCCTAACTTTGCTTTCCCACCATGCAGTTTTTGGGCTTTGGGGGGGGGGCACGTAAGGTCTTCTTTTCTCCTGGTGCTTTTCAGGGAACGAGACTCACCTCTCTCCGGTGAATGGCTTCTTTCAGCAAGGCCACCACATCTTCTCCCTCACAGCCGGTAGCCTTGAAACCTTTGGTCCATTTCAGGAGGATACCCTTCAGAGACACACGCAACGGAAAGGAGAGGTGACGCCAACCCACAATGAAAGCCAAAATATTAAAAATCCTGAGGCTTGATCGTTGGACTTTTACAAAGTCCCAAAGGATATGGGCAGGCCGCTGGGGCAGCACAAAACATTCCCTAGCCAATGATACCGTTGCTTACATTGCCTTTACATCTGGACCAATGCCCTGTTGGCTTCTTAGGCAGGTAGGGGTGTGTGTGTGTGTGTGTGTGTGTGTGTGTGTGTGTGTGTGTGTGTGTGTGTGTGTGTGTGTGTGTGTGTGTGTGTGTGTGTGTGTGTGTGTGTGTGTGTGTGTGTGTGTGTAAATCTTCGGAGTGGCCCAGATTCCTGTGTCTTTGCAGTTTTGTTCCTTTGGAGAGGTTCTGTCCATCAGGGACTTCCCCCGCTTGCAAACCCATCCCCGGATATGAAAACTGGTCGGACTACCCCAGTATTCTACTTATTTGCCCTTCTATTTCTCTCTCAACAAGTTTTGTCACTGGAATGATCTACGACAAAGGGAGACCAGAGGGAGGCTGGCCAGCGCTTACCTCATCCAGGCTCTTCTGCTCACAAGGAAAAGAGAAGGTGAAGCCGAGAGGGAGCGAGACCCCCTTCATGCCCATGTATTCCAAGAAGTCCGAAATGCAGTGGACGATGTGGTCGAAAAGCTGGAAGGGAGAAGCAGCGGTCAGGAGAACCTGTCCAACCTGATTAAGAGCCAGCTAAACCAACGGCCATGCCCCAGAGGCAGCAGGTTTATGCTTCTCTTCCTGCAGGGCCAAAGTCCCCACCCTGCTCAAAATGACCGAGGGCCCGGGAATACCACCGCTGTCTTGCACATCATGTGAGAGAGGACATGTTTTCAAACCAGACTGGGACATATTTTGAGGGGAATCAGAGGAAGGAGCAGATCAGGTCCTGTCACCAGTCTCTCTGGGAAGAGGTATTTGTCAAAGGAGGGAGGGAGGGAGGGAGGAAGACTATGTGCAAAAGCGCAGGGAATTCAAAGGGTGGCATTTCTTCCATCAGTTGCCAAAACATCCAGGGACCAGCCCAGGGGTCAACTACCAGCCACAGCAAGATGTGCTCCCCCGTGCAAGACCTTCTCATCTGCCTGTGATCAAACTGGAAGTGTGTGAACATTTGAGGATATTCTTTCTGGGGGTGTATGTGTGCACGCACAGCATTTAACTTGATCACACTTTCAGGAGTATGGCAGAAAGAGAAGCCTTTGCATTAATCCAGGGCTCCTTAACCTGCAAGAAATTGGTCTGTCTAATATTGCACCCTTTCTTCTAGAAGCTCTCTAAGATTTTCCCCACATCCCTTCTAACTGGAGGGGCCTCAGATGCTTGGCCTGTCTGGAAAGGAGAGCTTTTTGCTCT
This sequence comes from Pogona vitticeps, assembly GCF_051106095.1. NCBI lineage: Eukaryota > Metazoa > Chordata > Lepidosauria > Squamata > Agamidae > Pogona > Pogona vitticeps. Next base: position 994,236 of record NC_135790.1, read on the forward strand.
TTGCTCTGTGCCCCCCCCCCGAGCCTCCCCCAAGCTCCATTTCCATGCCCTCACCTCATCTCCTGTCCCTTGCATGATCTCCTGGGGAATTGCGTAGATCTTGTTGTGCATCTCCACGCTGCGCCGCATCCCATTCCGTAGGCGCACCAGCAGCACCCGGAAGTTGGTGCCCCCCAGGTCCAAAGCCAGGAAGTCCCCTTTTTCTGAAACCAAGAGACACTTCGCTTTTAGCACCACGTTCAGCTGCTCTAGTTGGCTGGCTGACGAATCCCGTACAAGGCCACAATCCACCAGGAACTTCCACAGTGTAGGCGTAATTTTTTTGTAGATGCACGGGCCATGCTCAGGGTATCTCAGAAGCCCCGGTGGCTGAGGGCTCCCAGACGGAGCTCAGGCCCTCGATTGCATCTGCAAGACATCCTGCTGGTCCACAACCCCCTCCCTCTTGCCTCAGCGGCACAGGGACCCCCCCCCACACACACCCCTGGCTGCTCCATCACCTGTTCCATCCGGCGTTGAGCACACGTAACTGGGCAGCATTTTCACAGTGGCCTCCTCGTGGGTCTCCCGAGCCAGGCCCCGCTCCATCTCCTCCCTCATCCTCTCTTTGACCTCCAGCAGCTGCTCATGGCTCAGCCGGAGGGGGTCCAAAATATTCTGCCGGGCTTTGTGTTGCGCTGCGAGGCGGTAAGCTACAGCCGTGACCATGGCTGCACCCTTGCCGCTCCCGTCTTCGGACCGGATGAATCGGATCTCGCAATCAGGGAGAAGGCGCCGCACGACCTTCTGGAGGCGCCGGGCAAAACTGCAGAAGGCACGGGATGGAGACAGAAGCCATTGCAAACCAACACTGCTAAGCCAGAGGGCTATCAAACTGCTTTGGCGGGTGAGTGTAGATACCCCCATAGCTTCCCCCGTGGCTCACTGTCCTCCTTGCCTCCAGCGGTACCAGGGCTCCCAAGGTTCCAGCCCTGGGACATTCTGATTGGCGTGGGCCATGGGTCCTACAGCCCACCCCTTTTCATACAGCCTACTCGTCAGTCCCCTCTGGAGGTTAGTTTCAATCCGTAAACTCAGTGGTTCTCAACCTTGGATCCTCAGATGTTCTTGGACTACAACTCCCAGAAGCCTTCACCGCTAGCTGTACTGGCCAGGATTCCTGGGAGTTGGAGTCCAACCACAGCTGGAGGCCCAAGATTGGGAATCATTGCTCAAAGTACCTGGGAAAAGTTTTTTCCAAAGAGACGTCTACCTGCGACCATCAGGGGAAGGTCTGGAGGAGCACCTTCGCTGCCCATGGGACCACGGGGCCCCTCGCCTGCTTCACCAGGAGTGGGGAAACTGCTCCACCCCCACCATGGGCCTTCCTTCTAAGTCCGCCAAAGGGGTCCCCACTTGCTCGTGGCCCAAGTGGTTCCCTTCCAGCCCCTCCACTTACTGGGGATGTTTTTTGTACACGGTGCCGTCCACCCCGACGGTGGAGCGCAGCCGGTTGACTCCTTTGTTCTCTTTGATGCGCCGAAGCACGGCAGCCAGCGCTGCGCCGCAGAGGTTTGCTGAGCGGGTGGAGACAATCTCGCAGATGCGCTGGGTGGCTACACAGTCGTCGTGGGAGGGCTCCAGGCCCAGACGGGTCAAGATCTCTCTGGCTTTGGACAGGCCTTCCTTCTCCCTGAAAGGCCAGAGGGCAACAAGTGAGTTGGGGAGCAGGGAGGGCAGAGCAGGGCAGGCTGCAATTCCTGCCCCACAGCAGGAAGGTCCTGATTCCAAGGACACTCCTCCCCAGGACAAAGCATGGGATCCAAAAAAACCCTTTCCCCCCACCTTCCTTTGGGCATGGCATGGGGAGTTTGTCCCATGGCTAAAAGCGGGGCGAAGGGGCTGGAGTTGATGGCTACAAGTGGATCCCGGGCTTATTGAACCCCCTCCCCCAGGTGCCCATGGACCCTCCCCACTACTCTGCCACGGAGTGCAAATATTTTCTGGGCTGCACCCATGCTTTTTACATTGAGCAGGCCATAGTGATACCAACCCAGAATGTCCCACCCACCTGCCCAGTCGACTGGAACTGGATGCCTGAACACTTTCAGTTTTGATTTTAAATCGTTGTCATTGTCATCTTAGGTTTTTGGCTGAAATTTGTGTCTGCTATATAATATCAGCCAATGTTTTTATAATTTGGATTGATGGTGCCTAGCGTTTTTGAATACGAATAATGGCTTTTGGCCATTTTGATGTCAATGGTAGCCCACGGTGGGTCTTGGGGGCAAAAATCCCATTCTTAGACCACCCAAAGTGTCCACCTCTTCTCCCCTCCCCGCCCCAAAGGGTGAATCAGAGGAGGATTGTAGCCAATCTTGCATGCTGCCTTGAGAAAGGGCATTGGAGTTGTTAGCATGTGATCATGCCGTTTAGTGCATGATCACAGCTCCAACGGAACGTGGCTGCCCGCATCAGCAGCCCAGCTTCGACCAGGAAGGGGCCTAAAGGGGTTCTCATACAATCTCTGGCCCCCAACAAAATCACGCGGCACCTAGCACATCGGGGAACAGACTGGACTGGGGCTGCTTCTTTGCTTCAATGAGGGTGAGGTCATTCAAAAATGGGGTTGCCTCTTAGGATACATAGGCGTTCCCCTTTCATTTCGTCACCAGCCCACATCACTGCGATCACCAGGTTCTGCAAAGGGATGCACTCATGGGGAATCAAGCGCACAGAAGTGCCTGGAGGACCCACCCCCTTGGCCACCTCTGGTGTGGCCAGCCAAGGCAGAGGGACTTTTGAGCCAGAGGTCCCAACTGTTAGCCGACTCACTTCTCAATGGCCGAGACGTATCTGGTCTCGAAGTGTCCCGTCGTCAACAGGTCCGGAGTGAGCCTTCCCTCGAACAGGAGCTCCTCCTTGGCCATCTTCACCAGGATAAGCCTGACCAGCTCGCCCATGTACATGCCGCTGATCATCTTCTCAAATCTGCAGAGAGGAAGGGGGTTCACTGGAAGGAGATGGCTAGAGCCATGTGCAGATGGCTCCACCTCGAGCACAAAAAAAAAAAAAGCCCAAGTAAGAGTCCTAAAACCCAATGGCTAGTGCCTCCTAGAGGGCTGGCTAGAGTCGACCCATTGAATCAATGAGTTTTGTGTAAGTGAGGCCTTAATCAGTTCTTGAATTGACCAACGGATTAAATGGAGTTTAGGACGTAAGGTCTCTCCAAGCAGTCCCTCCAGCCATCTGAGGTCCCAAGGGAAATGGAGCAGCCGCTGATATTTTTTACAAGGTGGATGCCAAGGGTTGTAAGTCTGTGCTTCACCAATCCAAAAGACCTTTGCCTCTGGAGCAACAGTGGCCTTTCTCCCGTGAGCCCTGGCAAGGAGCTCAGAGGGAACCACAAAGTTCAGCAGTCCAACTTCTCCACCACAACTTCTCAACCACACTGGGTGTTCCCAGGAAGGCCTTTGAGGAATCTCTCTGGGCCGCCTAATCCACCCACCCCTGAGAGAGACAGGCATGTGTGACAGGAGACTAGTACTGAAGCCATGACTCCAGCCACGCAAAGGCTTTCCACTCACAATTGTTTGCCTGGGTTCAGCGATCCCATGTCAATATCCCGGTCAAACTCTGTTCGGATATCATTCAAAACACCATCATCCCCGAAGGCTCCCCACTCCATGTTGATGCACATGCGCCCCTCATCGCCCTCCACTAAGTCAATGTGGCGCATCTCCTCCATGTAGCAAGCGTTGGTACCCGTGCCTGGAAAGATGAAGGGGGAAGCAGAGGAAGTTGAGTGAGAGGCTGAACCTTCAAGACAGCAGTCCAGGGTCCTTCAGTTGTCTGCCCCTCTCCTTCAAAATAGTCTAAGGAGTAACAGCCAGACTGACTACAAAAATTCAGTTCTTTAAAAAAAAAACCCAGTTTATGAATGTGGGATATTGTGCTTCTCTGCCCATGATGCAAAAGGCCAGGAAATGGTCTGAGCTTGCTGCATAATATCATGCCTGGGTTTCCAGCAGGAGAAAAGGATGCAATGCTTTGCATTGCAAGGAGCAAAAAGAATGTTGGGAACAACAATGGCAGCAGTCAAGATGGTCTACAGGATCCCCTCTTGTGCTCACTGTCATTCACCAAGGGACACCAAGTAAAGAAAAATCCCAGAGACAAGTCTGAAGACAAACAAATCAGAGGCCTTATTGAATAAAAGCTGCCTTAAATCTGAGCGGGCAAAGTGCAGGCCAGTTACATCTTACCAACAATAAGTCCAACTTCACAGTTGTGATCATCATAGCCACAGGTCATCATGGTTCCCACAGTGTCATTCACCACTGCAACAATATCGATGTCAAAATCCTGCAAGACAGGGAGGGAGGGAGGAAAAGCTGAAGCGCTGGCATTTCCACAAGAGGGCGCCAGGGCTTCAGTTCCACCAGGAATGTTGGCCAAGTGTTTGGGTCCAACTCTTGACGCCCAAGTCTTTGGTACAAAGTCCTGAGCCCAAAGCCAAGTCCCTACTAAAAACAAGCTTTTTCCCCCAGAAAAAAAGGGAGGGGTGGGTGGGTTCTGAGTTGAGGTTTGAGTCTGAGTCATTGGGGGGGGGGGAACAAAGCAAAAAAACAAAGAGGCAAATCTGAGTCAACTTGACCACTTCAAATGAAGTCCGACTTGACAGTGAGACTCACAACTCAAATTCCCCAGCCCTGGGTCCCATCAAGTCCAGCTTTCTGGGAACAAGGCTAGGAGACTCCCTGCCTGCTCCCAACTCCTGATATTCCTAGGAAAAAAACAAGACAGAAATATGGGGAAGGAGAACGTCCTTGAGCTTACCCCTCGTTTCTTTATGGACTTCCGCAAGAGGGAAACCACATCCCTCCCTTCCACGCCACTTGACCGGAAACCCTTGGTCCACGTAACGAGGATGCTCTGGTGAAGAGAAAGAAGGCTGAGCCACAAGAGAGCCTTTCCTAATCCTGGAGAGGCTTTGTTCCTTAATGCCTAGAAAATCCCCACATGGCCTTTCATCTTGAGAAAAAGGAAGGAAGGAAGAATCAAGGAGGGGGAGGGAGGGAGAGGGAGAGGAAGAGAGGAAGAGAGAGGAAGAGAGAGAGAGAGAGAGAGAGAGAGAGAGAGAGAGAGAGAGAGAGAGAGAGAGAGAGAGAGAGAGAGAGAAAGAAAGAAAGAAAGAAAGAAAGAAAGAAAGAAAGAAAGAAAGAAAGAAAGAAAGAAAGAAAGAAAGAAAGAGAAAGAAAGAAAGCCCAGTTATCGCTCCCAGAAGGGCCAGTGTTCCACTCACCTCGTCCAGCTTGGTCTGGTAGCAAGGGAAGGAGAAGGTGAATCCCAGGGGCAGCTTCTTCGCCTTGATCTGCAGCTGGTCCATGAAGCTGGCCAGACATTCGGCAATGTGATCAAAGAGCTGGAGGAGGGAGAGGCAGACCTATGTTTAGGAAGCCCTCCTGGAGATGGGAAGGTGGACTGGACTGGACTGGACTGGGGAAACCTTCCATAGCGTCCACTAGTGTACACTCTGCTGCTCTCAAAGAGTATTTCCTTCCTTTCAGTTCCCCTTAGTGGGAGCGGCATTAGGCAGTTTGCAGTGTGACTGTATCCCTGCAGATGCACCAACACGCAAACTAGTTGTTTTGATGCCATTAAAACACGCTTATTGACGTAAGCCTCTTCTGTATAGTCAAACCCACTATTTCATAGTCTCACCTAAAGATGGCATGATCTGCATAGGTCAACTCACTTATTGTGTATGCATTGTGCTCTATTACAGCCACTGACTGCATTGACATTTTCAGATGGAGTCATTCAAAAGCACAACAGCAATACCCAGCACAAAGTGTTCCATATTGACATGATCCAGCGTCAATATGTTCTGGTGCAGAAGTTCCAGAGGCCCTTTTGCTGGGCTCAACTGGGAGCCAGTCTAGCTGGACAGGGAGGCCGGGCTTCCAGAAGACCATCGTCAACCCTTTCTGCACCAGCAATAACCCCGGTCTCTGGAAAACTAAAGCACTCTGGTTAGGTGGCCCAATCTCACCACTCTGTGCTGGAGGTAGACCAGGCCTTCAGATCACCAGCCCTAAGGAGCAAGATTAAGCTGCTCTGTTTAGGACATCATCAGTTAATACTTTTTATTGGAACATATCCTGAGCCCTAAGCAGGGCATGACTGTATGTGTTGACCAGCAGACTGAGTTTCCTACAAGTCTGATTCACAAGGAAAGGCTACCCAGTACAGCAATACCGCCCCCCCCTTTTGCTCTAAAGGAAGCCCACATGAATTGCCAACTCATGCAGCGTAGCAAGAAGTGCCTAACTCATCCATCGTATATAATCTGCAACTTAACAGAAGACAAGCACCTCCTTTTCCCAAACATGGGTGCAGGTAAGTCTCACCTGCCTGGCCATCTCTCAGGTTAACACTCCACAGGCTGACTTCGGCAGCACTGCAGGGTGAAATGCAGGCCAAACTAATCCCCGGAAAGAGAGAGAGGTTTCTTTCCCCCTGGAATGCACAACGCCCCGCCGTGACGGTGCTCGAGCCGGGAGGGCCAAGGCGGGGCCGGGCCGAGACGAGCTTGGGCAAGGCTGAGCCGCTCACCTGCATGCCGCTGCCTCTCATCAGATCCTCAGGAATAGCATAGATCTGGTTCTCCATCTCAACCTTCTTGCTCCCGTTGTCTGCCACCTTGACTCGCAACACCCGGAAATTTGTGCCCCCGAGATCCAAGGCCAGGAAATCTCCTTCCTCTGCAAGGGGGGTGTGTGAGAAAGACCACAACGATCAGAAACATTTTATCTACTCAGTTCTGGGGTCTGCGTAAATGTGGAAGGGAGCAGCCCCGTGTCCCACAGTGAACTCGCTCTGTCCTTTGGAATACCATCTACAGCAGGCGGCGGGGGGGGGGGGGAACTTCGGAGGATCCTGTTCCCAAACTCTCTTAAACTGGAAGTGGATTTCCAATCTCCTCTGATCAGCACTTCTGGGGACTTTCTAACAGCAGAAGATGATGTTTTTGAACTAAATGAAAATGTTTTAAAGTAGTGGCAGGCTCGGGGGGGGGGGGTGATGCATCCAGCCTGCAGACCACTCTTTGCCCACCCCTGATTGACAAGATCTCCCTGCCAGCCCTCTCAGCATACAATCCCTCAGGCAGAGAAGGAACCTGGAGCAGGAACGTCACGTCCAGGGCCTCCAGATGGAGGAAGAGCGCCACTCATAGGTGGGCTTCCTGCAACCGACCACATGGCCGTGCGTGCCCGTTATGGCCAGCCCTCAATTCCACGTAATCTGCAGCCACTATCCGTGGCGACTGAACGTGCAACTAGCCCTCATGCAGCTTCTGTTCCTTTGAGACAGGACTTGCACAGAAGAGATTTCCAGCAAAATGCACCCTGAGGACATTCTGTTAAAAGTTATTAAGTTACCTTAACTTCACATATGAATTTATTTAATTTATCCAAATGCAGCTCTCCAGAGGGCTATTTCCAGCAGCCCTTGATTTACATCTGTGTCTGCCCAGGTCCTTTCGGACTGTACCTTCCACCGTCCTCACTTCTGGCTACGCTGGTCAGAGCTGTTGGGATGCAGAGGCCAAAAGCATCTGGTGGGCACCCTTGCCCGTCCTCAATTCTTGGGCCCCCCTCCTGCATCCTGTCCCTGCCAATCAAGGCAGATGCCAGAAAAGAGATGCCCAGCACTCACAGGAAGGCAGCTGCCCCAACGGATTCTTGGTAAGCCACTCAGCAATTGCATGCATGGTGTTCCACAACATTTCAGCAGCAGCAACAGCCACTGCCAGATTCAAGCTATGGAAAGAAGCTGCCTTGGCCCCAAAGAGAGCAAGCAGGCAGTATGGAATGAATGCCCCGTGGACCAAGCTGACCCTGGACTGCAGTTAGGGAGGAGGGCGCTCCTTCCCTGCTTTCTCGGTGGCTCACAAGAGCTCCCAGCCTCTCTGCGGCTCCTCCAGATGGAACTGCCTGCCAGAGATGCAAAGCAGGCAGACACCCCACCCCACCCCACCGAGGCCTCAATTTTGCACTTCTCTGCCCTGAACCTCTTGCAAAAGTCTTGAAATGACCTTTCCCTGCTTGGGAGGGCTGCTTGGCTGCCAACGTGAGGCCCCCGTAGGAGCTGTGGGTCCACGGTTGCCCCAGTCTGTCAAAGCAGGGAGCCAGCTTTTGCAAGAGCTGCGGGAGGCGCCAGCCTGGTGGCAGAACCTGGACTTGGAAGGGGCTCCCTTTGGCTGCCTGGCCTCTGGAGGGGTTTGGGGGTCCGGTTGGCCCCGAACCAACCCTCCAGCCCCGGTATCTCATTTACAAGGCAACAATACCTTCCAGAAGGCATGGGGAGCATTTCTGACCGGCTGCCAACCCCCTTTTTCAAAATGACGGCCAGGTCAACAAGTGTCAGACGGCTGCTTGAGCCGTGAACTTCTTCCTCCTTGGCCAAGAGGCCTGCTTTGTTCCTCCAAGCCACTCCGAAGATGACCCCTATCCATGAAGTTTGTTTATCCCCCAAAACAACAAACTCTGAAACCACAGACCTTGTATCACCATAAATACAAGCGTGCACACCTCTCACGAAGTCTCTACAGCTTGTGAAGGTCGTCAAGAGGCTTCTGGCCCTTGCGGTGAAATCCAGCTGGGACTTCCCACTTCCCTCTCTCTGAGTTACAAACATCACCCCTGTTGTCACTGTCAACTGTTCTACTGTGAAGTAGGGTCAGGCTGCGAATGGCCACCCCTAAAACACCGGTCCTCTGAATCCTAGTTTAGCAATCTCATAACACCACACTATATAGGAACAGACAAGCGGCATGCTTTGTAAAGTCACTCTGCGCACGCCCAGGGGAAATGCTTTCCATGACAGCTCCCACCCCCTCTTGCCTTCCAAAGTCCTCTGAGTAGGAACAATTCGCCATTTCTCCCCTGGGCCACTGGGTTTCTAAGGTCTGGGGATACGGGGGAGCCCCTTAGACCCTCAGAAATGGCCACTCCAGCCCAAAACATGGCCAGTGCCCCTTAGACATTACAGCTTGGCCATTTTATTACTTAGACTGCGTGCCTTTCACCCCATTCACCCTCGCAATATCCAGCAGTGGAAACAACACAGAAAGGCACCCTGGCCCACCAAATAGCTCAGAGGTAACAAACACGCTTGGTGTGCAAGAAACGGCAGGTTCAATTCTCAGCTGCATCTCCAGGCAGGGCTGGCGGGGGGCGGGGGGGGCTGGCAAGAATATGGGACAGTCAGTGTGAACAACAGCAGGCTCAGGGGAAGGAGAGGCAGCAATGGCACAACATGAGAGAAGGTGGGGCAAGCTCTTTACATTCATTTCAGCAAAGAAAAGACTCTCTCTCTCTCTCTCTCTCTCTCACACACACACACACACACACACACACACACACAGAGAGAGAGGGGGGGGGAGAGAGAGAAATGATGTGGGAGATGAAATCAGACTACCCATCAGCAGAAGGAGGAAGCTGACAGGAAATATCTTGAGACAGGTTTCCAACCCATGACTTCCTGTATGATGGGTGTGCATGTGCGTCAGATTGCAAACAACGAATCAAAACACCCTGCAGTTCCACGTGACACCCACCATGCTCAGCCTGCCTCTGCACCCAGGGACCAGCTGTCAGAGCGCATTTTGGCCCACACGGTTCCCACATAGCACCAGAGAGCGGCCTGCCAGTGCATGCAAAGGTGCAGATCTCCCTTCCCCCAAACATCACCCTCTGATCCGGATTACAGCTCCCATCAGCCCCAGCCAGTGCGGCTAACGATCAGGGACAGTGGGGTCAATGGACCAAAATATCTAAAAGAGACCATGTCGGTGAAGGGCTGCAGGGAGGATAGTGCTGGTCATCTACCTTACCATGAGAAAAAAGGATACATGTTGCAGGTTTAAAAATCCAAATCATTTTTTAAGTTAGATTAGAGGCAACAAGAGACAAATTTTAAATCAAAGTTATGTATCTCCATCTACACCATTGGGAACAAAACCTCTCAAACTATTTTCAACTGTGTGGAAATTATGTGCCGTCACTCCCACTTGAAACTATTGCTCAAGTGAGCAAACCCTAGGATTTGGGAGTGGAGCAAAGTTTTGGACAGGAAAAAAAAAACCCAAAGACTTGACAAAGTTTCTCCTCGAGAACTGGCCAGTCCAGAGGATTTGCTGACCATTTCAAATCATGCAGAGGAAAAGCATTCCACTGAATGTTCACATTTCCCGGCACAAGGTTTTGAGAATTAGGACCGGTTTGGGGATCTCAGGCCTAAATTAAGGGAGAGACCGGCTCCCCCCTCCTTTCATGCTTTACCAGTTCCATCAGGGGTGGACCTCACAAAGGTGGGCAGCATCTTGACCGCGGCGGTGGGGTTGGTGTCCGCCCCCAGGCCTTTCTCCATTTCTCTCCGGAACCGGGCCGAGACATCCTGCAGGATCTCATCTGAAAGCCGCAGGTGATACAGGTACTTGTCAACCTAGGGAGAAAGAGGGGGGGGAACCCACAATAAATACTGGAAAATGATGGTGTTTGGGAGCATCATCCACTCTTCTTTGGTCGTGGCCATATACACAATAGGAAAGAAACGTTGTCCAAACCAGGATAGTGTAAGTTGCAAAACAAATCTTATAAGGTGATGTGCAAGTAATTGTTTGCAGTCTGTGGCCCCCTTCCAATGGGCCAGGCCCCCTGGGGGGGGGCTGTATGTCCTGTCCCCCTTAAGAAGGGCTGGTCTAGAGAGGATTAAATGCTGAAGCTCTTCACCATTTCCTAATCTCAGTTCTCCAGTAAGAAGCAATTGATCAGAGCTGGCAGGGTTGATCCTTTTCCCTCCATGCTTCGCCTGCCAGCCTACAAAATGCCCACGGCATTGTGCTATTGACATATTAATGGTAAGATTTCAGGTGGACAAAACATTTGGGTGGGTGGGAGCAATCTATCAGCCTGCCTGGATCATCATCCTGGAAACTGGCCGGCATTCCCACATCTGGGAGGGACTGTTCGGAAGTTAGTGTATGTTGGGGGGAGGGGTTCTTTTAGAATGAACACCAAGTACAATAGAAATATGGGGTGGCTCTTAAGCCACAGAGCAGGTCAGACAACTCTTCCATCACCGGAGAGGTGGTGGTGGGGGGAAAAGCCAACCTAAACATTGGACAGTTCCACCCCCACCCCCAGGAAGCTGCAGGAGGGAATCAACCATTCCTTTTACTGTTATTCCCCATCTTTGCACAAAAAGGAGCACAAGAAACAAAAACAGAGATGGGGACATTGTAGTTATGATCCAACAACTTGCCCCAGACCATGGCAGGAGAGGAATTCAAACCTGCAACCCAGCATCCATGTTCTCTAAAAGATATGAAGGGAAAAAAGGGGAGGGGAGGTATGAAACTGCACTGAGAGCTCCCAGGAGATTTTACAAGGGCCAGAAAGGGTCAGAGGACCCTCCCCCCCCATGACCCCTTTGAGTACAAGTCCTGAGGTTGAAGGCTCCCTTCTCCATTTCTTGGATTTGGGCCAGCCTGTGTGGCTGCCAAGGTGGCCTCATCAGCACCCAAGATTTCTAACCAAAAAACAAGGAGAGAGACCGCCAGCTTCCAATGCTATGGAAATGCTAGTTAAATCACTCAGTGACATTAAAACACCACTGGAGGAAATTAAAGGCTTCATGTGACTTCCATGTGCCCACTGCTCTGGTGTGGGTCCACACAGGGCCGACACTTCCGCCTGATGCCCTGTTCCATTTCCTTTTCTGTGTTATGCTTATTTCTTCAGGTGCTCCACTCTCCTCTTGCCTTACCTAATACTGTAATCCCCTTTCCCAAGAACCAAGCAACCTGAGGAGGAAACAAGGGAAACAAAAGAAAGACAAAGGGGGAGGCACCAAAGAAGCTCGGGAGGGAACAAAGGCCTTCAGATACACAGAAACATCTGGGAGCGAGTTGTGTCAATTTGTCACAGCCAAGCCTGGCCCTTTAAACCCTATCCCATTTTACTGTTCACAGATCACAAGCCTTCTTTCGCAATCCATGAAAACTTGTGTCTTATAAAAAGACTTTGTTTTGGTTTGGTTTGTGGTATCATGCATTTTGTTTTTGTTTTTTACTTTTTCATTTGTAATAGCTTGGCTTAAGTATGCAAACAGCCCCAAGAAGTGATTCAATCAATCAGCCAATCAATTAATCAATCAATCAATCAATCAATAAACTTGCCAGTCTTCAAGGTGGCACAGGACTGCCCTAAGAGGAAGCAGACTTAAGAATTTGTAGTTACAAACTAGTTATATCACACAAGTGCTATTATGTAATAGTAAGTTGTAAGCCGCCTAGAGTGGTCTTAATTGACTAGATAGGCGGGATATAAATAAATAAATAAATAAATATAAATATAAATATTAATATTATTAGTAGTATTATTAACAACAACAACAACAACAACAACCACAACCACAACAACAACATAAAAGGGACTGCCACAGAGAAATACCCTCTAAGGCCTTATTTTCCAGTTACAAAAAGCAGTGATGATTGGTTTTTAATTAACAAAAGGGGGGGGAAGTCTCCATAAAAAAAAGATCAGAAAGGAAAAATCTTGTGAGTTTGGGGACACCATCGGATTGGGGCTTTGGGATCCCCAGCTCCCCTTCTCAACAGAGCCATGCCATAAAGAACCACAACGGATTCCATTCTTAAAGGGAGGTGGACTCTTCCATGGCTGTGGGTGAACGTGGGCAACTTTCCCAGCCACCTTCCAAAAAAGGGAAGCAATTCTGCCTGGGCAAATCCCCAAGTCTCCCAACTAGAACGAGCACAAGGCACAGCTCTGAGGAACAGCCGCAGGACACAGGAGGTGAAGCAGAATCTCCTGAATGGTGGTTGAGGCCACGCCACGGGAGAGCAGGAAGGCAAACACGTCCGTCCCCAGCACAGAGAGAGAGGGAATCCTGCCGGCGCAATCCCTGGCCCCGACACATCCGGGAGTGAGCAGCTCGGGGGTCACCAGGTTTTCTTCATGTACAGAGCAAGAAAAGCGATGCGAACCTGAATATTCTGGATGCCTCAGCCCAGTTTGCTTTCCCAGCTGTCTGGAAAAGGAGGAGACATTGTGGGAAGCCAGGCCGTTTCCTGGAAAATCTCCTCCCTTCATGACAAATATCACACACAGAGCGAATTTCACAAATCTTTTCAAAGTGGATACAGCCTGCATGTCCAGGAAGGTGAAGGGCTACAACGGGGGGGGGGAACGGCGTTAGGGGGGAGCACCCCCCCCCTTTGGACACCCTGCTCCTGGCACAGGACCTCAGAACAGGATTCCCCCCATCCCCACTTAACACACAGGGCCACAGCCATAAAACGCCTGCTATGCCAGCCAAAGAAGGACCCACGTGCAATTCCAGCATCTCCGCCGCCCTGCTGCTCCTCCACCTGGTCCCACCTGAGTGCTTTCCGGAAAGCGGTAAAGTTCTTCTCTTTCGGGTTCAGCTGAACTCAAAACTTTACCCAAGGCTAAGGTGAACCCAAGCTGAACTCTGGCAACTAAGTTATCAGTTTTTTCCACGGTTGATTAGAGGGTGGTGAGCGAATGGCTGGCATTCAAGCCCAAACGCAGCTGCCCTGGAAACATTTCGCAGCAGAAAGTTCTGCTAGTTACCTGGCAGGTGCTGGCCACATCATCAGTCCCCCATTTGTGAAGGCATTGTGCTTCAAGACTGCAAACAAACAGATGATTAACCCTGGAAATGGTCACGTTCAGCCTTCAAACCACAGCTGAAAAAACTGGACACCATCCAGGATTGGGCCATTTGGGACGTTCAACTAGCCTTCCGTCTGTAACCAAGCACCACCTGGGTCTGTCAGTTGAGCTCTACCTATGGTTAAGCAGAAGCCCTTTAAAGAGAGCAATTAATTGCCAGTTATTTCTGATCTCTGCACAAATGTTGCCATCCATGACAAGAGATGCTAGCCCGTGCACCAGTTTAAACTAACCTTGGTGGGCTATCGGTTGCTGCAAAGGTGGAGGGATAAGAACTTCCACATTTTATACGAGTTCCTTGTTCACCTAGAAGAAACCTTGACCAGCCATAGGCGATCAGGAAGATAATTATCTGTACACCAGAAGTAAAGACACACACCCCCAAAAAGCTTCTATATTCTAGCTCAAAAGTAAAGTTGACCTTTTAACGGCCCTTTTCTGCAATTCCTGCCAAGTGAAACAATAGCCATCCCACTTCCTTCATAGCCACGTAATTTAGATCTGCTCTTACAAGTTGTCTACTTCTTCCAAGATGGGAGATGGACATCTTGCCAGGCAAAGTCGAATCTCTTGTCAATGGGGTCTGGGTTCTGCCGATCGGGAACAGAGACTTGGAAGGACTTGGCTCGCATCCTAGCTCAGACCTCTGGCTTTCTCAGCATGCCTAGAGGAGATGGGTGGAGGGGTCCCTACCACAGGCTCTCAGCCTCAGCAAGCAATGGGCCCGAGTTCAAGTCTAAGGTCTCTTGCAGCTGGGGCCAGCATGTTTTTACTCCGGAGTAAATCTCACTAAGTTCAGCAGGATGTGCTTTTAGGTTAAGTCCAAAGCCCTGTAAAGTGCTTGTCTGCCCTTCCTGAAGACCTTTCTGTCACTGGAAGATGTAGCAACTGCAACACAGAATAAGGAAGAGCGAGAGACAGAATCCTTGGTTTTGGTGGCCAGTTCAAACATGCTGGAAATAGTGCCGGGATCATCTTTACAACATGCTCTCCTTGTATGCTAAGGCAGCCTCTCATCCTGACAGCCACGGAGCCAGAGAAATTATTGCTAGCTTCCTTGACTGCTAAACATTATAAGCCAAAACGAGCACACCCACCCACCCACCCCACTGTCTCCCCCTCCCCGCATCTCCTAAAGCCCAGGTGGCACCTGTTTGCAGTGCGCAGCTCACATAATAGAAGCCTCTGTGAGTCAGGCTCACAGGTTAGCTGAAAAAGTCCCTTCCTTTTGCTGAAAAGAAAACAGTAATTAAGAGAAATAACCTTCCACCATCCCTTGAGTGGAGGCAAACCTAGTTTAAAAGTCAACGTGAAGAGGACAAAAAGTTCATGTGGCTTTTATGCAACCTCCAGGCAAGTCTCAACAGCAAACAGCCCAAGGTTACCTTTCCAAGGAGCTTGGATTCTACAGCAGACAAGAGGTGCAAAAAGCATGCAGGGAAATTTAGAAAATGTGGCATGAAGGCTAGAGAATTGCTCCCACCCGATTCTCTCTTGCAACCTCTCTAGGGCGTTGGGGTTTTTACAGATCTCCATGCACGACTGCTGCTCACCTCTGAAGGAACCATGGAACATGGCCAGCTTTCACCAACCAGAGAAAAGCTGCAAGCAGTTGATCAGCTCTCTGTTGATTTTGGCCACTACTAACAGTTTGAAGGTAACATGCAGCACTCGTAATAATAATAAATGTGTGCTGTCCAGCTGTCTCTGACTTACGGAAATCCTTCTCAGGGCGTTTTAGATATAAAGTGCTCAGAAGTGGTTTAGAAACCCCTTCTTCTGGCCGTGCTCTGGGCCTCTATGGCTCCCCCAAGGCCACACCGAGGTGCTCTTTGCCTCCAAAGCACAGGGGGGGACCACACTTCCAACCTCTGCCTCTGCAACCAGATGCTCCAACTCAGTCAGCTCACACATAGCATTGGAACCTTCAAAACAATGATGGCGAGATTATTATTATTAAAAGTATTTTCGTCATCGTTTAGTCGTTTAGTCGTGTCCGATTCTTCGTGACCCCTTGGACCAGAGCACGCCAGGCCCTCCTGTCTTCCACTGCCTCCCGGAGTTGGGTCAGATTCATGTTGGTTGCTTTGATGACACTCTCCAGCCATCTTGTCCTCTGTTCTCTCCTTCTCCTCTTGCCTTCACTCTTTCCCAACATCAGGGTCTTTTCCAGGGAGTCTTCTCTTCTCATGAGATGGCCAAAGTATTGGAGCCTCAGCTTCAGGATCTGTCCTTCCAGGGAGCACTCAGGGTTGATTTCCTTTAGAATTGATAGGTTTGTTCTCCTTGCAGTCCAGGGGACTCTCAAGAGCCTCCTCCAGCACCACAATTCAAAAGCATAAATTCTTTGGCAGTCAGCCTTCCTTATGGTCCAGCTCTCACTTCCATATATCACTACAGGAAAAACCATAGCTTTGACTATGCGGACTTTCGTTGGCAAGGTGATATCTCTGCTTTTTAAGATGCTGTCAAGGTTTGTCATCGCTTTCCTCCCAAGAAGCAGGCATCTTTTAATTTCGTGGCTGCTGTCTCCATCTGCAGTGAAAGTAAAATTTGTCACTGCCTCCATGTCTTCCCCTTGTATTTGCCAGGAGGTGATGGGACCAGTGGCCATGATCTTAGTTTTTCTGATGTTGAGCTTCGGACCGTTTTTTTGCACTCTCCTCTTTCACCCTCATTACAAGGTTCTTTAATTCCTCCTCACTTTCTGCCATCAGAGTAGTATCATCTGCATATCGGAGGTTGTTGATATTTCTTCCGGCAAACTTGATTCCGGCTTGGAAGTATTTTCACTACTCTTTAAAACTTCAAGTCGCTAGTCCACGTGAGCATGAAAGCAGTTGCAAAATGTGGCAGCAACAGAAGCTGAAGATTGAAGTAAATGAAATCTCCACCTTCTTCCCCCATTGCAGAAGGAGGAACAGAGGCCAAAGGGAGATCCTCTTGCAGCCCTGTTGCCTTTTGGGTCAATCCTTTTCTCTCAGGCGGACCTACCTCATGGGGTCGTTGTGAGCAAAATGCGAGGACGAAGGGAGAGCCCTGAGATCACAAAAGCAAGCCCAGCTCAAAACAGAATGACTTCAAATGTTTGACTTTGTCAGGGAGTTTTTGGGATGGAAAGAAAGGGACATCTTTCCTCACCCCCCTCCCCCTCCCATTTTCTCACGCTCAAGAGAGCATCTATCCAAGGAAGTTTCCTTTGCCTCCAGGTCTGTTTGAAACAGAAAATCCACCTTCAAAGGCACTTTCTGAAGAAGAAAAGAGGGAAGACCGAAAGTGGTTAATAAAGCGTTTGATCCTTTCCTCCTTGATTTCTAGTACTGAACTTTGTCTACTCTTCCACTCTTGCTTGGAAGAAAACAATTCAGAAGATCAAACACACACCTGGGCTGCAATGCACAAGCTGTCCCCAGGCTGTAACTAAATAAACCACCAAACCTTGGAAGGGCCGTCGGGCCTCACCGGCTGACTTGTGTGGATTGACCCAGTCAAGGAGAGCAAGCCTCAAACCGCTCCCCTTGCTGGCAGTAAGGGGAAACACGCACACACACACCATGCATGGGTTTAGATCAATGCCTGGAAGAGTCAGGTTCACTCAGCACAGACCAGAGCATGCGGGGTCTTCTCCACCAAGGGCCAGAAGAGCCCAGAAAGAAGTGGAGTAGGCATTGCTGTGATTTCATCAAAGCAGAATTTGCGGGGCTAAATTTCAGCTGGAGCTCACAAGGGCTTAAGACCCCAGCACCTGTTTCAGCTACGAAATATGCAACTCTGGAGAGGAAGATTCACGTGACTGTTTCCTTGCCAAACAGACCAGCCAGTTCCGATTTGGGGAACAGCGCTCCTGCTCCAGCGGGTGACTGGGCCACCTTTAAGGCCCCTCCATCCTTCCTTTTGGGAAGCGACCCCCTCCACCCCCAGGAACTCCACAAGGATATCACATCAGAGACCTAGAATTAGCCCCAAAGGCCACTGAGTCCAGCAGCAGATCCAGAGGGAAGGCGCTGTTAGAAGATGGCCATCTGGACTCAGTTTAAAAACCTCCGGGGAAGGAAAATCTCCCACCCACTTCTAAAAAAAATAAATAAATCCATTCCACTGTCAAACAACTCTTACCACCAGGAAGTTCCCCTTAATGATTCGTTGGAATCTCTGTTTTCATAACTTGAATTACGCAACCTTCCAATCTCTCGCTCTCCCTCTTTTTGAATGCCCCTCTTTGGAATAAATGAAATGCTTGGGTTTTTAAAACAGTTCTACGTTGTCCTTCCTTTAAGGAGCTCAGGGTGGTTTATTTGATTCTCCTCCCTTCAGGTCTTCCTCCTAACAACCCCATGAGGTAGGAGCTAAGCTGAGAGAAGGTGACTGCCCCACTGCTTCCCAGTGAGTTCCTATCTGAGTACCGTTTTGAATTTAATTCTTCATCTCGCACTATAATGACAAGCTATGAAAACCACAACCTAAAATTGGTGCAAGAAAGTCCAGGTGGGAGGATTCAAGATTGTTTCACGGCCCCATTCCGTGAAGCGCTCTCCAGCTGTCCAGCCTCTCCCTCTCCTAATGAAGTGGGGTTAACGTGGGGCTAGCTAAGGTTACAGAAACTTTCCGAGTAATCACTCTGTTGTGCCTCTGTTTTATTTGTTATTTTTCAGCCCAAGGCCAGAAGCTGAGATATGCCCCTATGAAGGAAACAACGCTAAGAATGCAATGCTGGCATATTTTCTAACCTCTGGACAGAAATCAAAGCTGTTAGCATTTCTCTGTTCCAGAACATAGGACTTCTCTCTCTATTAAACACACACACAAACAAACAAACTGTGTTGAATGATAAGACAACAAAGAAAGCTGATTCAGTTAGAAATAAGTTGACTTTTAAGGTCTTTAAAAACAGGCACACACAAAAAAAACCGCACGCAGGTGATCAATGAGTAGAAACAAAACTTTACTGGATCACAAAAAAGTTGGCAAAAAAGGTGAGCTTTACGGTTTAGGGTTTAAGGGTGAGCTTTAAGCCCTTCTTTCCACAGGTGGCAAAGCTGGTCTTTCCCCAACAGTATCAGGGCTAACCACTTTGCTTTCATAAACCCCTTTTTAAAAAATTAGAAAGAAAGCAAAACAAAAAAACAAAAACAAAGGAGGACCCTACTTCTGGGATGTCCACCATCTATGTTACTACTAAGAAGCCAAAGAAAACTAATAATAATCCTCTCGAGCTAAGACAGAAGAATGCTTCCCATCTCTGAGGGGTGTTTTGTCCGCCTAAGCCTAGACAACCATGACAACGTGTCCTACCATAATCCCAAAGAGGGCCTGGGTTATATCAGAACTTAAGAAGGAAGTGACTCTTCTCTCTTCTGTAAGTCTGAAGGAACAGAAAAAGGGATGAAAGCTGGAATGCTCAGCCTAGGTTGCAGGAGAGGATCCTTCAGGAGCTTTGGAGTGCAAAGACGGGAAAACAACATGAAGGCATTGATTTCCTCATGTGATCTGGAAGAAGCAACGCCCTGCTGTTTCTTAAGAAACGAGACCTCTCTCTGTTTCTTCATTTGAAGCCTCCTCTGGATGGATGCCCAGAAACATCTTCTTTTGCACTAATTTCTGTTGGAGACTTGCAAACATGTTGATTTACAATATGATTTTGTTACCTCGTATCCCACCTACAATACCCAGATAATGTTCATGCATCATCTCCTTCCCACTTCGTCCTGGTAACAGCCCCGTGAGGGTGCAACAGGTGGAAGGAGAGCAGCTGAATTATTTTAGCCCTGCTCTCCTAAGCCTCTGGCCATGCACGCTCTTAACTGCTTCACCAAAACCACATTTCTGCTCAGCAGCCCTTGTTGGGCCTCGCTGGGGGGGGGGGGAGTGGGAGCATCTTCCTGACCTGCACAGACATCCCAAAAATAGGGCAGCTTGAACCCGAGAAGAGAATAAAAGTAGCCCTCCAACTCTACACAGCTGTCTTTGGGGTTGCTGAGCACTCCAGGGGCCTTCTAAGTACATTCAGCCAAATTC
This sequence comes from Pogona vitticeps, assembly GCF_051106095.1. Classification (NCBI taxonomy): domain Eukaryota; kingdom Metazoa; phylum Chordata; class Lepidosauria; order Squamata; family Agamidae; genus Pogona; species Pogona vitticeps. The sequence continues at coordinate 1,014,017 of NC_135790.1, forward strand.
ATTTCCGAGCCTCTCCATGCCGAGGAGGACTACAGGAATCCTTCTCGCCTTGGCCCTCTGGAGACACTTCAGCACCCGGGATGCTCAGTGCAGGAAGAAGGCCTGCTTGGGGACAAGGCAGGGCTTCCAGACCCCACCTTCCAACCTGTCACCTGGACACGGCCGGAGAGACAGGGACACCGAGCCAGACTGTGGTGGTGCAGTGAGGGGTGTCGGACAAAGGAGTCAGAGGTGTTGCGGGTCTGCCCTGCCAAGTCAATTCTCATTCTAAGAGAATTTCCAATGTAGGCGAGATGTTCAAGGCATGGATTACCCCTGCCACCCCTCTCCAGTAGATTTCCGTGGCCAAGCATGGACTTGGACCAGAATCTCTTGAGCACTCGGCCCGCACTGGCTCTCCAGACTCAGAGGATCTAGGGTGCTTGCCCATGAAACCCAGTGGGTAACCTTGCGGCAGACCTAATCTCTCAGCCTGACCTACCTTACAGGGTTGTTGGTAGGGTGCAGCAGGGGAAAGGAGAGCCACAAGCACTGCCTTAAGCTCACCGGAAGAAAGGCAGCATGCAGCTAATACAGAAGTTCTTCCGCGCATGTCAATGCACACGGGGGCTTATGCCGGAGAGCCTCTCAACGGGATACACCCTTTCCTGCCCAAAAGTGTTTTGCTTCAGGCGTCAAGGGCTCCTGGGCAGCCCCACTTGCCACCAGGAAGCCTGCCAGGGCCTCCACCTGCACCAGGTGTTGGGAGTGATGGCTGTGGTTGCGACTGTGGCAGCTGGTCTCAGCACCCCTGGGAATGATGCTCAGCGCTTCTCAGCCCACAGCCTGCAAGGGACAAACCGGCCGTCTCTTGACTGGTCGCTTGCACGCTTGGGTGGCCAGAGAGAAGAAAGGTCACCCTCACACGGACACGAGGCTCAGAGCCGCCGGCCGCCATGACGGAGCGGCCTTCCTCAGCCCTTCCCAGTCCTGGCACAGCCCTGCCAGGCAGTCAGCTGGCCCTGCAGGGATGAGGGCGATGAACCACTCTGCCCACAGGCGGGCGGCAAGCCTGCACACGTCTTCCTGAACTGCCCTTCAAGCAGAGGCCTCCCAGAGTAGACCAGAAACCCACAGCTTGTGGCAGGGACCGCCAGACAACCCAGGGGACAGGCCCCGTTCCTTGCCCCAAGGCAGAAGGGGCCCTTTGCACGTCCCTCCCACACCGAATCTACTGCAGTCAGGAGGCTGAGGGATCCGTGCCTGGCTTCTGGAAGGTTTTACACACACACACACACACACACACACACGCACACTTGCTTTCCCAGTCGCCCTCCCCCACATGTGGAGGTCCCAACAAACTTTCAATGGCTGGTTTTCTGGACCAGGCGGGCAAGGAAAGGCTGAGTGGCCAGGACGGGCTCCCACCGCCATCCCATGGGGACAGGATGAATTTCCAACTTCCCTGCTTCCCGCCCTCTTTTCCCCGAGTTTTGTAACGTCGCTAAGATTTCCGAAGCGCTCTTGAACGCTGCCTCGCTTCTTTGCCGGCCGGCTCGCTTGCTTTCCTGGCGGCCCGGCCCGGCCCTCTGACTTTGCTCGCGGGGAAATCGCCGCCCAGTTCCCCTTTTCAAAGGGCTTCTTTGTTCCCCCTGCCCAGACTCGCCCATCCCGGCTTCTCGGAAAGAGACCGGCCGGCCAAGGGGAAAGTCCTCGTCGCCGGGATCCGCGGAGCAGGCAGCCGGGCTGGTCGGGGGACGCGAGCGGAGGGCCGCCACGATCTCCCCCCCTCCCCCACCGGCGCTTACACCCCGGAAAAGCTGCGCAGGGAAGCTGCTCCACATACACACCCGGCGGGCTGCGGAGCTCGGGGCGAGAGCCGGGGTCCGTTAAAACTTTTGCGGGCTAGCCGGGGGAGCTGGCGATGGGCGGCTGGTCCATTGGAACAGGATATATAAGAATTGGGGGAGCAAGTAGGAGCCTCTCCCCGTCTGCCCCCCCGCCCCCGGCACTCCTGCTCGAAAGCGAGGGCGGCCGGACGCACGTGGAGGCGCCTCCGGCCCTTCCCTGGGAGGGAGGCAGGCAGGCGGGGAGAGAAGGAAAGCCGGCCGTCTAGGCGCCGCCTGCTCGCGGGGCGGCCGCTCCCCACACCCCTCCGGCGGGCTCAGCAGCGCCGGCGGCAGCCCGCCGGCCCGCCCGCCCCCTCCTCATCCTCATCCGGCGGGCCACGCGGCGCCCGGAGCCGCCCCTCCAGGGAAAACGAGGGGAACAGGGAGGCCGGCGGGCGGGCGGGTGGGCGCCTTGCCGGGCATCCCGTCCTCGGGCGCCGGACCCGAAGTCGCGAGTCGGTTGGGACGAGATCCGGAGCGTGGATCCGGATCAGGCCCAAGGTCCCCCCCCCGCCCTGCCCGGTTTGCTGGACAGCGGCTCCCGCCGCGCCTAGACGCAACCCCCCCGCCCGTCCGGGGAGCCGGTCCCCACGTGCTCCGCTCCCCCTCTCCCCCTCCCTCGGGGCCCCGTTTTCCGGCTCGCTCACCCGCTGGACCTGGTCGTGGCTGAGCTCGGTGAAGAAGTACGCCAGCAAGTGGGAGGCGATCATGGCGGGCGCCGAGGGGGAAGCCGGCCGGCCGGCGAAGCTCCACGAGGCAGGCAGGCAGGCAGGCAGGCGCGCCACCCGGCTCGGCTCGGCTCGGCCCGAGAGTGACTCCTGGGCGGCGCGGGCGAGGCGCTGGCATCCCCGGTGACGCGCCCGGCCCGCCGCCTCCCATTGGCCCCGCCAGGAGGGTGTGGGAGCCGCCGCCCCGCCGGAGGAGGAGGAGGAAGAGGAGGAGGAGGAAGAGCCGGAGCAGCTGGCCCGAAAGGGCGCCTCTGAGCACCTGCAGAAGGACTCTCGGGCTCGCCCCGTTCGTCGCGCGCCGGCAACACACGCAGACACACAGCAAAAGCCGCCCGCTCTCGTCCAGGTTTTAAGCAAAAACCCCAACCGTCGGTGGCGGGAAGTCACTTTGATTCGGGCCCGCCGACAGAACAAAGGGCGAGCTTTCGAGCCGGCAGGTCGCCTTGCCGGGGCTTCGCTCTTCCCTCCGGGGCCCAAGGGGCGCCCCTCCCCGCCCTGGAAGGAATGCTTGCGGGCATGGTTTCCTCCCCCCCCCCAACTCAACTCGGTTTCCAATCCCCTTCCGCCCCATCCGCTCCCCTCCCGGCGGAGGCAGGAAGAAGAGGCGACCCACGGGCTCGCTTTTTCCTCGCGGGGATCTTTATTGTGCGCCCGGAATCCACACCTTTCCCCCCCCCCACAAGCCCCGCTTTCTTTTCGTTGCCTCTCGCCCAGAGATGGGAAAAGTTCCTTTTCTGGCCGACACCTCCCAGAATCCACAGACAGCAGGGGGATGCTGGCCGCTGTAGTCCCCCGCGAAAGGAACCGCCCCGCTCTCCTCTCCGGGGTTTCCGTGGGAGGGCTGGCGCGGCTTATGGGGCGGAGGCCGGGGACCCCGGCGTCCGGGCTCCTTCCTTGGCCCTGGCGCGGGCGCCGGAGGAAGCAGAGGCCGGCCGGGTCCCGGCCGAGCATGTGGCGCCCCGGCCCGGGTTGAGCTGAGGACCCGAAGCGCCGCCCTCGCCTTGATCCGCGCCCGCCCAGGCGCTGCCTCCGCCTCCGCCTGCTGCCCAGATGCCGCCGGGGCTGGCGAGCGTGCCGGCTCGCACGGCGCTCCTCTAAGCCGAGGGAGGGAGGGAAGGAGGGAGAGAAGGGCCGCCTGCCCGCTTGCCTGCCTGCCATCCCTCGCTCCCTCCCGAGGCGCGCCCACGGAGCCAAGCGTTCGTTCTGCGGCCGTCGGGTGCCTCTGAGCGCGTGAAGAGGGCCGGGCGCGGCGCTTCAGCCGGGGCAGGAATGAGCAAGGACAGGCTCGGGGCCCGCTTCCAAGCCGCTTCCTTTCCGTTCCTTCCCGTCTGACTCACGCAGCCAGCCAGCAAGCGCTCAAGAGGCGCGGAAGTTGCTCGCCGGCCAGGCACCGCGGTCCCCGGCCTGGCTTGCGAGAGAGAGAGAGAGCTCTGCCCGCGAAGGCCTTCCAGTCTCATGCTGAGCACGGACGGGGGTGGGATGGGGAGGGAGGCAGCCGCGGGCGCGGAATGGCTTTGGCAAAACCATATCCTTTCTGGCTTTCGGTCTGAACCCCCCCCACACACACACACACCGGGGGTTAAGAAGTGGTGGCTATCTCACGGCAGCGTCGCTTGTTTCTGGGGCCTGGCATTAAAAGATAGACTGCCCTTGTGCAAGCAGGCTCTCCCTCCCTTTCACCAGTCAGATCTCTCCTCCCTGGAATGTGGGATCTGAGATGGCCCTTGACGCAGGGATTCAACCGAGATCCAAAGGGTCTGTCTGACAGCCCAACGAGTTCATGCCGTGTTGTCTCTTTATCTTTCCCTGGAAAAAAGCGCCGAATTCTGATGTTCTCCAGTTGAGCCTGCCCCACTTCCAAAGCCTTATGGGCATCCCCGCCCTACAGTATATCTCTCTCAAGGCACCCTGGAACTCCATGCCTACATTTTTAAATGGCCACCACGTGCTCTCAGGTTCTTCCCCAGGGCAGATTCATCAGATAATTTGCGACTGGATTATTTGGTTAGAAACAGAATTAGTTCGTTTGGAAGCAACTATGAGCAACATCGGACAAAGTTAATTTCTGGACCCCCAACACCCAGAACCCCTAATCTGCCACTGGCCGTGGAATTTTGGATGTTGAAGTCCAAAAGGGGGTCATTTCCCCATCCTCTGGGTAAAAACTCTTCTAATTCGAAAGCACATTGAGCGGATGGTTCTGTCTCCGACTCTCCAGAAGCAGGTTAACAATTCACAGACCCTCGGCCCATATGGGGTGGGGGCAATCAAAATTTGAGGAAGGAAAAGATCAGGTTATCAGAGGAACTGCTGCTGGCTTTTAAGGCTGCCTTTGTTAAGCTAAAGAGCCCGGTGCGGGGGAGGGAGGGAGGGCAGCTGCCCTCCATCTCCGGGTGCTAATGACCGGAAACAGGAGAGACTTCCTCTCCAAAATGTCTTGCTTCTGCAGCTGATGGAAGGGGGCGTGCAATTCGGATTGGGGGGGGGGGGAGGACCTGGATCCATGATCTCGCCGTCCTGCTGAGGAGGAGGCAACCCGTCCCTCTTGCTCTCTCGCTTCCTTGAAGAGATCGTCAGCCGCCGTCTCCCCCCCCCCCCCGCTGCTTTGGAGGCCCCTGACCTGGCTCGGATTTCAGCGACCTTTTGGCTACCCGTTGTAAATACAAACACAGTTTTACAGACACAGAGAAGCTGCCGGGTGGCTCTCGTCGGAAGAGGAAACAGCCTAGCAATGTTGCTGCCCGAACTTCTCTGGGCTCTGGAAAGCGACAGAACATGCAACCATGTTGATTTTCCTACTGGCAAGGCGCGAAGTATTTGCAAGTGGGTGGGGGAAAGAACATTACAATGAGGCCAATTTTTATTGCCCTTGATGGGACTTGTGCATGATTTAGATTTTACTGGCTAATAACGAGATCTTAATTTATGAAAACAAGCTAGTCATAAAATGAATAGATTTCATTAAGGAGCAAACAAGGAAGAGTGCATGAGGATGTTAGGAAAGGCTGGCTGGTTTTACTGTTTATTAAGAACCGAGGTAGGTGATCCATTAACTGGTCAATCAGTTAAAGCCATTTTGATGAACGAGAGGATAGTCATTAATTTGACAGCTGATTTGAAAACCTTATTTTTAACGGACGGAGCAACAAAAACGTCAGTTGCACCATCTTAGAAGAGACGGGTCCACTTTCTCACTAAATATGTGGCTGGTGGCTCTTCAAGAGGGTTTCTTGCTACGAAACCTTCCTTTTGGCTTCAGAACTCTTACTGGGAAGCTAACATAAGCACACAAAAGCAGCGGAATCTAACCCATGTAACTAAGATTTCTCTGGTCAGGTAAGATGACTCGTATTTACAAATGCAAATGTTAAACGAATCAAGCAAACCCCAAAGAAACAAAACAAGACAAAACTATATGGCACCTTATTAAAGACTAACTACTATTATACTTTAACGTGAGCTTTTGTGGACACATCCACTTTATCAGACATATGGAACCAGATTTTTTTCCCCACGAGATTCCTGGTTCTCTTTCCTGCAATGAGCTGATAAGGTGCAGCCTCCACTTCAGACATCCCAAGGTAACTAAGCTGGCATGTTGGCACTGTTTTCAGCTTGAGAGAAAGGAAGGGGCATGATCCTCTTGCTTCAAGTGAGATTACCCTGCTGACTTTCCCAAAGATGATGATGTCCTCCTCCTCCTCCTCCTCACCCAGTGTGCCAGGGCTGCCCCAGGGCAAAGGGGATGCTCTGGCATCTTGTCCTAGCCCAAGTGCCAGCCCTCTACAGCCATGGCATCCTCTGCTTGCCTTCCCCCCCCCCCCGTATGGCACTCTGGCTTTAGTGGGTGAAGAACTGGCAAGTACTTCTCCACCCTGCTTCAGCCAAAACTCAGACCAGACCGATATATGGTCTTCCTTGATCAGAAAAGTTAGGAAGCTGCTGGGAATTTCATTTCTCCCTTGCAGGTATTTATGGGATGCTGTTATATGGAAAAACTTGCTTGACCAGGTCACTGGACTGGATGCTTAGGATTGCTTCCCTCAAAGCCTGTGGGATGTCTGCAAGGACAGCCATTCTTGATGTGGGTCTTTATCTTTCTGGCATTCACTCCTGAATCTGGACTGCTGATTTAAAGGGGCTGCACTGTCCTGGCTCCCTAACATCTTTTTGTTTCTGTTCTGTTATCTCCTCCTGTTACTGAAAGCTTTTTCTGCCCCAGCGTTGTCCAAAGGAGGAGGGGAAATAAAAATAAAAGGGGCCACAAATGCTAAAACCTTGCATATGCCACTGTGTAGGATTGCAGTCCCTTTGCAAATGAAAAATATCTCTAAGGTGGGCTGCCCCCACATATAGACCGTGAGAACAATTCTACCACCAAGTCTGGTGGATGCGGAAACATCAGTGGGGGCTGATCCATTAGAGCCAATAAAGGACTTCCTCCCTTGCAGGACACCATACCAAGAAAGGATGGTGAAGCATTAAGTCCAAGAGTGTGAAAGCCCATGGAAGCAGCAGAGGAGAGAATGCCTCACGTCAGCAAAACGTTCAGGAGTTGTCTGCAATGTGAAGGAGAAAGACAGGGACTAACTAGACCAGAATTAGCCAGACCCACAGATTTTGTTTTGCTTTCCACTGGCCCCCTTGCCTCACCAGAGAGAGGGCCAGGAGCTGCCTAAGAGTTCAGGGCGTTGGAAGAGGAAGGAAAGGCACCTGCGTCTTTGTGTGGATGGATGGAAGGAGGGAGGGAGGGAGGGAGGGAAAGGGAGGCACCTTCCATGTCCTGGTCACCTGACCGTTTGCTGGAAATAGCAACAAAGGTAATCAAACCAGTTTTAAAAGGGCATCCGAGTCAGAGGCGAGGGATGCCAAGCGCGGGTGGAGCAGAACAGCCTGCAGGCACCTGCTGAGCTGGAAGTCAAGAGCACGGGCTTGGGGTGGGCAGGCAGTGCCGCCACCACCTTCATAGCTCTGGGCTCCACCGAGCACCCACCAAGGGCAGGTTGCAGTTGGCGTAGCAGGGGAAGGCAAACAGGGCCTGCTCCTCTCTCTGGGGAATCCATGCTCAGCAAGCTGTTGTAAAGCTCATGGCTTGTACATGGAAAGTCTCAGGTTTTGAAAAAAGAAATAGATTGCAGGGCTAGGAAACCGGTGTGTGTGTGTGTGTGTGTGTGTGTGTGTGTGTGTGTGTGTGTGTGTGTGTGTGTGTGTGTGTGTGTGTGTGTGTGTGTGTGTGTGTGTGTGTGTGTGTGTGTGTGTGTGTGTGTGTGTGTGTGTGTGTGTGTGTGTGTGTGTGTGTGTGTGTGTGTGTGAGTGAGAGAGAGAGAGAGAGAGAGAGAGAGAGAGAGAGAGAGAGAGAGAGAGAGAGAGAATTTGGTTCTAGATTTGTTTCTTTTGGAATTTCCCAACACTTGCAAACTCCAGAGGCAGAGGGGAAGTGAAACAGAGAGATTTGCACCTCTCTGTAGAATTTGGGAAAAATTTCAGTTCCATTCATTTCTTGACTCACAAAATTTACTAAAATTCACAAGAGCTGAATTTGGGGGCATTTGCTTACCTCCCACCCCCAAACTCCACCTACAGATCTTTTGCCCGTCAGCACAAGTAATGTAAACTGGATGGAGAGAGACTCTGGGCTGCCTGCCTACCTCCGCCACCTCACATTTCAGCCCAGGAGAGCCCTTTTGCAAAAGCTGGTGCCTTCCACATAGTGATCGTGGCCTGGGAGAAGGGAGGCTGCTGTTTGAAATTGACCGGAAAATCCCTGGTTAGGGAAGAGGGCTTCAGGAGGTACTTGTGGAATCATCCTGGTAACCTTTACAATCACCCTGTGAAGCGGGCCATGTTGTCCTGCCCCTTGTGGTTAGGGGAGAAGGGGCAGAAGGGGCTGAAAATGTGACTTACCACCACCTTGCATCCAGAGGTACCCCATGCCAGAGGCAAATGTGTCCTAAACGTACACTCACCACATAGTTGGCATGTGCACGATCCTCTCTCCTCCAGGCTGCGCTCAGAGCACAGAACCTGTTTTTCTAGTTTGAGTTTAAAAAACCAGCCTGATGCAGAGCGGAACCTCAGGTCAAGCATGAAAGCACCTTGTTCTCCTCCTGCAAACAAGGCGGTATGATTGGGTGATCCTTCTGTCCCTCACAAAGCCCCCCCCCACGTACATCCTTTTGAAGCACTGGGTTAAAATGCTAAGGAGAGAGAGAAAAAGTGGAGGTGGAGCCAAAGTATGACAAAGGATTTCAGCACTGAAAAAACACAGGAAGGGAAACTCTTTCCAGAATTAACTGTGTGGGGGGGGGAGGAAAGCCACCCGACACCCCCACCATCAGGGTTCTTTGGTTCCCCAGTGCTGAACGCACTCAAGGGTTGTCTCCTTGCCTGGAGACAGGCCCAGAGGGGCTTAACGGTTCCCTGAGCCTTCAGCCCAGGCTCTGGGAGTGGCGGCCATGCCCTGCGCTGGGTGACCTCTCTGGCAGGACTTGGGGTGAGGAATGTCCTCTTAGCCATTCAGCCCTATGAGGTCGCCACCAACATGTCTTAGGCATGAGAGCCTCTGCTAAGGAAACACAAAGAGGGAATGCACAGAAAAGAGCCGAGAATATGTTTGCAATGGAGGGCTGGTGGCTGAACCAGACGGGGTCTCAAGGAGGGGGTTGTGCCAAATGGCCTCCTCCCAAAGAGTAGCTCAGATTTATAGGCAAGAAAGATGGCTGGGAAAGGCAGGTGCGAGGGGCACTCGTGCTTCCCGGCGGTCTCTCTTTCTGCTGCACGGATTGAGTTCAGTCGTGCCTCCTGCATCATCTTCACACAGAGCAGGATTCATCTTTAAAGCATTTCTAGACTGCCCCTAAAGTGGCCTCCGTGGCCTAGCAGAGGGGCAGGCAGAAGAGAAAAGGAGACCCAGCAGCAATGAGTGGGAATGCAAGCAAAGCCCTGTCGGTCGTGGCCACAGGCATCTCCAGAGAAACATTCATTTTTCTCCTCTGCTGTAGCCCGGCAGAGGCTGCTGGAAAAGTTCACAGCAGGGCATGGAGGCAACAGCGGCTTCTAACTCGGACTCCTCCGTGGCCTTCTCCCTCCAGTCCTGGAGGCCATCGTGAGCCATTGCGACTCATCACCACTTCTGAAAGCTGCCTCCTGTACTTGCTGCAGATCAGGAAGGGCCCCTGCCTCTCAGCTGTTTAATTCAGTGAGAAAAAAATGGCTACAGTCCTGAGGAAGCTTACTTCCAGGCCCCTGGAGAAACAGGGTATGTTCTGAGCCTGTGAACAGGAACTGAAGAGGGTGCGGCTTTGCCATTAGTGGCCAGGGAGGTTATCCCTGCAGAAATGCATTCAAACAAACAGAGGCTATTGTTTACCTCCTGATGACCCATCACCATACAAAAGCCTGGCGAGATTGCAAAACCTCACTGGAAGATGATCACATGTCTTTCATTTCTTAAGTCAGTCCCATTTCCAATGGCAAAGCTGCCATCTCAACTGCTTCTTTCCCTTATTGTTGCCTATATGTAAAATGGGTATTGCTCATAAGAGCGTTGGCATACAAGCATTACCTCTCTCAGTCTGTGTTCCTCACCTCTGCTGAAATGTGAGTCCCTTTCACTCTTGATGAAGTTTTAGTGGTAGTTTCAGAGTTTTGTGTTACAATCACAGCTGTGTAGTCAGTCTCGTGGGCAACCAGTCAGACTTAGAGAAGTTGCACCTTGTGAGCCTCCTTTCTGACTCTAACCCTTAATCATATTTTGCATTTGTTGGTGAATGTCCAAGCTTGAGTCAAACGCATGGTGAATGTCTCAAGTTTTATATCTGCCCACCTCAGCTGATAATACAAAATAATATTTCCAAGCTCACGGACAGCCAAATTAAACATAGCATGGAAGATTACAGGTTCAGCTGTTTGATTGCATGTTCTTTTCCAGAGGACACCCATGTAAAGTGCCCAAGCTCCCCTCCCACACCAGGCCCCGCTTTGCAAGACCACCAACACCCGGACAACACAGGCTTTGAAGCCCTGGAGTGGCTCCCCAGGACGCAGGCAGGCTGCCCCCCCCCCGGAGCCACAAGAGTAGGTGGGAAGACCTGGGTGACTGGTGCACGGACCTCACTGCTCCCTCACAAGGAAGTTCCCAGAAGGGCAACCAACCATGCAATATAAAACCTAATGAATTATTTTCTCAACATTGTAACCCATAATGACTGCAGTTACTTTTCAAATGCTGGAATGAGTAATAGGAATCAATCACTATTATCTGTTTGTTTTTAGAAACAACTTCCAGTCTCTGATTTCTTGCATAGAACCAACCTCCAGGGGTAAGAAATGGAAATGAATTGTTCTTAAAAAGAAATTAATGACAACCACAACTCCGACCGTCTTCTGAATTCCATCTGACTGCACAGAAAGTGTCCCCAGGAGTAAAAGGAGGCTCAGAGGCATTTTCACCTTGGCACCGGGGAGGGTGTGAAGCAACGGAGGCTGCAGAGAAGCCCAGCCAAGAATTGGCAGATCTATGAGATTCACGCCCACCCACCCACTTACCCACCCACCACACATACACCCGGTTCCTCAGATCAGGTTGAGGGGCTTCTGGGCAGGGCAAGCCCATCCGACTCCTGCCCTCTCTGCCTGCAAGCCACCCTACTGGCATTGGGAGGGGAAGGAGCCGCTGGGTCCCACCTGCCCACCCCCTCCCTCAACCAAACACAATCTGGATCTGTGCCAAGGCACGACCCCACCGCAAGCCTAGGGGCTCCCACGGCAGACCCTCTTGCTCCCCACTGTGAGAGGGCATCTGCAGACATGGGCTGCCGTGCCGTCTCATGCCAACCAAAATTTGTGGGCTGGGAGAGCTGCTGTGGTTTCCCTGCCACAGAGCGACGGGGCCGGCCCCCTCCCAACAGTTTCCTCCTCCTCACTGCCTTACTTTGTCCTGATGAGAGGAGAGGACATGTGCACGCACACACGTCCACACACTGCTCCTTTCCTTCCTCAAGGGCTGCCAAGGAGTGTATGTCAGAGCGAGGTCCTGATCCCTCCCTTTCATTCAGAAGAAGGCCCGCGTTGCAAGCAAGCTATATAAAGCAGGCCCTGAAGGAGAGAAGCGTCAGGAATGATCACATACTCAGCTGTCAAAGTCATTCTCACATTTGGCCCTCCGAGCCCGGCCGTTCTGGGCTGGAGGTGGGTTGGATTTCTGCAGGGATGCGTCTCACAGCTGAAGGGGACCACCCATTTCAGCATCAGAATTATGGCCAAGCTGAAACAACAAAGCTTCATGTAACACCATAAGGTGTTTTTTTTAATGTTTGGCCATAGAGGACTGCAGTCTATTTCATGAGCTTCTCTCTACAAAAGCTGATGCCAAATGTATTATATTAGCCTCCAAGGAGCCACAAGGCTCCATATTTGCTGGAGCACAACAAGTGACAGAAAACCCGTTATTAAAAGAGGGAGTTATTTTCATTGCCAATAGGGTGTGATTGTCACAGCAGGAGCTTTTCTCATCTCCTGCCGAGTTGCACCTGAGCTTGTTCTGCTTTGGGAGTGGTCTTTAGGACTTAGAAGGGTCGTCTCCCTTTGCAAGTCCGATTGCTCAGACACAAAGCACTGCCAGAATTCTGGCCCTAATACAGCAAACCCCTCTGGCAATGTTAGAGGTTGTGAAGTTCTGCTGCAAGGCTGGGGGTGGGGTGGGGTGGGGGTGCCTGAATATTTCACTGGTGTTAATTAGCCTGCTGGATCGGACCAAATATAAACACTGTTTTTTCGTATTTTCCCAGTTTTCTCTGCACTTTTATTATCCTAATCTAATCTATCGATGTGCTCCCCCCGACTCCTGATAGCTTTGTCCTTTTATATGTCAACACCTGCCCTCACAGTTGCCCTCCCTTTAATTATACCTCTGCTTCTCTTATACTCGAATAAACCAATACAAGCCGATTGTGATCAAAACCCCATCTTGTCTAGCCCTCCCGACTCAGCCGGAGACCCATGGGAAGGCCACAGGGAAGCAATGAGGCCAGCTTCCTCCTCCTCCTTCTACACACACTCCACCTTTCTGCTCTCCTGCACCTGCTTCCTACCCACCTCTTCTGAGAACGGTTTAGCTCAACACGTTTCTCTCCAAGCTTGCCAGGTTTAAACATACAGGCCAGAAACCTGGGCATTTCCTCCCCTACTTTCATGTGTCTCTCCCCCCCCCATGTCAAACTCCAGATTGAAACCCAGATGGGCCAGGGGGCTCCTGGATTTCCTACCTGGGCAACAATGCCTTGTAAATGTCTGCATAAACATGCATAGATAAGAGGCATCTCCTGCACTCCTAGGTGGTGCTTCGAGAGGGATTTGCAGGAGTGCCCTGAGAGCACCATTTTGCAACAAGGGAAGCCCGGTTGTGCCACTTCCTTGCGGGCAAAATGCTTTGAGCAAAGGCCCAAGACACGCCCTGCCCGTCTTCGAGAAACAGGGCATTTTGCTACAGTGGTTAAGTGCCACCAAGTTGAAACCAACATACTTTCGCCCTCACAGGGTTGTCAAGGTGAAGTGAGATATTTAAGGAGTGGTTTTACCAGCTCCACAACCCTAGGGAGCGTCCATGGCTGAGCAGAGATTCGAACCCAGGCCTCTTGAGTCCTAGTCTGTTACTCTGCCCACTACACCATACTGGGTACTCCTGGTGCACTTATATCTCCAAGATATGTATGGCGCTTATTGTAGTTAGCTCTTGAGTTTGCTTAAGAGGACTAGTTGGAAATGCTCCCCCAAAATATAACAGCTGATGTATTTTGGTCTGTGTTGTATTGCATGGTGGCTGAAAGGTGTGTAACAGGTACCAGCTCGTTTCTGGGCATGGCCCCAGAGATAAGCTTCCCTAGAAAGCTCTTCCTGAAGCAAAGGTGGGTATCTTAAGGATCTTGTCAGACAGCAACTCCATCAGGGATATCTCAAAACACACAGACACACACTCCTACTTAGTTTAAATCAGAGGAGGTGACCCGGAGCACTGTCAGTGTCCATGGAGATCAGAAGCCACCAGTCCCAGCCAGTGTAGCCAAGGGTGAGGAGTGTTGGCAGTTGCATTCCAAGCCCCCCCTTGGCTTAAATCCTTGCAGGAATGGCTTCCTCCTCCTTCTCCCATAGACACCAGGTTGTGTTGTGTTGTGTGGCCTTCTGTGATGCAGGATGCCTGGAGCTCACAGATTAAAAAATCCAAATACACCCAACCCTAATCTAGAGGAGCAAAGGGCTCCAGGGAAATGTTTTGCAGAATCATTATGCAACTGGTTTCCTCACAAGACCAAAAATCATTTTGCAAGGGCATCATGCAACACTGTGGATAAGTTCATCGCAATAAACTTCCTCTTTTATTGTGTGTGTGTGTGTGTGTGTGTGTGTGTGTGTGTGTGAGGGGTTATGCAGAGAAGGAATATGGGGTAATCTGTGCTACAGAAGGGAGGGTTGGCTGACATCAAGGGTCCCTGTTGACTCATGTGGGGCAGAAATGGAAAGCTCCAACTTCTTAATCAAAATACGCCTCCAAAGCAAGGACCCCTGAAGGAGAGCCCCTCCCTCTCTGGCAGAAGCCCAGGAGCCCACTCCCAGCAAAGCATCGTTTCTCCACCCTGGCACTGGCCAAGCCCCGTTTCTGTGCCAGAAAGCTCTGCCCAGGGAAACCAGGGAACAGCCCCCCCCCCCCCCGGAACCAGGAACCAGGTAGTTTAGCTCACTGGTTCTTAACCTTGGGTTACTCAGGAGTTTTGGACTGCAACTCCCAGAATCCTTCACCACCAATTGTGCTGGCTGAGGTTTCTGGGAGTTGCAGTTCAAAAATATCCAAGTAACAAAGGTTAAGAACCACTGGTTTAGCTGAGAGGTTCTTGCCTCTAAAGGAAACGTCCGGCCACCCAGACTGCTAGAGCAAATCCTGCTGTATCTCAGCTGAAGTGGTATTTTGATAACGGATGCAATAATTACCCTTTCCACTAATTAACACCCATGCAATTAAAGCATTCTCTGGGAAATCCACATCTATACTTTGCTCTAATCGAGTATCAAAGAGAATGACTTTGCAACAATGCAATCAATACTCATCATTTTGCAAAAGCAGCTCCAATTAGAAGCTGAACAAGACATGTTTAATGAACAGCCCCCTCTGCCAATTAAAGCCAATTATTTCAAGGAAATAATTCAAATGGTTTTTCTCTTAAAGGTTTCTCCTTCTTCCTTTTAAGAAGAGAATAACATATTTTGTTCTCTCCCCCCCCCCCCCCATCCACAGACAATGTCCACTGGGGACAGATTTATTTATTTAATCCATGCATTGCATAATGAAGGGGAGTGTCACAACAACATGTTTCTTATAATAGTGATGCTTCTGTTTCTTAACCTTATATAACTTACTAAAACAAGGCAGAAAGGTTTTTTTGCCCCCACCCCACCCCAAGAAGTCTCAGTAATGCCAGATGGCTAAGCTGTGGCTGCAGAATTTCCCAAAGCTGGCACCTGCCTGCAGAAGAAAACTAAGAGCAACCTCAGCCAGGACCAAGCCTCGGCACTGCCACTTTGCACCTGAATCATTACTCTGCCAGAGAACAGGATGGCTTTGACCCCTACGGTCTCCAGACCTTCTTCCCAGGGGCCCCGCCGTCCACCTGGATGACGCCTGCTTACTCTTCCCCCCCCCCAGATCTATTTATGTGAGGGACCTGATCTCACAAAGCTGAAAGGTCTCAGGGGACAGTGTCCACGTGGAGTAAAGGACCAAATGCTGTATCTTCACTACTTGTGCACAAGCATCACCTTCTCAAAGCTCAGAAATGTTGCCATATCCACCCTGAGTGATCCTGCAGATTCCAGGATCTTCCAGACAGCAAAGTTGAAATTCCATTTTCTACACACAGGAGCCCTGTCTTCTTTTTGAGGTGGCTACCTCGCCTCAGGCTGAAAACGATTTATTCCCCAAACTTTCTTTTTCCAAAAAGCAGAAGAAGATTTGAAACCCTATGAATCCGGGCCACACGCTCGCTCCTTGTCACAGGTTTCGAACCTGTGTATTTTTCCAGAACTTGTTTGTGAAAAGGTGGCTGAGGGTCAGAACAACTGGCTTTGGGGGCAGCCACACTTTCTGAAAAGTTCTTGAAAAGCTATTCTCCCTGCTGCCAGCCTCCGTTGTCTGCACAACTCCTGCTGTTTATAATCAGGCTGTCAGATAAAAAGATCTCTCCATAACTGGGCAAACTTTTCAGCGCGATGCCTCTCAGAGCCTTGACGGCAACGAGTGCCAGCAAGGTGAAGGGATAAGCCTGCCGTGCAAGCTGGGGTTTTATTTTTCCTGTTGTGAAACCAGAGCATTTTTTCCTTCCTTCACCTCTACCTTCCTCTTACAGTGTCTTCCCACCAGGCTGGAAGGGAGGCATCAGAAATCCCAGAGGCACCAAAAGTGCACGGAGTCAAAAGGAATCACAAAGACAGCGCCTAACATCCGACCGGGGACTTTTCAGAGGGACCGACTGGGCTGCCCTCTTTCGTCAGAAGGATGGTGTTTTAGTATTGAGGGCCAAGTGACAGAAGTAAAAATTATTTTATTTCCCCCAGGAAATCTGTGCAAAAGAATATTAATGCCTGAGAACAAGCGAGAGGGTGAACTATCAGTTTTCTTCCAGAAGGTGAAAATGACATGCCTGCCCAGACATCTCCTTTTTGGCAAGTGGAAGCCCAGCCATCCTTCCTCTACCCACAAATAAAAGAGGTCCAGAGAGCCTGTGATAACTCGGGAGAAGCTCCCCTTACCTGTTGTACCGTTTGCTCGCCTGTGGCCTCCAGGTCCCTTTCAGCCATCCTGTTCTGTCTCCTGGAACGGGGCGAGAGCAGCAATCGGTTCTCTCTTGGATGGAGCGTCTGTTCTTCAAGGACCTGCTGAGGAAGGAGTGAGGCGTGAGGATGGAAAGCGTGGCAGCCTCAGCATCTGCGAGACTCTCACGGAGGGAGGCCCAGCAACGTCAAGGCTGAGGTCACTGCCTGCGCTCCGGGGAGAGAGATACGGGGTTGTGGCAGGCAGCGGTTTAATCCCCAGAGCTCAGCGACAGGCAGAGATAAAGCAATACTCCGCTGCTCAGAGGCTCACGCCTTTGCTGAGGAACAGAGAGGCTGCTTTGCAATAAATACACGAGGAGGAGGAGGATTGGGGCCAGAGGAGCAGGGTGGCACTGGGAATTCCCCTGCCACCCTGCTCTGTTCCAGTGTGGATCTGGCATTTGGGCATTCAGGGGTGACACACCAGCATCCCTGGGACTGACTTATTTCAGCTGGGTGACACTGCTTAGGGACAGCTCAGCTGCAGGCCTGGGAACGCGGGAAGGGCTGAAAAGAGCAGCTCAGTCACAGAGAGATGAGACCTATGAACTACATGCCAAAGGTGCATCTATTTCAGCAACCTTCTCCTGATACAATTAACCCTACAACACGTTTTACTCCTGGGGATTTATGAATGCAATATATTGCTTTTATTGACTGGTATTCTATTGCATGTTTTCCTGATGGGTGTACATTGCTTCAGACCTGTAGACATCAGTGCTTCATAAATACATGCAAAATGAACTATGTAAGATGCTGGCCTTTCTTCCACAGTTACATTTGTGAAGCATTTGATATATTGCATAAAGGATACCCAGTTTGATATATACAGGATAGAACGACAGAGGAGGACTCTGGAGACCAGGATTCAAATCCTGCTCAGCCATGGAAATTGACTGGGGGGGAGTAGAGCCAGTAAAGCCACTCCTTAAATACCTCCCTTACCATGAAAGCTATAAATCAGTTCCAACGTGACAGCATGTAGCAACAACATAAGTGCTACGTGATGCTGCTTACTTTGGGCTGTTTTCTTTCTACTGATGAACAATATGGAAACTTGGGAAGTTTACAGCGCTTCCCGTCAGCTTTCCATTTTCTTCTTGTTATGGGCTGTCGCGTCATCCGCAACTTATGGCAAACCTATGAATGAGCCAACCCCAAAATATCTTGTCCTCAATTGCTCTGCTCAGCTCTTGCAAAATCAAGCCTGTGGCTTCCCTTAGGGAGTCAGTTCATCTCGTATTTGGTCTTCCTCTTTTCCTGCTGCCTTCTGCCTTTCCCAGTGTCATTGTCTTTTCCAGACAATTCTGCCTTCTCATGAGGTGCCCAAAGTAGGACCCCCTCAATTTCAACCCTTTTTGCTTCCACAGAGAGTCCAGGCAGGATTTGACCTAGGATCTTGTGTTGGTCCATATTGTTAGGCTGACAGGAACCAAAACATGATGGTAAGAAAAAAAAATCTGCTTAGTTCACTCTTTCTTCTCTTGAAGCACTCACAGTAATAGATACCGAAATTATATTAAATAAAACACCCGCACATCACCAACAGCATCCTATTTATGCTCATTTTGTGGGTGCTACGAATGCAAACACAGAAGTGATGGGACATGATCAAGAAGAGCTCTTCCACGGAAGCCCCCATTTCCAGTTTCTGATTCCAACTAGTGCTGGGAAGCTCACAAGCCATGGGCAGCAGTTCCCTGGTTTTTATTTATAGGACTTGGTACTCCAACTTAACAATCACAAAGTTTCCATTTAGTGCTAACTTTCGCTTATGTCCCATTGATCTAATCCTGGCACCCTCGCTGGATGGGTTTAAACGAGCATTGAAGACTTGGCTCTTCCGGGAGGCTTTCCCTGAGCGTTAAGTTTTTGATACCTCAGCTTCCCTTTTATCATCCTTTTTGCCATCCTTTCATCATCCTTTTTATCATCTTCATAGCCATCTGTTTTAACTTATCCTACTAGTTATTGTACCTGTTGAATGTTTGTATTATCTTATTTTTATCGTGTTTTGATATTGTGTTGTCTTGCTGTTAGCCGCCCAGAGTAGCCTGGTTGCCAGATGGTGCGGGATATAAATCCAATAAATAAATACATTGGAAACACAATCCTCCGCAATTCATTGCACTACAATGACAGACAGCCTCCAGCAAGAGAAGGAACCCCAAGCAGAAAGCTTGTTATACAGCTTGTGTTTAATAACTAGGTTCTGCCATTCCACAGTAAGATTTGCATTCTGATCTGATTATGGAATGAAGGAAATGACCCCATCAATTTTTTTTCCCCGTCTGGGTTCCCGGTTTGTCTCTCAATGTCACTGAAGTTGTTCCGGCTTAATTCCGTTTCTTATCAACCGAGGTTAGGAGAAATGTAAACACGAGTCACATAAACACGCTTATTTGCATAGGTGGTGATTCATAAGACTGCCAAAATTTCTTCGAGCTTCAAGAGCTGGTGATTATGCACCTGTAAAGGCATGGATCGTTTTCTAAACAGAGAAAACTGGACACACATGTTTGAATGTATGAAACTATATTTAACTGAGTGAGACTTTGGACTCTGAATGGCAGGAGTGGTCTTGAGTCTTGGGCAGAGACAGGTCTTCCTGACAATCAGCTACATGAGCTGCTGTAATGGGAGAATCTATGGGGCTGAACATGGGAACTTCTGAAGGCACACTTTCATCCATTAAAACAAGGTCCAAAGCTGATGAATCTGCTCCAGGTTTGCATCCAACTCTGAAGAGTCATCACAGGAGAGCCACCAATCGGTTCAGCACCGTGGACAGCTTCCTTAAATTTCAGGCTAAAGCCTGCAGCTGACTGCACAATCTTGGAGCCACCCACCTCCCCTGCAAGAAAGGATCTCTTAACAGCAGGCCCTATATATATATGCACACAATCTTTTTTTTTTTTGCATGCTGTGTGTTCTTTCCAACAAGTACAAGGGCACACACACACGCACACCCCTCTCACCAAGCCTTAGTTCATTCACATAGCTTCTCGTGGATGTGTGCCAGGAGAGTGGAAAGAGTGTGTGCAGTGGGCCATGTGTGCATGCACATGGCCAGGCAGTTCATTAAGTGGGTGCCCTCTAAAGCAGATAATCAGCTCTGGATCTTATATGACAGCTCTGCTAATTCAGACCTCTCTCTCTCTCTCTTTCTCTCAATCTCTCTCTCTCTCTCTCTCTCAACTGGCTTTATCACTTTATCACCATCAGAGACAAAATGGGGAGGGGTTGATGAGATGGGGGACAACCAATGGCAGCAGAAAGAAGATGCAGCAGCAGCATTGACTGCTTGGGCTTCCTGGCAACGCCCCAGCACCCCTCCCTTTCCATTCACTCTGCTGAGTACGTGATCCGAGGCACACGCACCCACGCCAGGCAATTTCCTTTCTCATGTGTGATGGAATGAGCAGTGAAAGGAAAGGGGTTTAGAGCAGTGCAGTGATGGCGCAGTATTAATTCTATCAGATTGGGATTATATATAGATCACCACGACTGCGAACCACAGCAGCTACAAGGACCAAAAAAGAGAGAGGTCATTATCCTCAAATGACCCCATGAGAGAAAACAGGTGCAGGAAGCGCGGCTGGTGTGTCACAAAGCCCCAGACACATGTGGCGGCTGTTCTGTGTGCCCACCTTGGTCTCTGCAAAAGGATGCACACTTTGTTATCTCTGCCTGCTGAAGAGTGTTGTGTGTGGCCTGAAAGATCCATTCTCGCCCGTGGAAGTATGGACACAATTTATTTAAGATTAAGACAAAGATCAAGGGGAAATACATGCCACAGATGACAACAAGAATCCTTGGAAGGAGATCTGTCTTAGACTGCAGTTTAGAGAGGAGAGAGAGAGAGGGAGGGAGGGAGGAAAGGAAAGGAAAGGAAAGGAAAGGAAAGGAAAGGAAAGGAAAGAAAGAAAGAAAGAAAGAAAGAAAGAAAGAAAGGAAGGAAGGAAGGAAGGAAGGAAGGAAGGAAGAAAGAAAGAAAGAAAGAAAGAAAGAAAGAAAGAAAGAAAGAAAGAAAGAAAGAAAGAAAGAAAGAAAGAAAGAAAGAAAGAAAGAAAGAAAGAAAGAAAGAAAGAAAGAAAGAAAGAAGGAAGGAAGGAAAGAAGGAAAGAAAGAAAGAAAGAAAGAAAGAAAGGAAGGAAGGAAGGAAGGAAGGAAGGAAGGAAGGAAGATTGATTGATTGATTGATTGATTGATTGATTCCACCTCAACCCGGCTACCTGATCTCAGGATCAAACTCAGTTCACAAGCAGAGTCTTCACTGCAATTTTACCACTGTGCCATGACACCCACTTTAAGATCTCTCTCTCTCTCTCTTTTACACACACACACACACACACACACACACACACACACACACACACACACACACAGTTGCCAACTGCTGGGCAGAATCAAGAACAGCTGATTAAACTGTGCACATTTAGTTACGCATTCTTTGTAATGAGCAGGGTTGTGTGTTCTTTTTTTTAATCAAAACCTCATTGTAATTACTGGAGAGCTGGAGTACTAATCTAATCACAAAGTAATGGCAAATTACAGTAACCTCCAATAAACCTGATAAGTGACCACGATAAAAATAATAACTAGGGAGTTTAAGAGGAAA
This sequence comes from Pogona vitticeps, assembly GCF_051106095.1. Taxonomy (NCBI): domain Eukaryota; kingdom Metazoa; phylum Chordata; class Lepidosauria; order Squamata; family Agamidae; genus Pogona; species Pogona vitticeps. The sequence goes on from NC_135790.1 coordinate 1,035,094, forward strand.
AAATTACTTCCCTTTCAAAAGGAGAACATATAGAAGCCAGAGAATATTAATTCTGTGAGGGGGGAAAAAAGGGAACCAAGCCAGAGGGCTTCTGAACCGTAAAGGAGATGAGAAAGTTGGGGAAAACCCTGCCTCTTTTCTCCAGAGGGAAATCCTATTTCCACACATTTCAAGTGTGACATCCGAATCATGAGATTTGCAGACCACCTGTTTCTTTAGAAACCTACACAATTTTAAGCTTTGACGACACCATCTAGAACAGGATGGAATGAGGAACCCTGTCACCAAACTGGCTTCTCCACTCTGGAGGCAGACCTTACAGCCCCGAGAAGCTTCTTGGATCTAGAAGTGTTCATCTCACCAACAACAGAGCCCGAACTGGAGGCCAGTCCTGGGCCGGAGGTGGTGTATCTGTGGACCAGCTGAATCCATTCCCCCTTCCATGAGCCCTTAGGCTGCATTCATCTGCCCAGGGGTCTAGTCAATGGGGAAAAAACCCATAAAGATCTGTTGGGGAAACCACTATAATCCCAGCTTTAAAAATCAGTAAATCATCTGCTCTATCACTCCCCATCCCCACCCACCCCAAAGTCTAAGGGCTGATGGCTCTGGCAATCAGTAATTTAAGATGAAAGACCATCAGGGTAGTCCAGAGAAACCATGTAAGGGGGAAATAACTAGAGCATGAGTGAGCAAATAAGCAATTGCTCATCTCTACTCTTACGGCCGTAATCAGCAGCAAGCAATTAAACAGGCTGGAGAGGTAAGCGGGTCATTTTAATTTAAAAGGTGCAGGGGTTTGTGGAAACCCTCAGTGGGACTCTTTCCATCATAGCTGGACAGATTAGAGTTGCAGGTGGATTTCATTGGCCAAACTGTCCTCCAAACTGCAATCCACTCTACACGGAAAACACTATCTAGATTGGTTAATGACTAGCTGTGGCTAGTCATTCCCAAAAGAAAATCTAGTGTGAATGGGACTACTTCAGTCTCCACTGTCTGGTTTACAAAGCTGAGCTCATAACATTCTGAAGGCTTTCCTTACGTTTATGTCTGAAAATCAGCTGTTTATCTGGAAGCACACCAGGTTTTGAAGGGAAGATGATGGTAGATTCTGAAGTTTTGCCATTTAAAGTGTTATAAATGATTCTAAAGGCACTGCCAATTGAACAGAACAAAAAACATTTTCATAGAGTCATAGAAAAGTGAAGTTGGAAGGGGCCTACAAGGGCATCAAGTCCACCCCTCTGCTCAATGCAGGAATGCAATCAAAGTATATCTGCCAGGGGAATAGCCACATTGTTCTTGAATGCCACCAGTGTTGGAGCACTCGCCAACTCCTGAGGTAACTGGTTTTCAATAAATAAATGGATCTTCTACCTTTCAAAACATTCCCAAGTTGGCATACAACAAATTAAACTTACTGTAAAAAGTTATGTTAAAGCTAGCCTGGAAATTCCAACCCAGAAGCCATTTAAGCCCCCCTTTGAAGGATCTGTGGGTGAGGGACCCTAAAATATTTTCCTAGAAACTTACTATGTGTTTATTATCTTCGCCACAAGCAAGGAATTCTTCCTTCATAAAATCATCAAAGGACCATGTCAATTTCTGGACACATACATTGTTACGTATATGCCTTCATCACACAGAAGAACTGGAAATAATGGCATGCATATTTCTACCATGTTTCAGCTTATTGGCTTTGAACCATTGTTCCAAGATATGTTTGGGTTTTTGTTTTATTGCTTCATGTTAATGTGAATTCTAGTGCTAAGGTGCTATTAATAAGACTGACATGCATGTATTTTAAACACTCTTTTGCTTTGCAAGGGCACTGCCAGGCATGCTGTCATTTCAGGACAAGACTGACCCCAGGGAGGAGAGGAGCACCAGAGCGAAATTAAACCAAGAGTCCTCGCACAACTCAGAGCAAGGCTGACAACGTGTAGGGAGATGCTGGATGCTTGCAAATCTCCACGGTGCCTTTCATTGGAGAGCAATCTTCCAGCAGTATCCATGTCTTTGGATCTTTCAAAACTGAAGTATCAAAATCAGTCACAGGAAAGGGAAATGCATTCTCCCTCTCTCATTCTCTCATGTCCTTTCCTTCACCCCTTTTAGAACATGCATGTACTTCTCAGTGTTGCTGCACCCATGTTCAGGGCACAAGGAAAGCTCATCCAGTTAAAGTGTCTGAGCAACCATAAAAGGACCACTCCCTAAAAAATATGTCTGATCAGCTTTTTCTTCCCGCAGACTTTCTCTTCTTTACACAGACCAAGTACCCCTGATATGTATGCCTGCCTTCCCTGGCTGGTTCAAAGAACACAACGCCCTCCCTGCCCAACCAGTAGGGTTGTTGTTGTTTAGTTGTTATGTTGTGTCCGACTCTTCGTGACCCCATGGACCAGAGCACGCCAGGCCCTCCTGTCTTCCACTGCCTCCCGGAGTTTGGTCCCAGTCACGTTGGTCACTTCGATGACACTGTCCATCTGGGGCCACCCAGGAAACATTCTCCAAGCAGATGCCACATGCAAAGGGCACCTGCCCACCCCAGCGCTGGATCTGTCTGTTCCCCCCCCCCCAGCTGATCACTGTCAGGAACACACACTGAAGGCAAAAGAAGGCAATCTTTCTTTCCAGGTAAGTCAGGCCTGTGAAACAGCACTTCAGCCTCCTGCACCAGGAGCGATGAGCAGCAGCCTTGTGACTCGCCCTCCCCAGCATCTTCCTTTCAGTGGTTTACATTTCCAGCCAAAGCCCCACCCGAAAGCACCCTTTCAGCCTCCGGGGGGGGGGGGAAGAATCAGTCTGCCTTCTCCTGGCACCTATCTAGGGCTCAGCAGGTCTGCGGCTTTACTCCGCTATGAAAAATTTAAGAACTCCTAGGTTTTCCATCAACCTTCACACTAAGATTTGCATAAAGAAACACTTTACCTCATAAGCAAATAAAACAGCTTGGATTTTGCGAACTCACGTGTGCCAGTCTTCTACAGGAAAGCAGTCAAATAAATTATACCTGGGCACACCTTCCAACCTGCTGGCACAAGTCAGGAAAGCTCTGTCAGGTTGGCCCATCCCTGCTGCTAGAAACAATTTCATCACCTGCTCTCGGGACGGTTGCCACAGGTATGCCAGTCATGGAGGGATTGGATAATGGAAAGGACCAGCTCTTGCCACATCAAGTCGCCTCCCCTTCTCCTTGAGCCTTAACAGGGCAACCTGGGAATTTTCAGGGGATGCAATCACAGGCTTTCTTCCTGTTCTCTTTTTCCTTCTTAAGACACATGTGATGTTGTGAGTATGTGAGTCATGCCAGCTGGGAAACTCAGCCCTTACTATATTGCAGCCTTCTGAAAGAACTTGTTATTGTGTGCAGTTACTGAACACCTCTATAAAACGATCAGACCATAATGCTAGGAAAGGTGGAAGGCAACAGGAAAAGAGGAAGACCAAACATGAGATGGACTGACTCCCTCAAGGAAGCCACAGGCTTGAGTTTACAACAGCTGAGCAGCGTTGTTGAGGACAGGGCATGTTGGAGACCATTCATTCACAGGGTCACCAGGCGTTGGAGTCAGATTGACAGGACATAACAGCAACCATAAAAGGATGTTGCAGCATCTTTAGCACAGCAGCTTCCTATCTGAGGGCCTGAAGAGGACGAGTGGTGTCTGCAGCCCCCCCCCAAGAACAGCTGGCCAGCTTTGTTGCAAGTGCCCGGCATTCTCCTCCTCCTGCCCTTTTTGCAAAAATCATCCTTCAGTCTTCAAATAAGAGAACCAATGAATTTGAGATATGGAAGGGTCCTGGCGACCCAGCAGGGCTACTGGATCAGCCGCCACCCATTCCTTGAAAGTTCAGGGGCCAAAAGTGAGAGACCCTAGAGCAGCTCCCCAAGAGGTCAGAGGTCAGATCCTTGCAAGATCACAGAAGCAGACAAGGATCAAGGTGGAAGGAAGCAGGACACGCCCGCAAGCTACTTTGTGTGGAGCGAGTGGCTGAGCAAGGGTGGAGAGGCCTGTCTGGTAAAGCCACCTTCCATGCAAAGATCAAAAACTCTTCGGAGCTGTTCCCCTTGCCTGGCAACCAGGAGAAGCTCAGCAGCTGTGTTTCTCTCCCTGCACCAAGACCTGGCTGTCCCACCTCTCACTAGCAGTCTCCTCCACAAGGCTCCTACATGTACATTCATGGCTAGGAAGCTTCCCCTAAGGTTCAGCTGAAATGGGCAGTTTCCATCCATTCATTATCGTCTCGCCCCCTGGAACAACAGAGAATGACTGTTCTATCTTTTCTATCAGTGGTTCCCCACCTTGGGTCACCCAAGTGTTCTTGGACTGCAACTCCCAGGAATCCTAGCCAGCCCAGCTTGTGGTGAAGGCATCTGGGAACCGCAGTTCAAAAACACTCGGGTGACCCAAAGTGGGGAACCCTTGCTTTACAGGACAACCCTTCAGATATTCATTTGAAGGCCTCTGTCTCATGTCTCCCCTTCATCCTCTCCACTCCACCTTCCACCTTCCAACATGTCATTCCCCTTCTCTGGACAGCTCCTGTGTTGCCAAGTACCTTCTTAAAACACAGCATCCAAAATCAGACAAAGGGCCCTAAGTGCAGCAGCCACATCAGCAGAGCCTGGAGTAGAACGGCCGCTTCTTGTAATACAAATGGATGCTCTTCTTCTGTTTATGCAGCATAAAATTGAATTAGCTTTTTTTTAGAAGCCATGCTGCATCCCCCAGTTCCCGTCCAAGTTTTATCAGTTAAGAAAAACAGACCCCTTTCTCATTAACTGTGGCCAAGATCTTCTGATCCGTGCCTGCGCTTTTGATCATTTGAACCTACAGATGCAGTTTTATGTATATTGCGGTTGAATTCCTTCTGGTTGATTTCAGTCCACAATCGTACCCAGTCACTCGAGATCCTTTTAAATCTCTTGTGGTGTCAGCTATCCTGTCCTCCAGGCTCTATAACATCTACAGGTTTGCTCCTTAAGGGATCATTGCTTCTAAATACCTGCTAAGCATATTGTGGTTTGCTGCACAATCATGGGTGTAAGAAAGGAACAATTCAACTAAGCAGACCATTTTAAAAAAACCACACACCCATCCCATCAGTTTTAAAGATCCTAATATATATTTGTCCTTAAACACTTTTAGATTTTGATGCTACTGTGTGGTTCCTTTCATATCATTTTGTAAAGATAGGACAAAAAGTTGGTTAGCCCTACTCAACAACCCCTCATCCCAAACAATGCTAAAATGATGCCATCTGGAACAGCAGCATATTCTTTAAAATCATTTTCTAAAAGTTCCTTGAGAAGCACTTTTCAGTTTAGGCACTATTGTACGAATGGGGTAATGATTAAAGCAGAGGCAAAAGGCCATTCAGCACAGATTGAAAGACTCATTAAGAAGGAATAAACGGGATGACATGGTGCTGATCAGGAAGTGAAAAGAGGGGAAGGGACAGCCGCATCCAACACACACATCCATCCAAGCCCATCACGCCACATGATGCAGTGAGGCAATAAGGCATTGGTAGAGAGTCCCTGCCCCTGTTCGGGCCTCCTCCCTCCCCCCCTCAAAATATAACATCTTGTTCTGTTTCTTTGCACAGAGAAAAGCCAGATTTTCCGAAGTGCAAAAAAAAAAAAAAAGGAGGAAAGAACAGAGCAAAAACACAGAAGGATGATTAAACAATGGCAACTATTATGAGGATGATCAATGAACAAGGAATAAGGAAAGTCTGGCAACCCCACCCAAAAGATGCAGGGCGGAAGTGCCCCTGGATCTGCTCTGAGAAGCAGGGTCACAAAACCAAACCTTTGTAAGCTACACTACCTAGGAGTTAATGACAAGAGGATTTCCTGTGACTTTATTCAGCTAATTAGGTTAAGCTGGTCAATAACTGCGCCTCCCACTCTTTATGAACACTCTTTTAAAAACAGGAGGAAAAGCAATAAGGCTGGGAAAGGTGGAAGGCAGTAGAAAAAGAGCAAGGCCAAACCCTGCGCTCAGCCTAGAAGGCCACATATGTCAACCAGTTCGCCACCACGGCGACACAGACCACGCTAGAGAGAAAGTGAAATCCCAGCTCACAGATGACGTTGAGTGACTCCACCTGCCCAGTTTCCATTCCCTAGCTTTTTTCCTCCGTTGTTACTCCTTTCTCCTGCTCTAAGCCAACACGAGGTTCCCATGTGCCTCCCTCAAGGTGGGAGACCGACAAGGGGCTTGGCAGCTTCCACCTTAGAAGCCCCCAAGAACTGCTGCCTGTGACATCTGGCCAGATGTTGCTGGACCTTTTGCTTCTTCCGAAACCTCCCAACTTCTCCACTGCCTTCTCCAGAAGAAGAATTCTGAAGAAGCTGGCTGCCTCATGTGCTACTTTTGACCGAGCCAATAAAGGCAATATTCAACCCAGAACTGTGTTTCAGCCAATGGCTCCCACAGCTAGCTTTGTTTTTCTGTTTCCTTGCCATTAAAAAGCAGCGGGGGGAGCACTTAACAGAGAGAAGGCCTACCTTTTACACAGGACGTGGGGTTTAGCATATGGACACAACTAGAGATGCAGTGGACATGCACAAATAATTCAAAATTTGCCCCAAATTCCTTGTTTTGAAAGCGGGTGTTCATGTCAGGCCTTAGAGGTAAAGAGGGGGGGGGGGATGCCATGACAGGGTCTCTGGACCTTTTGGGAATATTTCAGGTCCATCCCTGAATTTTCAGCTTTCATTTTATAAAGAAAGCCTCTGAATTTGTTAAAGATATAAGGGCAGGAAGACCGATCACTTTAAACATGTACACGCGCAAACACCTGCTATAGCCCTGACCCAAATCCTCTCCCTCTCCAGAAGACTTAACCAAAGAAAGTGACACCAGGCGCAGGATTACAGATCCCACTCCCTGGATCAGCCCCACTATCCCCATTTTATAGGCGACGCATGGAAGGAAGGACTTCAGCAGGACCAGGCAAAGGAGGAGAGAGACCCCCAACGCCCCATGGGAGCTGCCCACGGAGGCCCCCACTTCTGAGCCTTGCCTGACGTCTGCTCCTTTGGGTCATCGGAACATGAAGGCTGAGAAAATCGAACCCATCCTTGTGCGAAACCGTGCAGTCCAACGGCCAGGCTTTCTTGTACACACCCAGAGGCAGCTCTGCAAGCCAAGCGCATCCGCTCGCAGCCTGATGGTGGGGGTGGGGGGTGGACGGCAGGTCACGCGCCTCCACTGGCGACCTCAGGAGGCTCCAGGCTGGCACGAGGAGCTGCATGATTAAAATCAAGTCCTCAGCTGCTCCATGTTTCCAGCCCATACACCCAGGCGGTTGCTTGCTTTCGCTCCACTTTGGAGCTTCTGTTGAGATGCCCGTCACCAAGCAGAGAAGGGCAAGCAGGGCAGCTGGCGGGGGTCAGAAAAGCACCAACCTTGAGTACGTAGGTCTCCAGGCAAGAAGCGTACAAGGTAGGCAGCTCCTTACAGAGATGCCAGACTTTTTTCTCTCTGTCCCCCCTGCTCCCCCTTTGTGACAAACTGGTGACGGTGCTGTTTCCCTCCTCCTCCTCCTCCTGCAGAAGGTCCTCCAGGTGCCAGTGGAGAAGCCAGCCAGGCTGGGTAAGAGCCAGCAGCCTCCAATATTCGTGGCTGCTTCCTGAGATGCCTGCACTTGCCACCACCCTCCCTGGGCTCAGCAGCTGATGATGGAAAGGCCACTTCCGCCACCATATGAATGATTCCATTCTCCAAAGACAACGAAGCTGAACTTTTAGCCCACTTTCTGAGAAATTAAGGGAGTAGATGATGTTTTTTCTCGTGGAGAAGAGGGAAAGCTAGTAGAAGAGACATTTTCAACTGCTTAATAGGATTTCATCTTCCAGCTTTAACCATTCCCTTGAGCCAGAGTTGCACCAGTCCGTTTGGGGCTGTGGCCCTGTGATCATGCCATTATTCTATAACTCCAAAGCAGGAGAAGGGCATTGGAAGTTGGCATCCACTAGCGCAGTGCTGTCTTGTCTCTTCTCGCCTTGGCTTTCCACGGCTTCTGGCAGAATTCTTTCCTCGCTCTGTCTACAGATTCCTGGCCCCCCTTGGCAGTGGGTCTCCCATCCAACAACCAACCAGGGCTGACCGTGCTTAGCAGTCCAAACCATACCCATTGAGAGTATTGTTCAGGGTGCTAGGCTGTCTCCTTAAAAACTGACCAACCCTCGGGGCAGTCTGCGATCTGGTTTGCTTAAATAAAGCAGTCTCTCTCCTTCTGCTGCTCACATTCAAGGCAATCACAGACATTACTTCTGCATTTCTTCTAAGTAGGACTTTTTGCTACTCTCTCTACTCTTTCCAACCTTTGATTCTCATAAGCAACTGCTATTTTTAGTCCCACAACTGCTATTTTTACCACCACCAGCAGCAACCTGGAAGCATCGCTCAGACTTCTTCCAGGGCGATTAATTAAATTACTTCTGCTAGTCTTTGAACACCTTCCTTTCCAGGAGCTCCCCAGGTACATTCTTTTGGTTACCTCCAACAGGAACTAATTTATTTCGTCTGTTTACATTTCTAGAGGAAGGTGGGGGGCAAGAAGCCCAGCTGAGTCATCTGACCACCATCTCCTACAAAGAGACACACTTCCCACTTCCTTTACCCAGAGATACAATGAGAACTAAAGATGTCTCCAGCTCTAAACAGTGAAGAGAAGCAACGGCAAAAGCCAGGGAACGGCATCCATTCGACACATGGTGACAGCCAGGGAAATGGAGCAGAGGGTTGATATTCTGTCCCTACCTGCTGGCCCCAGTCATCAGTTTGCCTGTCACATTCGGTCCCCTCTGAAATTTCTGAACACTCTTCAAGGGAGGCTCTCATTGAGCTCATTGCACTAATCTCAGTGAATTTATCAACTGCAAGTTGGCCTTGATTCCCCGCCCCCCCCATGCATGGATTTTGCAGTCCATGCTTTCTACACAATCTGTGCTTTTAAACTTTTATTTAGTGAGAGGACTGGCAAGTCTCTGGAGAATAAAAGTACTTCTGTCGGTGATGATATCCCATCAAAGCTTGACTACCATTTCTGCCTGTTTGGTTTCGTTTTCAGCTATAACTTCCAGAATCACCCACGCAGCTACGTAGGAGTAGTAATAGGGCGGGTTGGGGATTTGGGGAATTGTAGTCCAGGAGAGTAACATTTCCAAGCCACTTAGCTCATGATGACATCTAAGCTGCGCCTCCATCTGCTACCACCTCACAAAACTCTTGGGTATGCTCATGGGATAACTCCAGCATATGTTGCCAAACGGCACCCCCCCACACACAAGGCTTTATTCTCGCCCTTAATTAGCAGTAACCAAGAAACCTTCTCCAGATGCAGGCCCTTTGAGAAGGAGAACTGTTAAGTCTGTAAAACTAGAGATGATCAGGTTGGAATGCTGCCCTGACACTCCCTGTGCTGCTTCCTATGGTGTAGGCATGGTGGCCAGATGGAAAAGAAGGCAAGGCTCCTCTGCCTCGTTTGACCAGAAAGCCTGTCAGCAGATGCAGTGTGTAACCACCGACAGAAAAGGATGGGGCTCCTTTACCTTTAACAATGGCATGAGAAAAGGAAAGAGGATTTGATCTGGTGCAGCTTTTTCACAATCCCATGGAAATTTCTCTCTGACTTCACACCTATTGAAGCCCTGCTGGGGTCTTGTTTGTATCTGCTTCCAGAAGAACTAGGAGCTTCCCTTGGCCACGAATGCCAGGCCGAGGGGCCATCACTGAGGAGATCCTGGCAAAAAAGTTTGGGAATGGTGGAATCAAGTGTCATACCAGGGAATACACAAATGTGCACACCTCTAAGACTGTCATTTCTTCCTTGCTTTATCTTTTCATGCAAACACAAAGAATGGCAAATTTATTCTCCTTCCCCCTGAGAGGGCAAGGGCTTTTGTTATGCGCTCAAAAAGAGAACGATTTGTGTATGCTTGTGCAAAGGGCACACAATGATGGCTGGCACTGCTTTGTGGATTTCTGCAGGTAAGGAACATGGCAAAGTTTAAACCTCCCTCCACCACATACCCCAGCCAGTCGACAAGTATTCTTTCTGCTTCTGTGGATGAAAGGATCAATTTGAACCAAATCTTCCAAGCACACATATTACCAGAGTATTTGATAGCTGACAAATCTACAGCTGAGATGGAACCAGTGAGTGGCTCTACCACTGGGACTTTTGTCAGAGTTTTAAAATAAGCCTCTCTTTTTTTGACCTGTGGTCTTTCTTTCCTCCGTTGACATAAGCAGGGGATGCTCCCATGAAAAAGTTTCTACACCGAACCCTGTCTTTATGGCCCCCAAAAGCTCCCCTTTTCAATCTCCCTGTCTTAAAAAATACACAGAAGGAAGAACCTTTTTAGCTTTCTGCTGAACCAAAAACTGAAACAGACAGCAATCTGTAATACAGCCAGACGCACTTACAAGAAAAAGAAACAGCTCTTGAATCTCTTTGTTGGCTTCTATTAGTGCCTTTTTATTACTACAGAGGAAGTTAAATAGATTGTAGTCTTTGCCATGTGCTTATCTCTTATCAGAGAGAGAGAGGAAAAACAATCAGCCTCTTATCTGACCCTTGCCAATAAACTCACATGTTAACCTCTTCCATGGGAGAGAACCAAGAAGTGCCGGAGTTTTCCCACCAGCAGAGAGGCTGAATGTCCTGCATGAGGAGTACTCTGTCTGTCTGCCTGTCTCTCTTTTCCTCACGACTTTCTTGGCCAGAACAGGCCTGAGAGAGAGACTCACTATCAAGAAGCCAAGTGGGAGGAGAATACACCTGCCTGTCTTTGGAGAACCAACAGGTACTGCAAGAACAAATATTCCTGCAACATCCGAATCTCTGGAATTTGCCGTTTCTCATTCTAAATGCAATGTTAGAATTTGCAGTTAGAACTTCACACCTAAGGCAAAAAAGGGGGTGGATGAGAGGTTACCAGTCATTCCAGCTTCAACACAACCTGTGTAAACAGAATCTTTCATAGCTGTACTTTTCTAAAAAGTAGCTGTGTTAGGTTTTGCAAGCATATCATACAGAAAAGAAAGCAAAGCAAAACAAAATCAGAAAAAACAAGAGATTAAAAACATGGTGTGTTGAAGTGTTATACTTCCGTGTGAGGTCAAATAGGCCTACTTGAGTTGCAACTTGCATTTCCATAGTAAGTTGCAACTAGAGTAGGCCTGTTTGAATAAATGGAACGTGAGCTGTGGACTGCACAAATCCCCACTGATTCAATGTGGCTACTTCAGTGCAACTAACTGCACTAAACAACAGGATTTTGGCCAGGATGTCCTTGCAGTTGTCTGGCATGCAGCAAACATCCCCCAAGGAATATTTTGGGGGGAAAAAACTGTAAACTTTTTCATTTCCAGCACATTTTTACCTCTGGAAACAACCTCCCAGGTGTGTTTTCTACTCCGGTCTCTTCCCCTGCCTGGTCCTTAGCTAGTTGCAACAACCAGTGGCCACAAAACCAACAGCATATACACTCTGACAGTCTCAGAACAGCTTTCTTGCAGGAAGGAAGGCTGAACTTAAAATCCCTGGGTAGCATCACGTACCACATGGAAAGGTAAGTGTCTATGCTGAGAGCGCCACGTCAGCCACGTCTCCCACCCTGCCCAGGAGGAAGGAGAGCATGCTGCTGTCCATGCCTGCAAAATGCAACCACGTGAGAGAAACAGAGAAGAGACACATCCATCCAGGGACGTCCTACTCGAAATGATACAAAGGCAGTTATATAAGCACAAGCTATGGCTCAATGCAGTCCTTGCATTTGGTAACAAACTGCTGCCACCTAAGGTGTGAGCAGATGGACCAAACTGCTGCAGAAATGTCCATATAGGTGGCGATCGAGACTGGAAAGGCCACAAGGATCTGCGCAAGTAGGGTGCCTCCTACAGCCAAGGACAGGAATGCAAGCCCAAAAATTCCTTGAAAAGGAAAGAGTCTTTAATGAGCCTTGGGTCCCCAGATGTTTTTGGACTAAAACTCCCAGAAGCCTCCACCATGGCCTGTGCTGGCCAGGATTTCTGGGAGTTGCAGTCCAAGAACATCTGGGGACCCCAGGTTGGGAACCACTTCCAGGACCAGCCAGACTTCCCAGACCTTTCGGTGGCTCAAAACCAGTAACTGGTTAGGAAGCCTGTGTGCGTCTTTACTTTTCCTATTTCCAGAAAGGACAGGGAGGTGGTGTTGGTGGTTTTTATTAGGGGAAGGGGTTAAAGATGGAGTTGGTCACTCTCTTGTTTCTCCAATTAACACAGGAGCCAGCAGAAGTTTTGGGACAATTTCTTTGGACTTCTTCTTCCAACATCATCTCTCAGATGAAGCTAAAGGAAATATTAAATTAAAACTACACATACTGTCATGTGAATGTAAAGTCATATGAACGGAATATGGCCGACTTCTCAGTCATTCAGATCATATGTCCTTGAGTGACCCCCTGGAGGGTTAAGAATTCAAAGAAGCAAACATCCTGGGATCAAATAAAGTCGTACAAAGGTAGTGCTGTTTGCCTGGCCCTGGGTTTTTTCCCCTTTGGCCATTTCTTGCAATAAAAGTGGGCCTGCAAGATCCAATCAAGGTTTATCAAACTTTACATTCTTTTTCCTTTGTTCCTTCCAGGGATCTTTCCCCAGAAACGACAAAATAAATTCTTTGCACAAGCTGCATCATGGGCAGCGTGATGATTTCCATGAGTCCTTGTAACTGGGTGAATTGTCCCTGATGGCTAGAAAAGCTCCTCTCTCCAGAGCCTCTGGCTCTGATCTTAACAGATGACAAGCTGCTATCAGTCTGACAGAGCCAGGACAGAGGTCAACGGAATTTGCCACATTAACAAGGGTGCAGCATGGCTATGCCCCCAAAACATTCTCCAAAAATTCCACGGCATTCAGGATTGGAGACCACTTGTATCGTTCAGGAAAACAAGCCCACAGTGTGTGTTGGAAAGGGATTCCAAGGTGAGCGTGTGCGATAGTGAAGTGTATCCGTCCATTTATCTGGATGATCTATAGAGTCACAAACTATGCAAGCATTTGAGTTCTTCAGAAGGGGTGGTTAAAAAAAAGAAAAGAAATGGAACTGGGGGAAAAGCATGCACCTTAATTTATTGTACTGTATTTTTCGATATCACCATGATGAAAACAAAAAAGAGGGCACATGCAGGGCCTCATTTCTGCAAAGGAGGTAGCAGACACTGGAGGGAGTAACCAAGACAAGACGAAGGGTCGTCACAGTACAACAGGGTTTTGGATATTTCCCATTAATTGAGAAACTGCATATTGCCTCTCTGGCATTAAAGGACAGGGAGGCTGGCTTGGTACATCCGGGAGTTCGTGGCCAGAGAGAAGCACACCAATATTTGAGCCTACTGGCAGCTGGGACAGAAGTCTTACCCCCCCCCCCATGCCAAGTTGAACTGCTGCTGGTCTTTGCTCGCTTGTGATGTGATGAAATGCAGTAATTGTACAAGACACGCAGAGCGAGCATTGTATCTTTGTGCATCAGCCACGAAATGCTGCCACAGAGCAATGATAAAATATTGCAGGTGACCACGTATTGAATTAAAAATTAGCAAACATTTGTGACTTATTCCGGAAATATCTGACATGGTTACTTTGAACAGAGAAACAAACTTGTTTCTGTTCTGTCTTGCTTCCAAACCTAAGTCAGAAATAGATGACCATTTTCCCCCCTGACTACCCTCATTCTCTGGTGCCACTGATAACCAACCTGACAAACACAAATTAAGCAGGTAAAATAAAATACTGGGGGGAAGCTTCCCTTGCTTGATTTCAGGACTAGTATAATTTTTTTTTTTGGCACTGAGCTACCATCAGTTGGCGTAAAGCGCTCTCTAGTGTTCTGCAGCTGCCATGCACTCAAAAGCCTGAGCTAACGAGCTTCTTGAACACCCCACTCAGCACTACGTTAATGGTGCCACAGAGTTCCTACCATGGAGTCTACTTATTGTAGCAGCCTGAGACCTCTTTAATTGCCACAGTGCCACCCTAGGGGATCCTGGAGCACTTAGTTTGGTGAGGGGCTTGGCTTTCTCTCCCGGAGACCTGTGAAGCCCTGGTCTCAACAGACCCAGAGCATTCTAATCATCCTACCAAGCTAAGATGGAGCCATGATGGTTAAAGTTGTATTGAAGTGTAAGAGAAGTAAAAGGACAATGCTGTAGCTGGCAGGGCTACCCGTGGAAGCCAACGTGATTCTGTGATTAAACAATACCTGGGTCAATGGGGCTAGTCCATGGTGAGAATTTTCCTCTCTTTCCCGAATTCAGAGCTGCTGGCCAAACAATGGCTATGGCAGCAGCTGCCACCATAAGCTGCTGCTGCTGCTGCTTGATGTGGTGTTCCACCTTCATTCCTCCCATATCCACTCGTAGTACAAGCCGCTAAGGTTGTTGAGGTACACATCTGCAGCTCTGAAATAGATGGACAAAATGACAATCGCTTACTTCAGAGTAAACACAGTTCCGTGCAGGGTTCAAGCATGTCAAAGGAGGAGGGGAAGGTGTCTAGGAAGGGTGATTTCCCGGTTCCCTCCAGCCACATGGATCTGCCCAAAGGTGTTTCAGAATACACACATAAAATGCATACAAAGCCCCAAATCATGAACAACTAATAATGTTGCCAATGTTGTAAAATTAGCTTTGTTTTATAATTGATTCCAAAGCAATCTCTTTTTTTAACGGAGAGCAAGATGTGGTGAGGGTGGGGCTGTAGTCTAGATGGCTTTAAAAAGGAGTTACAGATGCATCAAAGCAGAACCTCCATGAACAGGCAGTGTATCTCTGAAAAATAGAAATAACCAGGTGAGTAAGGCCAGGACTTCCTCGCCCTGGAAGTGAATATCCCAGAGTTGTTAGAAGGTATATGAGAGATTAGTTAGAGCTTTGGTCTGATACAACATGACAGAGGTAATTACTGGATAATTAAGAAGGTCCCTCTTCAAAACCAGGTAATAATCAAACAAGGGCTCCTGTCCTGTTTTTTGGAACATTACACAGACAGACTTAACAGGTAGATTTAAACTAATAAATAGAAACTGGATTGAGATGCAAGAGGGACTTTCATTTAACATTTAATTACATTTGAAGCTGGCTTTGTATCCATGGAAGTCACAACCGCATCCAGGCTCTCCTACTACACCTTTGCCCTCCCAGCAGCTTTGCATAAAAGATCCAGCTGTTAGTACGCTCCCCAAGGTCACTGAGCTCCATGGCCAAGCAGGATTTGAACCTTGGTCTGAGCAGGACCACACAACAGCATCCCCCCCCCCCCACGGGCTGCTTGGAGACTGATCCTTTCTCTGCAATACACCTACCCTTTTTCTACCTCGCATTCACCACCAAAAGCCCATTTTCTCTGGCCTGGGCCTCACAACAACAGCCATTTAACCGGGGCTGGTTGGACCTCACTGCTTATCCGTTTTCCCCCTTGACCCCTGTGAAGGAAACCGGCCTGTATTTGATTCGAGGAGCTCGAGCGACTTTTTTCTCCGAACAAAAGCTTACTCTGCAGCTCTGCCGTCCCCAAGACAGCGCTTTCCAGCTGCATTGGGCGAGAGGCTCTGTTACCCCCCTCCAAGATGGCCCCAGGCTGAGGCAACAGGCCTTCCGAGCGAGACGGGGCTCATGGGCTTTGCCGCTCGGAGAGTGGGATGCCTTCCCCGCTCGCCGGTCGAGGGGCACAGGGTGCCCGTCTCCACCTTTCATGGCCCTGGCAAGGCAGGGGATGCCCCGCGGGGTCCCTGCCCTCCGTGTGGGAGAAGCGGCCGAGGGTTCCCGGGCCTTTCACACCAAAGGGGCCAGGTGTGGCTTCGCTCGTCAGGGCTGACCAGAGGCACCTGGGCCCTCAGGAAGCCTCCTCCTGGACCCACCTGCAGTCCCAGTTCCTCACCAGTTCTCTCAGGTCCTGGTGGGGCAAAAGCAAGCCAAGGGCTCCTCTTTCCCGGTGAGCAGTCCGTACCTTTCATTTCTCCTGCTGAGGACGGAGGAATCCAGGTGGTCCCGAGAAGAAAACATTTCAGGGCTTTCCAGTCCGTGTCTTCCTTGGGGGAACCGGTGCCCCCCTCCACTTCCCTGCCTATCCTGGGCTGGAAAATGCAGCCTCCAGAGCTATTTTTCGTGGCCTGTGGCTTTCCCTCACTGAAATATATATATTGGGGGGGGGGGGGGAAGAGAGAAAGATTCTGCTGCAAAAGCATCCTTTTCCCTACTCCTGAAGCCTTCCATGGTGGACATTTTGCAACAGCATGGGATGCAGGCTCCCCCCCCCCCAAAAAAATGACACAAAAGTGGTCTTTTGGTGGCATTCAGTTTTGATTTCTCATCCTTGTTCTTTTTTGGGGGGTCTGGTGGAGTCTGTAGGAGGTTGTTGCCGTGGGAGATTAGTCCCTAGTCTCTCTGGATTTGTCCTCTCTGAGGAATTTCAGTGCATTGTTCTGGAACTGACCAAGAAGATCAGAACAAAAACACTGGAAGAGCTTTGCCCGTAGGAGCCGAGACCACCTGTCCCAAAAGCCGTCATAAATAATATACAGGGCTGGTGAGTCTCAGAAGCGACTGAGAAGCCCAGGAGACTCACCTGAACTTTTGTTTGCTCTCGTTCTCTCTCTCTCTCTCTCTCTCTCTCAACCTCAGAGAAATTATGTAATTTCACTCTAAGATTTAGCCTTCAAGCCTTGTTGCAATGAATTGGGCCTTGCCCAACTGGGCAACACACACTCCCTGAAATGTCAAATGACAAGCCCCAGAGCCAAACCCCTTTGGTAAGAACCGTTTTGGGAAAACCTGCATCATCCTCTTCTTTCAGACAGGTGAATGCTGGAACTAGGGGAAAAAAGGAAGATCTGGCACAGCTGCCTGGGGCTCTTTAGAAGCTTCAGTTGAGGAAAATTTATTTTAATCAAGACCAGGAAGGCCAGGGGGCCTCTCATTTCCCACAGCTGGTCTTAATGGTCAAAAGCCCTGGTAACATGCCTTGGTGTTAAATAATACATACTGGATTAGCTAAACTGGACTTAGAAGTCTGAGAGATGTGGAAGAGGGAAATGAGGCTTCCTTAGAGTTTGTTTTGCAATATATCTGGCTCTCCCCACCCAGCCACCGGAAGGCCCAAGGTTCTGCTTCCACCTGCTTGCTGTCTTGCAGCTCATGTTCCTGACCTGACGGCTCTGCCTGGGTCTGTTCCCCAATCCAGGGTGCCGGGATGGCCGGGCCAGCACCTGTGGAAGAAGGCCGGCCGTTGCCTCAGGTCCTCCTGACCCCTTCGCCTGAACTGCTGGGAAAGGTCCTGAGTGAGCAGTTTGGACCTCTACCTTTCATGGCTCCCATCACCCGGATGAAGAAGAAGCCTTCCGGCCATTACTTCCCCACGGAGAACCGGGAGCAAGTGCTGGGTCGGAGACGTGCCGCCAACGCTAAAGAGAGAGAGCGGGTGAGTGAGCCAGTGGGCAAAACCCCTTCGGGATGCAGCATCTACCACGTGCCGTGACTTCCGAGGAAGCCCTAGTGAACACATCCCAGGGGTGTGCACAAAAAGCGGGTGATGTAAACGTTTCTGGCTGCCTGGTTGCAGCATGGCGGGGTTGGACTCGACCAGGGGTTCCCCACCTTGGGTCACCCAGGTGTTCTTGGACTGCCACCCCCAGAAGCCTTCACCACCAGCTGTACTAGCCAAGATTTCTGGGAGTTGCAGCCAAAGAGGAACATCTGGGGACCCAAGGTAGGGAAGCACTAGAATTAGATGGTGCTGGACATCCCTTTCAAGCCTATCATTCTATGAAACAACTTCAAAGTCATTTTAGTGACTCAACAAAGAAATAGCTGTGTGTTTGTGTGTATGTCTTGGTAAATTTACTTTGATAAATTGTTAGCATTGTGTTACTGTCGGTGAGATGGTTTGGCTCTGGGTGCAGACTCGTACCCTACTGGGAGATATAAAAACAGCTTCTCATGGAAGCTGAAAGCAGTCAGAAAGTCCTGCTGCTTGTGATTAGCATGATGAAATGCAAAAGAGAAACGGCTCTGGGTACCTTTAAGAGCTGCCTGGGGAAGGGAAATTCAGCAGATGTAGCTTGCATTAAAAGCAGCACCTGCTGAAATGTCCTCTTTTTAAGCAGATAGTAAAGATAGAGGAATCCTGTCCTCTTTTGCTTCTGATTACCTTCCTCTCCACTAAATTGCCCTTCCCTCTCTGGCAAGTGTTTGTATTCGTTGCCTCCCCAATTTGTTTGATGCAGAAAACAATGGACAAAGGGAGATGGAGGGAAGGGGGGGGGACCCTCAAAATGCAGGAAACTGTAGCCAGTGAGACGCACACACAAAAAAGGACTTTGCTTAAAGTAAAAAGATAAAATAAAATACTTCCTGATCTCCAGGCCTGCTTAGACAATAGATAACAACCCCTAATCTAAAGCCAGCTACTGCTGTGTTGACATGCCCAAGGGATGAATCAGTTTTAAATGAGTTGAGGGCCTGTCTTGGAAAATGCTGAGACTGGCTGGTGAAAAAACTATGAAATAAAGTTATTTATTGTTGCATTGGAAGTTGTGATTAACACTCATTAGCAGTTTTCCAGTACGTATCCCTCTGAGTAACAAATGCTGCCTTTTAATGCTAAATTGTACACAAGAGGAAAGTAGATATTTACCAGGGGCACTTGGTGGTGCACCAGTTTTGCCAGTAAAAACCCAGTTTCCCTGCCATATCCCACTGGCCTCCTGTATGCTTGACAAATCCTGATAAATGGGAAGATCATGTTTTTAAATGCCATTAAAATCTCACAAGCCGTTGAGTGCTGCCATTGTGCTCTCTCAAGTCAAGTGTTAGCACTCGGTGTGGAAAGTGTAGCTCGTTCAGTCGCCCGCCCACCGGCCATGGCAGGGTGGCTGCCGGCTGGAATTCTCTGGAGTCATACCAAGGTTTCCTTTTGCCACTTTCTCTGGGAAAATGACTCAGATGCAGCAATAAAACAGCTCAGGTGCACATCAAGTGAGTTCTTATCGGAGAATGAGCTTGACAGCCTGTTGACTTTCGATAGCCTGTGTAAACTTTGCAGGGGTTAAATGTTAGCCACCTATTTGGTTTGATGCCAGCAGGTATGTCAGGCTTCTGCAGGAGACAAATAACAGCTTCTCCTCTGAGATGGAGGAAGTTTGCAAAAACTGAAATAGCTGTTTGTGAGCGATAGACAAATTCCTTCCACTTCTCTCTGGCAGGTCTTTTTTATTCATTGCCTTGACCTTCTCATTAAAAAGAGCAACCTTAGCAAAGGATGAAGCACATTTCATGACATCAAGCAGGATGGAAGCCAAGTTTGACCCCCGGGCAAGCCTTTGACTTCTGTTAGAACTGAAGATTAGGCTAAGTGCGTTAACTGGCACGCTTGTGCATTTTGCAAACTGAGATTTGATCTTCATAAAGGCAGTGTCCCTCCTTCTGTGGATTTTGTTTTATCCTTCTGGGTGAGGATGAGTTTCTATCTTTTTTGGAATATGCTCTATGGACATTAAGTCAGAACATCAAATCTCCCGTGATTACAGAGATTCCACTGAAGGAGTTGAGGTGGAATTCTGTTACTAAACATTCAGCTAGTTGGCAGGACCAGCAGCGTGAGGATTTTCCCAGGAAGCAAGCAGGAAAGGTGCTTTTGTACTGAAGCCCTTGGGAAAAGACACAAGCCCCCCTGACTTTAATGATCTGCTTTTAAAATTTCTGAACAGATAAAGAACTTGAACAGTGGTTTTTCCAAGCTGAAATCTATTGTGCCGCTGATCCCAAAGGACCGGAAGCCTAGTAAGGTTGATATGCTGAAAGCAGCCACGGAATACATTCGCTTGCTGCGCTTGATTTTGGAAGAGAACGGAGGAGATGAGGTAGGGATGTGTTTGGCTTGGTAACCCAACTTCTCGAAAGCTAGGGGCAGGGGTCTGGAGGAAGTGGGTAACAGGGCAATATTTAATGATGAGGATAGATTTAAAGATGGTGTAATGATGACAGGCTATAGATGCTCCAAAAATACTGAGCAAATGAAGCTCACAAAGAGTGAGCAAATGAATCTGCTCAGCATAAGACACTAGCAAGGCAGCACCCTTCATCAGGCCCATCACAATGCAAGGGATGCTTCTGTGTGGCAGAAGGAGCATCTCCAATACCTGGTGAAATCATCTTTCAGAAGAACCTCCCTGTTTCTCCACCCTGGAGATCCCGTGAAGTTGGGAAATGCAGTTTGCAAACCACTGCTTTAGAATGTTTCTCTATATGTAGGATGAAGGGGAAAAGAGGTATCAATTATTTTGCAAGCTCAAATGGCTGCAAATTTTGTGTGCATGTGTGCGCCCATGTGCGTCCTTTGGCATCCTTGCATGTCTTCTCTGCTTACACAAGATGGAAGACTTGACCAGCCAGGCCTCTCCTGAGTCTGCCCCCATGCCAGGACCTCCACAGAAGCCCTTGTCTGGAAACCTGTCTGAGGAATCTGGTTGTTACCTCAAGGCTGAAGATGGTGTGGAGGTGGTCTGGGCCCATCAGGTGGTGGAAGCTCCAGCACGTTCGTGGGGTGAAACGATCCTGCCTGCCTACATGGGGATTGTAGAGCTTCACAAAAATGGTTAAATGGTAAGGCTTTCTCCCTTATTTGCAACCCATGAAATGCTTTTCATTTTTATCCCATGGCTGTTCCACCAAGAGGGTGCTTTCCTATCAAGTGGGACAATATCAACGGAATATAAGAGCAAAGCCTAGTACTTTAGTTTGTTCTTTCTTTTTTAAGAATTGAAAATTCCAGCTTTTGCTCTTAGAGAGAGCTTAGCACACTTCGCAAAGCACTTGCTTGCCCAGAAGTGATGCATGAGAACCTCATATTGTTTCTAGCGAGTTTGGTTGACTTGACCTACAGAGAGGGAGTGGACCACCAGTCTCTTAAATCCCCCCCCTTTTTTGCTCCCTCTTTTCCACACCTAGCAGGCTATGGGAGAAGATATGGTTTGTCCCTGCATGGGGCTTTCAAAACCAGGCACAAAGCTAGCTCAGATGAGGCCAAGGGCTTGTGTTAAGGGATCAGGCATAAGCCTTAAAGGCTCAGGTAACTTTGGTGGCTCACCAGCTTCTCCCAGATGTAAACACAGCAGTTTGTCACCATACCTTGATGGAGATAATTTGGCCAAAGCTATCCAGTTGGACTTTTCCAGCATGTTACATCTGGGGCTGCCTTTTACAAATTACAGGACTGACAAGCATATAAAACCAGAGTGTTTCAGTCTAGCTGCTGGTCTGTTCCCAACACCACTTTAAATTGCTGGGCTTTGTGAACCTTATTAGCCCTCTTACAAGATGGAATGATGTCTCTTTTCCAGACAGTGTCACAAGGAGTTACGGTAGCTACGTCAAAAGGCATTCTGGCTGTTATTCTTCCTCTCCCTCTGTTCATACAGTATTAAGAAAAAGGAGAGGAGAAGCAGCAGAGAAGGCAGAGAAGAAAGCAACTACCTCTGGGACCTCCATCAAGAACCATAAATAAGGCAGAGCAAAAGGCCAATGGAAGCCATAAAGTTTGCTTCTTTCTTATATGCATCTACCCGAAGCTTAACACCAAGAAGTGAGGAGGCATGGGGTGGCGTGAGTGGGGGAGGTCCAAGGAGAAAACCTTCTTGATTGTGGCATCTGGCTCTGGAATAACCTCCCTGGACAGTCTTGCTACATGCCTCCCTTAGGGTCTATTTCCAAGGCACGGAAGGTCATTTTCTTTGCTTTATGAGTCCTGAAAACATCCTAACAGTCTAGCTGCATTCCTTGATTGTAACAACATTGAAAAATTATGCCTAATTTATCTCTAGCAAAAGAAAAAAAAATTATGCCTTTTTCCCCCTTGTTTTCAGTTATTGTACATTTAATACTGTGTCTTGTTTTGGCTTTTAACTCTAAGCCAGCTACAGGCTTGGTTGATGGATGGCCAACTGCATTTAATTATAGTAATATCTGTGATCAAATTGTTTTGCAGAAGCCCTGCTTTGAATGGAAGCAGGATCTTCAACGTTGAGCACTACATGTCTGATGGGACGCTTTGTTTCTTTATACCTTTCACTTTTATTTGAAAGTTAGTAAAGTTACCTTGTTAAGCATTCATGGTTTGCATGTTTGCAGTCTAGTATCAGAAGCAAAATTCAATGCAGAAAGGAAAGTGCTTCCTGAAGCCCAGTGTAGGCTTGCATTTGTAGTGCATATGAAATTTTAGATTTGGAAGGCACCACAAGAGCATCTTGTCCAACCTTCTGATGTAGGAAACCCACCACACCGCCATTCATTACAGAGGCCCACCCAACCTTTTCCAAAATCCTCAACAGAGGAGACTCTGACTCCTACTAGAGCAGACTCCAGCTGTGATGGAGCAAGGCAGACCTCCTTCGGGAAGGACCTCAGACAAACCGGGGGCAAGAGCAGAAAGCCCACCCACTTATTTCCAATCAACACACCTGAGATATCCCTGAGACATAGGAATTTTTAGTCCTCCTTATCATAATGTGTGGAAAGGCTTCCCCGGATGTGTCCAAACCAGCAGTTTGGCCCAGTTGCAGAAATGAACTAGAAGTCAAGAGAATTGTTTCAGGGGAAGGAGTCTGGCAGTGCCCATCAGCCTGGCTGTGGGCTTCTCAACCAGTTGCTGTTCGCAGACGTTTTGCTTGGAAATAAACACCCCTTGAGCTGCTAGATCTCAGCCTTTGAGGTCCATTTTCCAAGTCTCAAGATTTGGACCTGAACTGTCAGGAGACGGGGATGCTGCTCATGGATTTGAAGCTTGGTTTCCATGGTGCCGTGCTCAGGAGCACTCCGTTCTTTCCCATTATCTGGCATGCTGTAGAGCAGCCTCTGCTGGAATTCTACACTGTTGGTCATCTAACAATAATGACCTCCCACCGAGTCAATTGTGACTTACCATAGTGTAAGTGTGTTCTAGGGGTACTGTACTCAGAAGGGGTTTACCACTCCCTCCTTTTCGTGGGGCAGGGAATTCTGGCACTGTGCAGCTTGCCTTTTGCCATTATTTTCTTAGTATTCTGCTGTGTTACCATGTAAACAACACAGTGGCTTGTGGATCCTTTAAGCTGGCTAGAGTTTCAGGGGCTGAGCACACTTGTTTTGAGATGCAGGATGCAGAATATTCAATTCATAGAGGTAGTTTAGTTACAGGGCTGGGCAGAGAGTGTCGCTGACGGGAGATGATGATGAATACGGCCATCGTGTGATGAACATGGGCCAGAAGCCTTCCAAAGGCTAGTCAGTGCACCACAAGGGTCGGGTCAGCGGCACCCCAAGTCCGTGAAGCAATGGTTGGTGCTTGCTAGAGAGTAACTGTTTTGGCTAAGAGCAATAGCCATGCTATGCACAGTAAGAGAGCAATGACAAAATTTTGATGAGACAAAAAAAGGGCCCCCGTCTTTGTCCAAGCTGAGGGGAGCATGAGCAAAACATCTGGGTACGTCCTTATGTGTTTGCTTCATTTTCCAGCCTGTCTTTCCGGTATGGCCACTGTCCAGTCAGAGATGAACTGGTCCTTTTCCCCACCTGTTTCTGAAGGTTACTGTTCCTAATGCCCGTTTTTAGTGGACAGGAGTTTTCCTTTGCACTGCACCTCGGCTGTCTTGGTGTAAAATATTCCCGGACCCTGATGGCAAACGTCCAGGCCTGAATCAGGATGGACTCACTCACTGGTGCCCCTCAAGCCTCCCTTGGCCACAGGCGTGGGCACATGCCCTCTTTTAGGGAGGACAGTCCTCCACTTGGGCAGCGGCCTGAAGGAAGTCCTCCTTTAGAAGGCCCCCTCCCTGAGAAGGGCCCGAACCTGATCTGCAAGGGGCCCGATCCGGGGCCCTAGGGCTGCCCATCCTCCCCCGGGGACCCACCTGGGCCGGCTGGAGGCAGGAGGCGACCCGTTCGCGCCGCCTTCCCGGGGGCGAGGCGCTGTGGCTCTCGGTGGCATCGTTCACCTCCGTGCCTCAGGGTTGCCCCTGCCAGGCCCGGGCAAGGGGCGCGGGTGCTCAGAAGAGCGCAGTTCCTTCGGCAGCCTCGCCTAGGGGGGGGGGACCGGAGGGGGTGCTTACATCGGGCGCGCGGGGGGGGGGAGATGCAGTGGCGGCGCCTTTGCGGAGGGAGGGGGCGCGTGGCCGGGCATGGCCTGGCGGGAAGCGGAGGGGGAAAGAGGGAGCGACCGACCGCTGCCTCGGAGGAGGACGAGGGGGCGGCGGCGAGGGCGAGGGGCCCCGCCGGTGCCGCAGGAGGGAAAGGAGGTGTGACAAACCCAGACCTACTGGGATCTGCCACACGTTAACTAAGCTGCCACCAACCATTCCCTATAATAAGTCACACAGACCAGGGATGGATTTTCAACAAATAAAAGAATAAGGTTTATTTAAAACAACACACAGGGAAAATAAAATGCTCAGGTGAATAATATATAGTAACGTGGCTTAGTCTCATTCATACATGCATACAGTTTGGTTCACACAGAACACTTAACTTGAAGCACAGACCCTGAACCTATCAGTTCTGGCTAACCAACAGACACCTGAACCTATCAGGTTGGTACTCTGACACACAGTAGTACCCTGTCTGACACACAGACTCCCACACCAGCTTCTTCTTCCCAGCTGCTGCTTCTTCACATCCCAGTGTCTCCTCTTCACCACACAGGCTTCACATTTATATACAGTACAGCCCCTCCTCCTGATGTCCCGCCTTCCACTCCCCATAGGATGGAACTTTCCCTCCAAACCCATGACAGACAGGTAACACCAGTGCTGTATGTAACACCTCCCCTCTTTATAAGTTGTTTTGTAGGGGGAAAGCTAAGGTGCTTTTTCCCAAAAAACAACCTGGATAAAACACACAACAACAGTTATACATACCATATCATACTTACTTATACTTACATTCTAAGTTAACCATATCAATTAGGCATTCAACCATTTACCATATACATTACATCAATTTACCTTTATTCTTACAAACCAAATTCAAAAAATAGGTACATTTTACTTTTTGTCATCATTATATACACATAGTCCATGTTCTTTCGTCGTCTTCATTCTTCAGGTCTTCTTGATAAGGCGTCAGCAACACAGTTCACTGACCCTCTGACCACCTTCACTTCAAAGTCATAGTCCTGTAGGTTTAAAGCCCACCTCATAAGTTTGCTATTGTGGGTTTTCATTGTCTTTAACCATTGCAATGGTGAATGGTCAGTACACAGAATAAAATGTCTTCCCCAGATGTAAGGCTTGGCCTTCTGGATCGCGTAGACTATGGCCAAACACTCCTTCTCCACGGTTGCCAAATGTCTCTCACCTTTTTGAAGTTTCCTACTCAGGTAGGACACTGGATGTTGGTCACCATTCTCATCCTCCTGGCACAGAACTGCTCCTACCCCGCTGTTAGACGCATCGGTGTAGATGATGAACTCCCGGTCGAAGTCTGGAGCCCGCAGGACAGGATAGTTGATTAACGCCTCCTTCAACCTCTGGAACGCCGCCTCACAGTCGCTGGTCCACGGGATGCGGTCATCAGCCTTCTTCCTCGTCAGATCGGTCAGCGGAGCCGCAATCTCGCTAAACCTCGGGATGAACTTTCTGTAGTAGCCCACCAACCCAAGAAATGATTTGACTTTTTTCTTGGTGTTGGGTCTAGGCCAATCACGAACAGCTTCTATTTTGGCCTCCAGGGGTTTTATCACTCCTCCCCCTACCATGTGACCCAAGTATTTTATTTCTGGGCTACCCAGCTGACACTTGCTGGCCTTTACTGTTAGCCCTGCTGCACTTAACCTCTGCAGCACTAACTCCAGGTGTATCAGGTGATCTTCCCAGGTATTACTGAAGATCCCTATGTCGTCAATGTAGGCCACTGTAAAGTCACTGAGCCCTGCCAAGGTCTGGTCCATCAGCCTTTGGAATGTGGCTGGTGCATTTCTGAGACCAAAGCTCAGGACTCGAAACTCATAGAGACCAAAAGGGCTGCAAAAGGCAGTCTTTTCTTGATCCCTGGGATCAATTCTTAATTGCCAATATCCCTTTACCAGGTCCAATGATGAGATGAACCGACAACCCCCTATGGTTTCAATCAGGTTGTCTAGCCTGGGCATTGGGTAGGCATCAGGAGTGGTTACACGGTTTAATTTCCTGTAATCAACACAAAACCTAATGCTCCCATCAGGCTTGTCCACAAGGACTATCGGAGAGGACCAAGGACTAGAAGAGGGGACGATTATGTTCTCCCTAAGCATCTCGTCCAGCTCCTTCCGCACCTTGTCCCTATAGGGTCCCGTTACTCGGTATG
Source organism: Pogona vitticeps (assembly GCF_051106095.1). NCBI lineage: Eukaryota > Metazoa > Chordata > Lepidosauria > Squamata > Agamidae > Pogona > Pogona vitticeps. Next base: position 1,061,471 of record NC_135790.1, read on the forward strand.
GGGATACTGCCTGCGGGGGTGCATCCCCTGTGTGGATCCGATGCATCACTCCCTTCACTATCCCCGGCTTGTTGGAAAACACCTGTTGATATTTACTAAGCAGCATTTTTAGTTCTTGCTGCTGGTCTTGGGTGAGTGCAGGACTGATCTTTACCTCCTCTGGGTTGTATTTTACTTCCCCTCTACCCTCCCAGAAGGGTAATTCAGCTTCCTCACTCTCAGCTGCTTTTATCGCGAATAAAACCCTCTGTTCCCCTCTGTAGTAGGGTTTTAGGGCATTCACATGAACCACCCTCCTTGCTTGGTTCTCCTCCTGCTCTATTAGGTAGTTCAGGTCTGACATCTTGGAAATGACCCTATATGGTCCTGCCCATTTGAGCTGCAGTTTATTCTCTCTGCAGGGCCTAAGCCAAAGCACTTCCTCCCCTGGGTCAAAGTGCCTCTCTCTAGCTTTGTGGTCATACCATGTTTTCTGTCTGACCTTCTGAGCTTGCAGGTTTTCTGCTGCCAGCTCTAGATTTCTCCTTAGGTCATTCATCAAGGTGTCTATGTATGTCACAACGTCTTGTGGGTCATCCTGGGTGATCTGCTCCCAATTTTGTTTGATCAAATCAAGGGGCCCTTTCACCCCTAAGTGTGCAGCAGACATGTCAGAGTGACCCCTTTGTAAGATCAAGGGGCGATACTTTTCAGGTACCACCAGCTGACTTCTGATCCCATCTCCCCCTTTTGAGATATTCCTCAGGGTTTCTCTATACAAAATCCCCTTTTTCTCCAGAAATCTCACTGGGGTTTCAGGTGTTAGCTGGGCGTCAGTCACCTGTTCAAAACACTTTTGGAGAGTGGCGTCTGCCTTTTGCTCTTGTCCAAATCTGCTGTCTGTGGTTAAGGTTTCCACCACAGCTTCTGAACTCCCCCCACCTGCTTCCGTCTCTGGCTCATCATTACCCCCTTGAACTGTCCCCGTGGTGGCTTGTGAACGTGTAATCACTAGCACCCTTTTCACATGTTCAGCCAGGTCATTTCCCACGAGCACGGCTGCTGGCGGAGTCGATGAAATTGCTAGCCGCCAAACTCCCCTCCAGCCTTGAAAGTTCACAGGTACCTCCGCGACTGGCAGTGAGATTACCTGCCCCTCAATCCCTGCCACCTTCATGCTCTCATTTGGGATTACATACTCCCTAGGAATAATATCTGGATGGCACAGGGTCACCTGGGAACAAGTGTCCCGCAGCCCCCGATACTGATGGCCAAGTATTCCTACGTCCACCCCTGCTGTCTCAAACAACTGAGAATCTGTTCTCACCAGCAGGCAGCGCCTGACCTCTACAAGAGGACCATTTTCCTCAGCCTGATCAGCAGAGGTAGCTGTTCCAGATTGAGTAGCCATGGCAACAGGCTCCCTCAGTGACAATGAGCCTTGCTCTTTCTGGACACAGAACACAGCTTTTGGCTTGGTCCCACTCGAATCCTGAGGCACAATTCCTTTTAGCTGCTTTAATTTCTCACACTCTGAGATTAGATGGCCCTTTCCCTGACAGAAATAACATTTTCTGGTGTATTTTGAGTCTCTCTCATCTTGTTTTGGTTTTCCCTCCAAAATCTGAGGTCTTGGTTTCATTTCTGAGGGCTTCCCTGCACCATGGGCCCCTCCCCCTTGCTGGCTTTTCCCTGGTCCCTGAGAGTACTTAGGGTCCCATGTTTCCCTCATGTTTTCTTCAGAAGACTTCAGATTTTGATGTTGTGCCTTAACCTGTGTGCCTTCTTTTGGTTTCTTGTCTAGCTGCAATTTCTTCTCTTTTATTCTCAAATCCAGCTCCTTTTGCTTAGCCTCAGACTCAGCCCTGATCTGTAAAATTTCTTCCTCAGCCCTAGCTTTTATCTCTTTTACTTTTTCTTCAGTCTTATCTCTGATTTCTTTTAATTTAATGTCTTTTTGCTGATTATATTTTTCAAGATCTTGCTCACTTTGTCTGGCCTGAGCCTCATACTTTTCTCTTTCCGCAATTTCTTCAACTGATAAGTTGTTATTTTTCTTATTTAGGAATGTTAATTTTAATTGTGCCATTCTAACTCTGTGTTCCAGTTCCATCTCTTCTATCCTCATGGCCATTCCCCTTTTCTTGGCATCTGCCTCTGCCTGACTGATTTCAGCTCTTTCTCTGGCCTCCCTATCCAATTGTCTCATTCTAAATTCATGCTGTTGGGCTAGGAGCATTTTTCTGAGTTCTAAGGTCTGTTCTCCCGTGCTGTCACCCTGCACTGAGCCCAATTCATCCTCAGAACCTTGGTCTACCTGGGGGTCTTTCACTTCACCCATTTCTGCCATCTGGCTTCGAGTCAAGGGCATAATCCCCCCTCAGAACAGGCTGCTTTAAAAAGTCAAGCCTCAAAATAAAACGACCACTTTTTTTTTTCTCTTTTGCCTCAGAACCAGCTTTCCCTATAGATTGCTGCTGTCCTTCAGCACTACTTGCAACAGTATCGAGTCAGAGCCTACCCCCCTCTGCTGGGCCTCTCAGCTGGCAAGCTAGCTCGCTGTTGCTACGCAGTTTTGCCTCAGCGTTTTCCCGCCAAAATCAGGCTGCCTCAGAGCACCTTAATCTAAGTCTCCCCAGTTGGCACGTTCTTCTACTAGTGCACCTCCCCGTGAGGTACACCTAGAAGATTACCTACGCGCCTCAGACTGTCCCTGACTGGACCCCCCTTGCTCTGGGCACACTTGCCAAGGCTTTGCTGGACCACTGGACAACTGGACCAGTCGTATCCCACACGCTGGACACCAATCAATGTGACAAACCCAGACCTACTGGGATCTGCCACACGTTAACTAAGCTGCCACCAACCATTCCCTATAATAAGTCACACAGACCAGGGATGGATTTTCAACAAATAAAAGAATAAGGTTTATTTAAAACAACACACAGGGAAAATAAAATGCTCAGGTGAATAATATATAGTAACGTGGCTTAGTCTCATTCATACATGCATACAGTTTGGTTCACACAGAACACTTAACTTGAAGCACAGACCCTGAACCTATCAGTTCTGGCTAACCAACAGACACCTGAACCTATCAGGTTGGTACTCTGACACACAGTAGTACCCTGTCTGACACACAGACTCCCACACCAGCTTCTTCTTCCCAGCTGCTGCTTCTTCACATCCCAGTGTCTCCTCTTCACCACACAGGCTTCACATTTATATACAGTACAGCCCCTCCTCCTGATGTCCCGCCTTCCACTCCCCATAGGATGGAACTTTCCCTCCAAACCCATGACAGACAGGTAACACCAGTGCTGTATGTAACAGGAGGCTCGGGCAGGGCCGCCGGGGAGGCGGCCGCGTCCTCGTCTGCCGGGCCCGTCTGCCGCTGGGGGGCGCTGGGGAGCGCGGGGGCGGCGCCCCTTTTGTCGCGGCGAGGGGGCTCGCCCAGCCCCACAGCCCAGCCCGCGCCTCTCCCTCTGCCCAGCTCGGCAGCTCCACGGCGCGTCCGCCCGGGGCTCCTTCCCGCCGGCCGCCTCCCCCTGCCTGCCTGCCTGCCTGCCTCCCTCCCTCCCTCCAGGGCCGGCTTCTGCAGGCAAGGCGCTGCCCGCCGCCGGGCTCCCGGGATGCGCAGCGGAGGAGGAGGAGGAGGAGGAAGCAGCAGCAGCAGCAGCAGCAGCAGCAGCGCCAGTGCCAGCAGCGACGCCGCCGCGGACGCCTGGATGGGGCTGCCAAAAGAAGGCGGCGATCGGAAGCACCAGGCGGCCGGGGAAGGCTCGTCTCGCCGCCGCCGCCGCTCGTGACCGGGATGCGCTCCCGGGAGAAGAGGCGCTAAGGGTAAGGGACTGCGGCGCTGCTGATGCCGGGCACCCGAGCCGAGCCGAGCCGAGCCGCCGCCCCCGCGCCGGGGCTTTGCCGCATTCTCTGGCTGGGCGAGGGCTTTCGGGCGGGCACCCGCGGGGAGCCAAGGCGGAACGGAGGCCAGTGCGATGCCGTGGGGCGTTGGGCTCCGGGGCGCTTGCCAGGGCCCGGGCGGACGGGCGGGCATCTGGGATGGGCCGAGGGTCGGCGTCGGACCGGGCATCTGGGCGGCCGCCTCGGGCTTCCCCGGCCATCCCTGGCGCGGAGGGAGAGGGCTGCCGGGTCCTCTCCGGGAGCCTGGAAGCGGGTGGAGCCCCGTGTCCGCTGCGCCACCCCACCCCGGACCTCCCTCCCTCCGGGGCCATGGGCAGCCTCGGTGACCTCCTTCTCCCTAGAGGTGGGGGCCTGGGCTGGAAAGGAAAGGCGGGGTGGGGGGGGCGCCGCCTCTGGACCGAGGTTTCCTCTCTTTCTTTTGTCTTCTTCGCAGCCGAGGCATCAGCATCTTCTCAGACCATCAGGGCGGCTGATGCCTCGCGGGCCCCCCCGCTCGCCCCCCTGCCCGCCGTGAGTCACCAGCAGACCCTCCCTTGCCGGTCCTCCCAACCCGCTCGGTGTTTAATCGCTCCAGAGCTTGCGGGGTGGGGGGTGGGGGTGGGGGTGGGGGTGGAGGTGTGGGGGGGTGGGGAGACTATCCCCTTTTCCTTCCCTTGGGGTCGTGGCTCAGCGGACCCAGACGGAGCTTGGGGGTGTGCTTAATGGCTTACAGGAGCAAGCAGAAACAGCAGCTTCCCTTCCTTTTGTGAGGGCCCCCCCCCCACTGAGCTACTGTTTCAGCCTCTCCTCCCCCCCCCCCGCAGGAGAGGGGTGGGATCTCAACCCCTCCCGTCTCCGTCCAAGGGCTCTGATGGCTGCCTCCTTCTATCACATCTCTCAGGCACTCGCTAGATACCTGGGAGAGAGAAAGGCTAGATCGGCACCGTCTGTTTACTTCCAAGCAAGGCGCGGGGGGGGGGGTTGTCTCTGCCCCCTCCATTTCAGGGTGCCGATGGGGAGAAGGGGCAGTGGGGATCTGGCTGGGTCCCCTTAGCCATCCCTCTGTGAGGACGGTGTGAGGGGCATGATTCAGCTAAAGTCAAAAGCAGAGCCGGGCAGCTTTGGTGGATTTCAAAGGACCCATACCTGATATCTGGCCTCTTTGGTTTTGGACACAGCCAAGGGACCACTAGCCAGGCGCTCCAAAGGAGTAGCCAGGCGAGCAGAGAGTCGCAAAAGCTTTGGGAAGCCTTTTGTCACTGGAAGGGCTAACGCGTTCCAGGGAATTGCTGTAAGCCTTCATAGGCTGCAGCCCCCTTCTCTGGACTCATGGAGTATAGAGCCAGCCCTGAGCAGGGCAGCTGAGGGTGGGACATTTTGGAGGTTGCCCATTCATGGGGTCGCCCTCCGAGGTGACTTGACAGCACATGGCAACAGTTCCAGATGGATATTGATACAGAGGTGGGGACTGGGGGGGGGAGGAAGGTTACTTTACGGAGGGGCAACAGCAAACTAAGGCATATCGTTGCTTTGAGGGACTTAGCAGTCAGAGAGAAAACCGAGACCTGGTAATGAAACGCTTCAGGTGGCATGTCTCTTGTTGACAATAGTGTGTGGGGAGGGAGGCAGCAGGGGGACGTGTCCCCAATCCTAATCCCGCAAAATTGCTGGACAATTTGCAGGGTGGGTGGAGACCTTCCGTTATGCTTGTAGTTGCTTCAAGGAGGTGAGCTTTGTGGGGTCTGTGATGTGGAGGAAGAGGTTAACCGAATCCTCTCCTGAGCACCAGAGTGCTTACAGAAATCCAGGGCGGGCACCTGCAGCAGTTCCTTGGCCTTGCGATGAACAGGAGGTGATGCATCACATCTGGAGGCTAATTGGCTCCTACATTTTGGCAATGGGGGAAACCATGAAGGGAGAGAAGAGGGAGAAACAGGCCTGTGTTTGTCCATCCATCCATCCATCCATCCATCCATCCATCCATCCATCCATCCATCCATCCATCCATCCATCCATCCATCCATCCATCCATCCATCCATCCATCCATGCCTTTTCCTTGTCTCTTATCCTTCTCCCAATTAAGGGACTCAAGAAGGCTTACAAAATAGTTAAAAAACAGGAGCAGTCAAAATACAAAGGATTAAATCCTGTTGCTTCATGCAATGAGTCACAACCAGAGTAGGCTCACTGAATCAGTGGGGTTTGGGGAGTCAACTCCTCTGTAATTTCCACTAATTCAATAGGCCTACTCTAATTGTGGCACACTATACTAAAACAACAGGATTTCGGCCTAGTTGTTGCAATATTGGCAAGCAATTAAACATATGAGCCTATTAAAACAACTGTTGCATAACAAAAACTATCTAAAACTGTTTAAAAGCATGTTAGAAAAGGGATTTTTTTAAAAAAGTTTCACTACATTATTTTTGAAAGCTAACTTAATTACATTCCCAAGACTTGCAAAAACAGCTAGTTAGAAGTAGCTACATTTTTGTAACTAGTTACTTCCGAGCTTTGTTTCAGAGCAGATGCACTTGGGATCTGTCTGCCAACCTTGATTGTGTTATAAAACAGGGGGAACCTATGGTCTGTCGATTACCACCCTCCGCTTCAAAAGCGAGCCCAGGGTAGAGGATGGCAAAGCAAATGAATGCAGTCCATAGCAGCAGAGAAGAACCTTTTGTGATGCTGTCCTGTTGGTGGAGGCAGGGGTCATAGCCTGCATAGAAAACTTGGGCGGTTCGACAGAAAAGCCCTGTTTCCATCTGTGAAATGGACTGAGGTTTACAGGGTCAGGAGGACTGTTGTGCCTTCAGCGTTTGGGTTTAAGGCCACAGGCTTGTGCAAAAGGACCTCCAGGTAGCCTAGAATCTCTCAGAACTGTCAAGGGTATGTTCGCCCAGCCAAGTCAATTCTGTTCCGCATCTTGTCTGTCTAACGTGCTGCTGAGAGAGAGCTTCCTCCTTTGATCTCTCTCTTTCTCTCTCTGCTTGTCACCTGCCATTGAATAAACCATGTCTTTAATTTGAGGAGCTTTCCTAATTGGAAAACATATCTTTGCAAGTCCATGATTTAATGTTCTGTTACCCTATATAGAAAAGCTACTTCTCTGTTTCCATGGTTATGTTCTGCTTTAAAGCCTGTTCACTTCAAGAGGGCAATATGTTTGCAATGTTACCGGGTGTTTCTTCTTGTGGCTGCTTTCATTGTGCGGCTCCTTTTTCTGTCCTACATCATTGTGTGGTCTTGAAGATCAAACACTGTGGGTAAAGCAGAGGGATCAAGGAACTGTCTGAGATTTATTTCCCTTGGACTGGCTGGATGAGAGCATTAAAGATTTTCCTGAAGAAAAGGGGGAAGTCCCTGGCGCATGCCCTACCCCAATGTAAGAAAAGTGTCCCTTTTACTGCTCCGAAACACACTTTTCTCTTTCCGACCACCATCACTGGCAATGCAGCTTCACAGCAAACAGCTGGGGGGGGGGGCTGGAGGCTGTCTCTTCTCCTCCCATCCTCAGCTTGGCTGCCCAACCAATTTGGATGGTGGAGACAGAAAGAGGGGGGGGGGACCAATTTACTTGTGAGCCACTTCTGTTCTTCCACCAGTGCTGGGGAGAAGGGAAGTGGGGGGCATGTGATATGGGTAGTGTAAGGTGGTTGGTTGCTGGGGTGGGAGATGATAGACAGGAGACAAGGGGGCGAGGTGGAAAATCTCTCCCGCTGGGGTTTTGCTTGGAGTGGGAAATAGGGCTCAGGACCCATTGTTGCAAAGTTCTGGACCTAGTTTTCCTTCAAAGGAGAGACTGACTCTCGCCCCATGAGTTGTTTTTCGGAGCCCGGCCCAGCAACACATTGCTAGTAACTCAGAGGTAAACTAAGATCACGACCGAGTGCTCTCAAGTTGTGGATATTTGAAATAAATACCCTCAAACATGCAACTTCTACAATCCAAAGCAGACTTTTTTGCCATGGTTTGGCTTGGTGTCTTTTGCTCTTTGGTAACTGCAAGAGAGCCTCATTTTGGAGCTGAGCAAACTGGCAGCTGTGGGCCAGGTGGGGCCTCTCCCAATGCAGTTTCATTTGCCTCCTGCTGGCCGGCCATACCCAAGAGGAACAAAGGTGCTTGCCCACCCTTGCTTGTTGAGAAAAGGTGAACTTGGACATGTTGAATTTCTGCTCGGTGTGGTGGTGTCTAAATGTGGACCTGGTGCTGAATTTATGTCACAGGGAGAGGGGGGGGGGGCTCTGCAGTGGCATCACTGTGGCCCTTCAGGTTTAGAAGCATGTGGCAATACCATCTCATTCTGCTTTGTTGACACGATAACACCATGGGATACTTTGAAGATTGCTTGATGTTATAGAGGAGAAGACAGGTGGATCAGCTCTAGAGAAACCTGTGGTTTGTAGGTTGTGAAAGGGCTTAGAAATCTCAACTGTCCCTTGGGTGTGGGGGGAGCACCACGGCTCTCTAGTAGAGATTTCAAAGCATCCCCCACAAGACTGCAGATCCAGGGGGTTAAAGTGGGAGCACATTGTTACAGGTGTGCTGTGTTTTTACAGGTGAGACCCAGCTGATCTTTTTCAATTGGCAAGGAAGAAAAAGCCTTCAGAATTCATTAGAATGGAGGGTGGGATTTGGGGGGTTTACTTGGATTAGAAACTGCACTTGCCAGAAGGTTTAAAACAGCAAGAAAAATGGATTGCCACAAAAGGGCAACTGGGAGAAAGGACGGGAAAGACACCACTGAAGGATTCACTGTCATTGCACAGTAAAAGCAAATACTGTGGCATTTGACTACAAGGAATCCATGCACTAACCAGGACAAAAGTACCCTTAATTGCAGAGTAAGTGCATGACAGATATGAATGGCTGTTGGCCTCTGTTCCAGTTAACCTTTTCTCTTAGCATCACTGCTATGCTTCAAAGGCACCCCTCACCCCTGTTTCCAAGAACACCTCCTCACTCTGTCAATCCTTCCTCTCTTCTTGCTTTCCACTTCAAAGATCAGCAGATCACACCATGACAAGAGATTCTAGTTGGAACACAGCAGGGGGCCCCACCCCTTCTCTCTGGTCTGCATCGGGGAACTTTTCTGCCGGCCACATGCTCACCTACGAAGCAATGGGTTGAAAGGTCCCAAATGGACATCCTCAAGGCTCTTAGGATCAGCCGGCCAGCTCCTGCAGAGGGACGAGTCCCTGTCTCTGGAGTTGCAAGGAGATGAGGAGGGAGCTCACTCACAATTCCGGTTCTGCATAATGTATAGCTTGGGACCTCAGTGTGGAAGGGAAGCCTAACCTAGAGGAATACTTTACAGTCCTGCTGAAAACGAAAATGCACAGTCTCATGAACATGGAACCTGTTCATGATGGAGTCTTTTGCTTGCAAGGCTGTTACTTTAAATAACTTTCACATGGATATTATTCTTACTGTTGCATTTTTCAGGGCTGGATGGGAAGCACGTAGCAAAGGGTGCAGACAAAAATAAAAAGGGGTGTTCAGCTACCACCTTCTCAATTTACCTGGCCAAAAGTGCAATATTTGGGATGGGTCTGCAGTTGGTCAAATCATCCGTCACCAAATTAGTTTCAAGAATGGGCCTAACTATAATTTCTTTTAAACTGGAGGGCCCATGGCCTTCCATGGCTGACATGGATGGCCTGCTCTAACCTTGTATCCTTGGCAGATGTTAATAGCCAAGGTGGGCAAGAATATAAGAAAAAAAGTGGTAGATGGACAGCATATGAGTGCCTTGTCAACCTCCAGCAGGTCTAATAAACACAGACTAGACATTGCGCTGGATATCTCAGAATGATCTACTGGGATAAATAAGGAGCCAAGTTTGCACTCTTTAGATAATGAAATGTAAAAAGAAAAGCTTTTTAATCTCTTAGCACAGGTTTTGGACGGGCGGCAGTTTTCTGAGCTGACCATAAAGACTTCAGACAGTTATTTGGCCAAGAACCAGCACCTATGACTTTGCTCCACATTGGCCAGCATCTTGAGGCTCTCAGTAGCATCATCTGCTCAGGTGTGCTGAACCCACCTATGGTGTAATGCGCTTCTCTCTCGCCCCTGTCTGCTTCCCAGGGGCTTGTTTCTGCTCTGATATAGATTTGTTTGCCTCCGTTCTCTTCCTGGTTCCCTGTTAATCTTTAGTTTGTCGACGAAGCCACCTGAACGGCTCAAGGGATAAATATGGCCCTTGGTTTTTGCAACACTGAAGACAGAGATGAGGCTGGGGAGAAGTGATTTTTTTTTTTTGATGCAAGGTTTCTAAGGTGACATTCTCCTTTGAAAAAACTGACAGCAAAGATTTTTATTTGAGCCTGCCACCGTGTCTGTTTGTTTCCCCCGCCCCCCCTCTGCCAACTCTCATATTGATCTCCCCCTACCCTGCTCAGCACAGCCTCTCTCCCCCGCTAATCTGTTTTTATTAGGTCACAATACATATATCGAATTTTCTTCCTCTTTTATGTAACTGACATTTCAGAGGCAAATTGCAGCTTCTCCCGTTAGCAACCAGAAGCAAGCTACTGTGATGGGAGGCCATGTGCAAAGGCCACGCTCCGGGTGGGACAAGGGTTGTCCTGGGCCTGCCCTTTAAAAGGCGAGATTTTGAGACTGACAGGCTGGTCTTTACAGAATTAGGAAGTTGTTGTGTCTTTGGACAGGAAGATATTGAGAAAACTGACTGTGTAAAAGGAACACGCCAAACAATCCCCTTCTCACAGGGGGGGCTGAAACTTCTCTTCCCTTCTGTATGATTTCTGCAGGGCCTCCCACTGTCTTCTTTTTTTCTGCGTTCCAAACTCGAATCTGTCCAGCTGCGTTCCCCTTGCTGGCACACCTCGTCTGCTGCCTGGAGTGGTTGGTTTTCCCACTTTGCCCCATAGATGGGTCATCATGGACTCTTGCTTCTCTTTTCCAAGAAATGGGGATGTGGCCACAGCCTTAAGGGAGGATTGGGCCCTATTGGGGGGGGGGGAAGCCGGCAGCTCATCATCCCTGCTCAACCCTCCTACCCTGCCTTGCCTTTTTCCGTTACAGAATATTGCCCAAGTTGTCTTGCAAATATGATAAAAAGGGCTGGAAACAGAAAGTAGGGGAGGCCATGACATCATTTAAGTCTGCTTAGGCAGCAAACAGATAGTTAAAATCGTCACAATGAATTAAATGGTTCTGTAAGCCTTTTTTTTTAAAAAATGTGTCTTCACAGCCTCTTAAGCAGTTGGAGAGGGTGTTGAGTACCGCTCAGAAGGGAGTGCCTAAGACTGGCAGGGCCTGGGTGGAAATGAAGCACACAGATTGATCTTGGGGTGCTCACTCCCTTTCCTTTTGACCCAACCCACAAGACTATGGTTGGGAGCAGATGGGGTGGGGTTGTAGAACCATGGACGCCACCTGCAGATCCTCAGGCTGACCCTAAATGATCAAGGATTCCAGTCTGATTTGGGAAGCTAAGCAGAGTCAGGCCTACTTAGTCCATGGGTGGAATGCCTCCCGGGGTGGGAGATCCCCAGGAAGGGCTAGGGAAGGGCGCTGTTGGAAACCTGCGCACCCCTCCCTCCCAGGTTGAGCTCAGAGACCAGTGGCCTAAAGCCGCTCAGTGTGTTCCCTGGAGGGAGAGAGGAGAGATGATTAAGCGGTGGCAACACCCGTCTTTCTTGCTCCACATCACCTCCTGGACTGACTTGGCAAAATGGCCTGTTGGGGATCGCGCATGACTCATCCAAAATGACGTTGGTGCAGATGCCACATTGCCAGACAGAACCGCATGGTTTAACCTTCTCCCGTCATGTTTTCCTGCTTTTCAATGAAGCTGTGCCATTTCGGGGTTCCATCCATGCCTCAACAGTGACATTAAACTTCATGGGTTCAGGGCATGGACCTTTCCCCCGAGAAATGCGTAATGAAGCTGGCCGCTTTGAAGGACTGAGTTTCTGGAGGGAAAATATTTTATCATCTTCGAATTGCTGTATCACAGGGAACAAAGTGGGGGGGGGGGAATTAAACGGTTTCTGGAAGGTGAAAAGGTTAGGAAAGTTTGGGAAAACAAAACTTATGAAGCAAATGGGAAGACCCTCATCAGGGAAAAAATCCTGATATAATCAGTACAGAATCCAGAACAAATGGCAGTAAAATGCCCCATTTGGAAGGGCCCTGACATCTCCACTGACCATGTATATATTTAATGACTCAGGTTAGAGATCCCTCCTTTGCTCGTGTCTGAGGAGAATTTGGCATTATGAGACCTCTTTATTATTACAGATTAAAGTAGAAATGGCTCACCTGCCCAATGCAGGATTCCAGATCTGCCAGCCAGGGCCGCTGTCTTAGTTTGCTTCAGAGTGGGGTTCATTTATGGTCTGTGGAACAGCCCGCAGGATGCGAATGCCACGCCTTTGCTGGATGCATCCTCTAGTGAGGATGAGCTGCTCCACACATCCCCAGACCTATGACAGGAGAGGCATGTTCAGCCCCTGCAGATGCTGGAGCCTCCAGGGACCAAAAAGCTGAACCCCCAGCTCAAAGTAACTCCGTGCCCCAGCTGGAGGGAAAAGCCACCCTCTCCCCCCAGCCACGAGAATGCCAGAGAACGACGAAATGAGCTGGACTAGAAAGGTCATCAGGAGAAGAGGCTGCCTCAGGAGATGGGGCCACCTTGAGGGAAAGATCGTCCTCCCAAGGAGACCAGCAGCCAGATCCTGCAGCTGAGTCCCTCCATCCGCTGGCCAGATGCCTGAAGCTCAGCTCTTGGCAGGGTCTGAGAGCCTGGCTGTAAGGTCCTTAAGCTGGGAGGAGGCGTTTGCTAGAGACGACGCCTCTCCTCACTCAGGATTCTGGCTGCTGTGTGTGTCTCTCCTGTCGCATACGGATGCCTCCTAGGCTGTGCTTAAGTTTCGGAGTGGCTTCTCAGACTCTCCCTGTTTGCTTTCTGTTCTTCCTGGGCTAGCTTGATTTTTTGACTCTGGATGGATTTTGGACTTTGGCTTTGGATCTTCCATACCTGGCCTACCTGCCTCTCTGGTAGGACTTTGTTTGTTAGACCTCTGCTTTGACCGGTGACCTTCCTTCTGGACTCCTCTGGCCAGGCCTTCCTAGGGTTCCACGGGCCATATCCTGCTAAAACTTTGCTTCTTGGAGCATTCTGCCTCAAAGCAGGGCGGGACTGTGCAGATCCTGGCCCGGCTCCAGCCAACCAAGGGAGCCCTTCTCTCTTGAGAAAGGCATCACCTCCCCATCCCCCATCATGTTTATTCTGTCTCTGTCTGATCTCTTTGTTGGGTTTGTGCAGGTATGGACAGCAGTAAAAGGTTGAGGAGTGCAATTGGAATCAGATTAAACCCTCCGAGACTGATTTATGTGACAGGTCAGGTCCACATTGGCTTCGTTGCAGGAGCGCTGCGGCCACGTGAAACCTCCTCCAGCAGACCTTTCTCAGGCTTTGTATGCTTTCTCCTCTGGTGAATGTGCAGCCTCTTCAGACCCCATTTGCCTTCCATCCACCTGATCAACCTCCCTCTTGGATTTGAGAGCTATCACTTATTTATAGCATTATTCCTCTTCTCTGAGCCACGCCATCCTTAAGCGCCACTTTGAAAGGGAGGGCGATGCTCAGCAACCCATTCCCAAAACTGCTATGGGTATGCATTATTCAGCCACTCTTTCTGCTTGGCTAAACAGAGAACTCCACGGCCAGATTGCTTGAGAGTTGTCCTTTGTGAGCCACTTTGCTTCAGTTTCTGCAGCCTGGTTAGCACGGATGAAAGGACTCATGCTTTCTTGAATATGCTCACCATCAGTGGCTTAGACTGCCTTCTTTGGCAGACGTCGAGAAAAGATGGACTCCGCTGTGCCTCTGGCCATGGGTCAAAGTTAAAGAGTAGCTGATCAGAACTTTGAGCTGGTCGAAGGCAACCTTTTCTTGGGACGTTCTCCTGGTCAAACCTCATAGAAATTAGGAAAAGCTGTCCAGAGGACTATTTCAGTGGTGTGGATGGATCCCAAGCATGATTTTGCAAAGCACCAGGGGGTCCAGCAGACTAAGGGGCCTATAGCCCCAGCAGAGGGGGCATCCAGCCCAGATCCTGCCCAAAGCGATCAAGCCCTGACACTCTGCCCCTGGCATGGGTTTCCCTGAAGTTCAGGCCTTTATCCCTGTGACCCCCCCTTGCCCCCCCTGCAGGGCCTGGCTGCAGCGCTGGGAGAGACCACCCTCCTCCAAGAGATCCGCAGTCCCAAGAGCCTAGAGGCCAGCATCAGCAGCGTGCTCAGCAGAAGCCTTTGGGGGAGGCCACCAAGAGCCTGGCTGCAGCCCAAAAAGGTTCTCCCTTCAGGCCCTCCAAGGGGAAGAGAGGGGGAGGGGGACCCGGCAGAGCAGTCCTGGGTCATCAGCAGAAGAAAAAGGCCTCAGGGGCTGGTGTAGCCCCTACCGGGGGGGGGGGGGGGGGCGGCTCCCTGGGATCTCTCCGCGGTGCTGAACCTTCCAGATCCCCTGTGAGTTCTGAGGAGCTGAAATGACTGCAAACTGTTTTTGTTCAACTCTGGGCCAGGGTGAGGAGGACGCATCCACCCTGCCCAAGTACAGCAGCCCTGGTACCCCGTCAACCACCAGGCCTCCATCCTAAGGCGTTCTGGCCTGCGTAGTTTGAGGAAGGACGGAGAGTTCAGTGCTGGGGAACTTTGGCGCTGCAGTTCATGGGAAAGCCCCAGAGAATTCAAGCAGAACTCTAGAGGAGTGAGAATCACACCTGATAAAACGCTATAAATGGCTAGTCAAGATAAAAAGAGATGGGAACACAGGGCCACATCCTGACCAAAACAGGACTCCTCCATGTGTAAACATATAGAACCATTTCTACTGGCATCTTTGACTGAAAGCAAGCATAGCCGTTGAATTTTAACCCCTAAATCCTTCTTTCCCAGAGCTGGAAATTTTGACAGAGCCCCTTGTAGCATTTTGGAAAACAATCAGTAGTTTTGCACCCTAGCAGCCCTCCCTTTCTGCACAACAAGCTCGGCAGCTTTGTTTTTCGTGAACTGTGATGACACCATGTTCTGCTTCATGACTGGCAAAAGCAAGAGAGTGGGCTGGAGTGCATCATCAGATACACAAAGGATGAGACAATAGTTGTCGGCGTTGTCAGCTGTGTGCTTCTCTAGCCCCCTCGTATTCGCCTTGTGGATGCAGAAGCAAACCCATTGGGTGCCCAGTTGATGCTCACAACTGCAGTCAGCTTTGGAGTCAGAAGCAGATTGGAGCGTTCCATTGCTCATGGGAATATCTGAAGGAAATCTTTGAAGACTCACAAGCGTAACTGCCATCGTTTGAAGATGAGAGAGAGAAACACACAGAGAAGGAATCCCATTAAACGGTCTCTCTATCTTGACAATGCAGCATGTTGCGCTTAAGGAAATATAACCAATCCGTAAAAAGCAAGAGCAAAGATAAAATCCCCCAAAGCAAGAGGAGGCCGGGAAAGCGCCATTGTTCTGAAAGCTGCAGTCACCGTTTGTGATGTCCTGGATCTTTGCACAAAAGATGTGCGTTAGGGTGGAAAACATGGGAGAAAACCACATCCTTTCAGCAGAATTCAGAGGAAGAAACATGCAGGAGCCTCCCTAAGTAACGTTATTGTGCCACAAGAGATGAGTAATGGATGCAGGATCACTGAGAGCCCACAAAGGGTGCAACCCCAGATCAGAATAAAATACACCCCAGTCTCACCTGCTGTTGAGAACAGTCACAGCCTTGGTCTTTGTGTAAATAACCCAAGGCCTTGAGTTACCATCCCCTCTTCAGCTGAATTTTCCCACTGAGGCCAATTAAAAAAAAAAGGAGGGCTGTGTTCCCAATGGACGCAAGACATTACCATAGAATTACGAGGAAAGCAGCACTTGGTGAAGGCCAGGTTTCTGAAGAATAGACTGCACCTGAGAGGTTTCTTAAGGGGAGAAAGCAGCCGCAAGGCAGATGGGATCTCTCTAGGTAAAATGGCTTCCTCCCAGGCACATCACATACCGTGTTTCCCCGAAAATAAGACAGGGTCTTACATTAATTTTTGCTCCAAAAAACTCATTAGGGCTTATTTTCAGGGGATGTCTTATTTTTTCCATGTACAACCATCTACATTTATTCAAATACAGTCCTGTCATCGTCTTCTGGTTGCTGCACAAGGGTGGAGGGCGTGATTTCACTTAACTGGGGCTTATTTTTGGGGTAGGGCTTATATGACGAGCATCCTGAAAAAAATCATAACTAGCGCTTATTTTCAGGTTAGGTCTTATTTTGGGGGGAAACAGGGCATAGGCAGATACATTGAATTGCACCACCCATAAGTTCTCACTTACCTTTTCTTTGCTGGCAAGGATGAGGAGTTTTAATGTTCTTCTCTTTACCTCAGATGATGGAGGGGGAAATTCTGGGGCTCTCGACAGAGTCTTTGTGTTGAAGAAATAGCCTGTTTTTGAACACTTTTTGAATTGCATGAATTAGGCGAATTGCTCAAAACGAGGATAATTGTTGTTTGGTCTTATAATTTGAAGCCCTAGATATTTGGTTGGCAATTTCCTTAACCGCCAACCCATCTTTTGTGTCATGGTGTATGTACGCACATGGGCTTTACTTGTCAAAAACGAAGGACGCGAGAGGTATTTTACAACACGTGGAGACAACATGAGGGAGGGAGTAAAGGCTGGAGATGAGGAGCACTTGGGGCTTTGAAACTCTTGCCAAGAAAGCCTAAATCTGGAGAAGGAGGAAAATAGGGAGTGTTCACTCCTTCCCCAAGGAGACAATGTGGGTTTCTTCAACTGCCTCCTCCTCATTGTTTAGTCGTGTCTGACTCTTTGTGACCCCATGGACCAGAGCACGCCAGGCCCTCCTATCTTCCACTGCCTCCCGGAGGTGGGTCCAATTCATTCTGGTAGCTTCGATGACAACTGCCTCCTAGACCAGGATTATCTCTGCAACATGTGTGCAAACACAATCACACCGAACCACTGAGCTCTGGTGTGAGTGAAGAATGAGAAGAGAGGGGATACCCATGCATAGAAGCCACCCTACGTGCTGAAATTAAACTTCTTTTTCCTTTGCTTTCCCTGCCTGGAGACCTGTGAGGTGGGGGAACAGCAGTTCCCTGAGACTTTAACCACTATCATGGAACATGGTCATGTTATTCATCTTTGCTCCAGCACTCTTATATCTATAAATGTCCCTTCCTTCCACCTTAAATTCTCTGTTCTGACAATCACATTACCAACCTCTCCCTATGTAAGGTTAGAAAACCAGACAAGTGGGATAGCTTCCCCTTGCATCACAGACATCGGATGGCTTGCTGTTGCTTTCTATGAGCCCCGCACCCTCTGCAGCTTCACACTAACTTAGCTGAACAGGGAGGTTTCTTTACCCCAATTCCTTCAGTCACACATAGGCTAAAATCCTGTTCCATGAAAATTTGTGCCACGTAAGGCTGGTGACCTCATCAGCCTTTTGTGACAGAACTTGCAGAACAGGATTTCAGCCGTGGAGACTGAATCAAGCAAATTGCTGTTAGCTGGTAATTAAAAGATGGTACCTCATGTGTCAGTGTTATGAGCAGGAGCTGCTTTCACTTTCTAGAGTTTGCACGTTGGCTCACTTTGTTTTCTGCTGGGTCTCCGGGACTCAAGTGTGGGATCTCTTTAAGGCTGATTTCTAAGAAATGGATGATTCCCCTCTGAGCCATGTCACTCCGGCTTGAGTGACCACTCAGTTCTGATCGGGGGCCTTCTGATTCTGCCCTGTGCTGTAGCTTCTCAAAGGGGAGCTTGTGGTTCAAATCAGCAGGTTCATCAACGACAAATCTGTCACTTTCACTCAAGAGAGAGAGAGAGAAAACCATTTAACTTTTGATCAGATTCAACCCCCTCCCTTTCTTTTCTCTTTTTAGAGAGCTTGAGGCCTGCTGCATATTACATTTTGCGTAATGAAGCCGCAGATGCTTTTTGCTGGGAGCAGAGCAGATTGCATTTGCGAGACCCTCTGGATAGAAGGGGGAAGATGAGATTTGCATACATGGCTTCAATCTAGAGTGCCCTAGAAAAGGGAAGTTCAGTAACCCATGTGCTCCGCAGGCGACCATCCTTAAAAGGGGCTCCTTTGATGGGGATACACCGCAGCCCATGGGTAAGAACCCTACTGCCAGGTACGTTGGAGACAATTAGCTAGGAGGGAAGGGCCATCCAGACATGACACATACATAGCAGGGTGCTCTTAGGCAGCTTGAGAACAAGGTGCCCCATCTGGCAGCTTGGCTCGGCTCGGCTGGCACTCAGCCAGGGGGGCGGGGGGGGCTCTCCTCATTTGCATGAAATACAGGACACTTGCAGTACTTAGCAGCATTGGCTATTCTTCCTGGCGGAGTGGAGCAAGCTAGGTCTGAACGAAAGTAACCCCTCTGAAAATGGGAATTAGACAAAGGGTGAAAAGACACTGTTTACTGCTGTAGGAAATCAATTTACAGAAAGTGTAGGAGGAAATAAAGGATTTCTATACTTATTTACAGAATCCCCTGGGGCTGGCTTACATGCCTGTGAGAGCTGCCCTTATGGAGAAGTCATGAGCAGCCTTCCTCTCCAGATAAGAAAGAAAGAAACAAGAAGTGACCATGGAAGTGAGCCTAAGAGCACCAATCTACATGTAGGCTTAGAAAGAGCAAGGGGGGGGAAAGCACCTTGGAGTCCACCTGGCTAGCTATTTAACCACTTGCTCTCCCTTCTCCATCTGATTCCAATTCCTCGCTCTGCACAGCAGTATTCTCTTCCAAATGACCAGCTTATGTGGATAGGATTTTCTTTTCTGTTAAGGAAGAGCTGTGTTGTGGCAAGTGAGCAGAATGGGAGCACTGTGAGGATGCCTGCAAAATATCCTTGGAGACAAGAAGTCTGACTCTCGTCCTCGGCTACAGCTTGCTTCCACAAAAGCTTTCAGTCGCGTTAACGGTGGTCTACAGCAAGCATGATATAACAACAGGCAGTTATGGAAAGATGGCATAATTGACAAGCTGTTGGCCACATCCTGGCATTCTGCAATCTGGGTACAATAGTGATAGAATTATTATTTTTTTCAGAACTTGTTAAAAAAATAATGCATTAGAAACCCAGCTCCCAGTTTTCATCTCATCAATCAATTGCATTCCCAAGCCATGGATTTTATCAGCAGTAATTAGCAGTAGGAGTAGAATGCATCTTAAAATAAGTCTTAAATTATAAAGTTCGTGAACCAGCAGCCTTTGGAGGAAGATGGGCAGGAGCGCCACTGCCCAGCAACAGCAACAGTAAATGCTCAGATCTCTGATTTATTTATGCCATTTCTTTCTACGTCTCTCTCAAGCCATTGATTTTGGCCTTTCACACATGCCGCGTAGGCTCTTGTTTCTTCATTTGTCCTTATAAAATAAATGTGCAAGAGGACATACAAAAACAATAACCAGAATATCTGATTTCCATAAGTGGCCTCGGTAATGCATGTAGCAGTGAATAGGAGCCAAGAGAAATGTTTGGCGCAGGGCTGCCATAGCAGCACTGGACTGCAAAGCTGAGGGGCTGCCTGTCCCACACACTCCAGCCCCACTGATCATCTGCAGCCGGTGAGATTGCAAAATGCCTCCCAGCGTCTCTCTCAGGTGTTGCAGGAGTCCTGAACAGCCTGTTCCCTCCCTCCAAATGGGCATGGTCTCACTTCCAAGCCAAGTCTGCCGGGTACAATAGGTTCGGATGCCTTTTATTTAAATGCGGGGGTCATATTCATGCAGGACAGTGAGAATCTGATGCCTCTCAGCCTGAAAGGGAAAACAGAAATGTCCTTTTCAGCTGGTCTTCGGGGAGGAGCTCTCCGGGCTGGAGACTTAGGGATGGTTTTGCTTGTCTAGATCTTCATGGACCTCCTAGTTGTTCAGCCCTAGTGCCCATGGCGGGGGGCCTGGAAAAAAAATTCCCCTAGGTGCATCGTGCATGCTGTCCTTAAATCCATGTGGGGTGCAAGAAGGACAGCAGCAACCTTTGCGGCTGCTGGGTGCATGGAGTCTCCAACCCAGGAGCCTAAACACCCACCCTCTGTGACCTCTGGGCTGTCCCAGTCCTTGGTTAGCTTCCTTTTACTAGGATTCTGGGCTGGTTTACTTTGTCTGCATCTCCAGAATCAGCTGGTCCAGGATCAGCTCCAACCCTCCTCCCAAATCTCGCCTGCCACATCTTTGTGGTGTTGCAAAACCCCACCTGTGCCAAAAAAGGGTAGCTTGACTGATTTTAGATGGTGTGAAAGGAGGTTTACAGCAGCTGCAATTCAGTTTTTTGTTGGGGTTTTTTTGGCAGAAAAATGAATTTTGCAAATCTGACTGCTTTCTTTTGCGATTGGTCCCTGGGAGGTGAACATCAGCATAGTCTGTGAATCTGATTGCTCAGCCACACAGCTCTGAGGGAAAACTGGTTCTGGAAGGCAAGCCTGCCACCAGCCTATAAATATGAATTTAGCATCTCACATAGTTTGATCCTAGTTTCTCTCCTGCTGGTTAGTTGGTTGTTTTGGTTTTCCATCAAGATTAGTAAATGCCTCCAATTTCAGTCCAGAAAAAAAAGCATCAATCCTCTAGCATTCTCTTTTTCCAGAAAAACAGCACTAATCTTTGGATGTTTATGTGAAATTGTGGTGAGGGACCTTCTGGCCGCTTGAGATCATGAAGCAGCTTTTTCAGTTTGCTTTTTAAGGAAGTCTCTTTAAAAGAAAAATATATATATATATTAGCTGTTCCCTTCTCCTCCTTTCTATTCTGCGCATGAAGGAAGAACAGATTGGTGGAGGCTGCTCGATGAATTTTTAATAACCGTCTGGTGATCAGCATGGGAGCAAACACGCCATCCCGGTCTGCCACGTACACAGAGGCCCACTCTATCAAAGGGAACTTGTAACATCAGGACGATCTCCGGGTCCTTTTCAGGAGACGGGTGTTGCCCTTCCCAGCTGCCCTCAGCGCCTGCTACCTGCCTGCCTTCCAAACAGCTGCCAAGCTTCATTTCCATCTAGATGTGAGGGTCCCCTCCTGAGCTTCCTTTCTGTTGTGCCATCATCTACCAGGCTGATCTGGTGCCATTTCTGTAAAAGCCACAGTGGTAGCTTCGTTCCCTTTGCGTGTCTGGAAATGTCTTTGTGGCTCTTGTGAACAGAAAGAGTTCAGTGGATGAGAAGCTTCTGGCAGCACCGGCAGAGTCTTTGCTGATGTGTGACCCTTGCTGGCAGGCGGAGGGGGGGGACGCTCACCCACCCCAGGAAGACACAGGCAACCCAGGTTCACCTAAAAGACAATGAAGGCGACTCATGTGATAAAAGACACACAAAAATCCCCAAAGAAGCTAAGGAATGGCAAGCAGAAGAGTTGCCAGAGAAACCTGAAAGTCTGAAAATCCTCGGAAAGAGAAGGTCCTGACGGGGCTTCTGCAGCGTCTCAGCCACTTGCAAGGCAGCTGTGGATGGCAGGCCAAGATCTCTCCTCTGGAAGGTGTTACTGAAAAGGCTGGCCTCCTCTGGGGAAAAGACGTCCTCTGAGTGCCCTGGTCACAAACCATTCAGGGCTAAAAATGTCACAACTGGCTCTTTGGAATGGACCAGAAGCTGGTAGAGCTAAGGCAGTCCCACAGGGTCTGGTCAGAAATCATGGTGGACGCAACATTCGGGGCCAGCGTTTGCTTCCAGGAGCCTGCCACGGAAGGGGTCCCCACGTTTTGCTGTAAACATTTCAGGAGGTCCCCTGACCAGCTTGCTAACTTGCCGAGTAAGAGATGGGCTGGAAACCAGGGGAAAGAGCCGGACATGCAAAAGCCTGGACTCTGTAAGCGCCTCTTTCCAGAGGAGGTGTTCTTGATGGCACCCGCTGTCGGAGGGATGGGTGTAACAGGGGGTAAAGAGGCATTTTGGGGAGAAGGGCTCCAACGGACCGGGCCGGATGTGGGCGGCCAAATGTCCCAGCAGTGGGCAAAGGATAAGCAACTCTGGAAGCAGCAACAAGACCTTTCTGCCAGGCATTGCAGAGTTTTCAAAATCAAATGGAAGCTTAAGAGTGTTTAGGTGAGAGCTGAGACCTCCACTCAACAGCTACTGAAACCATCTCCAAGGTTCACGATTTGGAGCCCTAAGAGGAGTCCTGTGGGATCAACCCCACGGTCTAAGTCCCTCGGAGACATCTTCATTTCCAAGAGCCTCCCATTAGGGCCCTCTGGGGAGCCTTTGCCAGGGGGCCCTCCAAAGCCAGCAGCCCTCTCCCCTCTTGCTGGTCACCAGTGACATCTGGTATTCCAAGGTGAGGCAGCCGCCTCTGCTTGGAAAGGCCCCAGGGAGCAACGAAGAGTCACAGCTGGCTGGCTGGCTGGAGATATGAAGGCAATACTCGCGTCACAGCCACCGGGCTTTGGAGGCAGAGAGGGGCATTCTGCCTGTTTACAAAAAGATTATTTCTGGAAGTCCTGGAGAACTGGGGAGGTCTAGATCCTGGCCTGCCCCCCCCCAACCACTGCCATCTGGTGCCCACTGGGACAGGGGGAGCGAAGGCACAAGGGGTGCAACAACCAGTCATAGTCAGAGCCAGGAGGGGCAAGCAGATCCAGGCTAAAACTCATTGTGACTCATTCACTTCCTCCACAGCCCAACGGAGGAGCTGGACAATACCTGGCTGGAACCTTCCTGGACTCTTCTTGCTTTCAAAGCTGGGCAGTCTGGCTGCTTCTCTCCCTTTCATTTTCTTCCTAAATCAACTCCCTTGCCTGCCTGCCTGCCCACCCGTAGGTGTGATGCACCTTAGGAGGAGGAGAGCACAGATGTGGTGGCCCTGATCCTCCACCTCCGGAAAGTAGGCAGACAGGCATGCACTAGAGATGGAGCTGTGGCCCATTTGTCCAGATAGCTTGGTGGTTGCTGCGTTGAGCCCAGAAATCCACTGGGGGTAACATAGGGAGGGGCATGAACCACCCACAGCCACCTGAGGCATTGTGGGGAGAGCCACATGTGTCCCCTTGAGGTTGCGACAGGAAAAGCAGGATATAAATACAATGAAATAAATAACAAGCAAACAATGGCTTCCACGGGGCATGCCCTTTCTTTGACAAACCTTGTCTTGAGTTGTGACAATTTGCCTTTGCTTCTATGCACGGCTGGCAGAAGCGGGGAAATGGGGGGGGGCTGGAAGGGGAGTTCCTGCTCCCCATTTGTAAGCACTGTGCACAGTCTGAAGAAGTTGTGTCCTCCTCCAGAAAGGGTGGCTGTGGCTCCGTGGCCAACTGTCCTTTTGCCCAGCTGTGCTCTTGTTTGGCCGCAGGACAGATGGAAGGTGCTGAACCCCTGCATGGCTAGGGCTGATCTGCCAGTGACCTTATTCCCCGGCTCTCTACCCTTTGTTGTAAGAAACAGTGTCTGGCTTGTTCCAAATCGGTGGGAGCACATCTGGAGGTTTGCAAAACACACGGCTGTAATACCGTAAACTGGCCTAGTTATTCCATTGTGGTTTATTTCCTTGATAGACGAAGAGGTTTTTTGTAATAGACATGATCCAGCCAGATTAGAAGCTGACTGTCATTGAGTTTCTTTTGCAATACCCGAATCGCTTCCTTCTCTCCGCGCCGCTGATAGCCAGGGTCCTCACGTGACCCACATAATGTCTTTGTTTTGCTTGCTTTGAAGTGCCACTTAAGGATCCTGCCTCTTTCCAGTTGCATTAGAACAGGGAGGAGCCGTCGCCAGGCACGTTCTGTCTCCGGAGATTTCTGAGCCTGAATTTAAATCACCCAAGTCAGTTGCGAAATGCGGCTGCTGCTTCTAAGGAGACAATCTCACAAACAGCAAAATTAAAAGGGTAGGGGAGCTAATGGGCAGAAGACCATGGTTTGGGGAAGGTGGGCAAGCTATTTTAATTTTTACTGGAACCAGCATTGCAAAATCCAGCACTTTATCATGGTCAGAAATGTTGACAGAACACCAACTTCTTAAATGGCATCTTGAAATGAAGGATCTCTACCTCAAGAAGTTTTGCCTGTGAAATCTGGGCATCAGAGTGCTTTTGGACTCCAAACAACAGCGGCAGGGCCAGTGGGACAGACGGTAACATGTCGGCCACTGAGTCATTGTCCGAGGTGTATGACTGGGAATGAACGCTCCATCTGAGAAGCATCTTTAAAAACCCAGCAGGCTCATCCGTGTGGAAAGAAATCACCACCCATCTTGGTATGTCCCTCCCCCCCCCAGCGTTCGTTCATTAATGGCCCATATCCCTTTAGAGACCTTTTTAAATCCAGTCGTGTGAAAAATAATCCCATTGGGGATTATTTTTGCTGCTGCTAAGATGCTGTTTGAGGATGTTTGTGTTCACACTAA
Source organism: Pogona vitticeps (assembly GCF_051106095.1). Classification (NCBI taxonomy): domain Eukaryota; kingdom Metazoa; phylum Chordata; class Lepidosauria; order Squamata; family Agamidae; genus Pogona; species Pogona vitticeps. Next base: position 1,085,749 of record NC_135790.1, read on the forward strand.
ATCAGAAGCAAGAATCGGACAAGACCAGCTTCCAGACGGGAAGGTGATGTGAGAAGTGAAGGGAGTCAGGAGAAGGAGAGGGCGAGGGAGTTCAGCTTGAATCAATTCAGCCCTTGGACTCTTGGTTAAAGAACATCCGTCACTGGGTCGATGGGTAAAAAGAATAAAGTGTCTTTTTGGTTCAAAGCTTCACAGGTAGCTTCAAAGCAGCTGGGGCAGGGCGGCATTTTTTTGGCTTTCTTTGGACTTTGGAGGTCCAGCCCTACTCTCTGTGTTTTCTTCTGGCCAAGCAGGATTCGAGGGCTCCATGAAGAGTAAATTCCTCTGAAACCAGTGAGGCTTACACCTGAGTAAACACAGGCATGGATTTAAAACAAAAACACCTGGCTGTACATGGCCATGGCGTTGGGGAGGGCTAGTACGTTTTGTAAATCTTATACCTGCAAGTGGTCTAGCGTCATTTCTGGTTGTACCCTCCTACCCAATGGAACCTCATTTTCCCCTGGGAGGGACAGGATTGAGAGGTTTCTGTTACCATCCCTAGACTCTTTCTTGTTCTTTCCTAGCATGGTCTGGCCCACTTTTCTCTCCTTGAACCAACTGGAGGAACATTGAGAGAGGTGGAACTTGAATAAGCCTCTCTGGTCTTCATGGGTGTGTTTCAGAAGAAAGGGACCTCCAAAAGCAGCTTACTCTGGGTGTAAGCCCATCAGAGCCCATGGCAAGGAATGCCACAATGAAAGAGATGTTTGACTGATGCTCCCTCTAATTGCATTCATTGGTTCCTCTCTCTCTCTCTCTCTCTCTCTCTCTCTCTCTCTCTCTCTCTCTCTCGTTTGGCCATTTGGTTAATCCACTTTGAGGACTGACTGAAGTGGTCATGTCAACTTCAAAAACCAATGGGGGTCCAGTGCCGGTGGGACTGAGAGGCTAAACAGCAGAAAAAGTGAGACCAGAAAGGTCTGCTAGATCAGCAAAGGAGCTGGGAAGTCCTATAAACCAAGTGGAAAGGGTCACAAAATGATTTATTCATTTAAAATGCATTTACCCTGACTTTCTACTTGAAAAGGAGGCCACTGGGAGCCTAATTCCTCCCAGCCTTGCCCGTCTCCCCCCTTCACAGGTGGGGAATCTACAGGACCTTCAATGGCAGTCAAAGGGATCAGTTGTTACGATAGTGGACTGAGATAGCAACTAGCTGCAGAGCCAGAAGTTGGGAGTTCAATCCCCTGCTGTGTCTCCTGGGAGAAAAGCCAGCCTGTGAAAGATGGGACAAATGTTTTTGGAAGGGGGCACATTTATCCCAAGACCCAGCGCCTCCAGGCATTCCTGGCCATGCCCGGTATGAAAGTGGCAGCTGCTTCGTGGGACAAGAAAGGGCTGTCATAGCTACTACTGGGCATGGCCGACCTGTTTTCCAGTCCCAGGTTTAACCATCAACATTGCGAATGCCACGTAATGGGATTCCCCCCACTGGTTGTGAGCTCCCATATGCCCTGCCCGGCTCGCCCCACCCACGTGGAATAGCCGCTCTTGGCTGGGGAGGTTAAAAGTTTATGCAGGGAGTCCTACAAACTGAGCGTACAGGCTAAGTGCAAAAAGACCCCGGAGCCTCCATTTGGACCCCTCTCAATGAATGCTGCTTGACTTTGAGTGCTTAATTGCTGGGGGTGGGGGAGGTGGGGGGCCGTGGTAGATTGCGTGCAGTGAGAGCTTACCGTTTGACTTGGAAGTGCCTTTTCTTTCGGAAAGACCTTGAAGTTAAACACACACACCAAAAACAACAACAGTGCAAGAGACTAATTTTGCTCTGGAGTCTTCCTTGCTGTGATGCCATGAATAAAGTTTTGGGTTTAACCAGAGTGACCTTTGGCGTGCAGGAGCTGCTGGCTCCATTTCATTCACCTCCAGGTCCCAGGCTGAGAGGGTCCCCGGTCTTTCCTTCTAAATCCATGGGGAGGTGGGAGTTGCTGTTCATGAACCTTGGAGTTCCAAGGGATGAGGGGGAGCAGTAAGGAAGGCCCAACAAGTCAGATAATCTCTTCACCTCGGCGTTCCAGAAACGATGGGTCGCAGCCTTGGCTTCTGTGGCTCCTATCAGTTGGAACTGAGTTTGCTCTTCCTTGGCTGAGAGCCACTTTGGAAGGAAAGCATGGTTTAGAGGTGTGCGTACGTGTGTACTAATATATATGTGTGTGTATATATATTAGCAATAAACTATCCACAGGAAGAAAGGCAAGGAGGCCCTTCTCGTTTCCAAGCTACCGTAATCCTACTCAGATCTTTATTTTTAGGAGGCTGATACATCTGGGTAACCAGGCAACGGGAACGATGCCACCACACGCTTTTTGGAGAGTGGGAGGCAGAAGGAAGTGGCTCTGCTCAGCAAAGGTTGGAAGGAGCTGGGATTAAATGCACGGGAGGGGGGGAGCTGCTCCCCCAGCTGTGGAGATTCATGGGAGGAAAGGGGAAGGATGGATCCCAGCAGTCCTCAAGCTGGGGTGAGGATGATGGGCATTGCACTTCAGCAGCAGCAGCAGTGTGGATGTGCTTTGCCTTACAGCTCATCTCCTAGGGACTGAAATGCCATTGCAGAGTCCAGTCCCAAGGTGGAAAATACTTGCTTTTCGTGAACTGCAGCCCCCCCATATTGCAGATTCTGGGGGTTTTGTGCCCCGCCCAAAACCCCAAGTGTTTCCTGCCGCTTGCCCAACATTATGATGCCCACCAGCTTGTCCAAGGTGCCACACCTTGTGGCCAAAGGAAGTGGTCCTCTTGGGTGGCAGATGATGTAAGTCTTTAGGGATGGCAGAAAGGAAGAGGAAAGAGATCTGCTGAGCATCATCTACCCTTGGGTCTGCTTGTTAATGGGCCCCTTTTGTTAAGCCGGCTCCCTTGGGGGGAAAAATTGTCCTTGCCACGGGCCACCAGAGGAGTAACAGTCTGGGGTCCCGTGTGGGATCGTCGGTCTGTTTTCTGCTTAACAGCCACACCTCAGCTCCTTTGGTTAAAGAGGGAGGTTTGCACCCTTCCTGCGCTTTCAAGTGGCATTTTCATCCCACCTCATTCACCATAATTAAACATTTTGAGCTGCAGGAAACAGGAAGGATGGGGAACATTGGCTGGAGGGTGTAATTTTCACTAGGGCTTTCTGTCATCCTGATGGCCTTACAAAGCTGCAATTGTTCGTGACTCAGGCGGCACCTCGCTTTCTCTCCTTGTGATCCTGGGCGTGTATGAATTCCCCCACATGCTGCACGGAGATGCTCTCTGGCATTAATTGCTGGGGAGGAACAGCGGCTGGCGAAGGGGTTGGAATCCTTTGGGAGCAGATTTCTCCTGGAAACACAGCCTCGCAATGCGCCAAGGGAGGTACATGGACTTGTCTGAATCTGGTCCACTGGAAGGGGTGTTTCTCGCTGTAGCCCTCAACCTGCACAGTCACCGGTAGAAGCCAATGATTTGGAGGAGAGCAAAACCCTGCCCAGCTGGCCGCTTGGGAGCTTGCCTCCAGCACCTTTCTGTGAAGCCATGCACCGATGGTGTGATGGTGTGGCGAGAGGGAGAACGGCCCTACCCCACCCGCATTCCCCAGCCCGCAGCTCTTAGGTTTTGAGGGCTATCACAACCACCCACTTGTGGCAGCGGTGGCAGTTTATAGTTTATATTTTCCATATTTTTCTAGTAAGCTATTCTGGGGCACTGATCTCACAGGTCCAAGTAGTTTGCTTCAAATGTATGTAGCTTTCCATCTGTTGTTAGACACAGAACACAAATCCACCTCCCATCTGAACAAGCCAAGATCTTCTCACTTTCTGGTGGACAATGTCATGAAGCCCCCGGGTGTCGGGGTATCCTGTAGTGTGAGCAGGTGGGAGGAAGGCTTGTTTACCTTCACCCTCAGTGGCTGGGGGGGATGTAACGGTGCCCCCACACAGCCAGGGCCAATTTGTGGGCTGTGTGGGGGCTGCACCCCAATATCAGGCACCTCCATGGCTTGGATCAATGAGCCGCTTATGGCCCAAGCGGTCTATGCAGAGAAACACAGCCTCTCTGCATACACACACACTGCCCATCGTAACAAGCAAGCCTGCCAATATTCTTTATAAAATACTTTTTGCTAAAAGGCTGGTTTTCGCCTCGGGGAGGACACCCTCCTCCATTCCTGACCACCTCCAGGAGAAGGGACTGTGCACCAGGGGCGGCCCCCACCTCAGTCCTTCCCTTCCTTTCTTCCTAAACACATTTTCAGGGGTGGTGGGAGTGACAGGGCCAGAAACTTGATGCACACACACACCAGGCCCCTCACGCCTTTGCCCACTCCTGGCGCTGAGGGCAGGAAGACAGATTCCAAATCGGGTGACATTTTGGTGCTTTTCCCCCAAAAGCCTGCATTGACATCCCTCGGTGGGGAAACTCAGCGACAGGCCTTAGCCGACCCGTGGTCAGGCGTAGGGGGCAGGTTGACCCCCTCGGCCATGATACGACCTCCAAATGATTCTGCCCTTTTCCCGACAGGAAGAAACGGCCGCTTGTAAACTTGTTTGTCATGTTTTTTGTGGGTTGTGCACAAGGCTCAGTGGGTTCTGCTGGCAGTTGCGCTCGGCTCTCAGCACTGGAAAGACAGCTAATACATCCATTTAATAAACGACATTAAATTAATACAGTTTGGTTAGAGATAAAAGGCTCTGAACCTCCTCAGAGATTGTTTACATCCCATTTCCATGTTAATAAGGGAACCCTTTCAGGGCCCTGTTATTACGGCTCAATCAACCCGTTCCAGTCCGATGCGCGGGTGAACGGAGAGAGACCTCCTGAGCGCCGCCTTCCCCCCCCCTTGCAGGTCCACAAACCGAGACGACCCGTTATTCCAGAATGAGCGACCAAACCGTCACAGAGGAGGCCTCCTCCCAGCCCACCCAAAGCCAACATTACTTTGACCGGTTCTCCGAAGACGACCCTGAGTACCTGCGCATCAGGAATATGGCGGCCAACCTGCGCCAGGACTTCAACCTGATGGAGCAGAAGAAAAGGGTCACCATGATTCTGCAAAGCCCCGTGAGTGTGCCCGGCCTGAGGGGTGGCCACCCTCCCAACTCCGGGGGTGGCGGGCGGGCGGGGGGGGGGAGGAGATTGGAGGGTGGGCACCGAGAGAGGCAAGCAAGCAGCTTAGCGCTGGAACGGCAGAGGTCTGTCGGTGCTGGACCGGGGAATTCCCTGAAGGCACTTGGCTGGCGGGAGCGCCGCCCTTGGACCCATGTGGCTCGATGGCGCAAGGGCTGCATCTTGATCGGGGATCCTTCAGGACCTAGGCTCCGTTCTCAGCTCTGTGGGCACAGCAGGCACCCCTCGTTCTCACCCGAGGGGGCCCTTCATGGCAGCTGCTCCTGGGATCTCGGACCCCCTTTTCTAAGGGATGTTCGGCCGGCCCCCTCCAGGCTCTCCATTTTATCCAAGGAGGCTTCTGGGAATGGACAGCCTGCTGGGAAAGGGGCTTCTAAGGTCGGCATGGGGGAGCACGCGCTCCTCTGGTTTGCCCTGATACGTTTTCAACTGCTGGAAAGCTTGGCAACCTGTTTTTAATACGATGGTCTGCTTAATTATGCTTTGATGTTATGACCTCCTCTGTTTGGAATCTTATGCCTTATTGAATTGTAAACTGCCCTGAACCCCACTCTTCTGAAAGGATAATTGACTCTGGCAGGCACTACCGGCAACATTTTGCTAAGGAAGGGAAGAGTTACTTATTTTCTCAGCTGGAGCTCTATTCCAGCTGGCATAAGCGAATTCTTGGGGGTTATCCTTCAAAAGAGCGGCCATTTGCCTCCGTGTGATTTGCTCCTGGCGCCGGTTGCGATCACCTCCAGTGTTCTGGTGAAACCCCAGACTCAGTTCCACAGTGACCACCTCTGCCCACTCGTAATATGGAATCTCTCTCATGCCCAAGTGGGGCTGCCATGTCCTGGTCTTGCGTGGTCTTCTCACCAAGAAGGCAGCTCCCACAGAATATTTGCCCAAACACCATTTGGAAATCCCCGACCCTCCCACTCCACAGCCTGTTCCCTCCCTTTTGTTCCTAAGCCGCTGGCCCTCGTGGCCCCAGCAGGATCCCCATCCGTCCGTAAGGTCCTTCCCCAACTCCCAACCCCCGGTTCTCAATGGGAATGCTCTGCCCGGAAGCCTGGATGGTTCAGGGTCTCTGTGGTGTTTTCAGTCTTTCAGGGAGGAGCTGGAGAGCCTGATCCAAGAGCAGATGAAGAAAGGGAACAACTCCAACATCTGGGCCCTTCGCCAGATCGCAGACTTTATGGCCACCACCGCACCCTCCGCCTTCCCCACGTCGCCCTTGAGTACGTTGACCACCCCTCAAGGGAGTCGCTGGCCCTGGAGCGGGTCCTCCCGTCCTTTTCCCCTGCCCTGCCCTGCCCTGCCCTGATTCCTTTCTCCTCCTCTCCTCTCACTGCAGTGTGGATGGGCCACCGGGAGGTCCCTGGTCTCCTCCTTCTGTCTCACGGCTCTTATTGTTGAAACCTGACTTCCATTGGGCAGGATGGAGGAACATCAGGGGAAAGGGAAGGGCGGGATCATGTTCCTAGGGCTAAGGCCTCAAGGGCTCTGGAGCATGCCATTTGCAATTTTGGATGCAGTGGTTTGGGGGGGGATATGGGAATACTGGGAATTCATGTGGCCTGAATCAGGGACTGCCTTTCTAGAACAACAGCTGAGAGCAAGCAGGTTGGCTTCATGACTCACCCTGTCTTGCTATTTCTGGTGGGGTTGGGCGGGTCAGGAGACCCCTTGCTGACCATTCTCTCTCTGTCTGTCTCTCTCTCTCTCTCCTTCAGATTTATCCACGGTGACACCTATCAACGACCTCTACAGCACGGACTCGACCACCTTAGCCAAAGGGGAGCGGCTCATGCGTTGCAAGATGGGCAGCGTCTACCGGCTGCTGGACCTCTACGGCTGGTCTCAACTCAGCAGCACCTCCGTCACGGTGAGAAACCCCCTTCGCTTCATTAACCACACACACACACATACACACACATGTTGGTGCCAGGCCAGGATAAGACTGGACTCTGTCAGCTTTCCTTGCTGTTGTGTTCTAGCTCAAGGCACACAACTGCTATTTGGAAATCTGATGATGCTAAAGGCGCAAACTCCTGTCAGCCTCTGGGCAACCTGTGGCTAGATCTGTGGGGTGGTGGGAAGTGCTTTCATGGGTAATTCTGAAGTGGCTGCAGCCCCAGAAATGAGACAGCATTGATATGCTTATTCACATAGAAGGTATTAACATGTTTTATACCAACTATAACATGTTTTAGAAGAACGATAACACAGAGACTTTTCTTTGCAAGTGAGAGAAGTTGATGATATGATATGATGTGATGTGATGTGATGTGATGTGATACAGTGTGATATATGATGTTGTGTGTGCATTGTATTAATACCCTGTCCCATGTGAAAACAGGAGTCCCTTGCCTTCCCTTTGCTCCCAGGCGACAGCCTGTTTGGTCAGCTTCTGCACCAAAAGAGGAGATGAAATGAGAGGGTCAGATCCAGGCATGGTTCTTCTTGGAAGGAGCCCATTGAAACCCTTGGGCCTCCGGTCAGCCCTGGCTCCTGTGGCTCATTGACTTCAGTGAGTCTCCTGATCTGGGTTGAATCCTCTGTTCTGATGAAGGAGAGATGATGGCCTTCTTCCCTCAGACTGGAGACAGACGAAACTGTCTCTAGATGACCCCTGTTGGGACCTTCTTCCTGAAGAGGTTGTCCTGGAGGGGAAAGAGCCCCTTTTTGCCTGTTTCTCTCTCCTTGGTTTTGGTGGCAGCCAGAGGCCACCCGTGGATAGAGCACAGTCGCTTCATTCTCAAAATTCTGAGGGATGCTCCTCCCTGCATCAGCCATGGGCCTCCTGTGGTGTCCACCACACGTGTGGTACCCTATGTACTTCTGGCCTTCATAGCCCATTGGCCATGGACATGAGAGGGGGAACAATGGCTATACATCACTTGCTGTACTGTAGTCAATGGGGAAACTGAGTCAGAGGGTGTGGTGCCCTCAGGTCCTGCAGCTGGGCTACCTGTGATTTACCACTGGTGGGAACAGGATGATGGGCTAGATGACTCTTTGGTCTGATCCGCCAGCATGTCTTTTTAGGGACCAAAGTACTCTGGGATCCCCTGAAAGCAAACGGGGCCATAAAATCACTCTGTACGCTCCCCCCCCTTTCCTAGCTGCGGGTGAGCAAAGAGCAAGACCACTTCCTGGTGTGTCCGTTCGGCCTCGCGTGCCAAGAAGTCACGGCTTCCAGCTTGGTGAGTATTCAGAACAATTTGATTCCCCATCTCTCTCTTTCCACAACTGCAAATTTGCATCTTGGAGGGTTGGGGTGTTTTCACACCCAAGATAGCAAGGACGATGGTATGCACTTCTCAGGGTGAAGTGGCACATTCTAAGCTACACGAGCCCATGTCCTGCCAGGAGACTCTTTCTCCAGATGTGCGTGACGAATGGGAAGGAATCACTCAGTGAACCACAGAGGTGACTGGCATGGAAGCTTAAAGCACCGGCTCATGCAGAGATGCATCAAACAGACTCCTCTCTCTCTCTCTCTCTCTCTCTCTCTCTCTCTCTCTCTCTGTGTGTGTGTGTGTGTGTGTGTGTTACAGTTTGTGTCCATGTCACTTCTCAGAGCATCTCTCCCCAATGCCCTTTGCCCGTCCCACCAGATCCTCCCAGGCTAGGCTCCTCCACAAAGCTGCCCTGAGGGAAGCCCCAAAGCCATGCAAAAGAGGCAGGGCCTTCTTCGTGGTGGCACCGACATGGGGGAACCAGCTCTGGGTTCCCTCCCTGTTAATGTATAGGATGCAACTTACAACACTGCTTTTCAGGGAGGCCCAGCATCACCTTAAACACATGGCTCAGATGTCCTTTGTGTAAACAAACAAACAAACAACCCTCCGCTTCTTGCCTTCTGCCTTCCTATATTGTCTGCATCCTCTTTCTTGGCAGATCAAAGTGAACATCCTGGGGGAAGTGGTGGAACAAGGCAGTACCAGCTTCCCAGTAGACACGCAGGCATTCAGCCTGCACTCGGCCATCTATGCAGCTCGACCGGACGTGCGGTGCATCATCCATCTGCACACGCCAGCCACTGCCGCAGTAAGGAGTGCCTTCCATCTCTCTGACAAAGCAATAAGAAATGCCAGGCAGCCATCGGGACTGGCCCTGTGGCTGGTCCAGAGAAGAGCATGAAAACAGAAGCAGAGCTGAATGGGGGCCTTCTGGCCTCACCACCCTTCTCGGGCATGGTAGTGGTGGTGGTGAAGGAGAAGGGAGAGGAAGAGGAAGAGGAAGAGGAGGGAGCAGAGCAAAGGGAGGTGTTGGGAAGAGGTGTCAGGGATCACGGACAAGTGGTCCAGAGTCTTCAGCTCTAGACTCCATGACGCTGTAACAAACATTTAAATAGACAATCTCCTGAGATTGAGACAATCTTTGAGACAATCTCCTGCCCGTTGGCCTTGGAAAGGTCAGGAGGCACAATCGACATACCGACACAAGATGAATAAGCTAAGCTTTGAGTCCTGAAGTCCTCTCTCTCAAATTATCTCGTTCTCGCTCTCTTTCTTCCAAGGTATCAGCAATGAAATATGGCCTCTTGCTGATTTCTCATGATGCCCTCCTGGCAGGGGATATGGTGTATTTTGACTACAATGGCGAAATGGAGGAAGAAGCGGACAGAATTGAGCTGCAGAAGTGTCTTGGACCTACCTGCAAGGTTAGGATTGAGAAAGGGTATTATAAAAGCTTTGGCATCCTCTTGGATGGTCTTGTGTAGTCTTTCAGGCAACATACAACCAGGACTAGCCTCGAGATTTAGACCTTTGGGTGGGGTCTTAGCCAACATTTGGAAATCCTTAAATAATCCAGAACTGAGAAGAACTTGCTGTCCTTAGTGTTTTGCCGAGATTACTGGCCTTCTGTTCTTGCTGTTTCTCTTGGTAGGTTCTTGTACTGAGGAATCACGGGCTGGTGGCTCTGGGAGACACAGTGGAAGAAGCCTTCTACAAGATCTTCCATCTGCAGGCTGCCTGTGAAGTACAGGTGAGCAACAGAGCAAGACACACACACACACACACACAGAGAGAGAGAGAGAGAGAGAGACACATACACATGCTTGCTTGCTTCTAACTGCAATACGTCAGGCAAAGTCCAGTTGCCCCTGCCAGCTAGAGTACCTCAGTTGGTCAGCACCATGGATAGCTCCCTGGGATCAATTGCTGACTGGTAAGTCAATGCTTCTGCTATGCCTGTTACTGAACTCAGCAAAGTTATCACCCCTCAGTCCTCTTTCTTGCCTGCACTACTGAAACAACATCACCTTCTGAATAGCAATTAATTACATTTCTATCCCAGCTTTCTTACAACAAGCTTAAGGCAACAGGCGTGAGCTCCCTCCTCTCCAGGAATCCTCCACACAATGGAAACCCTCTGAGGTAGATCAGGGTCAGAAAATGTGGCTGTTCTGGTGCCTTATATGACTGAGTAGGAATTTGAACCCAGGTCTGCCGAGCTCTGCTCAGCACATCAGACTGATTCTTTTCTACTCACCAAATGCTGATATCCCCCTCCAGTCCGTGATACAGCTCCCAATTGGCTTACTAGAGAGCTCCCACCAAATACTGTGTCATTTCTTGCTTGAAGCTGATAGCAAAGCATAGGCTTCGGTTGTTGGGAGAGTCTTTCAGGCGGCAAACTCTGGAGCCAGAGGCTTTGAGGCGGGCCGAAGGGCGGGTGGTAGCTGCCGTGGCCACCCAGTGCCCTCTGCTGGGGCCACACGGCGTCTCCAACAAGTCAGCGCAGGGGGAGGCCAATCACTGTTCAGTCTCATCGGCAGTGCTCTGTGCACTTCTTTCCAACATATTTCATCCTTTGCCAGGTGAGATGGTGATTTTGCAGGATTCCCAAACTCAGAAATTGCAGAACTGCTTAGAAACATAGTTTTCTCAACTCCAGCAAAACCGGTACACTAACGGAACAGTTGAGGGCAGCATCTTTCCATATTCTTTAGCCATCCTGGTTGCCAGTAATCAGCTTCTGTTGAATGCTGCTTTTATGATTTTATGACTACATTATCTCAATTTTGGTTTTTGCTAGGTTTCCCTGATTTTATCACACTGTTCACTGCCCAGAAGAGTGACATGCACTAATGGGGTGGTATATAAATGAAATCAATAATGAACTAGATTTATATGTTTCTGGAGGAGATTGCCTAGAACCTCACCAGGGATGAGCACCATGTAGCCCAGGAATTGTGCTGACTAGCTGCATCGTTTGGAAAAGGCGAGCCACAGCAGCTCAGCTAGCAGAAGCCATGATGCTGGGTTGGACCGCTTAGCTGATGAACGAGGCAGAAGCCAGGTAGCGATAAGACACATGACTGTACAAAAGTTCATTCCACTTGTGGCCCATTTGTTTGGTGGGGAGGAAGGGAGGGAGGGAGGCTCCTAAGCTGGAAGAAGCCGGCAGCCCCTGCTAAAGGGAGAAGAAACCTTGCCAGAGTCTTGCTTGTCATGAAGAGAAACCGTCTTGACATAGCAAGACAGCCTGCTGAGGGTTTTTTTAGCATCAGTTCTCGCCTCCAGCACAACAGCCAAAGAACCGAGTGGTGTTTTCTTTTTCCATCCTGATCTGCACAATTTGCATTTTTAAAAAAATTACCATCTTTGTCCATTCTGAAGCTAATCACGCATACACCCAGCAAGCACAAAATGGAAAGCTGATTGCTCGCTAAGAGCCGAACACCATATCCGATGCTCCCAGTTTTTAAAAGTCCTGTGTGTCAAGGAGGAAGTCCTTCTTGTTTTAAGCATGAGTGAGTTTGAAAAAAGGTGGGTTTTAAAATGAGAGCCTTCCAAATGCACAAATTAGTTTTAAGAGGAAAAGACAAACTTTCTCTCTTATTGCAAAGAGAAACGGTTTTGCACTTTCTCCTTGAGCGGGGACAAACTGGGTTACGATTTGCATCTCTAGCTGCAGCTTCCAGAAGAGGGTTGGCTTTTAGCCTTTCTCCTCCGAGCCCGGCCTGAAAGGGAGGCGGAAGAATGACGGAGACCAGCAAGAGAAGGATCTCTCTTCTCATCAACGTGTCTCCATCGGCACAGGCCAATCGACTCACGAGGCTAAATGTGGGAGCATGTGTCATTATGAGGATGAGGATGTGCGTGAAAGGGTGGGACTTCTGTTGGAATGGAAATATAGGAAAATAGCATAAAATAAACCAATAAGCTCAGACCTTTCCTCCCACCTGGCTCCTGGCTTTCAGCCTTTGTAAGAAGGAGAAGCTTCACCAGTTCTTGAGACAAAAAAGCCCTGCTCATCATCCCCCTTTGTTTCTTGTAGAGCTGGGGAGCCCCCCCCCGCTCCCTCTTTTCACATTGCCCACACTTGGGAGCAGCCAAGAGCCTCAGCACCAGGCGTGGTGGGCAGGGCGCTGTGCAGCTGGGCCCCAGTGGCCGCCCCTTCCGAGTGTGCGACTGTGTCGGCCCCTCTGTGCGTCAGCCTACTTCTTCAGCTGGAAAAAACTAGGTCAGCCGCTTTGTGGGGGGGGGGGCAACACGCTTGCCCTCTGCAGGTGAAGAGCTAACAATACAGGCTTCTTCAGCATTATTAGAACTGCAGAACTGGAAGGGACTCTATGGGCCATTGAGTCCAGTCCCTGTCAAAGACTGGATTTGGAGGAGGGGGGGGATCCAACTCCCAGACACTTAAACCACTGAGCTATCCAGGCAGCTCAATGACTGAATCCTTATTTGGATGTTTCACATAATCATCCTCTTAAAAGTGCAGAGCTGGAAAGGATCATCGGGTCCAACCCCTGTCAAGGAGGGGAATTGAACTCCTAACCAGAAACCACCTAATCAGAAACCTCTGAGCTGTGACTTATGGGGACCCTTTTCAGGGTTTTCCAGGCAGAGAATACCCAGAGGTGGTTTACCAGTTCCTTCTTCTGGAAGCATTCTGGGAGTCTGCAGCTTGCCCAAGGCCACCCAGGCTGGCTCTTCTCCTGGCAGAATCTCCCATTGTGATACTGACACCAACGCTACGGCTGGGAGTTTGATCCCAAGGTAGATGCCCAGCTTCCTTGAGTGGCCAGTCAAGCTTCTGAAGCATGACGAAATCTTGAAAACAATGGGAGCAGAGATTACACCCAAAGAAACGGAAAGATTCTGTGCCTCCCTATTGTGTTGTACGCCTGCCTCCAACGATGCCCAAAGGACAAGAGTGTGGGTGACCCAGGACATGCCATGAATTTTCACCTTTGTCCTGTAACTGTCTTCTTGTGGTCTGTTTCTTCTAGATCTCAGCCTTGTCCAGTGTTGGTGGAGCAGAAAATCTGATCATCCTGGAGCGAGAGAAACACAGACCCTTCGACGTTGGCTCTGTGCGATGGGCCGGCAGCACTTTTGGACCCATGCAGAAGAGCCGTCTGGGGGAACATGAATTTGAAGCCCTGATGCGGATGCTGGACAACCTTGTACGTGTTCAAGGGGGAAATCCCTGCCTGCTGGTTTCCTAAATGGTTGATGCCTCCTTTTCTGGACCTCTGGCGTGCTTCTCTGTGTGACAGAGGGGAGGGAATTGAGCATTGGATGTAGGCACAATGAATCTGGCCTACGCGTGTCTGAACTTTCTTCTCAGGAGCTATCCAAGGTGCTGGCGCATATTCTCCAAAGAGGTTCAGCACCATGGCTAGCTCCTTTAAAGTTCAGTCAAGAATTGGAAGTGCTGGCGCTATTTTGACAACAGAATTTGGCACCTTGAATGGGTCTTGTAAAGTTCGGATGAAACACTGAGATGGATTCACTTTTCCAGCAATGACAGACTCACCAACCTCCTCTGCCTTCCTTCGTCATTTAAAAAAAAAGGGGGGGGGATTAAGTATTTCCCTCTGGGACAAGCCCAGTCCAGCCAAGGGTCACAATTCAAAAGTGAAGATGTAAATAGATGTATTAACAGGGCACTCTTGGGTGATCTTAAGGATAAAGGAATGGAGCCGTCTCTAAGCCAGTGGTTCCCAACCTTTTTTGAATCACAGCTCTTCTTTTATAATAGCTAGGCAGCCTGCGACCCCCACACCACATTTGCATAAAAAGGCATTTTTAATGGAGGTTAAGTCATCCCTTCTCAGAAAGCAGAGACTTCTTTCTCCTCTAAAGGGTCTGTTTCTCATACATGCTAGCTTTAACATCGCCACCCCAAAAAAGATCAAAGGTGAAATTATTTAACAAGGACTACAACGCATGTAGGGAAACCCATCACCCCCTTGGGGATCAGGACCCCTTGTTGGGAAACACAGTTCTAAGCAATGTCTGTTTTAAAATGGACCTCCCCAGAGGCCAGGGGACCCTTTAGGAGGCACTCACAGCCGCCTTGGAGAAGTTTGTTTTCGGTTGGGTTTTCAGAACTTCCCATGCCTTTTTAGAGAATGGATTTTTGGGGTGGGACTGGTGTGAAGGGAACAGCCATGAGGATAGGCAGGTTTTAACCTCTGGGCAGGCATGCGGACATGCAGTGACGGAGTGCCCCCTTGTCCTTCCCAGGGCTACCGGACCGGCTATGCCTACCGCCACCCGTTTGTTCAGGAGAAAACCAAGCACAAGAGCGAAGTGGAGATTCCGGCCACGGTCACGGCCTTCCTCTTTGAAGAAGAGGCGGCTCCCATCTCCACCCTCCGGCAACACGCCCAGAAGCAGCAGAAGGAAAAGACGCGTTGGCTCAACACCCCAAACACCTACTTACGGGTGAACGTGGCGGAGGAAAGCCAAGGGAGTGCAGGCAGCCAGAGGACAAAAACCACCGTAAGTGGGTGGCAGGGGTGGTGGGGGTGGGGGGAGTGGCTGCGCTTCACAGGGAGTTTTCCAAAACGCTCGCTCGTACCAAGGGAAGAGTCCTGTGCCCCTCAAGCATCTTGTTTTACCTTCTTTTTGCTGGCTGTGCACTGCCATGACCCCCAAATCAGCCAGGAGCGGCTGTAACTCCCAGAGCTGCAGAAACAGCTGGGGGGGGCTGCCTTAGGTGGTCTCTAGCTGAGAGCAGTTCCCAGAATACTCTGTGGGCATTTCCTCAGCAGGATCTCCCCCCGGGCTCCAGCACATTTCCCAGAACCCTGAACCCCCAGCCTGCTCCTCATCCTTTGGTCTATCCCCAATGGGAACTCGCTTATGTATTTATCGGCTTGCTTGTTTGTTTTTAAAAATTTTATACCGTCCCATTAGTGCAAACGCCCTGGGCGGTTCATAATTCTTACGGTTCTCTGTGTTTTTGTTTTTTTTTCCTTTTCATGCCCACCCAGTGGATGAAAGCGGATGACGTGGAGAAGTCTAGCAGCGGGACACCAATCCGAATTGAAAACCCAAACCAATTTGTGCCTCTGTATACGGACCCACAAGAAGTCCTGGAAATGAGGAACAAGGTGCAGGAGCATCTCATTACCTGGTTGGATTCTCAACCACCCCTTGCCCCCGAGTCGTAATTCAGAAAGTCTCCATTTCTGGAGGAGATGCCAGTGCCAGCAATCGATCTTCGAGGAATGCTGCAGCAGCTCTCTGGGCCCAGAAAGACGCCCGGGAAATGGGATGGGCTGAAACGGCTCGGAATTCCTTAATTCACCACCACCAAAATGAGCTACAATCTAGGGGTGCCACCTAGGGTGATGTATTTGTGTGAATGCAATAGGGCCACAGTATCTGAAAGGTATTTATTCCAAACCCCCCACTCCATTCATGCTGGAAAACATGGAAGTATTGAACACTTATACATTGTGTGGTCTCTGGCTCCTTCTAGTGGTCAGGTCTGGTAAATACACCCTGGAAATGTATATAAGTATTTCTGGGTGTTTTTAATTTAGTGTTTTCCAGGCAGCCAGTAAGTGAATCAGAGGATAGTGGTCCCATGGATAGGGGGTCCTGCTGTGATGAACTAGGAGCACATAGACCCAGTTTGAAATTCCCAGTTAACTATGGCGCTGGCCGAATGTGTTGGGCTGGTTGGTATCTCTCAGCCGAACTTACTGGGTTATTGTGACTTAATCGCTCCCCTTAACTGGCACCAATCAGTTTCAGATCAGGCGGATTCTTTGGAAGGGGACCCCCTCATTCCCACAGACCAAGGAACTTTTTTTTTTCTCCTTTCATTTCAACGTGCAGATCCGAGAACAAAATCGCCAGGAGGTGAAATCCGCCGGACCCCAGTCCCAGCTGCTCGCCAGCGTGATTGCCGAGAAAAGCAGAAGCCCGGTACTTTTCATGACAGGACTCGGGGGGGGGGGGATAATCCAGAGGCAGGGCAGTGTAGCAGATGGAGCATCAGACTCAGACCCGGGAAGGCTGGGATCCAAAGCCTTGGCGGCCCTTAGCCTAGAATGAGGCACCGTCCCTCCGTTTAAACCTACCTGACAGACTTGTTGTGGGGAGCAGGCATAGGGACGGCTCAACCCACCTACGCTGCAGGGAGTAAGGGTGGAATAGAAATGAAGCCCAAGTCCTGGTTCTTGACCCCAAGTTGCTTTAGGTTCCTTCGGCCATCTGCTTGTCCTAATGACCAAATGCTTGTTTTGTCCCACATCGCAGTCCACGGACAGTAACTTGGCAGACGGAGAGATGAGAGACGACTCCCGCCAAGACGTTCCTCCTGAACCAGAACCCCCGAACCCCTTCAGCCGGCTCACCGACCAGGAACTGGAGGAGTACAAGAAAGAGGTCGAGAGAAAGAAGCTGGGCCTGGATGGTAAATCTTTGGGGTCGGGGTGGCTTTGTGCCTTGAGGGAAGCGGAAGAGCGCCGTCCCTTTCGGGTCACATCGGACGGGCCACCCACAGCCTGCCGCCCTACAGGCAACCCCTCTGCCGCCTCAGAATAGCTAGTCTCAGAGGGTGAGGCTCTAAGCAGGAGAGAGACAGGAGTAGCCCAGGAAGCTGAAGGCGCAGCACGATGGGACCAGGAGTGGCGTTGCAGCTGTGGTCAAGTCAGGAGCCACGTCCTAGCAGCCAGCAAGTGGCTCCAGAGCAGGGAAGCTCCCCAGCCAAGCTCGAAACCCTCCGGGGTGAGTGAGCCTCACGAGCCCAGCTGGGCTCCCCTCCTCCGCCGTGGGCGCAATCGCCGCCCGGCTCTCCTGCGATGATCCCGCGCGTCCTGCTGAGAAAAGGGGGCAGGGCAGCTCCCCCCACTCCCGCACCTGCACGGTGCAAGGTCTCCTGCCTTTAGGCATCAGGGGCCAGGCAGGCAAAAGGAACCAGGCCAGCCCCCCCCAAACGGGGACCCCTCCCGCTCTTGCAACAAAATGGGGCAGAGCAAGTCCGAGGCTCGGCCCGACCTGGATTCTCATGGCAATGCCTGCCTCCCAATTATTTCTTGGTCTGATGGATACAAAGGCGGACTTGAACCGGCCGAGGAGCTGCACTGCAGAACAGCTGCCTCTGAGTGGGGGAGATGTGGGGTGGGGGAGATGACCCATTTCTGGTCTTTAATCCCTTTTACACCCACAGTTAGAGTCAGGCATGTTGGGCTCATTTGTGGATTTTGGAGCAGACATCTTGGAAGAGACCTCCCGTTTTGCACACGGGGTCCAAGAGGATCAGGAAGTGTGGGTCCCACTGCCCACCCCACCCTGAGATTCTGTGAGGCTAGTCCCCTGCCCTCGGTCTGAACGACCTCACAGGGTTGCCAGGTAGATAAACCAGGTGGGAAGAGGGAGGCGTCTTTTTATGAAAGGTGGGATGGAAATGAAACATGGAAGACGAATAACACAAGAAAGCCGTACGGTCTCTGTGGATGCCTTTACGGCCATCCATCAGGGGCTTTCCTTTTGTATTATTCCACTGCTCTTAAGTGGCACCTTCTCCTCTTTTCTTTGTTTCCTTACGAACGCTCCACCTAGGCGAGAAGGACTCTGGCTTGGAGGAAGAGATAACATCCCCTAGAGAACCGACCGTTTCCCCCGCCGAAGAGAGCCCCACAAAGCCTAGCCTGAAAAGCCCACCCAGGTCGCCTGCCAAGTCTTTGGAAGGTAAAAGGCAGGCCTTGACCAAAGCCCCAGGGATCCCAGGGGTGGGTCAGGGTGCAGCAAAGACAGGGAGCGCACAGCCCTGCAAGGGGAGCATGGCTTTTAGAGGGGAATTGGAAAAATTCATGGAAGTGAATATTTGTGGAAGGGGGAGGATACAAGGGTGGGAGTCTGCTCCTGGATTGGGGTCGTGATCACTCCGTGCGAGGTCCAGGGACCATCAGAGGCAGTGGACAAAGCACAGCAGGCTGCCCCCTGCGCTTCCTTTGGGACCCGTGGCCGTGCTGCATTGGAAACCGAAGGACAGGTGAGAGGAACCTCAGGAAGCGCCCGGATGGGGAATGTTCAGGTTCTGTGAGATTCTGCTTGCAGGCGGGAGCAAGACACGGACTGCGCAACATCCGTTCATCCAGATCTCCAGGATTGGTGCAAGCAGTCCTTGTGCAAACCTAGCGCCCTTTTCCTTTCGGAAACAAAGCACCCCCAGCAAGCGAAGAGTGAGACAGGCTCCCTGTTTACGAAAATGGCAAAGCCCCCCCCCCCCCGGTGGACCCTCCTGCTCCGGAGAAGCTCATGCAGCCATTGCCATCCTGTGCCATGTGTATTGATGTGCTTTATTGCTTTATTTGTGCAAATTTACTTAACTTGCACAATGGGGGGGGGGGCAAGCTTTTTTTCATTTCTTGTCGTCTTTTTGTTGGGAGTGCCACAAAAACACCTCACCCTCTCCTGGGGCAAAAGGATCCCTCCTCCTTCTGAGGAGGAGGCTGAGTGAAGGCTGGCATCTGAACTGTCTATCTAGCAGATCAATCTAAGCAACCTGTCAAGGGGGGAAACCCAGTCTTGCTTTCCCCCCCCTCTATGCTCCTTCTCCAACCCTCCTCTAAGGCTGGGTTGGGCTGTTACTCAAGGGGAGGGCTGTGAGGTGCTCTTCGCCCCTTAGGGAGGGAGGGAGAGAGGGAAGGGTGGCCCCAGCAAGCCGGTCACGACGGGGGTTGTGGTGACGGTGGTGGCCGTGGGGTGTGTCCTTGTGTGTGGTTTTTCTTTTCCGTTGTCTCATTGTGCCTCGTCGTGTTTGGCATGCTTGTCTCCATCATGTCTCCCTTTCTCTTTCCATGTGTGGCTTTCCACCAAGACGTTACCTGTGCCTCTGAGTACTTGTCACTGTAGTAAGTATAGAGAGGCTGTTTTCTCTGTTCTCTGCTTCGCCCTGGGGGACGGAGGGAGGGGCAGTCCTTCAGCCCAGCTTTGCTCCCGGTTGGTGGTGCTGGACGAGGCGGGTGCCAGCTGAGCCTAGCGGCCAGGATGATGGCGGGAGAGTCCACTGAGCATGGAAGAGGGCTGGGCTCCCATCGGCCAGAGTCCTAACCCAGCCAGCGCAGGACCCTGGCCGTCCAAACCCAGACCCTTTCCCGAGCTCTCGTTTAGGGCAGAGCCTTCGCTTTGCATGCAAAAAATTTAAAAATGACAGAATTGGGGTCTTCCCTATAAAAGGATAGCAAGGTTAGGAATGGGATGCTGTCCGCCAGAAGTGCCGGAGCCGATGGCGTCCGGGTGGCCCAAGAAGAGCCTGGGATTGCTGATAAGGTACCACTTTCTCACAGGCTCGCTGGACGTGGTTCAGCCCCTCCATGTGGCCAGGCCCCTCTGACCTCCTATGATGCTCACGGACATTCTCCACCACCTTGTTCTGCCATTCCTTCATGCATATTCAATGCCCTTTGTTGGTTTTTGATGAGGAGAGGAGAGGGAGCCTGGATGAATCGGCCCTTGGGCAGCCGCCGTTGGCCGGCCCGGTCTCCGGTTCTTTTTTCTACCGAGACTGGGAAGCGAGTGGCTGAATGACAGGGATGGGCCTGTTTGCCCTTGCTTCCAGGTTTTGTTTTTGATCCTGCTCTCTTGCTGTTTCAAAAGAAATCAAGAGAAACCCACGCCAGTGGCTCCTTGCCACAGGGAAGCTGCTTGGTTCTTTACACAACATTGGTGTCCGTTACTGTTCTATTAATTGTTAAGTCTTTATTGAAATGAATGGACAGACCAGCTTGGCATGGAGCGCCACCAAGAGCCTTTTGTCACTGTGCATCAGGACAATATCTCTACATCAGCTGCCTATTGGTGTTGCTTTCTTGCCAATATATTGCAAGGTGTTTGGTGTTGTTGTTGTTGTTGGGTTTTTTTGTTTATTTGTTTTGTTCTTTGCTGTGAATATTTACTGTAGAGTACTCAGTATCATCTCAGGAAGAACTGGGGTAGCTGAGGGAACTCACAGGTGGCTTTAGGCTGGGAGGTAGCAAAGCGCAGACCCCCAGATATTGTTGCACTGCCCCTGGGGAGGGGAGGGGAGGCCCAACAATATCTGGATGGCTGAACTTTGCCTAGCCTTGCTTTGGACCAGTGCTTCCCAGCCTTGGGTCCCCTGATGTTCTTGGACTACAACTCCGGGAAGCCTTCTTCACCACTTGCTGCGCTGGCCAGGATTTCTGGGAGTTGTGGTCCAAGAGCATTGGGGGATCCAAGGCTGGGAACCATTGCTTTTTAGACCAAAACAAAATAATAATAACAAACAAACAAGAGGGAATACAGAAAATGGGCTGGCACCTTAAAGACGGACCGCTATATTTTAATGTGAGCTTTCATGGACAAGTCCACTTCTTCAGACATGAGACTGAGACGCAATAGGTTTGAAGAAGTGGACTTGTCCACCAAAGCTCACATTAAAACATAGCGGTCCGTCTTTAAGGTTCCCACCACGGTTTTGTCTTTTTTTATTTTTCTTTTGTTTTGGTCTGCCGTGCTAGCCGCAGAGACTCAAACGGCTGCCTCTTCTAGCTCTTGTTTTAGACAAACCCTCCTCCCTTTGCTCCAGCCTGCTCCATATAGAGTGGCTGTAAGGATTACAGCTCGGGGGGGGGGGCATGAAGAGAATGCTTTTAAAACACCAACTTAAATGCCCAGCACCACTATTTATGGGTGTTCCTTTTATTCCCTGTGTGTTGGCTATTCTCCTCTCCTTCACCTGCTTGCAGGCATGACCCACTTAGTCTGGCTGGCTCTGTTGCTTCTTTAGCAGAGGGGTACAACTTTCTGGAGCTGGTTTCTTTGCCTCCCTTTTCTCTCCCAATAATCCTGGAAGATGCATTAGGCCCAAGATAGATTCCTGGCTGAGCAGCGTTCAGGGCACCGGTCTCCTCCACGGGCATCCGGTCCTCAAGGAATTGACCATAACCCCATGACATCCAAGACCCAGCCTCAGCAAAATGTTTGCATACAATCCTCTTATTTATTTGCTTTTCCCCCCACCCCACCCCCCTACCCTTCCGGAAAGGCGGGAAGAAGGCAGGCAGCGGCCAGGCCCCCGACCGTCCCGAGGCCCCCGCAGACGAGAAGGCAGAGCCCGAAGCGGCGGTGGTCGTCAACGGGAAAGAGGACGATCAAAACATCGAGGACGTTCTCAGCAAAGGGATCAGCCAGATGACCACCAACGCGGAGCCCGAAGCCACCAAGGACAAAACGGAGACGGTCACCAGCGGGCCCGTCTCCCCGGAGGGCTCGCCGTCAAAGTCCCCCTCCAAAAAGAAGAAGAAATTCCGGGCCCCCTCCTTCCTGAAGAAAAGTAAAAAGAAAGAGAAGGCCGAGTCCTGAGGTCCTCGCCCACCGCCACCGCCGCCACCACCCCCCGGCCACTTCCTCCCACTCTTCTGGCCCCCCTTCCGCTCTCCTCCACCCGCCTTCCACTCCTTTTTCTTGCTGCAGAGTCGCGGGATCAACCGGGGTCAGCTTCTCCTGAGGACAGCCAGTCCTGGGATGACATGTTGTCGGCAGAGAGAGACCGAAGGGCCTGGGGTGCCTTTTCCCCCAGGGAACCCGCCCCCCTCGTCCGGCGTTTCGGGAGAAAGACGAGGAGCGCTTTCTGGGAATTTGCGAGACAAACCGTCCTCCTCTCCCACCCATTTCTGCTGATCCAAGTTTCTGCCGAGCCAAGTTCAAAAATTGCTATCTGGGCACGTTTGCGTCCCGCGGCGGGCAGAGGGAACGCCTGCTGGCTGGACCACTCTGAACGCCTCTTCTTTGCTCATCCCCAGCCATCCGAGTCCCGTGGCTTGAAACTTCCCACGGGCTGCTGGCTGGTGCACGGGGGATCCCTGCTGGGAAACAGGGTGGCGCACCAGGGTGAGTGTGGACCTCCTGCCGAAGTAGGAGGGGGGGTCCCCACGAAGGGAGCCCTGGACGTGTCTTTGAAGCTGGTTCACCCGGATGCCCTTCGGCCCTGGCGGAAATCGCTCTGTGCTTCGGAAACACGAGGCGGCTCTTGCTTCAGAGCCAGGGCGGCCGGTGGATTTCCTCGGGCAGGAGTCTGGTGAGAGGACTGCCCAGGTGCCTGCTGTCACCGCAATGGGACAATTAAATGTCTTTGGGGGGGGGGGAGCGGAGTGTTTTACTTCAAGGCTGGCCCCCAGCTAGCGGCCCCCTTCTTTGGTGGTTCTGGGCAAAACGGGGCCTGCTGTGTTGCCAAAGGGGGCCGATGAGAGAACCGTCCAGGGTGGCTGAAGGGACGAGCGTCACCCCCAAGGCCTTATCTATTCCAGAGTTCTTCTTTTAGCAGCCCACACAAGCATGTCTGTGAACGCACAGCCGCAGGTATGTCGCCTTGCGTACCTCCTGTTCTTTGACCTGGGTTTTCAGCAGGAGAGCATCCCACGCTGGATCCTGCGATCTGCTCCTTGGCCGTGCGGCGACCCGAGTAACGATCCGAACCAATGCACGGAATCCTCTCTCCCGCTTGCAGAATCACCTGTGTTGATTCTGGAACGAAGGCCTGCTCCAGTCTCTCGTCCTCTCTCGTGCCCCTGGCCCTGGCAGGCTTTCTTGGGGGCTGAACCTATGCTTTGCATGCGTCTGGCCCTGGGGTTCAACACCTGGATCCTCTGGGGTTTGAGTAAGGAGGCGACCCCTTACTCGAAAAGGGGAAGGCTGTCCAGTTGCCTGAGAGAGTAGCCACTCTTTAGCCAGACGGATCCATGACGACTCTGACGTGCTTCTGTCGGCCGCCTGGAGATTGGCACCTGTCAGCTGTGCTGGACTACAATTCTCATCGTTCCTGGAGATGGTGGGAATTGTTGTCCAAGACACCTGGTCGGTTGCCAGGTGAGGAAAGGCTGGTTTACACTTTTGCTGCTTGCAATCCAGCGGCCTGCCTCTGCATCTCCAGCAGCCCCTTCCCCGGGGGACCTTGACAGACAGACAGACAGACACACGCACACACATGTCACTGCTGAGGAGCTGCACTTAAGAGCCCCTGCCTGCCTGCCTGCCTGCGGCATCTGAGGCAGTGGACAAAGTGGGGGAAAGCAGGATTCATCCGCTCTCCACATGCACTGCATTTAAAATACCACTTGACTTTGGTCACTTAAGTGCCACTTTGCCAGCCGGGGGCACATGAAACACAAACACTCAGCTACTGAGCTGATAAGAGAAGCTGTGTGACCGTAAGGCATCGCCCTTGCAACCCAAAGGGAACTTACAGAATTAATTTCTAGATTGCTACACATGGATTAGCACTACCAGGAAGGCCCCCTTTTGCTCTGAAAGAGCTGCTTCTGGAAAGGCAAGGTAGTCTGAATAAATGAGGAGAAGTATGTTGCACTTACCCTCATGGTTAGCTTTCCTGCTTGGTATCCTTCTAACACTTACTCTGGGAAGCCCAAACTTGGCCATATTTGAGGGCCTAGGCAGACATTATAGACAACCTATCACTGAAAAAAAAAGGAATTCCTTATCTCCTGAAAGCCTCTGAGTGTACAGCAGGAGTTTATCCCACCTCCTTTTGTTTACAAATTAACTTGCTCTGGTTTACAATTGACATTCACCACTTGAGCACAGGATGCCTTTCAAGTCTCAACAGCCTGAATCACATTTCTCCAACACTAAAGTGTGCTAACTGCTTGCTATCACTTTATTGATCTGGAGAATTAAGGTCACGGGAAAGATTTAGATGTCTCTCCTTCCCTTCTTTTTCTGATCTTAAGAACCCTGCTGGAAGCAGCTTTTTTTAATTTAAAAAGGACCACTAGGGTTACGTATGTCACAGATATCTTTATGCCATTCTCAAAGCTTGGGGAAGTTACTTTTTTGGACTACAAGTCCCCGAATCCTGCAGGCAGCATTGTCTATGCTGGCTGAGGGATTTGGGGACTTGTAGTCCAGAAAAGTAACTTCTTTCAAGCTCCTGTTCTTCTAACATTGGCCATTTACTAGCCCAGCGAGCAAGCGAGATGTGGTGGTATTCATGCAATGTGTTTTTAAAAAGATACATAAAAAGTGGAGGGCTCAGTCCAGAGCAGGACCGGGAGAAGACGAAAGGTTAGCATGAACCCTTTATTCCCAACAGTGGTCCCGATCCATGTCAAGGGGGAGTGACACGCCTGCCATTGGTTCCAGGAAAAAAAAACTTCCCGTTGGTAAAAGCTGTCCTTTTGTCACACTACAATAAGCGAGAAGGATTTTTTAAAAAAGAATAGACACCCTTTTAAGCTGTGCCATGCCACCTGTTGTGGCTCAGCGGTGGGGATGACTAGTAGGCAAGACTGCCTTTTGTACAATTCAATGCCTTACTCCAGAGTGCTATGACATGCCACAATTCACTGCTGATATTATCCTAATTTTGAGTTAGGAAGCAAAAGTCCCCGCTTGAGGGAGGAAGGCTTGCCTCGCGCCATGCAATAAATGTTCCAAAAGTCTCCTGACCCAACGTTTCTCCTCAGCCTGAAAGAGGTCTGAAGGGGAGCCGCCTGACCAGGCAGAGGCTGGCTGGAATTCGATGGGCCCAGGGTTCAAGGCAGGCCACCGGGGCCACTTATTCCACCCTGTGGCTGATGGGATGGCGGGATTCCCTCCCACCGCCTGCAGGGCTTCGTGACCTTTGCGGGTGAGGGACCAGGGCAGGCAGTTCAGAGGATAACTCTGCCGTGGCCGTGGCAGAACCTCCCTTTTACGAGATTCCTGTGAAAAACAGGTTGAAGGCAGGGAGCAGGCGGAGACGGCTGCCTTAACTGCCTCCCGCCATGGGCCCAGCCAGCCCACGTCTAGAAATGGGATGCTGGACTGGAGCCACCGGAGCCTGGTCCCGCACGACCTTGCGCACACAAGGAGGGGATCCTATTTCCCAATCAGCTGTAGGGTGAGCATCTCTTTGGCCCCAATCCACAGCACGGCTGTCCTGAGTGAAGCAAACTGAAATGGACAGGGTGGTTGACCCTGGAGCAGGTCTTAAGACCTCTCTTTCTCCCCGTAGACAGTCAGCAAAGACAGAAGGTGCATGCACTGAAAGCTAAGGATCTAGGATATGAGCCTGGAAAGAGGCTACGTTCATTCCCTTCCCTAGTGTGTGTGCGTGTGTGTGCGATTGTGCACGGCAGGCATGGAGCTGAAGAGGGGTTTGCTCACTCACGGCACGTAATGCTTAGGACACTCGGGTGTGTGTGTGTGTGTGTGTGTGTGGTTTCACAGTCACTCCGGTTCTTTGCCGACTTATTCTCGGAGGGGTTCTCCTCCTCCTCAGCGTACCTCAAAAGTTCTCCTGGTGCTTCACATAAAAAGGCTCGCTCCTCTTGCGATAAGGACCAAGTTCCCTCTTTTTCTCCATGGGAGACCAAGGAGGAGAGAGAATCATTTTAGAACTTGCCAATGGCGGCGATGCTGAAAACAAAGAGTAAGCGAACGGAGGCGCCCCGGAGTTCAGTCACTGCAGAACCAAGAGGCACCTTCTGCTTTTCCGCTGCTTCTGCTGACCAGCTCATCGTGTTCAGTCCTAGTTCTTGTGTACACGTGGCAGCTTATGCAGGAGGTCTACTTAGGGAAGGCCGAGCATTGCCCACTGACGCTGGCGGGGAGTGCCTGCTTGCCCTGCCTTGATGCATTTGCTATTGTTCGTACTATGAAAATCATAACAAATGCTTTGAAATGCTCTTCTTGTTCTTTTTTTCACGTAATCTTGAATATATCCAAGGACAGGCATTTTAAACAGTGCAGACAGGCGACCAATTGATCTTTCGTATGGGTCACAATTCGGTGGGAAGTTCAACATGCATGGGATCTCAAGAGCATAGGCTAGAGCAGAGATGGTGTGCCAGAGCACCAGTTCCTCCCCCTGTTGCTGGGGCAGAGGCACCGAGGCCACCTACGTCCCTTGGAAGATGCTACCAGAGTATGGCACAGGTATAGCACATGGACACTGTTCTGGATGGTCCCCTGAGGGAAGCTTGAGCAATTGCAGGATGACGCAGGACTCCAGACTCTGCCCTGCAATTCTGGGGATGATGGCCTCGGAGCCTTCTGGTCACGTTTCTGCTCATCTCAGGGTTCCATAGGGCGCGTAAAGGTGTTGCCAATCTGTGCTAACTTTGTAGTGGCAGTAACACTCTCACTTATTATATTGCTGAGCCAGATACATCCATGGTCTGACTCCATATATGACAGCACCTCCCATGGTTCTGTAGATTTAATGGGGGCTCCAGCACCCTTGTTTTCCTTTTGTTGCTGCCTGAGACAGAGAATTTGTACCTCTGCCATCAGTCGGACCAGGGCTTGTTTTGGAAAGCCCTGCCCCCAAAATCTCTTGGCCCAGTTCAAATTGCCCCAAACCTATTCAAAATCGATATTCCTTACCTGCTGGTTGCACATGGACTAGCTTTGAGCACCCCAGGCAACTATTTCCTCCTTCTCCACCATCACTCTCTCAGGATGATGTAGGCTGTCGCAGGGCACCCAGAGTAAGAGCGCTTTCCCAAATTGTGGGGCATGCCCCACACATATAGAAAGGCTCCTTTTCATCTCGTGGCTGCGACTGATGGCTGCAGTTGTTGGTTGAGCTGAAGGAGGTGCCTGGACAGAAGCGGGAGGTCAAAAGCTAAAAGGAGGTTGAGGAAAGTGGCCTCTCTGGGGCAAAAAAAGTAGGACTGATCAGATAATGGCATGACACATTAAAAAAAAAAATCAGTGCCAAAAGCATGCCTCTGACCATGCTCTTAAAAAGCAAAGTGTGAAAGTAACTTTAAAAAGGTAACTAGGAAAATGTTACTCACTAGACCAATTAAATAACTCAATTCCTGCTCATTATATAACCTTTGAAATGCAACTCAATTACATCCTTGTTACATCCCCCCATAACTAGTTACTGTCCAGTACAATATTTGTTAACTTATTCCTTCCAAGCTCTGAACACAGTATAGGGAAATGACAACACAAAAGCTGATGGAAGGCAGGCTGGAGTCTTAGTAGGGAGTTGCAGCAGGAAACCCAAAAGGAACGTTAGCTCGGCAGCGAAAGTTAAACACATCCTGACTTATTCACAACCGACCGGATGTGGACAGAAGAGACACCCCCCCCTTTCTCTTGTACAGAGATTGTCTATTGCTCTGCCCATTGTTGACTCTCCCCCCCCCTCCTTGAGAACTCCCCAGGCAGATCCTGGGGAAATTTTTAAAAGAAAAAAGGATCGGATTTGTGCTGGACACATTCCACGTGAACTGTGCCCACTTTATTTGAGAATAACAGCCTCTGAGACCCTCCACGTCTCTCTCTCTCTCTCTTAGACTTTGTAATATTTTTAAAGAGAATCACTTCAGTTAGTGGGGAATAAAGACTCCCGACCTCCCTCTGTAATTTCATGATATTAACGTAGTAATTATTCATTTATAAGCATGCTTCTGTTCTGAAAAGCACTTATTCCATGTAACCGGCAAAGCCTAAGCAAATGTGTAATTATTCTGAAATAACCCTGTAATTATCGTCGTTCTTATGCAGCTGATCAGAGTATTCATTCCCTTGGGAGCAACAGTGGGATGTTCCCCCCCCCCCTTCAGGGTGAAATGGTATCAGAAATGAGATGGGTCTGTTCTTCTTTTCCTAGGGAGCTGAGATGCAAGGATTTTTCACACAAGAAATATATAATGAGAAAAGTACAGCCAAGCATTTCTAGATAACAAAGCCCGTCTGCTTTAAAGCAGTGGTTTAGCTCCCGACTTCTTTGCACTGAAACTGAGAAACTTGGGTCCATTCATCCATGGACCACCTTCTTCCAACCCATAAAATGCGTAGGTCGCTTAGGACAGAGCAAGGGTGCATTGTGGGGGGGGGGTTGACCTCCCTCCACCTGGCCCATGAGCCACACAGGCACAAAATGGCTCTGCCAGGAGCCTGGAAGTCAAATCCCAGGGAGATACTTCCTTTCCGTTTTTTGTTTTTTGTTTTTAACTAACCAGCAACAACCTCTTTGGAGGTTTTCTCCAGCTCTCTGAACTCTTGCTGAACAAATTTGAAGGGGAGCTGGCATAATCAAGAAAGTGTTGACCAGGGAACTCCAAGGGAAGGATGTCTTCAGGAAAACAGTCCCTTGAGATCAGCACACTGCAAGGGTTGAAACCAACCAGCCGTTTGCATTGTGCCCAGTAAGGAGCCGAAAGAAATGGTTTAGGAATGTCGTACTTTATTCCCATTTCCATGGTGATGTACCCTTGTGCCCTAAACCCCATTTCATGGCACAAAGAACACCTGCAGGATACGCAGTCCCTGGGGTCAAGCCCATGATCTCGGCAGCTTTACAAACGGAGACAAAAGAGGCTGAATTTGAGAAGAGCGCCAACATTCTGGAGCTGCAAGGAAAAAGTGCAAAAGCTGCAGGGAATTTGCTAAATTGATGGGAGATGCTGGCTGACAGAGAGAGACGAAGACTCTTAAACCAATAGTTGGTGAGGGGTGGGAGGGCTGGCAATCTCTTTATCAGGAAAAACTGAAAGTGCAGAAAATGTGCAGGTGAATGTTTACCTGTTACAGTTGATCCTAAAGGAGGCATTTGGGTTTTGGAAACTGGGTTTTTCATTTTACAGCTACAGATCAGCCTCTGTACGGCCTCACCCATTTTTGGTTTCGAACTGTCATTCAATCTCTCTTTCTCACTTGGTAGGGCAGCTTCACCCCTTTGAGCAGACAGTTTTCACTCTTCAGGCTCCATTGCTCAATTCTTGGGGTATTGCCTAGCCTGCCTGCCTCAGCAAGCATGAGCACCAGAGATGAGCACATTTGTGATATGGACTACAACTCCCAGGTTCCACAGGCAGCGTAACTCTACTTGACATGCAGACATCAAAAATAGCCCGGGTCATGGGTGGCCTGGGGCCCACAGGTTTATATGAAGGACCAACCCCAGCAAACCCTTGATCGTGTGTCATCTCTGATCACCCTCCCCCACCCCCGCTGCTCTTTCACGGTTAAACTACACAATACAGTTAGCACATCATTCCAAGCAGAACTCTCTAAGGAAGTTTAAGTTGTCTGCTTGGGTCCTAGCACAACCTTTCCTCATTTCGCCATGTTGCAAAATCAACTTGCTTTTGCTTTTGCTTCGTCATCTGAAAGTAAACATGGGGGTCATTTACAGACCTGATCCTGTAGGCACAGAGCTTGGAAGGAATTACATACCTGGAGGGAGAAGCCCCAGTCAGCTCCTAATTGTGAAATTGCGTCTTACACAATTTGAACAGTAGAAGGAGTGGGATAGAGGGTCATGGGAGTAACGGAGCAGCAGGATTTGGCCCAAACAAGAGACACAACACACCTGAAGTTCTCTAATCCGTCCCCCACCCCACCCCTAGATTGAACGGATATGGCCCAGACCAGCCAGAAACCAAGGACGCTCTGTGATTCCATTGGACTGCTGAAGTTTTCATGTCTGTGTCTGACAATCGTTGCTTCGAAGTGCTATTTAATGTTGCCCACTGTAAATAAATTCCTTGTGTTTGGTCTTCGATCGATATTGTGAAGTCTGCCTTTGAGGTTCTCACATAAACATAAGGTTCCTAAATCTGTGCATTGTTACGCAGGAGCCTGTTTTCGTTTCTGTATGTTGCCACTTTTTCAACAATTTAAGACTGACACTTTCTTCCTCGCTTGTTTGTTTTCCTTTGCACTTTTCTATCTTCCTTTTTTGTATCGTACTTTGGTTTTTAAGTCTTTGAATACTGAACCGTCTTCAAGAGAATCAGCAGCTGAGCCCTTCCACAACGGTGCCGCTTTGCCAGTGTGCTAATGCTGCATGTCCCTCCTTGCAGGTGACTGTCCGCGCTCTTCCTCCCGACCTCAAGGACAGTGGTGTGCTTCTCCTCTTCTTCCTCTAATGGCATTTAAAGCAACTGCATTCAGCCAGGAGATGTTTGCTCTCACTGGGCTGTAAAGGTGTCGCCCAGGTGAGTTCTCGCTAAGTGTCAGAATCCAAGACTTCCTAACAAGCTTTTGTCTCTTTTGATTGCTCTTTGGGGATGAAAACCCCAGTCACAGAAAATAACAGATGCAAATAAACTTTCACCAGAACACCAAAAACGTTGAGGAAATCTCTCTGTTTTTAATAAACCGTCGCAAGGTATCTACAAAACTCAGTTATCCAAATAACAGCCATCGTTTGCTTCTGGAACAGGTTCTTCATTCATTCATTGATACCAGGGATGGAATTCCAATATTGGATGGATACGCATCCCCTGAGATGTATCAGCTGCTGCCCTGAGGCCTGGAAACCCTGCTCCCACAAATTAGATTTCCATCCTGGGGAGTGACAGATTTGCCTGTTGGTCTCAATAGTTGCCTGGAACCCCATAGATGAACATTTGGGCCTTGTCCCAAGTGAACAAAGGTGAGCACCTCAGGTTGTGAACACATACCTCGGTGAGAAAGCACTAGGATTTTAGATGACCTCAGAACTGTAGAGGTGGAAGGGACCCAATGAATCCTCAAGTCCAGCCCCCGTCAGGGAAGTCCAGTGGGGAATCGAACTCCCTAACCTCACGTGCCACAGCGAGAGACCTAAACCACTCAGCTGTCTTCTAAGAAAAGTAGGGCACATACCTACACATCTCCTTGGTGAGAATCATTCTGTTACTTCCTTGTTTCTCTCCTCCTGGAGGCTGGATATTCCCTTGACTACTCTTGTGTCTGAAAGTAACAGCTCTAAATAATCATGTTGTTTTACAATCTAAGTAGCCCCCCCCTCACCTTTTGCCACTTTTTCTTCCATTCACTTTATTTCACAATCCACACCTTCGCTCTCTCATTACCTGGCCAAAACTATTCTACCTTTCTCTATTTTATGTTCTATGCTTTCCTCATCTTTATTCATGCCTTCTGGTACTTCTTTATTAATCATTCTCTCAATCCAAGAAAATTTTGCACTCTTAATGAGACCCACGTTTCATATGCTTCCAGCTGTTTAATACCTGTGTACATGTCCAGGACTCTATGCCATCCAACCAAGAACACATAGTATAGCCCCGTCTAGTGCATATCCTTAAAGTCAGTTTTATGATTCCACTACATATTCCTTTCTTTGCCTTAAGGTAGCTGCTCCTGGCCATCTTCATTCTGAGTGCTTTAGCCCTGTTGTTGTTGTTTAGTCGTTAAGTCGTGTCTGACTCTTGGTGACCCCATATGGACCAGAGCACGCCAGGCCCTCCTGTCTTCCACGGCCTCCCGGAGTTGGGTCAGTCATGTTGGTCGCTTCGATGACCCTGTCCAACCACATACTGTAGGTAAAATCTCTCATATAAATGTAGTCATGGCTTAGTTTCAGTTTTGTATTCCTAGTATTTGAGAGACATACTGTAATAGATAACATCTCTCAAATGCCGGGAATACAAAACTGAAACTAAGCCATGCTTACATTTATTTTCAACATTTGCACAAGATGTTGACTTAAGATGTTGGTTTGCTGTGTTTATGACAAATGAACTGCACACTTCTCTGGTTAATATTATGCAATGTGAAGACTTTGGCCAAACGGTTAGGCCTTAGTCCTATAATTTCTCCAACTCCTATCATCTTCATACCCCTTCCTGTTTTAATGGACCGGTCTCTTATTTTCTACCAACTAGAGAGCCAGAGTGGGTAAACTATAGCCGCCCAGTTGTTTCAGGATTACAACTCCCATTATCCTCTGACCCCAGAATAAGACGTGAGACAATTGTTATGGATTGAAACATGGGCCATACTTTATTTAAATTCCATATTCATCCTCAATGGGGAAAAAAAGGGGGGGTCCTGCGGAAGTGCGGAATGAGGTTCTGCAGAGGGGTCTCAACTACCAAACTATGGGCAAGTCCCAAGCCCCAAGATCTCGCAGTTGTGAAGACAGCGACAACCCGGCCAGCCCAAATTTGACCACCCCTGGGCCTCAAGTCCCCTTCCTCTTGTTGACTGTTGGTCCGGGAGCGGCCCCAGTGGATCTTCTCCCCCAAGCACTGTAATTGCACGATCTCTCATCCTCTGTCGTCCCCTTCTCCTTTTGCCTTCTCGCACTTTCCCAACATCAGGGTCTTTTCCAGGGACTTTAGCCCTGAGGGGCAGTAAATACGCTGGAACAACAACATTCTGACTTCTATTGCACAGGCATGATCTTGCCGTTAATTCAACGAAATGCCAAGGTAAATGCCACAGGGCAAAGCATGCCTGTAACCAGCTTTAAACGCCCCTTAAGAAGATTTTGCCTGGGAAACTTTGCCAGTTATTTTGGGGTGTTCATTTATGATTTTTCTGCACTACTCACATGTTTCAGGTGTGTGCCACACTAAGAGGGGTTTGAAGCTGTCACATTTCTCTAAATTTGCATGGCTCAATAGCAGTGTGCGCGCCCACCGCCTGCACGCTGGAAGCCTGCTCCTTTTGAATGCGCTCAGATTTGTGCCTAGGTAGGCATGCATTGGGCTTCGGCAGAATAACTAAGAGGGGAAACCTGCTTTTGGCTAAAGAATCCATGCATTTAACAAATGCAAGAATAGGCGGCGCCTTTCTAGGCCGCTGATAAAATGCATTTAACGAGAGTCTCGCTGAAGCTCCTTTTTGGGCCAAGATGCTCCAGCTTGGGCTGCAGAACTGCTTTGCCTGGAGGAAAATCCCGCTGCCTTTAAGCAGGGTTCCCCCCCCCCGCAAAAAAAAGGTGCAACACAGGCCCCAAAAGGAATTGGTCCAACCTCTGCCTCAACAACCAGGCAGGAAAACCGGAGCCGCCTGCCCGGGACGACCACCCACCGCGAGGGGCGGGCCCTGGGCTTGCTCCGCCCCGCCCAGGGATTGGTTACGAGCCTGCCCTTCAAAGAAGGAGAACCCGAGATCGGGGAGAGGGGTTTCTACCCGGAGCCGGAAAGGGAGGCGGAACCTCGGGCGGCTAGGAGAGTGTTCCCACCCGGACCCGAAAGAGGAGAGCAACGGAATAGAAGTGGAAAGGAACGCCGTCTCTCTCTCTCTCTCTCTCTCCGGAACCACCGGCCTTAGGGGGAGTGTTCCTAGCCGGAGCTGAAGAAGGAGTGGACCACAACCCCGGAAGTCCCGGCGTCCGAACGACAAGAGGCGTTGGGCGCTTCCGGAGCTGCCGTGAAGGGAGCGAGATGGGTCGGAGCCGCTCCAGGTCTCCTCCGCGGAGGGGTCAGTATCCCAGGGAAGGCCCCCCTTGCACCCTCCCGGGAGGAAGGAAGGAAGGGCCCACCCTTGGATCTCTCTCTCTCTCCCCCTCCCCTCCCCGCCTTCTCCTTTCCCAACCCGGTATCAGGGGGCGGGGGTGGGGTTTCAA
The DNA here is from genome assembly GCF_051106095.1 of Pogona vitticeps. Taxonomy (NCBI): domain Eukaryota; kingdom Metazoa; phylum Chordata; class Lepidosauria; order Squamata; family Agamidae; genus Pogona; species Pogona vitticeps. Next base: position 1,119,418 of record NC_135790.1, read on the forward strand.
CGGCCGGCCTCTTGAAGCACCGGGGGGGGGAAGGAGGACCTGCCGCCTCCACGAAGGGCTTTCCACCGTTTTTGTGTCTTTTTTTAAAAAAATCCTATTACGAAATAATGTCCTCCCTCTCCACCCTCCCCCCCCAAGCAGGCCTCGGGGCTGGACTACCTCACAGGGTTGTGAGCAATGGTGCCAACCCCCCCCCCCCGGGCCACTTCCCCTCACAGCCGTCCTTTGCAAAAGGAAAAAGGGGCAGGTGGTTGGACCAGGCCTAGGAGAAGGGTGGGGTCGAGAGAGTGAACAGAATCCGAGGATGATGGAGTCGGGAGGGGCCTGGAAGGCCGTCGAGTCCAACCCCCCTGCTCCAGGCAGGAATCCAAGCCGATCTCCCCGTTTTCTCTTCATGAAGGGCTCTCCATACCTTCCTTCTGGTCATAGGAGCACAGGATATTGAGGTGGGAGGGGGGAGGTTGTCTGTTCTCTTTCGCTTTTTAGAGGAGAAAGGTTGCAGAAAAAGATACATTAGATACACTCCCAAGTGAAAGAGAAAACCTGTCCCTGCTCAGCCTTTGTGAGTATATTGGTTAACTTTATAGCCAAAACTCAATATGGAAGAGAAAGGGGTAGGCTGCTTTATATTTCAAGGAGGAAGGAGAGGATAACATTCTAATTAATGTTAGCGTGGGATATTGGCCCCCTCCAAATTAAAGCATTTAGAAACCACAACTGAGTTATTGCATAGAAACATTTATATTTTTTATAGGCAGCTGAATAGGAAAGTAATGCACCCCTTTTTATTAAGGTTCAAGGACACAGGCTACACCCAATATTGTCTGAGTTGGATGAACCCGATGAATAAATGGAAGTTGTGAAGTGAATGCTGATTTGTTCAGTGGCACTATCAGTTACCTATAACCCCATGAATTTTATTTTTATTTAAGTGAAAGAGGGGCATTCTCTTACTATTGAGCAGCCTCTAAAGATGTAAGCATTTTAATGAAAGAACTCAACAGGTTTCTTCGTGTCATAATCTTTGGAGAGTTGATTGAACTGTATTGTTGTTATTAGAATTTTCAGCCTTAAATCAGTGAGAGAGTGAAAGATGGTGGGCCAGACTTTTCCTGTGGGAATGACATTGAAAAACTGAAAACCATGCCTTGTTGTTTTGAAGTTCCTTGCTGGGTATGATGTGTTACTGCAGGAAAACCAGCCAAACTGCTTTCAGATGCAAGCAGTGTATTGCAACTGGAGCAACCGTTCCATATCCTTCTCTTTGTTAAGAGCGTCGGCGTTCCCGATCAACTTCACGTGAGAGAAGACGACGGGAGCGATCCAGGTCTCGGGAAAGGGACAGGAGGAGAAGTCGTTCACGTTCCCCACACAGGCGACGATCCAGGTGAGGAGATGGTGACTGATCGTAGTGCACAGTTTCTGGTGAGCCTGTTCTGGTCAGCGCCATTCTTGTCGAAGCCACAGATAAGCTCTTGCCCTTATCGAGAGTCTGAGGAATGAGGGCAATCTATCAATATTTACTTTTATTTTTTAAAAAAATTATTACTACTTTGCATGTTAATTGGCTAGTTTTCTTTAAAGTAAGTTACTGTATCTCTCTGGCTGCTGTTTCCTCCCTCCCTACCTACCTACCTAGCAAATGACAGGAAAATCCTTTGCTTCTTCTGTCTATGGCCTGGGAAAATTGCAACTGGGCTTTGAAATTAAATTTTGTCTTTTATGTTGTCTTTGTGATAATATAAAACAATCTTGACTATTCTCCCTCTCACCTCCAGCAGTGGCTTGGTTGTGGTGTTTGACAATGTGACTATATTAGCTATCTGTTACATTGATAAATATTTTCTGGGCAGCTGAAAGATCACGAGAAAGCCATTTCTCTTAAGTGTCAGCCGTATACTGGAACAAGCTGCTTCTGTGTGCAAACTAATCCTTGTGTCCATTTGTCCTTCTGTCTTTTTCAGAAATAACCTCCCTTTGTTCTTCCAATACATTGTTTCGTACCTTCTCTGTTTGTATGGTATCTTATCATTCTGGACTTTGTTTTTGTACCAAACTGTAATCCATTTGAGTAGCTGGCTTTAATCTTAGACTGTCAGTTAATAAGTGCAAAGTGGCCACATAATGGAGAGTGTTCAAATTTCAAAAATGAAGGCTAGGTTCAACTTGATGTATTGCTCATTGGAATGTTGTGGGGGTCTTTCTGTCATATTCAGTAAAAAATGTGCATAGCATGTGGAGTTGTTGTGAGAATAAAATGGGATAATCCTTCATGTTCCGCTCCCTACAAAACAGCCACAGGCTCTGGCTTCAACATCTAGCTAGAGCATCTGCCATAACTGCCCTCCTCCACTCTTTCCTTTCAAGTCCCTATGGCAAAATAGCAGTATGTTGGATCTATACTCCTTTGTGCTTATGGTCAGTTATATATATATATATATATATATATATATATATAAACCCCTCAGCCCATTTTCTGCTGAAATTCAGACTGTTCATGATAGCTGTCATAAGCTGGGAGATGTACCTTATCCTTTCCTTTGCCACTCAAGCAAAACCTGTGCTGGTTCCACTTTTTAGATCTCCTCGCCGGCACAGATCCAGTTCCAGTTCCCCTTCCCGACAGAAAGAAAGGCGAGATGATGAAAAGAAAGAGAACAAGGATGCCAAAAGCAAAGAGCGTCAGATTACAGGTAATAAAGCAGAGGCCTGTCATGTTTCTGTAAAATGTGCCCGGCCAGAAGGCCTCCACCAGAGACACCAGGAAGAGATTTCCGAGAGGAGGGCGATCTTCATCTTATTGCAGCAGAAACAACAAGGAGTCTTAAAGGCACTTTAAAAACTAACAAGTACACTTCATGGACTCTAGCCCCCTTCTTTAGACACATGTAAAAACTGGGCTACAATTCACACGGTGTTTATGTGCTATTAAGTTGCATTCCCAACTTCTGGCGACTTTATGAGTGAGCCATCTCCAGAAAACCCTGTCCTCAAATGCCCGGCTCAGCTCTTGCAAACTCAAGACTGTGGCTTCCTTTAGGGAGCGAGTCCTTCTCGTATTCGGCCTTCCTCTTTTCCCAGCGTTATTGTCTTTTCCAGAGAATCCTGCCTTCTCATGTGTGTCCAAAGTAGGACTGGTTTTTGTTTGTTTGTTTGTTTTGTTTTGCCTCCAGAGATAATTCAGGCTTGATTTAATCTAAGACCCGCTTGTTTGTCTTTCTGGTAGGCGAAGGTATCTCCAAAGCTCTCCTCCAACACATTTCACACAAATCAATCTTGTTCCTGTCGTATTTCACAATACTGTATTCAGAAAAAATAAGTCAGTGTTTCAGGTGCCCCAAGACTCCATATTATTTTTCCAAAGAAGAAAGGCCACTTCCCTTTTCTTGCAATGTATGGGCGCATTTGTTTCCTGTTCAGATCTTCTCCTGAAATGCTGTTGTTGCTTCCTTGTTGCATTTCCAAAGTATTTTTATTCTGAATTACACTGGACCTGTGTGGCCTTGGGCAAGCTGCACAGTCCCAGAAGGGCCCCCAGAAGAAGGGAAGGGTAAACCGCTTCTGAGTACTTTCTCTACCTGGAAAACTCCGAAAGGAGTTACCATAAGTCGGAATTGACTTGATAATACACAATAATAATAATAATAGTTATTATTATTATATGAAGAGGGGGGGAAAGAAATGGTACAAACAACATACTGTACATTAAAATGTTGGTAGAATCTGGAACTGGATGAGCTTGGCATTTTGTACCTGCGAAAAGCCCTTTTGCTAAAGCCAAGTAACAAAAACATTCAAGAGTAATTATCTTTTATGTTCTTTGCACTTTCCGATTCTTGGAGAACAAAAGTACAAAGTAACATGTGGTCCTATTGAATTAGCCTAGATTGGAATTATGAGTTGTTCACAGTATCTCATTCTTAATAAGATGGAGTGGGAAAGAAGGCTGTTTTGCAGCTATTAAGGATGCAAGAGGATTAAATGTGTCCCATAATTTATTTGTGTTTTTTTTTATACAGCTGATTGTATCTAAAAGGAAAATACTGTAACCATGAAGGGAAAACAAGGGAACCCAAAGTCTTGCAGTGCCTGGATTAAGACCCTTTTAAATGCCTGAAGGGTTCCTGAATGGGAGGCGAGCAGGAGTATACAAATTCCCAAAGTGGGCCAGACCCTGAAGGAGCCGTTGTTTTATTCCATTTCATGGCAGAGCCTGAGGGCTGCATCAGGTACCGCTGTGTCGCAGCCCGATGGCATTCAGCAATGCCTGCTGGGCAGCAAAGGGGTCAGCCTCTGGGTTGACTTTTGTCAGTGGCTAGTGCTGCCATGCCCTTCAGCCACATCAAGTATTGGCTGTTGGTTGAATAAACCAACCCATGACGTAACAGACACTGTCAAAAAATGAGTTTAAGAAGATGAAGTTCATAGTAATTAGCAGAAAATCAAGAAGACTAATTGTCTCAACCAACTGTACCATGAGCACATCACTAGAAGCGGAGCTTTCTTGAGAGGTTCGGTCCATGTCTTTGTCCTAACACCACATTTTATGGGTCCAAAAGTGGCCGGTTAACTTGCTTTTGATTTGTGATTTGTTTTCAAGTGTGATTGTTCTGTTCCACAGGTATGTGGAATCACATGGAAGCACAACTCTTGAGGGAGAACATTTTATTGTTTTCTAATTACGAAGGTAGCGTCTTGTGTGTTTCTGCTCCGAGAAATGGAGTTAAGGTCCCCAAATGAGCGTAAACAATGTGTTGACAAATACAAGTACAGTGTCTTGGAATTAGGTTGAATCTACAGCAGGATCCTGGCCAAGCAAAAAAGTCAGAATAGAGATGCCTAGAGCTGCTTTCTGAGGAAGAAAGGGATAAGCTGTGAAGACTTTGAAGATTTTCATTGCATAGTTCCAGGTAGTTCTACTATATGGTATGGAGTTGTCAATTTTAACACAGACTGTTTTATGAAATGTAGAAGAATTTGAAACATAGGTTTATTACAGAACGTTAAGAATTTCTTGGATGGATACAGGACCTATGAAGAAGTACCAAAATGAACAGAAGTCATCAAACACATAAAAAGCAGAAAGCTTGAATACTTTGGTTATGTGATGAGAAAGGAAAAGTACAGGTTGCTGCTGCTTGATCATTCAAGGTGAAACAAGCAGGAAGAGGAAAAGGTTTTAGCTGAAGAAGGTGGAGAACATCTTGGATGCCTGACTTCGTGCAGAGTTTCTGTGTTCAAAAGCAGAATAGTCACAAGGGCTTTCTTGTCTGCGGTGGGAGCAAAACAGTAAAAGAAGCAGGATAGTGCCTGCTGTGGCAGAGAGGGAATTGTGTGTCTCTGCTTCTGAAAACCCAAGGTTAGCTACAACTCAGAAATCTGCCTCTTTGCGTTGGGTGATGTGGAATCTTGAACACATTGCTTGTAGGAAAGCTATAAATTTCATTCATCAGTACACTCTGCCTTCCCTTCCCACTCACCCTCTAAAAGGCTTTTATGTCTTTCTGGAAATTTAAACATGTGGTAGCTCCAGTTTGATCTTGGGAAGTGAAAAACAAATGTTGCTTTTTGATGATTCCATGCCGTTCTTGATCCCAGTTCACTCTGCCCTGTGGAAGTTGGAAGGTTCTCCTCATTGCCTTCGGCTCCTCTTTTTAATCTACCTGTTGTGTCTTGGTTTCTTTTCCAGAAGAAGATCTGGAGGGCAAGACAGAGGAAGAGATTGAAATGATGAAAATGATGGGCTTTGCCACATTTGACTCAACAAAGGTGAATACATATGTGACCAGCCCTACTAACCTGGCTCATATCCCTTGAAATGGCCCTTTCCTTTCACTGCACTTGCCTGAAGCCCAGATTATAAGAGTCCAAATGGTGTTTAAATTGAAACATAAGAATAAGATCACAACGGTTAAATTGCACAGTCTTAAGCTTGAGGTTACATGAATCCTAAGTGTCAGCTTTTCCATGCCAGAACTAGCTCTCCCTGATACAAGTACAGTACCATAGAAATCATAGAAAAGTGAAATTGGAAGGGGCCTACAAAGGCCATCAAGTCCAACCCCCTTCTCAAGGCAGGAATACCATCAAAGCCTAACTGCCAGGTGATTAAGTTTTTCTTGAATGCCTCCAGTGTTGGAGCACTCACCAGCTCCCGAGGTAACTGGTTCCACTGTTGTACTGCTCTGACCATTAGGAAGTTTTTCCTGATATTCAGCTGAAATCTGGCTTCATGGCACTTGAGCCTATTACAACATTTCCTGCACTCTGGAATGATCGAGAACAGATCCTGCCCCTCCTCTGTTTGGCAGCCTTTCTAATATTTGAAAAGTGCTGCCTTCTGTCTTCTTTTCTCCAGGCCAAACATGCCCAATTCTTTCAGCCTTTCCTCGTAAGGCTTAGTTTCCAACCCCCTGATCGTCCTTGTCACCCTCCTCTGTACTTGTTCCAATTTGTCAGCATCCTTCTTGAAGTGTGGTGTCCTGAACTGGACACAATACTCAAGGTGAAGCCTAAATAGTGCTGAATAATTATGCAGCCCATTGTAAAACCCAGACTCCTTTCCTTCGATACAATTTAACTCCCTCCTGTCCCCTTCATCTTTATCTCTCTCCTGCTGGCTCCTTTGGAATGGCTCTCCTCCTGACTTCTTCCAGCCAATCACTTTCTTTCTGTTGTGGTTGGGTAAAAGGCGTGAGGGTTCCATCACAACATATAATACCATAGCCACTTTGTGCTTTGTCTCTTAGTTCTTAGGCCCAGAGCATCATGTGGGGATGCTGTGTCCCCTCTTGTGCCAGCAACTCAGAAGCAAGGCCATCCATGCCAGTGCCAAAGGTCTGAACATCAGCAGGATGTGCTGCCGAGTGCATAATTCCACCCTCCTGTGTTTCAAGCCTTGATTCGAATGGATTCGGTAGTACCCACAGGAGGGTTAAACTTTGGAAAAGGCGGCTGAAACAGATTTTCCGGGGGGGGGGTAATGGAACTCCAGTGCCCCATTCCTCTCCTTGTCTTGTCTCCAAGGGTAGCCAAGCCAAAATAAATTACTGGAGCTCATGCTAAAAGGGGGACTTCATTTTGCAAAATAAGAGAATTCAAGCACTTCTTGCTCGCTGGGGCTGAGATCCTCTTGCTTACTACATCGAGGTGCATTTGAGTAGGGGATCTGGTAAGTCTACTCCTCTGTAACTAACCTTGATTCCAATGGGCCTACTCTGGTTGTGGCTTATTATGCTAAAGTCACAACCAGAGTTGAGTCAGTGGAAGTTGAGTCACTGAGCCCCCACTAATTCAGTGGGCCTCTTTTAGTGTGACTTGCTGTGCTAAACAACAGGATTTGCGTTAAGAATTTGGACTTGCTTGACAAGATTTTTTTTAAGTGTAGAGGATACGTAATGCTGGAGTCATCTCTTCAGCTGCAAATTTGGTAAATGCACACCAACGGGAGTTCGTACTGGTGCAATAGACAGGCATGCAGGAGGTACCTTCTAGCGGCTGCTGCTGTTTGTGCCTGCGTATTTGTGTGCACAAAAATGGATTAACTAAAGCTCCTTTGGTGGAGGCTGATGGTCGCCTGTTTCTCACAACACCTACATCTGCCTGGAGTGGTAAAACAGAGGAAAGACAGTAATAGGTGCCTGAAGGAATAAGACTTTGGATGGGTGGAGCCATTAAAATCTCATGTATCAGCTGTTTATTAAGTGCTTGATTGGTCTCTCGCCTCCATAAATTTCCCCATATGTTTTTTTTCAAGCAACCTAGGCTGTTGCCATCATTGCATCCTGAATCCCCCAAGTTAAGTTGTGTGTCTGAATGTGTGCAATATCATAGCCAGTTCATGCAATTATATGCACTCTTTTGTAGCTTCCAGTCAGTTAGTCATCAGAAGGAAATCTCTGGCTAGGCTAGAACTTTTTCATCAACGCATCCCACCCCAGCTGTTCTCCCATCATTAACTTGCACCACAGATACGAGATTGACGGTGCTCAAATAGCATTTTGAATTCCTCTGCGAGATTCCCCAGAACAGTGGATTGATACTTCTACAGGTGGTCCTCTGCAGTGCTGCTGGAGAATTTTAGAAGTGTTGTGTGCTCCTTGAGTACGTACAGGGTGGTTGTGTCGTCTAGTGTCCCTTGTGAGCCTATAATAATCTCTAGAAAAAGGACTGGTCTGGCTTGCAGTATTTTTTTATTTTTTTGCTTATGTTTGTACTAGAACCATGTGGGCCTTGTTTTAAAGAAACCCATAACACGGAAGAATTTGCTTTGCCTTCCATCACTAAACTTGGCTCCCAGAACTTGCAACAGACAGCGAGGTTTGCTCAACCTCTTGTAATCTGAAGGTGGCTTTGTGTTTCTTTGTGTTTTGCAGGGCAAGAAAGTGGACGGTTCTGCCAACGCCTATGCTATCAACGTGTCACAGAAGAGGAAGTACAGGTTGGTTTTTTCTTCTGCTCGGACAGCTTGCTCCTGTAGTTGGGAAGCGGCTGACTCTTCCGGGGTGGAGTAGAGTGAGTGGCCCAGCAGCAACAAAGTCATCAGGATACTTGCAAAAAGATCGCTGGGTGTTGCTTCAAGCCCCCGTCCCCCTCCCCTTGAAAAAAAAATAACAAAAGGATCAGAGAGGAAGTGTTGTTTTTTGAGCTTACAGCTTGCAGAATTCTGTAGCCGGAGGGGCAGAGACTGTGCTAACGGTGGGATTCTGCAAGCCATAGGCCAAAAGAAAAAAGCAACACACTTATTTCTGTACAGAACGGATTGCCCTTCTCAGTGTGGGAGCAGTTTAGTTAGCCAATACTGAGCAGCAATCAGACACTCTGATCCTCCTTGGACTGAGCTAAAAAAAGCCCTCAAACCTTTAGAGTTGCATTTGGGAGACAAAGTAGTTTCTTGCAACCCTTGGTTTTCAAAAGCCTATTGATGTTAACGTCTCTGTGCCAGTTAACATTTTGACAGTGGTCAGAATGTTGACACACTGAGTCATACAAGTTTCTGCTGCACTAAACTCTTGTTGGTGAAAACACAATAGACATTTTCTAAGGTTAGATATATGTTTGTTATGCTTTGGCCCAGAATTGTGTTTTGGTAACACAATATTGGGACCCTAAGTTGGCTTTAACTCTTCTGGCATGAAAGCCCATTTTCCTAGCTCTCATAGTTGCAAAAACAAGCTTGACAATCCATGGGCGATCTGCAAAGCAGTTTCAGAAAAAATCAGAAGGGCTATGAGAAATTGGGAACTGGCTTCAACGTACTTCACTATTAATGTTTGCTTTCTCTCGTTGCAGGCAATATATGAACCGAAAAGGTGGATTCAATCGGCCTCTAGATTTTATTGCCTAATATCTGATTGGGATAAGGCACGAAAGATGACTTTGTTCTAGTCCCTTAATTGTCTTAAGACCAACACCTGTGGCTAAGAGGATGCCAGCTTCTTCCCACACAGGGCAGGAATCTTGTTTCTGGAGATGCTGTGAAAGTGACATTGTCTCATAGGGTTATGGGGCTTTCTCAGATTTTTAGTAGGTAAGGAGTTTTATTTTTGCACAGTTTTAATCTTGAGTGCGTTCTGTTTCCCTGTCCTGTGCAGACTTCTGTTTTTAAATATTGTTGCTTCCATTAAAAAGAAAAAGCTGTTTTGTCTTTGTGGACACGTTGGAAGTTGGACAGCCACCTAACGATTAGGATACAAAATGGTTTGGTGTGTATTCCTGTAATATGTTAGCTGGATATGGAAGTTAAGTTTTGAAGTTGTTGTTTTTTCCTTTGAGCATTTCTTGATCTGTCAGACTGTTCAGAGATTACACTTTCCCTCCCCGCCATCGCCACTCTGCAGAAAGACACTGCCGTGTTTTCTTAATTTTATAAAAATTATTTCCATTTCTATTCTGCCCTTTCCCACAATGAAACTTGCTGTTGTTTAGCTAAGGGCTCCCACATCAGCATACAAGACTGTTAATACAGCTCAGATTTCATTTCTTGGTTTGCTTGCAATCCTTGGACAGGTCTGGAAGGCAAGCAGGATCAGGCGGTTACAGCCATCACCTGCTTCGAATATTTGGTAATCAGAACAGAGTTGTCTAGGCTAAAGGTCTCCAAACTAATCTCCATTATTTTATCTGGCTCCCTTTAAAAATTAGGCAAACCAGTGGTCATTGCTACTTCTTATGTTCCTTTGAAAGAATTAATAGTAGAGAAAGCTACCAGCTTTGGTAATTAATTCTTGCTTGTTATGCTGAGTGTTTTCCCTCCCCTCGGGTCTGAACATACTTCAGATGTAGAAAAGGGTGTTTGTTTCCCCTGCTGTTCACATCCCCCTTTCTCTCAGTCCTCTCATGTGGACGTTGGGTGGCTTTTGCCATGCTGCAGATGATGTGCTAAGGTAAGAAGAAACCACCTTGCAGTGACAGGAACCGGAGTTGTGCGGTCGAATGCATCAGTACCTTGTGTAAAATGCCCCTAGATGCTGGTGCCATTTTAGCCTTTCTGTTTTGGAGGCTGTCTTAGCAAGGAGGTGAAGGCCAGCACTGTGAGCTGTCCGTATGGTGCACACCTCATTGGGAATTAGTCCCATTGAATTTAATATGACAGCACTCTTAATTGGGCTTGAAGTGCATCCGTTCATTTTGGCATCTTCTGCTGCTGAACACCCATTATTTTGGCTTTCAACAACTAAGAGGTACAATCCAGATTAAAATCAGAAGCTCAACTTCCTTTGACCTAGAATGGCAATAGGATTTATTCCTCCTACACACTAGTGCATGTGGAGTCCTAAAGCTAACAGGATGTTGCTAGCTCACACTGCAAGAGGGTGTGCCTTATGTAAGATTATCTCACAGACAAATCTAAAGTCATTCTCTCTGTCCCTTTTATACACACACACACACTGTGTCTCCTTCAAGTAAACATCTCATTTGTTCCTCATTAATAAATGTTCTGTTAAGAATGAGAATCAGTAGTCAGTGATGAGAACTATATTTTAGAATTGGTTGAATATATGAAGTTTTCAGGGCTGCAAGACTGCAGTTTTAAGTACAGTAATCCCACCTGAAGAAGTGGGAATTTTCCGTTAAGTACCCCAAGGATCCTGTTCCGATTGGTTCAGGAATATACTTTGTTTTCCTATTTTGAAGTTTTTGAGTGACTTCATTTGGATTAACCAGGAAATACAAGTGTGAAGTTAAGCCTGAATTGTCAACAAAATTCATAATTTATATTTAGTAGGCTCACGGTGATACAAGACAAGACTGTGGTCCCGAGAAATGTAACAGTAGCACTCTAGATGTTCATATGTTTTAAGGGCCACCTATAGCCCCAGTGAAGGTGGCCCTTGAAATCAGGTTCAAATATGGAAGTACGTAATCCCAAAGTTTCTGTGCCCTTTACAGTCAAACGATGATAACATGTTTTAGTGCCCAGTGCTGGTGGGATGCAGAATTTCATCCCTTCCTACTCAATCCATACCCCAACCCCCAAGTAGCACACACACAAAAAAAACCTTCTCCAGAATGGTTCTCAGCTCTCAGTCTTTCTTTCGTGTCTTCTGGAGAGGTTTGGGGGATATTTCTGTCTATACTAATAAAGTTAATGCTTTTGCATGGATTTTAGAGGCTTTTTTCCTACATTGAGAACAAGTAAAAGATGCATATGGATAGACTTTGTTTTTTGATTTGGCTAAATTAATCAATGAATGGTTTTATGGATTTCTGTAACATCTTGCTGAAAGAAGGGATGTAGTTTTCCCGAAAGCTTGCAAGTAGTTTTGTGCTCGGGGTGGGGTGGCAGGGTGGAGGTTTGGTCTAACAGCAATAGTTGCCCACTGCTGCATTAGAATAGGCTTCTTTTTAAAAAATACCTACAGTTGCATGATTCAGGTGTAAAATCAAATGACTGAGTTGAATTAAATTTTTATTGGATCACTAAAATGTTATACATAAGAAGAGTTTAAATGTTCTTCAAGACTTGTTGAGGCATTGGTTTTATAAAAATTTGGAGGTGGGGGTTAAGAAGACAACAGGAAGTCACCAGCTGAAAAAGGTGGCTGAAAGTGACATGGTTTGTCTTGAACATAAACTGGCAAAGCAGGATGAAGATTGCAGATCCACTGCTATCAGCTTCCAGGCTGCCCCCTCCAAAGAGATCTAACCTGCAGTAGATCAGCTGCTGCTTAATCTTGTTGTTTCTCTGGTGGGGCAGGTTGGAGATCCGGTTGGCTTTGGATGCAGCAGCGCTAAGCAATGATGTCACATTGCATCCAAGCCAGTCTCCCAGGTTCTTCAGCCAAGAAGCTCTTCTCCTTCCTGGCACTTCTCTTTCCCTATACTGTGCATTTTACCTTATCATCTGTAACACTATTTTTCCTTTCCCCTTTTGTGACCGAAATATCCTAGTTTTCTCCATTTTACGATTTTTAAGCCTTTGTTTTATCATTTCTCCCCACTGGTCTCTCCTGCTGGAGCCAAGATATTCTCAGCATCCTGCAACAAATGCACATTTGAAACGCGTATACCATGTTTTATGAGAATCCAGGATTTCATTCCCAACGAAGGCACAGCGCATGCGCGTTGAGCAGTCGGAATGACAGAAACGCGTGGACGGTGGGTAGGGCTAAGCGCTAAAAGCAACAATAAGAAACGGTGAGGGTTGGGGGACTCAGAGGCCAATCAAGGGATGCCCGAGGAAGGAGTGGGTCTATCAGGGCCGCCTGAGGGCGTGGCCTTAAAAATCTTGGCCAATAGGAGAGAAGCATGGGGGGAGTTCTGTCACGTAGGCAATACCAAGCGGCGGGGGAAGGGTCGTGTGTGGAAAGCTCGTCCAATGAAATAAGGCGTCCGCAGAGAGGCGGTGCTTTCGAGCCGCTGAACCAACCGAAAGCAGATAGATTCGGGGCGAGGCTAAGTCTTACTAACGGCGGGGGAAAGCCAATGAGAAGGAGGAAGAGCGAGCGGGGCGTGGCCCGCTCCCGTTCTGCATGGCGGCGGACCAATCTGGAAACGGCGAGGGAGGAGCCCGGTTGCCGCCGCCCAATCCGCGCCGCGCTCGCGGGACAGCGGGTTGGGCTGCGGTCGCGGGGGGGGGGAGGGGTTGGTTGCGCCGAGTCTGTCAGGCGGCGGTGAGGTAAACACAGGCAGTCGTGCTGCGGGCGCCGGAGGGGAAAGGAAGGCGAACCTGGCCGGTGCCGTCGTCGCCGCGTTGTAGCTGCCGCCGTTCCGGCCGAGCGACGAGGGGAGGGGGTCGGCGAGCCCGAGGCAGGCAGAGAAGGGGCAAAATGGCGGCGACCGCCCAGGTGTGCGAGAACATCCAGATGCTGCTGGAGGCCGCCGAGTTCCTCGAGCGGAGAGAGCGAGGTAGGCCGCCGGTGGGCCCCGGGCGGCCCCGGGCGGCGGGCCGGTCGGTCGGTCGGGCGCTCGTCCTCGCTGAGGAGCGCGGCCTGCTCGGCGCCCGGCCCGGATGGGTCCCCCTCGGTCCCGGATCCTCCGAGCCCGGCCCGTGACAGACAACGCGCCTGCCTTCCTTCCTCATCCGTCCCTGCGCCCTGTGCTCGTGTGAACCGTCCCTGCGGGGTGTGTGTGTGTGTGTGTGCGCGCGTGCGGGGGGGCGGAAGGTAGAGAAGATCCTTCTCGCCTCCCCTCCGTCGTCCTTCTCCCTTCTCGGTGCTGTTGATCTCCTGGGCCGCCTCCTTCGCCGGGACGACGGCCAGTATATTTAGAGGCTCTGAGAAAGAGGGGGAGGGGGTTCTAGATCGACAGACGCCCCCGGGCGGGGAGGCCCGAACCAGGCGCCCCTTCCGCCGGCGGCGGCGGCGGCGGCGGGGATGGAGGGGGGGGCAACCACCAGCCCTGCCCTCGAAACGCAGGGGGAAGGGGCGCCTCTTTCGCCGCCGCCTTCGGCTTCCTTTCTTCGGAGGGCCTCCTTCCCTTTGTCCACGTGTCTCCCGGGGATCAGGCCAGATGCGCGGGTGGCGAGCCCTTCGTCGCCCGGGCAGGCGGGCAAGGCAGGCAGGCAGGCAGGCAGGCATCCTCCCGTGGCTCCAGGGCCTGAGAGGACAAAGCCTTCCACTCTCTCGCGCAGCTGGGCCTTTTTTTCCCCCTCCCTCCCCTCGCGGACCAAAAATAAAAAAAAAAAAAAAAAAACCAACAACCAGCCCAAACCCCACTCACACAAAAGGAGGAGGATCCATTTCGCCTCCTGTCAAGGAAGAGGATCTGCAAGGGAAGGGTTGCGATGTAAAAGCAGGCTCATTGGCCGAAAAGGAGGGTGAGGGAGGGAGGGAAGGCTGCCCTGGGAGGGGTGCCCTGCTTGGAGGTGTGGCACCAGTTGCCTGCTTAGTGGGCACCCCGGCTGAAGGAGGGCCTCTGCAGCCAAGCAGAGAAATAAGCTCGGAAGCCTTCTCTTCCTGCACCATCTTTTTTGCTGCCTTCTTCTCCAACCCCAGATCATCTTGAACGCGCCCCCCCCCCCCCCAAATCGTACTCCTTTTGTAAGCAGGAAGAAGTAGCCACGTGACCATGAATGGGAACCTGGCTCTGGGCTCAGTAATGCCGTCACTGGGTCCCTAAAGAGTTATGGACATGCTGAACTTTCAGGTTCTCCAGAGCATGGATGGCATAAAACAATAGTGGGGAAGGATGAAGGCCAAGCATCAGAGTGCTCATTCTTCTCAAAAGCAGACTCGATAGCCAAGATGGGGAGTCTTAATTTGATATAAAAGAATGACGTAGAGATGCCAGGTTACAGCTGTATGCTTGGTTTATATCTTATCCTTGCAAAAAGGCAAGGTCTCCCTGTGACTGTTCTGTGCAGGTGCATATAGTCATGCCCCCAAGCTTTTGTTCATCTACAGACGAAAGGTAATTGCTCATATGTCATCTGCTGGGGACAATCTCCAAAGGAGCAGAAATGCGAGCTGCTGCTCTGTTCTCTCTGATGGCTCTATATAGCCTGACTCTGAAGAAATTCTCTACTTGGGATAGTAACCCAAAAATAGTTCTCCTGCACCTCTTTTAGCCTTTTGCCTCTGTACACATACAACGGTGTTTATGCTTATAGCCTCAAGTCTTTTTTTTCCTCCCAAACCCTGTGCAGTTCCTTGCAGCCTCTTTAGGTTTTGTGTAGAGGCTAAGAGTTTTTCTGAGTACACAGCCACCTCAAGATGTTGTGTCTAATTGGTTCATCATCCTAATAATTCGTGTGTTTCAGATGCTCTATATAGGCCAAAATCCTGTTGCCTAGCATAGCATGTCACAATTAGAGTACGCCTATTTGAATCAATGGAACTTGCACATGAATTGATTCACCAAATCCCCATTGATTAATGGGCCTACTGTAGTGCCTTTTGCTATGCTAAGCAACAGAATTTTGGCCACTATATATGATAGCTAAAATCCTGTTGGGGAAAACCATGTGCACAAGAGCAGTTATATAGTAGTTTCCTCCTTCCTCACTTGCTAGTCTTGCACCTGTTTACCTGAACCAAGGAAACAGATGAGCATAGCATCTCATTGGCTCACTTGAGCAGTTGCCTACTTACACAGTGCAGATGTAACTGGATTCTGGCCATTGGTTTAATCAAGTTTACAGTTGGTAGTAACATGGCCATACAATATCAAAGGGTGATGAAGCAGAGAATATTAGCTTACCTGAGGCTGTCCAATGAATCTGTGATTGAATATGGAGCAATATCTTGTATAATGTTGCCTTGTATGCAGAAGGGATTCCTGAGAATGCGAAGGTGCATTTTCAGTGGTGCTGTTCAGATGTCTTTGGCAGTGTATTTATGACAATGTTTCTTTTGTCAAAAGTTAATGGAACAGGTGCTATCCTTTCTCCTCCAGAAGCTGAGCATGGCTATGCATCCATGTTACCCTACAACACCAAGGACAGAGAGGCCTTAAAACGAAGAAACAAATCCAAGAAGAACAGCAGTAGCAGCAGGTAATAACAACTTGATAGTTTTCCATATATTGACTTCCCTCTTTATGGTCAATCATGTAAAGTCCAGTCACTTCCAGTACAATTATAATAGTAGCCTGATGAGTACATTGGACACACACTAATCACAAGGGCATTAGTCTTAATTACAGGATTAGTTGATCTATAGATGATGCTGTAGTGCCAGAGTTCCTGTGCTCATCAGGTACATCTTGTGTAATAGTTTCACTTTTGTTTCTTGTAGGCATTTAAAGTGGCATAGCACAGCAATGCAGCTGAAATGTCTGAAAGATCTTTCTAAAATTACTTTGGTAAAATTTACCCAACCTATTTCCCCTTCCTGCTCATCTTTTGAGCAGGGTCTAAGCAGGTCCTTTAAATATGGACTTAATTCAAACTGTCTCAAAATATATTTATAGCAAAGGACATTTGACTCAACTTGGATACTGAAATGTATTTGATAAAAATATTGTGCAGTTATTGCACCACAATAGTTTAGTTTTCCAGAAGCCAGCTAAAAACTAATTTAAATGTGTCTTTTAAGGATGTTAGGTTTATAGTACTTGTATCTTATGAAGTCAAGGAAATTTGGGAGTATGTTAAAACTATAATCATAAATAGAATCAATTCAGCTGCAAACTCTGTGAACAAAGAGATTTAATTCATTATAAATATACTAGGGTTTGTTTGCATAAATGCAAGGATTGTTTATTCATTCGCTTTCACTCTCCTTCATTCCCTTTATCTGGTGTGATTGCTCAAACTCACTGCTTTATAGTTAGAAAAAATGTTCCACTTGGATACTTTACAAGACTTATTATTTTATATATATTCTGCTCTTCTGTACTAAGAATGGCTTATGATGTGTAAAACAACAGTAAATATATAAAGACATAAACAACTGGCACAGATAAAGTGTATCCAGTTGTTAAACTTGTTTGGCCAGAAACCCACTGGAATAAAAATGAATTGATTTAGTAATCTGAATTTTCTAGAAAAAAAAATGGGCATCCTGCATGCACACCTGATATTGTATCCTGTGCGTCACACAAGCTTCATCTGTCATGGCTGGTGGCTTGAGATTATGTGAGTTGTGCTGTAAGACAAGTGGAGTACATTGAGGTCTCAAGCCTTGTGCTGGATCCCTTCAGATCACTTCCTTTTTCACTGAAAAAGTAGCGTAATCTCTGATAGCTTAATCACTGTCTTGTTCATTCTTTTTCCTGGTCTTTGCATATCTTGCCACAAGCTACATCCATGCTACCTTTCTGTCATGAGAAAGTTAGGAATAAGGAAGTGCCCAGTAAAACCTTTGTCCTTATATCACCCTATGTTGTGCCAGTGGTTAGCATTCTTAAGATGAGGACATGATGTTCTGCATACAGGGAATGGCATGGAAACTGGAGGATGAAGTTTCATTGTTAAGGCCATCCCCTCCCTCATCCCCTGCTTCTCTTGTTGCTCTGTACTTTTATTTGAATCTTATTTGAGTTAATTTCTTTATGGAATTAGGTAATTCTACTTCTGTTTCTATGAAAGAAACTGTTTTGGGATAGAGCCATATGTAGAAGGAGAGGTTTGTCCCCCCTCCCCCCCCCCCCATAAGTTAATCACTTGGGTGTTTTATTAAAGGGAAGGGATACTACTGATTTTAGTTTCATGATACCATAGAGACAATAAACTCTCCTTACTGATCTAGTTTTTTGTCCAGCAAGTCTTTGTCTGCCTAGTTTTAACAAGAGTCTGTGATGTTTATTTTTGGAGTGAGCATTAGGAATGTGCTGGCGGCAGGATGGACCTGATTTTAAAAATTGTTGTGTTTTTTTTTTTGACAATTTAAATTTTAATTGATTTTTTAGAAATTTAATTGTAATTTAAATCCATTTGGTTGTTTTTTTTTTATCATTTATTTTTTATCTACCTTGGAGAGGGGATTTTTGTACCGGTTTTGTTTCTGGGTCTTTTGGGGGCTCTTTCAGTTTTAGATTCTTTCAAGTACAAGTCCTTTCTATAGACCATAAAATTTCAGAATATTTTGGGTTCTTTGTTTCAGTTTTACAGTTCTGCTTTCTGACACTAGAGCCAATTAAGACCTAAGAACTCTCAAAACTAGTTCAGAAACCCTCAGCAGGGACAAGGCAACAGACAGCCATCCGCTCTAAGAGTGAACAACAACAGTACAAGAGAAATGAAAGTTGAATGTCCACACATCTGAGCAGGCACTAATAGTATTTGAAATTTTACCCACCTAAAGCTTGGGGGATTGGAGAAAGAGGTCTCTGTAGCTTCAGTCCAGCATCAGGACCAGCAGATAAGCATTCCCAGGAACAATAAAAGAAGTGAGGAGAAATCCCTCAAAAAATCTATAAAATAAAAGGCAAAAACCGAAAAAGCAGGGGAGGCACAGTAATATAGCATCCTTAAGACATCTGTTTCATTCACACTTATTTGGATTCCCAGATCATTTGTATTTCAGAGTCTCCGTCATAAAGGAATGAAAAAAAATCCCTCTTTCTTGTTTTTGCTCTTCGAGTTAACCCAAACGTCTCCATCCCTAGTTACCATAGCCTTCTGCTCAGCTGCTAAGTTCAGTGGTTGCATAGCAAGAGAGACGCTAGCCTTCCACAGGCTGGTGTCTTCCAGATGTTTCAGACGACAGCTCATGTCATCTCCGCTGGCCACATTGGGCAAACGTGACATGCGGTTGAAAACCTCTAGAGGCCATCAGGTTGAAGAAGGCTGATAGTGGTTTGTCAAACTTTGGGTCTCTTTTTTACTATGCTCTTCTGAGGCA
This sequence comes from Pogona vitticeps, assembly GCF_051106095.1. Lineage (NCBI taxonomy): Eukaryota > Metazoa > Chordata > Lepidosauria > Squamata > Agamidae > Pogona > Pogona vitticeps. The sequence continues at coordinate 1,138,146 of NC_135790.1, forward strand.
TAGGTAGCATGTCACGTAAATAATAATACAGAAGTGTGGTTGAGTTTTGTGCTTCACAGGAATAATGTTGCAGCCATCCTTATCTAAAGGCGCTGTAGAAGGAATCTTCAAAAGCATGTGTTATGTGGGGAGTGTGTCACCTGTTTGATCATAGGTTATTAGTTTGTGCAGGTTGTTTCTAGCATACTTTGACAGTCTGTCTTTACAGGTAAACCTCACAGAATCTGGTGTTTCATGTATTTAAAGGAATATAGTAATTTGTAGTGGCCATGAGTGCAAGTGGTTCACAGAAAAGTTATCAAAACTATTCACGAGCTTCAGAAACTTTAAGAAGAAGGTATAACACAACATGCCTTGAATTGCCAAATGTAAACATTTTTGAAAATGGCAAGGTTAAGAGTTAAGAGTGTGTTTTTCAGACTTAAAATTTATGGATCTCTACATTGCTTTGGAAAGTATTGGCTCGGTCTGTATTTTCTAAAATCAATCAGCTCAGAAAAATTGTAGATTTTTCTTGTTTTTCCCATAGGTATTTACTTAAGAAGCAGTTGATCAGGATGATCCAGGAGATTATTTTGTCTTCCATTATGGCAGATTCTCTCTGAAAGGCAGTTGTGATTGCTATCAGGTCATAAGGCAGGTGTGGTGCCTGATTTAAAGCCTCACAGTCCTGGATTTGTGTAGACTATTATTAACAGTGTATGATAGGCATAAAGATAATCAGGAGTTTCCTTGAAGTCTTTAAAGGTCATTTACTAGTTGAGCTGCATTTTGTAATATTTATGATCTCATGGTTCCAATTGAAAATGTTTAATGTCTTTTTCTGTTTCAAGGTCAACACATAATGAAATGGAAAAGAACAGGTGAGTCCTCAGAAATCTCTTTTAATTTTTAATTAATGTTACAAATAGCTACATTCTGTGCTTAAGTGTTACGGAGCACCTTCATATGTCAATTAAAACAGGGTTTTAGCTGAAGAGTCCAGTAAAGAAAAACTAGTTTTTCTGGGTGCTGCTTTATAGCCAAGTACAAATACTTCACACTAATGCAATACCTAATGCTTGCTCACTTGGGCCGTTATGTTTGTTGTGTGCACTAAATCACACTACTACCACTGGATTTCCATGAAGCAATTCACCTTGAAAGCTAGGCACAGTCTAAGAGGCCATGGGAAAATTCTTGTTCAGTCCTGACTGAAATGAGTATGATTCCAGCCAGATAGCCATCTGTCCTTGCACCCTTTCTTTGTGTGAAAGGGTGGAAGGATGGATGGCTATTTGAAATTATCCAAACGAGCCACAAGGTGGTTTGGATAATTTCAGTTATTCTTCTTACCTCAGAACCAAGCTTGGCTAGTCAAAGTCCTAAAAATTTCCCATCCCCTGGAAGAGAGAGAGGCTCCGGTCACACCAGTCACACTGAGGACAGTGTGGTGGCAGTTATGGTTGTAGTTGTGGTAGTGATGGTTGCACCATGCCTCCTTCCTTCCCCTTGGTCTTCGGGAGGAGGCCGTTGCTAAAGTGTTCTTTGCTTGTGGGCGCATTCAAGCCCCATCGCAACTGCAGCCTTTGCAGTAGCATTGCAGTAGTAATTGGGCTCTGCAATCTTTGCTTCCCCACTGGCAGGCCACTCTTCAAAATCTTTGCATCACAGGGTGTAGTTCTTGGCTTTCCTTTGGCCACTCCCGTTGTGTACAGTTCTCTGCCTCTTAGAGGAATGTGAGAAGTATTGGCTCATAACAGTCTTTCCACACCTCCAAAGTATAACATTAAAATCTCTCAATAGCTGAGTCCTGTCAGAGGAGGCCAGGCTAATGACATGAGGTCCATTCTCGTAAGATCCTGTTGAGTGCACCAAGTATTTTTCAGAAAGTGCCTGCAGTGCCGCTTATTGAGGCTTACATGGCATGCTGTTCCTTGGGATCAGGCTGTGGTGGATTTGAACTCTTTTTTGTGCTTCTGTTAAGGTTGCTTGAGGTTGGACAGGACCATTAGTTAATACATGTGTTTACGGGGGAATTGGCTCTTGGTATGACCTCTTCTAAGACTTTTTAATAAGCTTGTTAAACTTTTAGGAGCTGGTTGCATATGTCTTGTAGAAACCAGAGTGTAATTTGTGATTTGCAAGTGATTATGGGAGCAAAGTAGCAAAACCGAAATGGAATATGAAGCTAGCTGCTCAGAGTCATGAAGAAGAAAGCTAATAATGGTTAGTTATGATGATACCAGCTGGTAGTCACCATATACTGTCTCCAGTGCCAGAGACATTATGTGTCAATATCAGTTGCTGTAGGTTTTGTGTGGAAGATGCTTTTGCTGTCATGCATTGCTTGTGGTCTTCCTAGAGGCTACCGTTGGAACATAGGGCTAGACCACACAGGCGTTTGGGCAGGTCCAGTATTATGGTTTTTATATTCTTATCAAAGAAGGAGCATCTTGTTCCCCATATCTTTATACGGATAAGCAAAGGGTTGGTGTCAGCTACAACATGTAAGAAGCATTTAATCCCATGCACTCAGGTTAGCGCTAGTTGATGAGCAAATGTTCATTGTGAGAACAATATTTTGTGGTTGACATGTTGAGCATTTTTATAATCACCAGTGTGAGCTAATGGTGAACTCAATTTCCAGCCCCTCCCCCTTTCAAAAAAGCACTTGTTTGTACTACTTCTGCCTTATTTTTTTCCCCAAAACATTTGCCCTGACTGGTGAACTTAATTTTGCCTTGCAAAGTATAGAATATGTTTGCCCCAAAGCAAACTTGTAAAGCACTTAGTATGGAAATGTTACTCAGCTGTGATTAGTAAACTGCCTCCCCAAAGGTTTGCCGGGCAATTACAGTGAGTGAAAACAAGGAAATTCCACTGCTTTAGCCAGTAAATCTCATGATCTGATCAGATGGCTTCAGAACTGCAGTTCAGAGTGATGTGGGCAGGACTAAGGCATGATGGAGCACTCTTTTGTCCACTTGATTTCCATGTGAGAATTAAACTCATGCTTCGTTTTCTCTCATGGCATGAATGGGAATTGAATCTGCGAGCACTCTGTGTATTTGCAGCGGGTGGGTAGGTAGCAAGGTTGCATTCCTCTGCCTTCAGCACATGCAAAGTAAATAGTGCTCCCCTTGCTTCTGGAAGGAATCATTTCATCACACCCTGCTTACCTGTATGAGTTGCTCTGCTGACTTGCTGCCATTGGTCACTTGTTGAAAGAAACAGGCTGTGCCCTGTGGGATTAGTGCCGTGCAAACAGCATTAACATGGTGTCTGTGTTCATGCTGCCAGGACTTAGCAAGATGCCGCATAAGCTTGGCTCTGAGGTTTGGTGAAACGATTGTCAGATGACTCTAAAACGCAAGGGGGGGGGGCTTGAAAATGTGACCCAGAGTTCAAGGCAGTGGAAAACTGAGCTTATTCTCATAGATGGAATGGCTTATATCACTGTTTGTGTTGAAGTATCAATAATAGCTTAATCTGCACAAACCTATCCATCATTTGTTCTTTAATACCGAGCAATATCTTGTGCACTCTGTGCATATTCATTGAATTTGAGCCCCACAATCCTATGCCAGCTACAATCATTATCACCACTGCCTCAAATTAATGAGAGGAGGTGTCTTGGCCATCCACAGTATTAAAAATCCACATGTTCCCCCCCCTCCCCCCGTTCTGGTGTGTTTCCCCTCTGCCTTCAAATATAAGAAAACGGCATGCAAAACAGATGGCATGCAGATTCAGTCCTGTCCTGTTCCTGTGGAAGTCAGACACTAATCTCATTGTCTTTGCAATCAGGAGAAGGTAGACTGGGATCTCCCAGCAGATCTCTGAGTGATTTGAAATAGAGTTGTCGGAGGAGGCAGTCGTGTGCCGTGTAGGCCAATGAAGATTTGAAGAGTGTCATGGTTTATCGCTATGTCTGCAAGAAATGAGAATTTTAAAATTGAGAAATAGAAGTACTTGCTTTAAAGATCATGGGTGGGAGGGGTGCATGCCCTTGTGCCCCTGGCCCAAGACAGACTGTCTTGCTGCTGACCGTTGAGGACCCATCTTGTGCTTTGGAGCCATCCTAGCTTCATAAGAAGGCAGTGCAGCATGGCCTGTTTGCACTGTTCCCAGACTGTGATCTTGCAACCTTAACGGATGTTCATTTTGATTATCAGACGTGCTCATCTGCGCCTATGCCTGGAGAAGCTGAAAGGGCTGGTGCCCCTTGGACCGGAATCCAGCAGGCATACTACACTGAGTTTACTAACAAAGGCTAAATTGCACATAAAGGTGAGCTGGTGATAATGATCTCTGGAAGTCTGTACTAAACACCTATTACTTGGAAATCAACATTCTAGATAATCTTCTTCAAACATGTAATAGGGTTTCCAGCCAAAAGTTTTTAGAGAATGTTGAAGATGTTTCTAGGAGGTCCTGTCTAGCTAGCGTCTTGCCTGTGTCACAATCACCAGAAGGACGAAATGTTGTCACAACATTTGAATTAACACATTGGGCATGTGAACGTCCCCTGGTGCGTGCTGCTTGACTCCTGCCACAACCTCCTGTGCAAGGGCGCAGCAGTCCATAAAGTGTAGGTCTTCTGTCTATGGATTGTTTCGTGTGATGGGTGAACCAGGAGCCTCTTCGTTATCTCTCTGCTGGCATACCACAGTGAAGAGGCAAGAACAAATTCCGGGTTTTCAAGAAAGAGCCAAGCCAGAGATCCTGGTTTCAGACCCCACACTACCACAGGTGGAAGGCCCACAAGTTGTTTAAGTACTTCCCACAGCTGCTCATGAACTCTGGCTGGCCTGTGAACTGGGCCAGTGAATTGCCGCATCAAAAGAATACACTTGGGGGCATTACTCCTGTTCAAGGTGAGCTGAGGGCCAGATAATACCTAACTATGGAAAAACAGCCTTGGGGAGGAAGGTTCTTGTTTTCAGAGATGATGTTCAGACTGTTTGGAAAATTAGCTCTCTTTCAAGTGCAGATAGTGACCAGGGGGAGAGATAAAACTGGTGTCCCCTGAGTTTGTTCCTCATGAAGAGCTTGGCTAATGGCCTAATGTTGGCTCTTTCTTTCAACAGAAACTTGAAGACTATGACAGGAAAGCCGTACACCAAATAGATCAGTTGCAACGAGAGCAACGGCATCTGAAAAGGCAGCTAGAGAAACTGGGCATCGAGCGCATCCGCATGGACAGTATAGGGTCAACGGTTTCTTCCGAACGGTCAGATTCGGATAGAGGTAAGTAGAAGTGGGGGATGGGAGTTGGATCCCTGCCTTCACACCAAAACACAAACCGCTCTGTTTAGGGAAGAAATGTGAAGCAAATTACCCAAGTGACTTTGCATTTCTCTTGCAGAAGAAATCGATGTGGATGTGGAAAGCACAGACTATCTAACAGGAGACCTTGACTGGAGCAGCAGCAGCAGCCCAAGCGATTCGGATGAAAGGGGGAGCTTGCAGAGCGTCTGCAGCGATGAGGGCTATTCGAGTGCAGGCATCAAGAGAATAAAGCTGCAGAACAATCTGAAGGCCTGCCTCAGCCTCTAAGGAGCCAGGAGCTTCCCCGCCATCCATCACTGTTTCCTTGTTGGATCTTACTAGGTAGTATGTTGGACCGTCCCACAATTCTTGCACGTGAACCTCTTTTCCACCAACATTACCAAAATCTGCTTTGCCTAAAGTCTCTAAACAGTGCATAGGGTTGTGGGTTACAAGCTACTCTCTGGAGCACACCTCTGATGGCATCCACTAGCTTCTCTTTTCCGTCTGTGAACTCATCTCTGTGAGACTGAACATTCCAACCAGATTTCTCAGCACCCAAGAATATTGTTGCAGTAGCAGTGAGACACACACGTTTGCCTGTGCTGCTCTTGCCTCATATTCTAGATGTACCTTTTCATCCAGGGGGGTGGAAGGGAGGGAGGGAAGGTTGTGACATAAATAGCCCGGCTAGCCACTGGTCCTCAAACGGGACCTGCAGAAGGATTGCTGCTCGTCATTCAGAGCCGACATTTGGCATAACAGACGTACCAGGTAAAGTAAGTTTCTTTTAGAGACTTCGCACAGTGGAACAGTCCAGCCACTGCCTGGGAGTTATTCTGAAGTCTCCCAAGTCATTGCAGTTGTAACATCACGTCTCAGAGGCACTCCTCATGCTGATAGCACTGACTCACAGCTCCCTGTGCGTTCTGAACACTGAGCCCATCCTTCTCAGTGGCCAGGGCTGAGTTGGAGGCAGGGGGCCATCAGACCAAAACTTAGCTAAGCAGAAATAGAGTAAGAATAGAATCGTGCTGGAGGCTCTAAATTGGGGGGGGGGGATAATTCACTCTTAGCTGATGGCCCCAGTAAAAACGCACTCACTCACACACCTCTTGATATCTTTCTGTCAGAAGACCAAATACTAATCCTGTGCAATCCTTAGAATGTCTGTACATTAACAGCTGCATTTCCTGTTTGTTCCTTGCAGCTTTTTTAGCTGCCAAGTCCTGCTTCTTGTCTCTGGGACAATTCTTTCTACCTCAGAGAGATGAACAAAGCTGATCTCAATCCCTTTAGCACAAAAACATGCCTCATTTGTATACTTGGTTCTAGTCCAATCTGTTTACTTAAAGATTCAGCAATAACTGAGTGACAGAGTTAGCTGTGCTAACTGCAAGTTAGTGATGGAGAAGACTGCATTAAAGTAATTCTGTGGTGCCGTCTTGGCATTCTAGTATTTCCTTGCCTATTTAAATTATTTGGCAGCCCTCTCAAAGTGGCTTCTTTGTGGATTTTGGACGCTTAAAACTTGCATCTCCCCCCTCCCCCAACACACACATACATACCTTTCATTCTGACATTGATGTCCCACCCCAATAGCATTCTTCACTTTGGCTAAATTGAGCACACACACAGATGTATATAACATGTGGTCTATAAATAGTATTTATTCATTTTTATATAAATGTAATATTCTTGTTACTTTGTGCTTTTATAGATGTTTAGGAACTTTGTATGTCAAGGTGTACTAACCTAGCTTTCCTCAGTCCCCCTTTTTCTTTAAACGTTAATACTGTGCCCACTTGGCCAGTTCCCGAATGACTTTTTAAAGTTTTTTTCTCCTTTTGCAGCTTGCTGTCCTCCAGCACTTACAGGATATTTGAGAGCCAGTTAAGCAGCTTCATGTCACAAAAAGGGCTATGTAGCTTATTCAGCTTCAAAATGTAATTTTCACGCTTGCTTGCAGGGACCCTTTGCTGCCAAAATCCACTAGGTTCTTTGTAGTGGTCTCTGTGAATGCACACAAATGGGTTAATAAAAAACCCACTAGGATACTGTCCCAAGTTCCAAACAACATAAAGACGAAACTTGATTTCTTCAAAATGTTTGTAGCTATTTCTGAATAAACTTTCATGATGGGAAGTGGAGCTAGTGGATTGCTAAAGAATCTCCAAAGCTATTACTTTTGAGTGTGCTGTCTTTTAAAATAATAATAATGACGATAATAATAACAGCTGGAATTTTCAGATATCCAGCAGAATTGCACTGAGCTCCTGTTTGTTGGAGGCCTTTCTTGCATTTATAAGCTGGCTTTAAGTCCAAGCAGAAAACCCTTCAGAGAGCTAGCTCCCAACCTATAAACTTTAAAGATGTTAAGTACTGCACTTTGAGGTCCTTTGTTCCAACATGTTTCTTGCCTGAGACCTTTGAGCTTCTATAGTTGTTAATGAGTTGCATAAAATTGTCTCAAATCCAACTCTCATGTTGACACCTTAATTTTAAAATAACTTCAGATTTGGGGGACATTTCCGTGGGGTAAATTTAAATTACAAATTTGTGTACTTTTCTTTAGAAGTAATAATTCTTAAGGATTCAATTTGATGTGTGTGTGTTTTTTTTTAATTGTTGTGCCTTTTATGAGTTGATTCTAATTGGGCACAGTCCACTTTTGATTTCTCCTGGTCAGGGTCCCGCCTCTGTCCTTCCCCACCATTCCTAAAGGGCGTGAGTGTTGCAGACCCATCCAGAGCTGTGGGAACGGGCGTTCATGTGGGTGGACTTTTGGCAGGAGAAATTCCAGGTGGATTGCCCACATTCTCTTTTTTTACTAAAATACTGTGGGACTTTGCTTAATTGTCCCTATTGTGAACCAGTAACTGATCTTTGCACAGTCTGGATGTGGTCCTTTCAAAATTTGAATGGTATGGTACAGAAAACGTTGGACTTTGCAAACACTGCACTATTGTTAAAAAAACCTTAACCTTAAAAAGGATGTGTTGTATTTCAAAAGCATTTAGACAGGTAAATTGTTCTGTGGGCTCCAGGGACACTTTTCCACGTCATGGCTAGGACTAGCCTTGGCAGCTTCGAACACCTGTGGCCCTCTTTGCTCTTCACCCAGCCCATGCCGCTGGTAGCCCACTTCCAGGCTGGAGGAACAGCTCCTGTGAGTCGTACATTTGACTTCCTCTAATGTCTGAACTCCTGCCCACTGGGTTAGAGTGACTTGTGTGGTCTTGTACCGTATCTGGACGGGGAGCAGCGGTGTGGCTCATAAGCGCACCAGTCCCCCACCTAACTGTGTGAGCCGAAGTTTCATACACTGCCAGAGTGGCGTGGAGCAGCCGTGGAGGTAGCTGCCCCTGTGCCACGTGGGGAATGTGTAAAACTGGGCCACGGAAGTGTAACGTTCTGGTCCAGCCAGCCTTTCCCTAGAATTCACTGATCCACCAGCATTATTACTCAATAAGCTGCAGGAAATTAATTTTGTAGGTTGTTCAAGGGGAGCTGCGGTTGTTTCAGTGCCTGCATTTACAGCTGGAATTTGCGTGCCCGTTCACAAGGTCACACAAAATGCTGCTGTATATGGTGACTTCCTGTGCAAATAGTCAGTTTGGGGCATATTGGACTGGAAACGGAAATCCAAAGTTTGTGTGCTCTTACTGATCCGAAGGAAATTCGGTTGTCAGGGTGACAGGCTGGGGTGTCCTGAAAGTGTGGTCTCTACGTGACCTCCTTTTCTCCTGAGTGTTGAACACCCAGAACTTTTATGATGGGGTTTTGTTTTGGGATTTTGTTTCATTTTTAGTAAAGCAGAGCTTTCAAGGTGCTGATCCTGTGAACTTTTACCCAAGGTTGGTCCAGCTACCCATTTGTGATTCAAATACAGAGCACTTATTTGAGATGTCCAATGAGATGCCACAAACTTGCCCACCCTCTTGCACGGTTCTAGAGCCCTGGGCAGGAGCAGGCTGTGGACTGCCAGTGGCCCTTTTAGCACTTTGTTCTCAAAGTGGGGCATATCTCTCCGGCCCTGAAGCCCCCCCCCCCCCCGGGGGGGGGTCTGTTATTTGTTTTTGGTTCTTTCCTCTCTGGTCACTCTTTAAAACTCAGTCTCTACAGTAGAGCTTACAGACGCAGTCAGAAGGAGGAAGCCCAGTATTCTCTGGGAGGGATGAAGGAGGGGGAAGGGTTATTTTTTAAGTGCTCGCTGCCTAATTAGAATAAACTGAGGCCTCTGGTGTCCAGTCTAGCAATATATTGGGACTCAGAGTCCTTTTTGCCCCCTTTGTAACAGATTTCAGGTTTTGACACTTAACTGTATTTGGACGAATTCTGCTTTTTATATCTAGCTCTGTGCGCTTGCTCCCCTGGTGACCTGTATTGTGTTGCTTCTGCTCTTGCTGCATTCATCTGAAAGATTTATTTTTTTTTTCTTTTCCTTTTTTTTCCCCTTAATGCAAGTGACTGTTTTCTGTTGACTACCTGAAGCTTTCCAAACAGCTATGTGAATCAGCAGTGCTTTTGGTTTGGAAGAGAAAGACAACCCCAATGACTGAGCAAACAGAATTTCTTTCCCGTGTTCCAGTATCTTTGTACCAAGGTTACTTTAGCAAACTTGTTTGTTTTGAATATGTGGTCTGGTTGTAGAATACTTAAAAGATGGCTGAAATATGCTTGCTGAAACATAGCTGATCCTTCTAAAGTGCCCAAAGATTTGACCCATCTGAAAACGTTTGGCTTTCTTTTTGTGCTGTTCTTTTCGATTGGCCGAGGAACTTGCATTACATCGGTGCTCTTAACAGCACTTGCTGTTCTGAACTCTTGAGTTTAATTTTGGAGTCTTCCAAATAAAAATGCATCCTAAACAGGGGAGCAGCAGGCAGGGGGAAATAGGAATTCAGTTTCCAGATGTTCAGTTCCTAATGTAAATACCACATCATTATAAATCCTGTGTCAAGACCATATAATGGTGCTTTTTATTACAGTTAGCACATGCATTTTTAGAAACTACATGTTTTAGATGACCTTGCTGTGTATATGTATACTTCTGTATTGTTCAACTGTTAGAAAATAAATTATTTCATTATTAAAGAGTGCTCTAGCAGTGGCGTTATGTGGGAAAGGAAATTCTTACTCATTCACTGATGGAAATGATGCAACTTGCATTCAAGTAACGTTAGGACTAACTGAGTGCTTTGGGTTTAAGTGAGGATCTCACGGGAACCTGGTTTCCCACTTGAGCCGAGGCAGGCGGTGCCCACAAGCCATGCTTCAGAAGACTGCATTTCTAAGGCTGGGAAAATTCTGTCCCAAACTGGTGTCTTCAACCTGTATGCACACCGAGCACTATCGCATTTTGTAGTTTTCTGTTTTTTCCTAATTGTGGGCAGAGGCAATGAGGCCTCCTGTGCCTCAGAGTTCTGATCATTAGGAACCTTTCTCAGCCTAATGTCTGGCTTCTGAGACTTCAGAAGATGCCATGGCCACATATGGCCACAATGCCGTGCAGCTGAATTGTGCTTTCTCTCCTCCATTGCCACCCTCCATAGCCTTCTCAACAAAAGCTGAGATTCTTAGGATTCAGTGGGGAAGATCTTGTGGTAGTACAGGCAGCCCTGAGCGCAGGGGGTTGTTCCTTCCTATTCCAAAGCTTACTTTTTGTATCCAGATACCTCCGATTGTCCTGAGAGCTGCTGGCTTCCCAGGTCTCATCCCCAGATCATCAGCCGTGTCTTGCCATTATTTTCTTGATAGAAGGTAGCCTGCAGTGCCTGTATGAGTAGACACTCTGCTGTAATGCATGCCACAGGTAAGGGAAGGAAGCACAAAGCCCAGGAGGAGACCAGCGTGCCTGAGGAGCAGTTTGAAGGGAAGCAGTTAGGAATTCAAAGGCTTCCTTCAAAGACTGGAGATCTTTCCCCAATGAAGTGAGCTTCAAAGAACACAAATCTGCGCCAAGTTAAAGGGGAGCATTTCAAACTGGCGAACTCAGATGTGATCTCATCATTGACGCTCCCATTGGTCTTCTCTAGCAATTGGAATTGAGAAGCATATACGGCCTCTGGTAAAGGAGGTGACACCTCGCCATCCTGACTTTGCAGTCATGGAAGGCCCTGGAGTCCTCACAAATTGATCTAATCTGCTCCCTGTGGTGTCCAGGCTGGCAAACATCACTTGGTTCTGTGGCACTAATGATGCTCATTTTCCCTTCTCTGTTTTTTTTCTTGGGGGGGGGTTTCTGGTTTTGAGTGGTGGGGTGCAGATCTGAAAAACCTGTGAAAGGGCTGTCTATTTCCCTGGCAGGTATAAACGTAATTCACTATTGATCACTAGAAAAATGCTTGAGATGCTTACAGAATAGGTAAAATTAGCATGGCCATAGTCCTGGTGTGTGGGGGGGTTCTTTTCACTTACCTTTTGGGTCAAATGAACATGCACAGTCACCGCCTACAAGACTCCCCTCTCTCAAGCCACTACCCTCAGCTGCTGCTCCAGGCTTCTCTCTCAGTTGACACAAGGAAGGCCTACACCCACAGAACGTTGGTGAGCGTCCAAGAGAAGTCAGGAATTGGCACAAAGCTGGGAGGGAAAGCTGCCTGGCCTGCCAAGCTACTCTAGAAAGCGAGGAGGAGATCCTTCCTGGCTGTTTCTTGTTTGGAGAGGAAACAGTTTAACATGGTTTCTCCCTTGCACCAGGAGGCTGAAAACAGGTGGCTCGGTGCCCCTGTGCCCTCGCAAGAGAGAAGTTGGTGGGCTATGGAAAACAAGATAAACTAGGGTTTCTCTTGCTGCCACAAACCCCTAAGAGGCTGCTGGCTGCATTGCGGCGTGTCTCAGTCTTCTGGCCCTCGTTCCTTCCAAGCAGGAGTCTAGGAGTCAGATCAGATGACCCAGAAAAGGTCACCAGAAGCTGAAGAGAAGTCTGTGTCCCTGTGACGGGATGGAGCATTTATCTCCAGGCACTCAGGGTCTCCGGGGGGGGGGGGGCGGCAAAGCCAGTGCTCATCTCCTTCCCACCAGCCAGAAAACAAAGCAGGCTGACACACGTATTACAGGAGGAGTGTGTGTGGGGGGGGGGGGGGGAAGAACTCATGTTAAGAAAAATGGATCTTTAGGAGCACTTAAGGAGTTGTCCACGTCTAACACGCTTACCTGTCTCGCCAGGTCTGACCCCAGCAGCCCTGTCTTTTGCTCAGCAGCCCTGGGACTCTGGGTCCCTGCTGAGGCGGGCATTGTGCTTCCCTTTCCCTTGAAGAACGGACTACTAGGTGCTGGATTACAACTCCCATCCCCTCTAGCCAGCCAGCTCAGTGGCTGTAATGGGAGTGATGGGGTTTATAGTACTAGGTAAAGCACACTGGCTTAGAAAAGCAGTTGGTCCTGTACAGCATCTTATGTGCCATCAAGTCAGAACCGACTTACGGCAACTCTTGTGGGGTTTCCAAGATAAGTAAGGTAGTTAAGGCGTGGTTTTTATGAGTTCTAGCCCGTCACACTCCCCGCTTCACGGTGTATCTCAGTCCCAGACAGAGAGGGGACCCTCTGTTTTGCTGCTGTGCTCCTGAGGACGCTGCAGGCGCCATACATCACAGCCTTTCTGCCGGGCTGGCAGCGTCTCCAGCCCCTCCGCTGCTTCCCTGTGCTGCTCCAAGAGCAGTGGTGAGGCCTGAACCCTTGGCCGCCAGGCTGGGAGGTTGGCCAGCCACTCACTTTTTTGTAAAAGTGAGGCAGAGCTCAAAGGACTTTGTGCGGCCACTGTTGGTTTTAATCAGCTCGGTTTCGTTTGCTTTCTTAAGGAAGAGGAAAGAAGCCTTTGCCTGTGGCTATGAGGAAGGCTGAAGGTCTTGAGGTCTGAACAGGACATATTGACCAGTATGTGGGCCACCGGGGCTCTTTCTATTTCTTAATGTGGCTGCCCAAAGGTGCCAGAAGGTGCAAAACACAGATCCTGGCTTCAAGGCACTTCCAGTCCACATTCAGGGGTGTCGAGGGATTTGTCCAGCAGGACCAGAAACAAAATCCTGCAGTGCATCCTTCACCTTCTAACACAGGGGCAAGGATACACTGCTGGCCCTGCCCCCCCCAGGACACACCCACACCCACACATCTAGGGCTGCAACCACCCAGTTCAACACTGTGATTGGAAAATTCCCGTATAAAGCCCGGCCTCTCCTTCGCAGAAGCATCGCCTTCAATGCAACTGGGAAAGCCAAGGTAGCAGGGACCTCTGCCTGCATGCCGTGTCGGGCACGGAGCCAAGGGAAGACTGGGTGGAGGCCCCGAGCGACCGAGGTGGCAGGAGAGGCACCGCCTGGGAAAGAAAAAACAACCAACCCCCGTGTTTGCTCAGTGGCACAAATGACCTCTTGACCGGGGGGGGGGAGGATACCTTGTTTCCCCAAAAACAAGACAGGGTCTTAGATTAATTTTTGTTCCAAAAAACGTGCTAGGGCTTATTTTCAGGGGTTGTTTTATTTTTTTTTAATGTACAACCATCTACATTGATTCAAAGACTGTCCTGTCCTCTTCTGGTTGCTGCACAAGGGTGGAGGGCAGGGTTTCACTTCACTGGGGCTTATTTTTGGGGTAGGGCTTCTATGACGAGCATCCTGAAAAATCCTGCTAGGGTTTATTTTCAGGTTAGGTCTTATTTTCGGGGAAACAGGGTCGTTTTAGGGCAGCAGTGCCCACTCCAAACAAAACTGAGCCGCACGCGGGGAGTTCAGAGTAAACCTGAGCAATGAGCTCAGGGTGGCCAGGTGCCCCCTTCCTTAAAAGCTCCTCTTTGTCCATGTGCCTGACTCATCGTTTGAATTTGAGCCCAGGACCTGTTCTTCGGGCAAAGGCCCAAGGGTGGGTGCCAATGATAGCAGGAGTGCCTTTCAGCACCTGCGTCGCCTCTCTCCTCCTGGCCCCCCACCCAAGACCTGTCCAAAATGTGCTGGGCAGCTGGACCTATGGCAGCCTGGCAGAGGCTATGCCCAGGCACAATGTGGGCTGCCAGCTGCCACGACCACCGCTTGCGAGCCAGGGGTCGTGTGCCACAGAACCTGCTCTGATGTTGGAGTGGGTTCTGTTGCAGCCTATTCGGTGCCATCAATGCCTAGCATGCCTGCAAACGGTGTCCCACGGCCTTCCATAATCCTTTCAGGCAAATTAGGAGAGCACAGGAACAGGATGAACCTGAGATGATCTAAAGGAGGCGCTCTACCAAAATTCACAGATGTCTCTCAATCAACTTGCCGGTGTTTGGTGCTCCTCTCTGACTTGTGTCTTGGCTCATCACCCCAACCAACCTCGTGTCTCCTTCTATACTTGAGTAGCAACCAGATCACGTCAGACTCACCACAGACACGTCCAGTGAGACACGCAAGGCATTTCTGTCCTCAGAGGTAAGGCCAGGAGACCCTCTGCCGGTGAGGTCCTGCCCAGCCAAGACCATGGAAAAGTCAGACCGACTGGCAGCACGGGGACTAATTCTCCATAGATCGGTCTTGGGCATGGGATACGGCCAACACCAAACCATCTGACCAAGTGCAAATGGAACAGCATGCTCGGTCTTGTGGTATTTGGTTTACTTATCAGCTCTTGGGTTCCTCACCTCTAAAATTAAAGGCATTAACGAATTGGCTCAGACGAGGTCTTTATGCAGCCGGGTGTCCCTGCGCTGTAGTAGCTCCGATGGAGATTTCCCACCTGTGTGTGCAGCTTATCTCAGTGTTATAGCTCCCAGGTCAGGGTAGGTGATGGATGCCCACCAGGTGGTCCCCATCCATTGAGCCCCATCCGGTCCTGGTTGAGGAACCTCGCCTGAAGCCAACGGAGACTTTGCAGGATGTAGAGCTTCCTTCCCGTTGATTGCTACGCACGTATGTTCAACGCCCTAGATTGCTGCCTCAGCTCTTAGGGACTCTTAGCTGAGGTCACCCATGTGTAGCGAGTAATCGCGTTGCACAATCAGCAGCAGCCAGGTAGTGTGATTATGAGAAATTCATCAGAAAAGAACAGGCCTGGTTCTCAGAAAGAACAGCCGCCTTGGCTGGAGGGTTTCATCAGAGTGCGCACATTCCATCCATATAGGGGTCGTTTCTACGAAGTTTCAAAATCTAGACCGATTTTAGCAGAAAGTTAGCCTGACCATTGCATTGGGGGGGGGGGGCCCTCCAGCATCTCCAAGCTAAGGAAAAGGCCTATTTCATTCACAACAACGGAGCTTAAAAATCTGTTTCCACCAACATTTGGAAATTGTCCGCACAACTCCGGTGCCATTATGTGAATCATGGGCGCTAATGTTAGAAACAACAAGACTGGCAGGAAAAGAAAAGCATATGGCACATGCTACTTCAAGGCTCCTCCCGATGGGAGTCTTTGCTCCTAACCCCACTGGTGGCCCTTGGTGCCCTTTGGTGGGAAATGGACCTTCGGCTTACTAGGCAGCCTGTCCCCATTTATTTTTAGAAGCCCACTTTTCTTCCCTGTGAGAAGCCATGATTTCCTGAAGAATTCATTCCTAAATATTTTTATAAGCTTGAACAAACCCTTTGAAAGACTGAGATGAGAAGCTTTCAGCGGCTGAAATCTTGTTGCGCCGTTAGGCAAAAGGCGTAGCTTTTCAGAGGAAGCTGCCGTAAATTAAGAAATCTCTGTAATCAAGGTTATTATGTACACCTTTTGCCTGAATTGCAACAGGATTTCGGCCGCCAAGACCTTCCAGTCTGAGTCTATGGTGGTGAACAGCTTCTGCTAATCTCCTTGAGAAATCAAGCACCTTAATTTTATTTTATTTGTTTAAAAAAATTGAAAGCTGAAGGGACTCTTTAAAAAGCATTTCCTCTCCTGGGCTTTTCTTTTGCTGTAAGTTAAGATATTGAACTTGAAACTGCCAACCCAAGAAACATTTGCTACCCTGAAGTTCACCCCCTAGTTAAAAATGAAACGTAAAAAAAAAAAACCCTTAACTCTTTGGGAAGCTTTAAAGAATGGCAGCAGATGAAGCATGGAGCCTGTTTGATGGTGGAGGTTGTCCAGAAATAACTCTTTTGGAGAAATACAAGTTACTTCCTCACCTTGATGCACTCCAGAGCCATAAGAAATGTATAATGTGACTCTGGTTGTGGATTATGGGATGTGTAGTTCAAGACCTCTGGATGGTGCCAAGAGGGGGAAGACTCTCCTTCAATCATGCTATCGGACCAGGTACCCAGGCTAAGTCTGGCCCCAACCTGTGTGGCTTCTCTTCCTCCTCTTTCCCCTTCCAGCTGCCTGGGAATGGTTCCGTCTCCCTCCAAACACCATGGCTAGGTAGGGGCAGAAGGGCATAAAACCTGATGTTGTCAAAAATCCTCCTAAAGAAACCTTAACATGGTTTTTTAAACATCCCCTGAATATGCTCCTTATTTCATCAAAACAGTGAATGCCTTTACAACCTGGCACTTTCGAAAACTGTCTTCATTGGGTCCTTAGTGCCTTTAAAAAACACACACACACAACAAGGTTGCTACAATTTCCAGTGGAAGGTTTGTTTCTTTAATTCTCCTCTCTGGAAGGGGGTCACACGGGCTGACCGCACCCCAAATTGTCCAGAGTGGCTGAAATAAGAGAAGGGCTCTGAAGGGAGGTTTCTATCTCAGGGTGAAATGCCCGGAATCCGCTCTGGAAACACTCCGGACAGCAAGAGAGACGGACCTGATTTTGGCACGTGGTTGTGTTTTTGCACGGGCGTGCACGCTCACCTTTGTACATGCGTTCCTGCCTTCTCGCTTGACCTCTGTGCAAGGAGCCACCTCAGTATAGATTGTGACATTTTCCCCCCGCTAGTGTTGTTTGCAGAACGATGTTGTTGTTGGGGGGGGGGTGTTGGGAGGCAGAGCCCAGTCACCGCATTCCCAAGAGCCCACAAGGAAGGGCAGCCACCCCTCCGCCCGGCCCACGCGCACGCTGTCACGCCATGGAAGGAGGTTCCTCCAGAGACGGGCTGAGTAAGCCGGGTGAATCAGCTGCTAGACTCTGCAGCGTAAGCTCCCTCCTGGTTACCAGGAAACTTATTGGGGGGGGGGGTTGGGAACGGAGGTGGGGAGAACCACACGGCCTGGGTCACCTTTGCAAATGCAAGAAAGCAGCCACTTCTCCTTCTGATGTGAGTCACCTCCCTTTGCCCAGGAGAGATTTCTGTCCGTGATGGCTTACAGGGTGGGATCTGCTGGACTCAAGCAAACGGGCAGGGGCCCCTCAAGCCGCTCGGGGCTCTTCTGGGCACACGCCTGGCAAGGGGCCTCGTGTTCTCTTAGGCCCATTGGATCTGTTGGCCGGAGACTGAGAGGGTAGCAGTCTCTAAGAAGGCCAGCGCTGGTTGGCCAACTCAAGACGCGGACCCCTGCGCGAGGGCCTCGGCGATTCTGGTTTTCTTCTCTGCCTTTCCCCCCACATCGCCATGCTGTGCCATTCAGCGGGGACAGTGCCAAACCACACAGCCCGTCGGAAACAGCCAGCATACCCCTATGGTGAAGAACGATGGGTGCTGCAGTCCATCAGTATCTGGTCGGCTGACTTTGGCCCACTCCCGTGTAACCGAAGGATCCTGTCTTAGGTTCATTCAGTCGGGTTCCACACCCTCCTTCGTGCTCCTCAGCTGAGGGCCTTGATTCTTGACACCGATCAGGGTTTTTTGCAGGTTACAGAGCCCTGCTCGCCTCAGATGCCGCCTGCCCCCCCCCTCCAGTCCCCGGGCCATCTGCTCTGTCTACCAGTGGTGGGTCTGAGGAGCCCAGGGCGATGGGACAGGGCTGGGCAGAGCGGGCCTTAAAGTGGAGGTCCACACCAGGTGTCCGTGTCCTGGCTGAGACCTTGAAGCCCCCCCCCGATGACTTTGCCCCAAGGTGAGAAGCCAGCTGTCAACGCAGCCACACACAGCTCCAGAGCAGACAGGGAGGAACGCTGGGGGCTTGTTTTTCTGGGCAAACACGACGCGGCGAAGAAGATCTCCGAGGACGGGCACCACACCTTGCAGTTGCTGTGCAAACAGGTCTTGCGACACGCACCGTCACAGCCAGCCCCTGACTCAGCCCTATTTCTTGCAAGCTGGAATGAGGCCCCTCTTCAGCTCAAAGCACCAAAGGGGAGGGGGAGGCTCAGCCTGACCCAAACCCAGGAGCAACCGAGCTGGGGGGGGGGAGGGCGAGGGCCACCACCACCATCATCCCCAATCACTTGGCCAGGTTGGCTGGGGCACTAGGAAGCATCTTCCAGCCAAGTGCCAGGATGTTGCTTTCACTTTTCCTTCACGTTGGTGAGCTCCTGGGAGGAACTGCTTTTCTCAGTCCTGTCATAAGAGAAGAATCCAAGATGGGAGGAAACATCTTTTGGCTCCACATGTTCTCTCTCTTTCTCTTTCTGAAAGCAGCAACAAGAAGAAGAGTTGAAACCTCAGAATGATTTGCCCCACTGGAATGGAGGAAGCAGTCCAGCCGCTCCAGCTGTGGAGCTATAAGTTTACTAAGCCACGTCTCCCAGGTGTGTGCTAGCAAGATGCCGCTGCATGGCTACAGGGGTTGTTTGATGTAGAGCAATCATTCCCGAAAGTTTCCTTTTCCTGCTGGAGAGAACCGAGAGCGCAGAGCCAGTGGGATTCCGTCCCGGCTGCCGTGTTCTTCAATGTCTTGATAAATGACTTTGATTTGGACGCAGAGCAGGCGCTCCTCAGATTGGTGGAGGAGAGTTCACTAATAACCGAGAAGAGAGAAGAGCCTTTATGGAATGGAAATGAAATCGAACAAAATGCGTTTCAGCAGGGAAACATGTGGACGTTCTAGATTTAGGCACGAACATTCGGAAGCACAAACCCAGGAATGGGAGACAGCTGGCCTAGCTGATAGGTTTCATGGGAGAGATGCAGGGTTACACACTAAATGTGAGTCATCCATGTGAGGGGGCAGCAAAAAGCACACACCCCTCCTACAACCCTAGTCGGCGTCAGCCACAGTGTAGTGTGGCCCTTTTCAAAGGAAGCAAGGGCACTGTTCCACTCTGCTAGAGTTGAACCTCGCCTGGAATCCTGTCTCCAGTTCAGGGCATTGCATTTTAAGAAGGGCATTGACAAACTGGAGCATGTCCAGAGGACAGAGGTTTAGGGTGTGGAAACCAAGCCCTCCAAGGAATGGCTATGGGTTAGTCTGGAAAACAGGAGATTGAGAGAGGGTATGATAGTCTTTGGACCACTGTACTGGTTGCATGGAGATCTTAACCATGAGGGCCGGCCCTAACATTAGGGAGAGCTAATTTCCCCAACCTGCACGTTTATCAAGTTTGGCAGGATTTCCTAACAAGAGGTTGTGGGTCTCTGGCATTCCAAAGGAGGAAACCATTGCACAGTCTTGCTAAGCCTGTTCGCAGGGACTCTGCCTGCTGAGTAAAGAGGAGAAACGCAGGACCTGTATTCAGAAAGATCGTCTTCCCCAGCAAGTCGCCTCAGGGAAGTGGGCGAAGAAGGTCTTGTGAATTCTGACACATCCAGTGGCACGAGAGACGGAGGGAAAGGAGAGCTGGCTCAGGCTAAGTGGGAAGATTTGGAAGTGCCGTCCAGATTTACTGAACAGCTGATGAAATTGTTCAGCTACTGTTGTGGAACCAACAAGCGCTTTGAAGCCTGCCTGCCAGCTGAAGGAGCCACGGAAATGAGGTGCCTATTTACGGCCCGGCATCAGGACAAGGTATCACGTTTCTGAGTCAAGGAGCAGAGATGGTCTTCGAGGGGTCAGATGCTCCTCCAGGGCAGGAAATGAGCCTCAGGTGAGCCTTAGCTGGCGTGTGCATACCTGTCCGCTGAGTTGACGCCGGGAGTGTGGAGGTGTTTTGAAACAGATGTGACTGACGTTGCACGGCATCTTCCTCCTCCATCCAGAGCCACCTCTTTCCTGCCTCATCTCACGGTGCGTCTGACCCTCCTAGGGGGTCCTGTGTGCCTCCAGGTCCTTCTGTGGCCACCATCCGGCAAGACCCCCCCACATACTCCCAGCCTCTTGCTTTCAGGCATGCCTGCCCTCTAGATAAATATAAGGCTCTGTCAAGTCAGTTAAGACTTACGAAGAACCTGGTCGGGTCTGTCTCGGTCTCACGCTCAGAAATCTCTGGGGCCATCACGCAGCTTGCCCAAGGCAACCCCGGAGGCAGGACATGTGGCCCCATCATCCTCACATCCTCCAGGTGATCTTCGCTCTGCCACCTCCTGGGACTCGCAACAGGAATTAGAATCCCCGACCCCTTGGGGTCCAATGCGCTGAGCGATACCAGCTCGAGCCACATAAATACTTGTATACGCGTTTCCATGAAAACAAGACAGGGTCTTTTATTAATTTTCACTCCAAAAAACACAGTAGGGCTTATTTTCAGGGGATTTTTAAATTTTTTCCATGTACAACAATCCACATTGATTCAAAGACTGTCCTGTCCTCTTCTGGTTGCTGCACAAGGGTGGAGGGCAGGGTTTCACTTAACTTGGGCTTATTTTTGGGGTAGGGCTTATATGACAAGCATCCTGAAAAATCCTACTAGGGCTCATTTTCAGGTTAGGTCTTATTTTCAGGGAAACAGGATATTCATGTGCATACTGTGAGCATTCTCTTGCTTATTGTTTACGAGATGTTTTAGTAATGAACACAACACGTCCCCCTTCAACAATGCTGGGCTTAGGGGCACCAGACCCCCGTGTAGTTCAAAATCGATGTATGATTCTCATACCGCCCTAAAAAGGTAACTGCGAAGCAGAAATAGTTGATTCACACACACACACCCTGTCTCCCAACCTGCACACACAAACACACACACACACAGTCTCCCGACCTGCATCAGCCTCCCAACATGTTCCAGGTCCCTCCCCAGCCACCATATGGGTCCGACCATGATCAGAGAGGGGGCTTATGGGCCCGCCACCATCAGCGTGGACCAGACAACGACAGGGCCCTGGGTAACCCCAAAACCTTCCTTTCTCAGGCCACTTCCTGGAGATGAATCGCAGCAGAGTATTTATTATTTGTTTATTTATTGAAATATTTATTTATTGGGTGGGGAGTGGATAACCCAAACCAGCTTGCTTACACCTGTGCCGTGTCTTTTGAAACTTCTGCATCTAAGCTGTGAATCAGTCCTTCTAAGAATAGATAGATAAATAAATAAATACGAAAGAAAGATGAAACTGTGCCCAACAAACTGCCTGGCGTGCCCTCCTGTGCCATCCAGAACATTCTTCCGTGCTGGCAGCGGGCCTTTAGACGTGTTCCCGTTTCTTTCACCTGCTGAGAGGGTGTCAATATTTATCCCGAGCAGGCGGGCAGGACGGCCACCGGGGCAGCTGGTTGAGCCAGGTCGGGATCCGGAGCCAGATGACATCTCCTCTCCCCCCCACCCCCCGCCTGCCCGCCTCTCCCGATGCGGCTTTCTTTTTCTCGTGCGGGGCCCTGAGCCAGGCATGACTCACGAAGGCGTCGCCTCCCGAGTGGGTAACGACACCCAGCCAAGGCCTTTGGGCTTTCCTGCCTTCTTTATTTATAAACTCTGACCAACTTCCCTCCAACCGACCGGGATCAGCCGATGGGTGACGAGGGAGCCAAACCAGCTGGGGAGGCTGCTGGGGCCCCCCAGGAGACAAAGGAGGCTGGCGCGCATAGGCGTGCCAGGGGACAACCCCAAGCATGCCGGCCCAGCCGCTGCTTCCGGGGAGCCTTTGAGATGGGGATGGAGGCGGTTGAAGTCCCTGGAAGGTTCAGACAGAGCAGGACTCAGGATCCGTCACGTTCTGGGTCCAGGGTCGTTGACAGGGTCAGGTCTGGGCTGTGCTAGCAGGGACTGTGGCGCCTTCCACCCTCCTCCCGAAACGCCCTTGTCTGCAGTCCTCACAGGAACTGGGAGAGAAATGGATTCACCCCGGGATTAGTCTGTCCCGGTTGTAACGCAAAGCATTTGAGGGTGGCTTGATCTTGACTGAGCAATCAGGAGCCGTTAACTTTACAAAAGGCTCACTCCTCCCTCGTGGGTATGGACCAATCCCACCTGCCTGTATTTCTGGACTCCTTGCAGCTTTGGGGCTGGCCCTGGAGACTCTCGCACTTCCACCGTAACATAGAAGAGCCGGGTTCGAATCCCGGCTCACCCATGAAACCCACTGGACGACCTTGGGCCAGCCGCACACGCTCTCAGCCTGACGTGTCCCACACCGGGGGGGGGGGAGCTCAGAGGGGGCCCAGGGCGAGTGGGGGTGCCCAGGGGGGTGCTCCCTTACACTCCTCAGGGGTATCCGTGTGAAGGATAAACAAGTGCCGCCCATCACCCCTCCTAGGCAGAATGACAGTTTGCAGGAGAAGTGTCACAAGAGGAGAGGATTCAAAGGTGACTCGCAGCCTCTTTCCAGCGCGCTGTGTAGGGTGGAGGAAGGCTGGCCCAGGGAGGAGAAAGATGCCCGGCCTCCGCTCCTCCTAAAAGTGAGGCTGGAAAGTGGGGCAGGACAGGGCTCTCCCTTCCTTTGCCACTGGGGAGGCTTGCCCGGCCTCGTTAGCAAGCGTAATTAGGCTGTCATGGACGGCAAGGTGTAAGCAGAGTGTCAGCATCCAGTGCAAGGGCAAGGCAGAGGTGGCACCTCCACAGGAAGGGTGGTGGCCGTGGCGGCCTTGGGCAAACTGGGTCAGATCTTGGAAGAACCCGCACACAAGACAAGGCCAGTCTGCCTTTCAAACGAGGAGGCGACTGCCTTGACTAGAGGCTGAAAAAGTTCCTCTCTCTCTCTCTCTCTCTCTCTCTTTGGCGGGGAGGAGCAGATGGGGGAACTTTCTCCGTGGGATATCCGGCCGGCATCAACCAACGATGGTTTCGGTCTTCTGTCCCGGCACCAGCCGTTCTGCCTTTGGGCTCACAGCTTCGCTCCATGCTCCCAAATTGCACTCCATGCCTAGGAAAAAGTGAGCTGTGGATCTGCCAAAGCTGGCACCTGCCCCTGGCAAAAGCCACGTGGCCTTTGGTTCTTTCCCTCCTTCTTGCCTGGGAGGGAAAGGTTTGGACCTGGGCTTTCCTGCCGCCTCCCGGCCCCTCACCCACCCGCAGAAGAAGCCTATCCAAGGCACATCCCCTCCACCGTGGTGGCTCCCCGGGTGAACCGGCTCTGAGGGCAAGATTCCAGCCGGCCTGCACCGAGGGGTCCTGTCTACGTGGCAGAGGGGTGAGGATCCGTCTTCTAGGACTACAATCCCCAGAGTTATTCTGGGAACTGCTGCCGTGAACCGCAAAACCACACTCTTGGTCTTGCAGGTGATTCAATGGGGCTCTCTCTCTCTCTCTCTCACACACACACACACACACACACACACACACAGACACACACACACACACACACACACACACACACAGAGAGAGAGAGAGAGAGAGAGAGAGAGAGAGAGAGAGAGAGAGACCCGTTCTGAAGGCAGGTGGCTGGTGCCCGGCTGTCCCCCTTTCACCCCTGGTCTCACCCAGGCTGGCCTTGTACCTGTTCTGCACAGGAAGGCGGTTGAGCAACCCGCCCTCGGCCCAGCCCGGAAAGACCTTGGCTCACCTCCAGGGAGATTGCTTCAGCCCTTGCTCCCTGCCTCTGTGTGTGTGTGTGTCTGTTTTGGGAGTGTGTTTTTGTTTTCGGTCCTCCAAGCTGCCTCTGACTCACTGGCCTTTTGCCCGTGGACAGTCAGGAGCGAATGCAGGAGGGCGCCCAAAGGGGATGGCCCAGGGGCCGGAGAGCCTGTCCTGAAAGAGCCACCCCCCCCCTTCCCAATGAGCCCACCATCTTCCCTAAGTGTGAAGCTTTGGGCCATCTGGAAACCTTTCCCTTCTGGATGGGGAAGAAGGGGTGAGATAGATAAATATACAGTATAAAGAATGTCGATGGCTGCAACTTTTGCTCCTTCCTCCAACTTATTTTGCTGGATTCCTGTTGCTAATTTTAAAAACAGTCTGAAGTCAGCCACAGAGTGACAAAAAGGCAGATGGGGAGCCGGGGGGGAGAGGGGGGGACCTCCCTGAGCAAAGGTGGGTAGGAGGGCTTGGTGTGTGTTGTGGTTGTGGTATGTTTGCTGCGTGCTTGTGCTGTTGCAGTTCCTTGGCGCCTGGGGTGGGGCTGAAGAGCTGGGGGATGCAGCTTTGAGGAACCAGGGCCTGATTCTGCTCCCCTGGCTCTCCTCTAGGGTGCCACCAGGGCACCCCAATGCTACTCCTGCCCCTGTCACACACACACACACACACACACACACCAGTTCGAAGGATGACTTTTTGAAACTTGGCCATTCTCTGGGAGGGGCTTTTTTTGGTTTGTTTTTGGAGGGGTGGGTGTTGGGGACCGAGAGCTTCGCCTCTGCCCTCTTTTGTTCTGAGGGCTGGACATGGGCTTGGCTGTCCCCTCCGTCTTGCTCCAAGATAAACCATCACGTGGCCCTCCCCGGCTTGCCTGCCAAGTTTCGCTCCTGGCAGGCTGGCAGATGGCACGCCTGGCATCAGAAAAGCTGCCACGTCACGCTTCGCGCAGAGTTTCCTTTTCCCCCCTCCTTGGCGTGAACACCCGCTTTCGTTTTGAAAGCAGAAGGAAAGAGTTTCCATTTCTCCGAAATGTGGGGCTAAAAATAAGAATTACGACAACAGGCAGCCGGGTGCTTGTGTGGCTGGGATGCCTCAGAAGGCGAGGGCCGCCCTGGCACGCCAGGATTCAGCCCGGCCGTTCCCAGGGACGCTCCTCTGTGCCCGTCCTCTGGGAGGAGAGGGGGTTTGCTCGGCTGGAAGTCAACCCCCCCAACCCTCCCTCTGGATAGAGGAGTGGCGTGGCCTGGATCCAAAGAGGCCAAGAAAAAAAAAAAAAACACCTCCAGAGCTGAGAGGAGGAGAACCCCCAGCGGACTGGGTCGGTCTGTCGGTCTCTCTGGAGCACAGGGTCAAATCCCACACGGTGTCTGAGATGGAAAACGGGGGGGGGGGGGGAGCGCCCGACAGCTCCTCTCAGTCAGGGAGAGCCATGCCAGGAAGCCCCTGGAAGGGATGGTTGGACTTTTGAAGAGGCCACAGACCAAACCCTCCATCCTTTCACAACAACAAAAATTCCCTCAAAGCCATTTTCCTCCCAAAGAACCAGGAGGGGAGTTTCTACCAGTCCCTGGGCTTTGTTTGTCAACGTGAACCCGATCCCTCCTTTGGAGGCCCAGCGCAGAATCGCTTCCCCTGAAGAGGGCTGCCCCAGGACTTTCCAGTCCGCTCCTGGGCACTACCCATCATCCACCTCTCCTGGGCTGTAAACCTCGTGCTTTATGGCCGCTGGGCACGCAAAGGTTTGGGCTTCCCCTGGAGCTTTGCCTCTCTGGTGGCCAGACTGTCCCTGATGGGAAGGGGGTGGGTGGGGGGAAAGGGGGCTGGGGAGACAGAGCAGCAGGGCCAAAGCGGTACCACCCGGGGCAAACCCTGGCCGGTCCAGCGAAATGTGCAAATGCTTTGCGTTGGCCCTGCCGGATGGGAAGCGGGTCCGAGGTCTGTTCCCAGGCTGGTAGCGGATCCTTGCGACACTCTGTTGCGTCTCTTGGCCCACCGCTGGTAAAAAAGTTTTGAAACCTCATGATGAGAAAGCAGGCGCGCTACTTCGCAAGGACTTGGAAGGGGGGGGAGGGGGACGTTTCCTGAACGGTGGCTGTCGTGGCCGGCCTGGCCTTTTCAAGAGCCTCCTGCATCATGTGTGAAGCGACACCCCCTTTACGGCCACTGGATCCAGTTCTTCTGGACGGGGCTCAGCGAACGAAGCAGAATTCCTCCAGCTGTTGAGGCACAAAACGCAAAACTGCTCTGCCTGGTGCCCTGTCAGGTCTGAATGGAAGTCAGAGATTTTGAGTGATGGGAACAGCTTTGCCCCATCTGGTGCCCTCCAGCAGTTTTTACTGCTCAGGGGTTGAGGTCTCTCTGGCTGCCCAGCCGGTGTTTGGGAGTTCGATTCCCCCACATGGGCCTCCTTGACGGGGGCTGGACTGGATGACCCCATAGGTCCCCTTCCAGCTCTGCACTTCTACGATTATTATTATTTAACTGCATGACCCGCTTTGCTGGTACAAAGTGTGGGTTTTGTGCTACCAAATGTTACGAAATCACTACAGACGTCCAACATCGATTTTACAGATTCTACCAAAATTTGGGAGGGTTTTTGTTACAGCAGCTTGAGGCTTCCTTGGTGCCGCCAAAGAAGCAGGGACGTGACACAGGCGACCAGAGGGACATCCGCACACGCTGCACCCTTTTCCTCTGGAGCTGTCAGCTGACCTCAGACAGATTATGACCAGGAGGTCCGGGTGGGGAGTTCCAAGGTCACGTTTCTAGAGGGTTCCAGAAGAAGGGCGAGTCAACTCTTTTCCACACTCAGCACCCCCGCCAGAGGTGAGACGAGTTCAAAAGAAGCTACCATCTCTCTCTCTCTGGGCTTCCCACACTGCAAACCGCTTTGGGTGAAATCCCTGGAAACGGTGGCCCTTGCATCATGCCGTGTGCGTGCGTAGGCAGGCCCACAGATTTATGGCTTGTTTTTGATGTGCCTCAGCCGCCCTGTAACAAAATGTTCGCAGAGGCAATTTGAAACAGCAATAGAAAGAATAATCCCAAAGCAAATGTGACTTTAATGAGATGCAGGTTAATGGAGGCTCAGTTAAGGTAACATCATCATCATCAGAGCTAAATAAATCACAGGAACTAAAACTGATTTAAAAGGTACCACAAGATACTAAAATGCTTGGCCCTTTTCTGGCACTGGAAGAATTTTTAAGTAGATTCTTGGTGTTCCCTTCCAGCCTTGGGGGTGGTGGGGGTGGGGGTGACCGGCCCTCTCTCATCCTTTCTTCCTTTGTTGTTGTTTATTGTGATGTGTCATCAAATCATCTCCGGCTTATGACAACCCAATGAACGAGCCGTTTCCAAAAGGCCCTGCTCAGGTGTTGCAAACTCAAGCCTGTGGCTTCCTTCTGGGAGTTGGCCCATCTCATATGGGGGGGTCTTCCACTTTTCCTTCTGCCTTCTACCTCGCCCAGCACGATGGTCTTTTTCAGAAAATTTTGCTTTCTCATAATGTGCCCAAAGTAGAACCGCCTCAGTTTCAACATTTTTGCTGGCTCCCCCACCCCCCACCCCACCTCCGTCCCCGCAATTCAAACACGGCTGCAAACCCTTGCTCCTTCCCCGTGTGCCTTCCGTCCACCCTCTGTGTTTCGTTCTGTGACTTTGGCCTGCACCCCTCACAGTGTCTCCCGATGCCCTGATGTTGGCGTGCGCCAGGGGCTCCCCCACCCGCGCTGCATCAGCCTTTCGGCCCATCCCTCTAGCCAGAGGTGGTGTTTTTAATCCTGCCTCCTCCTGAGCCCTGTGCTTCCTGCCCTCCCAAACCGGGCGTTCTGCAGGGGAAGATGGCATCCTGCAACCATCTGTCATTGTTTCTATTAATACCCTGTACACACAGAGAGGCAGGGCAGCTATCCAGAGCGGCTGGATGGTGCCTCCCAGCCCAGCTCACAAGAGGCAGCCTCCAGGGTGGTGGCTGATTGACAGACAGCCCTTGCATCAGGCGGGCAGGGACGGGGGGGGGGGAAGGGTCCTTCTCTCCCGGATCATTGCTAGCTAAGCCAGTGGGGACGCAGCTCCACTCTGCTTCTGGTGTCCAATCAGGGCTACAGCCAAAGAATCCCCCCCAAAGGTAGGGAGTTTTTCTTGTGTTGCTCTCCGATGGCCCTTTCTGCCGAGCCCTGATTCCCCAGGAGGAAGAGGAGGAAGACACTCCAGCTGCTATGAAACAGCCTGTGACATCACAACCCTTCCAAGAAGCTGATCACTGATCACCGGTTTACTTCCTGCTCTTGTTGTTGACCAGAAAAGGGTGTTGCATCACATGCTGGGGGGGGGGATGGAAACACAGAGAGAGAGTCATGCATTTGGAGTGGGGCCATCCCTCCCAGCAATCGTGCTGCTTTGCACATCCTTTCCTCCGGAAACCTGCTCAACAAAGCCAGGTCGTCCATTCCCATCGGTAGGAGTGGCATTCAGGCACAAACCCCCCACTGGAAGTCCACTCTGGAGGAGACCCATTGAATCAAACAGATGTGGGCAAGTCTTGACTCACCGCTCAGAGATTGATCCATTGCATCGCCTCTCGCTGGGGCTGGAACCATGAATTTAGACCCGACTGCTTATTTCATCTGTGCATACACGCGCACACAAAATATGGATCAACAGGTGTGAGACTCAGTCTGTTTTTGTTGACTGAGCGGATGAAGAGACAAACGCCTGGCCTGTTTTTCTCCCGGTGCTTAAGATCATCAGTTGCACTGCCCGATTTTCCTTCCCCCAATCTCGTGCCCCTTCAAGATCCGTAGGACTAGGACTGCCATCATCCCCTCAGTCAGCACACCTGATGCCAGGTGATAGCGTGATTGATCTCGTAGTCCTGACAAAGCAAGCTGGGGAAGGCTACCTTTTCTCTTTTCTTTCTGTGAGTTCTATTTGGAGCCACTTTAAAGGGTCCCAAAGCTGGTCTAGAAGTAGGAAAGGTAGCAGAAAAAGATCAACAGTTGAATAAGTGGTTGACGTGCTTAAGAACTGCTCAATAAAAAGTCATTAACAGTTAATAGCTGGCTGGATAGGGCTCAGCGGTTTAGGTAATCTGGTTGCAGAGCCAGAGGTTGGGAGTTTGATTCCCCCGCTGTGCATCACCTGGGAGAAGAGCCAGCCTGGGGAGCCTTGGGCCAGCTGCACACACAGTCCCAGGGCGCCCCCTAGAGGAAGGGAAGGGGAAACCACAACCCTGCAAAAGGTTGCCATAAATCAGAATTGACTTGATGGCACACAATTCGTTATAGCTAATTAGCTGCTAATGCTTTTCTACCAAGTTTTCTTTCCCTGCCTAAAAAAAAAAGAGTGAAACAGTGGTGGCAGAGCAGCCATTCTCTGAATCAGTTTTTACGCAGATCAGAGGGAAACCTGGTGCCTGGTTCGAAGGCTGCCTGGGAACACACGGGAACCCCCAGGAAACGCTGAGAGGAGTGGCGTCTGCTTTCAACTCGCCCAATCCTTTGCTTCTTGATGGCAGGCCAAGAGATATCACGGCACCCCTGATACGTTCATGAAGCCACGAGGCCACAGGTAGCAGCAGCCACGGGTGGGGAGGGGGGGAAAGACCCCCCAGGCATACCGTGTGCCCAGAGCACAAGCTTGTTCCTGCCAAAGCCATCTCAAGCTTCCAGGGGCACAAATCGGGCGGACCTCCTCATCTGGGTTCAGCTCCACCAGCGAAGCCTGTGCTCCCTTACTCGTTCCCCATCACCACCCATGAGCAGGAGGCAGGGAGTGCGAAACACCCTCGCCAGGTCAGTCAGGCCTTCACAGCACTGCACGGTGATGGGCTACCTGTCCTCAAGCGTCTCGACACAAAGGTTGGTGGAGTGTGTGATGGTTGCGGAACAAGGCTGCTGGTTTATCTCCTGGTGCCGGAGGGGGGGACGAACAGCGGAATGGCATCCTCACTGCCGGAAGGTTTATGCCAATCGTCTATCTCCGCTGTCGGTAATACAATAACGGTCCCCTTTTCCAACCCCATTGTCCCTCTTTTCTCTGCTCCCTTTTCATACGGTGTGCATAAGCTCAGAAACGGTACTTTGTGCCTCTGAGTAAGCCGGTGGCCTTTCAACGGGTGAGTCTGAAAGCTCCCATTTTAAGACTCCTTTTTTTATTCTGAATGAAAGCTGGTCTCTAGGAAAGCACTTTAAAGGCTCAAAAGCCTTTGTATGCCTTGTGCCATTTCCCTGCTGGTCAAAAATGAACACGCATCTCATTTGAAGGGACGTGTAAGTCAGTGCCGTCTTCTTCACGCCACGACTTCTGGCCTTTCCCTGTGCGGTTCTCTCTGTCCCAGGCCTCTCTTTTAGTCTCGTGTCCTGCTGGCAAACAAGACCTTCCACTGAACGCAATGGCAGAACTCCCCTGGATGCTGGGCTTCTCTCCGACACGCCCAGATGTTGGTGGAAGGTTTCCCAAGTCACAATCGCCCGCTTAATTATCTGGGCAGGGCATCACCACGCCATCATTAAAAAGACACCCCAGGCACAATTCTGCATCTTTCTGCAGAACCTCCAAGGAACAAGCCCACAGAACTGACAGACGTGGTTTTGGAAGTGTGTGGTTGTATTGCCCCAACCAACCACTGATGAATCTGGGAGCAGAGAAATGTTTCCAAAGCAAAGCCATAGGGGAAGTTATCAGAAGTTAAGTCTCAATTCTGAGTCCTTATTTCACGGCACTCTTTTTTTCAGTAAAATATCACGGCTCTCCCCCAATACAATAACAACCACGAGAAATATTCACCCCATATTGTCCTATTAAGATTTTAATGTGGAAAAGCCGACGGAAGTGAGCAGGTGGCATGAGCCCCTCGGCAGCCCTGGAGAAGAGTGACGTTCCCCTGTCCTGCTTACCACGTCCTTGCTTGAATCCCTCACTGCGCACACCTACACAAACATTGAGATTTCCCCTGTACTTTTTGCAACATGTGATGTGTTACGCGCTGCTTTTCTGACACACGACCAAGTTCTGGTAAGAAAATATGGCATGTGAGTAGCACCGGACCCACCCGGAGCAGAGAGGGCAAGCTGCACATATGTTTTGTCGCTGCTCATAAATGTTGGCTGCTTCCTGCCTTCTGAGCTCACCGCCCGACTTGGCCATCCCACTGTCAACGCCCCCAAAGACCGAACGTTGAGACTCCTGATGTAATATTTTGCTTTCATAGCTCGAAAACATCACAGCCCTGCAGCTGGCCGGGCCTGTTCCGCAGATGTTGCTTTCAAAGAGCAAACCATAGCGCCTCCTGCTGGGGGAGAAAATGTAATTTCTTTTTAGATAATTCCGGATTTTAATGCAGTTTGAGGCCTGTGGAACCCAAATGCTGACAGAATAAGAAATTAAGGAGCCTGATGCTAAGAGTTTCGGAATATCATTTTTCTTTCGGTGAATGGGATCTTTATGGTTAAGATCTTGAAAAACCCATTGAAATGCTTGTTAGGTCTTCAAGAAGAAGACATGCAATTAACTATGGGTTAGGGCAGGCGGAGTTATTTAGTCACTGCCTATGTGACAAGAAGGACGCAGCCCTGTGGAATTAACTACCATGAGGTGAACCACTAATTTGATATATAAGAGGCACTCTCTCTGTCTCTCTCTCCTCTCCTGTAACCGGCAGGGGGTGCTGAACTCCAGCAAGAGGGATCAGCTTTGTCTTGGGAGTCCCAGCACATTCCTCCTTTGTTTCAGGATCTCGTTTTTCCTCCAGCTTCCCTCTCCTTATTTTGTATGTGAATGTGATGAGGGAGTGGAAGAGAATCCTGAAAAATCATTTCTTGCTTACCCCTTTCAAAAAACTTACCTGATGGTCCTATTAACACGCACCGGAGCCCTTTGGCTTTGTTCTGAGTGGCAAACACTCGTTCTATCTGGGTTTATTGTCTTCAGGTTGGATCCGTTAGATGACAGATCTCACGTTTGTCATATTAGAGCAACAACCAGGTTACTCTTGTGCAACAAAACAAACACCGGGCCTTACAACCCACTCCTGTCATGGGCTTTGATCAGCACATTCTGCTCAATGGGGGGCCTTATTCCTCTCTCAGATTTGCACAAGTTTTTCAACCTTGATTTTCTGAATCAATTCTGAGTTGATCCACGTATGGGAAAGAATCGGGGCCCAGAATTCTAGGATGGCATGAAATTATGCTGCGACACCTGTAATTTTCAGTTTTCTGATGAGTCTGCACTCATTCGTGTATGGTATTTCTTGCTACTCCTGTTGCAGAATGTAGGTGCGGAAATGCGTTCAGTATCTAGCCTGCCGACCTTAGGTGAAGTGTGATTGGGGAGGGGATCCTTTCTGGCAGCGGTCGAGCCTTTAGCATGAGCCTTAAAGATGCTGTAGAAGGTCCTGAAGCCTGGCCTAAATAAGCTCAGCACCCTGGATAACTATTTTTAAAGTTTGGACTAAATGCCAGAGCAGGTCCAATCTTGGACCCTCTGAAAAATTCAGAGTCAGCTGTTTCCAAATCCTAGTTATAGAAGGCTTCGCGCTGCAGGCAGCCTGGAGTTTGACTGGTGTCCCTGATTTATTCAGTCCAGCACAATATGTATAAAATATATGTACATGTATGCATCATGTACTTAAATATATCAAAAGAGGTGTGGGGGGAACCATCAGCACCAACGCCTTTGAAAGCCTTCTAGTAACACCCATTACACAGAGAGCTAGATGGATCTTGTTCAATGTATGCAGGTAAATCTGAGTACAAGGAGATGGTGAGAAATGGAGAATCAACATTTGGGTTCCTGGTAGTGTGAATGTGCATGTATGTACAAGGTTACACACAAACACAAGAGCTGCTAGGGAAATATAAAGTGGAACTGTACCGCATAAGTATGTTGTTGTGATTTCTGCCCCTTAAGAAGTTGCACGCCAGGCCAGGCAAGGGCTCTGTTATGAGAAAGAGGAGTTGCAGCTTCTTAATGGGTGGCAATTAATTTGTCTCATGTGACCTAACGATCCATGTCCGACGGTCAAAGAACTAGTCCTTCATTCACCAAAGGGCTCCCTGGCTTCCAATTAGGGCTCAGTTTCATTAACAAACCTCCGTGATAGAAAGCATTCAGCTGATGCTCTGGACCCGATTGCCACTCTCCCGACCACCACCACCATCTTAACCATCTAGAACAGCTCTTCTCAATGGGGGCCATATGGCCTCCTGGGGAGGGGCCCTGGCACCTTTAAAGAAGGCCACAGACCAAAATATTTCTCTATTCCCTTTTTTTGTTCATCTGTTCGCATTGTATCCTTGCTTGACGAGGAGTCCTGGGACCTGAGAACAGCCCGAGCATTATTCGTTGCCTTCTTCGCCCCTTTCTCCACGTCGGGTCTCTCTCCCAGCCCCAACCCGTTCCATCCATCTAGCACAGAAGAGAAAAGATGCCATTCATTTATTTTAATTTCCTTTTTAAGATCCCGCTCCCACCACACATTGAGCAAAGGATGTGGTCTGAAACTGCCATGAGCTCAGCTCTCCCTGACATTTACAGTCACCCGATGGGCAGAAAGATTTCCAGCAGAGCTGGGTGGCAGCCCTGGGAGAAGGGAGGTGAATGTCCCCATTGCCATTCCAGGCCTTCGTAGAACCCATTCTGTCCCAGAGCTGCTGCTCAAGAACGTTTCCATCCCCCGAGAGAGAGCAAAATGGCTTTGGAGGCCGGCCGGACAAAGGTGAGAACCTGGGGATTTCCAGAGTCGTCGGCTGCTTCCTCCCCCATGGCTGGTCCCTGTGCATAAAATGTCCCCCTGCTTTGAGAGATGAGTGAGATGACAAGGAAGTGACCCCGTGCTTGAACTAGAAGAGTGGCCCCTCTGGACAGATTGCCTGCCCTGGGAGCTGGAGGGTCAGGTTCATGGAAAAGCCATGCTGTGCTTCGGGAAGGAAGCCCTTGGTCCTTCCTTGGCAGAAAAACAGCACCCAGCACCAAAGAGAGCCGAGTCCACTGCTTTGTCCTCTTTCTGCAAAGCTATTTTGCTCCCTGCTGACACAGTTGCTTTAACAGTGACGCTTTTTAAATTAATCAGCCTGACAGCAAGTGAGGTCATGTCTGGGTGTCGGTGCCTGTTTTGGAATCCTTTTCTGCTCTACACACACATACACACCCCAGCACCTTCCTCAAAATCTACTTTTTCCAGACAAAGTCAGAACTCTCTCTCTCCCGCCCTTGGTCGTCCTTAAAGAAACCACCAATTCTGCTAAAGAGTTGTTATCATGACAGTCATGCTAGGGAATGCAACAGTCTTCATCCTACTTTACAAACCCAAATAGCAAATAGGCTTACAAAGAATGAAATGATACTAACAGTTATCCACAGGAGGAAAGGCAGCAATATATAACGCATACTGATATTAAAAATAGAATTAAAATATGCTAAACATGAACAATTAAAAAATTTAAGAAGATGGTCCAATTAAAACAACCTAGTTGAAACACAGATAAGAAGACGGCTCTGCCCGTTTCTCCTGGGGAACGAATGCCTGTGGTTGTTGGAAGGGGAGCTGTCCATGGTACCTCTTTCCCCTGGCAGGGCTGCAGAAGCTACGCCAGCCAGGCCCCACGTCCTCGGATGCCAAATCTGAAGCTGGACC
Source organism: Pogona vitticeps (assembly GCF_051106095.1). Lineage (NCBI taxonomy): Eukaryota > Metazoa > Chordata > Lepidosauria > Squamata > Agamidae > Pogona > Pogona vitticeps. The sequence goes on from NC_135790.1 coordinate 1,172,626, forward strand.
AAGTTCACAGAAGGGAAGGCCACCCTTAAGGTTTCCCAGGGATCCCTCGATAGGGAACAGAAAGACAGCTATACAGGGTCAAAAGCGAAGCCAGATCTCAGGAATCTGGCAGCCATAAAAATAAACTGTGAGCTCAAAAGGGCAGGAGTTGCCACCTTTTCACACCCGAGATGTAAACGGAGCACAAAGTGAGCACGTTGAACATCCGGTCTTGCCAGGAAGCTGGGCTTGACAGTCTCTCGAGCGACCCCTGAAACCAGGATTCAATAAGCGGATGAGTAAAGGGGATGTGTAAAGGGTTCAAGGGAAGCATGGCCAACGGGCTCTGGATCCTCCCCGGACACTCCTCGCATGGGTCCCCTGAAACCCTCCCACCCCCACCCCCCACCCCGCTAGTGTGCCTTGTTGGAGGAAAGTGCCCGGAAGGTGAAGGGAACATGGAGGCCAGAACATCCGGGGCAGCTGGAAGGCTGAACGTCTCCCTCCATTCATGAGTTCCTTCCTCAGGTTAAATCACGGTCCCACCTTGGCTTTGAGAGAGGGCTGTAGACCCTCCACCATCACCACTTGTGTGCGGAGACTGAAGCCTGATTCAGGAAGGGGCTCAGCAGGCTGAATCCTGGAGGCCCCTGGTCTGGCATCTCAAGCCCACCTCTGAACTGTCAAACGTGGGCAGATTCTGACAGCACAGGCTTTTCTATATATATATATTGCTATGGACTCTCCTTTGTTCTCCCTTTCTTTTCTTTCATGGGTCTTGGGCACCAAAAAACAAAGTGGGGGATCCAGAAGTGAAGTGATTGCAAAGAGGAAGAAGCCCTGAGGAGATTCCAGAATTCCTGACATGAAGGAACCCTGCTGGGGAAAACTCTTCTGGGGTTCGGTAAGGGAATCAGGGTCATTTTACAGCACTTTTTCATGACACAAGGGAAGCTGCCTGCCTCTTTCCATGACCTCCAAATATCTCCTGCCTTTTCCCTCGAGAGAGAGAGAGACCAAGACTGTCAGGAGCAGGTGCAACGGATGCGCCTGATTCCGCATCAGCCGGATCCTCGCACGTCTCTCTCTTCAGCGTGGCTTGTGGTTCCTTCTTTTGAAATAAGGACACATTGATTTATCAGACAAAGGCACAGAAATTGAACGGGGAGCAGCAGGAGGAATGGGCAGGTGGTGTGACACCATGGTGAGGGAGGAGAGGGGTCGGCGTCAGCCAGCATCTCACCCCCTATTCAAAACGGTATTGATATTTTTCCTTTGGAATAACATCTGATTCCACTTCATCTGTTAAGCGAAAATGAAGGCCATTATTTTTCTTTTGTGCGCTTCTCAAAGGAAGTGCATGCATTGCGCATGTGCATGCACACACACACACACACACACACACACACACACACACACACACACTCATGCTTGAGGTCCAGATGGATGGCTTTTAATGCTAGGCACCAGAAAGCCGGGTGCAGCTACTCTATCTTTACCTCCACGGTGGTGCAAAAAGGCTCCTGGAAAATTGCACCGAGGGAGAGGTGTGGGGCTCCAGCACAGAAGGGGCCTCCGGGACCCCAGGAGGAAGAGCGCTGGGGACCCACATGGCTGGCGAGAGAACGATAAGAAAACACCTGGGCCCTTATACTATTCTGCAAGCGCGGCCCCAAGCACTGTTCTGGCCAAAACCTAAAGGAGGAACTTCTGCCAGCCCCCCCCCCCGCCCATTCCTGCAGGGCTTCACAAACACCAGCCTCCTGAGAGGGGCCGTGAGGAGCCCAACCGGTGCCCCCCCTCGGACCCTCCTGTGCTGCTTTGCAGCCAAGCTCCCAGGATCTGACAAGAGGTGCGGGATGATGGGATGGGCCTCCCATCCCTTTTCTCCCTTTGCACCCCAAAATAGTCTATAGCAGAGTTCAAGAGGGGCGAGTTCTCTCTCTCTTTTCTTAGGGGGCAGGCAGGGTGTCCCTAACATCTGTGCATCTGCCAGCATTCTTACTCAGAAGGAAGTCCATAGAGGATCACGCAGCTCTGGATTCTGCAGACCCAGACTCATGTATTCCTAGGGCAAGAAAGGAGGTTTCAAGTCAAGGTTACAAAGAATGCCCTGAGAAGGGGGGGGGCTTTGTCGGCTGGGGGGGGGGGCGCGCGACGGAGAGCCACTTCTTTCTGTTTTTTACACAGGGATTGGATGTCAGTCCGTCGGGGGAGCCCCGGCTGAGGATTTCCCACATCCCCGTGGGGTTGGACTAGATGGCCTTTGGGCACCCCCTTGCCACGGTCCCTTCTGGGATTCTCCCCTTTCCCGCATTCTTCCCCCGCCTGAGCATCCTTCCTAGACGGTTATGAGGTCCACCTTCCTCCCGGAGCAGCCTGAGCTTTCCGGAGCGATCTCAGGGACCCTTTTCTGGCGCACGCAGAGGCGCCCCCGCGCCCACCAAGCTCAGGCCTTGAGCAGCGCCGCCTGCGCGCATCCCTCCCGTTCGGCTTCCCCATTGGCTGCCCTCTTTCTCCCACCCTCCCCCCGGCTGCCCCCCCCCCCGCCGCCGCTGCCTTTGGATTGGCCCCGGCGCAGCTAGAAAAGCCGCCGCCGCCGCCGCTTGCGCCCCTTCCGCGCCGTCGAGGCCGACCCGCCTGGGGCCGCTCCTGGGCTCCCCGGGACGCGCCGCCGCCGCCTCCCTTTCTTTCCCCCCCCCGCGCGCCGGCCATGCGCTCCCGCCGGGACTTCCCCTCCCCCGCCTCGCCCTACGGCCCGCGGGCCGGCGGGGGCTCGCCGTCGTCGAGGCTCGGCGCGTCCTCCTTCTCGGCGGCCTCCCGTAGGCTGCCGGCGCCGAGCAGCTCGCTGGACCTGCTGGAGGAGTTGCTGGCCGGGGCCGGGGGATCGCCCCCGCCGCCCCAGCCAAGCGCCCCGGGCCCGGAGGCGAAGTCGGAGCAGCTGCGGGCCCTCAACGACCGCTTCGTCGCCTACCTGGAGACGGTGCGCCAGCTGGAGCGCCGCCACCGGCTGCTGGCAGCCGAGGCGGCGGGGCTGCGGCGGCGCCAGGCCGAGCCTTCGGGGCGGCGGCGGGGGCTCTACGAGCGGGAGGCGGCCGAGCTGCGCGCCCGGCTGGAGGCGCTGCGCGGGGAGGGCCAGGCGGCCGCCCGGGAGAGCCAGCGCCTGGCCCGCGCCCTCGAGCAGCTGCGCGGGGAGGCGGCGCGCGAGGCCCGGCGGCGGGAGGAGGCGGAGCGGGCCCTGCGCGGAGCGCGCACCGAGGCCGCCCGCGCCGCCCTGGCCCGCCTCGGCCTCGAGCAGAAGGCGGAGGCGCTGCGCGGGGAGCTCGCCTTCCTGCGCCGCCTCCACGCGCAAGAGGTGGACGAGCTGCGCGCCCAGCTCCAGCAGGCCCAGGTCGGTGCCACGGGCCGGGGAGGGGAGGGGAGAGGAGGGGGCCGTGGGGGGGGGGTTGAGCCAAGCTGGCCAGGTCTCTCCTGCCTCTTTCGTGCTCCCCCAGAGAAGAAACTGAAAAGAGTTTGGGGAGCGGGTGAGATGGGGGGGGCGCGATCCCCAGGGCTGCCCTGCTAATCCTGGGGACCCCAGAGCGACTCCTTGCCAATATTTCTCACCGGTCCTTGGGGGGGGGGGGGAGGAGAGACCGACATGTCTCCAGACACACCCGCCCTGCCTCTCCGGTCAGATCCTGGTTCCATATCCAGAAACCACTTGCACGGTGGTCGTGAAAATATAGTCTCTTTCTTAGACGAGCAAGCTTGCCACCCTCCGTCCGCCTTGGGCGAAGAGTGAGCTTCTTTTGCTAAGGGCTCGGTTGGGAACCAGCCTGTGGGCGAGGTCTCAGCGGCAAGCCCGGGAAGGGTGTGATCATTCTGACAACCGGGCTCCCTCCTGGGCTGTTTACTTGCCCTGTTGGCTGTTTTAAACTTTTTGGGTCACCCTTTGCTTGAAACTAGAAGAGCAGAGCCTCAGGGGCTATAGCTGCCCTTCTCTGCAGCTGCGTCTCTCCATCGATGGATCTGCATCTCGGGCGCATTGTGCCCGGTGGGCTAGGAGGCGGCTTCCGAGGCCGCCGGCGGTCCCTCCCCTCTCCCCAGCTTTGCACCCGTGAGCTGCCGGCTAGCCTAGGCATTGAGGCTAATTAGAAAACGTGGGAGGGGGCAGCACACATTTCAGGGGTGCTGATGGCCTGTGAAGTCTGGAGAGAGAGGAAGAGACCCCCTTCCCCTTTGGGGGAGAAGCTCAGCAGCCCCCTCTCTTCCCCCCCCCTTCCTGTGGCTCCATCCAGCCTTTTTGCATTTGCATCCATTTCCTAGGGAACCGATTTCTTTGGGAGGGGGAGGGGGATGCAGAGGATTTTAAAGGGGAACTGGGGACCTCGGACCCTTGGTCCCTCTGGGTGTGACGCTCAGGCAAGCTCTGCCGGGCGACCGGAGGCAAAGGCTCCGTCTCCAGCTTAGCCACAGACCTCTTGGTCCGTTCCTCCCTCCTTGACCCCGGTGGGTGAGGCCAAGGCCCTCCTCCTCACTGGTCAGCTCACAGAGCCCACAGGATGCCGTGATGGATTTTTGCCTGTCCTTGGGCAGGGCTGCCCCTGGAGAGGCGCGTTAGGGCCTGAGGCAGCATCTCTTTTGTTCCGCCACCCCCAGTTCCTTTGAGGTGACCTTGGCAGCTGGGGGGGGCTGCCCCGCCCCTCCTGCCGGCTGCTTGAGAAAGCCATAGTCTAGCAGGGCAAGGGGGTTTCCTGCAAAATCAGCAGCTCAAATGGGGGGGGGAGGGGAGCATGTCAGACCCTTCCAGGGGGAGCTTTAAAAAGACCGTAATTCTCATCCACTTGTGCGTTTGTGTGTGTTGCATCTTGCCCACATGAGTCCTTTTGTTACAGAGCGGTGGGTTTTGTCTTTCCGTTGCTTCACACACTCCAGAGAAGCATCACCCCATCGGCCTAGCGCATGCATGCAGGTCCTTCCTGACGGCGCTCTCTCTTGCTCCTGGCTATGCCTTCAGCTCCCTCTCAGAACACAACTGTGGGGCTTCTCCTCTGCTGCTGAGTTTTAAACTCCTTGGGCTTGGAGGATGTCTTGTGATAATGTCATATTTTGCTAGCGAGGAGGGAATAAATGCTAGTGCGCTGTGGCTAAAAAGCAAGTCCTTTTGGCTGATTTGTGCTTCGAAGGAGTTCCTTGAAATTGTGCTGCTGGGTGTTTTCTTAAACATTTGTTGACGGCTGGTGGCTTTTAGCATGGGGGGGGGGCTCCATGAATGAAGGCTTGGTGGCTCCGGCATCAGTGGAATGTTGAATCTGCTTTGGGGTTTAGTCTCAGCGTTACAAGAGCTAACCATGGTCCTGAACGCTAGTGTCCACGGCAGCCTTAAATGTATTTATTGAACTTCCCTGTGGTCATAGCTGTAGTACTGAGAATTGATTTCTGAAGGGGTGGGTGATGGTGGAAAGCTGTCTGGTTGTAAGATATACAGTCTTTGTGTGGGGAGTGTATGGGATGCCATGCCTAATAGCTGGTGAAAGGTCTTCTCTACATCCACTAGGCTTGTATCTTGTGGCCTTGAGTTCCTTAAGTTAATGCATGAATTGTGTGGAGAAGTGGTTTTCCTTGACTTGCTGTGCCTCTGTTTTCTTCTCTCACCCTCAAATCGAGTCCTCCTGCCTTCCCTGCCGCAGAGGGCCACTGGAGTAGGCTACCTCAGTGAGAAAGGCAGTGATAAACCCTGGAGTCCTCTCGGGCTATTCTGAGGAGGTTTTGTGGCTCTTCCTCCCCAGGCGCCTGTAGAGATCGACACCAGCCAACCTGACCTGACTGCAGCCTTGCAGGAGATCCGCACCCAGTACGAGGTCCTCTCCGCTCGGAACCAGCAGTCGGCCGAAGAGTGGTACAAAGCCAAGTTTGCCACCTTCGCCGAAGAGGTCGCCCGCAGCAGCGACGGCATCCGCCGAGCCAAGGAGGAACTCTCCGAGTGCCGCCACCAGTTGCAAGCGCACAACGTGGAGATCGAGACCCTCCGGAGCACCAACCGGTTGCTCGAGCGGCAGCTGCAGGAAGCGGAGGAGCGCAGCCACGAGGAGAACCACCATCTGCAGGTGAGGGGGAGTCTGCTCGGGCGGGAGAGACGCCGGGGTGGGGCCCGGCTGGCCGGCCAGCGGGTGATTCTGGGGGGCAGTTGTTTTGTTCTGACTGGGAATGGTAGAGCATGTCAAGAGTCCCAGCGGGGCTCCTGAAGTCCCAGCGGCGTCGCAGCGTCTAGCGGAAAGCCAAGGCCGTCCCTTGCAAGGGGTGCAGGAGGCTTCTTCAAAGCTGGGAGTGACTTTCCCGTTCTATTTGGGGAAAAGATGGGAGTCCAGGGGGTGGGGAAGGGGCTTTGGGACCCTCCACGGGTGCTCGCCCATGGAGGCACCTTTGCTGAGATGACGATGGGCTCGATCCATTTCCAGGACACGATACGCCAGCTGGAAGACGCCTTGAGGACCACGAAGGGAGAGATGGCGCGTCACCTGCGGGAATATCAGGACCTCCTGAACGTGAAAATGGCCCTTGATATTGAAATAGCAGCATACAGGTTGGGCTCGGCCTTTTGCGTCCTTTGCATAGCGGCCCTGATCAGCTGGGGAGGGGGCCACGGGGGGGGTGGTCATGGGGGGGGCTGCTGCTCCAGGAGCTGCATGCATTTGAGTGCAGGAACGGTGGTTGCAAGAGGCCAGAACCCACGGCACTGGGATTCCGGAAAGGAGTAAGCTGCAGGGCGTCCACCCTTCTGCCATCACCCCCACCAGCCCTATCTTCAACGGGCCCCAATCCACCAGGAAGTTCATTAGATTGAAAGAGTTTGCCACAGCAGCGCAAGACCAGGTGGGACATTTCTGCTCATCTGCGGAAAGGGGCTTTTGGTTTTTAATCTGTACCGAGTGCCTAAGAATCATACTTCTCGAATCCCAGTGTGATCCCAGCTCCAGATGCGTTTCCTATATTTTTTAAAAATCTCAGCTGAGTATCTAGTCGTCTCAGTGACTTCTATTCATGAATCCCAAAGTGTCTGTGAAATGCACTGGAAAATTACTCTTCAGGTGCAATTTTTAGCCCAGGAAAGCTAAAACCTTTTCATCTTTCAAGGCATCGCAAGAGTCTTTGCTGGGTTTTTTTCCCCCCCTGCATTGTCTATAAAAGCTGATATAGAATAGCCTGGTGTGGCACCGGCAGCTTCCAGAAAGCTGGAAAGAAGTTGTGTGTTTCTTTAAATATTGTCGATGCATTAATTCTTTACAGGAACCCACCTTTGAGGGCCAGTCTTGGCAATGTTCCACCAGGTTCCTTTACAAAACAAGATCTCAGCTGGGTTTGCAAACGCTCAGTTCTGAATCCCTGCTGGAATGCCAGTGGGGCTCATTTAACCTTGGCTTTCCTTGGTCTCCTCTCCCTGCCCTCTGTAGGAAACTGCTGGAAGGAGGGGAGACCCGCCTGAGCACCGTCAGCGCCGTCAGCAGCAGCAGCAGCCACATGCTGGGCTTCATCATCCCCTTCTCCTCGAGCCCCCTGTCAGGTTTGAAGGGGTTCTCCAGCAGCACGCTTGCCATCAGGAAGGACGAGAAAGGAGAAACAGAGGAGCGCCCCCACCACCCTGGCGATTCAGAGGAGCCCGACGTGGCTGTGGAGGAGGACTCTTCCGGAGACGAGAAGTCAGAAACCAGCCTGGCCAAGGACTAGGCAGGGCTGAAGCTTCTGGCTCTCCTGCCATTTTGTGGATTGATTTTATCTGTGGTTTTTTGGTTAGATTTCCACCCTCCTTGACCTCCAGTAAGTTGAAGGCAGTCTCCCTGGTTTTCTTCCTCCCCGTTTGCATCCCCAGAACAATCCTTAGGCAGAGAGAGGGAGGTTCAGAGCTCAAGTGGGGATTTGAACCCGAGTCTCCTGTTCAGTACCCAAATGGCAACACCAGCATCCAACTCTGCTCAGTAGGAATTATTCCCTGAGAAACGTATTGGGGGATGATTGATGAGTCTTCCTGCATCCCAAGCATGTGACACGGGTCATGGGCTTCACCAGCTTCCTTGGTGAAATGACCCCACGTGGACAAGGCTCCAAAGGACTGGTTTCTGTTCTTTAACCCCTCCCGAGCCTCTCTGTCTTTGCTTTCCCTTATCATCCTTATCCTCCATCGTTCAAAGCCCCCTCTTTGGGACTGTTTTTAAGAAGGAGGAACGGGGAAGCTGTGTGTTTCCCTTTTTAAATAAAAGCCAAGCCCTGAAAGACATATCTAGCTAGAGTCTTTCAGAGGTGGGAATGATGTGTTTATAATCCTTTATTAAGGAAGGAAAAAAAACATTTCAGAGGATTGGTGTTTTTTATCTTTTCTGTGCAGCATAGAGGATGAGTCCCTTGAAAGAAATGGGCAGTGTTAACAGATCTGTGCAGCTTTTAATGATCGTATCTGTCTGTACCTTGTCTTTCCTGAATCTTCTGGAGGTTGTCAGCCCTTGCTGTCAGGTGCCTGTAGTCCTGGCTGCCTTTAGGCAGGGAAGAACCCAGAGCGACAGCGGTCTGTCTGCATATCTCCACATCTGGGCACTTAACTTCCCCCCCCCCACACACACACACACACACCACCACCACCCTCCAGTTCCTTATTATTTCTGTCCCCCCCCCCCCACGGCAGCCCTCTTCTCTTCCACGATGAGCTGTTTGCCTTGCAGACACAACTTTTGAATGCAGTGTCTAGTCTGGCTCGGAGGTGGTGCCCTAAGCAGAGGAATGTGCATTGTAGAATTTGTAGGATGGCTTTGCTTGGCATTTTGAATGGAAAGCCTGTAGTGACTTCAGAGCCCTGCAGAAGGGTTAGATATTTGCAGAACTGAAATAGATGTGCTGCTAGAACTGATCCAGAGGGTTTGAAATGTTGCTGTTATTTCTTCCGGATGAAGGATGTTTTTTTTCCATTAAAATAGTGCATCATTTCAGTAAAATTCAAAATACTTCACACGGCAATGAGACCATGAACTGATTTCTGCCCCAAATTTTGCCTATGTTAAAAGGACAAGGACAGGTGTTTTTTTTTAAGAAAAAGGGTTTATCAAAAACACAAACTGCCTGCCATCCAGGCTGCAACCAAGCCAGCTCTGAAGGGTCTCCCCCAACTCCCCAGACAGTTTGCTAATCAGCCTTTGTGTTCAGAGCAAGAGGTAGCTGGCACCTGAGAACAACAATCCAGCCTTAGATCTTGGCTTTTTTGTGCTACACATCTGGGGGAAGACATGGGGATAAAATGTTAGCACATCATCATCCAAAATTCAGAATCTCTTAATGAAAGGGGCACTAGTTGGCGAGGGTCCTCTCCAGGAGCAGCTTTAAAAAAAGGTGATCAATTTCAGTCTGAATCTCACAATTGAGTTAAAACAGGCAGCTTTGAAGTAAAGGGCAGCCGTGTGGTTGAAACAAAATCCAAATGCAAAAATGGGCAATACCGTTATATAGCACTAAAAAAAAATCATCACATAATAAACAAGCTTTCATGGATTAAACCACTTCATCAGGCTTGTATCAGTGTGAAGAACTTACAGTAGAAGTCCAAAAGCTTGGTTATAAAAAAACAAACATATTTATGTATCTGTTTGCTCACATTTGTACTGAAATGTCAGCCAGAATACCACATGGCATAATCATAAAGCATTATAAAATCATATCACACATTGAAAAGGTAAAATATCATGTCATCACCTTAATTCCCACGGTAGTGGAACAACCACATAACACGGAGGAATGCCATCAAGACAGAAGATGAAGGAATAGCACTGACCATTTCTTAACTCCATGAGTTCCTTGCAATGGACTTCTCTCAAGCGATGCTCCTGGTGGATCATGTCCCAGGTCTCAAGCATCCTGAAGCACAGGTGCTGTTAAGAGAATTCTCTGCATGGCCAAACAATGAAGGGTTCTGTGTTTGTGTGCATGGAGATGCTTTGTGGAAGGCTATGAGAATGTATGGCGGTGTGTGTGTGTGTGTCATACACTCCTTTCAAATGCTGCTTATTTAATAATTAGTGAGATCGGTGCATGATGCCACGTTCCAAACTATGTCTTGTGCCTCCCCCCCCCCTTATTTATCTTTTATTTATCTATATAAAGTAACTTTAGAGGATTTTAAAAATGTAGTTGGAAGGCAAATAAAGTGGAAATGAAAAGCCCAAGCAGATGGCTTGGTGATGGTCTGATGGCGAGGGCAGATTTGTTCCGGTGACTCCGAGCCAAGGCTCCTGGCCGCCAGTTGTAAGAAACATTTATTTCTTCCCTTTCACTTCAAAGATGAGCCTTAAGAGATGCGTTCAGACTTTTTCCATGGAAAATTCGTAGGGCTTCCAAATTCCAAATTAGCGCTGGCAGAATCAGTGCACCTGTTTCAGAGGCTGGGGTTCAGTTGCGCTGTGCTGGGTTGCAAAGGAAAGGGATTACCGTAATGCTATTTATCCCTCTGGCTCCTGGGCTTCCCTCCGTGGGATGGGCTTCTCCCCTCTTAGTCTCCCTGCTGGTGGACAGGACCATCTGACCAGAGGAGGAGACCTGGCTGTCTTTGAAGGTGGGGTAACCTTGGCCAAGGCATAGATGGATACCTAGACGTCTCCCGCTGGGGTGCCAACTCTTGAAATCAAAACATCCGGTGTCTGCTTGGAGCCTTCTTGGCCCCAGGATAGAGCCCAGAGCTCCTAGGGGAGGTGGTTTGCCAGAAGTGAGGCATGGCTCAGTTTCCTCCCTCCACTTCTTTTACCCTTTACTTTAAGCAAAAGGCTGATGGCAGCAAAGCCCTGATCTTTTGCAAGGATGCTAACGCATTCTGTCCCACAGGATTGGGGCCACTGGGAGGCTGGTAGTCTCCTTTTTTGAGGGGGGGGGGAGATGAACTGGGTCATATTTTAATCCAGAAGTGCCAGGAGCTATTCAGGGGCAGAAATCAGATTCAGCACCCTGGCTAGCTCCCACCGCATTCCGATTCAAACCATAAAGAGGTTTCAGAGGCGCCACAAAATCGGAGTCACCCAATTCCTGGCCGATGCCAGAAGTGTCATTATAGTTGTATAATTATGCAAGCATGGTGTGCATGGCTTCAGCACAGTTTGTTCTGTCAATCCTATAATCGGAGGGGGGCTGGGGTGGGACAAGCTTTTCCCTACAAGCGATTCCTACAAGCTGATTCTACTAAATTTGGATTCTGCCCTGCCTGGACCGGCTCTGTCTTCCTCCGCCTTCAAGCCATGTGTAGCCAGTCTCTGATAAACACCAGCAGTCTGCTTTTATTGGGAGGAATGTCTGCTACGTTTATGGAATTAAAGCTCAGGCTGCACTGATAAATGATCCCTCCCCTGGCAATGACATCCTTGGCACCAGAGGTTCATTTCCAGGTGCTCATGGAGTGGGAAGTAGCCCCTGATGACGCTGCTGGTGGAGCAACCTGGGAGAGAGCGCTGGTAAAAATTGGACATGCCCCACACTTATTTTTTATTTCACTTCCTTTCTGCTTTATAATTAATCCTCTTATTATAATACATTTTCTGTCGAATTTAGAGATTTCACGTGATGTGGCTGCAGAAACGGCTTCTGGGGAGACTAGGAGTGGTCTCGCCTGCAGGGGAAGTCTGGAAGAGCCTTCCCCAAAGGCCCCCTTGCCTGCACACCTCCTGCTTAGCCTTCCTGAGCTCCAAACTTCCAGGGGGCCAGGCAAACGGCAAGCATTCATCTCGAAGAGCAGAACTCAGTTGGACTGCTCACCCGTCAGAGAAAGCTTCCCCTTTTTATGGAGACAGGAGATCTGAAACAAAGCATTTCTCAGCCCACTGGAACACACACACACACACACACCATTTAAGGGGAGGGATTGTTGCCGCTCGCTGGAGCTGCCTGTTTAAAAACGAAGTCACATGTTTGTCGCTGGACTGTACTCAGACGAGGGGGGTCATTAACGGGAGTAGCAGATGCAGAGCGACCTCCTTGCCTTCCCTCCGACCTGCCCAACTCCCTCGCCATCCATGCTGGAGAGCCCTGGCCCTTCTTCTGTGCCTCCTCTGGGGTCCTGCCAACACCCAGTGCTGCCTTCTAGCGTGGCCGAGGAGGATTTGGTCTTGTTTCCAACCAGCAGCACAATTCCAGCAAAGCCAGGGCCGGAGGGCATGCTGAAAACACAAATTGTGCACACCTCTGCCAGGAACTGTAGCCGCCACCCCCATCCTGCTGGTCAAGTGCTGTTCTTTCCGTATGATTTAGCTCAACGTGCCCTCATCTCCTTCAAACCAATCTATACTAGCATTTTGTGCCAGTCCTCTTTGTAAGCAGAGACTGGGCAGTGGCATTTCCTTCTTCAAGCACTACCAAGGACTGCACTGAGATAAGAAGCAAAGAAGGAAGATAATCTAAAAGCTAATCCATAAATATATATAAATATATATCTATCTCAAAAAAAGTTAATTTATAAAGATCCCTTATTTTTAAAGCATATTCAACCAACAAGCCGGAGCAAGGATGCAAGGATCGTGGGACACTGAAAGAACCCAACTTCACTGGCTTTTTAGCAAGAAACTGGCCTTCAAACACTGGAACGGGTTCAATTTAATTTATTTTAAAAATATAATATAAAGTAGGCCGGTAAAGGCATAGTATCACTTAAAGCAACCTAACACCTGGCCCTTCTGTCAGACTCCCATCTGGGGATTACAGTTCACCCGTCAACTTTGTGCACCGTGGTGTCAGCAACAAAGAAAAGACACAGGATAGTCACAGGGTAGAAAGGAGAAATACCAGAATTATTGTCGAACTGAGCAGCCATGAAATACGCAAGAGAAAAGGAAGGAAGTGGGAGCCACGGACGTTGTTGCTGCTGCTGCGGCAAATCGGGGGGCCATCTACCACCAAGCCACCCACGCTGGGCTCCGGCTCCCGGCGATCTCCCCAAACCGAGGCCGTGGCAGTGACGGCAGGTCTGTGCAAACTATGCAGTGAAAGAAACGCGCTGGCAGTTCAGGGGAAGGTGATGGTCGTGAGCGGCATCAGCTCCAGCGTCTGCTCAAGAGTCGGGCGCTGCTCTTGGTACTCGGTGGCGTGACCATTGCCGTAGTGGCCGTACTCAAACTTGATCCGCAGCTCGCCAATTTTGGACTGGGGCAGGATGTCTGGGATCCACTCAATGATGAACGGTGTGGGTTCCTTCTGATCCGGGGACATGTTACCTGATGAGAGAGAGAGAGGGAAACCCGGAAGAGAAGAGCCATCACCTCGGAGCCTCTCCTCCAACATCAGACAGCCAAACGAAAAACAAAGCCTCTTGTTACGGCTGGGGAATAAAGAGAAAGCGCTCCGGGCTGCAAACGTATCGCACTGTCAACGTACCAACTTTCAGGAAGGTTTTGAGTTCCAGAGGTCGAAGCACCGGCTGCTTCTCCAGGCGCCCGTAGGTCTCCGGGATGCTCTCCACTTCCACCTTGGGACACTTAAAAGGTTCGTAGGTGCCGTCTCGGTTCTGGATAAAGCTGCGTGTTACTTCCAGAGGCATCTGGAAAGAGAAACCAGACGGAGAGGGTGAGAACAGAGGGCCCTCCAGGGGCGTCTCTCTGCTCTGCTCTCAGGGCCTGGTAATCACTCTGCTATAAGAGGATATTTAGCTCCTGCCCGTAGAGGACTAGAACCTTTACACTCACCCTCTAAAGGCAGGAAGGGGCATTCGAAGCTGGGGCCCCTCCTGATGAACCCGTCCGGCAGGCACCTGCACCCCCCTGGAGGCAAAGTGGCAGAGCCAGGCCGGCACCTTCCCTTTCGTCCCCCCCCCCCCCAGTCAGCGCCCTTCAACCCATCCATATTTCTCAAGGCCAGGGTACAAATCCATCTCACCTCCAGGGTGTCGAAGATCTGTTTGACCTGCAAGATGTTGGTGATGTGCCAGGTGTATTTGGAAAAGGTCCCCAAGGGTAAGGCATCTTTCCGGACGAAAGCTTAGAAAGACACAAGCCTGTTAGAGAGCTGATGCTCGGGGGGGGGGGGGGGCAGGCTCCTATCTGTCCTTTGCTCGTGAGCAATTCACAGGAAAAGAAGCATTTTTCACTCTCCAGGGAGCAGTTCTAGAGATTGGGGAGAAGATTCTTCCAGCGGCAGCGGCTAGTTCAAAGGCAAGCCATTTCTGGGGGTCAGCGGTTGCACCAGCCTTTCCCTGGCCCCCAAAGGGCCACACCCACCTATGGTTTTCCCATTTTCCTTTCTGGGCCCGTCCAGTTTTGGGGGGAAAAAGCTCCCTTGGGTTTGAAGCAGCCCCAGGAAGTCCCCAAATGGCCCAGGACGTCTCCAAAAAGCTTCTGAGACACCATCTTCCACTTTTTAGCCAACATCCTTTTCAGGATATGCGTTGGGGGGTTTCCAGGCACCCAGAGGAGACTGATGGGGCTGGGAGAGGGGGCTCACGGGGGGCCCATAGACGGCACTCTGCCCACCCCATGCCAGTTCTTCCCTCAGGAAGCAGCTTTCTTCCCGAGAGAGCCTTCCTTCCCCCCATCCTTATGACTCGTAAGGAAACAATGCCTGGACATCATCACTGCTGTTGTCCCTCTGCGCCAATGAGCTGCTCTCACTGGGGGCTTCCCGTACGAAAGATGCCTGCCCTGGTCAGTTACCTGTGGTTGAATTGGGGAGGCGTTTCTTGACGCTCCCAATGGAAATTCTCTGCTGAAGAGCCTCAAAGAAAGACTGGGGAATGTGGAACACCAACGGTTCTGGCTTCCCTGAGTGAAAAGCAAACACACACATAAACCCCCCCGAAATAAAGAAAAAGAAAGCGACTGGTAGAGCCATAAGCCAAGTATGTATTTCCCAACAGTTCCACGTAAAACTACTAAGCGGACCATCGCTTAGCAGACACGACAAACAAACATCCCGAAGTCAACCTCAACGTTCTGTTTGCTGGAGATCAAAATGGAGAAAAGAGCAAGGGGGGGGGAAGAGCCTCCCGCCCAGTTCCGTTCAACCTCCGAAGGTCTGGGTAAATCAAACTGCGTAGGAGGGAGTCCCAATTAGCTTTGCTGTTGCATAGATTTCTTTTATCTCCCACACCCAGACACGTGGGGCAACCCCACACCACGTCTACTTTCCACCCCGAGGCGAGAGACTATCCCTGTGTACACAAAGCCACAGGACAAACCAACACGTGGTGCTTTTACCCTGCAATCCTTTCGTGGGCTCAGCCCATTCAAGGCCCAAAGACGAGGCTGGCAGGGATGGGCGAGGAAGGCTTACCATCAAACTGGTAGTGCATGGCTTGGTGGATGCGCTCCGTGACACTGGCCAGCCACTCCTGGAAGGACAACGTCACGTGGGACTCGTCCAGCAGCTGGCTGCACGCTAAGAGACAGGAAAGGCCATTGGCCACCGGCTTCTCTGTGACACCCGCTGCCCTGCCTTTACTTCCAGGGGCCCGACAGAATGGCTCATCGCTCTCCTCCTCTCTGACCTTTCTTCCAAACATCCCTGTGAGGCAGATCAGACCAGGAGGGAGCGAGTCCATGTGTGTGTGTGTTTGTGGGCAGGGGAGACTCATGCAAGGGGATGCAGCATTTCCTCAAGGGAAGCAAAGGCAACAGCATTCCCTCTGGAGGCCACCTTGACTCGGAGTGAAGGGTACGCTTTGATTGCTCTTTATTGAAGGACGATTAACCTTTCAAGTTAAAATTTCTCCCAAGGGGGGGGGGGGGAGAGGATGTACATACATATGGCTAAATCCACCTGTACTCCTGGTTGGAGTCGAATGGTCTATGGGGGGGGGGCATTAACACTGCAAGGTCATACACAGCAGCTCTGTGCTCTGAACCGTCCTCTCAAGAGGTACGGAGGGCGCGCGCGCAAGGAACAGAACCCACCTTGCCTTTTGAGCGAAACCATTGGGCTTTTTTTCTGCCCACTCTTCCGCAGGCTGCTGTTTGCCACCTCTTGGGACAAGAGAGGGCCGTTTCCTTGTGCCCCTGAAATTGAAATTTCAACAGCTTTAGAGCGAGTGATATGTTTTTGACCAGAGGCTTCTTTCTGGTGGTGAAAAGGGTACCAGAAACCCTTTAAGAACCTTTGCAGGCAAGGTTCCCTCTAAGCTGGGCACACTCCTCTGTCTCTCTGAGCGCAGCTGTCTTCCTCCTCCATGCAGCAATCATGTTAGGTTCCAGTTGTGACAGAACCCTGTGCAGGGTATGTGTGTGTGAGTCTCGCACGCACACACACATGCAGGGGCAAAGTCGCACAAGGGAGAAGCAGTGCCCTGCCAAGGGGAGCTCAAAGTTAGCGGGCACACTGTTGCTTGCAGGACATTCAACCCTGCAAAAAGAGGCCTCATCTTTATACAGCAGAACCCTCAAACCCACAGATTCAGTATCCACTAATTCACTTATCCATGGCCTGAAAATATTAAAAATATTAAAAGAAAAATGCCTAGAAATATATATTTCTAACAATGAAGTTACCAGAACTGGCCACTAGAGAGAGAGACAGAGACCATGCTATGTATAATAGCAGACAATCCTCGTCCCTAAGCCAATGGTCACCCGGTTGGGATCAAGGCCGCCTGCTTTCTACAGATATGCATGTCAACAAAGCTCCCCATTCCCTCACCGACCACCCCGAGAAGGGGAAATCCAGATCTAGGCCTCTGACCTGAGCTGCCTTCTCTTTTCCTCCTCTTGGCTTTCGATGCAACAGCATCTCCAGAGGGCGGGGCAGATTCAGGCTGGCAGACAAGCTGTGCTCCTATCGCAGGCTTCAGACCTGGGGTTGCAGGAGTTAAAAAAAAAAAAAAAAAAAAAAAAAAGCAGAAGGCCCCATTCTTTTGAGTTACCCGTATTTCTCACAACCCATGTAATGCCTACAGGGACTTCAAGGCCGAGGCACTCTGGATCTCCTGGGTCTTTGCTGAGTCTGTCTTTTTCTTTCTGTTCTCTCTCCTCCCACCTCCACATCTCTTTAGAAAAGGAAGCCTCTGCCATTTTTACTTGCAGAGATATAAGGGGAAAGGACACACTCCATTTCCCCACCGATACAAAGCCGGCTGAGCTCTCAGGAGCCCCTTCACCCCCTTCAGGCTGGGTTTTCCAATTCCAGCCTTGCCTTAAGGTCACTCCTCACAAGGGTGACCACTGTCAAGACCAGGGTAGACCGGCCATGTACACGTCAACAAATCGAAGGACAAGCATTCCCAGATAAAAGAGAACACTGGTGTGCATGTAGTTGCATGTGCTGATTTACAAGTCCCCCTGCAGAATCAGAAGCCCTTTTTCAGCAACTGCACAGAATTCCAAAACATTGCACTCATGGGAGATTTTGGGGCCTCGGCTCCCCCTTTTCCATATGGTTCTTTGTCATGAAAAGAGATTCAGGACCAGACACCTCTTTCAAAAAGGGGGCATCCTGAAAAGCAGGCCCGTCCCCCACCTCTGGATGAGGAGAGGTGGCCGCTCAGCCTTGGTGAAGGTGCAGGCCAAGCCTCCCTCCGGCCTCCACCCCCACCCCCCGATCCTCCCCTGAGTCTCCTCTGGGCTCGCAGGGGGCACATCCTGCTGCCCTGCCCTCGCCCCATTCCTTGCCCTTACCCACCGCTGGAATCGCAGCTGAGGAAATCTGCAAACTCCTGGGCCAGAGCATCGTCGCTGGCGAAGGCACAGACGCAGGCAAAGAAGTGGATGCATTTCTGGCCCGCCTCGTCCTTGGGAGGGCCGGCCTTGCTGGGCCTCCAGGCCTGGCAGGAGCAGAAGAAGCGGCGCTCCGCCACGTTCTTGGGACCTGCCTTGTGAGTGAACGACGTGTGCAGGTAGCCCAGGCTGTGCTTCGGGCTCGCTTTGCATTTGACCACCAGAATGTTCTTGGTGACCCTTTGGACCAGGGGCCCCGTGGGCTCGGTGGCCAGCTGCCAGAGGGTCTGCTTGGCATCCGGAGAGGCCTGCATGGCGTTCAGGACCGAGCTCTTCAGGGTCAGCGGCGTGGCCTCCGTCTGGCAGTTCCCTGCCAGCTTGATGTGCTGGCACTGGTTTTCGGCCACCCCCTGCGAGGCGGCCTTCAGACACGAGGGGACGTGGCAGCGTCCGGAGCTGAGCTGGGTAAGGATGGTCCCGTCGACCGTCTGGAGGGTGGTCTCCGAAACCCCCAGCTCCACAAAGCATCGGTGGTCAGGGCCCCGATCCCTCTGCCGCACCGAGTAGACCTGCACGTCCGAACCTGTGACAATCTTGACCGCATCCACGCCGGCCTGCTTGCGGGCGCCGTAGCGGAAGACGGTGCCGCAGGTCTTGTTCTTGCAGCTCAACCCCCGGGTGCCGTTGTAGGTGCCACAGCGGGGGCACTTCCGGATCCCTCGCAGGGTGGCTTTACCTAAGTCCGATAAGAAAGCCGGGACTTTGCTCCTCAGGGAGTTGAATTCCATCCTTTAGTTTATGGAATCTGGGGGGGGGGGGCAAAAAGAGGCACAAAAAGGTGACTTACATGAAGCCCTGGGATGCCTTTCCCCCCCTCTCTCCCCCCAGGTCCTTTCTGGGTCTGGCCCTGCAGGTCTTCATCCTGTCTCCACCTCCCTTGATCCTCCCCCTGAAAGAGGGAACCCACTCCTCTCAATTATAATTACCTCCTTTGTGTTTCAAAGGACACCTTGAAAGACTCTCTCTGTGGACCACAAATGAAGGAACAGGAACCAACAGCGCCACATGGCGGCAAACAAAGCTCGTGTCGTGGAAGAGCACCACTTCTACCTTCGTGCCAAGCGGAACCTCTCTTTCGCTTTCCAGGGGTGAAGACTGAAAGGTTACGCCAAAGGCCAGAGACATGGGGAATATGTATTTTCTTCCCTCTCCCCCCCCCAGCCAAAAATAGTTGGAGAGGTGTGGGGAGCAATGGCAGTCAGGGCTGCACGATGAAGAAACATAGTCAACCTCCCGCCTGCCCGCTACTGCTTGAAGGTGCCCCAACCCGGCACAAGAAGCCGCCCCGTAGGCTTTCCGGTTCGGTTCCCATCCAACGGCAGACAGAGCAAAGGGCAGGGGGAATGGTAGCATGGGGGATGTGGGGGGGGGGGGAAAGGGTTCTCTGCTCTGCTTATCTGCTGCTGCTCATTTGCATTTGGGGGTTAGGGAGGTGGATGAAACTTCCTGGCTGGGGGACAGGATTAAAAAATAATAACTACTGTATTTCATCTCTGTCAAACTGCACTCGATATATCATTAACAAGCTAAAAAAAAACCCAGCTAGGAGGGTTTGTTGGGACGCGGAGAAGAAACTAACCTTGTATTTGCAGGGTGGCAACCAAAGCCTCAGTTAGCCATGTGGCAAGTGAGGAATGAGAAACCGCATTCTGGTGACGACTGCAAAGGGGACGAAACTGACCGGCTCTAAACTCTGGGAGTCCAGGCGACGACAATCCTCGGCTTCCCAATTCCATGAGAGTCAGGATGTCAATCCAGTGGAACTGAGACAGCCATCAGTCGGATCTGATATCCTGCCACGAGGCTTCCTGTGCTGAGCAGGAGAGTGGACTCGGTGGCCTTCTTGCTAGAAGCACACTTTGGTGGCCTCCTTCCAACTCGAGGGTCCTGGGAGCCTTCGCACGACCCGTCGGACTCCAAAGAACGATGCCGCTGTGTTGTGTCCCAGCGCCTTTTTCTTTTACGTTAACTCTCCTTCCTGGGATACCTAAATAAATGAAAGATGTAGAAGCATAGGTTTCTCGCCTCTGCCTTTCCGGATGTCCAGTGGGACATCAACTGGTCATTTGGCTGGAGCATCACAACGGAGCCACCTCTGACACAGAAACTCTCCTGTGACACATCACAGAGTTCATAATGGATACCAACTCCTGCACATAAGAAACGGTGGGATCCAGAGGGATCGGCTGGTCCTAGAAGCATGAAAAGCAGTAGATTTTTCCCCCCTGCTTCTTCCTTCCTTTCCGCCAACAGCGGTGGTATAAAAATTGCTCCGCTTCTGTCGAGGCCAATGCTGAGAGTAGCCAAAGGGTCTTTTTTGGTCCGCCCAGCAACTGACCTAAGAGAATCCCAAACTTGCTTTTGAATTTGATCCTCGTCAAAACAAGGTAACTATTTTAGCATTTTGCCCCGAGTCACGTCTGACTGCAAAACGCAGGCAGAACCAGCGCTACAAGGCGGGCCTTCTCTGACCCCCGTCTTTGAGGCTTTGCTGACCAGGCAAGACCCCAAAGGAAAGGAAAGGAGACAAACACGAACGCTGAAGGCTGCCACTCAGCCCGGCTCAAGGACACCTGTGACAGGCGGTGGCGGGGGCGGCTGTTTGGACCGACGACCACCGGCTTCTGTTTCGCTGCCCCGAGAGGAGCCTCCTTTGGGCCCCCCCCCGGCAGAAAAGGGCTTTCCTCACAGAAGAGATGGGGGGGCACAGAAGGGAACGGGGCCCTTGCTCCAAAGGTGCTTTGAGACTGATCTGAGTTACCATTCGAATACGATGTACTTGCTCGATTCTTTAGATAGATACAGATTGATATCGGTATTTGTCCGCTTCCTCTTTTCAGCTCTTCAAGACGGTTTCCACGAGGTCAGCCGCCTTGGGCCCCTTTTTTTTGGAGGGGGGGGAGAAAGGCGGAACAGAAACATTTGAAATAAATGACAGGCAAAACCGGGGAGGCCCGGTCGGGGTTTATTCCAAAGCGCCTCCTGTCAGGATCGCGCCCGCCTGCCTGTCCCCCCCCGCAACCCCAAGGCCACCCTTTTGCCCGGCCGCCGTTGGGACAGAAGGAAAAGCGCGCCCCCCCTCACCATCATCCCCACCGGGCACGAGAGGAGGCAGGCGCTCTGCGTATGCTCAGGGGCACGGCGGACCTTCCCCCCCCCGTCTCTCTCTGAAGGGGTCTGCATTTGGGGGGAGGGGGGGCGACTGCTCCCCGGAGCAGGGCGGCGTGACGTCACGACCCAGCCCCCACCCCACCCCCGTCTCCCCGTTGCCACGGCGACCCCGCGAGGGGGGGCGACCCGGCTCAGGCCCAGGAGAGGGGAGGTCTCCAGCACCGCCCCCCTGACGTCACTTCCTGCGGCTCTCCCTTCCCCCGCGGAGGAGGGCCTCCCTCGGCGGCCGGGGTGGCGGTGTGTGTGTGGGGGGCGGACGACGACGACGACCCTCCTCCCCTCCCGTCCCCTCCCCTCCCCGCGCGGCGGCCCCAGCCAGCCCTCCCGGCGTCGCCCTTACCTGGGCGGCCTCGGGAGGGACCCGGCCGGACCGGCGTCGGCGAGCGGCCTCCGCGGTGGCTCCTTACAAACGCCTGCCCCCCGCCGCCACCGCCGCCTGTAACGGCGACCCCGATTGGCCTCGAGCGGTCACGCGGCGGGCGGCGAAGGACGACGGGAAACGTAGTCCCCGGGAGGGGGAAGGGGAGGGGGGTTAGCGGGGCTGGGGCCGGGAGGGGAGGGGGCGCCGCCACTGCGGGTCACTCCTAAGAGAGGGGGGCCCCTCCCGTTGTGCCTTCAGCCACTCTAGGATCACCGAGGCTGCCCCCCCCTCCGGGGGAAGCGTGTGTGTCTGTGTGAGTGCGTGTGTAGATAGACACACGCACACCCCGGGGGGGGGGGGTCACCGCGAAGACTCCCAGACTTCCCTCTCGGTCTCGGGTGAACCCTTCTCCCCCACTCACCCCCCCCCCGGCTCAAGAGGCGGCCTAACCCCCTCCCTTCCCCTCTAGCTGAGCAAGGGGGGGGTCAGGGCCCTATCCCCCAGGAAAGCCTTGCCAGGGATTTGGGACCCTCCCCCCAACACAGCCCCCCCTCCCGGCTCCCGCCCTTGGTCGTCCAGGGCAAGGCCGGGGTGGCTGGAGGCGCCCAGGAAGGCCTCACCACGGAGGGAGGAGATCGCCTGGGCTTCGCTGGAGCAGCAGCCCCTCTCCTGTTCACCTCCTAGGACAACCCCCTAAACTAAGGGCCTTCCAACAAGGGCGGTCAGAAAACAAAACAGGGCCTCCCTGGTGAAGCTGGGCTCAGGGCCAGAAGATCATCTCAAAAGGGTCATTTGTGCTGCAAAACGGAAAACAAAATCCGGGCGCAACCAAAAGCCACAGGGGTTCTGCCTCCGGGTGCCTGACTCTGGTGCACTGGGGCGCAGAAAGAAAGGAGCCTGCCAGCAGGCTCCGGATCTCTCAGTGCAGAAGGGATGGGAGGTGGTAACACATGGGCCTCCTCCTCCGGAGACTTAGAATGTCCAGCCAGAAAACTGGACCGTCTCGAAACCGTCTCTTTCCAACCATGCAGCAGAGGTGTCTCATCCCATCAGAGGAAAAGGCCCTTTGGCAGCAGGCAACCGAGACTTCACCAATAACAGCCTCCGCCCAGTGCCACAGGATACCGTCCTTCTCCATTTCTTCACCAATGGTAGACTAGGATGTCTTAACTTCGCTGTGGCTTTCAACAGCCTCAGCTGCTGGAGTGAATTTCTTGAGCTTCTCAACACAAGTATTAGATGAGTTCAGATGAAGCTTCCACTGGTTTGTACCAAGACCAAAAAGAGCTGCTACTTTTAAAGAACAGAACAGAACCAACCATTCACCTTCGTTACCTTTTTTGTAGTATATTCTGTTTACATCTCTAATTGAGGAAATTCTCTGTTCAAAGGCATAGCAGATGCTTAAACTGCAGGGAAATGGGAACACCAAGAAGAAACAGGCTCAAGGGAGTATCAAACTCTCTTTAGGGCCACATCACACTTTTGCTGAAGCGAAGGAAGAGCGTAGAAATAAAGCTGGCCCTGCTAAATTGTGTTCCTCTTCAGCAGATGTTGGGAGGCATCTTCAGTTAGTTAGTAAAGGAATATGATAATAAAAATTACATGTCTTGATGATGCCAATCAATTTTTTTCATAGTATGTCAAAGTCCAATTGAGCACCTTAAAGCATTTGGCCTCTTTACATTCTTGAAAAGCCGTTACTTTCTCCCCTTTCCCCTTAATCCCACTCAAATAATTCCTGACTTTGAAGAACATCATTCATTAAGCCCAACAGAAATTCATTTATTCGTTGGTGTTCAAATACAGAGGAAAATCTAAGGACAACTGTCACAACTGGTTAAGTTATAAAAAGCCCTCTTGTTCTCATTTTAAACTGGGCAATGGGATCTCAGACTGCTTTAGTGGAAGAAATTTTATTTACTCAAACTTGGACAGTTCTATTGCTGAAAAATATACACAGAAAATCCCAGTGCAGCACCATGCTCACTTCAAGCATCCTCATGTCCTCTTTTGAAAAAGTCACACAGGCAACGTAGTAAAGTAAGCAGAAGGTTAAGATAAGTTTATGCAAGTTTAAAAGGCAACAAAGAGACATAAATGAGACTAATCTATAGAGTTAAAGGTGTCTTTTTTCAGTATGCTTTATTTTTGTAATATTTGGGGGTCAGGCCCTGTCTACAGGATAACTGGCTTTCTTAACAGCCAGGTTTTAACACAACTCCACTGTACCGTTCCCTACCATTTTAAGCGGCCTGGCTCTGCTCACTCCACAGAATGCCAGCCGTTAATATACTCTGGGACAATACAGTGATCTCAAAGTTCATCCTAGGTTTCTCTTTTGTGTTTCCCTCTTCTGCTACTCACTGCAAAATGAGGTCTTGCAGCAACTCTTCGAATTTTAGAACAGCTTTGCTAAACTCCCCGCCCCACCCCAACACTCCCCCCAAAGACAAGGTGGGGATTGAAATCAAGACAAACAGTAACTTAACATTTCCACAGCCAACCCTGTATCGTGTCATAGGGTCACTTCTTTCCATAACATACAAGGTCATAGGACACTCTGTATAACTTCAATATTCCCTTGATACATTGTTCCACTACAACCAATGCAGAACAGAAAGCAAATTATCTCCACGCGCCCAGACATTAACAGGGATGAATAAATACTACACACTTAAGGGTAGTTTTCTTTCTTTCTTTTTTGCACTCTCTGAAGGCTAGTCAAGGAGGTAGGATTGAAACGTTTTTGGCCTCTGAACAATTCAAAATACTTCACCCAGCTGGTCCTTCAGGCTTAGCTAGAGCATCCCCTGTACTCCTGGCCTGATTCACACAAAGCTATATAATTTCATAGCTCTATCTGTACATGCTAAATCAAATCGAAGTTACTCCACTCAAGTAAAAAGTTTTTAACAGTTAAGACCAATGTATTCTCTACATCTTTGAAAAAAAATGAGAGCATGAGTGTTTTATTCAAAGTCTAACAATGTATTAGATATTCACATGCAAAAGCCAAAGCTTAAATCGTACTCATTAAGCCACGTAGATCTTTCTGCCTATTATCCTTTCAAAGAAGGAGACATACAAAAGCTGACTGACTTTTGTGAAAAATATTAATTTGCTAAAATAGTTTACATGATAAAGGATACATGTAAATGTAAAAACTGACAAGGTTTAAAAAAGCTGGTTCATAAGAATGTGTCACATTTTAATAATATTTGAAACTGGGCTGAAAATTCATTGGTGAAGATAAAGATCTCAGAACAAATCCAACAGGGATTTTTCCCCAGGCACCTTCCCACATGAAACAGAAGTAACAACTTGAAGAGCGGAATCCACCCGAGAGCGCTGTACAACTAAGTGTGTGTTCTGGCTTTTCCACCGCCACTCCTATTAAATAATTTAACAGCTGACAGTAAGGCAAAAACCACTTTTTGAAAAATGTCTAGATACAAAATAATGTAAACCAATAAGTTATATTTGAAACCCCAGTATAACAAAAGTGAGGAGATGGACACTTTATACAATAGGCTCTCTTTAAAACAGAATTGTGCACAAGCTGAAGATTGCCATGAACCTTCAGAATTCACACAGTTTTGGCGTGTGTGTTTTTTTTCCTTTTGTACATCTTCTTTCATATACATTTCAAATTTCTTACTAGGAATGCAAACTAGAACTGCACACTACTTCAGTGGAAAAAAGTTTTGATATTGTGCAATTTCCTGCCCCCATCTAAAAGTGGCAGAAATCCCTGCATTGGTTGTGTTTCAAACGAGGATCTTAAGAAACACATCTCAAAAGAGGAAAAGAAGGCAAAAGTTGGCAGATATCCAGCATCTAGTATTTCCTGTGTGTCTCTGTGTGTGTGTGTGTCTGTGTGTGGTTTTTTCTTTAAAAAAAATGTGGACAACAAAGTTTCATGATTAAAAATAAATACTGTTTGACTTTTGCACTGACTTGATTGGATAGATTTTTTTTTAAGTAAACAAAGGATTTACAATGCTCCAAATAGCCTCAAAGCCACCAGTTGTTCTGATAAGAGTCCTTTTTCCCTTTCACTGCGTTTCAAAACCTGCCATCCGATATCCAGTTTGACTAGTTAAAACACTTCCATTCTGCCCCTGGGGTGGGGGCGGCGGGGGCGGCGGAGGTGGCGGTACACCATAATTTGCACCCATCCATGCTGCGGAAGATTGTGTCTGACTGAAGGGAAGAAGAAATTAAATTAGCCAAAGCTGACAGACAGACAACAAACAGGAGTCAAATGTGACCATGAGTGTCAAGTGAGATAACTCCTTTACCGTATCACCCAAGATTACAGCCCAGGACCACAAAATAAAATCAGTTTTAGAAGCTGATTCACCCTTTCAGGAACAAAAGAATAACTGACATGCAAAGTATTTTAAAATTATATAAATAAGGACAAATTTGCTGAATGGCCGCCAGCTTCTTTACAAAGAGCACAGGTTAAACAAAAAGCTCTACACTTGGAATGGATACAGAATTGCTAGTTCAGTGAATGGTTTCAGAATACAAGAGGCTAAATGAAAGTGTTTAACGATACAGCTTACTTCCATAAGATGCTGGATACTTACTTAAATCCCTGATTCCAGGCCTGTCCGTACATTCCATATGCAGGGACCTGCCACCCATTCGGCACATACTGGCCGATCTGCTGGGTACTTCCATACCACTGGCCCCACTGCCCATAGGGTGGTGGGTATCCAACTTGATTCTGCTTGAAAAGGCAAATTAATCAACATCAGTGGTGTCACGTACAGGCAAGACCAAAAATCTTAAAACGGTCCTTCCAATGACAACTGCACTTCATCTGATCTTTACCTATGTAATCATGTACACACCTCTGGTGCATTTTAAGTCCAGAAGACTTCCACAGGTCATATTTCACCACAGCATTGAATATATATGAAACTACAGATCTATTTGTGGCATTGTGATGCCACTTTTCTCCTGTTGAAAGGAGACTGTTCACACCTAAGTGTCCAGTGACAGATTGTTGGCTTACCTAGCCAACTACTCTCTGGTTTCACAATGACCTCAAGTACAGGTGTCTCCAGGCCCATTTACAAGACAGCATTTCATGGGATATACTGGGGAGGGGGGGGAGAAAAAGAACTAAATATTTCAGATATAAGTCTATGGCAGCCAAAATGTATGTTTTATCACTAACCATAGTAATTTAAATGAAAATCACCAACAGAACTATTGAGATGTGAAAAACTACCTCTGACCCAATACTGTTGCCCCCAAATGATGCTGGTTGGTCTTCCACTGAGATTTAGCTGCAATTCTGGAGCACAAAAGTTAACTCAGGGCAAGAAGACACCCCAAACTTTAACTCCATCCCATGCCGTGCCCTGCCCTCCCATTACTCTCCACATGCAAATTTATGTCAGTGCTATGGAGGGCAAGAGTTCATGAACATTAGGATGCGATGCTCTGGCCTATGATTAGGAATGTACCCTATACGTCCTTTTATAAGGCTCTGTGCTGTTGTCATAAGCAACACATTAGAAGATTTTCCAGGATTATTGTTCCTAAAGTTCCCTGAGTTAACATCCATGATATAAGTCTGTCTATTAGAAATATGATTTGGCAACCTTGAAATGTCTTCAGAATGCTTTTGTGGGGTGTCGGGAAGGGGCAGATCTCCTACCTGTTGAATTGGATTTATCATATCTGGTGTTTCTTTGCCCCAATAACATTTCACAACATGCCCTTCAATAGTTGTGCCGTTCACGGAAACAATGGCATGTGCGGCACTTTCGTGGGAGTTGAACCTGTGGACGTTCAAGACACTTAGTTATTGCAAAGCCCTCTCTTCACTATTACGAAGAGACAAGACTTTCTGTTCTACTGCATGTGCTGCCCAGCCTTGTTCTGTTGCCAACCCCGCTCCACGGCACTTAGTCCTCCATCATTACCTACCAAATCCAAATCCAAATCCAAATCCAAATCCAAATCCAAATC
This sequence comes from Pogona vitticeps, assembly GCF_051106095.1. Classification (NCBI taxonomy): domain Eukaryota; kingdom Metazoa; phylum Chordata; class Lepidosauria; order Squamata; family Agamidae; genus Pogona; species Pogona vitticeps. The sequence goes on from NC_135790.1 coordinate 1,199,821, forward strand.
CAAATCCAAATCTAAATCTATATATATATATATATATATATATATATATATATATACATACACATACACACACACACACACACACACACACACACACACACACACACACACACACACACACACACACACACACACACACACACACACACACACACACACACACACACACATATATATATATATATATATATATATATATATATATATATATATATATATATATATATATATATATATATATATATATATATATATCAGTTGGCAACCATTTATTTTCCCTCCTCCACAGCTTTTTCAGGACACATTGCTTGTCAAAGCTTCATGGGATTATTCTAACCAGCTTATCTATTGTGTATCAAAATCAGGCATGGAATTTTTAGATTTTTTGGACTACAAAGGAAGCTCCCAGGCAGCAGCAGGTCAGCTTCCTTTCTGAACAAGAAGCCAAGTCAAAGCAAGGCCTATGCACAAAATCTTCCTGCTAGGCCTTTTCTCCAGCTGAGCCATATTTAGGCATCTGTAGGTTTATCAACTGAAATTCCCAGAAACGAGACTCCTAAGACTTGTAGTCCAAACAACTCCGAGAGCCCCAGGCCTAATCAAAGCCATAGGCTTTTGGTACACATCTATTTTGTAGTAAAACGTACATTCCTTAGTTTTTATTTAACACAGTGGCTTTATGTAAGTGTGAAATATAACCTTTCACCCATAGTGAATTTTGTCTTTAACCACAAGATCTATGTTTATAATGTGCCACACAGGCAAACTCGTGTGTCAGGAGCAAATGTGCAAATGAAGACACATGGCGACAATAAGGTTACTTAAAACAAAAACAAGGGGAAATGGTTCCGTACCGCACAAAGGAGTATCCTTTATCTGGGAAGACCCGAATTTCCATGATCTGCCCAAATGGAGAAAATGTCTGCCGCATGAGCTGTTCTGCAAAGAAAGAGACAGAGAGGAAGTCAGGGTGCATACCCAGAGCCTGGTTCCTGGAATGACTCAAAATTCATAGGTCATACCTGTTAGTCCTGAAGTAACACCACCACAGTATACTGTGCAGTTGCTTGGACTGGACTGATTTACAACATCATCGTAGGACAGCTGTTTGGCATTTGCTGAACAACAACAACAACAACAAACCTTTTCAAGTCACTGATTTTCTCACAAGAAAAAGCAAGACACTTCTCAACACACCAGAAATCTGGCCAGCGGTTACAACTGGTCTCCACGACTGTTTTGCTTTGCAGACCCATTATTCCACCCAGGGATTCTCAACCTTTGGTTCTTAGCCCAGGTGTGTCTGAGACATCGGCTCCGAGTCCCTGACCACTGGCTATGGGAGCCAACAGTTCTGGGAGTGCAAGAGTTTGGTTAACAGTCTACATCCGTTTGTACAGAGCTCTGCTTGACCCTTTTCCAGTGCATCGAGTGTGCTGCTACTGAGGCCACCGCATTAGATGGAAAGGCTGGCCCTTCCTCCCCTCTAGACAGTCAACTCTGAAAAAGCTGCCTTCCATAGCTGGAGAGGAAACCTCTTCATCCCAGTCTTGAACGTTAAGGTACTTACACTCATATGTACTCTTTGGAGCTGGAGGTTTGCGTGTTGCCCAGTTAGTCCTGATTTGCCTTCCACCGAGCCACTGTCCCCCCATTTGCTGAATAGCATTTTCTGCATCCTAGCAGAAGGACAAAACAGGTTTACAGGAGAGGTCAGCCTGACAATAAATAAGAAAGTGTTTCAAAGAGACCAGACCCTGGCTAAAGCTAGGGCAAGGCAAAATCTCTGCAGAGGCAAGAGAACCACAGTCTCCTAGATGCAAGCAACAAAAGGCACCAGACACAGACAAGTACAGTCCAATTCCATAAATAGGGAAGCGTGGTTAAGGTCCTTTTGGGGTTCCACAAATGGGAAGTAAGAGCTAAGTCGTTCCCACTCCAAAGGACTGTACCAGGGAGGGGCAAAGAGGTGGGCTCGAGATCATGTGCATTTTCCTAATCTGCTTCCCACTAGGAAAAGTCACTGGCAAAACTAGGAGACTCTACATTAAAAATCTCATGAGTCACGTGAGAGTGATCCCAGCAGGACAGCCAGGAAGCCAGAGTCAGATGACTGTTAACCATCTGGGTGTATTTTAGACCCATCAGCTCCAACAGAGAGCTTAAGAGAACAAGGATGGCCTCAATACTGTATTCCACTTGTCTTTAAGGAGGAGACAATAATCCCATGCAAGTTCACATGGAAATGAAGCTGGTACTCTTAAAAGTGCCAGCAGCCTTCTCTCTCCCACCCTCCAACCATGTTTTTTGTTGGACTCCTGGGGCAGGAGGGGAAGAAGACCTTGAAGATTCTGGGAATCAATGTGTTCTCACTCACCCATTTATTGAAAAAGGAAACAAAACCATATCCTTTGGATTTTCCTGTTGCCATGTCCTTAACTACCCGAGCATCCCTAAAAAAGGAAAGAGAAGGGCAGTTAAGCACCAACGGAAGAGAATCCCAATGAAAAATGTCTCACACATTTCTCACGCAGCTCATTTCTCATGTTTCTTCCTTAATAAAACGAACTTCTCAATGCACCAGCAACATATAGTCAAAGCAATTTTCCCTTTCACTAACGTTCTATTATATGATAGTAAAAAATTAACTTAATTGTGTAAACATGCAAAATCAATAGCTTTTAAAAACAAATATTTTACAATCGTTGGTTCACAGTTCAAAATGCTCTTACATACTTTTTAAAACACTACGCATGGTCAAAGCAGCTATTCAAACGAATAACTGAGGGCATGTAGCTGACTAGCATATTAGCAACCGGTTCTCTTCAACCATGCAATTTATAAACTTACTATTGGCCAACACATTCTACCTACTTATTAGAAATAGAAAATAGAAAAAATGAAAAAATAGGAATTAAAAGGCATACGTCGCCTGTTAACTGAATTCTTTAATTTTCTCAGGTCAATTCGTTACCCCCTTTTTGGACTTGGGCAGCTGTAAATTTTGAGAAATTGACATTTTCAGAAATGGTTGCATTATGGAAGAAAATAAACACTAACATGTTTCTTTTTTACTATACACTATTAAATAATCTTTTAAAAACGGCATTCGTAATTAACAATCATACAGGACTGATTGAAAACTACAAAATATATAAAGCAAAAAATTTATAAAAGGAAATAGAAAAACTACAACGTTTGTCCACTGTGAACTGTAGCTTGCAGTTAGCCATGGCAATGCTGTCCATTCTTCAGAGACATTCTGCAAAATAACCAGAGCCCTATTATTTGAGATTGAGTTAAAAAAGACAAAAAGACCCAGCTACAATAGCTAAACCCCACTGGCGGAAATGTTCTTTTTATTAATCAAATCCACCCCTTTGTGCCCTCTGTACACAGGAGAGAAGTTCTCGAGGGTGTTTTCAAACATGCCAGCCTACTTTGCCCTCCCCCAACCCGCAGAATCCAGGACTTTACACAGACCATCACAGAACAGAGCCAGCAAGGCAGGCAGGCAGAGGAGGAACTGAAGGGACAATGCCAAATGGATAAAGAGTGTGAGAGAAGCTTTGTGGGGCCAGGGGATCCTTAAAAAGCATTCCAACATACACAGTTATGGCATTCTACACCACACTGGATTTTAGGGAGGGAGCTAAGCAATATGGAGGCTGCTGAACAAGAGATCCAACTAGTTAAGAGGTTACTTCACAGAAAACAAAATAATATTTTACTGAGTAAGCGGAAAGAGGCCTGAGAAATTTTATTAGTCTGAATTAGGATTGCGTTACAAATCGTCCGAGAACAGTTACTGGCATAATCATGTGGATGTTGTTTTCTGCACATCCTAAAAGTGGAAAACAGTCTATACTTACCCTTAATTGGCATTCTAAAAAATTAGACCTAAGAACTCAAAGCAAGCAAGCTACCAGGAGGTGGGTGTGTTTGCAAAAATATGTAATTATTAAGTGTCAACTACACAGTAATGTTTTTAAAGCAAATAGATTCATATTATTATATTATTCAAACTGATTCGCATATTTCAGAATGATCAGTGAGACATTTAACAGGATCCCAAAAATCATCATTTCCCCCCAGAAATTTAAAGCCCCACTGGCTCCATACCGTACCTCCTTAAAGGGTAAAATTCTGCCCTCTACATATTATCGCCAGCATCCTATTGAGTTTCCACTGAGCAGAAACCCCTGCTATGTAGTAATGCAGGGGTGGACAATTAATTTCTATAGGGGGGCCACATGAAAATTCTGAACTGTGTTTGGGGGGTCAAACCAAATTTACTTAAAAATAAAATGAAACAGTAATGTTATGATTGTTTTTATTTTAAACTTGTTAATCTTCACAAATACTAAAGAAGTTTTTTGCGGTATGTTAAAGATAAGCAACTGATCAACTTTAGACAAAAGGCTATAAATGGTTTTGATGTTCAAAACTGTCCATGGGCCAGACAGGAGCAGCTCGCGGGCCGTATGTGGCCCTTGGGCCACACTTTGCCCAGGTCTGTAGTAATGCAAGCTATGCCACTTCGGGAGAGTGAATGTTCTTCAGGGTAACTATCGCTTGCATCCTGACAGGTCTCCTGCAAGAGATGTCATTCCATGCTGCCTTGCCAGAGGGACCTTCTGCTCAACAGGATACTGGCTTGTGACTATTCTTTAGCTTTAGAATTTACTAGTTCTCACTAAAGCTTTTATCTTTTTGAACTGGGTAAACGAATTATTTTGCACAGACTGACATGACAGGATGGTTTTAAAGGACCATTAAAGTGATGTCCTACGTTTGCCAAACAAATGTGCACCCATAACAATACACTCCAAGGGTTTATACGTTCTTTCTTCCTCTTTCTCAGCAGCTGCTATAGAAGGACCAGGGGATACTAAGTCACAGTGCTGTCCCCAGTTGATGGCAAGGGGCTGCAGGATACCTGGGAATGAGTCTGGGCTCTGGAGGGAATCAGCAGAAAACCCATGAAGACCTCTTCTCCACACCAAATATCCACTCTGCCCTCCTCACTCTTTGAGTGCCCACACAAATGAGCTGAATCGCAAAGAAAGTGGCTGAGAGTAGGAATGGCCTCTAAATGGAGCAGCTCCAAAACTCAAGCCACCTTTGTGTGAAACTTACAACCGACAAACAAGGTAGGTCTTGGGGACAGCCCCAAAGAATGCTCTGCTTTCTGATGGAACATTAACCATGTTTTCAAGGTGGATTTCTGTTTTATCGAATTAACAGTGCCCCAATTCCCAAGATTTCATTGAGACACTTGGCCTAACTTAAAAGTCTTCACCACATGTTTTTTTATTATAATAATCATGGGACATGGCAAATCTAACTTTATCTGCACTGTGTCTCAAACAGCAGGAACCCATTCCTGTCAAGCATCATCAGTCTGTGCATCCTGTGAGCAGTGCATTTCTTACATCAGCAGACAACTACTTTTCTGGAAATTTCAGGAGTAAATTATGCCAACAGGAATGGGGCAAGCTGTTGCCTGCTGTGCTATGGGTAAAGCAGCCCATGCTAAATCAGGAGGTTTAGATTTACTTCTCCATCTGTCCTCAACCTTTCCATCTCCTCTTTACTACTTGAATTTCTTTCCAAGAGAGAGTAAATGTAGAGATCCCTTCCTCTCTCTTTCAGAGACATTCCTAAAAAGTAGTTATAGCCATTTGCAAGAAAAAATCCACGCCCTGTAGATGAGGATCTTTTCTGTACTGGGGACTATACAGACACTTCGCAAAAGGGATTTATAGATCTTAATATTTCAGCTGTCAATGCAGTTTGATTATTTTCCTTAAACTATGCTCGATCAACAACCAGTGTTGCATTTTTGTTCTGGAATCATCTGAAGTTGGTAACCCTTGCCTTTGAAAGATTTGTTTACAAACATGATTAGGACTTTTACTTACCCTCCTTGCTTCTGATTCTTAACATCTGACATAACTTAAACAACACATCTTCCTTCAGGGCAATGGGATCACAAGAATAACCACGAGCCAATGTTTCTTTAGAACAGGGGCAGGGCAACATGCAAAAGCAGTTTTCTACAGCCCTCCAAGGCAAGGTCTTACAAAAGCCACTGAAAGACCTTTCGGCTACACGTTCCACTGAAACAGAACAGCACCTGTTCTGCTTAAACTGAACCCTATAGAAGGGATAAAGAATTTTTGGGCCCATCAGCTCTACTCAGCGTGGCGGACAGGAAAGGTCTGTGGGAACTGTGCAGGCCTAAACCACCAAAGGGCCAAAGATTCTCCATCGCTGCTTTAGATCACCCTCTTGGGACACCATCAGATCCTTCAATCCATGCTCCCTGTCCTTAAGTAACGATGCCAGGGAGGGACTTTCCTCCCAGCTTCTTGAGATGAAAACCCTTCAACAACCAACTTTCCTTTTAACTCCAGGTAAGCCATGATACAATAATTTCTATTCAGAAATTATGCTTTCAAGCTGTTTTAATTAAAACTGGAGCAAAGATAAAGGCTCATTTCAGATTCACTGAACTACCCATAAAATGTCATGGTATCATTTTCGCAAGTTGGCCACCACTAGGTTTCTTAGTAGAAACAAGACAGATGGTCCCCTGGTTTGCTATGCAAACCTTCACAAGACTTCTGAAACAAGACAATGACAGAAACAGGAAACTACACTGAAGGCCAACTTCTAGTTTATTTTATTTAATAGAGCACCCATTTCACAAAAAGCCAAAATCTTTCAGCTCAGAACTTCTATGAAATCTGATGTATATTGAAACTGCTTTTACACAACTATTCTCACTGGAAGCTTTCACTTACAGCAACTTTACATTAGAAAACCCACTCCACGATCTTTAATAAATATAATGAGATGAATATATTTAAAAGGAATGAATCAGAGTTGGAAATAAGAGATCTTCTGAAATGTCAGCAAAAACCAAAATAAAAAATAAAGACAAAACCATTTGTGGCACCTTAAAGACTAACTGCTATGTTTTAATGTGAGCTTTTCATCCGAGGAAGTGGATTTGTCCACAAAAGCTCACATTACAGTATAGCAGTTAGTATTTAAGGTGCCACAATGTTTTTGTCTTTCTTATTTTTCTTTTGTTTTTACCTGACATGCTAGCACAGACTAACATGAGTACCTCTTCTAAAACTTCTAAAGTATAAAACCAATGGCTTGTTATGCACACTTAATAAAGCAAAATGACCTGTTTGCTAATCAATTAATAACTGCAACGCTATGTGGAGAACATAACTATCCTTCGATATGCTGGCATAATACATGAGATTCAGTTTCATCCTAAAGGTCCCCCATCATCCGTCATAAGACATTACTTACGATATTCTTCCAAATGGTGCAAAAGCTGCTTTTATATCTTCAGTTGTAATTTCTGGACTGAGGTCTCCAACAAAGACATGGAAGTGGTCTTATCAGAAAAAAGAAAAAAATGTCCATTTTTGCAAGTGATCCTGGAAACTCAGGGAATTTTTTTAAAGAAAAATTTGTATCAATTGTCATACATCTGGAAACTATATTAGAACTAGAATATAGTTTGACCTATCATATAACAAAATACATCATTATTTAATATATAATCACAAATAGATATGACAATACACAAGTGCAGTAAGTTACATGTAACTACAGTTTACTTTTTATTAAATTCTGTTATTCATATCAGAAACTGCATTTCCATGACAGCTTTACTCATATTGCACCAAGCCAAAAGTTTATACTACAGTTTTAATTTAAAATGCTACTATTTAATCTTACATATACATACATTTAAGAACACTGAGCCTAAATGTCTACTGGTTCTATGAGCAAAATAGAATACAGTAAACAAACCAGTATAGACAGCATAAATTATAAACAGCTCAATCTTAGTCATACTTTGTGAAAAACAGTCAAAAAGATACCTTGCATTGTAACAGTTTGTTGTTAAAGTATTTGACCGTTTTCTGAAAAGCCAACACTTTTGGTTGCCCAGCCTTTACACCATGTATCCATGTGAATTCAAAGTATGTGAAATCCATGAGCAAGTGAACTAAGACTGAAGGCAACAGAACGGAAACAGTAATCCCTTCATAATTTATGTTACAGCCATTTACATAAGAACTGGTGAGACAACGATGCCATCTTTAAGGACAGTCTTGATAGTCACACAAAACCATTATCACCACTCTAACGGGTTTCAGTGCACACGTGACACTTTACAACTTCACCTTAGCAAGAGTATGGTTAAATCCACCCCCAAGGTTTTAAAAATTCTAAGGCCAGACAAGTAGAGAAGCAACACACTGGGTTGCCTAGCAGTACAAGGGAAAATGATCCCACTGGAAGAGCAACGGATAGACTGCAAAGAAGTTTTATAGTGTATCACAAATTGCAGCCTTGAAAGAAGCTGGTTCTCTCACCCTCACAAAGAGGGAAAGAATTATTATTGCCACAGCAGTTTAATCCTGATCCATTGGAGAGAGGAGGGAGAAGCTTGTAACTATAAGAACAACCCCCCCAATAGCTTCAGGCGGTTAGTGAATACCCCTGAGAGATTTCATTTTATGTTTAAGAAGATACAATTACCTTGTGAACGCAGTGTGTTGACAACGGTACTACCTGATGACAAAGATTAGATTTGTTCTTAAGTTTATTAACACAAACACATTAAATAATATCTTAGGATAATGATCAAAACAATAGGGCAAATATTTGCATGATGCTTATTACTTAACATTAAAAACACGTTTGAGCAAATAAAGAGTAATTACTCAGAATCATAAGGAACTTACTGCTGGTATCTTTCTTCTGGCTGCTGGGGGTCGTGGCCCAGTTCACTTTGACCTCCTACAAATAACATTTGCTCAAATTACATTCAAGGAAGTTATAACACTGGCCTGACTAATCTGAAATTCCTCAACAACAGAGTAATTTGACAAATACATAACATGTTGGACAGATTCCTGTAGTAAAAAGTCCACACATTTAAGGGTGATTGTGTCAGGTGAGTTCACATTTTGCCAGACTCCTATTTCATGTGATTAACTGTACAGTACCAGCACAGCCAAGGGCGCAGCGGATGGCCAATGATAAAGCACACACTGCTGTGAGACTGACCATTTACATGTCATGAATCCAACAGGATTCCAATTGCATTTAAAATATCAGTTTGTTGTATCTGATGAATAATTGACTTATTTGAACAAAAGTCTATTTAGCAAAGCTCCCATGTTGAAGGTCAGTCACATCACATAGAAAAATAAAATGCCAGATTATATTTTATTGCTCTGCCAAGCAACTGTATTTGCAAGTCCAGGAAAGTTAAGATAGTGAGTACTTACACCCACAATCTTTTTTTATCACAACATACTGCAGCTCTTTCACTTGTGAAGTCATCATGCAGTTGTGTCTTAACATGGTGTTTTAAAAGTACAATCTTCCAAAAGTTGGAAACTCTGCCATACACAAGATTAAAACTGGACAAATTGTTACCGTTACCTTTTCTTCTTCTTTTTTAAAGCAGTTTAATCCAATACTACAGAATCCATGCAATTGCTCCATTTCACTATTTAGTACTGGGTGCTTACCTTACCCATTATCTTCCGTCCATTCATAGCCGCTAAAGCTGCGGCTGCATGACGATGCTCATAGAACTCCACAAAACAATATGGATCATTTCCAGCTGTCTATTTAAGCAAAGAAAAACACTGTCAGGAGGCTACAGCCAAACTCTCTCAACTCTATGTCAACCATGTTTTATAACAGTGAAGCTGCAATCCTCAGCATGATTATTCCCCTTTTGTGTTTAAAATTAAAAGGAAGAAAAAAAATTTCACTGCAGTAAGTAGATATTTATGCCAGATAAGTGTTCAGAAACCAGAAGGCAACTTTAGGCTTTATAAATTTTGCACTTATTACTTTTTTAGGGGCACCAAGGTAATTTACAGTTATAGTCCTAATTACACAGAGCAAGAAGTAAACTTTGCTGAGTGGAACGGGGCTTAATTCTGAAAAGTGACCCTTTTATTTTCTACTTTCTTAATTTTTGTAACTTGCTCATGAACTGCTCAATTACATTTCTTTCCTCCCTAAAACATCCTGTTTTAAATGGAGAGCAAGGAGCCCATGAAATTCCTTGATAATCCCACCTTTTCAGAATCTTCAAAGCCCCCATTTTCCTATGAAAAGAATATGTCCTAAATAAAATTACTAGTCCTGGCAAGAATAGGCCCCACAAAAGGTAGACCAGCAGTTTTGTGTTGATTTAATGGGCCTCCTCTAGTTGGATCTTGCATGTGGATTTGAGTCTGCATTTTAGAAATAATCTTATCATTTCAATGTATTTTGCTACATTCAGACTGCCCAACAGTCAATATTCTCTGCACACCGCACAGGTAAACTTACATCCATTATCATCTTGCAGTTTTTGCATGGTCCAATCTGGCTGAACAGCTGGAGAATTAGGGCTTCAGTAACATCTCTTGATAGGTTCCCCACATATCTGCAAAATTTATATAGGTTTCAGATCCAAGCGGTCATTGCAAGGCCACATTAATAAGGAAAGCAGAGAAGCTGCATTTCCGTAGCTTAGTAGAATAAAGAAGAAGAAAAAACAAACCAAAACAGATTGATTGAAAAGCAGCAAAGCATTGAAGAAACAGCAGGAAATGAAATGCTGATTTGACCTACAGCATGCAAATCTGTGAAAAGCAACTGACTTCTTTTTTCAGGTATTAAAAAAAACTCAGGAGAATCTGGAAATCCAATACAGTACTGTTCTCTAAGCAAAATCTAAGGTATTTACCCTCCTACATTTCTATTTAAGTTTTGCCTCGCATATTAAAAACACAAATCTCAAGCTGAAGTAAGTAAAAAGGTTGTTGTTCTCACTTTGCTTTTATTTTACTTCAAATGAGATCGGCCTGACCTCCTTTGAGAATACCTTTGAAGATGGTTGAAAAAATCTGGTCGTTCAATATGGCAGTGACCACAAAATATGGTACCCTATGGATTCAAGGTGGTTTAAAACAGCTACACTGGCTAGAGCTATTTAACTCCGCTGCACTGGCTACAGATCTGATACCGGGAGCCAATTCATTTTAACATTTAAGCATCCTAAATGTACTGGGTTCTGATTATCTCAGTAAACACCTCCCTCTGCTATGAGCTGCTGCCCAACAGTTAAGAACTGCCAACCAAAATACAGGCTGTAGTTGGCTCGCCTAAGGGTTAAACCTTAAATTTTATCCCAACTTCTCCAATAAAAGGTTTGCTACGTTTCTATGTCACCCTAATCCCAAACCAAAATGAGGAGCTTCTCTTTCCGGCCAAGGAAGAGGGTGGTAATGCTGAGTGTCTGGCAGCCTTCTGTCTCAAGAGTTTAAGACAAGGAACTTTGGCAGAGGTGGATTTTAAAACAACAAAATCCTTTCTAACTTTACAGATTGTTAGTATAGTGAACAAACCAAAGATACATTTTGTGTTTTTAGTAACCATTTCAAAAATGACAAATTGTGGCTCTCCCCATCAAAACATAAAATTTAAAAAGACACACACCGAAAGAAGATGCCACAGAAGCGATGAATAGTGTTATCCTGGAATTAAAAAAAAAATTCCCTTCCTTTTTGCACAATACAATAACGTCCCGATGTATGGCTATACACAGTAAATATGTGAGAAGAAAACAGCACGTACACTTTTTTTTCAAAGCTTAATTTCTTTCTTTCTCTCTCTCTCTCTACCCTCAACTGTGTGAAAGTAAATCACATTCAGTTAACCTTAACTTCGTTTTTTGGGGAAAGAATAAAACATATTCCATACCAAGGCATCTGCAACTCTCCCTCAGGTTCCTCCACACCTACAACTTGTAAACAAAATCTAATATAATAACCCCAAATAACAAAGCATTTTTGTAAAATGTAAAGTAATGGAGGAAGGGAATTACAAGGTTTTATTATTTCTCTTAAATATATCTTGACTTTCTTCCAGGACTGGAACAGAAGGCAGCTCACAAAAAAAAAGACAAATAATTCTATAAACAAACTGGGTTCTCTAGGGTAGCTCCTGAGTTGCAGAACTGCCTCTTAAAGGAAGTCAAGATGGTCCTACCCTATTAAGTTTTTAGCAAGCAGTCAGAAGCATATTATTTTCTATAACACTTCATATCTAAACTTGGATTCAACTGAGTCTTTTAAGGTTGTTTTGATTGTTTTTTTTTTTTTTGTAATTGCCTTTTAAAATTAGCTTTAAAACAGGTGGGTTTTTAAAAATCTGCTCCTGTTTCTACCTGAGGCAAGAGAATGGGGTAAGGAGCTGAATCTCAGAGAGCCTCTGATGGAGGCAAATCCCGGCTTCTTGGCAGTTGCTGGACAACACTCCCAGTCAGGTCCTCTGAGGCAAGTTAGTGAGGCTAAGCAGCTGGATTTATTTAACAGATTTATAACCGACTTTTCCAAATAACACCCAGTTCCCATGTACTTTTAAAATACAAACTGCAAACAAAAGTACAGTACTCAGTGCACAATGAATACAAACAAGGTAACAGCTGCAACTAGAACCTTCGCTGAAAGTACAATGCACTGCAATAACTCTATGTCTTTACAAGTCTTCTAAAACCAGTAAAGATGGATCAGTTCCTGTGGAAAACCAGTAGAAAAAAAGTGGACTACCCCAGGAAAGGATCCTTGTCTCCTGTTCCTGCCAATCTGACAGCAATCACTGGCTGACCCAAGAGCAGGAACTTCGGATGCTGATCTTGATGCTCAGGGAGAATTTTACAGGGATTATCTAGATTTAGAATGCCAAATACTGTAATGCAGCATTAAGGCAGCTGATAATTCATCATAAATAAGAAAACAGACCAAATAAAACACACACGAAAGTACAACACACCTCCTCTCTCTTTTAAACAGCTGAGACACTTTAAAAGGGGCTTCTTTGGCCTTATATTGAACTCTAATGTAAGACTCCCATCAAGAACATGGACAAGACAGAGGTCTTGAGGGTGGGTGGCCCCTCCATTGGTGGTTTGGGAAACTCCCTCGGCAGTGGGAGCTGGAGTGGTATATCACACAATATCCAAAAACTAAGCCCCCAGGGACTCCAAGTGGGGAAAAGCCAACCCTGTGAATTGAGAAACTCGTCTTCAAATGCCCCTAACCTTCTTCCAACAGCTCTCGCCAACCTACCTCCTAAGACTGTTGTGAAAGTAAAAACTGAGTGGTGGACAAACTGCCACCTGGGTTGCTATGAGGCCCTCAGAAGATCTCTTTTAAAAGTGTCTCTGTGTGTGTGGGGGGGGGGAGAGTTCATTTTGACTGATTTATTTTATTTAAAATACAGTATTTTAAAATCCCCTTTCCCCTTAAAAGGACCCAAGCATTAATAACCCCCCCCCGCCAACAATCCCCTCCCGTTTTGAATGGAGAAACGAGAAGGAAACCAGGCTTGTTCCCTTGGCAGAACCGAAGTAAAAAAAAAATGACCCCTCCTTTTCTTTCCACTTCCCTCTTTTTGAAAGAAAGGAGACGGCTTTTTTTAAACATCACTTATTTATTTGCCCATTCTTTTTCTTTTCTCTGGTATTGCGGAGAGGCCCCTTTGGACTGAGAAGGCCTCTCTTTTCCCAGTTCCGGGCTTCCCCTTTCCCGCGCCTTGCACGTCGGGATGCGTGAAGATTTGCGTGTCGGCTCTCTCCCTCCCCCCCTCCCAAATGTTCAAAGACCTTCCTCACCCTTCCCCCCGCCTTTTTTTTTTGGCAAGCCCCCTCAGGTGCCCGAATGGGGAGGAAGTCGAGACCAGGGCGAAAGGAGCCCGAAATACACGAATGGGCGCCGAAGCGAACGGCCGGGCCGGGCCGGGCCACGCCAGGCAGCGGGGGCGAGCGGCGACGTGGCAGGGGACCCTCCCGGCCGCCAACCACCACCTCAGAGCCGCCGGACTCACAGCGTTTTGGGCATTTCGTCCTCCATGGCGGCGGAGATGAGGAGGAGGATGATGAGGATGATGGCGGCGGCTCCCCCTCCTCCGCCTCCGCCTCAGCGACGGCCGCTCCGCTCCTCTCCCTCCAACAAGCCAAAGCGAGGGCGACGACGGGCCGAGTCCAGGCGCGAGGGAGGCCTCACGTAGCCCCGGCGGCGCGGCGGACGAACAATCCCGCCGCCGCCGCTGCTCGTCCTCTCAAGATGGCGCTGGCGGGCTGAGAGGCCCCGGCAGGCGAGCGGGCCCGGCCGACGAAAGGGACGCTCAGCGCATGCGCCGCGCGCCGCGCCAGACGGCGGCACCCACCCCCCCCACGCGCGCGCCTCTCGCGGCGTCGGCGCCGGCCAATGGCCTCCTTCGCCGGCCCCTGGGCGGCTCTTCTCGGGCTGCCCGGCCACTCTCGCGAGGCTTCCCCTTTGCGCATGCGTTGCGAGCTCCGCCCCTGGGGCGAAAACTACAGTACAATATTTGGAAAAAACTCCTTCACTCGTATTAAAATACATAGAATATATAGTTGGTGTATAATAACTAACACAAGATTATCTTGGAAGAGAATGGGCAAATTACCGAAAGGGAAAAAATGTTACCTGCGCCGCCCGGGAATCGAACCCGGGTCGCAAGAATGGGAATCTTGCATGATACCACTACACCAGCGGCGCGGATGGAAAACACCTCTGAAAGCGCATCCTACGAAGCAGAAACGCCTTGGGATTCCTGCGCCCTCCCGCCGCCATCCCTGGAAGCAAAAGGTTTTATTTCTATAGTGCAAAGTGAACACTTCCTCTCCCAGGATCCATCCCCGCATCCGGCGAACAAAAAGTGTGTGTGCGTGAATAATGCACCCGAAGGCTCCAGCCCTAGACCACTTTAGCAAATGCAGCCTCTGCATGCACCCATCAGGGTTCGCCCTGCCGGATGGGATCCTCTTTCCTTCCAAAGGCACGTGCGCCTTAGAACAAATTCTCCCCCCATTTATTCCCAAGTGAGGGAGACTCCATTTGTTCCAATTCCAACAACCCCCTCCCCCCCAAAAATTACAATGCTTTTGCACCTCTCCCGATTGCACACAAAAACACACACGAGGGGGTCTTGAGTCGCCAGGGTTCCCCTTTTCATGGAGAAAGGGAACCGAGCAGGGGATTCCCCGCGGATCGTGGCCTCAAAAGATCCCGGCTGGGAAGGGGTTAACCCGGGCTGCTGGCTCTGAAAAAAGAGGGTGGCGGGCGTGGGAGTTGCAGGGGAGGGGACTCCTCCCCGGGTCTCTCTCTCCCCCCGCGTGGAAATGGACAGGGCCCAGCTGGCGGGGGCTTCTGGAGACATTTGGGAGTCCGATCCCCCCACCCCCACCCCCACCCGTGGGAGACCGCCGGTTTTAAAAGAAGAACAACGGCAAGGAAGCGGTAACGAGTAACGATAGGGAACGCGTAAGGAGTAACGGAGGGAGCGCAAAAGGAACGCCCTCCGGAGGGTGGGGCGGCTGGAGCGCCAGCCCTCCCTCCCTCCGCCCGCCTCCACCCCCCAAAACTCCCCCCCTCGGGAGGCGGGGCGGCAGCCGATCCGAGCCGCCGCCGCCGCCGCCATGGCCGCCTGGGTCTCCGCCGCCGCCGCCGCCTTCCTCCTCCTCTTCCTCCTCCAGCCGCCGGGCGGGGGGGTCCTCTCCTCCTCGGCCTCCCAGGGACTGCGGCGCCCCCCCGCCAAGATAGGTACGGACATCGCTTCGGGAGGGGGGGGACTACAACGCCCAGCATCCCCAAGGTTTTGTTTGGAGGGGATGCTGGGCGTTGTAGTCCTCCCCCCAACCCAACCCATTCCCCCCCCAAAAGGGAACGCTCCTCCCGAGGAGTGTGGGATTTTTTAGGGAGCGGAGCTTTGTTGTCTGGGGGATGCTAGGCGTTGTAGTCTAAAAGGGAGGACTGCTCCCCAAGGAGTGTGGGACCCTGAAGGGAGCTTGGTGGGGGTGATAGAGATCTTTCTCTCCCCCCCCCCCCCCCGGCAGTTAGAACATCAGTAGAAGGAGAATTGTAACCCCAAGGCTGAGTTTCGATAAGAGCTTTAGGGTTACGGAGAGACTTTGGAGAGAAAACGTGGTTACAGACGAGTTGGTATAAATCAGACACAAGTTTGGAGATCACTGGGGGGGAAATGTGGATGCTAATATACAAAGGCTGTTGAAGTTTTTGCTAGTAACTAAGCAAAAGCATTTGCAACATTTGAAAAAGGAAAAGAGATATATTGAAGCAAGGAATTAAAAATAAGTTGCATGAATTCAGGAAGACGAGACAAACTTTCATGGTCTGGTAGACTAGCCGTGTGTAAACTGAAGATTCTACTGAAGATCCTTTTTCTGGTTTATGATGTTACTGGCAAAGACAGGAGAAAAAGGGTTCTAAGATGGGCAAAATAAGATGAAAATATTTTGTAACAAAAATATTTTAAAACAATGAACCAAAAAACTCCAAATCAGAAACCACATACTGTAACTTCCAGCTTGGTGGAAACAGGTGCAACTATGAAATGGTGTGCAGTAAACAATACGCGCAGGGCTGTCACATAATTCCATAATAATTAAATGAAAGAGGATCGTGGATTTCCAAGGCCTGGGTGAAAAGCCGGGGGGGGGGGAGAGGCTGATGCACTTTCACACAGCAAGGTGGCCCCTAGTAAGAAGGCCCAGGTCCCCGTTGACGGCTTCCGGGCCTCCCTTGTTGTGGTGGCCACCTTCCTGCAGCATCAAAGATTGGGCGGTGCCGCGCGTTAAGAGGGGAAGTCAATCGGAGGCGGAGGCAGGTTGCAAGGTCCTGAACCATGCAGGGTTTTATACGTTTAACATTTTCCCCTGGACTTTGGCCCGGAAGCATCCTGGCAGCCAGTGCAAAAGGGTCAAAGAGGCCTATGTTGGCCCTGCCTGTAGATCCACAGTTCCTATCCAGATAGCGATGAATGTTGTCTACTCACCTCCAAAATTATGATGAATCACCATGAACAATGATATGCATTAACCAGTTCTTTGATCCCATTAGTACATGCCCAGTCTGTAGATCAATAGTTCATATCTATGTAGCCATGAGCCTTGTCTATCCAGTTGCAAAATTATAATGAGTCCTCATTAACAATGACATTCATTAGCTAGTTCTTTGGCCTTATTAGCAGATGTTTTAATTAACACATCTGCTGTTAATTAAACAGCAGGTGTGTTAATTAATGTTTTGCCCTTACTTAGGTTACTGTTTAATCCAGAATTGAAACAGCCCATTTGGCTCTTTGGGCTCTTTGAAATGCACCCCTTGGTCAGACGCCCTGTTGAGAGGGACGTTCATCTTGATTCTCCTTTAAAATTTTCCCCGGAAGAAGCCAGGAGCACGCAGAGCCCTTCCTTTTATTAGGCTGGTTCAGACCTGCCAAGCA
The DNA here is from genome assembly GCF_051106095.1 of Pogona vitticeps. Lineage (NCBI taxonomy): Eukaryota > Metazoa > Chordata > Lepidosauria > Squamata > Agamidae > Pogona > Pogona vitticeps. Next base: position 1,217,200 of record NC_135790.1, read on the forward strand.
GACTCCGCCTGATCCCCAGTCATGAAGAGGCCTGCTTGAGGAAAGGCGTTAGGAGAAAAGGACCCCGTGAAGCTGCCGATCTGTGATCAAGGCCCATTTCCTTGATCGCAACGCTGGAAAAGTGGCCACAGCCTCATAATTGAGTGGCGAGGATTGTGCTTTGCAAAACAACCCACAGGCTAACAGCCAAGGCACTCTGACACCTGCAAAAGCTTATGATAGTTTTTAAGGTATCACAAGACTCTCCACTTTGCTTCCCCCCCCCTTCTTCATTTCAGGTGTGATTGGCGCTGGCATCGGGGGCACCTCAGCAGCCTACTTTCTGCGCCAGAAGTTTGGCAGAGACGTCCAAATCGATGTGTTTGAAAAGGGAGAAGTTGGGGGCCGTTTGGCTACTCTCAACGTCGAAGGAAAATATTACGAAGCCGGAGGAACCATCATTCACCCTCTTAACCTGCACATGAAACATTTTGTCAAGGAGTTAGGTATGGCTGCTGTTTCCCCTGGGACCACCATCTATATTGTAACCCCGCATGTTTACTGCTGCAACAGTCATCCCTATTTCCTCCAAAGAAGGACCAGATTTTCTTTCTGGAGTTGTGCACACCTTTGCGCATCACGCGTTGGTCCGTGTGCACCGACTGTGGCCGTGCTGGCCCCTTCTTCTACTGTCTTTCCCCTGCCAGGACGCAGAGGGTTTGCTCCTAAAAGGAAGGAACTGTTCTGTGCTTATATCTTGAGGGTATTGAATACAGGATCACAACTGTCCCAATGCCCAGGCAGATATACAAGATCTTACAGGTAACATCATAGCAGAGACAGACAGTAGTGACGGGGGCAACAGGTGTGGCGTTAGAGGAGACCACCAGCAAAATGTGGAAATGTTAGCTGAGATGTACAGTACAGCATAAAGAAAATGAACTTTTCCTCATCATTTCAGGAGCTTTCTCTCCTAAACCTGTCATTCTGAAAGGACACATGGGGGGAGCTCATATGTGGCCCCAGTTTATCTTCGGAACTTTCCCAGTAAATGTTATCTCGTTGCTCTCTCTAGGAAAGGCCAGGAACATCCCTCAGAAAGCGGGGGTGGGCGGGGGGTGGCCCTCTCTCTCAGCTCACCGATTCTGCGGTCGAATTTGCAGGCCTGTCCGTTTCTGCAATACAAGATGGACTCCGAGGCTTCTACAGTGGAGAGGAACTTGTCTTTGAGGAGAGCGGCTGGTACATTTGGAATTTTCTCAAACTCCTCTGGCACTACGGACTGAATGGCCTGCGAATGTACCTGTGGGAAGAAGAAATCCTGGACAAATTTATGAGGTGAGAAGACGCACCGGCCAGTTGTCACCTGGCACTAGAAAGTTGTTAACGCCATTCCGTCGCCCCCCACCCCCAGGTTTTAATAAGCTTGTTAAGGAGAACCATGATAAAAGGCTAGGAATATAATTACAGGGCTTTGTTTATAAGGAAGAGAGTTTAGGAACGAGTAGAAGACCCAGTTCCCTGAGTAAGTACAGCAAAGACAATGTCCGGTAGGGGATTTAGGAACAGGATCAGGTATGCAATGAAGTCCGGGTTTGAAAAAGCCATTCCGGGGTAAGGATTAAGGAGATCAGACCGGGATTTGCAAGATCCACATTTGAATCATCTCTGGGCTGGGAGGAAGGCAACATAGAAAAGAAACAAGTAAATAATATATCATATGAGGGGTGTTGAGGGGGGGAAGGCCTAACAAAAGTGAATGAATACATGTGTATCTGTACTTGCATTCCTTTGCTTGTTCCCATTTGCAAGAAATGCAGGATCCTCATTCCTGATAGCTTCTTCTCCCCTTTTTTGACTGAAGGATCTATCGTTACCAATCTCACGACTACGCCTTCAGTACCAGCGAGGCCTTGCTCCATGCCCTCGGGGGCTCTGACTTCCTCCAGAGGCTGAATCAGACCATGGATGAGTCCATGCAGAGAGCGGGCTTCTCTCAGAAGTTCATTAACGAGATTGTCACTCCGGTCATGAGGTACAATTATGGACAAGGTGCCAGCATCAACGGCTTTGTGGGTAAGTGGTGGTGTTTCTTCGGGGGCCAATCCAACTCTGAGCTTCGGCCCCTCTGGAGAGGAACTCCGCCGGTCCTCTTTGCATCTATTGTGTGTAGCTGAGGCTGTCAGAGAGAGCGGCCGGGAATCCAGGAGCTGTTCCATCAGTAGGAAAAATTAATGGAACACCAGCCTAGATTTTTCATCTTGCCTCTGGCCACATCCTGAATGCTTAAGGATCGATTCCTGCGAGTTTTAAAAAAACTGACAATATTCAGTTGGCAAAGCATCAACTTCTGATCAAGGCTGTACAGCTCATTTGGTCTTTAGAGAACGGTTCTTTTATCTGCATTGGCCTAAAATGGTTCATCGGCCTCCACAATCATTTAGAAGTTCATGGAATGTGGACAGGATAAGAACTCGGGTGCTTTGTTTAACACCGGTTCTCCTTCCTTTGCTTGGGTAGTTTTATATTCGGTTCTCAGTGGATTACGGAAACTGAGCAGATATTGGGGGTCACTGGATTGTGTAGAACATTCGGCTTTAGCAGCCCTTAAATATAAGGTTTGGTTAAGGACCCCATGCCTTCCATTCCAAAATGGTAAGCAGAGTTTTACAGCCCTTCTGCCCTCCTGTCAGAGGTAGGACCTTTAATCTTTATAGCAGGAGAGCATTCCCCCCCCCTCGTTTTTAAGGTACCGATTTTTGACCCTGTCCTTTGTTCCTTCTGCGCCAGGTGTAGTGGCCTTGACAGGTACTGATCCTGGACTTTGGTCAATCGAAGGGGGCAACAAGCGGGCCTGTTCTGGTCTTCTCGAAGCTTCTAAAGCACAACTGACTCCTGGCACTGTTCTCTCGGTAGAAGGAAAAACCAGGCAAGAAGGACGCTCAGGTGAGGATCCTCTGACATGATCTATCCAAGAAATGGCTGAAAAACCTCGAAACTGCTATTTCGGAATCACAGACTGAGGGTAGTTTGTGGGAATGAGAAGGGTCACAGGCAGGAATAAGCAGCCTTTCAGAAGAGTGAGGCTTTGAGTTGGCCTCCTGACCTAGTTGTTCGTTTCTCCACCAGAACAGGGAAGACTAGAAAGATAAAGCAATGTTCTCGTTTTTGTGAAACATTAACACCGGACAGAATGAGTGGAGCAGTTGAAGCTATCTGTAAAACACAAGACGCGACACTGCCTGCTCTTATTCTAGCCACAGGCTGGCGTTTTCGCATCATTGGGTGGAACGGTTTTCCTTTTAGCCGTTTCTTGCGGGCAGGGGTGTTCTCTCTCTGTTTGTTATGCACATGAGCTGAATTCCAAGGACAAAGTCTGCCACAAATTCCCTTTCAACAAGCGGAACAGATGCACACTGCTTTCCTTGTGCCAAAGTACCATTCAAACATCCAAAGCCAAGTTCACGCACACGCAGAAGAACTAAACAGTGAGGCTAAAGTGGAGCAGGGGGGAGGAAAATGAAGTGGGGGATCTTCTTAAGAGGACAGCCAGGATACTGGTAAACTAAAGGAAGAAATGGTGGTTTTAAGTGTCCTTTTGATGATGGCTCACCAGAAATATAAGCAGTAATGAAATGTCAGACAGCTGAAACACAGCAAACTATATACTGTACTTCATTTTTTAATCTTTTCTTAAAGGTGGTGCAGTGAAATTCTATGAAGTTATGTACAATTCTGCAACGGGATTAACATCAGATTCATATGATATCATTGTGGTTGCTACTCCGTTACACCCTAAAATTGCCAGCATAGCATTCCACAACATCAAACCATCTATCCCTGGGTTCTCCAGACCATATGAACCAATTGTGACAACGTTCATCCACGGGCAGATTAACGCCTCTCTCTTTGGCTACAAGGACCCTTCCCAATTCACCTTAAGTGACGTTTTCACAATGGAGAACCCAAATGCATTCTTCTATAGTCTTAGTGTTGTCTCTCCAGTGCAAAACACAACAGATCCGTTTCTCGGCTCTCATGTTTGGAAAGCATTCTCAGCTGAGTCTTTGACCAAGGAGCAGCTTAACTTGCTTTTCTCATCCTATGATGCTGTGGAAGAGAAGAAGTGGCTTGCTTATCCACACTACAGCCCTCCAGAGAAGTGCCCTCCTGTCATTCTCCACGATCACATGTACTACCTCAACAGCATAGAGTGTATTGCAAGTGCCATGGAAATGAGTGCCATCTCAGCCAAAAATGTAGCACTCTTGGCTTACCATCGCTGGTACAACAAGGTGGACATGATTGATCAGGAAGATTTGCACGAGAGACTTAAAACAGAGCTTTGAGGCAGCAGACACGTTGCCAAGAAAAATGCTACAAACACTGTAATAGAAATTGAGCCTATGCTGCAGCAGCAAAACCTCTAAGTGTTTAAAAAGAATACGTAACATAGAACTTCTTTCACATAGTGTGTCCATTTCTTTAATTTCTGCCAACGTCCCACTCTTTGCAAATAACGGATTTCCTATCAACGTTTATTCTGCGTGCAGGAAGAAATCTGAAACATTACAGGCAATCTATTGCTCCCCCCCCCCCCAGCACACAACAGAAACCGTGCTTTCTCACAAAAGGCTGGTCTGTTGAGCCCACAACTGTTACCTTAGCAATTCAGTGCAACAACTCCTGCAAAATCATCCTGTGTGTGCACAAAATCCTAATAGGATCCTGCCCCAAATCCTTTGGGCTGCCTACAAGTATTTTTCTACATCTGCATTAAGAAATGCTGATTATGTAGAGGACTCACCAGGAGCCAAGAGGTCCTCACTTTTAAGTTCATTTTACTGACTACTTGAATAGCCAGAGCCTAATCACTTACAAATATAAACCAGCTTTACCATGTAACACTGAATGTAGGTGTACAACTCCCGTTCTCCCATAGCAGTGGTGCAAACCTCTTCATTATTACCCTACGTCCAAGCAAGAATACACGATAGGACTCTGTAAAGGGAAGTTTGGATCATTAGAACTATTCCTGTGTTTTCTGCAATTCTTAAAGGAGCAGCAAGAGATGAAGCCTGGAGAGTAGGATTTAATGCCTCGGTTGGGTGCCTCCCACTCAAAATTCTCTTCGTATAAAGAACACTTGTTTGTAAAACTAGGAACAGGCAAACCGATTGGCAAATAGCACCATACAGGTTCTGTGTTACACTCACTAATAAAATCTAATATGCCAGAGCCACTAACTAATAGCAGCTAAAACCAGAAACTTACAATCATATTGTTACTGAGGTTTGTTTGGCAGTCAAATAAATTGTTGGTGTAAACAGCCCCGTATCTCCAAAGAGATTTATGGGGGTGCAGGAAATCGGGACGAGTAAGAAAACCAGACAAACTTCTAACTGCTGAGCAGAGCCAATTGAACTCAGCCAAGTTCTGTCTAAATTTTCTTCCTCAGAGGCCAATCTCCTTATTAAGAAAGCAACACAGTCATAACCATGAGATATACTCAGAATGATTTGGCTCTGAAAGTTTGGTAGCAAACCCACGTGGCCAATTAGACATTCAGCTGGTCTGTTCAAGAAACAAAGCTTCTACATAGAAATCAATCATTACTGTTTTATTAAAAAGAATTACTTTAGAAAAGGTTTCAGTTGATAGTAAAATATTTCAGTAGGTACATTTTCATTCAAGACTAACGGAACACACCACTCCCCCACTCCAGCTAAAAAAATAAAGAAATGAAACTATGCTAACTAACAAAAAGCATAAATCATCCATCTCACGTGTCTTGGGTCTTCAAAGGCTGATGCTAGATGAAAACCAGTCCATTATGGGAAAAACACGTGTCTGCCCCTTTCTCAGGCAAACTCCATCTTTCTTCTTACTCTCCTCTTCTTCCTTCTTCTTCCCAGAATGCCTCCTGGGTCTTGTTGTTCCGCCTAACTTTCTCAGGGAGCTTCGGTTGTTATCATTCTTTGTGGCAGAATTATTTTGACTACGAAACTCTCTGCTCTCTGCTCATCTTAGCAACGAGATAACCAGAGAGCGAAGCTTCTCTGGAACAGCATGTAAAACTTTCCTACTACAGAACAGACTTTAAATCAAAATGGATGCTATTGGGACAATCTTAGTACTACATATCCCATTCTAATACACATAAAAACACAAATCATCACATGCCCCCCCTGATTATCGCTAAAATTCAGAGCAGTTAATCTGATCTAATTTTAAGTAATCAAGTAAAAGTAACTAAAAAGTAATTCAAAGTAATTAACTGGTTACATCTCAAAATTCAACTACAGATTAACTATTACAATACTGAAACATAGCACACTGTTGAATACATTGTTTCAACGTTCAGGTTCATAAGAATCTTCACAGTACATTCTAGAAAGACCATCTGCCACTACATTCAATTTTCCAGGAATGTGTTGAACTTCAAAATCAAAATCTTGCAATGCTAGACTCCATCTCAACAATTTTTGGTTGTGAGATTTCATCTTCTGCAACCAAACTAAAGCTCTGTGATCTGTTTGGAGTGTAAACTTACGACCCCATAGGTAAGGTCGAAGTAAATTAAGAGACCAAAATATAGAAAGAGCTTCTTTTTCAGGTACTGCGTAACTTCTCTCTCTATCCAAGAGTTTTCTAGAGAAGTATGAGATAGGGTAAAGGTTCCCATCTTCTCCTTGCTGTAACAAAACAGCTCCCAGTCCTAATTCAGAAGCATCAGTTTGTAAGATGAATGGTTTGTCAAAATCAGGGGACTTCAGTATAGGTGCATCCATAATCTTAGCTTTTAAAGCTTCAAAGGCACCTTGACACTCTGGTGTCCACTTTACCTTGACAGGCTGTCTCTTCCTAGTGAGCTCTGTCAGAGGTGAAGCCAAATGACTGAAATCAGGAATGAATTTTCTGTAGTAGCCGACTAGGCCCAAAAATGAGCGTACCTGTTTCTTAGTTTTTGGAATAGGCCAATCATTAATAGATTGTACTTTAGCTTGCAAAGTCTGAATTTCTCCTTGCCCAATCAAATGACCTAAGTACATGACTTTTCCTTGCATCCACTGACACTTGCTGGCTTTGACTGTCAGTCCTGCTTGCTGAAGTCTGGACAAAACAGTTTCAATGTGAGACATGTGAGAATCAAAATCAGAACTGAAAATGGCAACATCATCAAGATAAGCACTTGCAAAAGGTAAACCTTGTAAAAGTTTATCTATCATCCTTTGAAATGACGCACCTGCATTCTTCAAACCAAATGGCAATCTGCGGAAACGGAAAGTTCCCACGTGCGTGATGAAAGCGGTCTTATCTCGTGAATCTTCAGCCAAATCTAGCTGCCAATAAGCATTCTTTAGATCGAGAATGCTGATAAACTTAGCCTTTGAAAGATGTTCAATTAAATCATCCATTCTAGGCAATGGGTATGGATCTGGAACAGTAACACTGTTTAACTTTCTGTAATCAACACAAAATCTTACTTCCTCGAGAATTTCACCCAAAGCGTTACGTTTTGGCACCAGAACCACCGGAGAAGCCCAAGGGGAGAATGACGGTTCAATCACCCCCAAAGATAACATCGTTTGTATCTCTTGTTCAATTTGGATAGCATGATTACCAATTGCTCTATATGGGCTAGACCGTATGGGCTGGGCGTTGTTCTCAGTAGTTATCACATGACTGATCAATTTGGTGTAACCTGGTTTATCTGAAAACACATCTTGGTATTGTTCTAAAATTTGAAACAACCTTTCTTTCTGATCAACGGTACCTGTTAAAACAAGATTATCAGACCATGTACCTGCATCTTGCAATTCAGACAACATATCAATAGGTTCATTTGCAGCATGAAAATATTCAGCATGACATTGAAAAACCATTGCAGATCTATCTTTGTACAGTTTCAAACTATTGACATGGTAAAGAACAGGTTTCTTATTAGAATCCAACATTTTGACAAGATAATTGACATTTCCCAGTTTTTGAACAATTTCACCTGGACCTTCCCAGACAACTTCTAGCTTAGAAGGTCTGAGTGGGTTCAGAACAAGTACCAAATCACCCACAGAAAATTCCCTGTGTCTGGATCTCTTGTCGTGGAAGAACTTCTGACTTGCTTGAGCGTCCAACAAATTGTCTCTGGCCAACTCCTGGACAGCCAAGAGTTTCTCTTGAAGTTTTCTAACAAAATCAGCAACTGGCACAGTACTACTTTTAACCACACCTTCCCAATTGGATTTCAGGAAGTCCAATGGTCCTTGTAGATTTCTTCCAAACACCACCTCACTTGGAGAAAAGCCACCTAGTGAAGAATGAGCTGAGCTACGGTAAGCAAACAAAGCAAAAGGCAAAAGCTCATCCCAAATGTTTCCATATTCTTGGGTCAAAGTTTTAATCATCCTAAGCAAAGTTTGTTGACCTCTTTCCACCATACCATGAGATTGAGGATGATGGGCCGTGGAAAAACTGATGGTTATTCCACTTATCTCGCAGATCTTACGCATAAGTTCACTTGTAAAGGCTCCTGCTTGATCACAAATTATTTTGGATGGTATTCCAATACGCGAGCACAAGTCCACGATGATTCTAGCTATGGTGGTAGCTGTCAGGTTGCTAATAGCGTAAGCCTCGATCCACCTACTGGCAGAACAGATGAAAGAAATGATGTATTTCTTCTTAGATTTAGTAGGAACAAAAGGTCCTAGCACATCCATTTGCAAACACTGGAACACTTGGTCAGGAATTTCCATAATCTGCATTTCGGCCTTTACCTTGTCAGTTTGATGGCCTGTGCGTTGGCAATAGTCACAAGAACTGACATAGTCCTTTACAGTTTTTGAAATACCAGGCCAGTAAAAATGTTGAGAAATCCTCTTTAGGGTTTTTTGTATTCCCTGGTGCCCACTACTTGGATGGTCATGAGCCATTTCTAGTATTCTCAGTCTATATTCAGTAGGCACGACTAACTGTTGAACAGGTTGGGCATCCAAGTTGGATTTGGGGAAATATTCTCTGTACAAAAGTCCATTTTCTCCCCACAGGAAACTAACTTGCTGATGCGTAGGACGTTCAGCATAGTTGTCTGCTTGTGACCTCAAAGAAGCTAGAGAGGGATCATTAAGTTGCTTCAGTCTAAAGTCCTCTGATCCCTTAGGTATCACCTCCTCCATTTTAGTTTCTGTTGTAGCTGCATTATCAGGTTTGGTCACAAGAGGCTGCTGTTGGGTAAGGTCTCCATCTGAGCTATCCTCAGTGGATTCCTGCTCCTGTTCAGGATCATGCATCTCCCTACTTTGAGAACGCGTAACTACCGACATAGAAGTTGCATTTTGACTCTGCATGTGATCCAAAAAAGCAAGATCATTTCCAAGAAGAAAATCAGGTTTTCCCTCATGGGTTAAAATATGTTTTGCCCCTGACCAAGACTTATACGAAATTTTGACATAAGCTAAAGGAATGAAACGCTGATCAGTCTCTACAGATCCATAAGTTTTTACTGGACACCTCAGGTTGTTCAAGATTAAGGTGGGGTCTAGAAAACGTTTGCTTATCGAAGAAATGTCGGCACCCGAGTCACGAAAAGCACTTAAAGCCATATCACCTCCAGGTGTGTGAAGAAAAACCACCTCAGAAAATGTGCGGGTTGCCCAGTCCCTTTGCGCAGTTGGTACAATGCAATCAGGATCCATAACAGAAAACCTCTCTCCTGATGCAGTCTCTTTTACAATTTCTGAGGAAATTGAAGCAATTTGTAAGTCCAAAACTCTAGGCACATATTGGTTTACTGCTGCCTGCATTCCACTGGCTTGCGAAGGGGTTACAGTTAGGTTAACTCCTTCCTGACTCTGTGAAGGCACAATGCTTGACTGGTGAGGCACAGAAACTGCATTACTGGCAGCTGGCACTTGCTGAGTTCCTGCTGGCACAGAACTTACATACGCCATCTTGGGTGTGCCTGCTTTAGATCTGCGTGGAGCTGGCACAGGTGTTTTCCTAGCTGGCTCCTTAACTTGGCTAGCTGGCACATTCAACCTTGGGCAATCTCGTCGCAGATGAGAGCCACCACATTCAAAACATTTAAGAGGCGTTTTACTCTGGCTAGGAGCTAGACTCCTGCGTTGCTCAAATGAACTTTGCCTGGGCTCTTGAGGAAAAGACTTTCTAAATTCAGGCTGACTCTGTCTCTTAGGCGCTACTGGTGCAGTCTTTGGCCTAACAGGTAGGTCATCATGGTAGTAAGGTAGATTGCTTCTATCAACACTGGCTATTGAGTCCTCAGACTCCTCTTTTTCCTTCAGCTTATTAACCAAACGCTCCACCTCTGCCTCTCTGTACTGCTTCAATAACTCATCATCACTGTTCTGATTATGAATAAATTGAGTGTGACAAGCAACAAAATCTGCAAACATCATTGTTAACTTATCCACTTGTGATAGACTCTTGTTAGGATCAGGGCCCTCAGCACCGGCTGCTGCTGCTGCTGCTGCTCCTGCTGTCCCATCAGAAATGCCTCTGCCTGGCACTCCCCTCCCTACTGGAGTGCTGGCACCCGCCATTTCCTCTGCCTGATCCATCTGTTGCAACTTAGTCCAAGTCTGATCTGAATCAGATCTAAGTAGATCCTGGACGTCCTGTTCTGGGAGTTTAGCCATTATATCTCCCTTTTGTAATTCCCTACTCAGTTGTGAAGAATCATAAGTAATCCTTTGCTTAGCTCCACTTGGAGTCAAGACGTCGTGTTCAACAGCCTCCAACAGCTCTTGATGCAAGGACTTCACATCTTTACTAACCAAAGGCAGCTTAGCAGATGCACTACCAATTTTAACTTTTCTCTGAGTCACAAACAGCTCTCCAGGCAATTCCAAAAACCTCTCTCTGCCCATGTAGCCGAAACTGTAGGGCGAGAGTAAAGCCATAAAACACTCTGGCAGGAACAGCCCTAAACTGGAGCTTCAGAAGGGCGACCGTTTACTTGCATGAAAATGCCCACTCATTAAACAGCCCAATTAAACAGATCTTAATGTCTGTTAAAACCTAAGCGTTGTTTCTTATCAGACCTCACTGCAGCTAAGTCTTTCCGTAAGATCCTTAGCTGGAAAGAGAAAAGCAATTTGGCTAATTTACAGCCTGTCAGCATGCACGCACTCCCTCAGCCAAGGCTTCCGGAAGAATGCCTGCAGCTTCACTTACGAAGCAAGCACCATAAATCCATAAATCACACTAAAGCACGTGTTCCGTCCCACCGCTGCCACCATGTAAACAGCCCCGTATCTCCAAAGAGATTTATGGGGGTGCAGGAAATCGGGACGAGTAAGAAAACCAGACAAACTTCTAACTGCTGAGCAGAGCCAATTGAACTCAGCCAAGTTCTGTCTAAATTTTCTTCCTCAGAGGCCAATCTCCTTATTAAGAAAGCAACACAGTCATAACCATGAGATATACTCAGAATGATTTGGCTCTGAAAGTTTGGTAGCAAACCCACGTGGCCAATTAGACATTCAGCTGGTCTGTTCAAGAAACAAAGCTTCTACATAGAAATCAATCATTACTGTTTTATTAAAAAGAATTACTTTAGAAAAGGTTTCAGTTGATAGTAAAATATTTCAGTAGGTACATTTTCATTCAAGACTAACGGAACACACCACTCCCCCACTCCAGCTAAAAAAATAAAGAAATGAAACTATGCTAACTAACAAAAAGCATAAATCATCCATCTCACGTGTCTTGGGTCTTCAAAGGCTGATGCTAGATGAAAACCAGTCCATTATGGGAAAAACACGTGTCTGCCCCTTTCTCAGGCAAACTCCATCTTTCTTCTTACTCTCCTCTTCTTCCTTCTTCTTCCCAGAATGCCTCCTGGGTCTTGTTGTTCCGCCTAACTTTCTCAGGGAGCTTCGGTTGTTATCATTCTTTGTGGCAGAATTATTTTGACTACGAAACTCTCTGCTCTCTGCTCATCTTAGCAACGAGATAACCAGAGAGCGAAGCTTCTCTGGAACAGCATGTAAAACTTTCCTACTACAGAACAGACTTTAAATCAAAATGGATGCTATTGGGACAATCTTAGTACTACATATCCCATTCTAATACACATAAAAACACAAATCATCACAGTTGGCACAATCCGTCTTTGCAACTCTTGAAAGATAATTTTGAAACACACAGAGGTAGTGGGTGTTGACTTTAAGCTGTGTCTCTGCCTTGCAGAAATCCCTAGCCTACACACTGCTGCTAGGGGAGATTAATGTCAGGCATGCTACTGTTATCAAGAGTAAGATGTATTCTGCCATCCAAGAGTAATCCAGTTTCAGCAACTGAGGGGGCTGTGTATGGCTAAGCGCTGCTGCGTAGAACTACAATATTCAAATATTGTTTGAACAGCAGCCAAATTAACAGTACTTGCATTTTAAGCCTACTAGAAGAAGCAGAATAAAGGCATTCTTAGATTTATATGGCAGTGCAGTTGGTTATGTTAACGTTTAAGCATTAGAGTACCACTTGCTTGGATCACTACTTACCTAGGAGGCAAAAGAAGGGTAGCAGCAGACCTGCTAGTGGAGCACTGCCATTGGGCATACTGACCTTTTGTTATTGCAGCAGAATAAAACAGTGTGGCTGAGTTCTGTTGTTGTTTTTTTTAACCCAGCCTTCTCAGACCTGGTACCCTCAGTGCTCACTGGCCTCAGCCAGTGGTCAGCGAATGCTTGAAGTGTAGGCCCAAACACCAGGCTGAAGAAAGCGATTTTTCCATAAGAGGATGCTGAAGCACATATTGTGTCTTCCACACAGAATCTTGCGCGCTTCAGCCTTCGGCCAACGGTAGCACCACATCACCTTGAACTTGTAGATCTCACTTTATTTCAGGAACTAAGCAAAGCTTGGCCTGGTTAGTACTTGAAGGGAGAGCACCTGGGATCACTAGGAAGAGCCAAGAAAGAATTCTGCCTGGAACACTGTCGAGCTGTACCCAGTAAGAATTTATAAAGCTGGGTGAGAGAGAGATCAGTGGTGGCCAGCTAGACCAATAGTTGTCATGGTGCCTTCAGTGTCAAAGGCAGTTAGCCTCTTAGCACCAGCTGCTGGGGAACAGGAGCAGAAAAGTGATGCTGTAGCTCGTCCTGATTCGTGTGTATGTGTGTGTCCTGTTGCTATATCTGGCTGGCCACTGCTGGAACTGAATCATGGAACTTTACTAGAGAGACCTTTAGGGTGATTCAGCCTACCTCTTATGTTCATAAATTATCTGATGGGTACCAGTTTACCCACTCTTTTACTGGATCCCAGTACAGGCTTTGGAAAGAACGTTTTTTTCCTACTATCTCCTCATAGAATTTACTGACTGACCTGCTTCAGGGAAAAGACTTTCATAGAAAAGAGATTTGATGTTAACTTTCTTGTTGCTACATTCCTGCTCATGCTTTGAAAGACAGCTGGAGAACTTCTGGCACTCATCGTTTGGACCATAGCTCTCATAATCCCCTAGGGCTGACCACAGCTGGCCAAGAGGCTGATGTGAGTTGACAGCCAAAATCCTGGGAAAGCCACAGGTTCCCCCAACCTTACAGTCAGAAGCATACAAATCTGATGTTACTTGAATTAAACTTTCAACAGAAACAATTTCTCTATTTTAACAGTTTATTTTTTTAAAAAGTACACAAAGAATGTATACAGAATGTATCCTATAGAACCCATAATAATACAAAATGACGGCTACACTGTAGTAGAATCCATTACTTCATTTACACTCGTTCCAAAGCTTCTAGCATAATGATGCTGTTTCCTCGTATTACCTAGAGATTAAAAAGCAGCCAATTAATTTTAACATAGTAAAGAATTTGAGGGGAATATTATACAGCTTCATAACCTTTTTCCAAAAATCGCTAAACATACCAGCTACAGAGAATTATCATGCTTCAGTGCTTAGGTTTCAAAAGATAAATGTTTTTATTTTACCACTTAGCACTTGTTAAGTACTCTGGGTAACCCTCATTTAAGGAAATGAAACTATAAAGATGGTACCCCACTTGTGTGGCTAGAAGACATATCACATGAAAAGAAATCAAAATATATTTTTTTTTATCATAATAAGTACTTCCACTTGGGCTCTATTTTGGATTCCAGCCAACAGCTTTTATCAAAACTGGGTGGCAACAAGTGGGCTGCAAGGGGCCTTTGAATTACTTCCGTGTGGCCCACCACAAGCAGTCCCTTTGGCATGAGCCTGTTCTTATAGTATCCTAACCAGGGACCAAAGAACAAATAAAAATGGAACTACCTGGCCACTGTAAGTGACACACCTCAATTAAAGAAATATGACCTTCCGTAGGAGAATGGTTACCCACCCCCAAATATGATGCTCTGGAAACAGGTCTCAAGGTCTATTTTGAAAAACTCGGGCTTCTGTGTCCATATCACATTATATATAAATGAAACATGGGGTAGTTTTTGCTATACAATTGTGTAAATAAACAGCCTACTTTACACAATATGCAGAGAAACCCAAGAGGCTTTAAAATCACATTTAAAAGCAAGCCAATAATATAAACTGTTCTTTTAAGACTTAAATCGATACAGGATCTTTGTCTAGGAAGTACAAGAGATAATGAAGGTGAAAGCATGCATTTATAACTATACATCTTCTTCTGGAGTAGTACTGTACTACAAAAGACTAGATGCTTTCCACACTGCAAAAAGCATGATTTAAATAATTTCAACAAATTCAAATAATCTTTGCTTACCACCATTCCTATGTTGTTCTGCTGTCCACCTGGTGCCATTTCCACACACTCATCTATCACAAGATTCATAAACGGATCAAATCCTCTTAATATCCCTTGGACGTGCCGGCCACCATTTAATTTCACTGTGAAGAACACTCAGCAAGTTAGTTTTGGTTCTCCCAATACTTAATTGGCACATATGCATCGATACCATAGGCAAGAATAAAGCTGTAAAGCTATTTCTTTTCATAAGATCAACTGCTATAAGCAGATACAATGATATTCAGCCCCCTTTGATGGTAAACTGCCCAGAATAGTGCTTTCCACAAACTAGGCAAAATAAAAACCCAATAAATAAATAAATAAATATACAAAGAATACATTCACCATTCTGTGGTGTGCGTATTGCTTTTGGTGTAGCCACCTTGGGTCCTTTTAATTTTATTTTTTGGTGGGAGAAAGGTGAGGTAAAAGTACTTCAAAATCAATAAATAACATTGATTGAAAATATTTTTTTACTCAGGCTTTTCTCTTTAAATGGGACCCAAGGCGGCTGACGTGCTTGAAGGACAATATTTAAAGCCGAAAACAATGAGGGTGAAGAGGCAGCTTGAAATATTAAAAGACAAGACCAAAGCCTAGAACAAGAAGCATGCAAACAAAGAAATGCCACTCAGAAAGATGATAAACACCGCGCCCGCGTCTCCTTCCAAAACACGAGGACCCAAAAAAAAAGAAGCCCAGCTACTCACGTGACAGCTTCTTGTCCATGAACCTTAAGGGGGGGGAAGGGGAGAGAGAAAGCAATTAGGTTCTGCTGTGATGTTGGTCTACCCTTTTCGTAGCTCTAGGAAAAGCCGCCGGGGCGCAAGGCGTGCCGGGAGCGAGGAGCCCCAAACGCGGCCTAGGCGGCCCCCTTGAGCCCGGAGCCTTCCCCGCCCACCAGCCGGACGGCCGCCCACCAGCCCACCGCGGCACCCTCGGCTCCGGAGCGCCCAGCGGCGGCCGCTTCTCCCGCGGGGAGACTCACTTCTTCAGCTCCGGCGGGTGCGCTTTGCTCATCGTCGCTCCTCACGCGGATCCTCCCGTCGCCTTGGATCTCACGGTCTCCCGCCTGCGCCTTCTGAGCCCAAGACGTCACCGCGACACGCACACCCTCTAGCCAATCACGAAGTGCCCGGCGCGCAGGCGTAAGCGGAGCGTACCCGGCGCGCCGGTCAACGCGCAAAGTCCTCTGCGACGAGGACTGGTTAGACCTAGCAGCCAATCACTGCGGAGCCAAGCGTTCCTGCCCGCCCCGATAGTTCCATCGCCAACCAATCAGCGGCCCAGGAGCTCATTCCTCCCCCCCCTTTGGATGACCTGTTTCCTCCACGTGTTCTATTGGGGCTCAGAAAGCCCTTCTATTGATTCTGTACCTATGCTTATATATTTAAATATGTGCACAATTAACACATCTCGTGTGGAACCGAGGAAGAAGGATCTTATGACTGACCTATAAGGTTTACACCCATATTTATTTGGGAATGCACCACTGGGCTAAATTCAATAGTTAATTAACCCAATCAATGAAGGCTAGCAATGTAATTTAGCCCGTTTAAATAAGGTATCACTTCTGAGGGTGCATATTGAAAACTAAGTGTCATATTGTATTCCTGGCATATCTTTCTGAATGGAAGGAAAATACACTGCACTTACTTTTGAATTGCAGCTCAAGATCTTGCAACGAGAAGTGGGAGTTATTGTGAATACGCATCTGAACTCATTTTTTAAAAATCTGCTTCTTTTTCCTCCTCCATTTCTTGTGACATTTGACAAACAGTTGTAAAGATGCACTCGGTACTCCCCTTTAAGTTATATAAAAAAATTATTACCCCTTAGGCCATTACTAGCAACTGGTCATGTAGAGCGGTCATCCTAGTGGTAGTATCAATAAAAGGGCTTTTTCCACAGGCATAGGAAGATGACAGCAACAGTAGTTCAGAACACCACCTACCTAAAATCTCTGACATACAGATCTGTCACTTTTTTAAATTGTTTTTTATTTAAAGTCTTATAAAACCGTTCACAGTTTGATGTGAGAGAGGAGGGGAAGGAAGGGAGCAGGAGGACAATTTTCCTGTGACTCCCAAAGCCCGGTCCTGTTGGAATTAACACACCACATTCACAAGAACTTCTGCTTATTGGTCAGAAGTTCCTGAACTGATACTGTGCTCATAATAACATTGCCCGTCTTGCCTAATATCCATGAAATCTATACGTTTAAAGCTGTGTCTCCTGTTTGTGAGGCAGAAACCTTGTTGAACAATGTATCTTCAGAGCTGCCGGGATAGCACCATCAAAATTCTCCTGCCCCCATTATCACCTCAAAGGAAGGAACAGCCATGGCAAATGGGGAGAGGAACGCTATCAGCGCACACACCAATGTATAGAATCACCACGGATGTAACCGGGGGGGGGGGGGGGATTTCTCATCTTTACCATGTGGAGCCTTTCTTTTAAACATCTTCTAAACCACACAGGCCAGGGGCACATCACAAGACACCACCAGAAATCACCACGGAGGTACCCAGATCTGTAATTCGAGTTTCCAGCAAGCTTCCTGACATCCACCTGAATTTTAAACCAGCCGTCCTTTCCTGTTCCTCCTCTGAGCCACAAATTCCTACTGTGCGATTCCTGCCAATGTCTCTTTCATCTTCTTAGTCATACTGGGGATGAGGTGAATATGGTCATCCACACACTTTGTCACACAGGTTTCCAGCTGCTGCTTGACCTGCTGCTCTTTGGTTCCTGCATCAAAGGTGTCTTTGGCTTTGTCGTTACAGTGCATCGTACAGCGGGTGAGGCGGTCCTGTTGCGGCGGGGGGGGGAAGGAAATATACAAACGATGAAAAGCTGAGATAGGAAAGGATGGAAATAAATTGCTTTTACCCTGGGGCAAAAAGAACTTGGGAGCTGTCATGTACAACAGTGGTGTCAACCTCTTAAAGTGTTTAAAATTGATCCTCTTCCTTATTATTGATTAGTAAAACATATTTAATTTAATCTAATATTACCAAGACTCTTAATACAGGTGATTTTTCCAAGATACTGAAGGATGTACAAGATCATTTACAATCATTAACTGGCCAAGAAGACTAAAGACCAGCCCAGCTGATACTAGATTGAGGCTGAGGCAGTGGTGTATTGAAGCTTCTCCCAGCACGAGGATGTTAGAAATTCCTTAGCATGACGACAGCCCTGCCCTGGAAGAGGCTTGGATCAGGCATAACGTGGCTCTCCCCGTGTCCTACACCTTCAAAGTTCCCCTTTTCAGCTCTTCTGCCAGCAGCCCTTACCAACTGCACACGGTGACTTACTTTATCAGGTCTCGGAGAGCAGCCGGCACAAAGAGGGGTTTGCCAGCAGACCAAAATTCCTGCCAGCCAATACAGATTTCTGCTGCCCCATGAGGCTTGTGCTTCATCTTAACCCACTACAGCCTATATGTCTTTGAATTAAACATTCAACTTGGGGGGGGGGGGGAGACTACCTTTTAATGAAATGAGTGAAGAATGAAAACAAATCCTAACCCACTGTACCAAAGGTCTCTATTTGGGCCCCAAAAGAGCCCCCTATTCAGAAAACAACCCCAACTGTGTAGCTTACCAGCTGCATAAAGCACAAGCAAATGGCTCTTTAGTCCCCATCTTGGTGTGTTGGCCACAACAATTGTTTAATTCAGGGGTGGATTAAATAGCCTTGAAAAATCTTTTTGAGCCGCAGCTCTCGTGATCCCTAACAGTGGCTACAGGGGCAGTGAAGCACAGGGGTGGCCATCCAGGAACATCTGGAGGGCCACATGTGGCCCACCACTGCCTTCAGGACCCCCACCCCACCCCTCTTCCTTGGGGAAAAAGGCTGGGGGGTTTTGCAGTCGGAAGTACCGATGCGCGGCTCTCTGGGGCCCATTTCGAAAGCGCCCTCTCTGCTGGGAGGGTTGCAAAGACGCTTTGCTTGCCCCGGGGGTGCTGAGGCATGAATCGTGGCAGGCAGAGCGGCTCCTGAAGGAAAGGGAAAGACACCAAACGTGGGAGACGTGGCCCTTCCAGAGAGAGAGAGAGAGCAAGCCAGAGCCTCGTTTGTTGGCGTCCCTCTGCCTTACCTGAAATCTCTCCAGCTCCTGGGTGACCACGGCCTGCGCCTGCGCCAAAGGAGCGTGGCAGCGCTCGATGCACTGGTGGACCTGCTGCATGGAGGCCTTCCCGTCCTCACAGCAGGCGGCGCTGCACCGGAACATGGCCCCCTGCGGAGAACACGAAGAATCCTCACCCGAGGCTCAAACCAAAAGCTCTTCTTGACCTGCGCTTGTCCTCTGGGAGCTGAACCCCAGAGGGAGGCGCTACCTGTGGCTGTGTGTGTGTGTGTGTGGGGGGGGTTCCCACAGGGCGCTGCCGTCCCTGCTGAGAAGCCTCTCCGTTGGGACATGCGCACAACTTGCTCCAGGCTATCTCACAGGCAGCACCTACCTGCAGGACCTTCCCTGGGTTTTAAGACCACCTCCGGCCAGGACCTTTCTCTCAGCCCCGCCTCTCGGGACGACATGAGACGGGGCCTTCTTGGTGGCCATTCCCAGCCTGCGGAACTCCCTTCCCGTGGATTCTAGAGCGGTCCCATCCTTTGCCCACGGATGGGGGGCAGGACCTTTCTCTGTGCACTTGCTGTTCTCCCGACACAATTTTTGTTTTCATTCTGGGGTTGTTTCAATGTGACTGCTCTGTTTTGACTTCACGTTGCTTTTTTTAGGCGTTCCTTAATTGTTTGGTAAGCCACCCGGGCCTCTAAGACTGGAAAACTAGCTAATTACCTAAATGAAAGCTGAGCCGAAGTCCTCTTCACCAGGAAGGGGCAGAGCTCAAAACTGCAGGCGGGCTGCCCCTCGGCCCACAAGAGGCCCCACCGGGTCTCCTTCAGCCGCAGACCACAGACCCCTACATACAGGGGGCAGAACTGCACGGGGGGGAGAGGGGGATCTGGGTTCGAGTCTCTGTTCAGGCCAGGCATCCTGGCAGGGGTGTGGTCAGACTGAAAGCCCTTGCAAGGACACACTGGGATCCCCCGGTTTTCTGAATCTCTTTATTACACCTCCGGGTTCCCTTTCCTGCTGGGAGGTCCCGGGGAGCAAAGAAGGAGGACGGGGTGCCTCTCCCACGTGGGAACCCAGCGGGCAAGGCAAGGCACGTGGATAAGTTACTTAATGTGCAGCCTGCATAATTAACTTGTAAACCGCCCAGAGAGTGCTTGAAGCACTAAGGGGCTGGTATATAAGCAGCACACTTTGCTTTTTTTCTCTCCCTTTTTTGCTTTTTTAATTGGGAGGGGGGAGTCAAGCCCAGCCTGAAGGTCTGCCTCTGGGTTTCGAACCCCTCCCTGGGCCTTCCGAGCGCTCCTCCACGGGGGCCAGGAGGGAAAGGGCCGAACCCTGCCCGCGGAGGGCCCCCCGACCCATTTCCTCTCCGCCTCGCCCGCTCGCCTTCGCTAAGCCTTAGGGGGCAGAGAGAGAAGCCGGCCGCACAACAGCCCCGCCAGGTAGACCCGGCCAAGGGAGGCGAGGGAAGCGCGACCAGACCACCTCAAGGTGACCCCGTGGCCGGGCAGGGAACGGACCCGGGTGCCCTGGAGGGGACGACCAGGGGTGCAAAACCGGGGATCTGGAAGCGTTCCTTTCCCCCCCCTCCACTCCGAACTACTTCTGGCAGTCGCGCCCCCCCTCCAAAAAAAAAGTAACGTTTCCAAGCGGCGGGGGCTCCCACCGGGGCCAGAGGAGGGGGGAGGCGAGCGCCCGGCCTGCGCGCATGGATGGCCGCGTTCCCACGTGCGCGTCAGGCAGGCAGGCAGGCTCGCCGGGGCGCCCCGCTCCGCCCGGGATCGGCTGACCTGCATCTTGCGGATGTTCTGCCGCTCGAGGCCCTGCACCATCCCCTCGATGGCCTCCTGCACGCGGAGCTGCTGAGCCTCGGCCATCCCGGATCGCGCCCCGGCGCCTGCACCGATCCGATCCACCCGACCGCCCGGGCACGGGGTGGCCTTCCTTCCCGGGTCACCTCGGCGGGGCTTCCGCGACGCCGACGCCGCCGCCGACGCCGCCTCGGGAGCGCACACGAGCAGCCTCCAGCGCCCGGCGCCCGGCACTGCAAGCCGGGCCAGGCCGCCATTCGGCAGGGCGAGCGGGCTCCCCCTGCCGACGCCGATTCCTCCTGAGCCGGGAGGGCTGCACCGGTTGCATGTCGGCCTGCACGCCTTACAAAGCAGTAAAATCAAAGATTAATGTTAAACAGCAACAGATCTTAAAAATCCGATCTACTCCACTCCGCTCCTGTCTTCCTAAAAAAATCTATTTCCTTTTTTAAAAAAAAAGAGTTTTAAGGAAGGGAGCCAAGTTTCCCCTGGTTTCCCCCCCCCCCCCAATAAAATCCTGCCGCAACTTTAAGGCTAGCAGATCTATTTTACTGTGAACTTTGGGGGAACGACCAGAACTCAGCTTGGTTTTTTTCCTCTAGAGTCCTCATAGGGCTGGAAGATGCTGGTACTGTATTTGTAGCCCCAAAGTAGCCTACAAAATTCTGGCGTTTACCATTCACTTCTCAGACACAATCCAATTTTTTAAAACATCGTGGATAGTGGTGGTGGGGGGTTGTTGGTTAAAATGAAAAGCCTTTCCTAATGTGGGGGAGAAAAATGAGAAGTTACTTATCCTGAGCTAAAGGAATAATACACAGCCTCATTAAAGTGGAGGTGGAGGGGACTGATCCTGAACCATGAAGATGGGTGCTGGAATAAAGGAATACACCAACCTCAACCTGGAATGGGAAGGAGGAGGAGGAGTGGAAGGAAGAAGACCGAGGGATGATTTTGAAAAATCAGGAGGACTGAGGACGGCAGACCCCAAAATCCGATTTAAGGCAGAGGTGTGCCATTTGTGGCCTTCCAGCTGTTTCTGGACTACATCTCCCCTCATGCCTCACCTTTGGGAATGCTGTCAAAGGGCTGGTCGTCAGAATTATGAGCCCAAAACATCTGGCGGACCGCCGTTGCCCACAGTTTTCTTTAATGATAAAGAAAATTATTAACTAGTGAAAGCATCTGAGTGTCCCAGCCGGAGTTTCTCCCATTTTTACCAGTAAGGACATGGGCTTGCTTTCTTTGATTATTGGTTGGAAAACATACCTTTCTGGATTACAACTCTCCCGATTTCTAGCCAGCATGGTTGAGAACTCTGAGATTCCTTTGAAGTTTAATTTTCACAAACCGGGTCCCCTCTCTCTAAGCATAAAATGCTTGCCATTCTAATCTGGGCTCTCTCTAATACTGTATCTTTCCAGCCCTACACTCTTTGTTCCTTGTCTCAGGTAAGGAGAGGAATTGGGATGTAGCTCCATGTGCGTCCCACGAGGGGGCGGGAGTAGCCTGCGCTAAGGTGAGCACAAGGGTCTGGATTGTCTTTTAACTCTCCTCCCACCCCACCCCACCCCTTGGCTTGCTGTAAACTTACTTTGCACGGCCCCATGGGTTGCAAAAAAACAACAACGCCAAAACAAAGCAAGCACACAGGGCAGCTGGACTGGCTCAGCAAGGAGGCAAATGGAGAATGAGCCCAACCAGCCTGACATGGGAGCACCGTTTTGCACACTTGTCTTCTCTCTCTCTCTCACTTGGAAACACCATCTTTTAAACTATTTACCTCCCATGATATGCCAGCATCATTGTATTGTGCGCAAATAGTCATCGTCTCTGTGCTAATTTCCTTTGGAAAGTCTAACTACCCCTTACGGTGCTATTATTCTTCCTTTCCATGTTTTAGAAATATTTCATTTCTATCGATCAGAGGATGTGACTATACCAAACACTCAGCTTGCTGGAAGTTTTAAAATCTGGGTCCCTGGTCGCTCCTGCTGCTAAAATCTCTGGAGTTGCTCACTTCAAGATAATGAATCGTTCCCTTGTCAGAGTCCACACCACCGCTTCCCAATCAGTTCAGTTTCCACAGGGAACACAGCCACGCCTTATTAACACCATCTTCTTCCTTTTCCTTTGTCCTCCTTTTAAATTAATTTATATATTTTTGGAAGTGACATAGCACTTACCTGATGCAGCACTAAATCTGACAAGAGTACAGTATTTTTTTTTAAAAAAAGGATAACGTGTGTGTAAGAAGGGAGGCAACAGGTACACAATTGAGAAGAATTAGCCCACTGTAAAGTATTCACGAAGGCTTTCAAAGCCGGGATCCGAGGGCTGTTGTAGGTTTTTTGGGCTATCCTACTGCTTCACCCTGAAGCCGTCACTGGCACTATAGGGCATGTCTGCGCATGCCCCTCTGGACTGGCATGTGACAGAAAACAGAAAAGAGTAATGCCTGTTGAATCAGTACAAAATAAACCACCACCACCCCTGTCGACTGAGCAAAAAACAAAAAAACAAAAAAAAACCCACAGAAGCAAAACAAATGCCTGCTGAGCAAGACCTTGTCTTCCCTGCATTTAGCTTGTTATGTATTGTAGTCACAAGTAAATATTCCAATTTTTATCACACCAACTCTGACACAAGATGCGGGGTGACCAAAACATAAGCCACATCCTCGCTCTCCCACGAGAGCTGCTCCAGGCAGCTCATGGCAAGAGAATAAATAACATATTATCCATCCTTTCTGAAGAAGTCAGTCCCCGTCTTCATCAGATTCACCAGTTGGGAGGCAGGGGGAGAAAAAGAAGGGGTTGGTCAAGGTTGAGCAACCCTCCTGTTGATGGACTCCCATGTGACTAATGAGCAAGATCCTGAACACTATGAAGGGCAAGACAAAGCTGGTCAGCAGAGAAGCCAAGGTTTGCCAGGCCAGCCTCAGTGTAGCTACTAAGCCCATGTTAGATGCACGACACACATATCCATCCCGTTTGCCCTCCATGGGAATTCGGCCCCATATCCTCTCTCTCTCTCTCTCTCTCTCTCTCTCTCTCTCTCTGACGGCTGGTAACGGGACTCTGAGGATAAACTGAGTGACTTCAATGAATGAATGGTCTGCAAAATATCACTTTCTGCTGTCAAAGAATTTGGGGATTTCAGAGAGGATATGACTCTGAAAAACACATGATGGGAAATGAAGCAGAAGGGCAGCAAGCCTTTTTTCTTTTTCTTTTTTGACCCCTTTGCACCTAAAAAAAGGGAACTTGACCGTCTGGAAGGAAGTAGAGAAAGGAACATTTTTGTCTTGAGTTGAAGACTTGACTCAGAAATGCGTGCCCTCTGTTTCATCAGAGAGGGTGGGCAAAGCTTAAAATGATGCAGAAATCCACCCTATTGCCAGTAAGAGATCATATCAGCTGCATAAGCTCAGGCAAGGGAAGGGTGACCTTCTTTCTAGGAAAGCTCCTGTTCCATGAGGAAGTGAAGAAAGCTGGGAGACCCCCCCCCAAAATAAAACCAAAGAAACAAGAGTCATGCTTACGAATCGCTCCTCTTCCTGGCTTCTCCCTTCCTTGTGGCCCCAGATTGTCCTTATTTAGTTATCAGGATTGTTGCGTGTACCTCTTCACTCCCTACCCCACCCCCTGTTTTTTTAGAAAATGGCACCGCTTTCTAAAAAGGCCAGCCCAGTGGTGTCCAGACTGGCACACTGAAATGAGAGAAATTGCCTCCAACTCCAGGAAGCTCCCATCACTAGTTGTGCCAGCAACATCAATTCAAAATCATGGATGTATATGGAACATAGGTAAAATGGAAACAAAATGTTAAGATAATTAAGACTGGTTTTGATCTATAGAGGGCTACTTCAATAGCGTTATCTCAGCCATTTGCTAGACCTTCTTTTGTACACATACAGTAGTGGGACGTTGGTTACAAGCACATAAATGCTTCTTTGATTGTATTCCTCCACAGTCACAGAACATTTGTCCTGTATTGAAGTAGCCCCCATTTTACTTCATTCTTCCTTGATCCTCCTCTTTCACTTTGAAGTCTGTGAAGGGACTTCCAGAGAGTCCAGCCAGAGTCTTATCCTGGTGGGAGAACCCCTTCAGCACTCATCCCTTCAGAAAAACGTGCTTGTTGCTACTCTCCATAGATTCAGCCTAGTCTCCTCCAGTTTAACGTTCGGAGTTTCAAAGATGTGCAGAAAGTTTTTCCTTGATTTTAGCCATCATCAAGGGGGGTCGGTGCCCATTTTTATCTAATAGCTGGCCGGAGGATCTTCTTTGTTTTATTTTATTTTGTTTATTTACATATTTTTGTTTCATTTTATTTTTATCAGTTATTACTCCTTGTTTTGAATGGATGGTCCATGGCGGGTCTATTTCAGTGGCATTATTTTTGTCTTCTAAGTTTGTAAACTGTTTGGGGAACAGGGTGGGTGGGAGGATGGAATAAAAAAAGGCTACAATAAACAAACATCCTTAGATATATATTCTGGCTGATAAGATGCCCGGTTAGTTTAATTTACAGTATATTGCTGGCTCATGAGTAAAACCCCTTTGGCAAGCAGGAAAGTGCCTTCACTCTTCTGTGAATTCTCTCAACATCCCAGAAATCCACTTCTCAGATGATGTGGAGACATTTTTCTTGTTAAAAAAATGAAGTTGTTGATGCTTGGTGTTGATGCTTTCTGTGTTTTGGAACAAATGGAGAAAGCAATGATCTCCTGCTACTTCCAGACACAACAAATCAGCAGCTCCCGGGGTAATGGTGATTTTTCTGGGCACTTTTCCTGTACAGGCTCAGGATCAAGACTTCAGCCTTGTGGAAAGAAAAGGAACAAAGTAAAGCTATACGTAGTCCTCCTGAGCAGGAGTGGCTTAGTGGCCTGCCCGCGGGCCAGCCACCTGAGGCAACCACATTGCCCAGTCTAACAGCAAGGCTAGCCCCAGTTGCCAACCATTCTGGGGCAAAGAAACCACACAGCGTGGCTTGTTCCTGTCCTTTTTGCAGTGATTTGATATGCAGGAGTCTCCAAGGGATGCTTTTAAATGATTAAATATGATTGGTTAAAGTTATGGCTATAGAAGGGCTGTTTCCAAAGCTGACCACCCTATTATTATGTGGCATTAAGTAAAGTAACTGCCTCTTAGCATGAGTCCCTCAGTCTGCAACCTGGGGACAATAACCCTGATTTCCCTGTATATAAAGGATACCCAGTATGGTGTAGTGGATAGAGTGATGGACTAGGACTCAGGAGGACTGGATTCAAATCCCCACTCAGCCATGGAAATTCACTGGGGGTGTGGAACTGGTCAATCTACTCCTTAAACATAGGACCCTTTGAGTCAGTATAAGCCATTTCTGACTTGAGAGCATATAACAAACAAATAAAAAAACTTATAGAATTGTTTTAAGGATTGCTGAGACAGTAGGGGGGGAACTAGTTTGAAATTCTGAAGTACATGCTGAGAATTATTGGCTGCCAACGTCTTAAATTAACACACCCAATTAACAAGACTGAAAGCGAGGTTTATTTTCGCAAAGCCGAAACGATGAAGCAACCTCTCTCTGTCTCGAACGCAAGCCGTTTGCTGGTGGAAACACCCATTACCTCTTCAAAGGGTCTCTTGCAGACATTAACTAATTCATGACACTTGCAAAAGTTCCATCCCGGTAAAATAAAATTAGGGGCGACAGCCCAGGAGGGGATGGAAAAGTCCTTCTTCAACAGCCGCACTGTGTGACGCCCGGGTCAAAAGAGCTTAAGAGGCTCCAGACGTACACAGTACATTACACATTGGAAACTGGAAACAGAAGCCAAAGATGCAGCCCGGTCTGGCCCGCCAGAGAATGATTTATTGATTCTCTTTGAAAACCTTGCCCTGAGAAGCTCGACTGAGTTTCAAAATCTTCTGAACCAACAACAGTGAACACTCAGTGGCTGGAGGGCCGATTGGATTTCAGCTCAAACCAACAGTCAATGCAGTGCCAGGGGCCCTAGCACTGGCGCATCTCCGCAGGCCAGTTGTATTCTGATCCCAAATCGTGCACAAGCTGGGTGGAATAGCTCAGTGAGTTGGAGCTGCTGGCCTGCTGTCTGATTCCCCACTGGAGGGAAGAGCCAGCCTGCGTACCTTTGGGCAAGCTGTGCAATGATCCCAGTGTACCCCAGAAGAAGGAAATGGGAAACCACTTCTGAGTTCACTTATGATTAGAGAAGTCTGGAAGGTGTCACTCTAAGTCAGAATTGACTTGAGAGTGCATTGTTATTGATTGATTGATTGAGTCATTGATTCATTCAAAATATTTTTATCCCATCTTTCTCCTTAAAAAGGATCCAAGGCAGCTTTCATCATTAAAAAGACAACATTTAAAAGCTAAAAAATCCATTGTTGTTGTTGTTGTTGTTGTTGTTGTTGTTGTTGTTGTTGTTGTTGTTGTTGTTGTTGTTGTTGTTGTTGTTGTTGTTAATGGTGCTCAGCCAACCTACAGAAGGGACACTTTGCCAAGGGTTGGTTGTGAATCTATTGTGTAGGTAGGAATTCTTGGCCTCCTGGAGTCAGAAAATACTGTAAAAGGCTGTACCCCTTCACAGCTTCCCACCTAAGGAGAATGTAGGCTCTTTTCTAGTATCTCTCTGCACAAAAGTAATGTTGATGCCTTAAAGGAAGGAAGGAAGGAAGGAAGGAAGGAAGGAAGGAAGGAAGGAAGGAAGGAAGGAAGGAAGGAAGGAAGGAAGGAAGGAAGGAAGGAAGGAAGGAGGGAAGGAAGGAGGGAAGGGAAGGGAAGGGAAGGGAAGGGAAGGGAAGGGAAGGGAAGGGAAGGGAAGGGGCCTTTGAAAACACAGGAGGGGTAATTAGCTTCCATTAAAAACAGGGATCACACACAGCAAGAAAAACACATTGTGCTGAACCACTTCCTATTTCTACCTGAGCACCTTTGGACCAGCCCAAAAGAGAATGCCATTTTGGAGTCAGAATCGGAGCTGCAGTAAGAAGTAAAAGATATCTGATCATCCTTGAACAAGATTCTGCAGCTCCCCAAGTGACAGATTAGCTTTCTTTCATTTGGTGAATTTTTGTCACAAAATAAACCATGCCCATACTTTTTGCCTGTTGATTGTTGACGGAGCAAACCCAATAGCTGAAAGGATCACATTTTATCACTCTCTGACTGCACAGCTGCCATCCTGTCTAGTTCAACCCAATGACTGTTGTTTTTTTTTAAAGATGTTCAAATTTCAGAATGTACTAGAAATAAGAATTCTGAGAACTCAAGGATGCTACAACAGAAGCCTATGGCTTTGGTCTCAGCATTTTAAGTTTTGGCTGCCATGTGAATGTCTAAAATGGTATAATTTCTTTTTAAGAGCGGACGACAACTTTCCCCTCTTTTAAAACCTTTATTAATTATTCCCTTCAAGCCTCCATTTCCATTACTGCCTGTGATTCAAGCCCACCAGCCGTGAGCATACAGGAAAGATGGCCTCTTTTGGAGATGTTGACACTCACAATTTGGATGGGTGAAAGGTGATGATGACTCTGAGATTGCGTGGCCTTCACACATGACAAAGCCTCCCCAGAAGGGGTGGCTGAAATCGGTTTCCATGAGTCTCTAGCAGGAAATGGGGCCCTTCTCCAAAGGAAGCAGCAGTGGATGTGCCCACATCCTGATGTGGCCATAGGGTGAGAGCCTGTTCTGGTTGCACATGGGAGCCCTGCTTTGGTAGGGCAGCAGAGATTACCCCACCACCTCCTCGGCAAGAAGGAGAGGGATCGGCAGAGTCTGTGGCAAAGGGCTGTGGTGGGAGGGGGCCCTTTCCCCTGCTGCTTTCCAAAAGGAGGCACATGAGTCCCGACTGGTGGCACCTGCTTCAGTCCAAGGGAAAACACAATCACTCCCTTTTTCCTCATTGCTGCAAGAGGGTGAGATGTGGAGCTTGCTCTCCAAGAGCATTTTGTACGTTTGCAGGACTGGTTTTGCACTTTTCTTTAGAAAGGTACCTTTTTGCCACTGAACAGCTTCGTTTTCCTCAGATCTGCGTGATCTAGTTTGCCCCCCCCTCCGAAAGTAACATCCATCACCACCTCTCACAAAGTTTATCAGGCCACTGCGGAACAAGGAAAGGAGATCTTCCTCATGAGTAAGGTGCAGACAGACTCTGGGTGCCTGTCAGTGCCTCCTCTTGGCCGGCAGGGGGACCCACAAGTAAAGTTATTCTGCAGAGAGAGGGATTTTATTCTCTGGGTACAGAAAAAAAAAATCATTCCCCATTTGATTTACCCCAGTGAAAATGTGGCTCACTTTTTAGCTTTAAAGGACTGCAGGCTTTCCTGCATTTCTTTTTGTGGTTGTTCAAGGCACACTTCAGATGGCTCGACAAGAGCCTTGTTACATCCAGTGTTTTAAGGCCTGCGGTGCTCACAGCACTACCATCGCACCAGCCTGAACACCCACACAATCTTTGATGATTTGGGTTAATCCTTTTTACTACTCGCATGGAAGACACTTCCCAGAGAATAGCCTTTGAGTCCTGGTAGAAGTAAAAAACAACTATGCGTGAAATCTTGCTAGTTGCAGTTAACCATGCCAGCCTAAATGGAGTGGCTCCAATTCCATGGGTGCAGGAAGTCCACTCCAGGCCTAGTTTTGAAC
Organism: Pogona vitticeps; assembly: GCF_051106095.1. Classification (NCBI taxonomy): domain Eukaryota; kingdom Metazoa; phylum Chordata; class Lepidosauria; order Squamata; family Agamidae; genus Pogona; species Pogona vitticeps. The sequence continues at coordinate 1,246,509 of NC_135790.1, forward strand.
TTAAGGGAACCTCTCCAGGATGCTCAACCTGTCTCCTCCTTAGGTTCAGCACCCGGGACAGCTCCTGTTAAAGCGCAGCCTAAACACTGGGGTGGATTCACTGCCCCTGTTCAGCATAAGGCAGCTTTCTGAGCGTGTTCCCAAAATGGAAAGGAATTTCCTGGTGGAAAAAGGGTTTAGTAACGCTGCTTGATGAAAATGAACCTAGATCAATCTAGCCCAGGGTTGTTCTTTTTTTCAATGAGTGCTTGAGGTGATGATGGAACATTCAAACATGTGCTTTAAAAAACCATCCCCCCCTTGACTGGTATTAAGACACAGACTGCTTACTCAGCACCAAGGTCCTATTTAGCTGCAATTCAGCTCTGATTAAAACCTCAGAATTGCTTTACTTGCTCATTCAATCTAGCGTTATTTTTTTTTCCAACAACAGGCAACAAAGGTGTCCCTGAGAAGCTTGAAAATGGGGGAATGAAGTTTGCAATAAATAAATAAATAAATAAATAAATAAATAAATAAATAAATAAATAAACCCTCCAAAACTGAGATGGTCTACTATGGCTTCTGTGCGGAGGCCACCCAGGAATAACAGCCACCGATGAGTGCCTCATTCATGAAACGCTCTGCGTTATCTAGGGTTGCTCCCTGTTTAGTCCCAAAGTGGTAAACTTTTATTTGCTGAAAAATGATCACATGAGAAATCATATCCCATCTGAAAGCCATTCTCACAAACGGAATACAGCGGAGCGCTAGAGCTCGAAAAAGTTACTTTCCTGGATTACACTTTCCATTTCTCCCAACCAGTAATGTTCTCTTACACCAGCACCGTTGCTTCTGAGATTTGTCTTCCTGCCTGGAGACCTGCCAGAAACATAATAATCCCCTGAGATTTCAGCCAGGGGCCCAAGACCTGGTCATTCATGATTAAGCCCTTCTGGTGTGAGAATACTCCCTTCCCTGCCCAATTTTCCTCTTCTGTGGTTGCTTTCAGGTTCTGCCTCAATCTTCACCCTCCTCCTCCTCCTCCTTCTCCTCCTCTGTCAAAGGACCATGAGAGGCCCCAGGAAGATGGAATTCCACCAAAGCCAGGGCAGGGCCTCCCAGTGGAGCTTCCCTTGCCAAGAGCAGTTGCCTCTTCACAAGAGGGCCTCCCTTTGCTCTGGTGGTGTGGTTTGCTTTAACTCACCACCATCCTTTTAATTCCCCACTCAGGAGGCAGTAAGGGATGCCACGCTGCCTGCTGAGCAGGATTATGATCCAGCTGTTCTGGGAAGGAAGGGCAAGGCCGTCGTCCTTCCCCGAGCCGGCAGCCCAATTAGTGGCCGGTGGCTTTGCCCTCAAGAAGCAAAAGGTGGCCCACTCTTCCTTCTCCACATAGGGATCCATGAATCATATAACCCACTCCGCTGTAATGAAGCAAAGCAGAACTCTTCTTTTAATTAAATAAGCAAATGGCAATGGTAAGGCTCCGGTATTTTGCAATAGGGATAGATTAATGCTTGGGGGGGGGGGAGAATAAAATGAGGAAAGGTCAGGATTGCTCCAGTTGTTGGTGAAGGCGGGAAAATTTGCAAATCTCCTCAGACATCCCTCTTTTTTTTTTCTTCTGAAAATGTCCAGAAGAACCGACACGGAGATAAAATGGCGTCCGTGCCCTCCAGGCCTCTCTTTCAGTTTCCCCTCCCCTTTCTTAATCTTGGTGTCTCTCCAGGGGTTGTGGAGTTCTCCCCTTCTCACCATGCCCCCCCACACTTTCTTTTTTTCCTAGCAAGGAGGTCCTGGAGGTTCGCGGGAGAGAGCCTTCCGACTGAGCCTGAGGGGAGGGGCTCTGCAGGTTCCTCCCTTCAGGCCCCACTCCTGAAGGGGCCCAAGCACCCGTATCTCCCAACCCTCTCTCCCTTCCCGTCTCCTGACTTTTTGGTCTGCTGGCATTGCAAAAGCACACAACACAGGTGAAAACAACTTTGGGCTGAACCAGCGAGCCCTGGCATCGACCAGAGAGAGGTGGAAACGGGCACCTGGGCTGCAAAACCACTCCACAAAATAAAAGCAAATCTTCTCCTCCTCCTTCTCCAGTGAAGAGCTTTACCTCCCTGCCAGGAGATCGCAGGAAGAACAGAAATCTCCTGCAACTTCAACCATCTTGAGACTTGATGGCTCCTAAGCCTCATAGGAGCTAGAAACTTGCTAATGAGAGAGAGAGAGAGAGAGAGAGAGAGAGAGAGAGAGAGAGATGGGTGAGTGGGTTGAAAGCTGAGAGCCCAGAAGAGACCAGGTTTTCCACTATGAAGCTTCCCTTAATAAACCATCCTGAGCTTTTCCCTGCTTGTGGCTTTTTAGCAAATGCTGCTTAGACCAACCACGGCCTCCTTCATCAGACGAGAACGGCAGAGAAAGAAGAAACGCCACAAAAAAGACAACACCAAGGAGCCACAGGATCAGCCAGGTCTGGACACAAACAGCCTAAGATGGATGGGGTGATGCATTGACACCTGTGAGCCCTTCCCTGCAGAAGCAGCAGCCCCCGGGGAGTTCAGCTCTGGTTACTCACAGCTCTCCAACCGACACTCGACACTCAGCATGCTGGCTACTAGCTGTGTCCGATCCTGTGAGGTCTAAATTAAGGGTTGTGAAGTCACTGCTTGAGCATCTTTGAAATGCTCTCTCTCTCTCAGAAGCCCCATGCCTCTGGGTGTCCTAATGGCATAGTTTCTCTAAGGGCTAAGCCTTTTATGGCAAGCAGCTGGACTGATTCCCCCTCAAGTGCCCACAACACCCTGCCCCTTAGGGCTGCGGGCAACCCTGCCACCTCAAGGCCCACTGCCTGGTTTTGCAAACCAGAAGCCCAGCTTTTCAAGGACTGTGTTCAGGTTAAACGGCAAGGTACCGTGGCCACAAAGCCAGGCAGAGATGGTCATGTACTTATTTCCTTGTTCCCTTTGTGGTTAAAAGACTCAGAGCTAAGTCAGGAAGCCATGGGTTTGAATTATGTTTCTGCTGTCAATGAAGGCCAGAGAACTGGGACACGCTGGCCACATCAAAAGGGAGAGGACTCCCATCTGAAGACAGCTGCCATTCACTCCCCTCGCTGGCTTGCCTTAGGTCATTGCAAGCAGTGCCATCAACAATAGCCCACAAGCTGCCAAGGAGATCTTGGCGTGATCCCCAAGGTGGGTGCCCAGCAGGCACGCCCATCCCTAAGGCCAGCTCTGGATCTTCTGCACATCCCTCATCGGAGGCCTTCTCTTCACCTTTCCTCTGCTTCCTTTGCGAACGTCTTGTGCAGGGCAGAGGAGGGAGATGGACCGGGTGCCTTTCTCATGAGTTCACCCTCCACAATTAGCAGGGTCACATTCCTGACCCGAAGGGACAAGACGGCTTCACCAGATGACAACAGGGCAGGCCGCCTGCATTTTCCTGGGGACTACGAGTGGCTGGAGTGACGTGGGCAGCCAGCGCCCAGGGGTCAAGGCAGCCAGGATGGAGAACATAATTCTGGGATGGCATGCATGTAGGGGCTGACCAGCTTGTTGAAAATCATTTTCTACAGAGGAAACCCTGCCCCCTCCCCACTCCAAACACACAGGCGGAACTGGCGAAGTTGCAAAACAAACAAACAAACCCAAAAACCTAGCTAGCCACCGTGGGTCAGAGCTAATGTGGCCAAACTGCCACCCTGGCGTTCACGTAAGGTGTATATAAGGTGCCACGGCTAATTGCAGCTAATTGACAAGAGGCTGGGGCAAATCTCAGAGCCGCAAACAAACCCCTTCAAATATTTCAAGATGGCTCTCATTTAAATACAGCCACCTCAGCCTTCTGTTTTCTTACAGAACTCCCCCCCCCCCCAACTTTGGTCAGGTTTAGCAACTCCCCAGAGAAAGGATTTCCCTCTGCAGAATGTGTGACAGTTGCTGACTTCAAAAACAATCTCCTGACACCCGACGGAGTGTTGTTTTCCAGGGTTTTTCTCCCTTCAACGTTGGAAGCCACGGAGGCGAACATCAGGCCGTGTGTCATTCTGGAGTCACTGCAGCCTCCCACCCACTGTGGCAGGAGGCCGTGCAATCTGGGATAGCCTTTGCACGACACCCCCGCCTCAGACACCTGCAAGAGGCAAGTCTGCTTTCCAAAGAAGCTGAAGGCACCATCCTGAATCACCCTGAGGCGAGGCGGGAAGTCAAGATCTCCGTGTGTTGCAAGCTGCGACAGAAGGAGATGCCCTTGCTTCCTCCCACAGATTGCCTCAGTGCTGGGGTAACATCACCAACTGGCCTTAGGCAATACACAGTGTGACATCAGACCTAAAATCAGCACAACGGCTCAGCTCTCTGGCGTTCTGTTGATACAGGACCATCCTGTTCCTCACCTTCTCCAGCGGCTTCAAGAGGTCTCAGCTGAGGGCTCCTCCAGACGGAGCGTTTGTTCGGTTCACGACTGGTGCTTCCTACTCTCTCGGCACTGCTAGTTTCCGGGGTTTGTGTCCTGATGTGCCTTTGGTTTCCCTGCTCCCTTCAAGTTGCCTCACTGCCTCTTGACACCTCTCCGGATGGCTGCTGGAGCCGGGGAAAGGGGCTGAAACAGAGAAGTGGGACAAAGTTGAACAACAACGATGACAGCAGCCAGTCGATGAGGGTCAAAAACGGTCTGGAAAGTCAGCCAAAGCCCCTCACTTCATTCTTGTCCATACTGGTATAAGGGGCGACATCATCTGGATGGTGGGGAAAGAGCCCAGGCAACACAACTTTCCATAACAGACACATTTTGTGCATAGGTGTACTTGCATTTTACATTCCACTCCTTAATTCATGGATTTTGCACACAATCGCTGAAGTAAGAATTCCATTGCACCCTTCCAATAAATGCAAAGCCTGAATGATAATTGTGTGAATCAAAGCACAACAATCAAAAGGGATGGATTTCTCTGCTGCTTCTAGTCTTGACTCATGGAGTTCCCTTTTTCACTCTTTGTAGCTCGTATACCCACAACACATCTACAGATCAAATCCTGTCTGTCCATCTCTCCGCTTTTAATCATGCAGTTTGAAATCAGTATGAGATATATTGGTATCTCTTGGTCATTTCATTGTTTAAAATGTTTATTATTCACTTCGTTGATTTGATTTAACACCCTGAAATGGGTGGTACAAATATCAAATCAATCCATCCATTTTGGTGGGCAACAAAGAGGAAATTTTGTGTACTGCTATTGCCGCTATTAATAATTAAATAACGAATAAAGCAATCATGACTGTGATGTAAATACTGCACATCATACATTCTGTGCCAGTGAACAAATATTGGAATTTAAGTAAGAGGAGGAATGATCAGGGTATGATATTTGGCCACTCGGGAGGAGAATCTTTGGGCAGTGACTGCCTTTCAGCCTTGGCTTCCTTTTCTAATCTCGCCGGCTTCCTTGTGTGCTCACCAACCTCACATGCCGGTCTTCTTATTCATTAGGAATCTTGGCAAGAAGACAGAAATGCTTTTCCCACGGGGACGCAGCTCTGAGACCAGCCAAGCCTGATAAGACTCAAGGCGGCGGCAGCAGCTGCTACCGCTCTGTTTTGTTCCCACTGGGTTTCCTCCTCTTGATTCTTTGGTGATGCCTTCCTCTCCCAAAGAAGCTGGTGGTCTTGCTCATGGTCACAGGGAAGGGTCTCCTTTCCTTGACAGCAGGGTCCAAAAACACCAGCTCCACTGGACCATCTCATGGGCTCTCCAAAAATGACCATCACGGCTTGCTTCTTCCTCCCTCTCTCCTTACTTTTTCCTTCCTTCTTAACTTCTTATAATATTTTACCTTGCCTTCCTCCTTTAAAAGGACCCAAGGCAGCTTACAGCATTAAAAGACAATATGAAATCTATCCAGTATTTTTAGAACACAAATACTAAAACAGATCAAATGAGCACCATAGAAAAAAACATAAGCAATACCCACATTCAAGGCAGTAAGGTACAATAATCCATTTAAAAATACCCTGCTCAGGCAGGCAGTCATGGAAGAGAAAGGTCTTTGCCTGCTTGTGGGAAGACAGCAAAGATGGGGCCTTCAGTGGGAGGGAGTTCCACAGTCTGGGGGCAGCCACAGAGAAGGCCCATTGGTAGCAGGTATTTGCTGTGTTCTGTCTCCACAATTTTGTAACATCACAAAGGTCCAGAGTGTACTTCTGGGTGCAGAATCCAGCAACCTGAAAAGCTGGGCTTAGGGTTAATAAGCAGGTTAAGAATCCAGGTTAAGAGTTTCCAGCTCTCGTGTCTCTCCAAGCAGCAGGAACAGCAACCACAATCACACTCAGAGATGGTCACTACATGTTGTGTGTTGGGGGGAAGGGGTGTCTGCCTGACATGGGGCAGCTGTGTTGCAGAAACCCTATCCTGGCGCTTAATGAGCTTTCTGTGCACTGAAAAAGCACACGGACTGTCACAGGAGTAGACCCAGCGCTCCCACTTAATGGATGGGGGCAGATATTTTTTGCCGTGTCACACATTCTCCAGATGCTTCAGCTGCTTTGGCATCACTGCGGGCTGCAAAGGCTAAAATAGGCTACATGTAATTGTAATTGTTATTATTTGACTCGCACACTCTTTTCCTGTCTTCTCTGCCTCTGCAGCAGCCCTAAGCAGAAGCGACAAGTCTCAAATGGAAAGATTAGCCTGTGATCTGCTAGGTAAAAAGGACGGGCTCAAGACAAAACCTTTATTTACTAATGGCAGAGAAGAGGGAGGCACACGTACAAAAGGCATGCACCCCACTACTTCAGATATTTCTGTATCATCCAGGATTGCTGACAGCAAAGCAGTAAGATATAATAAAACAGCAATAAAAATTAAAAAGAGGAAGGTAATTAAAAAATCCTATAAAGCTAAAGGAGCAAATACTTGCTTGAATAAGAAACAAGTGTTTACTTCTTTTATAGAATGATGGAGTTGGAAGCAGCCTGAAACGCCATCACATCCAACCTCCCTGCTCAAAGCAAGAATCCAAATCAAAGCAGATCCGACAGAGGGTGGTCTTAATATTCTCTTCAAGGCCTCCAACTTTAAACTGTCAAAGAGGGCTCTAGAGTTTTGGGGTAGCCACTACTGAGAAGATCCTGCTTCTTGTCTGTATCAACTGTGTCTGTACGAAGGCATGAATACAGAAAGAAAAAAAATTCTCCACCCACTCTTCGGTCAAGGTCAGGTTGGTATGGGAATGATGCTCCAGACCTTTCAAAGGCATGTCGAAGATGTTGCTCAAGGGCACAGTGGGCATCCGGGCAGACTTTACAGAAGCAGCTCAAGGGGATGCCTCGCCGGCATTCCGGCGGCTTGAAGGGTCAAATGCATTTCCCGAAGAACCTTCAAGTGCAGCCCTGCGTGGAGCGCTCTCGGCAATGATGGCTGAGCAGCAGGGAAAAGAGGGCAGGGAAACTGGCCAGGTTGCAGGCCACCCCAGGCAATCTGGATGAGCAGGGCGGGTGCTTTTCTTTTTAATGTGAAAGCTGCCCACGCTGGGCAGAAGCTGAATCCAGGGGTTTGTTAAGGAATTGTTCACATGAGGAAAACAGATTGCAATTTGGATCACATGCGGAGAGATCCAGTGGAATGCATGTCCCAGCGATCACAGGGAAATACGTTCCTGCCCGCCCTGGATCCGTGCTCAAGCTGGGCCACTTGGGTCCACCTGTAGGGCTTGTGTATCTTGGGGGCCAGTCTGGAGAGATTCCCTGGCAGACAGGAGGGTCACTTTAATGGAGATCGTTGTCATTAACATGACCCTTTCTGGTGCAATCAGGTGCGTGTCTTTGCAGCCGTTGGAGGGCACCTCTCCTCTCACCTCCGAGGACATTAGCCCAAAAAAAAAACAAAAAAAAAAACTTTGGCTCTGCAAACATAATATGCAAAGTTTCCAATCGGACCTCATGTTTCTCCTCGACTTTTCTACCTTCCCGCTTTCCCAACCCCCAGGGCTTTAAGGCCAAAGTTAACCTCCAGCATATCATCAACCAGTCAGTCAATCAATCTGTCCCATCCCTGCCCCCCCCCAGTAGACCTACAGGCCTGCCCCACTGCACCAAATGACCACCAGTTCCTCCCTTTGCATTGGAGGATCTCCCTGTCGATTTTGCTAGCTGAGAGAGCAGCCGAATTAAAAATCGTTACTTCCCTGAATACAGCGAAGAAGACTCACTGCTGTCTGCCAGCAGATATTGCACTGCAGCAAATGAGAAATTGATTTGCCCTTCCAGTCCTTTTGAGGCCACTCAATACAGCTCAGATGGGTAAAGCTTCCAGCCAAAGCAGGTTTAATGAAGAACAAAACAGGCCAGCCGGCTGCCCACCCCCACTGGCCTGTTTTGACACATGCCTGGCAATCTGCTTTCTTATAAGAAGGTCAGGCATTGTGGCTTTTGAGTGTGGCTTTTTCTTGAATTCCAAAGGCTTTTTGTGGGTGAGTTACAGACAAATATTTTACGCAAATAATCATGGAGCTTTCCAAAGCACAGAGACAGCAGGAAAAACAGCTGTGCTGGTCCACGGGGTTGGGGGTGGGGTGCAGAAACATCTAGAATTCCTGGTTGAGTAATACTTTTACTAGTAATATAAATCTTCACAAGGGAGGAGGATGAACAGGACCATCCTTATTCCTGCCAGTGTGTGTGCATGTGTGTGACTGGCACAACACTGTAATCGATGCTGCAATTGTGCCAAATCAAACTTTTAAGAATTGCAAGCCTTGGATGGGTTGTTTGTTTGCATATTTTTGAACAAGCACACAATTCTTCTCCACTTGCTCTTGGTGGGGGGCAATTTACTTCTTCAAAGAGAAAGTGTTCGGCAGAGATGTTTGCTCAAATTGTGGAGACCCAGATGAAGGAGAACGAGCCGTTTGTCTCATTTTTGCATTGGAACAGAAGCCATCGCCCTGTGTAGCTCTGGGCCAGCTGCACAGTAGTCCCAGGGCACCCCAGAAGAAGGGAATGAAAGATCACATCTGGATATTCTCTACTTGGAAAACCCTGAAAAGGGTCACCATAAGCCAGAATTGACTTGATAGCATACAGTTATTGTATCAGAGGCTCTCTCTCAGCTTGGCATTTCCTCGCTGCTGTGTTTCTGTTTGTCAAGACCACTTCAAGCAACGTCAACCAAACATTCAGTGTGTGTTCTCAACAACTTAACTTTTCTTAGCTGCTGGGAACATGGACATGAACAAGGACATATCCTCTTTCTTTTTATTCCACTTCTACATTAAAAAAAATTAAATGCAATATTTAACCAGCAGAAGACAAATAGCAGCATAATATTCTGTTATTATTGCAGCTGTGGGCTGTCACTTATAATACTGACTTATAATACTGCCTAAGGGATGCGTTCTGGAGGGGCCCTGGCAGCAGAGAAATGAGATCCTGCTTTGCAAATAATCAGTCGTGCCTGCAATCACGGCAGGCAATGTTGAAAAGTATTATTTCAAAGCCATTCAGAAAAGTAATTTTTAAAGTTACAGTTACGCAGTACAGACTGTTACATTATCCCTTGCTAAGTTACAATCATGATGGAAAGTTGTTTTGGGGGAAATGAATGATAAGAAACTAGTTATTTGTAATGAGTTACTTCCAGCCTTTGGATTCTGTCCTGACTAGCAGTGGCTCTGGAGAGATCCAGACAGGATTCTTTCCCAGCCCAACTTCCCACTGCATTTAGAGTGACAAACTGCTGGATAGCTCAGTAGTTTGGTTGGGAGTTCGATTCCCCCACGGGGCCTCCTTGAGAGGGGTTGGGCTTGATGATCCATAGAGTCCCTTTCCAGCTCTACAGTTCTGAGATAATGATGATGATCTCATCTTGAAGTCCAGGGTCTGGGGTTCTCCAGCTGTACTTAGGAATGTGAGAAAGACTGATTAAATCCATCATAGATGTCGCCTGTCTTGACCCCTCGGTGAGAATCTGATTCTGCCATCCCTGAAGATTCCTTCTTGGCAGAGAAGATCTCTCTCATTTCCACACAATTTGTGCAAAATTAGCTGGCTGGATAGGTCAGCGGTTTAGGCCTCTGGCTACCGAGCCAGAGGTTGGGAGTTCGATTCCCCCCCCCATGAGACCCCCTGGAGTCAAGGATCCAGAGGGGCCCTTCCAGCTCTGCAAGTTCTAAGATTATAAACATGCATTTCTTCTTTTCCTGCCAAAGGACCTGATCCCTCCCAGCTCCTACCTCTGCCATGTACAGAAGTGGTTTGTGACAGGAAGAGGGGCACTTGACACACACCCCTTCCATTTTGGGGGTTGCCACCTGCCTGCTGGGACCGTCGATGACCTCCTTGCCATGAACTGACCCCCTGATGGCCTAGGGTCCGTTTGACCTTCCTCGCAGTCCCGTTACAAAGCTGACTGAGGGAATCTGCGCACAAGATGCTGCAAATACTCCCACGGCACAGAGTCAATGCACTGCATGAACTGGCAATTCTCTCCCTTCTTTTCCTGTCACTGGCTGGAATCGGGAAAGTCATAAAATCCAATGATACGGCTAAGGAGCAAGAGGCTGGATAGGACCCAGGACTGATCGGCTCTCCCAGCCATGCGCTTCTGTCAGGTGCCAAGAGTGCGCCGTCTCCAAGAGGCATTTGGAGCAGGGAATTTAAGTGGAAATAGCGAAGGCTGTCTTGCTTTCCTTGGCTTGGTGGCTGGAGGGGTTCCTGCCAAAACCCACCTCATTTATCTTTCTTCCGATGGGAGCTGGCACCTTTTGCGATCTTGAAAGGTCTCTTTAAAGTCACTCCCCATTTCCTCTGAACGTAGGCCTTCAGCCAGAGACCATTAGGGAATGTTTTATCTTCTTCAGGGGTGAGGAGACGATCACCTACAGATCTCACTGTTGCCTGCAAGGATGCTGCACGAGAAATAGTCTTTCACGGAGCAGCATCCTCCATTGGAAGTCCTGGCAAAGGACCATCTTCCTACTGAAGCCGTCAGGATAATAATAATAATAATGCTGGGCTGCCCTTCGTGGCTGTTGTAAGAATTACAGAAAGCAGGTGTGCAACTTGGGGCTCTCTAGAACTGCTTTGCATTATTTTTGAAGAGCTTGACAGCAAAAGCACCCCTCCAGCCGGCTTCTGGCTCTTCCCATCACTGTTAGTGATTCTCTCCCTTGCCTTCGTGTCCCTTTGCCAACCTCTCGACCATCGCGGCTGCTGCTCCTCTGCCTTTTCTGATGATGGCACCAGAGAGGAAAGGCATCGGAACAGGGCTGCCCCCCCTGCCCCCCCCAAGACCTTTGCACCAGGGCAAAGAAAGACTAAGCGCCTTTGAACTGCTTTGGGGTCAGATGGGTTCCACAGAGCGACTGCAGGAATGTTTGCACAGGCATTTCTAGGCAACACACCTGTTTGTTTTTGCAAGCCCACGCCTTGAGGCTTGGCACACATCCGTAGGTGCCACTTGGATCCCACAGAGTGCATACTGGAATGTGTGCAACCGAACAGTGCCAAGGGAGGTACGTAGGTGTGATTGGGTGTTGGCCTGCCTAAGCATCCTGGGTGGGGAAGCAGAGATCCAGGTATTTTCATTCACAATGGCTTCCTTAGAGTTTTTACAGCTCCACATGCTGTTCATAGTAGGTGTGACTGAGGGTGACCTTCCTGGGCTGGGGTGACCTTCGATCTATCCAGCATTAACCAATCATCCCTTCCCTCCTCTAAATTCAAAGAGAGCCCCGCCTCTCTGCTGAGTGCTTCTTTTCCCCTCTCAGTTCTCAGTAGGCGTTGAGTGGTTGTCTGTTTGCTGTTGACCTGTCCGTAAATATAAGTAATGAAACATTTTTACTCTTTCTCCTACAAATATCTCAGAGTGACCTACTGAGACCTTAAGTGGCCAAGTAACGAGAAGGGGGTGGACTATTGGGGGGGATTCGTAGCTATTCTCCTCTGTAGGTCTCTGTACTTTCACTGTGCAGCAAAAGGGAATTTGAGCAGAAATTCAAAAGTCTACCACAGGCTTTACCATAAGCATGCTTACTTGCCACCAGATCTTACTGCACTGGTTTCCCTCTTGTGTCACCATCATCCATAATTCAAAGATATATTGCAGACAAGATTTACACTCACGTGTTCATTCTTTCATTCAGAGAACTCAGAACATTATTGAAATACATAAATTTTTAGTTTTTTCAAAACCTTTTTCTATTACATATTAACCCTTGGCACCAGGGCTACCATTAGCATTGCTCTGATTGTACAAAGAGTTGATGGTAAATACATTATTAAAGGTAAACTTGTACTGTATTTACTACAAGGCCTGGGGAAAGAGCAAACCAACAGGCAAATACTCTATACCTCTCCCTAGTAACCAATTCTGATGTTGCAGCTCAGAAATATTTATAAAATGCAAAAGAGATGAAATATCATTCGTCTTGCCACTTAGGATTTTAAAAAACATGTTAAAATTCCTCTAAAGTGCCTTAAAATACCCTTTCGGTCAGTGGTCCCCAACCTTGGGCCTCCAGATGTTCTTGGACTTCAACTCCCAGAAATCCTGGCCAGCAGAGATGGTGGTGAAGGCTTCTGGGAGTTGTAGTCCAAGAATATCTGGAGGCCCAAGGTTGGGGACCACTGCTTTAGGTGTTACTTTTCAAAGTAACCAGATTTACAAAGTAACTTTGTAACTCTTGGTACATTATTTGTTACCCAAAAAGCAACAAACTAACATATGGACTAGTCCCAAGTTCTAATTTTGCCTATCAATAAGTATGCAACATTAGCCATATACTTTTGCAAAAGCCCCTGATCACAACTGTGGCCAAGCCAAAGTTAAACTTGGCTTGTTGATATAAAAACCAGCACTTAAACCGTTCGGTTTAATTTCTCCTGTGCTCTGGGCACAGGAGTTCTGACTCCTGTCCTCTGGAGAGGCCGGTCACAGAGACTGGTGAAACCTTAGGAAGAACAACCTTGAGAACACAGCCAAAGAGCCCATAAGCCCCACAATAACCATCGGATCCTGGTGAAAGCCTTAGAGCATACATTTATTTATTTATTTGGTTTTTCTACTGCCCATCGAGATGAATCTACTCTACTGGATAGCTGTTGTGACGGCAAATATTTTTAAAACCGTGTGTCGCAAGAACCTCCCTGGGCAGCCTCCTCCTCCTCCTCCTCCTGCTGGGTTCTTTGCTTCAGTGGCAGTTACACAGAAAGGATGGGTCCCCGCTGATTTTGCAGCTCCTGCTACTCACCGGGAGTGGCCCGGGAGGATGCAACGGACTAGAAATGCAAACGCATGATGGTAGACTTGGTTCGATAGCCATCAGCTGAACTGTCGGCTATGGATCAATTAACCGAGGCAACATGATAATAATTGGCTGATTCATTGCATAGATGAAGCAAGAAGAGAATGACCTGGTGCTTAGTTACCCAATTCCCTTCCATGTGCAGTTATAAAGCTGTGTTTTCGCACCCAAATTCTCACTCTCTTCTCCACTTGCTTGCCTTTGACACAAAGAGTGGTCAAGAGGGGGGAGATACAGAACAAAACTTTGGGTAACCCCCCCCCCTTTTTTCCCCACAGGCCTACAAAAGCCAGGTTCCAGATCCTGTCTGGGTTAGGAAGTGAGGCTGGGATGACTTTTCCAAGGGAAGTAAGAAGGCAATCTTACAGCTCCGAACTTCTCTGGCCAAGACCTCATAATGAGTGGCTTCATTCAGCCTGTTCAGTGCAGAGAGGAGGGCTGGCTGGGGAGGGGGGGCAATGAGGGAGAGGGAAATCCCAAGGCTTCTGGTGGTCGGAGGAAGGCTTTTCTCCTGGTGTTCAGCATGCACGATATATACATACGGTGCGGATGGTTTCCTTTTGGCCGAGAACGTAACACACTTCTGTTTGACAAACAAATATCGGAGGAAGCAGGACTTGGCACAGCCAGGTCCCTACAATTCCGAGATGTGGAAAGAAGCCACTGAGCTCAGCTTGCTGCAGGGTAAGGAAAATGGAAAATATCCAGGCCTGTGGAAACATCCACTACCTCCTACAAGAGGGGCATTCCAGCAAGAAACGTTCCTCACCTTTGGTGCAGCCATAGTAGAAAATCAGGTTTAAAAAAACAACAACAACACCAACCATCTCAGGCAGACAGAAGAGTTTAGAGCACAGCCTGCCAGTGGCTGAAGAGGAAGCCCTCTTGCACAATGACTCCTCTCAAAATGCTCAGGATCTGTGCAAGGGCAGAGCAAGCGAGCAACAAGATTCATACAGGGGGAAAGGGGGGGGAGGGAAAAAAAAAAAAGAAAAACAGACTCCTGCAGCATTGCATACAATGAAGGGACTCCGGCATGCCCTGGTCTTAAAACTGGGTTGGATTCTTCTCGCCAACTCGGGGATCCAAAGGGATGCCTCGAAATGAAATGTGACATTTAAAAGAGGGAAAATATGCTGCTCTTAATTGTTTTTTTCCCCCCTGTACCCGATGTTACTTGTTTGGCTCATTAAATTTTACACATGGCATTTCTTTTATCTCTTGCCCCATCCCCCCCGGGGATATAAAACAGTGGACATATGGAAGAGGGTAGCAGGAAAGCTTGCTGCCCAAGGCATTTATTCCATGGGGATCTTTCCATATGCCCCACATTCCAGGCCACCCAGTCTGGGGAGAATGTTTTTAGCCGTAGATTCGCAGGGACACTTATTCTGCCTGTGGAAAGATGGCACAGGGCCTCCTGCAGACTCGGGACTCTTTGCCTTCTTCCACGCCAAACCCCTCGACAATTGCATAAGCTTCCAGGATTCGTGTGGCCTTCGCATGGTGGCCTCATGTTGTCCATTCCTTGAGTTTCAGCTTGGAGCAGTCTTTCATCTACCTTCAGCGGCATAAAGTTATTAAACAGTAGTGAAATTCCCAAAGAACAGTTTTGCTCTTTGCATGCCCAAATTAGGGGTGTGCCATTTGTGGGTTGTTGTTGTTGTTTGGACTACAGCACCCAGAATCCTTCAAGAATCCCCCAGGCAGAATTCTGGGAGTTTCTGCCAAGGAATATACACCTGCCTTTCACTCACCTGGAACAAGAGCGGCTCCAGGCTACCTGGGGTCTACTTCCTGCACCCAAAAGAGAACTGGGCCAGCGCTTCCTGGCAGGCCTTGTTCTTTGTGGGAGGTGTAGTTCTTTGGGGAGGGGTGCCTTCTATAAAGCCGAATGGGCAACAAGATGACATGGGCCTGAGGAAGAGGATGGATGCTCAGCCTTCCCTCCAACTAGCTGTAGCAAGAACTTTGGAACTACTTTCTACAAATAACTGGCCCTGTTGATTGCCACCATATTTGAAAAGCAGCTCCTTGTTTTGCATTGGAGTCTCTCCAAACCCTGTAGCCAAGAGACGGAATCGAACCTGCACGGGGGAGGGTCGGGGATGCCGGGTCCAGGGCATTCAACAGGATTGGGGGAATAGGTTGCCTTTATCTTCTGAAATTCCTAGGTAGGAAGCAGGATGCTAAACAGAGAGGACTCTTGGGTGGTGCTTCTATATAATGGGAGGTGTCTTTCCCCATGCACTCCCCTCCTCTCCCCTCCCTTCCCCCAACCCAAGAATTAACTCTTCAGGATTTGGGAACTCGGCTAAAACATCCCACCTGTTTATAAGAACTCCTGGCCCTTTCCCCCTCTCCCTAAATTAGGATCCTGGGAACTAAGGCATTTGTTCAGTTGGGTTGGGAATGGCTCATTTGCTTTTCAGCTCCAAGGCTCCCCTTGAGCTTCTTCCTGTCCCAGAGGAGCAGGGAAGAAACAGCAGGCGCAGGCTTCTCCCGATAAAGGGCTTATTTCCAAGGTGCAAGTTCCTGTCGGGTTACTAGGACGACATCAAACGGAGATGCACAACGGGCTCTATTGTCTGGGCAGGCAGTGCTTTCCACAGGCAGGCCAGTAGTATGAATCACGCTGATTGAGAAACAGCAATAGGGGGGGGGGGGGAGAAACAGCAACCCAACATACAGTTGAACTGTGGCCTCTACTGCCGCAGGATGTGTCGATGGTCCCCAACGTAGGCTTAAACTAGACAATACAGCCAACACATCCCGAGACCACCTTATGGGGCAACGGTCACCTCTTTACCCCAACCTGAGCTGGCCACACTCCACAAGTTGCAAATTAACTTGTGGTCATCGGGAGGTAAACGCAAGCTTTGTTTCCAAGTCTGATTGCTCACCTAAGGAAAGCATAGTGGCTTATTTAAGTGAAATCTCTCACGTCTACGTATGGGAAGGGGGCAGATTTGGAACCAAAGTTCAGTCTTAGGCCAGGCAGCAATGTCGGTAAATGTCTTTTTCTTCCTGAGGGTGTCCTCTCTTTGAAGTCCGGCTCTCATTTAAAGATTACAAGCCAGAAAGACAATTCTCCTCCTTGAAGGCTCCTGAACTAGTTGCCTGCCAGCTCCTGAACAATGACTTCAGTGTCAGACACATTCATCCCTTGCAAGGCAGCAAGATGTAAATCGTTCTGTTTGAATTATACAAGTTTTTTTCCTCCCTAATGTTGCATCTTCTAGATATAAACGTGCATAAAATAGCATTTGCTCATCTGTGTCCCCTTGTTTCCTCTCTCTCTCTCTCTCTCTGTGTGTCAGTCTGAGTGAGTGTGAAGGGTGTCTTACTTTTTTGTTGACATAATTTTGGGTGACTTGACATGATACACAGCCCTCTTTCTCATCCTAGTCTCCCAGTCTCCTCCCATCCATTCTTCAGTTATTAAAAACCTGGCCTTTGTTAGCAGGAGTCCCAAGAACAACAGAGTTCTACACCCACACACACAGATCCCCCCTCTAGTTCTTTTGAACTTGACATTCCTGAGGCTGAACGGAGCCTGCCCTCTCCAGATCCTGGCCCATGAGGAGATGTCACAACTCAGAGGTCAGAGCATTAGACGGTGTGATGCGCATCTGCCCGGCGGCCTTTCCAAGGAGAGGTGCCTTCTCCCTCCCTGAGCACTCGCCCATCTGCCACCACCCAGAGAAGGTCTGAGAGCCATCCATGGGTTTAGAGGGGCAAAAACACCCTGTAAGCAGATGAAAGAATCAGGAGCTGCTCGGTAAGCGGGCAGCGTTGCTCTTGGCCCATTAAGGCGGCCCATTGTCTCCCAGATCCTTGCTAAGAGCCCCGGGAAGCTCTGGGTAGATCCGCTTAGCCATTTGCGCGCCATCTGTCACCAGCAGAGGTGGGGGGCAGGCGGGGAGAACAATACAGAACAGGAGCCCATGCGTGCGCAAGGCCCCCTGGCTGAGCTGGCCGCCTCGCCCAAGTGGCATGGAAAATAAAGCCCTTCCCTGCTTCTGTAGGAGGAATGTCACACACACGCCTGCACAGGGAATATCCAGCAATTCCTCCACAAGACCTGCCCGTGGGTTAGCAGCAGCCATCAGAAGGGGCTGACGGGATGTTTTGACCACTGTTCCACAAGAGGAGGAAAACACACACACTGGCCCTTATAAAATGGGACGGTTCAAAACTATTTCTGCATTTGGACCCGGTCGAGGCACATGGAGGCTGGGCCGTCCTCCCCACCCTCTGAGCTCCAGAACCTGGAAATGTTCTTCCGTCCTTACATCCCACGTTTTCCTCAAGGAGATCAAGGCAGAATGTGTTGCCAGTGCCGCCTCTGCTCACAACAGGACGGAGACGTAAACTGGGGGGGGGGGGGGAGAGAAAAAAGGTAACTAGCTCATAGACTCTCACTGCCATCTCATGGGGGAGGGGGGCGCTTGTTGAGATTGTTGTTAAAATTAAGGACTTTAAACGGAAATTATGCAATTGCTCTGATGCAAATAGGAAGCACTCAGATTAAAACACCAGAAGGGATGAGTGGGAAACAGCTAATTAAAGGCCCAGGAGTGGAGACCAGGAGGAGGAAACCAGTAGTGCTGTTACACAAGGAAAGAGGGACCTTTGCTGAAGGGCAGCTAGTTCTTCTCCCAAATTAGGAGGATGACAGGGCCCCTGTGCAGAAGCTGCCGATCACAACTTGTAGAGCAAGCTTCCAAACCCTGCACCCCCAAGGGCTGCCTGGAGATGCCTGGAGATGCCTGGAGGATGCCCCACTCTCAACACGAGGCGCTAGCCGCCGAGGATGCTAGGCGTGTGCCTCCCTTTGGGGTTCTGCTTTGGGCTTGCACAAATGTAGGCTCAGAACTTCTGGCACAAGGATACAGTCGGCAACTTTAATGTGAATTGCTATGAGTTAAGAAGGCTCGACAGGCCTCCTCCGTTGAAGCATGAGGCCCCGTGCGAAGCCGCTAAGGTCCATGGAGGTTTCTGCTCATACATCGCATGGCCACCAAAAGTGGCATCGTCTGTGTAACTGCACAACAGGATTTCAGCCACAAAGTCCGTGGCCACCCCTGCTTGCCCACTGCAGGGCCGCTTTTAATTCCAAGCACGTAATAAGGCTAGAGATCATTTTGGATGGCATGCTGGAGGTTCCAAAGCTGAGGAAAGCCAGACCTGGAAGTTTTGCCTCATCAGTGACTAGTTGCAGGTGGCACAAAGCTATCTTTTGCCCCCCCCCCCCCCGGGGCAAGATCCTCCTGAGGCTGGAGAGTCTCTTCTGGATTTTGCCAGATGACACAAGAGCGGAGGCTGTGATGACCACCAAGAATAGGCAGCTTTGCCCGGATTCAGGGCATGGCTCTTCCACCTTGGCAGGGAACGTGTGAAAGCTCAGAGCCTTCCCCATCGCAGGATACTTGGAAGGAAATAGCTGGCAAAAGGCCAGCCCTGTAAAAATGTCCTTTGTCACTGCTAAAACGCTGCCCTAGGCCTTCGACTTGTTGTGCCTCTAAACCTTTCTCTTTCCCTTGGTGCAGCATCACAGGAATGGTTGCTGGATGACATCCTAAAATCTTAAACAGAGCTTGGAAAAGTGGTTGTCTTGGATTCTACGTAGCTTCCAGAATACTTGCTCCAAGAGAGAGTGAGGAAAGTTACTGGGCGGTGGCTTTCACCCCTCCTGCGCAAACCGGTACATTTGAGTGCCAGCGAATGCCAGGGTTGAGCTGAAGGAAAAGGAGAGGTCGGAGAAGGTTGGATGGGTCCTGGGAACCACCTCCGCTCTGCCGCCCAGGACCTTCGCCTGCAAAGCTTCCCTGCCCACTTGGCAAACAGAGAAGGACACCTGACGGTCACAAAGGCTCAGTTCCTTGGCAGGAGATCATTGTGAGAAGATCTCAGGATTGAAGCCGGAAGGGGAGAGGCGACCATTTCCTCACCTCCGAATTCTCACTCAGCCCTCCCTTTCTTGGAAAAGGCATTAAAGCGGAAGTCTGTCCAAACAAACCCATCACCACCGAGCACTCTAAGGTTCAGCTACACCGCAGCCCCGTGGCCAAGCTTTACCTGTTAGGGTTACTCCAAAGCAGATCCTGCTCAGCAAAGATCCTCGCCCTGTCAAGGGAACCTTTCCCAGAAAGAAGCTGTTTTAGCCTGTTATGGCAAAACCGAACGATCTTGTTCTGTCTTAAAGTCAAACAAGTTTTATTTGGAACAGGGTTTCTTAGGTGGCAGTTCACTTGTTGTGTTATTGACTGTGCGGTTGACCCATTGGGCTGTGGGGTTGTGTTGCTGTTGTTGTTGTTTTGCTTACTAATGAGTGGGCTGACTGTAAGGTTCTCGGTGAAGGGCTGTCTGGTGGGCCCTTGAAGACCTCTCCCTACTTTATTGTCACGCCCACCCTATGAGGTGGGTCAGGCCAGGAGGATGTGCCTGGCCCCAGGTCACCCCAGGAACTTCATGGCAAAGAGGGGATTTAAGCCAGACCTCCTCCTGAGTCACAGTCTGGCAATTCAACCCCTACACACGCCACCCTCGTGAGGCACCGAGACAAACAAGATCACCTGCTCGCATCGGCACCTCCAGCAGCTGCTAAAGGCACAGGGCAGTTCAAAAAGTGCCAGCCTTACTTCAGATTAATTTTCCAGACACTCAAGTCGTATGCCCCAGATTTGGGTCTTACAAAGGCTTAGAATTTGCCAGCGGCAATAATGGGCATTGTCTTCCCGGGATCAATGTGGCTTTATTTATCTCCAGGAAGGATAAACTAGCATCGCCGCTGATGGGATTTAAAAAATCACCATCCACACAACCTTATTTCTCATTTATTCCTGCATTTGTGTGGCTCTACCCCTGAACTGACAATCAGTCTGTCTGGCAGGAAGGAAATGGATTGTAATTCTGGACTTTGAAATGATATTGCAAGGCTTGCTTCTCCGTTACACACTCTGTGAAAAGATCAGAGCCCTGGTGGTGAACGATGGTGGCATAACCACGTCACATCCAACAGAGCTTCTGCTTCCAGTAAGGAGGAGCTCAAGTAGGCGGCTGCACTGGAAATGGTCCCCTTGCTAAGGCTCAGAATATGTGAAGCAATCATCAGGCCAAATAGTGCCTCTGAACATGTGCAGAGAACATGGAAGCGAAAGGGAAGGCAGAAGCTGCTGTTACAGGAACCTTCACCTGCCTGCGAAGACAGGAGCGGACAGACCCTTCCCACGCACCCGGGAAACAAGACAAGGTTCATGGTGCTGAGTTCTCCTGACAGTTTAGGGATGCCTCTCGGACACGGGCAGAAAAAGAGAACCTGAGACCCACCCCTTTCCAAGAGGAAAAGATCAGGAGGATGTTTTTTTCCTACCGTCTGGGGAGATGCTCACCCTTTTTGCATAGTTGAAAGAGAGACGGGGACTTCTCTTGCCTCTGTTTCATCCATGATTCATGTTCGGGTCACTCACATGCCACCTCCAAGGAGAACAAGCCTTGTGTGTGTGTTTTTTAAAAGGAGGACAAAAAGACCCCAAACGCAGAACGCTGACTGGGCACTTTTCAGCCCCATTGGTGACAGGCCTGCAGAGGAGATGGCCTCTCGGGGGACACTTTGCTCTGTGCCTCCTCCCCCCCTCCCCTGCAATGTCTCAAGCTGGATCAGGATAAAACCAGGGAGGATCCCACAACCACGTCTCTGGCAGGCTGGAAAGGAATCTTTATTAGGCAACAAACATACCCAGATCTCTGTGCTGGGACCAATTTTACTGCGGTACCTGGTAAAAATAGGAGAACAGGCCCGGCAGCTGCTGTCAGTTGAGGTTTTATTTGTTCTTCCGTGTCCGTTCAGGGCATGTTTCAATTTCTATTTTTAAAATGTTTGGTCTGTTTTTAATATTGGGTTTTAGCCTTTCCAGCCAGGTTTTTTTGGGTCCCCCCCCCTTCTCGTTTGTTATCCAGTTTTGCAATTGATGGTGGCAATTAAATTTATGCTGTCCTTCTGCTGTGGCTTTTCCAAAAAAAGGAGGGGCATACAACTCAGAAACAAAAATAAATAGATGCAAGTTATTTAGTCACTGGGGGAAAATTATGGAAAGTCTTTTGAGGCCACGACTGAGCCTTACCTGGGGCAGCGGTGGGAGGGTGCTGAGCGAGGACCTGAGGGTTCTGGGTTCCAGTCTTCATTCAACCATCAAGCTCAATGGGTGACCTCAGGCCAGCTCTTCTCTCAAGAAGAGAAGAAGGATGTACTTCGCAAGGTAGCTGTGAGGATACGGGAGGAAAGACACACACCATTTCTTACGTTCATCTTCCAAAAAGGCAGCCACGTTTAGCCAAAACAGATGTTCTAGATAGCCCATAATTTGAGACGAAAGCCTTCCAAATGTTGTAGAGATGTGGCTGCAGCCGGCTTCCTTTGAGAAATCGAACTTCAACAGAATCCAATGATAAGAAAAGTCCTAAACACCCGTCACAAGCTCAAAGTCCTAAATGCTCATCTCATGGGCCAACTCCAGCAACATGAGAAAAAGGCCTGCAAGCGACATTCACAGGCCACGATCCCTTAAGGGTAACCCTCTTCTAGCAACGCTACATCTGTTTAGTTCCTTAGTCACTTCCAGCAGGTATAACAGAACAAAAAACAGGTTTTCTTGGGTCCATACTTGCTCATTCCCCAGACCCTGAAAGGCCATTCATGTCCTCACCCCCTTCACCTGGTTGGTTAGACTGAGGTTTATATGAGTGTTTGTGGATTAAAAAAATCTGGAAGGAAGGAAGGAAGGAGCTGATAATGAAAGGAAGGAAGGAAGGAAGGAAGGAAGCTTCTTTGTTCCCATCATCAAATGCAGAAGGATGAGGCAGCTGGTGCAGGGATGTTAGCACACAGGATGGTGGCCAACAGGTGCTGGGTTGTACCAGTTTTGGGCTACAGGTGGAAGATGGCAGGGGTGAATGTTCCTCCTTAGAAAAATATTTGGCAAACGTTTTCCCCCAACATAAGGGAAGTGTGTTCGATTGTAGGTGTTTTCCTCATGCAGTCACCAGAACTCAGGGGACATCCTGATCTTG
Source organism: Pogona vitticeps (assembly GCF_051106095.1). Lineage (NCBI taxonomy): Eukaryota > Metazoa > Chordata > Lepidosauria > Squamata > Agamidae > Pogona > Pogona vitticeps. The sequence goes on from NC_135790.1 coordinate 1,268,854, forward strand.
AGAGATGGAGTCTCAGTTCATTGTGCCCAGTCTTGGTCTACATGGGAGTTCAAACAATTCAATGCACTTAGCACGCCGCTCGAAGCAGGGCCCCCTTAAGTCTTGGGTGATGTCTGTTTATCCAAGTGCGGGCTATCCTCCTCATCTCCTACCTTTTGTCAACAAGTGCTTTGTTTGGTGATTTGCCAGCAGGAGGTAAACAGGACTGCTCAGACCTGTGGATTTCAGGGAATTAAGACCGCTAGAAGACTAACATCTGGTGCCCTTTCTTCCTGTCAGCTTTTTAGCACTGTTTCATAGCCTTCCTTGGAGATGCTGGGTGTTGAAACGGAGAACCCTTATGTGCAAAATGTGTGCCTTCCTTCCTTCCTTCACCTGCCATGTACAAGTATGACTTTGTCTACAGGTGGCTGTGATCCTATCCTATTTATCAGTGTGGGGCTTTTCATTTCTTTTCTTTAAACAAGAGCCCATTGATTTGCAGGGAAGAGCCATGCCAGGGCCTGGCTTAGTTGCACACCCGTTCACTCTCCAGCAACGCCGGTCTCGCGACCGAATGCAGCCAGGCTGGTTTGCGATGACTTATCTCATGGAAAACTGGCTTGGCTAGAAAACGAGGAAAACATTTCAAACAGGAGGAGAAAACATGGCCAAGGAATGAAACCTGGAGAGTTTTGAAAGAGGCTCTGTCAGCCGAGAACATCGGCTTGCCCTGTCATTACTGCCTGTTTTGATCTCCACAGAGTGTTTTTTTTTTTAACAGTCTGAGCAGGGCACAGACTTTATCTTGTTTTTATCTTTGCAAAAATATTTCCTTCAAAGAAACACACACACACACACACACACACACACACACACACACACACACACACACACACACACACACACACACACACACACACACACACACACACACACATATTTTGGGGGCTGGACCCCCTTGTTTAAATTTAATCCAGTCATTACTTGGTTAATTGGCTTAAAGAACTGGTGATCGCTAGCAATTCTGTAACACACAACGACTTACTTTAGCATAGGAAGTTGCAATTAGCTGTTGCTTCTGTCCATTGGAATCAATGGAACTTATGGAAGAGTAGACTCACCAAATCCCCATTAAATTCAATGGGCTTCCTCCGGTGCAACCTGCTACAATATGTAACAGGGTCTGGGCCATTCTTGGCTTCTGGTTGCTGGAGGATTGAGACGCAGCTGATCCACAAAGCCGGACAAGCTTGCCTGCCGCCTGCGTCTGAAATTGTACCTTGTTTCCTGTGATGGAGCCCAGATGTCTAAAGAGACGGAAATCTTAGTAGATGTCTCAAAAGTACAGTTCTCCAAGTTTGTCACCACAAGAGGACAGGCATAACCCTAACTTAATGGTTTAGCTTAATATTACAATGGAGCATCCCTGCTAGAAAGAAGTTATGGCACGCTTTCCTTCTCTTTGAGGAAGGCAGGAATTCCTACAGATTCTTACCAGGCTCACTCCACTACCATTCCCAGCATGTTTTAGGGGAAACCAGGACAGCTAAGCAGCTCTGGAAGTGACACAAACATCTGTGCCTTGCAGTTCAGAATGAAGAAGGAGGTGACCTAGGAAGCCTCAAGAGTCTGGGAACGGGCGGCTGCCAGAACCAGCGAGTCCTCATTAAGAACATCCAAAATGCCTGGAGGTCTCTGCTCATTGCCCTACCTGGGACCTGACCTGGAAGGGCAGGCTATTATCTCTCAGAATCTGGGAGCATAATTATTGTTTACAAACAAGCTCCAACTGTAATGAAGCTGGGCAATGAAGGCTGACCGTTGGCACTGAATCTCCAGAACGAAGGGAGCCCGCCATGCTCCTCATTAATGACATGCACCATGCAGATCTATAGGAATGAGGGATGTTTACAGGGACATAACATCCCTTGGAAGGAAAATAAAAAATCAGACCAAAATGCAGATTTTACAGAAATGAACGAAGCCGGGAGGGAGGGAGGGAGGGAGGGAGGGAGGTGTTTCTACAGGGAGGTCTTGGCTTCCTCTGTGTGTGTGAGTCGTTTTCTCCAGGTTGGTCATGATGGCGGAGAAGGCGTCTGTGCCTCATTTTATCTTCCCAATAATGGTGTCAGCTCAGGGAAGGCTGAGGGGCTTCAAGGCTGCATATATTGTGCCGTGGCTGAGCAGAGAGTGCAACCCAAGTCTCATGGAGAGGCAAGCTCAAGAACTCGCACGCGTCCTAAGGCTGTAGTAGAATCATCTTAAGAAGTCCCGCTGGCCCCGACTTCTAGTCATCTCCAAAGGCACCTCTTTGCTGGAAACTCCCAAAGAGAGAAAAGTGAAGGATCAATACGAGCCGATGGTGCCGTTCGCGAACCGTCCTCCCACGTGGAGAGAGGAAGCTTACAAACCGGGTTTGTGGGTCACTGTGCCCCTGGAGAGTTGTGTGTGGCGAGCCCTGTTCTTGATACTTGGGCGTGTGGCAATCTCAGGGCTGTTTCTGCCCAACAGTTTCAGTTTCAGTCCTGGGTGTCCCACACACCTGGTGACCCACATACTAATCCCGGGATGAAATCAGGCAGCAGATAATTGGGCATTAAGGAAAGCCCAGGTGGCCCCGCGAGGAACCATCGTAAGGTGTGCACACTTCCATAGAAACAGCCTCTCCCCCCCCCCCACAGATCTAAAATTAACCCATTATCCAGAGTCGGCCCTACCCTGTGGCAGAGTAGGACCATCACCTCATATGGCAGGTGGGAGGTAGGGGAGCTTGCCTGCTGTTCCTCCTGAACCCCCAGCTGTGCCCCCCCTTTGAACCACCAAGCTGAGTGTGTCCCACAGCCTGTCTCCCACCCACCCCCGCCCCCACCCCATGTTAGCCTTCCTGCCTTCAGAAGTGGCAAAGGGACTCCTCCTAGCAGCACAGCTGCCGTCAGTACATGCAATGGAACAAGGCGCCCTTTTGCCTCAGGCAGCGAGAAGTCTTGAGTCACCTTCCCCTTCTAGATCCAACAGCCAGGCGGCAGACCCTTGCGGGGTGGTAGAGCAGCAGAGAGAATACAACTAGCAAGTCTGAGTTCATACTCTTACTTCTTTCACCCAACAGTAGTATGGAAATTATTTTTTTGCCCATAACTTTTTGCTAATAGGCTTTTGAAAAATCTGGCTTTGTCCTCAAAACCAGTTGCATCACACAGGGCTTGTTTTGAGGACACCAACTAATGAACTGACCAACCCCCCAGGACCACTGTTGTTGCCACACTCCCCTGTTCCATGTGGATATCCATGTGAACACAGAATGTCACCCGGTGTTTGCCCTGCAATGGAAACTATTTATATCCCTTTCCAACCACAACCATTTTTCTTTTTCCAAAGCACAAGATACTTTCGGCCACCCCTCTTCCACTCATCTAAAGTCACATGAAGTTTTAATTTACTTTACTGTTCTGCAAAAGTACACTCTAGTTCTGGAATGGGCCAGACAGTGTTGAAGACCTGGCGTTGCATGGACCGCCCAAAGGGGAAAGCAAAAGAGGACATCCATCAGATTTGCAGACTGAGGCTCCTGTGGTCCAGGTGCAAAGGGGGGCCCACCAGAGAATGAACAACAGCTCCCATGATCCCCATCCAACGGCTACTGGGACTGCTTGTAGAACAGTAAACATCTGGAGGAGAGTTTTGCTGATACCTTGGACTGCCAGAAAGACGAACAAGGGGGTCCAAGATCAAGCTAAGCTTGAACTTTCTCACAGGAAGTTGTGACATTGCTTCACAATCAGAAGAAACCGAGGCACCAATGCTGAAAAATTGCCCAGAGAGATTTTTTTTAAAAAAAAAAATCCGTAGCACCATGAAAGAAGTCAAGCATACAGCAACGTATTATGAAAAAGTGTATTTCACTCATTTAAATAGCTATGCATTTGGCGTATTTATGGAAGAAACAAAAGCCAATCACAGAAACATTTTACATCAATCAAGTTAATTTAACCACACAATAAATTAAAACATTAAATATTAACTTTCAGTGCAACAACATATACAGAAGGAAAGAAAAGTGTAACCTTGACTAAAAATAAACTTCAGGTTGGTTATAAACAGTAAACTAAATTATGAAAATGGGGGGGGGGGGGAGAAGGGTGTTAACAAAGAGGCTGGGAGTGAGCACACAGGTGAGAATGGATGTCTAGCACTGAAGTTTATTTTGTCATAAATGGAGGTGTATCCAAAGTAGGAAATTGGCACAGTCTGACGAGAGTTCTACTTTTGCCTTGTCCAAAATTCATCGGTTTTGAAAACAGACAGTTTTCACTTAAAAAAAAAACCCTCCTAAAACTTCATACTTTTTATTCTGGTCCAGTACCCAAACTACATTGGAAATACAGGCAATATCTGATCACCCAGCGAATGAATAATAGTTTCTTAACAGCATAATTCGGAGGGGGTGGGTGGGGAGAATGAAGCGGGCCTCCAGGTGAAATCTACAAGCAAACTATTTTATTGAGAATTCAGGTACATGTCTTGCTTGTTCCTTTGTCCATCCCAGTTCAATTTGGATGTTTAGCTCATGGTTTAGGCGTTTGCTTCAAGAGGAATACACACATCTCCTGGAATAGAATTTGGAAAGAAACAGAGATTCCAGGGAAAGACATACTCCTTTGCCAACATCATCCAAGCCAACCATTCTTCCTTAGTTTCGTGGCACTGACGTGACCTTCATCACACCTTAAAGCTGCCCTTCCCAACTTTGCACATTCAAAATGTGCCAAGACTACAACTTCCATCATCCGCAGCCAAAGCAGACAAGGTCTGATCGGGGGCAACTGAAGAAGGGATTCAAAAGATTGCGCCAGGCTGAAGAGAGCGGTAAAATAAATAAATAAATAAATCTGAGCCCAGACTTTTTCTTTTCCCTAAACTGGAGTGATATTCCTTTGAATCAGACAACAGTGGTCACAGGATGCTAAGAAAAGGCCAGGGAATATATGAGGACAAGATTAAAAATATATATTTTTTATTTTTATTTTATTTTAATTAAATATCTTTGTCCTTCTGAACGAGGGATAAAAAGGGTTAGGTCCATTAAAAATAATTCATAACTGGCCAACTTTGGAACCAACATCAGTCAAAATAAAGCAGAGAAGCAACCCCCTCTGGCTACGCTAAGCACAGGACCCGACAGATTCTTGTTAGGAAAGGTAGCAAAGCTGTTTTTCCTCCACCACTAAGGGAAAAGTCATTCTTCACAAAGGAGGTTCTGAGTTGCCTCTTTAAATTAAAAGGACTTGTCTTGCCACTTTGGGAAGAGGAGATTAGCTTTTGAGCAGGCTTTCTCTCCCACCCTCCCTCCCTCCCTCTCTCTCCGCACTGCCTGGGTCCCCCGTCAGGCCCAACCTCTTCTCTGGGGCTCAATTCAATTGTTGCTGTTAAGTAGAGCAGGTCGCCTTAAATCCTGGAGCTCGTTAAGTCGACTCGTACATGTAGGTTCCCTGGCAGAGCCATTCTGGCGGGGACCAAAGTTGGCTGACCACTTGGAAATCGGTTAAATAGTGAATCTGCTCCCAGGTTGCGTCCATAAACCTGAAAGAAGTTATCCAAGCTGCAGAATATATTTTAGAGGGAAAGGCCGAGCGCTTTGGACCACTCTGTAAAGTCTGGAGTAAAATCCCAGAGCGGATTCACCACCCCATCGATGCTGAACCCACCAGCCTTTTCTGGTGGCGAGCTAGCAACTGAAGGCGGCCTTACCTGCCAGCCGTGTGGCTCAGAAGGTCCTTGGAAATGGTCTAGGAAGCCCTAACAAGCACTCAGAACCGAGGTGGGCCAAATGCAGCCCCCCAGAGGTTGTTGACTTCAACCCCCATCATTCCCCAGATCGCATAAGCAATGGTCGGGAATGCCGGGCGTTGCAGTCTAGCAGCACCTGGAGGAAAGGAGGTCGGCGACCCCCCCCCCCCAAATCAGAGCCGCTACAGGGACCACAATTTAAGACCAGAAACAATTTAAGAGCCGACGCCAGCAGGATCCCAGGATCCTGTGAGGAGTTTTAGCATCAGCGGCTGAAAACAAGCAAGCCTTCAAAGAGAAGTCCCTCTTCAGCATCCCGCTCACATCCATCCATCGTGCCACAATTAATGTTTTTCTGGCATCTGTTTTTCCCTTTTTAATCTTTTGGGGAGGGGGGAAATCAGCAAAACAGGCACTTTTTTTTATCAAGCAGACCAGAAGTGCGGTGGAAGGGGGGGAGGATCGAAGTGGTGGCTAAGGAACGTCCTAGTTTGCTTGCAAAGTTTTAACTCGTAAAAAGAAGAGAGGGTGCCAGCCCTTTGCCTGAGGTTTGCGTTGCTGCTCCACACCTCACTGGATCTTTATTTTCTAATACCGGGGGACTCTGAACACAGAACCGGTGGAGGTTTTGTACTTGTGGCAGCTTTGGAAAACGTCCCTCTTGACATCTTCAGAGGAACTCGCAAGGACCTGCCAACTCAGTCTTCTCAAAGCGACGGTGCTGCTCTCGTTAAAAAAGCATCGACGCCGTCCATCGCTCCTTTGGGGTCAAGCATGTGACACAATCACACAGCCAAGAACACACCTTCAGGCCACGTTCTAGGAAGTCTTAAGGAGAGAAGAAGAGGCTTGGGAAACAAAACTAGCCCAACCTGAATGGTCCGCCTTTCCTGTCCAAGCCGCCCTCTCCGGGCGCACTCCTTGCAGCTACATAAACAGAAAAGTTCTCCCATGTGCACTCTTTAATTTACTACAAAGTCTCCGAGAGTCCATGGTTGTCATCCTGTCCAGATCCAGATGTGTCCCATCGCAGGTGTGCGTCTCCCTTCCCTTTGGCGAAGGTTCCAGAACCCCGGCATACGGACGGAGGGTGCAGGCGGACGCCCAAAGTTGCATGGAATTGTCTTGTAGAGACTGCTTTGCCCCGGAAGATGTTCTTGCCCAATGTCAAGTCTTTCCCTGGAAAACTGTAGGCTTCCTCTGGGATGCTGCCGTGGTCCCAGTTAAGTGCAGCTGGAAAAGTCTCGCGAGAGGCCCCGTCTTTTGTCAGACCACTGCAAGGAAAGCACACATCAAACGGTCTTAAAAGGAGGGAAGAAATTCATGCAGCCAATGTAGCCTTACCGTCACTCGAGGAGTGAATTCCAGGATGGCCCCAAAACGGTGGCTTGAAAAGGGAATCAGGCAAAGCAAGGGAAGGGTGGGGGGCCATCGGTCACGACCGCTCAAGAAAACCACCTCCTTCAGAGGACTTCCATGCCTGGCCACCCCACCCCCTGGGAGGAAGAGGAGGAGGAGGAGGAGGAGGAGGAGGAGGAGGAGGAGGAAGCCCAAGGGAAGGTTGCCCCCCCCCCACAATTCCTTGTGTCAAAGCTCCCACACACTTTCCACTGTCCTGCATCAGAGGGAGGATACTGGACTGTGACTTCCTCTGACAACGCTGTTCTTATGTACTTCGAAGCAAGGAACTACATTTCAAAGAAGTCGGATGTGCCCATAACCAGAGACGTATCATCTATTTGGCTTTTAAGGCAGGCTCAAGATACCCCCCGCCCCCCAGGGAAGCTGCTTTTGTGGGTACCTGTTTCTGAGTGGCAGCAAGAGGATCCACCTTTCAGGAGGCCGCTGGGCTTCTCATGCCTGCAGACGACGGTCCTGCACCAACCACAGTGCTTCCTTACCCTGCAGCAGCTGCAGAAACACAACCATGGAAAGTTACAGCCTTCAGCTGGGGAGGGGGGGGGGGGTTAAGGAATGAGGCTGGGGTGTCCGCTGAAACACCTTTCATGGGGCAGAAGAGGTAATGTCTTCAGCGCTGAAACTGTGTCATGACCCCAGCACACGTTTTCCATGCCCCCAATATGAAGGTTTGCTTTAAATTGTGATTGGTCATCAGCAGGTAAACACAGGCTCCATTTACAATTACAAGCACTAAGTCATACGTTCTGCCGGCATTGCGTCTCTGGAAGGCGGCGACATGTTTTCAGTTTCTAACAACGGGGCATCTGTAACCTGTTTTCTGCCCCCGAGTTTCCATGGCCCTGAGCAGATCTGGACTCTCTCACAACCTCTTCTGAGGAGGCGTCCCTTCTCTGCCACTGGCTAAGAACCAATCCAGACCTCTATATCCCCAGCCAGATATGGGTGTTTAATGGGGAAAGATTGTTATAACGCTTCATACCTTTGCACAGAGCTAAAAGAGCAACGGGTGACCGACTCTTGATTAGGTCAAGGTCTTCGTTCTCCATGTATCCAGCTGACTTCAGTTCATTTGTTTTGACAGAGCTATACTTGCTGGACCTTGAACAAGGCTTCACATATTTCTAACCTGGACTCTGAAACTATTACAGGAAAAGTTTTGTAACAGAGTCCAGCCACCGCTGGGCTTTGGGGCAAAACCAGCTATACATCTAGTCTGAATTAGTTGTTTATGGTACTCCTCCCTCACCATTCTTCCTGGAAACTCAAAGCAGCATGCTTCGGATTCCAGATGGGTTTCCCATCCAGGCACTGACCAGCCCCAGGCCTGCTAAGCTTCAGCCAGCTTGCGGGCGTCACACGCCACCGGACCAATTCCAGGAGGTTATGCGATTCTGGTGTGCATGACTGTAGGAGATTATATGATTCTGGTGTGCAAGAAACATCAGCCTTAACCCATGGAAATGCTGCTGGCCCCCAACCTCCTGCACTGGAGGCAAGGGTCAGGAAAAGGCATCCTCTCCTGCCTGCTTAAGCATGCCAGCAAAAAACACACTCCCCTGTGCTACTTCTGCAGGCCGTCCACCACTTTACTGCACACATGCAATTTTTAAGAGCCATATATAAAAATAAAAATAAGGTCAAAATAAAAACCACAAAAATGTGCCTTCTAAAACAAATTGCAAAAGTACAGAGGAACAGTTCTCCAAGCAATTGTTTTAAAAGACCTGAGTCAGCTTCAAACTTATCAGCAAATATAGATTTCAAAAAGCAAAGTGCGCTGCTTATATACCACCCCATAGTGCTTAAAGCAATCTCTGGGCAGTTTAAAATTTTAATTATGCAGACTACACATCATCACCGCCTCCTCTGCCCTGTGAGCTAGGCACTCATTTTACCAACCTCAGAAGAATGGAAGGCTGAGTGAACCCTGAGCCAGCTACCTGAGATTGAACCTGGTTTGTGAGCAGAGTTTTGGCTGCAGTACTGCAGTTTAACCACTGTGTCACGGGGCTCCTTTTAATAGCAAGCACAAATAAACAAAATTCTTTTTAAAGACATATGTGAGAACAACAGTGCACTCGTGCGTGTGCTTACATCATACTTTGTTCCACATAAAGCAAATGGCCTGGCACACAATGATGATTCAAACTCTGGCGCAGGAGCCCCGATACTTACTGTATTAAGACGCACACCCCGATGAGGACAACCGAGGCGATCACAGAAACCACCACCAAGGCGGTGATGGTTTGCTTCTTTTGGTTGGCCGCTACGACCGCAAGGAGATCGGCGTGTTCGCATCTGGTCCCGACAAACCCAGAGTGACAACTGGGAGGAGAAAGGAAGGGGGGGAAAAAGCAATAAGTGAAACTCAAAGAACACTATTTGCATGCATGTGGGTGGGTGTTTTTCTTAATTCTGTGTAGCTCAGTGGTTTAGGTCTGGTTGGGAGTTCAATTCCCCCCACTGGGCCTCCTTAATGGGGGTTGGACTTGATGATCCTTCCAGCTCTGCAGTTCTCTAATTATTTTATCATTATTAATGTAAGAGTTGAGCTGAGCACAGAGTTCCTATTCAGAGCCCAAGTGGAATTTTGTCTAATTTTAGAACTGGAACAGCCAGGACTCAAGAGGAAAGACAGGCAGGCAAACCACAGACACTGTAAGTTGGATTCTATTGGCCACGTGAGCTGGGGCTGATGGGAACTGGAGTCTAGAACAGACATTCTCAACAGAGGCCCCACAATAAAAAGGTTGAGAACGGCTGCTCTAGAAGGTGTCATCGTCCGGGTGGAAGACTAACCCCATTGAACGGTCCTGCCCTCCCGCCTTCTATTCCGTCCCTTTTTCCAAGGACTTCCCACCCGATGACTTGGTTTCGTTCGTGCCACCATGCAGGGATACCCCTCCCCCAATTTTTAAGCAAGCAAGCGTACATTCGAATCGCGAAAGAAGCCACCTCCCCTTGTCTTCTCTGTGGGCTCCACAGCTCTCAAGCCCTCCAAGAGGCCGTGATCCGAAGCCACCCTACATGCGCTTTCTTGATGCCACCCCCCACCTCCACTCCCACCCCCAGCCCCCCATGAGTGGTGGCCCTTTCCAGAGGCAAGAGGCAAAGACTTACACGCATGCCGGTTTTTCCTCTTGGACCACGAACCGGCATGTCCCGTGGAAACAGAAGTGACTGTGGGCATCTGGACAACTGTTAAAGTGGGACCTCACAGCCGCTGCCACTGGGGGACCTGGAACGAGGAGGAGGAGGAGGAAGAGGAGACAGGTCAGCCTTCCATGCTATGGCCAACAGTCTCCTTCTCCCCCAATGGGGAGAAAGGAAGCCTATAAATAAAATAACTAACGAACAAGAAGTGCAATATTCTGGCTTGTGTCAACAAATGGCACTTTGCATTTCTGGAGCATCTGCAAGCTGCATTTGAACGTTTTACTGCATTGGCCTGAGTAATCACCCATGAAGCTTCCATTATTCCCATTTTACAGGCGGAGAAGTCAAGGTGAGCTGAGCAAGGCTGTGCCTGTCCCAAAGGCTAGGCTTCCATGACAGACAGGACTATAAACCTTGAATGGCTCTCAGGTTTTAATTGGCAGAAGCATTCCTGAGCTTTAGTCCACTTCTTCTGATGCACGGAGTGAGGTCTTCAGGGGATGAACTCTACAAAAGCCAAAGGAAAGGTACCACAGTTTTCTAGTCGTTTTATAAATCTGCTGATTTTCCAGCAGCAAGACACTGTGGGGGTGGAAACCTTCCCCTTGTCTTTTCCTAATGCTTCACCAAGTCCCTTCCTTAGGAAACCAATGCATTGTTGGCTCTAAATGCCCTACCCGGTTGGCAATGACTTCATGAGCATTTGCACATTTTCCCTCCAAAGACTTCACGCACTCAGAGCTTCATGCTCAAGCCATCAACTTACAAAGGAAACTTTTGATTTTTCTCGATGACTAACCACAAAGCAAAACTAAGCTAATCCGCCACACAAGGAGCCGAGGAAATTTTTGCTAGGATAAATGGCAAGTTTTAATCTCCCAAGGGAGCTCTACTTTGAGGAACAATCTCCAGGTATCATGCAGTTCTGTCATGGCCTAAGACAGAAGAATAAAGAGGAAGGCGTTGTGTACTAAACACTGAACTGATACGGGTGTAAATTTCAGAACATAACAGCAAGCCGAAGGGTTTCCCCTCGACAAAATTTCACAGACAAATTGACAGAATCAAAGAACAACAATAAAGCTTTGTTATTACATCTCAAAGGGTCCTTTAAGCACTATGGGGTGGTATCTAAGCACCACATTTTGCTTTATCTAATACTTAAGGCACACTCCTGTACTGCAGTGTGTCCTGGACCCTTCGTGCATGGCAGGAGAGGAAGCTGAACACGTTCCATATGCCTTGTCTCCGACATATTTTTTGTATCACCTGGCAGGACAAAGTTCCAAATAGAGTAGTCCTAGAACAAGCTGGAATTTTTAGCATGTATACATTGCTAAAACAGTGACATCTACGTTGGCTCGAGCATGTCGTGAGAATGGCTGATGGTCGGATTCCAAAAGATCTCCTGTATGGAGAATGAGTGCAGGGAAATTGCCCCAGAGGGAGACCACAGCTGCGATACAAGGATATCTGCAAGTGGGATCTGAAGGTCTTAGGAATGGACCTCAACAGATGGGAAACCCTGATGTCTGAGCGTTCAGCCTGGAGGCAGGCGGTGCATCACGGCCTCTCCCAATTTGAAGAGACCCTTGTCCAGCAGGCCGAGGCAAAGAGGCAGTCAAAATCAGGGAACTGGACAGGGGACAGTTTGTATTTGTCTTCAGTGTGGAAGGGATTGTGTTACTCTTGAATTGGCCTCCTCAGCCACACCAGATGCTGTTCCAAGACCTCTATTTAGAGCATGTTACTATAGTCCCTTGAGACTGAAGGATGCCTAATCTGAATACTTAATCACTGTTAAGGGGTGGGGTGGGGAAACCCTTTGGAAATGAGGAGTGTGTTTGGGATAACCTTTTCAAACCCATCCCCCCAATTTTCCCACAGCTGTTCCTCACATCCTGGACCATTTTAACTTGCAGTCCCTCAGTCCACACAGACAAGAACATCCTGCCTTGTAAATTAGCCCCCGGTTGAAAGCACACCCGATTTCCATTTTCTCAAGTTCCTGTTTCAGAAAGCTAATGGCAGATCAGGCAATAAACCTAATTAAAACCACAGTCAAATCTTCCAGGGCAGCTCTGGAAAAAAAAATCAAACATCTTTAAACATCTTTCCTCCTAGGGCTTGGTTTCCAGCCCCCCTCATCATCATCCTTGTGGCCCTTCTCTGAACTTGCTCCAGTTTGTTTGTTGGAGTCCATTTTCAGATACGCATGAAGAAAAACGGACAAAAGGGTAGTGTAAGCAAAGGAAGCCCGTGCATAAAAAGGATGTGGAGAAGCACCGCGTCTGCTCTTCTAAGCCCCTCCAGTCGTTCCACTGAAGGAGAAGGGAATCCGCACTGAACTGGAAGGCTTCCCAAGCAGAGGGATCCCTAGAAGGGGGCCAAGTTTCCATGAAGGTAGAGAGTCCTCCATCATCACTCAGCCTGCATGGATTGGCGGGAGGACAAGCGTTGCACTATAAACCGAGGCAATTATTTGCAAAGGGCTGGGAACGGATCCAGGAACAGTAAAGTGTTTAGAAAGCAGCTCGGTTCACCAAACCTGGACAACTTTACAACTTCAGACGCTATTTACAAGCTCACATCAAGGAGCAGACGAAACGGCCCCTTCGGTTGCCCTGCGGTTCCACATCAAAAACAGAAAGAAAGAAAGAAAAGGGCGGGGGGAGAAAGCGCTTGTGTTTTTCTTCTTCTTTTGTTCTCCCATCTCTAGTTCAAATTACCAAAGGCTGGATCGAAGGGAGTTGTATTTCCACCTGTCTCAGGACTGTTTCCCCTCTCCCGTTCACCTTGCGAGCGCCTGTAACATGAAGCACCCAGAGCAGATGACGTGGGCCAGGAAGAGGCCGGGCGGCTGCTTTTTGCTGGCCCTTCTCAAAGGCAACGAGTACTATCACGAGCAAGGTTGCTCACCCTACCGATGGGCTGAAATGTACAGTCTCCCCTTTCCAAGGTCTCAGGAAATCCACGTGTGAGAATGGCAGGCTAACACACAGAGTGGGTGGACTCTGGTTTATGAGCAGAGCCCCCTTCCAAATGCTGCTGAATGGAGGGGAAGTCTGGACACCCCAGGAGCAAGAGTTAAAACAAATGATATGAGATCTGGAGCACTCTTGTGTCCTCAAAGGAACATGTGTGCATGCTCGATACATAGTCCTTGGTGTTCATTCACCATCAGTCAGCTTCATGCCATGCCTTAAGAGTCTCCTCCACTGTGCCCCCCCCAATTCCTTCCTGGGGCACAAAATATCCAAACAAGCAAGCAAGCAAGCAAACCCATCATTTTAACGACAGCACTGCAGCTTATTCTATAATTTTATAGCTTAAAACATCACATTTTATGAGAACAGAATGCTAACCCAGAAGCTAAGACTCGTGATACTAAAAAGTGTATGAACATATATAAAGGGGTGTCGAGAAAGGTTTCACAGCCCCTTGAACAGTTAAATATTTACAGAAGGTACAAAGACACGGACTTAGCATTTTGAGACAAAGATGCTTCATCCCTCTCCATGGTCCAGCTACCCCACTGGCCTCTGCGTTCATCTACCTGCAGGCAAACCCCAGACATTTGCACTGCACGCTCACGACTAAGAACACAACTTGGAAATGATGGGAGTTTGATCTTTCAGATGGAGAGCCAACAGTAGTGGAACCTGGGACTTCTGTCCTCTCTTGCGGCACCAAAATCTTCCGCCGGAAGGTTCCCTACCCGCCCTCCACAGCCGCCTTCTATGGGTGGGGTGGAGCTGGAGGAGGAAGGGAGGAGGGAAGAGGATTGGTTATCACCAAATTCTGGAGCGATCCAGCAGAAAAACATTAGCTCTTGGGCCAAAGGACTAGAACTGCCACATTGTCTCTAGCGAGACAGAACAACATTCTCTTGTTCTCCTGAAGTTTGGGGAAATTTAAAACACCCCTTTTGCAGGCGAACATCTGCCCAAAATATGAGAAACTGGCAGCTACAGCCTTTCAGAAAAATGAGAGGGCCTCTCCCTCTCCTACCCAGAGTTTGCTCACTCCCCTATCATCCCCCCATCATCATTTTGAACCAAAGTTGAACGTCACCCTTAAAAGGAGGTTTTATCTGGCTGCCAGGAGGAATTATTCCAAACACACCTTTCCAAGAGACACAGCGCATGTTTTGACCGGGTGCTGGGTAAATAACAAGGGACTTATGAATCGACCCCTTACACGCATCCGAAGCCACTTCTTTTTCAACCTAGATTATGCACGACGGGGGTGGGGGTGGGGGGAGCCCTCACGCACAGAGAGAAAAACAACCCTAAGACATCCGGCTTTTTACAGCTCCATCGTACCAAGCGTACCAAGCGAGGGATTATTGGAGGCAAGCCCCCAACATGTGTGCTTCACACAAGCTGCACTTCTTAAGCTTTTGTGCTCACCAGAAGAGTGTTGACAATTTGTTCCGCCCACCCCATGTGATCTCTTTCTGTGATTCCATTCATAAAAATCCACTAGAACATCCTGGGGGGTTGGGGAGAAGAAACACAGGCTCAGAAATCCTTGTTCCTTCCTACTTGCAAACCTTCTGCATGTCAGCATTATATCCCGCTCAGAGCATCATCAAGGATTAATACCTGCAGTGGCCTCCTGGTTATGCACAATAGCCAGGTTTATGGAGGTGCAACAGAAGATTTTTATACCACCAGCTTCTTCTTCGTATCATAGCAAGAAAAGAGCAGGGGAGACATGGAGGCACTACTGTACCTTAAAGGCCTGTTGCCTGACTCCTGTTTTGAGATCTAATGGGAGGAAGTTTCTTCAGATTCTCATTTTCACCCCGAATGGCCTCCTTAGTGGGCTGGGATAGAGACGGTTTGAGGCTCCAAATACTTTTCTTCCCCCTTTGTATTTTCAAAAGGGAAATCAAAGTTTGTACCTGTCTTCCCCCCCCCACCCTTTCCCAGAAAGCCCTGAGGGCCCACACAAGGTGATGCTCGATGAAACGTTTTGCAGCGCTTCAAACTCCTCCATGCTGTTTGTTATATTTTAATAGCACATGCAGAGGGGAAAGGCTCACCCCCATCACCACCTATGCTTCGTAGCATGGTGGCCAAAGAAGAAAGCACAGATTTATGGGCTCTTTTTGGGTCACTCTAACAAAGGGATCATTACAATAGGGATTTCAGCATCTGCCATGCAGCCAACGCAGCTACTCCGGCTTATTTCCACCGTTCGAAAAGAGCGACAGAATCACAAAGTGACAAGAGTTACATCTGACCCTAGATGCATCTCGTCCAGCCCCCACCAGGGCAGGAATCCCTAACCCTAAAACCTGCCTGAGGGATGAATACAAAAAAAAGGAAAAGACCATTCTCTAAAATGCCAAGAAAGACATTTATTTCTCGTGGCCCCAGCACATTTTGGAAGTGTCATTTCCTTCTTCAAGGGCATTCTTGGGACTGCATTTCTCTTTATGAGCCAGCTCGGATGTTAAAATCCTCAGGTGAGGCCTTTCTCTCGGTCCCACCACCTTCACAGGTGCGTTCGGTGGGGACACAAGAGAGGAGGGCCTTCTCTGTGGCTGCTCCCAGACTCTGGAACTCCCTGTCACTGGAGGCCCGCCTGGCTCCATCTTTGCCGTCCTTCCACAGGCAAGGTTTCCTTCAGTGACTGGCCCACCTGAGTGGGGTTTCTTAAATGGCTTATTGTACCTTACTGTTTTGATTAGGTTTTAATGTTGCTAATGTTTTTGGTACGGTATTTGTTTGATACTTTTGAGTATTTTTATAGTCACTGTTGCTGGCTTTAATATAGTCTTTTAATAATGTAGGCCACTTTGGAACCTTTTTGAGGAGGAAGACGGGGTAAAAATACTGTATTTTAAATAAATAAAGTGGTGGTGGGTTACACTGTATATTTGAATTGTGATTTTATTTGTCATTTATGTTTTTGTTATATTAATTTTTAAAAAAGTAAATATAACGCTTAAACATTCAAGATCGAAAAAGAGGGTGAAGAGCCTTTGGGAGGAGCGGCAACATTTCTTGAACGATCATCTTCTTCAGGGACACAGGCTTACAAAAAGCATCATCTATAGTCTGGCAAGCAGGGAGAAAGGGACCAGTTGGGTCAAATGGCCAATAAAATATGCGACAATTATGATTCACATACTTGTACCATGAGTCAACATGTAACAAAAGACAATTACAGAAGTTTTTTTCTTTTAAAGTTCACTTACTCAACTCTTATGAAACCACAATATTCTCATCTATTCTTATTTATAGTCAGCAATGTTACTAAGATTGAATAGTGCACCTGGCAAAAAGCCAGGCTTCCCCATAGTAAAGAGATGCCATCTAAAATTAAACACACACCAACACAATATAAAAATGCAGAAGTCTGCTTGAGTGTGTTTGCACTATGGGGTGGAGTTTGTACTGCCAGGTCTAAAACCAAGCAAGTACATCCATACGCCCAACCCTATGTGATTTCTGCAAAACTAAGACAACTGTGGTTTTTCAATGAATCAAAGTACTCTATGACAACAAGATTTTAAACGGATCCTTGCAATACCCCGTGATGTTGCACGGGAGTAGGGCAAAAATACTTGAGCAGTCAATCAACCGGTGCCTTCACCCCCTAAAAGATAGAAAGGCAGAGAAACCATCAGCATTTTTGCCAGAAACGTATATTCAGAAAGGGGTGCTCAGTCTTCATGCCAGTTTTTGATGCTGGTTCTGATTACTTTGGAAAGAACAGACAGCCTCCAATGTGAAAGCTTCCCCTCACAGTACCTTTAAAAAGAGGCTTTTTAAAAATAACTAGAACACACTAATAGTTACACCCAAACAACCAGGGTTTGAATGTAACTTTCCTGCGTCCCTGGTTGTTGTTGTTGTTTTTAAAGGTAATTAATTTGTTACTGTGTTAGTTCACAAGTCTCCAGTTCTGATTTTTCCAAACGCCATCCAAGGTCTGAGCATCTAACTGGGTCACCCAAAGCACATAAAACAGACATACGTACGCACCTCAGAAAGGGAACAAACCATTTGGAGTGCTGCTCTAAATGGTTTGTTCTGCTGGTTCCCTCGACTGCCGGCTCCCACCGGGAGCTTCACAAACCACAAAACCCACCAGCAGGATCGAGACCACCACCGCTTCTGCCTGCCGTGGAAGGAAGAGGCCCGGGTCTCACCAAATGAGAATTAATTACCAACCACAGAAGAGCAGGGAGCCAAGGCAGCAAAGGAAGAGCTTCCCTCCTCCCGAACTGAGGTTATTGTCTTGCAGACTCCCCCTGAACCAGCCGGCAGATGGGGAACATCTTTGCTCTTCCCTGCAAATGCGAAGCGTCCCTGGGGTGCCGCTTGATGGGGAACAGACGGAGCTACTTACCCAAAGATCCTGCCTCCTGTAACCGCTAGCTTTGCTCTTTGATCTCCTCTCCAGTTGCACGCTGTGTATCCTCCTCCCCCCCCCAAGGAAATCCTCCTAAGGATACCCAGAAAGGGCACCGCGCCACTCAAGTGGACAGAGAGTGCCTCAGATTTAACCACCAGTGGCCCCCAAGTCCGGGAAGCATCATCTCATGGGCGCGCCGTCTCAAGAGATTGAATCTCCAGGGTGGGAGACTCGTGGGTGCCGACAAGAAAGGAACCAGGGCTCAGGAACGGCTCAGAGGCTCAAGGAGAGTGTGGCGGGAAGCCAAAGGCAGGAGGAGATGCCATCCCTGTGCCACTCTCTGTGGTGATAGAGGAACACACACACGCACCCTGTGTGCAGCAAAGCCCACTTACAATCCTGGGCATCCGTTGAAAGGCACTCAAACAACCACTTACAAGGCTGGGGGAGACGGGAGGTTTACTGACGGCTCTCCAGTGGAAGCAAAGCACTCCTGCCCATCACCGCTGGAGGAGAGGAACACCACTTCAAACACCTCCGGTTTTCCTGCAGCGGCTGAGCACGGTCGGCTGTGGCTTTGCAAGAGAGGAGGTGCAGTGAGGATCTCCCGGGGCCTCCAGTCCAGAGGTTCTTTAATGGGAAACTTGGCAGGGACCTTTAACGACCACAGCCTTAAGAGAGCAGCCACGGGTGGAAACAGGCGCAGCACAGAGGGCCACCTTTCGCTGTTGACAGCCCAGCCGCCGTGACAAGTAGCTCATTATGAAATGCACAGATGTTCTGCCTTTGGTATTAGGGCTACGCATCATGACTGGAAACAGGAAGGTGAGCAGGAAAAGCTACGGGAATCCATACCGGTCAGATTCAATAATGGAATTCCTATGTTCTTACTAGGGGTATGAATGCATACACCCCTGAATCCTCTCCAGCTGTGGTCCCCCAGATGTTCTCAGACTGCCTCTCGCAGAACATCCTGGCCAGCACAGCTGGTGGTGAAGGTTTCTGGGAGCTGCAGTCCAAGAACATCTGGGGATCCAAGGTTGGGAACCCCTGATCAGAAACAAAAGCTGCCAGCCTGGATTTTTAACCAGCAAAGAGCCCCGATTCCACCTGAGTGGCGCTTTGGACCTCCTCACTTGTCTTTGAATCAGTTCAGAAGTGAACGAATTCCCCACCTACCCCAGCTTCGTTTCCCGAATAAATTCTAACACCGAAGCACAACACCCTTTGTCCTTCGAAAACTCAAAGTCTCAACTGGGAAAGAGGTCAGGCTTTAAGCCCAGAGAGTGAAAGGTATGTGGAACTGGGGTGGGGTGGAGAATAAAATTCTGCCTGCTTCTAGCTGGAGCCTGACGTCGTCGGGAGGGGCCGATGGCACCTCCCCACTGCAAAAACCAAGACTGGAAGAACCCAGACAGAGGCCAAGTGGAGTTTGGACCGTGGAGGGCATCCAGGGACAAAGTCATGCTTCAAACCGTCCTTATCAAGGGAGCCGCTCGGCCCTGCTGGAATGAGGAACAGAGTTTCATTTCATGGGTTGTTCAGAGAAAGCAGGCCAGGTAAGAAGGCTGGGGATAAAGAGATGACACTGAATCTCTTTGCGGTTACATCAGCCATAATTGGGAGTAACTCAACAAGAGGCTACCTAGAACGAGCATCGGCAGGAGAACCTAACCACATCGAGAGCTGGAACTGCACCTGCATTCCTTCGGAGGGGAGCGAGAGAGTCCAGGGAAATGAACGTGGCTTGGGAAACCCCTCCAAAATGCCGGGAACGGCTTGCTAAGGATTAGGAGAACGCAGAGAGAAAGCGGCAGCTCAGACTTTTTCCTTGCAGCTTTTTCTCCCTCCTCCCTGCCGCCCCCCCCCCCCCCGGAGCCAGGATATCTGTGATTCTAGAAAACAAAGGTGACCATTTCCTCCATGTTGTCAAAAGCGAGAACCCACAGCACTGGGAACAAGGATTCGCAACAAGTTGAACAAAATCAGAAATGATGTAGAATCATAGAACAGAATCATAGAATCATTTGAGTTGGAGAAGGGGCTTCGAAGGCCATCCAGTCCAGCCCCCTTGTCAGGGAAGGAATCCAAATCAAAGCAGATCGGACCGAGGGTGGCCCAATTTCCTTTTGAAGGCCGCCAGTGTTGGAGTGCTCACCGCCTCCCAAGGTTGTGGGTTCCATGGACTTACTGCTCTAACAGTTAAGACATTTTTCCTGATATTCAAAGTCTGGCTTCCTGTAGCTTGAGCCTATTCTTACGTGTCTCGCACTCTGGGAGGATCGAGAACAGATCCTGCCTCCCCCCCCCCCCGGTATGGCAGCCTTTCAAGTATTTGAAAAATGCTGTCATATATTCAGAATTTCACCTTTGCTTCCTTATAGACAGTGCAAAAGTGCAAGTTGCAACTATGGGTTCACCTTGTTTCACTCCAACAGCTCGTCTGCCATTTTCATAGGTGAGGCTGCACCCAATTTCTACTTAGTGCCTGCAGAATCCACCCAGAATCTACCCTGTATCCCAGGGAGGAGGATTTGGGGCTGTGAACTAGAATGTATTGCCTGGTGCTCCTGTTCTTCCAGGAGCAATATTTTAACATTCCTGAACCGAGGAAAACAAAGAGATTTTGTTGACCATGACTTGACGCTCCAAACATTTTGTATCGAGCTAAATAAAAACAAAGTAAAACTAAAACTAACATTTGCAAAAGGGGGCACAAGCCGCCTAGAGTGGTCAAAATGACTAGATAGGCGGGGTATAAATAAATAAATAAATAAATAAATAAATAAATAAATAAATAAATAAATAAATAAATGAATGAATGAATGAATGAATGAATGAATGAATGAATGAATGAATGAATGAATGAATAAATAAATAAATAAATAAATAAATAAAATATATTGAACTCTCTGGGTTGAGCACAAATGCTTTCCAGAAAGCCTGGGCTTCAAGGCAACCAAGACTCTTGCAGAAGGACTGTCGACCACTTAGCTACCACACTGTTGTCAAGACAGGCACAACCAACACCATTCTGAAAGTGTAGGACAAATGTAAATATCACTATTGCAAATGCCTGTGCCCTGTTTTACTCTGATCCGAGTCTCTGAGCCTCATGATTTGAGCCCTGAAGTATTCAGTAAATTGAAGAGATGGGTTATAATCCAAGCAATTGCATGCAACAATTAATCTCTCAGTATTTTTTAAAAGGTGCTACATTATAGGGTGTGTTTTTAAAGCAATGTGGTGTGCATTTCCTTAACAAACCTAGCTTTTGGGTCAAGTATTTGGGGCAATACCGAATGCTGGGCTGGGTTAACAGGAGTCACTTTTTCCCCAAAACCGCCCACACAGACCCATATGAAAGGTACCATGACCCATAGATTCCTTCAGACCAGACTGCATACTTCAGAAAAGGCTAAGGAAGGCCAGTACAGAGCTGATGTGCCATATTTCCTTAGACACTGAATGCCATGGGGGTACCATTAAGATTTCACCCTGAGTGGCCATCCGGGACCAGACTTCTATCTTTGGAGATCCTGAGCGCGTGTAGGAGGTGGCCCCACTTCAGATGATCCAGGGCCTTTGATACATACGGCCTCAAAAACCCAAAGCCCCCCACACACACACCCTTCAATGAGGGCATACAGGCGTGCCCAACAGCCATGGCGGTTGATGGACGCCCGGCCACACACACACACAGCCAAGAGTCACCGCTGGCAAGATTTCATTAGGTTACATTTTACAACGCAATAACTCACCGCTTAAGGCCGACGTTGTATTCTCCAAGGCATGGCACACCGCTAATAAAACCCCTAGAAGGAGGGAAAGAAATCCAGGTTTTAAAAAAATCTATAAACTGTTTATTTGCAAAAAACACTATTTTTAAAACGTTGACAAACATTTTCCAGCGCGTTTTGGTATTGTTTTTCCTTCTGAAGCTACGATTGCAAAACATAAAATCTTCCACATTCAGCTCTGCGAGGTGAGCCCTGTTTTATGTCTGTGGGTCGTAAACAGGTATGAATGATCCGTTTCGGGCTGCAGTCCAGCATGGGCCTCACGGACACCAGGATTGTTCAAGTAAACAGGCCGAGGATCAGATCCGTGGCTTAAATAATGTCTCATCCGCAAAGGGAGAAGGAAACCCTACATAAGAATTCTGCACAGGCTCAAACGCACCCTGAGGTCAGACAGCGGATCTTAAAACTAACAAAGTCCTAACACAATAGGCAAATTAACTAAAGGGCTACATTCTCCATTTAGAAGGTATTAAGGAATATGGAAGTCCAAAGCAACGGAGGGGCTTAGCCGTCCCTTCTTTAGTGAATTCTCCTTGCTCTTTCTCCCCAGAAGATTCAGGTCACACTGTCAGTTCTACGCGAAAGGAGAGGGTGCCTAACAAGGCCACAGGATGAGGCCCCATGGCAGAGAGCCCAGCCCCGAGCAAGCTGCTCTGGGCTGAGCCGAGCTAAGACTCATAAATACGTCCACAGCATATTTCTCAGGGCGTGACGGGAAAGCCTTAGAAATCCTTTTGCCGACCTCATCTTTGGGATGCGTGCCCACCCTGATTCAAGTGAGGGCAGAGAGATCTGCGTCCCCTCCAGAGAAGCCCCCACCCACACCCTGCTCAGCCAATGTTTCTGCACCCACAAGAGGGAAACTCTCAGCATCCTTCACAGAGCAGAGAACGCCACACTCTTTGACCTTTTCGGCCCGTTTGGGTCACAGCAAGCTCTGGACGGGCAATCTCGGGGCGCCAAGGGAGCCAGCCTCCTCCAGAACCAGCAATTTTGTGAGAATTCTTTACCACCATATTTCACAAGCAGTGGTATTTGGGAAATCTGAAGACACAGAGCAATATGGCACGAACATCTGGAGGAGTCCCGAAACCACAGGCTACATACAAGGCACCCTTTTCCTGGGATTAGTGACGGGAAGTGGAAGGAATCGCTTGTCATGGCATAAATACATATACGAGGCTGCCCCACACCAAGATAGCGATCCAGGAAAGGAGACCAAGTGGAGGGGGAAGCCAGGCTTGCATCCAAGGACAAGGGAGCTGCAGCAGAAGGAGCTCAAGGAGGAGGAGGAGGAGGAGCAGGAGACAAATCTGCACACCAGCTGGTTCAAGGGAGGCCCTCCATCCTGATGCAACACACACACACACACACACACACACCACAAAGGTGGGGTGAGGGTGTAATTCAAATCAGAAGTCAGGCTCCAGGCGGGAAATGCAACCACAACAGAAGCAAAGGCAGCATGGAAGGAGGCTTAGCCCGGGTGCAAAAGAGGAGTGGTGCTGAACATGCAGAGCTTCCTGGCGGATCGATTCCCAGGAAGTTCAGGCCAGCTGTTCCAGAGACGGGAGAGACCAAAAGCGAGCCAGCCTGGGGGGGGGGGGGTCCCATGGGCGCTGCATTTTCCCCTTCAAAAGACAAAGAGTCTCCCAAAGCCTTTAACAACAAGAAGAAACGGTTTGGGTTTTTGACATAAAACCTCCTGTAGCCACCCAAAGTATCTTGGCAAAGGGGAGCATCCACAGCAGGCTGGCTCAACTATGAAGCCCAACAAGACAGGTCTCTCTGGAGATGGTTGTTGGAGAGCAGGATGATGGGTACTAGACAGCCTGCCTTCCACCCTCCCCGCAAGCTAGAGCGAAAATATTCATTCAGGTAAATAGGTCTTTCCTGTTTTTACCACATTTTCTTCCTTCAGCCACCTTAGTTATGCATGTCTTCCAAATGAGACATACAACAGACACAGTTGTTTACATTTTGAGGATCATTTCAATGTTCATCAGTCTTCTACCTTGAATAAGCATTTAGTCATACCTTTTTCACAGCTGGAGGGAGCACTGCATCTAGGAATGGAATCAGTATTTCATCTAGTGAGATGCCTAGCTTGCAGTCTGATGGGAAACACTGCCTTATTGCTGTAGATGGAACAAGATGCAACTTGCCCTTTGCCATACGCAGAATTAGGAAGGGGCTCTAACTTGCAAACTCAACACCACGGCTTCATTTAATGAGTCAATCCATCTCACATTCGGCCTTTCTCCTTTCCTGCTGATGTCAACTGCTCCCAGTTTACACACACACTAAGCAAACAGGCCACCAAGAGGTGCTTGTCTGCTGAAAGGTGGGAAGGAGATTTGGTGCAGAGCATCTGATGGATATCACAATAACACAATACCCCACTGGGGTGTGTGTGTGTTCAGGAAGACTCCCTGACTGGTGGAAGCCAGTTGCATGTCACAGCAAAATGGGAGCTTCCCAAAGCCCCGCGCGAATCTTAAAGAGATGCAAACCTCCCAAAAGGTAATGATGTTTTTGAGATTTCTTTTTTCCTGGCCACAGCTTGGCACAGGATTTGAACACTGGTTGGAATATTCGGATGATCAGTGTGCCTGCTGGCGTTCCACCATCGGGTGACCAGGGGAAAAAGTCAGGATTTGCTGGTACAAGTCTGAGACTTCCTCCTGAAATACTTTAACCTTGAGTCAGGCGGCCAGGCTGGTATCAGAGGAATGAGGAAGGGCAGCTGCAAAAAGGTTTTTATGGTTTATTTAGTTTACTAGGTCTACAAACCGCCGTTCTCAACACACTTTCCCCTCCCCTCCCCCGAAAAGTGGGAGATAATGGCCGGGCACAGCCCTACCGTTGACTAGAGTAAAGTGATCACTTCACATGATCTCCTGGCTGTTTCTCCTGAACTTTGCAGCTGTTTTTACTTCCGCCGGAAAACAGAGCGTTCCATGCCGGTCACCTTCTGTGCATGAACCCGGGACGGGAGGACATTTCATCCTTGGCTCCAAACACTGAAGACAAGGGTGCTGGGGTTGCTGATCACCATTGCCCAGATTTCAACCACCCCACAAAGAGTGGGGGACACAACCCTCTCCATGGGCTGCTAAATGACAAGGACTTCCAGAGGTCCTCATGTCTCAAAGAATGGGCCGTGTTCCCTCAAAGCTGACAAGTTTCTCACGGCACACAACCATTTCATGCCAAAACAAAGCCAGCGACGGGGGGGGGGGGGGGAGGAAACGCCTCCCATTCTCTGTCTCGGCAGATCTGCCACAAGAGTGTCATGCATTCCAAAGTCTTTTGAGCTTCCAGAGCTACCCGAGGGGCAGAAAAACTCGAGGCCAAACTATTCAGTCTACTTAATCAAGGTCCCTCAAGATCCTGACAGGAGCTTGCCTCGTTTAGCTCACAACCTTGCTTTTGTTTTGCAATAGCAGGACTTTGTTGATGGCTCTGGCATGTAGTGCTGAAAGAATTGTGTGTCTGACGGGATAACCTATGCAAGAGGAAGATAGATCCATATGCCTTAAGGTGTACTTTGCTCTTTAAAATGGCAGCCTCTGTGGCCTCCCCTGCCATGCTCAGCTACACATCAGCTATATAAAAACCTCTCCTCTAGAAAGAGACTCTCCCCATTCCCAAAATGGTGGAAAATGTCATTTTGCCTAGACTGTACCATTTCCATCTCCAGCCACAGATTTCCTGACCTCTCTTCCAGAGGTGCATTCCAATACCTTCGTCCCACCCCACCCCCCTCCGTTACACAGACTAAGCCCTACTGGTTAAGAAAAGCCTCCACAGCCTCAGTGGCCCAGTTTCAAGGCAGGCACCAAAGAGGTAAGAGCAGAAAGCGGGCAGTCACCTCATTCATGAAGCCAGAGGGAGCCGCAGCAGAAGCCAGCCCTTTCGAAGTCTTCCACCGCCTGCACTGATGGGGCCAAATCCCACACGTAAGGTGCACAATTCCAAAAGATCTCGGGACATCTCTGTTCACTCACGACAGAGCTCACAAAATGCCGCTACACCCCGACAGACAGTTGGATTACTTATGTAACAAGTCCTTTGCCTTACACTTGGCAGTGATCCTCAACTTATACCAGCCATTAGAGGAACACTGTTCAGGAACAATACCTAATAAGAGAAAACAGAAGCAAACGGTCCACCAGCAAAAACAGTATCTGTGGCAGTTCAGGAGGAATCCTCTACTTTGGGGTTCTACAGGCATTCAGATATTTCTAGAGGCAAAACATCTCCATCTCCCTCTGCTGAAGCCCCTGGTCTAGACCAACTTTTCCCAGGCTGCAGCCCTTCCCTTTAAGGCAAAAAGCATGAAGAGTCTACAGCATTTACAAGACAGGTTGGTAATTCCAGCCAGAGCAGGGCAATCCCTTCAGACATGCACATCTTTCAGTGCTACACGCCAGAGCCATCAATCTTGCCAACAAAGTCCAATGACCCAGGTTGACTGCCAAGAGAGGCCTCAACCCTTCCACCATCTCTTGCTTGTTCTTCCACCCTGAAACAGGAACACAACACACTTGCGTGAAGAAAGAGAAGTTGGTGTTCAACCCCACCCACCCCCCAAAAGGAGGATGCAGTTTATGCTTCCAGGAAAAGAAAGTAAGATGTGCAGGAAGATGTCACCATTTATTTTCCTAACACTCATCGGTATATTCATTTTTAGGTTGCTGTGATTTCTAAAAGATGGTGCTTTGGTGGCTCTACCCTAGTGAAGAGCCCTGGTGGTGACTGTCTATCAGCCCGGCCTTTGAGGGCTGGATCCTGCACTGACCTTTGGCGAAAAGGTCTGCCCAACGTGGACCTCAACATGTGAAAGAACCAAAAAAGCACAGCATGCATTCTGCCCACAGAAGGTACTTAATGCTGTGTTGGTCCTCAGCTATCCAAGAGCTTTTTTTTTTCTGCTTCAGGCTCAGAGACTCATCGCAGCAAAGCGGCAAAAACACACCGGCTTTGAAGGATGTACGGGCTGATTCAGTAGGAAATGGCTTCCTGCCTTCATACCCAAACCTATTTATTAACAGAAAAACAGGGACGTTGTTATGACTAAAGTTTATCCTTCCGCAACTGGTGCCCTCAAGATGTATGCACGGTACCTTTAACTCCCATTGTTCACTGGTTGTCACATCCGGAGAGGATCCAAGTTGGAAGGTTAAGGCCCTGAATCACTCTAAGGCTGTGATTACGACGTGGGGGAAAGACAGTTTGATCCATTGTGATCCAGTTTATCAAATCAAGTTTCCACAGGTGAAATGGCTGTAGATGACCATTTGCAGGACTCAGCAGGGCAGAGGCGGGCAGCTGTGTTTGCTCCAAGGTCCAGCAGCAGAAGCTGCCTTAGACAAGGTGCTAATTGGCAATTTCCACCTTTTTTTTTAAAAAAAAAGGTTTTCCTAAGTGCCCTAGAGATATTCTGTTCCACCACCGACTTGCAAGCTTTTCTTTTTTAAAAACTGTTTGGGGACAACAGATGTTCATGTGAGGGGAGATGATCTCCCAAACCATATGGGTTTTTGTCAATGTGACAATTTCAAGATTTCTCCTTGTTTTGTCGGGAGTAGCACAGGAGGAGTATAAGGTGAGGGTCATGCTGGCCACGTGGCAACGGAAACTGTCTTCGGACAAGCGCTGGCTCTACGGCTTGAAAACGGGGATGAGCAACGCCCCCTAGAGTCGGACACGACTGGACTAAAAATGTCAAGGGGGACCTTTACCTTTTACCTGCCGTGCCCTCAGCTACTCTGTTCCTGGGAAATTTCCAGCCCCCACCACCACCCTCACCCAGGTCCACCCCTTAAGCAAGGAAAATCATGTCATGCAATTCCTTTGATCAAGCTCATGGTGAACTCCCCGTCTGCACCCTGTTCAGGTTTCCCTGGAACGGGTGTTTCCGGAAGCTCTTTGTAGCTTTGAACGCCGAGCTGTGAACGCTGTTCAAAGGCCTGAAAAGATTGAGCGAGGCACTACAAAGCATTTTAATCTCTGGGTCAACACATGTGTTTGTGTGAGGCTGGCTTCTTCCCTGCGGCGTCTTTGGGCCACCATGGTCTGCACAGACACGATGGATCCCTTCCCTACTTTTATCCTCAGCTCCTTTTAGAGAATCAGCCAGAACAAGAATATCCAGAGACACAAGTCTTTGCAACACAAATTCGCTTATTCTTAACACAAACACCCAGAATATTTGACACATACCACTGAAACCTGCATAGGCAAACACAACCAAACAGGCGTTTGGAAAGGTTGTGCATGACACAGGACTCCTTTCTAGGAGCCAAGGTGGGCTGCAGCTGCTGTAGAGGGAAAGCCCAGGGAAGGCACCGCACCCGACTTGCTTTTTTAGGAGCTGAGAGACATGAGTCGATCCTGCAGTGAAGCCCCTGTGAACCCTCTGTAAGAGAAATGAAACACCTGGATAACTCTGCCCGGCACCGGGACCTTTGCTCCCTGGACGTGCTCTCTCTTACACCCTTCTTGGGCCAAAGAAGCAGCGAGCAAAATAAATAAACCCTTCAGGAACCTCTTGGATCCAATCTAAACGTCCACAGCCTGATCCTAGTTTGCTCCGAAGTCTCTGTCACATCGTTCAGGGGTTGGAATCCAGACGTAAGTCACAACTAGGGTGGGCCCATTGAATCAGTGGAACTTACGGAGGAGGGAATGACTCACCAGATCCCCCACTGATTCAACGAGCCAACGACTCACAACTGGATTTCAGCCAAGGGCATTTAGAGAGTAGGCAGTCCTGACCGCTCCATGTCAGGGAGTCAAGTTTTATAGCTTAATGGGAGCACCTCGGGGCCAGGATCACCCATTCTACTTCCATGACTCACTCCCAGGATTTCTTGTTGTAAGTTTTTGAGAAGAAAATATTTGCTGGGGAAGCCTTTGGCAAGCGAATTTACAATGCATTTTCAATGTGATAAAGCAGTGGTTCCCAACTTTGGGTCTCCAGAGGTGTTTTTGGACTACAACTCCCAAAAAATCCTAGCCAACACAGCTAGTGGTGAAGGCTTCTGGGAGTTTTAGTCCAAGAACATCTGGGGAGACCCAAGGTTGGAGACCACTGTGATAGAGGTTAGGCATCCAGTCGGCAACCCTGACCCCTTCGTCATTTGGCCAGTATCCCAGGTGAACCAAGAGTACACCTTAGCCCTGCCTGTCTCCACCTGGTTTGTGTAGCAGAGTGTCATGGGAGTTACAGTTTAATTCATTTGAACAATGCCAGGCTGATGGAGGACTGCCTTAAACAGTGCAACCCCTCCCCCACACTCCCTCCCCTGCCCCAGATAGGCTTTTTATGACCATCGATTACTTGAAGGCAAAGCGTTGCATATACTGAGGAAGAGAAAAGCTGGAGCAAGAAATCATGCTGAGATCAAACCCTGCCATCTGGCTCCTGCCTTCATGGATAATGTGAAACTGCTGGATTTCAAGAAGAGGAACTAAGAAGATAGAAAGATGGAGAGAAGGCTCAGGGAGGGTCAATGGGCAAGCCGACTTTCCTTCCAAACAACAGGAAGAAAAAATGAGTTTACACACCGTACAAGTTAACGCAGTGGTGGGAACGTGTGCAATCTTCACACACACACACACACACACACACAGAGGAATTCTCTTTTTCTTCTCTAAAGGGCACTGGTGGTCAACAGTGAGGAGGGGAAGAAGGGTTCCCGGCCACTTCTGACCGCACTGCCCAAGAGGAAGCCAGCCAAATCCGGGGCCACCACAAGGCAGAGACTGCCGTGGGGCTCGGCTTTCAACCTCCTTAATGCCTTAACCTTCATCCGGGCAGGCAGGATGTGGAGCCCCTCCACGCCGTGTGTCTTAACAGAACCCACAGAGAACTATAAAGCCACAAGGTAAGGCATTTCACAACACAAGAGCTATTGGCAGAGTTTCAAACGTGTTTCACATGCAGTTTTTTTTAAAACCCAATTTTAAAAATTCCTCCTAACACATCTATCACTTTTTGGCATTGGGGGGAGGAAAAAAAGTTTGATCCAGGCAACCCACCTTTTCAGGGGGTTCAGGGCATAGAAGACCCATTAACCCTAATCATCCTGATAACTCTCAATACGCTGGGATTTCCGTGGGGTTAGAAAATACCCCACAGGCCACTCTGTCCAAGTTTGCTTCAATCTGCCTGGAGGAGAGTTCAACCTGGAAGATAAGGGCTAAACTTTTACCCCGGCTTGCACTCCTTCTTCCTTCCAACTCTTCTTGAACTCTGTCAGCGTCCTGAGCATTGCTCCTCCGCCCCTCTTGGAAGGATCCCCTTGACAGCCATGGCTTGTTCTCAAATCCACCAGCTTAGGGTTGCTGATGATGAACCAAGATCAATCTCTAGCTCCCCTCCCCTTCCCTTCTGGCAGTCTCAGCCTTTCCTTCTCAAGTTTGATCTTGAACAGGAAGCCCTCCAAATCTCTCCACCGACCACTGGGCTCGTAAGCTCTCCAGTTCAGATGCCAGGAAAGGATGCTACACTCTGCTAGCTGACCAGAACCGCCCAAGACGGAACGCCACTTATTTAAGCTTGATTGGCTGGTTGTAATAACCTATGTCCTTTCCAGAGACTGCTGCCAACTGACTTGTTCTACTGCAAGTGTATCCCACAGCTGCACAAATCTCACACCTGTGAAGGGATGCCATTGATTTTAGAAGAGGTGTGATGTGCTCTGAAGTGTTTGTTTAATTTCTCCAAGCAGTATTTCTGTAATTATATGGCCGTTTCCCTCCCTCCCTCTCCCTCTCCCTCTCCCACAAAGAAAGAAAGAAAGAAAGAAAGAAAGAAAGAAAGAAAGAAAGAAAGAAAGAAAGAAAGAAAGAAAGAAAGAAAGAAAGAAAGTTCTAATTACCTCGTGAGAAAACGGCCCTTGTATGTTCAAAGCCTTTCTGGGCCGTTAAGGGTTAGGGTTACTTAGAGGCAAGCCTAGTCTTTGTTCTAAAAATATGTTTACATGGAAACACAAAGAAAAAAGAGAGCTCAGGTCAAACTACATGCCAGGATCCCTTCTTCAGCCACCAAAGCAAACTTTGCTAGAACAGGAAAAGAGGCGGATAGCAGGGAAAAGAAGCTTAGAAGGCACCTAAAAGTGTGAGGGGGGAAGGGGGGAGAGCGAGGGAGAGGGGGGTGGATGGCGAACCCCCCCCCAGAAGCGGGTGCGCGCACAAGTGGGCTGGTTGGTTGCAGCCGAGAGGGAAGGATGAAGTCACCTGTAACATAATCCCTTTTTCTAAGCTTCCAGTCCTCAGCAAGGAGCCTGAGGAGGGCCTCCTCCCTGCCTTCATTTCGTTCTCCCTTGCATGACGTACCCATCACCCGCTTTAACCTTTCCCTGCTCTAACGTTTGAAGAACATCGCGGGAGAAATCCGGATTGAAAGCTGCGAGGCGGGGGGGGGGGGGGAAGAGAGAGAGAGAGACCTGAGGTGCAAAGTGTGTGCGCGTGTGCTTGTGTGTGTGCGAGGGGCAAAAAGCACACACGCCCGGGCGGGGAGGGCAAGGCAGCATCACGGCGTGTTAGCACCATTCCTGCGCCCAACTCCGCGTCCCCCCCCCCTCTCCGTGCCTCGGGCCGTGGGCATTAATAAATCAGGTCCGGGGGCGTCGGGGGGAGCCCAGCGCCCCCTCCGCCGCGGGCAGATGAAGCCGGGAGGAGGGAAAGCTTAAGACGCGCTGCGCGACCTCTCGTCCCATCCTAAGCAGATGCGCTCGCCAGGAACTGCCGGCGAGGCGTCCCGCCGACCTGAGAGGGGCTCCTCTCGAGTAAACGGGGAGGTAAGGCGAGGAGCCACCCACGGGGCTCTCCGCGCCTCTCCGCCCAGCGCGTCCCGAAGCGCCCCCGACGGGGGGGGGGAGGCCGAGCAGGGCGAGCGCGGAGTCCGGTCGGCGCGGCGCGCACTTACCGAGCGTGAGCAGGGCCGCTTCGGCGGCGGCGGCGGCCGCGCTGACCATCTTGTGCCGCCGACGGGACGTCCGGCGCGGGCGGGCGGGCGGGCGGGCAGGGGCGGTTGGGCGGACCGGGCTCGGGCGCGGAGGGGGGCTCACCTCCTCACCGCCGTCGGGCGCCCGGCGGAGCCCACCATGCCCGGCTCGGGAGGCTCGGTCCGCGTGGGCGCAAAGGCAAGGGGCGCGCTCGGGTGCCAGGGGGGGAGGCGGCGGCGGAGATAAGCAGCGGCGTGCGCTCCTGCCGGGAGTCGGACAGCTGCCTGGGAGCAGGGAAGGCGCCCGCGTGCGCTCGCCTCTTTCTGCCCGCGCTCCGCTGCTGCGCGCCGCGGCCAGGTGCGCCGACTGGCCGCCCGGACGGCCCGGCCGCGCCTCCTCCTCGCCGCCGTCCCTTCCACGCCCCCGGGGCGGGCGGGCTGGTTGGTTGGCTGGCTGGCTGGCTGGGCCGGAGGAGGGAGGCCCGGCAACCGCGGCAGAGGCGCCGAGCTGGCGGTAGGCGGCGCGCCCGATGGGGCGCGAGAGCGCAGCGCGCAGGGGAGCCCCCTCGGTGGGGTCCAAGTCCGGTCTCCAGGGGCCCCGCGGCCGCCTAACACCCCCCCCGCACCCCCTCCGCGGCTCGGGTCGCTGCTTTGAGCTACCTGGGAGCAAAAGGAGGCGCGATCCTGCCGTCTCGAAAAAGCATTTCCCCGCCGCCCGGGCGTTTGCTGGGGGTGCGGGGGCCGAGGAGGCAGATCCCCCAGCTGTTTGGGCAAAATAGCCCCAAAGGGGGCGGCCTTAAAACTGGTGGCAGGGCAACCCCCACCCACCCGTCCCCGTGAGCCCCAGAGCGTCTGGGCGGGGGGGGGGGATAGTAGGTCCTCACCTGGCCTCAGGGTCTTGGGCTGGCCTGTTTAGGGGAATGTAGATGTTTGGACAAAATAACAAGGATATTCTCCACTGTAAAAAAAAAGGGGGGGAGGGTACCACGTTGCATTCTTTCCTTGGCTCTCTGTCACTATGAACTCTGCACATGCACAGAGGGTGTTTCTTTATTGCTTCAGATTCCAGGACTGTCCTCAGAGTCTGGTACAAATTCTGTGGCAGAGATTTTTTTTAAAAGGCTCTCTTCCTCACCCCACCCCAATAGTTTACTCTCCACCACAGACTGAATTAAATTGACCGTGCCCCCCCCCGGCACACACACACCTGGACGTCCTACCTATTTAGCTACCTTTTGGGGAGAGGGCAAAGGTTAGGGATAAAGATTTGGAAGGGTGCCCCTATTTCAGACACAGTGAGGGCTGGGCATTTCCACTGTGTTTTGCAACAAGTTACGTCTGTGTTATTTTCTCTGGAATGACAAAAACAGCTCCGTGCGGGGTGGAGAGACTTCCCAGGAAAGAGCCACCACGCTTTTCAAAGGAAGTCCCATTTTTATGCTTCAGAAAGAATCAGAGAAACCTCCAGTCAACGCCAGCCTCTCGGGTGATTTGTTGTGAAAGCGAATTCTGAAAGCCATGGAAGATAAGCTTGGCCTCCTCTCACCTTCTGACCAGCCTTGCTGAGCAAGGCGTATTTCCTGTTCAGTGCCCTTTGTATTGGGACCTCCTACTCGAAGCATGAAATAAAAATAGAAAAAAGCACTTTCTAATAGAGGGACAGGAACATCTGCTTCTCCCGACTGTCTCTGGAGGCAAAACATGTTGAAGCTGAAGTTGTCCTCCTTTGGGTTCATCACGAGAAGGCAAGAGGATTCTCTGGGAAAGGTGGGAAGCAGCAGGACAAGAGGAAGGCCAACACAAGATGGACTGGCTCCCACAAGGAAGCCACGGGCTGGACTTTTCAAGACCTGTGCAGGGCTGTTGAAGAGAGGACGCATCGAAGATTGTTTATTCATAGGGTCGCCGTGAGTCAGAGGCAACTTGACGGCACAGAACAGTCGCCTCTTCTAATAGAGGCTGCTCCCCCTCCCTTCACTGCCCTTGGCAAGTTCGCGTCCAAAATGTCAATATCTTTTCTAGAGCCAACCTGTTCTGCAGTTTGGGTTCTGTGGTTCTTGGAACCCTCGGGAGAACTGGAAGTGATGTTTGGAATGAAAGGACAGCCCTCTCTCTCTCTCTACAGGGAAGGTAATCATGTACGGTCATGAATTTGCAGGGTGACCGTTGAGTAGGAAATGACTTCTCGGCGTGGAATAACAACCCCTCCAATCAGTGGAATCAAAAGAAAAATAAGTAGAAACAAAGTTACTTTACATCTTTTTGCCCGACTGCTGCAGTTATTCCTTTTAGACAGCAATAGCAGAGCTGGCCCAAAAGCCACTTACTGAGTTCTCCAGACCAAATGTACAAAAGCAGGCCAGATGCATTTTCCCAGACCGTTGGCCACCCAGCTCCCTTCTGCACTTTCCCCTTCTGTTCCACACACTGATGGTCCCATTATTTATTGATGCAAACCGAAGATGCTTCCCTCATTATCCTCCCCTTTCCACGCCTGAGTCACTGACAAGGGTTCTCCGCTAGGCTTGATAGCCAGAGTGATCCTCCTCAGCACGGCTTGGCCCCAACCGGCAGGAAAGGAGGAGGGAATGGTTTCCTTAAGACGGACCAGGGGCGATTAGGGAAAATAAATCAATAAACCCAGGCTGGCTAATAAGAGTTTTACGTAGCTGGGCTAACCCGCTTTCGATGGGATCACGCTGCCTCCTGGGCTTTGCAAATCAGCCTCCATTTAAGCTGACTAAATGCAAAGGAGGGTAGATGGGGGAGAGCTGGCATGATGTGTCTGAGGGAGAATTTTAGCAGGTGCTACTTCTCCCTCGCAATGTGTGAGGAGCTGCTCTGGCCAAAATGCCCATTGCTCTAGGCTGGTCCTCTGGCTAGCCAAGCAGCACCTTATGTTTCTTTCTTTCTTTCTTTCTTTCTTTCTTTCTTTCTTTCTTTCTTTCTTTCTTTCTTTCTTTCTTTCTTTCTTTTCTTTTCTTTTCTTTTCTTTTCTTTTCTTTTCTTTTCTTTTTTCTGTCTGTCCATCCGTCCATCTGTCCATTCGTTTGCAAGGAATAACTTATTTTTTAAAAAATGTGCCGGGTGCTCCTTCCTAGCATGATCTGGCCCAGAGGGGCTCCTCCAACTGTCCAGGCGTGCAGGGCTTGGCTGCTGTTGCAGTCAGGGGGTAGTCGTCTACGGGTGCTGAAAGGGTCTCTCCCTGCTCTACTTTGCTATTTTCTTGGGCCAAGCGGAAGCAGACAAAACCAAGCCACCGGCGTCAGGTGCTGCGCGGGCACCCTGCTGATGGGCGCAGAGCAGATCTGTCAGCAGGTCATGCTATGGCCAAATCTCATTTGTCAGCTGCTTGGACACACACACACACCTGCACACCCCACGTGAAAGAGAACCCGACCCACTTCATTGGCTTCTCTCTGGGGCAGGCAAACTCCCAGGGTGGTTTGATCACTGTTCCCGTCCGCTTGAGCCCCCTGAGCAGCTGGTGTGGACTCCTGGGGGTTGCGATCCAGCCGCAGAAGGGGGCATCTTTGCTGACCTCGGTGCGAAACAAATTGGAACTTTGCCAGGAGTATGTCTGGTTGAATTCTGCCCCGTGCAGCCCACCTATTTTTCATCTCCAGAACTGCTTGTGTTTTGAGAATCATAGGCCTCCTTGCAAATACTGTATATGAATTAACAAACCTTTCTGTTAAAGGAAGCTGAGATAAAATTTCTGCACGGATCAGGTTCCCAGCGAGTGTGGAAACATGAGGAAGAGGACAGGATTCCTGTACTTTTATTTTTTTATACAATGGGATTTCATAACACATTGTTTGCTTTGTCATCTACACCTGATAAAATTCCCGCGTCTGCAGAACTGTGAAAGGTGCTGTTACAATTAAAGGGGGGGGGGATGCTTTCTCTTCCTTGGACCGAGTTCCTTCCACCTGGCAGCCTGCTTTCAGTTCTGAGGTAGGCAACCAAGTGCCTTTCCCAACCCTGAGGACTAAAACACCTGTCAGCTGCAGAGCATGGAGCCAACGGTCAAGAGTTATGGGAGTTGTAGTCTACAATAATCAGAGGCTGCACAGTTGAGAAAGGACTGCTCCCTCTCCTTCTTAACAGCATTACAAGTTATTTCAAAATCAAAAGTGAGGAGGAGGTTCTGCTGTGATGGAGGAGGCTTCTTTCCGAGCAGAGGAAAGGTGTTTATTTATGTATTTAGGTGATCACCTGGAGCTTAGAGTCATTTTAAAGCAACAGAGACAGGAGACGGGTCCCTTCCCAGAAGAGCATATGCCACTTTCTACGTTCCCTGCATGAATCCACCAGCTCCCGAGGAAGGGGACAGGACACTTTGCTTTTCAAGAGGCATAAAATTCAAATGCAGCAGGAAAAAGGGCCCACTGTATATTGCCAACCAAAGGGTTCGTCAGACAAGGGGGTCTCTGTGTTTTTATCCAACATAAAAGGATTCAGTCGTGTGTTTACTTTGGATTAGGACTGGGGAGTCTTGGGATCAGCAAAAATACAAGTCTGACTCCCTTGCACTCACTACTATGTCTCTTGCAAAGAAACGGGGGAAGGAGAGGGAATAGATTCAGAATAATTCACGTTTCTCATCACCTGAGGAACAACAGAGTGACCACCTCATGGAGAGGCTGCCAGCTTCTCTGCTGGCTTTTCAGACAGACCCGTGTGTTGCTCTTCTTAACCAGACTGGTGCAATGCATCAGGAAGACTTGGATTCGAATTTCAACACCGCCATGATGTTTCTAGGATGGCTGTGGGCGACTCCAACGGGGTTGCTATGGAGATACAAGGGGAGGCCTATGCGCAGCTCTCCAAAATTCCCTGTTGGGCAAAGAAAGAAAGGTCCTCCACTTGTGGGCGAAGAGAAGGAACGGAAGCCTGCCACAAAATCCCGCCAGGAGTATGCAACTAGGCTTATCTCCACCAGGCCTTTCTTCCTGGCCTTTTTACAGAGCATCTTGTCTTGGTCAAAGCAGAGGGAAAGGAAACATGTCAGAGGCGCATTGTGCTGAGATTTTGCCCTGTTTGGCTTGAGGTGCCCTCACTTAGCAATATTTACCTTTCTGCGGTGGGCACACCGTGGGAAGAGTCATGGTCTACCGGCTTCTGCACAGAGCCGACTGTCTTATCGAGCTTGACCCTCACTTTGCTGGGCTTGCGCTGGCTCTGGGAAGCCATCCCATGCATTACGCCACCCTCACCTGGTGCTCTCCAGATGGGAGATGTAGTCCAACATTCCTGGAGGCCTCGGGTCGGAGAAGGTTGCCCCAGACTCGTTAAGGTGCTTCCACTGCACCCGACCTGCTTCTTTTTTCAGTTTAAATGCAGCCCCCGGGGATGAACCCACCCAGCATATAAGCCAAAGTCTTCACGCTCAGACAGTCCAGTCATGACATTTCCAGGATTGGAGGGACAAAATACAATAGATTCCTAGGTTTCAAACTTGCTGCATGTTACACTTTTGCCCTCCTAAAATAGGTTGTGGTGTTGGTTTGCTTAAGCGCACAGACAAGCAAACAACAAAACCCAGTGGACCAGGACATTTATTTTTAGTGTGACGTTCTTGGGCTTTATTTAGTGGTCAGGGTGCCACCTGAGTTCTGTGGTCTTCTCCTCTCTTTCCACTGGCCTCCCCTGCTAAAATCAGGATGCTCCCGCTCTCTGTGAGGTTTCGTCTCCTGTAGGAAAAAGGAGTTATGAGAGTGTTTGCCAATGTGAGCATCCGACAGGGGTGATTAACCACCATGTGGGGCTCTTTCTCTTTGCAAGGATGACTGGCTGGGATTTGTCACCTTGTCATGGGTGAAACATCCTTGGGAATGCCTGGGAAATAAGAAAACAAGCTCCCCCCTTTGGGGGGGGGTTGAAAGAAACCTGCCAAGTAATTTCCTGCCAACACAAATCACTCCTTGTGTCAGCCTGGGAGTGACAAGGTGGGCCAGGGGGCCTGGGAAATCCTCACACACACACACACACACACCCCTTTGCCTGCCCACACCCAGAGGATTCGCTGTGAGTCAGCCTGGTGAGAACGAGAGGGATCGGGCCCGCCAACTGTACCGGTGTGCACTTCCTGCGTGGGAGGGTGTTCTCGGCCTTGGGCATGGGCGCCAAAGCCTTCTCTGGAGGAGGAACTCCCAAGGACTGAGGGCAGAGAGACCAAAATACCTTCCGGGAAAACCATCCTTGTTTCCAAACCGGGGACAATCTGAATGGGTTTTCGCTGGGTTGATTTAAACCCTGGCTGATTTTAACCTCCCCGGGTTGCCACGTTTTAGTTGTACAAGAGAGGAAGGCAGGCTCAGAAGCAGCCTTTGAAACCATGAACTTGATTATGTAAGGAGCAAACTTCAACCTCTCCCCCCAACCCTCGGTTGAACCATTTCTCTTCAGGTGGGTGTTCAAGGGATCTGAGCACACCCTCAACATACACCTGGATTGAAAAAGAAGAAGAAGAAAAGCCCAGAGC
The DNA here is from genome assembly GCF_051106095.1 of Pogona vitticeps. Taxonomy (NCBI): domain Eukaryota; kingdom Metazoa; phylum Chordata; class Lepidosauria; order Squamata; family Agamidae; genus Pogona; species Pogona vitticeps. The sequence goes on from NC_135790.1 coordinate 1,306,820, forward strand.
ATGCTTCGCTGTGATCCACTGCGAGCAATCCCATTGAAGCAGAGGAATTTACAGAGGAGTTGCCTCACCAAATCCCCACTGATTCAATGGGGCAACTCTAGTGGTGATTGACTACTGGATTTCAGCCACCGTCAAAGGCTATTGAGCAGATCTGTGTTTTGAATGAAGCAGCCGGGCTCCAGAACCGCCTGCGCTACTGAACTTTTCTTGAAATACAAAAGTCAACCCGGCCAATTCGGAGGACGCTTTGAACTTTACAGAGGCCACAGCCTGAAAGCACGGCCCCTACAACGTATCTGATATTATTCCCCAGTGGCTTTTTTCCGCCCTTGAACGGAGAGTCTCCAGCAAACTGCCGCTCTGCTTCCCCGTTAAAGAATCAGATATTTACTCCCTTCTTCACTCAGCTGAAAACAAACAGGACAAGAGATGTTGATGCTTGCAAATGAATGTTTTGTGTGCCCTGCAGAGCCCTCGGAGAAGCGCTGGGCTGGCGTCGGAAATGGGAGAGCTCCCAGTCAATTGTCAGGTTTTCCAAAAAAAGGGGGGGGGGATGTTTAGAGCAAGTTTAAGCAAAGGCTACCCAAAGCCTCCAACCCTCTTCTGGGGCAGAAATGACACCAGGAACCCGAAGTGGGAAGGAAATCTCTCCGTTGGGCCATGTGAGAAACGTGGTTGCTTATTTGGACGTTGGGGGAACTCTGAGGCAGAGCCCGAAGGCAGCCGAGGCCGATTTCCTTTCGGCTTGAGATCACACACGGAAATTTTCCGTGGAGGATTTCATGGGGAAGGCCGCTCCCAGGGTTAAAACGGGGGTCTCTTTCCACTGATGTGCGTTCAAGAGAGCAGGATTCCTCTGGGGCTGCAGCCAGCCCAGGCCGAATCAGGATGGAAGAAGGGGGTTCATCCCTTGCCTGGGTGAAAACATCCTGATCTCCAGGAGCAGACAAACAGGGCGGGCAGCACCAGCACAGCCCAGAGGGCTGAGGAGGGCAGGCAGCGCAGTCGTTCCGTCCCGGCCCTCTCGTTAGAGAGAGGGAGCCAGGGGGGCCGATTCTGAGCTCTCAAGCGGGTGGTGGCTGCCTTATCCCATTGGCACTCCACTCCCAGCCTTGCTCGGAATGGGACCAAGGGCATCTATCTACAGCTCTTGCGCTGATCTCTCAATCACACACACACACACACAGAGAGAGAGAGAGAGAGAGAGAGAGAGAGAGACTTTTGCACTGAATCTGTGAGCCCTGGAGCCATTTGGGAAATGAGGGGGGCAGTGTCTGCCCAGGCTCTGAAACGCCTTCGGACCCCAAATGAAACCTGCTCCCCCCCCCCCGGCCGTTGGTCCTCCAGGCTGATGATCCGAGGAAGCTGAGGAATTCCGTGAGATTTCAGCCGCCCGCCCCACCCTCTCGCAAGCGCTGTCGGCCTGACATCGGCCCCTGTTTTTGCCCATCTCTCCTTTTGAGGCATGAATGGAGCCCTGCAGTTTCCTTTCCCAAACCTGCAAGAGGGGGTGAGCTCTGGGGCCGAGAAGGGCAGGCACCCCCCCTTCCCTTCCCACCCCACCCCACCCCGAATCCTGGCTCGCTGACCCCTTTGGGGCCGCCAGGGCAGGTTGCTAAAGGGGACACACACACACCCCTCCTTCTGGAGACCATCACAAAGAGGCCCCTGCCTGACGTCAATCCACCCGTGCAGGAACAGAAAGGCTCCAGGCGAAGAGAAGCGGGCCTTGTGGTGTTTGAAAAATGACAATTTTCTGTCTAGGAAAAACTGGAGGCTTCTGAAAGGAGGCCTTCTTTGGGGGGGTTTCCAAGAGCCGTCCGGCAGAACAAGACCGGCCTTTCAGGGGCTGTGTAAACGACCCAGCTGGCTGCCAAGAGGAGACCGAGGCAGCAGTGGGAGCTGGGCGGAAAAACCACCCGTCCGCTCCGTGGCCGAGCCCCGACACATCCTAAAAGCCCTCGGAGGTCCCGAGGGGGTGACCTCATGGAGCAGCGAACACCACTCGCTCGCTCGCTCGCTCGGGGGCCAAGGAAACAGCCGCTTTGGGGGGGGGCTGTTGTTTGAAAATCTGCACCCAGTGCCTCCACTTCCATAGGCAAAAAAAGAGAGGAGGGTTCTGTAGACCCTCTAGTCTCAGAGACGCGCGCCGTTTCTTTAGGGACCATGTGGTTTGTTGGCCTTTGCTGTCCTGCTTTCAGCGGGTTGATTCTGGTTTCGCTGGTCCCAGGCAGATCAAGGGCGCTACATCCCCCGCCCAGAACCACTGAAAATCTTGCTCAAAATGAAGCCACACATTAAGGGAAGTGCACATTTCCTGTTATTACAACACTTTCCCACCAGGAACGCAATTCTTTCAGAGCTTGGCGACTGGCGATCAAATTGCAAATGAAAGCTTTGGGCCCCAGTCACAAGCCAAATTGAAGCCCATTTTTACAAAATATGAAGCGTAGGGTAGGACAGCCTGGGATCTTTTACCGCTTTGAGGAGCTCTGCTTCAAATGACATGATAACTGTATCACCTAACTTAAGCCCAGTCGTTTTCCTGGTTTCTCATTTTCAGCAGGCCTTGTTCATACATTTGCAAACACCCTCCTCACCATCAGGGCAGGAAACATGCTCTTTTAAAAAGCGGCTGAGATCATCAGAGAGGTTAAATCCAACCGCTGATGCCACCTTCTCCCCCGCTTGTCCCTCCCAATGGGATTCTGACATGCAGGTCAGTCTGTGGGTTGCTTTTGACCACTAAACTCTCCTTGGCTGAACCATCTGAGTGCCGCCCCCCCTCCCCGCTCCAAGATATTCTGCAGAGATCACCCTAAATTCACCTCCTAGCTATTGCTAGTTCTGCCAGCATGTCAGACAAAGATTGCTCAAAGCAATGATGCAACATCAGGTGGGAATATATATATCACAATACTACTAGGGAGGAAGCAGACCATGGTTCTCTAAAGCACACATGGACATAAACCTCTTAGTCTTTGCGCTCTTGGGTTTTGCTGTTTGCTTCGTTTTGTTGTGCATGTGGAAATTTACCCACACAGCTACCTCTCTGGAACATCAAGCAAGCTGCTTCCTCGGAAATATAGGCACTGTTACACTACCTCACAGGGATGTTGTGCACATAATATGTAGAGCACTCCAGAAACCGCAGGATAGCTACTTCATCAGAAGGATGGAGCCTTGACTGCCATTATGATCAAATACACGGTGCAGGCACTTGGCATAAGCTGGTTATTTAAGCTGGTCATTTAAGACCCAGGCCTCCTGAGTCCCTAGTCCATCACTCTGTCCAGTACACCACACTGGGAATCTGTTCATGGAAACAGGCCTCTGCAATTTAATGCAAACCAGTACAGTATTCTCTTTCATCCTCCTTTTTTTAAAGAACGTAGAAAGGATGGTCGTACCAACTGAGTCTGCAGATTTCTCCCTTGGAAATGCATGTTGGCCGTGCCTGGCCTCTCTCTGCGTTTCCCTGTGAAGGGCCTTCCCTTCAACTCATGGCGAGAGGCTCTACAAGAAACGACTGCACGTCCTTGGAGAGGATGGTTGATTGTGTGTGTGTAGGGGGGGGTTCCCTTTGCTTTCCCAGGTCCCCCACAGAGAAGAAGTCCATGACACGGCTTTGGAAACATTGCGTGGAGTGCCGCTTCTTTTCCCTTGAAACGGAAACCGAGCAAAACCAGTTGGTCCTTGATTCAAATTGGGGAGGGCTTTTGGAGCCCTCTCGGGGACCAAACTGCCTTCCAGCTCTGGAGGATCCTTCTATTCCTGCCAAATAAACCCCCCACCCCCACCCCTGGCTTTGTACCCGAGAGAGGATTGCACCCCGTTCCCTGCCGGGGTTGCAGCCAAAGTGCACCTATTTAGCTCTCGGGGCTGCTCCTCATCAAAGAGGCTCCTTAATGTCCTCAAGAGGCTCTGAATGAGCAGAAAGGGGCTCTTAGTGCCCTCAGAACAATTTCACATCATCTCCGAAGTTCCCATTTCATACATTTTGGCAGAGCTGATGCTTCGCTGGCTTCAAACCTCCTTGCATAAAGGTTTCTTTACCAAAGACGTTTTAATGGGCTTCTGTCTAGCAAAACGGTGCTGCCCTGATATTTCAGACTCCACACACAGGTATGTGGAATATCCTGTACAGAAAAGTCCACACCGCATCCATTCCAAATTCTTTTTCTCCTAAATGTGCAAGGTTTAGCACAGAACATGCAGAGCTCTCTCGGAAAAGAAAATGCCAGCAATCTAGCATGTGCAAATATTCGGTCTTCCCAGTCCTGTTCAGTGTCATGCTTTCGTGACCTCTGGCTGCCACAGATTCTGCTCCAGTGCATTTTTTAGTGCGTTTTCCTTAATCTCAAGAGCAGCCCTACTAATCAGGGCGCTCTCGTGTTTCAACCCATCAGGGAGCATCATCGAAATACAACACATTGAGCAAATAGCGACCCAACGGAATCACTGAAGGAGGCAACGGAGGACAACCTATGAATAAACAACAACAACAACAAATCTTTTTAGTGAGGAGTGGTATAATGTGCACAAAAGTATAACCAACAGTTTACAGTTCTAAGAATCCATCTAGCAGCATAGCCACTGCCCTGAAAAGTGTTAATTAAAAAAACCCTCAAAACTCTAACATGCTCATCATCTGTGACCAAGCTGTTCCTCCGGAGTCCTTATTGCAGTCTAGAAAGTTTGATCCACATCTTAGAAAACGTGTCAAGCATGGGAGAGATGTTTGCTATTGTCCAGTGTCAGCTTCTCCTCCTCCTCCATCGACTCCTGCAAATGTTCCTACTAAGAAATCCTTGAACTTCTGGAATGAAAGCGGCTCCCCCAGATGTACACAGCTCACACAATCCTGTATCTCCAGAGGGCATGACTCAGCCAGCTGCTGTTCCTCAGGCAGATGCTCCCGGCTGATAGCAGTAGCCGTCCCAGTTAATCTGCAGATGGAAATTAGGAATTACAGGAACACGCTCCGATAAGATATATAAGGCAGAAGGAGCGGCGTAGGAGGCCCCAGGGAGACTTGTCAGGCAGTGACTAAAGGGCCAAAAGAGACACAGCTGCCGCGGCCACTTGACGCCCTTCAGCTCACTCAGCCCAGCCCCAAAGAGAGATCGGAGCATCCTCCAAGGTTGGGCACCCCTCTGGCCAAGGAGACTCGGGGAGCCCACCTCAGAGGTCCGGCAGGCCCCCTCACCTTTCTACCCCCGGTAGCGGGTGTTTGCACTTATTCCACGTTAAGACAACTGTCTTTTCTGCTACGCTCCTTTAAGGAAAGGTAGAACACAAGCGCAACGAATAAACGAGTGGATGGAGGAGCTGGGCAGGACACTGGGCGGCTGCCCCTTTGCCCCCTTTCAGGGTGGTGGTGGATATCGGGGACCTGGCAAGCCTCGAAGCCAGAGGCAGGAGCACCTCTTGAGCGCCACTTAAGGCTGGCAGAATGAATGAGAGATGCAGCAGGGTTTATTTCTTGGTAAGAGCCAGACCGAAGTGACCCTGCAGGGCGGCATATTTGACTTCGTTCTTTGTCAGCTGACGCCGGACAGAAACCGGTGGCTGGCATGCCAGCGTTCGGAGCCCTGGGCTTGTCCGCCCACAATGGCATTTCGTTTTGGGCACTTTGTAATTGCTAGGATGGAGAACTTCATTCTTTCCTGTTTGCACCTGGCCATTATTTGAAAATTAGGTACCTTCTCACACATTGTTGTTGTTGTTTGCCTCCAAGCCATTTTCAAGGTATGATGACCCCAACAGGGCTTTTGCGAGATGTTCAAGGTGTGGTTTTTCATTGCCACCTTCAACTGAGTTTCCGCAGCCTAGTGGAATTTGAACTCAGATCTCCCGAGTCCCAGTCTGGCACACCATCCACTACACTGCACAATACTTGGTGCTCGGTCCTGATCCAAAGTTCTCCTTGTGTGCCATCCCATCACTTCTGAGTTATGGTGACCTGCACAGAGTTTCCAAAGGATGTGAAATATTTAAAGCATGGCTTCCCAGGAAATTTCCATGGCTGAAGGGGGATTTGCACTCAGATCTCCTGGGTCGTAGTCTGACATGTTATCTGCTACACCACACTGCCTCCTGCTTCCTAATTAAGTAGGGCTCAATTCTGCATAAACAAGAGGACTGGGCTCCTCTGCACCACATGCACACTAAGTATATAGATTCTACTTCTGCATATAGACTGCCAAAACAGTTACTGGAAGGGTAACTACCTGATGGTGACTTTTGAAATGCTGGGGAGAAACCATGGTATTTGCTAATATCCCCTTCCGATATTTGCTGAGGATATATCAGCAGGGCAGATAATTCTTTGAATCGGAGCTTTTGCTTCTTCATTATGGAGGTCCTTGCTTCATAGGGTCACCCTAAGTCAGAGGGGACTTGTCAGCGCATAACATCTGTTGAAAACATCTGTTGTTCCCACACTCTCTCCTGGTCTCCACAAAACAGCGGTTCACCAGGCCTGCTGAGCTTTTCCCCTTTCCCCCAATTCCCCCAGGTAGAGAGGTAGCTCCAGAAGATCAACCTGGAGGCACTCACTGATGAAACGCAACTATTTGGGGGGCGGGAATGGCCTCTTTGAAAACCATAGGACAGTTGTCTGTAGGTTGTGTGTCGGATAGGTATAAATCCTGTCCCCCCCCCTCCAATGCCACTCTGTAATCTTGGGTTGGAGAGGGAAGGGAAAGAGTAGAGCCCCATCTCCTGCCTCTGGCTGGTACTGCCTGCTCCTATAGCAGATGAGGATGTGGTGAGATCAGGCGGATGCTGGAAGCAAACAAACATGTTTGTTCCTGAGTCATTAAAATGATGTCAACCAGACGGGCTCCTAAGTAGAGTTTGGGGCAGTTGCGCTTGGGGCCTCTTTGTCTTTGTCTTGTTATACCTGTGAACATGGGCCCTCCCCTCCTCAAAGGGAGAAGCCGCGAAGCAAGAGGTGGGGCACTTGTGTCTAGGGCCAGGGTCTCCCTTGGGTGTTTGGAAGGAGCCGCCTTCCTGCAAGGGGGTCGCCGGGGTGAGGACAGGCCATGTTTGTAGCTTTCTCCCTTCTTTTGACTTCCCCCATTTTAATTTGTAAAATAAATAAATACAAATTTTCATGGCTTGTATTGTCTCCTTGTAGCACAACAGGTACTAGAGAGTTTGTGGTGGTATTATGCTTTCCGATTTCTTTTTTCTTTTTAAAATTAATTTAGTTAACTGTATGCTTTGCCAAAGACAGGAGGGCCTGGCGTGCTCTGGTCCATGGGGTCACGAAGAGTCAGACATGACTAAACAACAACATGCTTTGCCTAATTATGTAACACCCCAAGCAGTGTTCTCACTCAGCCAGGTGGTCTAGACGCTCAAGAAATAAATAAGTAATGAATAAATAGAGTGTCCGCCCAGGATTGAGTTGACCTGCGTTTTATTTCCCATGGAGCCAAGAAAAACTTCTTGGCTGACTTACAGCCACTCATACTGCCTCTGATTGATCCACCTCATTGGATTGTTGAGAAGATGGGGGGGAGGAAGAGCCTTGTGTCCCACCTTAAACCCACTGGAGAAAAGAGAGAACATGAAAGCGACCAAGTGAAAGGAAGGAGGAGGAGGACCTGCTTGAGCACATGTCCACCACTGTAAGCAGACGAGGTCGATCTTCAGAGGAAGGCAGAGGGACGTCATTAGGTTCCCCTGTTCTCTCTGGACACGACCCTGACCCAAAGGCCTACAGGGTAAAATACGCCAAGGTTCAGCACCACGGAGGGTTCCAACGGTGCCCCCAGCTCCGATGACGTCTAGGACTGGACTGGACAAAGGCATTGGAGGGTAGGGCCAGCCTTCTTTGGCCCTGTGCCTCCCTTTAGCTGAAGACCTTAAAGAGGCTGTCTTCGGTTCTGAAGGACTGCAGCTTCTCCCTCAGTTTGGCTGAGCAGCATGAGAACTGTATGGAGGACCAAATATGGATAGATTACGATCCAGCGTTATATATAAAATGTAACCGGCTGGCCGAGAGAGGGCATCTTGGGGCCTGGGGCTACCAGGGTATACAAGACTCTTCTGCCAGGGCATGGCTGGAAGACCTCATGGGGAACCAACCAAGCCTGTTGCATAGATCAGTGCTCACCTTGGCAGCCCAACAAAGCTCTTCCTTCTCCCCGGTTGCCTGAGAGTAGGAATGTGGTCTACCCCTCAATCTGTGTTTCTTGTTCTCCGTCAGTCACAGACCAGACCATGTCGCTTGTTCTACGCTCCCATTCTCCATACCAAACGCTGGTTCTCACAAAAGAAATGCTTTCCTCATGGAAACAGCAAAGGAAACATTTCTGCTTCTGTTTTCTCAGCCTGCTGAAATTCGTTTCAAGATACTGCACACTCCAGTCATGGCTTCTAACACTGGTTGCCTCAGGAAGAGTCGGAGATGCTCCCCAGGGCTTCCCCAGTGAAAGTCAAATCCAACTGGACAGCCAGTTCCTCCTGGGACACGATTCTCCTAGCTTCTGGGCTTGCAAAGTCACCACTTTTCAATTAGACCAGATTTTTAGTTTGAACTATCTATGGAGGAACGCTTGATTTTTGCAGCCCCCAAGCTTTGTTGTTATGGTTTGAAAGGAGAGGAACAAAATCAGAACTTGGAAATAACTGTTACTTGTGGCAAGCTGCTTTATCAGCTAACCAGGGTATGATAAAGTTGCAAGGCTTCACTGAGCAGTGACCAGTTTGGCTCTGTGGGGGGGGAAATCACAAACCACTACCTGCTGCCTGACTAGATGAAGCAAAGAGATTGAGAATGGGAGGCTTTCCCCCTCCAGGACTATGCATAGCCCCTCGGGACGGATCGCACAGCATAAAGGCCTGCAGCACCTTGGAGAGCTCCATGATTGAGGGGGGCTCTTGGTATTCAGCACCATGGACAGCTGAATCTACTGGCCATCTGTAGACCCTGGGCATTGACCACCCTAGGCCCTGGGGGAGAAACTCTGCCACCCTTAGTTTAACACAAGTTTTAAAGACAAGACACAGCATGACAGATGGCTATAAGAGTTTTAAACAACAGAAGATTTATTCACAAGCTGCCACTGGTCCTGTTCTTTAAATATGCTATTTTATCTCCACAGAATACAAAGGGTATATAATTGAACAGTACAAAATTTCCTACCAACAAAAATGTAAAGGTAGAAATTCAACAGCACCCCTTGCAAAGATATGTACAAATGAATTCAAAATTTACATCTCAGTTTTAAAGGACCACTTTTTTTTCTTTCCTAATGCTAGTTCAATATATGAATGCTTTGAGTACAGTTTTAGGAATCTGCAACCTAGCTCAAGTGACATTAAAAAATGTGAATACTGTATACATATAACTCAAAGGCACTCAAAAGATTGTAAATTTCCGAGCACAACAATCAGGACATATAGATTTCTGGTATCTGTACAGAACTAAAAATGCTTTTAAAACCTTTTATATTTGGCTGTAACAGAACACAAACCAAAATCCATGGGCAAGATGATATGTGGAGGACATACAAGCAACACAAGACATGCCATGGGGAATTCTCAAAAAACAAAATCTTCCCGAAGGCCTTCTCAAGCATTTCAGCCATGGCATACAACTTTCATTCCAAAACAGACACACACAGCGAACTGCACACTTCACTTCAGGTCCAAAGAAGACACCTTCTGCTTCTAAAAGCTGCATAGGATTCAGAATTTCACACAGAGGTCTCTGTAGGACAGGGCTCAGCGACGCTGCCGGGGACAGAATACAGTTGGTTCTGAGAGCCCTGTTGGCACCTGGATTTGGTGGGCCAACTAAAGGAAGCGATCCACTTTCAGAGTTGGAGAAGGTGCCCATATCTTACGGCACACAGAAAACCATGGTCAAATATAAAGGTGGCTAATTGCTCAGAAAGGGGATTGGAGCCTCTATAAATGAATGTAAAAAAATACATTGTTTAAAAATATGTATCTTAAAAACAAAACAGGATATGCTAAATGAAAGCATTAGTTTAGTAGGAAACCTTCACAAGCCCTAAATACGGAACAAGTTTTTTTATTTTTTTGAAACAAGAAACGTGTAAGCTGAACCCTGGGTGCAAAACCACTAAGACAGTGGGATTTTGTCAAGACAGTAAACTGACCCTTAAAAATTTAGAGTTCAGTCAGAAGAACAAAAGCTTGAGACCCTTCAGTTCGAAGGACATGCAATGTTGAGATTAACGCTAAAGTATTTTATGCATGTGCTGTTCACAATAAATCAATATGCCCGGTTTGATTAGCTATATTTAAATTCTCTCTGTAACTGGGAGAAAACGTACAACACTTCTCCAGTTCTCCATCCCCTGTAGCTCTTTGAAGATCTGTAGAACAGCAAACATTGGCCATGCTAGTTTGGATCCCTTTCTGAAATGCATCGGAATGTGCAAGGATAAGGGGTGGAAACTGCATTTTATTTGCTACTGTTTATAAGGCCATTTTATTACTTTTTTCTCTGTGTAGCAAGAGCACTTGAGTTAAAGCAGTCATGGGGGAAAAGTTCCAAAGGTAATTCTCAGCTTTCTAAGGTTTCTGGCTGCCCATCATGTTCTCTCTTCTTCTCTGGGGAATTATACAGGAAGTTGCAGCAGATGTAAAGAGGGAAAGTCAGCAGTCGGCTGTCCAAATTCATCACTACCTGTTCCTGAAAAGCAAGCATTAGGACATATTTTGCGAGGGAAGAAGAATGCATGCCCCATGTCATTTGGAATGGCCCTACAAGGTCTGGATGAAATCAGCACAGCACAGTTTAAGAAGAACCGATGAATCCAAAAGTTGACCAAACTTTAGAGTTCAGCTCCTAATGTTTGAAGAAGAGCGGAAAAACAGCTTTGTATCAGTTTTCCAAGAGGTACATCTGTTTCAACAGAAAAAACCCAAAATTGTTTGTAATAGCTCTACCACTACGACAGTTTCATTCCCATGTGTTTCCAGAAACCAACCATCGCCTGAACCAAGTTCAATCCTTAGACTACTTATAACATCTCACTGGGATGGAAAACCAAGTTTGCTCACTTGTTTCCTGAAATGAGTTCAGGTACATTTCTATGATCTCATGGGAGGTTTTTGTGCAGGCTAAAGCAGCAGTCTTTGCTTAAGCCTTGATTTCTCTTTACATTCTTGGTCTTCAGAATTAACCACCCCATAGGTGATGATGGAGCTGGTAGTGTGCATAATGGAGGCACAGATTTAGCAAATCATGTAAATACACAAATACTGTGCACCCGTTGTAGGAAATAATTTCAGGGAAGGACAATTCAACTTTTTCACACAGAACCAAAAGCATGTCAAATACATACCTGGTCCTTTTCAAGGGTTAGGATCTGATAGCCTGCAGTTCTACTACCAATAAGCTTTCCACTGCTATCAAAAGAAGCCAAGCGCAATCTAAGGGCAGAAAAGAAGTTACACCCTGTGAATGTCTGTTCTCTTAAGAGGGACGGGGAGATAGAAATGTTATAAAAAGAGGAATACCTACAGGTCCTCATGGCTATTTGCCAGGCCTGGGCTGCCTCTTTTGGTCATGGGGGAAGAGGGCGAAATAGGATACGCTTGCCAGCAAACACGTCCTTTGAACAGACTACTATATCAGTAAAAGCTGCAGCAGTTACCAGGACCTTAAGGAGAGCATTTGACCCTTCCTGTCTAGAGGCGCCATAAATGGAACACCCTTTAGTCCTGCACCTGGTTTTCAGCACATCTATGTGACATCAGTAAGTCCCTCAATATCGTGCCCATGAACCCCGAGGTCATTCTGCCAGAAGATGGAATGAATGGTGCAAAGAGGCACCCCAACTTTGCTCCCCACCCTCCTTGCTTGTGCTGCCTTTCTCAGCATGTTCAGCCTCTCCCCCAACCCTGCCCTGAAACGAGGTGTGTGACTTGGAAGAAGAAAAAAGCTTCCCCACTTTTCTCTCCCTACCGGCTGCTTCTCTGATGGATGACGAAGAGATACTTTATGTGGATTTGGCCCTGCCACCCTCCACATTCCAGACAGGAATCCACTCAAGGAATCCACCCAAGGAAGTTGGGACAGGAATCCTTAAAGGGTCCACTGAGGACTCCATTAGACAAGAGGGAGAGACACGGTCCTTCGTAGGGGAGGCAAGGATAAACAGTCACCAAGAATCTCTCCGCGTTGGAGCAACCGGGGACAGAGCAGAGGGAGGCTCTGTGAAGAAAAAGGCTCAATCACACCCACCTGAAAGCAATGTTCCTCCGGGGCTGCAGGCTGACAGAGCCGCTGCACGGCTGATTCAGAGTGTTGCGCTTGAAGACGATGTAACGATTGGTGTACGTGACCAGCAAGTCAAAGCCAAAGTTGAAGCCCGTCCATCGCCAGCAATACTTGGAAGACATGAAGAAACTCACTGCCACATACAGAACACCCTAAATGAACACTTTAGTTCTGGACTTGAATAGCCTGCCCTCAATCCTTTGGGATACCTCAGGGTTTTGCAATGGCACTGGAGATTGACTACGGCCCGAGCAAAAACTTCAGCTGAATTTTATTGCTAAGAACCGCTATTACCTCTGTTGTCAAGCCTATGGCAAGCTGGCTTGCCTCCAACATATAGAACACATAATACATTAAGATGTAAGCAGATGCTATAACAAATCAAGTCTGAATGTTCTTTAAAAAATCAGAATTAATTAAACTGAATTAGAAGATTCACTGGAAGTGAACGATCAAGCTGGGAAAGTTGAAAGCTGCCACCTACAAACAGGAAGACTGAACAACAAGATGGGTTGATCCGATAAAGGCAGCCGGGGCTTTGCGTTTGCAAAGGCTGGGCTGGCTGTTGAGGGAAGGACCTTCAGGAGGTCCCGGGTGTAGGAGGGTCAGCGTAAGTCAAAAGATTTGAGGGCACATAAATGTATCAGCGAAACAAAAAATATGTTTTCCGACAAAGAAAAACCTGTTGGTAAGTTGATCTGTTTACGAAAACAGTGTTTGTTTTTGAATTATCTTTAAGCAAACAATATATGAAAACTGTTATTCAATCACACATTTTTACAAAGGACATTGGGAAAATATTTGTGCTTACATCACCATCCTTGGCAAGTTTTCTGCCACACCGCATGCTGTTTCTTTCAAGTTCCTCCTTATTAATTTCTTGAGGCCTTAGAAATACGAGAGAAATGTCTATAAAATGGGATTTTGTCAAAAGGAGCCTGTTAGACCAGATGCCTAAACAGGAATCCAGCCATGAGTCGGGTGCCTGCGTGCCTTTCCTTCCAGTTTTTTATTTCACCCTAATAGGGAGCCTGATCCACGTACAGGCCTTGTTCACGGGTCAACATGGCTGTCTTTACACCCTGCCTCATGTTCTTAAGTGGTTTGAGGACAATTTTTGAATGGAAATGCCAGACGTGCACACACAAACCCCTTCAGCATTTTTAGGACAAGTGGCCCAGTGCAATTTGTTGTGGGTTTTATAAGGCCTGGGTTTCCAAAATAAGGAAGGAATGAAGACAATGCCTGGCATGTTAAACAACTGAAGGGCAAGGTTCATATCCAGGAGGATCAAGGGATAAACGTAGAGAAACCGAAATGGCAACTATGCAAGATCCCCACTGGAAAAGTTTGCAGTGTACTGGTGAGCAGAAAATGAATACAACTGGCCAGACTTTCACTTTCACGGTTTAAAGCAGAACAAAAGAAACTGGTACATCCAATGATGACAGAAATCCCAAGGACATGGCCATCCCCACAAGTTGGATCTTTTGAAAGGAAAGAGCTAGTGAATCACGATTTCCCTCTTTCATGACATTTGCATTCCTGAAATACCCAAAGCTGAGGAGGGTGTGCAGTAACAAACTATAGGGAAGGAAAGGCACTATACATACCCAATATCGTTGTCCTGTTCTGCTCTAAGCATGGCAAACCACTGCTGTTTGTAAACAGAGGACAGCCATTCTAAAAAGTTAAAGAAATCAAAGTGGGTTGTTTAGGGATGGGCCACGGAAGGAAAGCTGCACCAAAACTTTGAGCTTCAAAGGTATGCACACGAATCATTAGGAACTAGATCGCAAACCATCTGATCTAATGCTACCGCATTACTCTGCCCCTGAACAACTTTGCTGGTGTCAGAGTGAACTGAAAGAATAAAGGGTTCTGCCGGTTGCCAGACTACAGTGAAGGGAAACAAGTGCATTTGCACACATCCCACTGAGACAGGGAAAACATTTTGGTTCTTGGAGGAAGTTACGGGGCAAGAAATTTACAGGCAAGATGAGATTTAGCAATGAACAAAACCAAGCTGAGTGAGGACAAAGGAACACGAGGAATTGCCCCAGTGTGCTCTGATGAAGCAAGAGCAGAAGGACTGTGACCTGGTGCCCTAGAATCCTACCATTCTAAAGTGGGAGCTCATAACGATTCTGACCGTGAGAAGAGAAGGACGAATCCAGCAGCCTAGATGCTAATGTTTATAGCAAAAGCAAAGCAAATCCTTTCAAGACAAATATTAACCCACCCACACACTAGTTTTCAGCCTGGCACTAGAACCTGATTAACCAATTGCAAACTGACAGCCAGCCATTTTTACTAACTAGAAGTGCAGGCTTTGTGGCAGCCAACACAGCACATTGTAGAAGGTACTACAACCAAAGGTGTGATGTAGGGAGCAAGCACTCCCAATCCACAATCCCAAACCCCATTTGATAAGTAACAGGTCTCCTCCACAAGAATAAACTAGGTTTGAACAGGTGGATCAGGTCCCTCAACTTGCCCAGATTCAGTTCTGAGCCCATGTGGTTACAGGGGAGGAGCTTCAAAACCAAGACAGACACAACCAGAGAGCCAAGACGAGCTGCATGGCATTTACCTGCAGGCATCAGACTATCTCGCTCCACAATCCTTGCGGACGCCAGATCACTCACGATGTACTGCAGCCTGAGATGTCTGAATACTGTCAAAAATGGATGTCCTTGTTCCGATTCCAAGAATGAGATGCCATCCCCAAAATCTGCAGGGTCATATAAACTGTTATGAGCTCAGACTCCTTTGGGTAATGTCTATACTAAATAAGCCACATACATCAAACCTTTTGTTCAGTAACAAGTGGGTTTTGTATTCTGGAAGTATAGTTGAACCACTCGAAGAAACTGCATCTATTTACCACAACCAGCTCCTCCTTTGTTTTTGGTTTTTTAAGCATTCAAAGTCACAAGCACTCAAAGAGAAATTAACAAAAAGGAGAAACTGAATATACTTAAATAGAATGACGGACTATGAAGCCAAATAACACATGGAAACATATTAACCCACACGGAACAGTCCACTCCTTAAGGAAGTGCCAGGTGTATCTTGCAGATAGAGAACTTGACATTTTCATCAATACATTTTCATCCATGAAACCAAAGCCCGTGCACAGATACCTTTTCTGCGCTTGGAAAACCAGGCATCTGCTTCATTTAAGAGTTGTTTTAATGATCCGTTCCAAGAAGGCACCAGCTGAAGGAACATCCACTAAATCAAAGAAAAACTTCCATAAATCTGACTGGCTCAATGGGGAACCCAAGTTTTACTGCAAACATATCCATTCAGTTTTTACTGCAAATGGCAGGAAAGACTTCTACAACTTACAACTCCCATCCTTTGGCAAAATGCCACCCAAGTTAAATCTAGTCGGTACAAATCAAACCCAGAGATTGTTTGGGGAACTCCGCTTAGTACCTTCTTGAGAGCAGTATAGACGTCCATTTCTACTTGCATGACAAAGAGGTTAGAAGAACCAATCAGCTGTTTCATGAGGTTTATGCTGGAACGAGAGGTATGGTATACGAACAGTTACAAGTGACAATCTGAGATTAAATCAGCAAATTCCTTTGAAGTGGCATTCCATTAAACTCAATGTTACAGCAAAAACACTGGATATAGATTGAGCAAGGTTGAAAACAGTCCCAGGGAAATCAGTCCGGCAAGCTAAAGCACAGCAAGGTTAAGCTCCTCTGGACTCAGTTATCAGCCTAGGCAAGTCTGATTCGATCTGCATGATCTCAGAAAACCCTAGAAAGTTGGATTCTCATTACCTGAGTTCTTTGAAGAGTTCGACGCTCTGGTGTGTCATCAGGTTGTTCAGGAGCCATTCGAGACACCTAGATTTAAAAGAAAGCATTTCTGTCAAAGTGCACAGAAGGAAGCTCTGCTGCTTCTTATCCAAACAATTCAACATACTGTATGTTTTAAACCCCTTACAGTACATTTTCACATGCAAGGAGCAGATGCCCTCATGCATGATGAAGCAAAGCAAAGCAAAACTACTTCTGTGGACTGCAACACCCAGAATTCCCCAGAGAGAAAGACCAACGGTCATGCCTGCTAGAAGTTCTGTGAACCACAGTCCAAACAATTAACTTTTGGGAGCTTTACTATGAAGCACCCATGTTCCAAACCACACAGATCTGTTTGCTTTTGCATCTCACATTTGGAAGGGCTCCTTTCAAGCCATTCTTTGCATCTCCCATGCCATTCTCATTGGCAATCACTGCTGCCCATTTAAATCAAAACTCTTGACTATTCGACACAGGAACAACTGCAAATCTGCAAGCTTGCTGCTCTTACAAATATCCTTCAGGTCTACAGGTTTACTCTTTACTTTTCTAAAATCCACCTCTTATTTTCTAGACTGACTTTTTAGACTGGAATAGAAAAGAAGTAACAACATGCAGGCATGCCTTTGAAGAGTGTTCTTCCACTGACCGTTCCCAAAGTAAAGGCCTCGTAGCATTTTGCTGACTTGAAGCCTGGCTTCTCCTCCCTATTAAAGCACATTTTGATATATCTCCTCACTGCTGATACTTACTTTTTTTTCAAGGAATCTAACCCGTATGTTCCTGCAGAATTATAATAACCACACACGGTTTTTGCATTAATTGTCTCCTTCATTGTCTCACCACACTGCTGTATTAAGCCGTCCTATAAAAACATGATATAAAACCAATCTTAAATGCCAAGTCAAAAAGTTATGTGTGCTGTAGTCTCCAAAAACTATCTGGCAAGAAAGGGAACTAATATTTTACCTTCAAATAGTTAATGTATATTATCTTTAGTGTCCAGACAAGGTCTGCCATTGGCTACAGTGTACTTATAATGCACAACACAATGTCTGAAATACTATTTTATTTATTTATTTATTTATTTCATTTTATATACCACCCATCTGGCAGCCAAGGCCACTCTGGGTGGTTTACAGCAAGATAAATACTAGTACTTAATTTTGAAGTGATTAGTTACCGCCACATTTTGGAAGAGATTTCTGGATCCCTTCACAAGGAGCTGTGATCTGTGTTCTGGGTGGCACCAGGCAAAGGATCAATAGGAGCCTCTGCCGCTGCCAGCGCCACGCCACCCAAAACCCTTTAGACAAACTACTGAACCAAGGAACGTGTGCTTGCAAAGATTCAACTCAGAAGCAACAAGACAAGGTGGGATCATTAAGAAGAGCAGCTGTTGGCTGCTTTATAGAATGCTCAAAACTGCTCTATAATACAGTTTTCCTATCATACTGTGAAGCAGGAGTATTTTGCAACTGTCTGGCAGCTGACACTCAAAAGGGACGCTGGAAAATACGAAGAGCCATGTCGACTTACCAACTGCAGCATGCTGGCTGCGGCTAGAAGAGCAATGACTCGGCTCGGATTTATTAAAACTTCATCTCGATAAAGTGAGCCAAATGCTACCTGTAAAGCTGAAGAAGAAAGAAGCCATCATGACAGCCAAAATGAAAGGAGCATGCATTTTGTAATTTAAAGCACCTCCTTTTCTTTGCAACAAGGATGCTGAATACAATAAATAAAAGAATTACTGCTAGGGAAACCTTTAAGATAGGTAAATTTAAATGCCAGCGGGGGGAGCCCTCAAAAGCAAAAGGCACGCAAAAAGCAGCTGAAGGAAGACCCAGAACAGAAGATCATGATAGGTCCAGAAAAGCTGTTGAAAATATCCCATTTACCTAACCCTATTGTTCCTGTTGTTTAACGTAACCCAAATAACATACATCTTTCTACCACCAAGCATTTTTTTCTTTCCAATGATGCTAGCTTGGTACTCCGTTGTTCTGACTATCACGTCTTAATGAGAATAGAACTAACTGAAGCCCTAACTTCAATGGGTCTAGCTTTAAATATAAATAATTGTAGCTCCAATCCAGTGTTTGCTTGAAAACATTACAAACCCTGGTGTTTTGCTTACCTTCTATATCGATATTCTGATCAGGTATTTCCAGTTCTATTGTATCCATTCCTGATTCTTTCCACGAACCACTGAACATACTTGAAAAGTAGCCAGACTACAGAAAGAAAGACGGCACAATGAATTAATTCCCAAAAATATTACAAAGGAAATTAAGTCATGCAATCTTCAGGTCAATCAGGTAGCCTGGAATTCTGTTTGGCAGCTGGAGAGGGCAAACGCTCCACAGGAACTGTAATGTGAGATGGCCTCCTTACAAGTGGTGCCCTTCTACAGAGGTCCCTTTAAGACTTACATACTTGCATAGGACAATCCTGAACACACCCTTGTGCAAAGGAGAGAAAAGCCACACAGGCCATGCTTTAGTCGGTGTGACAGAAGATCCCGGCAGACGTACTTAAAAGTTTTCCTATTTGATCACAGCTCGTGTCTCCAGCCAGAAACAGGAGCGGCTGCTGCCATTCAAGATTATTCAGTTCTGGCAGACATTTCACATTAAATATACACATTAGGTTCAACTTCCCTTTCCTGACAGCTGCAAGTCATAATCTAACACCCATCCATCACTCATAGCACTGGAGTGCATAAATCTGCACAAGAACCTCTGATCTAACTAGCCACACATTTTATTTACCACAGTATCATGGCTTTATGGGACACATTGCCACCAGTTCTGAAGTGCTGGAAAATTACTCCTGATTTAGAGTTAACCCAAACAAAACAAGCAATCCTCCAGAACACCTTCAGCAAGTTTAAAACTTGCTGCTAGTTTTCCATGGGGTACAGCCAAATTATGACTGCTGTTGTGATGATACGGTAAACGTTCTGAAAAGACTCAGAAATTGAGAGAAATAAGGTGGCTTTCTGTTAATCTAAGATAAAAAAATTCTCTGCACTCCCATCTCATTGCATATATTAAGAACAGATTTTTCCATCGCAACAACATGCTGTTGAATATATCTGGGAACCCTGTTTAAATAATGCAAGAATATCTGATAGTGCCATTGATACAGGTTTGACAGTCTGACCCTTAAGACCAGCTTACTTGTCTACTCAGACTTAAAGACAACCCTTGCTTTAGTGTTTCGGGGAAGAGTTCTTAACTGGAGATGTGAAATCCTGGACTTGGAACCTTCAGATGCAGACAGAGCAAGAAGAATAAACATTACATCATTTTGTCACAGCGACAACAGGGTGCCCCTTTGCCCTACATGTTACTGCTCAAGAAGCCTGCAGTAACTAGGAGCTACATTTTAAAATACATTTAAAATTCATAACTTCCATTCAGTTCTGTTCCTCGGTGAAAATGCCTGGGCTCAGAATTCTGCAGTAGATGATGTTTGTCTTTTGCAGCGGGCTCTGGCTTGTGAACTTTGGTATTCTAAGAACACATCAACGTGGGTAATTCAAGCCTCCAAACTCTGTACTCCTGTCCCAGTACAATGATTTGTGCGTTAGCCTGTGATGCTATTGGGGAAAATGATTTTTTTTACCTGGCATAAGTATATCTTGTGCAAGTTCCATTCTTCTCCCAGAGCACAGATCTTAACATCGCTGTTTTCACCATTCAAAAACAGAGTCTGATAAATATATTTGGAAGTGCTTTTTAGTTTTTTCCTGGAGGAAGAAAAAAACAAACACATGTTGAATTCTGACAAGTGTTTAAACCATATATTTATAGGCCCCTAAAGGGGTCATTTTGTCTTAGTATCGGCAAAAACACCTCAGAAAAATGACTCAGCTAATGAATGCCTGGCAAACATTTATGGAAGCACCGCAAAGCTGGAACCTTTTCACAAGACTATAAACAAGCCTCCTTTCATTGGTGCACCTCCAAGCAGTTTCTCTGGGGCTCAGCCAAGAATCCTTGGGAAAAGACTCAATAATGCTGTAAGCGCAGGTAGTTAGGTATCAAGTAGTTTTCTACTTGTGGCAACCCTATGAATGGATGAACTGGCTGGATCGCTCTGTGGTTTAGGTCTCTGGCTGCGGAGCCAGAGATGGGAGTTCAATCCCCCCACCCCCAGGCTTCTCAGGAGAAGAGCCAGCCTGTGTGGCCTTGGGCAAGCTGAAAAGGCCCCAAGGCAACCTCCCCAGAAGAAGGGAAGGGTGAACCACACCTGGAAGAAACCCTCAAAAGGACCATCTTAAGTCAGGATCAACTTGATGGCACATGATTCTATTGTTATGAATTAATAGCAAGACTTTTCAGAGATCACTAACAGCTTTTCTTAGCTCCTGCAAAATGAAGGCCATTGTAATCATGTCACTGGTCAGAATGAGACAGTTAATTACTGAACAACTATGGTGGGGTTGCATAACTGTTTTAAACATTCTTATTGTTAGGCATTCACATACATTTGTACTGCGTTTTGATCTGATATTTCACGGAGAGGTGGCTTTTTCACCAGTATTGCTCCAAGCTTTTAACACCAAGAAGCATTTAGCCTACCATTTTTAGTATGTTATTGATTTTATCCTTTTTATTATTTGTTTATTCACAATTGTTTGCTCTAAATGCTGTCTTTTAATAGTGTAAGCCGCTTTGGTTCCATTTTAAGGAGAGAGCCGGGATAAAAACATTTTAAATAAACACACGTTATCTGTGTTTTTTCATTCCCTGATTTTTATTGTTAACCCTGCAGGTCTGAAAACCTTTGGGCAAGGCAGCTCCATAAAAAAAGCTCTGTCCTTGGCTGAACGAAAAGGACGCCTTGTGACACATTCCACTTCCCGGGAACAGCACCCAATTTTTCCCTTTTGTTTTTGCTATTATGTGCTATTTTCTGTAGCGGTTTTTAATTTTTAAGGGACAGGTGGCTAACCTAACCCTCCTCCTGTCTCATTGGGGCTGGGGACCAGCAATGGCAGAGCATCGTTTCTGCCAAAGATGCTCGACAGGATGGAAGTGGATCATCATTATCACACTGTTGTTCTGTGCCGTCCTGTCATCACCTCTGGCCCAGGGCAGCCCTCCTTGGAAGGAGTCCCCTCCCAAACGACCTGCCATCAAGAACCCCGCTCAGGTCTTGCAAAGGAGGAGGAGGAGGAGGCGCCTTCCTAGAGGGAGTCCATCCATCTCACCTCCAGCCTGCTTCTCTCTCCCTCTTTCTCTTGCGTGCAGCTGCAACTGAGACAAACCACCCCAGGTTATTCAGCCAAATGCCTCGAGTTAGGAAAATATGTATTAAAACAACAGCTTCTAAGGGATACAAGGAAGAATAACTGGAGAGTGTGTGTGTGTGTGGGGGGAGAAGCAGGAGGCTGCAGCCCCTCCCCACACACACACACACCTCAAAGAAGTAACGTTTCAAAGGCTAAGGATTCTAAGGATGGGGAGACGTGGTGGTTTTAGGATGAAAAAAAGTAACGTGGCCGAAGCCTGCCTGCTTCCCTCCAGCCCCGGGACGGTGGGGCGGGTTTGGGACTACCGCTCCCAGAATTCCCCAGGCAGCAGCGATGCCTGGGGAATTCTGGGAGCTGTAGTCCCAAACCCGCCCCACCACCCCGGGGCAGGCAGGCAGGCAGGCTGGCCGGCCCGACGGACGGACCTCCTCGGCGTGTTGAGCAGCCGCTCCTCCCGCTCGCTCTCCTCGCCGCTCTCGCTGTCGCTCGGGCTCTCGGCCCGCTTCCTCTTGACCACCCCGCCGCGGCCGCTTCCCCTCAGAGCCCCGCGGGAAGCCGCCGGCTCGTCCCCGACCGGGGCTCCCGCCGCAGCCGCCTCCTCCTCCTCCTCCCGGCTCCTCCACAATCGGCTGCTCAAGGATCCCATCGCCGCCGCCGCCGCCGCCGCTTTCCCCTCATGGAGGAGGCGGCGAAGGAAGCCGGCCGGAAGTCAACGGCCGCTAACGGCCGCGGCCGCCATGACGGCCTCAGCGGCGGAGCGAGCCACGGCGCATGCGCAGCCTTCCGGCACGCCATAATGCCTGCCAGAGGCCGGCTTTCCTCTGGCACGCATGCGCGGCGGAGCTGAGCTTCACGGGAGGAGGCGAAGGCTGGACGAGCGGAGGGACGACCATAGAGATGGAAGGTCAGAGCGGCACGGAAAGAAACGGTTGTAAAGCGTCCGAATACTTCGTCTGAGGTTGTTGCAGGCGGGCGGGGGCGAAGTCTCTCACACGTCACTTCCTATACCGTGACCGGAAGTTGGGGAAAGCGACCGGTAGGAGCAGGAGCGTGGCAATGGCGAAGGAGGCTGGCGGCGGCGGCGGCGTTTCCCACCGAGCTGGGGCCTTCAAGCAGCAGAACAAGCCGCACAAGGCGGGGAAGCACCGCGGGAGCAGCGCCGGGAGGCAGGGCGGTGAGCGCCTTGGCATCATGGGGGGCCGGGGGGGGAGGGAGGGAGGGAAGGAAGACTTCAGGCAAATCTATGCAAGTGAGGAGCGGGCCCACAGGCCTGCTTTTAGGGTGTGGGGTTGAGGAGGAGGAGGGAGGGGTCACCTTCCCTCCGGTCGAGCCTCTCTGTTCGGCGGCAGTCTATCCCAGGCATTGGGCCTGAGCTTTCAGCAGGAAAGCCCCCCCCACTCCTCCCCCCTTTTAATTGTTTATTCCCTGTGCTTCATTCCTGGGCTGCCTTTCTCTCAATAAACAGTATGAGAAGAGCTGTATCTTAAAGCAAAAGAAGGAAAAAGGTCCAGAGCACCAGTCAGGGGATTCTTCCTCTTTTAATTCGGACACGACTAAACAAGAACAACCTAAGGTCTCGCTAGCCTGTGTTTCACCACCTGCGAACAGAACAGCATTCACGGCGCTGAGAGCCAGGATCCCCTCCATCCATAGCGCACTCTTTTCCTCTCTGCCCTGCAGGCCGGGTCCCCGCCAAGACCCTGAGCAAGCAGCAGCGTCGCAACCTGGCCAAGCAAGACCGCAAGCACCGGGCCTGGCAACTCCGCCAGCAGCGCAAGGAGGCAGTGAGTTGGCGAGGCAGGGTCGGCGGCTTCCTGCCGGCACAAGGCGGGGGGGTCAAAGGAGGACCCCCCAAACCTTTCTGTTTGTGTTCACAGGTATTGGAAGAGAAGAGGAAACTGGGGCGCAGGGACGCACCCCCACACCTGGTGGTGGTGGTGCCGCTGCACTCCAACGTCACTCCCCAGAGTGCCTTGAGCCTGTTTCGGAGCAGCAAGGCTTCTGCTGTGTACCAAACTGAAACGGGCCCACCTGGCTTTGCCTTGCTGTGTCCCCGCTCCAAGCTGCGGTGGCGTTTTGTGGTGGCTGATACAGGTAAGGGTGTTGCTCATCTCTCATGCCATTTTTCCAGCCGGGTGTTGTTGTTCCGCCCTTACCTGTGCCCTTCTTGTCACCCAGGAAACCTTCACACCATGCTGGACCTTGCCAAGGTGGCTGATTCACTCCTTTTCATGCTGGATCCTCTTGAGGGCTGGGATGTGGCTGGTGATTACTGCCTTTCCTGCATCTTTGCCCAGGGCCTCCCCAGCTACGGTGAGTGTGGGCTGAAATGCAGCTACACTTTTGAATTTCCCACAGGGCAGAAAATCTCTACTGCAAACTGGAAAGCAGGAATCAGATGGAAAAGGGGTCAGCCGTTCCTGGGGAAATGTTTTGAGTTCAGACTGCTAGGTGGGCAGCAACGAGCCAGGTTCAGGACACAGAGAAAAGTAAAAAATTCTCTCTGTTTATTCTTTATATCTGCAGTCTATGGAGGAAGAAAAACGATGAAGACAACGGAAGGGGTTATGATGCAAGATTTATAAGCATACATTCACATACCCAACAGCAAATTTATCTCTGTGAACAATATAGCCTATCTTACAGCTCATCAACCCTGGCAGTCTGTAGAACTTAAAAGGCAGGGACACCAAAATGCCAGACACGAGCTTTTCAAAAGCTCACCCTCTCTGTTTGAATCCAAACTGAAAACCAACAAAGGGTACCCAATCTTAATGCAATTGTCTTATTTTGTTTCTTCTCTAATCAGTCTAAAGTAGTTTCTCTATCAGTGCTACTGCCCATATTCTGACTAAATATCAGCAGAAAGGGGGTCTTTGAGCATTTTTGCAAACCAGCAATTTCAGTTCTCACAGCCCCTGTATGGATCACCATCATTTTCTCAGATAAAATTCTCATTCTCCCTAGATACGCTTGGTTGATCTTAGTGGGAAAAGAAGCCGGATGCCATAAATGTTAGGGTTAACTGACCACCATTTTTCATGTGTGCCCTTATGCTTATATAAAAGATCTTGGATGTATTGGAACTGAAAAGAAAAACAGGGGTAAAGGGTATTGTGGCTTTGCATAATGCCTGCTGCATTCTTGTCTATTCAGCCTGTCTTGCACTGGGAGCCATGCAGGTCTCCTAGATTTGGCCCTGCTGAGCCACTGCTGCCTCTTTTTTTGCACCTTCAGGCCTTGCAGTCCAGGGTCTAACTGACCAGCCCTTGAAAAAGCAACTTGACTGCCGGAAGAAGCTGAGCAAGGCCATTGAGAAGAGGTTTCCGGAGACCAAGCTCTTTCCCCTCAACACAGAGCAGGAGTCTGCTCTGCTGCTGCAGCACCTTGCCGACCAGAAGCAGCGGCACCTGGCTTTTCGGGACCGGCGGGCCCATCTGCTGGCGGAGGCTGCCGAGTTCATGCCTGGCTCAGACAGCACCTTGGTGGGGACGCTCAAGGTGTCTGGCTACGTGAGAGGGCAGAGCCTGAAAGTGAACAGCCTGGTGCACATCGTGGGACATGGGGACTTCCAGATGAGCCAGATGGACGCCCCGCGTGAGCCACTTTCATTGAACCCCAGGCTCCCCACAAGGTATCCAGGGAGCATGGAGGCCCATGTGAGTTCCTTTGCTGGGCTAGAGGGTGCCAGGATGCTGCCTCCAAGGACTGCTTGGGGAAGAATGCAGCTTTTCTGCCTCTTAAGGTGTAACCATCTCTGGCCTGGTCCCTAGGATGACTGCATTACGTCACTCGATGAGATGGAAGCTGACGTGCAGGTGCTGTGCAAAGCAGATCCCAGCAAGCGAGAATCGTTGCAATCGGAAGCGGAGCTGGATCCCATGGACGGAGAACAGACCTGGCCCACCGAGGAGGAGCTGAGGGAGGCGGAGGGTCAGTCTAAGATACCGCTGGAAGGGATGCTCTCTGCTTTGCTCCAGCTGTTTGCAACGGGGTCCTTTTCAGTGGGAAAGGGAGGGGGGAGCCCAGGGACCCTGCTTTGCCTTCTGAGGCCCCCCAGGGCCAGCTCCCGATAAGGAGAGATCTTTGGTCACTTGAAAGGAACCTGTGAAGAAGGCATCCAGTCTTTTCCTACCCCCACAGTTGTAGGGTCTTTGTCTCTGTGCTCCATCACCCTTTCTAAGCCCCTCAGCACTGTTTTCTCAGAGCTGCGGTAGAGATTTCAACCCCCACTTTGCCTGGGTTAGGTTGAAAACCTGGTTTTGGGAGAGCATATCTGTGTTCGGCATGAAGTCATTCCTCTTCTCCCTCTCCTCACAGAGTCTCTTGAGCAAAAGAAAAAGACAACCAAGAAAGTCCCTAAAGGCACTTCCACCTACCAGGCAGCCTGGATCTTGGACGAGGAGGAGTCTCAGAATGGTAGCGAGGAGGAAGAGGAGAAAGAGGAAGCAGAGAACGATGCTTTGGCAGAAGAGGCAATGTCCCAGGTAGTGGCGCTAGCACTCTCACTCCGTGGTTGCAGCCTAGAAATTCTGCAGCTTAAAGAAAAAGGACCTCCTGTAGGTCTTTATGGTACAGAGTTGCAGACGTTATTGAACGGAGGTGCCGTCCTCCAGGGTATGTAGCAAGGGGTATGGATGTGCCAAGCCCCGCAGAAATTGGGCTCAGACACCACCGCCCTTTCCCCGGTCCAAGAGTCGTTGGGCATGTGCTCAAGAGAAGAAGTCAGGTCTCTCTTTGGGGTTTGGAGGCAGGGAGGCAAGAGGACCACCACCTGGGGTCTCTTCTCCAAAGGACAAGGGGGTGCCGGTGGCTCGGGAGAAGAGGGAGGCTCTGCTTGGGGAACCAGGAACCGATGTTGTTGCCGTGGTGGATTTGTGGCTGCAAGTTGAGGAGTGGGTATAGAAATAGGCCTGAGGGAGAATATCGTTGGAAGAATGTTGCTGGAAAGATGGAGAGGCCAAGGCAAAGAGCCGATACGCCTGGGAGGTTTTTTGTTTGTTGGTTGGTTTTTTCCAAACTGGACTTTGGTGTCCCCTCCTGCCTGCCCGCTGGGATTCCCCTAGGCATGTGTTGTTGTTGGGGTTTGGTTTTTAGCAAAAGAGTTTCATGGTGGAGTTTAAGACCTCGACATTTCAGTGTCCTTTAGGGTTGCGTCCTGCACTCGTTCCCTAAATACTGGTTCCTCCAAAACTCACACCGGTGGCTGTTTCTGTGTTCCAGGGCGGGAGTGCCAGCGAGGAAGAGGAAGCTGCCTCGGAGGATGAAGAAGGTGAGACCATGACGCTCCCAGAAATGGAGCAGGAGGAGGAGATGGAGGAAGAGGAGGCCATGCTGGAAAAGTACAGGCAGCAGCGGCAGGAGGAAATGTTTCCTGATGAGGTCGACACCCCCCGGGATGTGGCGGCCCGGATCCGGTAAGCGGAGGCGTGGCTAGGAATCGGGTACAGGATCTCCCTGCCGCCCGAGCGGCCTGTTCAGTTTGCTCCAGGCTGGGACAGCTCTTGAGGCCTGATGAGATCAGCCTTTCTGCCCATGGAAAGAGAGGTGCCTTCGTAGCGGTGGGAGTTTTCCTGGCCGTGGGGTGTACTGGATCGCAGGGAAGGAAACAGCCGCTCCGTGGAGAGTAACCCGGAAGACAGCAGGAAGCCAGCGCTCTCTTGGAGAGTTAACCCCACTTGCCTTGCAGGTTCCAAAAGTACAGGGGCTTGAAGAGCTTCCGGTCCTCCCCCTGGGACCCCAAAGAGAACCTGCCCAGGGACTACGCCCGGATCTTCCAGTTCCAGAACTTCTCCCGGATGCAGAAGCACCTCCTCCGGCAACTGGAGCGAGAGGAGTACGAAGGAGCCGAGGTCAGCCCCATCTCCTGGTGTGTGTGTCTGTGGGGGGGGGAAGCAGGGTTGGAGGGCATGTGGGGAGTCTGCTGGCCGAGGCGTCCCGGCTCCCTAGTGTGAATCCCAAAGGGCGAGGAAGGCAAGAGGGACCGAGGCCCATGGCAGTCCTTGGTTCTCAGGGGAAGCAGAAACCTCCTCAGCCAGCGAGGCTGAACCCACACGGTCGCCAGGCTTCTAAGCAGGTTCTCTCTCACCGCTCCGTGAGTGGGTTGTGTGCGAAGTTCAGCTCCTTGAGCCTTTGTACAAGGGGTTAAGCAGAAAAGCTTCACAGGCAGGTTTGAAAGAATCAGATGAAAGTCTCTAAAATTTGGGAGGCCAAGCAAGATTTCGGGTACCTCTGCCACGTGAGTGCCTCTGCGTGGACATTTATCCCTTCAAAGCTGGTTGCTACGTGGATTATACTGAGCTGGAGGGAACCCTGGCCTGACCCATCGTGAGGTCACGGAATCTGTTCATGCGTGTCTTCTTTTAGTGATGAATTTGTGCTGCAGAATTTACTGTCGTCTTGCTTCTGTACTTCAATAGGTGTTTTGGGGGCTCTCTGTCAGACAGTATAACGGAACGAAAGCTTGATCTTTATGGCTGTGGGATTGAATGCATTTAAACCATCTCAGTTGGCCTTTTAATTCTCCTGCCTGCCTTTCCCACAGGTCGGGTGGTACGTCACGCTTCACGTCTGCAACGTCCCCGTCTCTGTCATGGAGCATTTCCAGCAGGGGCGTCCTCTGGTGCTCTTCACGTTGCTTCCCTACGAGCAGAAGGTGAATCCGAGGGAAAGGAGCTGAAGCAGGTTTTCTTTCTTTCGGAAAGGGGCCAGTTCAGCTGCTTTGGTCCCTCGGGGGCCATGGAAGCCAGTGACCCTTCCCTGCAGGCCTGGGGGTCCATCCCATGGCGAACTGAGGCTTTTTTCGGGACAGTGCTGGGTGTGAGCCGGGCTCCTGAGATACGGCCAGGGCTCCTGAGATTCTGTACTTCCTTCGTGGCCTGCAGATGTCTGTGCTGAACCTCCTGGTGAGACGCCACCCTGGTCACAGCGAGCCCATCCAGTCTAAGGAGGAAGTGATCGTCCACTGTGGATTCAGACGCTTCCGGGCTTCCCCACTCTACTCTCAGCACACCTCAGGTGGGTGCTTCCCCCCCCTCCCCGAGCGCAGCAGTTCCTGTGGCCAGGCAGGGGTTTGAACGCTGGTCTCCGTATCTTTTCCCCCTGTCTAATTCCTTTTTTTAAAAAATGTCAAGTCTTTTAATATGGTAAGTTTGAGAACAAAGATGGTCTGAGAGCAGGAGCAGTACTTCGCTTAATGTCTGTTCCCCCCACCCCACCCCCAGCGGACAAACACAAGCTGGAGAAGTTTCTGCGGCCTGACGCTGCCGTGGTGGCCACTGTCTACGCCCCCATTACTTTCCCACCTGCTGCCGTGCTGCTCTTCAGACAGAAAAGCGACGGTGAGTTCGGGATTGGGGGCGCGCCACTTGGGTGGGTGAGCCTTGGCCGTCTCTTGCTCTGTAGCTGCTCCAGCCCCTGCCTGTGTCTTCTTCGGTTCTTCTGCGGTCGCTATGCCCAGGGCAGAGTGGGCAGATGGCTCCCCGAAGCATCTCACTGACCTAGTTGTTCTGCCAGGCTTTGCCCTGCAGGCCTTCCTGGCACAAAGGAAGAAGGGTAGGGAGGGAGCCAGGGCCTTCTCCTTGGGGCTGGAGAGGGTGGAACGCTTTGCCAAGCCTGGATCCCACTTCGCCATGAAAGCTTTCAATGGGTTTTGTGGGGCCACTGCTGCCATTTCTAGCGAAGAGTGTGGGTGCTGCTGGATCGCCATGGACTTGTTGAGTTAAACTATTGTCTGTATCGTCATGCCATCCGAGTAGAAAAACGAGGTGCAAGGACAGGGGGAGAGAGTGGCCTGAAGCCTGAATTTGCCACAGGGGAACAGAAGTGTGGGCTGGATCCTGCAGAAACCGAAAGAACCTGTTAGCCTCTTTTGACCCATTCCCTTGTCTTCCTTTCCAGGAGCACACAGCCTCCTGGCCACAGGCTCCTTGCTCAGCGTAGACCCCGACAGGCTGGTCATCAAGCGGGCGGTGCTCAGTGGCCACCCGTTCAAGATCCATAGGAAGCTGGCTGTCGTTCGCTACATGTTCTTCAACAGAGGTAGGGGGACTGGGATGCTTCTGAGTAGAGCAGGGCCCGGTTGACCAACCAGCGCAGTTGTCACAGATCTATTGGCAAGCGGGATCCCTGCGTCTGCCTGCTGCTCTTAAGAGGCTCGTCCTTTAGGTGGCAAGCCAGCTGCGTAAGGAGAGAGACTGCATGGTGTGGTGCAGGAGTGGACAATGTTGGGGGCGATCCTTGCCTGCCCTTTGGAGCTCCAGGGGACGGCGCCCTCCACCCTGAACAGAGACTTTTGTGTAGAAATGGCCAGTCGCGTCCCCAGAAGACTCCAGGGCAATAGCTCCCAACCTTGGGTAACCCAGGTCTTCTTGGACTAAAGCACCCTGAAGCCCCTGCTGGCTGGGCTTTCTGGGAGCTGTAGTCCAAGACCATCTGGGGGGACCCAAGGTAGAGACCCAGCGCTCTAGGGCAAGATGGTTACCCATTTAAACCTCCCTAACCCTCAGCCTGTTTGCGAGAAGTCACTTTGTTTTAAAGAGGGGCTGTTCAGAGCGTAAAGCTGACCTGGGGAAAAGGAAGCCGAATTAGCCTTTCAGTGGCCAACACCGTCTTCTAGGAGCCCAGTTAGCCAAGTGCCGGAGGAGGGGGAGCCGCCCAGTCCTCCGGCAGAAGGGAGACCCCTCGAGAGGCAGAGCCTGTCCTCCCTTCTCCTGAAACCACTCTGTGCTTGAGCGTCCGAACAGTTTCCACGGGCTCTTTGCAGAACCTCGGAGCTTTGTCCTGGGATAACAGAGGAACCCGACGGTGCCCAGCTGGTCTCCAGGAGCCGAGGCCGGGCTTGTTGGGTCCAGCCACCGCCCCCCCTTGCTTTCGCGTACTGGGAGGTCAACCACAGTGGTGGGAGAATACATGGCAACGTGGGTCTCTGGACTGGCTCGGCGTCCCACTCCAAGGCTCCTCTGCTTGTGGAAGCCTCGGAACCGATGGGGTCGCAGGCACTGCCCTGCCGAGTGAGCACGCGAGGCCCGGAGAACATTGTTGTCTCGGCCCGAACCCAAGCGCTGCGGCGTAAATGAAAATATGCAGCTCCTCCTGCTCCCCCCCCCCCATTCACTCTTCCTTGTCTCACCCCCCACAGAGGACGTGCTGTGGTTCAAACCTGTCGAGCTCCGGACCAAGTGGGGTCGGCGGGGGCACATCAAGGAGCCCCTGGGTAAGTGGGGCCGGGCCCTTGAACGGGGTGAGGGGGCACCCAGGGGAGGACAGCCCAGCCGCCAGGCTGCTCTTCCCTTTGTGGCATTTAAACCCACCCACCCACGTCTCCCACCTCCTTCTCCTTTGCTGCCAGGGACCCACGGCCACATGAAGTGCCAGTTTGACGGGCAGCTGAAATCCCAGGACACGGTGCTGATGACCCTCTACAAGCGGGTGTTCCCCAAGTGGACCTACGACCCTCACGTGCCTGAGCCGTCTGGGAGGGGCGGCAGCCCCCCGCCTTGCCAGGAGGAGCAAGCAATGGACTAGAGAGCCCTGCCTCCGGCCTGCCTCCCTGGTATTTATTGCCAAGTGAAATAATCTTCCAAAGAAAAGTCTTGCTGTCTGGATAGTTTCGGCCTGGAGCATGGTGGCGGGGGCACCCCTGGGGATCTCCGAGGGACCTCCAGAGAGAGAGGCCAGTTGGGGGCAGATTCCTCCCAGGTGAGATGGAGGGGGGGCAGAGAGAGGGAGCAAACAAACAGGCCAAACCCACCTATCGGCCCCTGGGAGTTGCCCGGATTCCATTGGTTTCTCGAGGGAATGGCTTTGGTGGGTGTGCAGCACTGGGGAGGTTTGCTCTGTGATGAAGGACATGGATTTCCTCAGTGTGTCATGTGAGCGGGCAAGTTTTGCTGTGGAGGCTCCCAGAGGTAAAAGCTTTCAGGGGTCACATTACATTGGTTGTAGTTTATTTTTGTTGCACTGAGAGGCCGTGGGCTCGCCATTTAAAAGCAAGACTTGCAGCAAAGATATCTGGGTTTTATCAAAGTAGGAAGTATGGTGCCATTTTCAAACTCCCCCCCCCCCCCAACAAGCTGTTTGTCCTGCGCTGTTGCCGTATGGACGGGATATTTCCTGTTCAGCCGGCAGTTTGGTTTGGCACCTGAGGCAGTTCTGGTTCAGGACACTTGTCATTTTTACACTTGGCCCAAAGCAAAACTTATTTGGAGAAACATAATATTCATGCAAACATGATGGGGAAGTCTAAAGTGTTCCCGCTGCAAGTATTTGCTATGAATATGGGCTTTTCTTCTGAAAAACAAAAACACATACATTAGTACTTTGCTAATGGTAGCATCAGAAGGCAGTTAATTTCAAATGATTTTGGAAGGAGAAGTTAGACACACAACTTTAATTTTAAAAAAATCCATCACTCATATGTCTCACTTTTTTCCGCCCATCTTCACTTCTCATACATTGTAGGAAAGGCACAAAAGGGTTTCTGTTGTCAGCTGAGTGTATGTAAACAAGAGAAATTACAGCTTTTGAATGCCCAATACCTTACAGTAGTGGAATATTCGAAGCATTTTCCAGCACAATGACATCATTTCCAGCTTAAGCATAATTATACACATGTTACTTTAGCAGGTGGATATATGTGATCTGCTCTGCACGCATAAGATTTCATAGAGATGATAGAATTTTTCTCCTTTGGGGAATAACCGTTGGCCAGCAGCCTGCTGCCTAACCCTGGAGCAGGAGGGACATCATCCCCTAAAAGCATCTCCCATCCCATTTCAGGTTCTCTTAACCTTCTAAAAATTGGATAGAAGGTGGTGTCCTTTCCGTCTGGCAGAACCTGCTGTTAATGACTGCAATCATAGGAAGCAACATGAGTTACTCAACACAAGTGGAAAACTATGCCCACTCCACTAACAAAACCCCAGGCTAAGGTGAACCTGCCTGAATTTCCATAATTGGCACAGCCTCCAAAATGTCTATCCAAGCAGCCTGAGTTCCCATGTCAATGTCAAGTGTGCAAATTAAGATCCTTCTCTCGGTCCAGTCATCTAGCTCTGAACCTCATTGGACTAGTTTTCCTCTTTGGGGAACGGGATGTAGGAGTCAGGACCCGTGAGGGGTCTACAGACCAGATGCGATCAAGATAGCAGTTATTGTAGGGCCGACTGGAGGCAGAATAACAAAGGCTGGTTTTGTCATTCGGCTGTACGGATAGCGGAAGGCGGCTGCTTGCAATCCCATCAAAACTGAAATGTGTGGGGAATTCGTCCCACTTAAAAGGAGATGCAAGAGACTCAAAACTCCCCAATTTCTAGTAAGAAACCTTTCTGCAGAGCTGATTCAAGAAAGCAGGATACAAAAATAATTTTTTAAAAATGCTAGTGTTGATTCTGTATTGCCTTTGAGGCCCCTAGTCCCAAGCAATGCTAAATTCTTTTCAAATGTATTTAAACAGCAATTCTAGCAAGCAAAATCAATGTTAGCACAATGCACTCGTGGTGTCCTTTCGAGACCCGTAGAAGCATTACTCCTTGAGGATTTGTTTCAGGGAGTGCCAGATGCGCAGCCTGGACTGTGGAGCAAGGCACAAGTTTAGCTTGGGTTTTTAGTCTTCCCCACCGCAGAGATGGAGTAGGACCTTCCTGTAGTCTCCTGAAGTGTCTCCCTGGAAGAGAGCAAGCAAGCTGCCGTTAGGGGTCTTATTTTGCTTTTTTAAAATTAAGATGGTCTCTTTCCTGATTTTCTGTTGCTGTAACAGATCCGTTTCTCAGCAGAAGGCAAATGTAGAGTTGACCATGGTCAACTCAGCTTTCTGAATTCTTTTGGAAACTCCTGTGGCAAATTCTGTAGCCCAAGGTTCCTGCAATGAGTGGAACACCCTCTTCCCCCCCCTCAAAAAAAAAAAGCACAGCTGTGGCCGGAGCCCCACGAGCTTGTTTTATCTGTTTTGTGCTCTGGCAGCCCAGCTGTCTCTGCCCTCACCCTAAAGTCCCACAAACAAGGCTCTGCAAGAATTAATTGCAAGCTCACCTTAATGAAGGAGTAGAGAGATTTCCCGTACATCCGCTTGAACTCTGCCTTAATATCGATCATGTCAATCTCGCAACGGGACACCATCACTCGGATGAGGGTGTCATCATCAGTCCCTAAACCCTAGAGGAAGGGTGGGGGGGTGGGAAGAGAATTTGTAAACCAGATGCTTTGCCCCACTGGGCAAAGGAACATAGGAACCTGACAAGGGAGGGTTTTGATGGATGGCCAGAGGCCAGACACCGTCTTGGACCATCTCGACTTTGAATAACTGAACCCCAAGAGCTTGACGCTGCTCCCACACCACTCTCGACTGTGTTTCAGCCAGTTCTTCCCTTCCTGCACTTCTCTCCCTGTTCGCCTTTGTGCGATTAGCTGTAACAGCCTGTGCCTTACAAAACACAAAGGTTCTGGTTTCCTGCACTTCATGGTATATGACACATTTACCACTCATCGTGCTTTAATCAAGGGGTCCGGTGTCAGTTCATGGGCTTGCCGGAACTGGACCGCAGATAAGGATCTCCGTCGTCCCCCCCCCGCCTACATGGATGGGGGGTGTGTCATGCCTGTGCAATGTGCCCCTGCCCCCCATGCATGGAGCTTGCTTCCCCCAGCCGATCCGCAGCCCCAAAAAGGTCGGGGACCGCTGCTTTAATCCTACTGCTGCAGAAGACCGGCGGCAGAGTGGCAGATCATATCTTTTGCCTGCCCAGAAGGGAGTGGTTGGGGAGCCCAAAACATGGTGCCGTAGCTCCTCCCCATCAATTCCTAGGAAGTATATGGGGACTTGGAGTGGCAGAGGTGCTACGTTGGGGTTCCAAAGGAGGCTGCATCTGGCCCTCCCATTGCCCACCTCATTTTGTAAGTTCCCTCTCTCACTGTTCTGCAATTTCCAATCGCCCACCCATATACCCCTTGATCCAGTGGCCTATGATGATGGCCTCTAAAGCTTCCCCCATTGTGTCATAAACATGACTATTTAAATTTGGAGAATACATTCTTAAGAGCTCATGCCTAAACTATTTTACCCCACAAATAAGAGACCAGGATTTCAAGCTGCAGGATTTGGGAACGTCAGGAGCAGAGCGTTGGAAGCTGAAGTGGGGCATGTAGTTTGTGCCTTGCAGTAAAACATGGTTTCGTGTTGACATTTTAAGGACGACGGCAGGCAGAGGGGCAGCCTTTTGACAACTCCTTACCTTCATGGACTTGTAGAGCCTTTCAGCGAAATAGGCCGTCTTATTTCTCATGCATTTTACTGCGAAGAGTAAACAAATGTGAAGTTAGAAAAAAACAAGAAATAAGTTATAACCAGGCGAAATCCATTTATCAAGGGTTCTGATCTCTCCAGCAAGCAAACCACAGAGAGACGGCACGGTTACAACAACGTGTTCTTTATAGATTGAGCTTGACCAAGGCGGAGGCCCTTCCGTTTTCTGTGCCATCTGCATCGACAGCAGCCACTATCGAGGTTCCCAGAGAGCGACTTTGGCAGGGCTGTGGGGCCAGTTTCCTGAGCCCCGTGTATCCTTCCGTGGGTCTCACCCTATTGCGCAATCCAGCAGAGATGAAACCCTTCTGGGTGTCTCTAAGCTGCGTTTCTGCGCTGAAGTGTGATGGCCTCACCCCTTCTTTTAAGAGGAGAATGACATTTCTGGCAGCTTAAATAAAGGATGGAATTTTTGTCCGAGACACAATGTGGAAGGAGGGGTGTTTGCTGATGCGCTGCAAAAAAGTTAGAAAAACAGAGGCACCGTAGAAACAACCTCCTCTCCTGGGTTGGGGACTCAGAGGTAGACTGTGGAGGACCAAACCAAGATCCCTCCCACAGATCAGCCAGGGACAACTGTTGGGTCGCTCAGGGGTTCAAGGCAGATCTGGCTGCGGAACCAGAGGTTGGGAGTTTGATTCCCCCTCCTCCCCCAGGCCTCCTTGACAAGGGCTGGACTCCATGATCCATCAAGGATCCCTTCCGGCTGTGCAAATTCTAAGATGAAGATGATTATAGAATAAGGACAATGCCAAGAACCCTGCTGGTGTTGACATAAAGTTTCGGTAAACGGCAGAGGCTAATTGCAGTTAATAGATGAGGTGGTTGAGCATGCGTCCAGTTGCACATCAAGACATGCTCTGCCCAGCCTGTTAATTGGCTGAGGCAAGTTACAGAAAATCCTTGCAAGGACACCGGTAGGATTCTGGCCAATATGACAACTTCTACTGCAGCTACTGAAGAAAATGTATACACTGTCAATTGGAATTCCACTGGACCGGTATGTGTAAAATGATAGGAGGTCTCCTATAGACTGAAGGACTCAAAACCCTGTGCAGAGCCAAAGTCAAGACGTCCCCAAATGCCCCCATGCCTTCGCTCTCCACCATCATTGGGAACGAGGAGAGTCAGGCTCTTAAGGAATGGGGCAAGCTCACAGGATAGGAGACTTCTCTTTGGACGTCCTGCTTGCAAACTATGATTCTCCAAGTGACCCTGCAGCAGCAGCACCCGCAGCATCTCATTGCTGGGAGGATCAAACAGGGTTTTAATATCTTCATTACTGGCCTCCTTGGAAGGAGAGCAGGATGAAGTCAGAAGAACCCGGGAGAAGCCCTTCTGAGTATGTCCGGAGCTTGCACTAAACAATCTAAAACAGAGGCTACCCTGGCAGAACAGTGATAGAAGGTTGCATGTCCAGTTTTGATGTCCTCGGCTCAAATTAAAGACTCACCAATTGCTAACAAGGCATCCTCAAGATCTCCCGACATCTCAGATTTAATGCTTTCTGTAATATCCTTGCCAGCAATCCTGGTGTACTCATCAAACACTGGAAAAGAGAAGGGACATTTTTGCTGTGCTGTCCAGTTGCTCCGAGTTATGAGACCCCAATAACTGAATGACCTCCACAAGCTCAACCTTGAATGGCTCAGCTCAGCTCTTGCAACTTCAACATGGTTTCTATTATGGAGTCACTTTATCTCATTCTGGAGCTTCCTCTTTTCCTACTCCCCCCCCCCCAAAGCATCTTTGTCTTTTCCAGTTATACTATTGATATGGTTCATTGAATCTACAAAGGTTGATAAAGAAGTCAGTTTCTATTTTACTGCTTTGCGGAAAACAGGAAATTTATACTGGCAGGAGAGGCCACTTAGTCAGACCTCACATTTTCATCTCTTGAATAGGAGACAGAGAAGAAAAATGCTGAATAGACATCGGCCACAGCAGAACAAATTCAGTCAACTGGTCTTAAAATCCCAGTTGTGATTAATGCACAGTAGTCAGGACCTCACCCCTCAACAGGTGGCTTCTGTTTCTTGTACACAGGATGGTCATGAACTGGGCTTCGTCCGTCCCCCACCTTTGCTCCCCGGCTTCATAAAGGGCCTAAACAGAAAGAGAAGAAACGATCAGCCATCCACTTTGGAGGGGTCAGGACAGAGCAATGGGGTAGCTGTTCCAGGCTCACAGAGTGAAAGACTTAGGATTTTTTGAGTAACAGATACCATCCACAGACATGCCAAAAACAAAACACACACAGACACACACACTTTCCAGTTTTCTAGGTATTTAGCTGCAATCCTCAAGGCACCTGGGGAAGAAATGGACTTTCTCCAGGAGCAGTATAGTTTTGCTGCTCTCTCTGTTGCAATGCCACATTTTTGAGGGTGGTCCTGAACAGGCCATTAGGAGCCTTTAGCTTTACAAAAGCTCATTTGTAAATTCCAGCAGTTGGCCTTTTCTCGACTTGATGGCAGGGGTGATGATGGCTTGGGGGGGATGGTTGTGAAAGGGCTCTGCTCTTCCACGTTGACCCTGGCATAGGTGCCTACAATCCAGGGTGCTTCTCTTGCATTCCAGTTGCTTTGGGGCCATGCCTCCTTGAGTCCTCACCATTGGCTAAGGTGGTATGAAGAGCAGGAACTGCTATCTTGACCTCTGGAAGGCCAGACCTTGCCCATCTCTGAAGTCAATATGACTCCTGAGCCAAGTTGCTCGTTATTTAAATCATACTGGACACAGAAACAGCCCAGCTTCTCTAAAGAAGTGGATTTCAGCATAAGTTGATCCTCTAGTTTCTCTTCCCCCACACCTGCATTGAGCACAGAGTAGCACCCGCTTATACAACACAAGGTGATACAAACCTGGGCGTCTTGCCGGGCCAGGCCTTCATCAACATAGTTGCT
Source organism: Pogona vitticeps (assembly GCF_051106095.1). NCBI lineage: Eukaryota > Metazoa > Chordata > Lepidosauria > Squamata > Agamidae > Pogona > Pogona vitticeps. Next base: position 1,344,387 of record NC_135790.1, read on the forward strand.
CTCATCTCTGTTGCCCTGAGAACAGAAGGCCCAGATTAAATTCGACCCAATAGAGATCAACGAGAACAACAAATCTTTATATGGGAGAAGTCACCCACAGGGTGGACAGTGAAGGAGGAGGAAGCAGGAGAAGGCGAGGCCCATAAAAGAGGGAGAGACCTCAAGATGGGCCAAAGAGGACTCTGGAGAGAGGATACCCGCTCATTGGTAGCATGGGCCTATCAATAATCTGAGATGCAGGAAGAGAAACAGGTTTGAGGGAGTAGCTCCACACACACACACACCCTAGGGGATATGTATAAATACAGATGGCACAGTAGAAGCCTCCTCTGAAACCCCTAGGATTTATATGAAGTCTCGTCCAGTGAACAGAGTAGCCAAACTACTAGAAGGGAATCCAACCAAGGGCCAAAGAAGTTGGAAGAAATGCTAAAGAAGATGGACATTATAGGGAGAGCTGACTGAGGCCTGACAAAGTTGAATTACTTACTGTTGCTAAGGATACCAGAACTCTCCGGAACATGGAAGACGTGTCGGAGACTATATCTTCCTCAAGATTAGTCCCATACTCTGTCGAGAAGGCCCAGGAAAACAGGTATTATTTTCTATTTTTTTAAAAAGCGGGGCAGAGGTGATGACAACTCGAGAAACTACACAGGTCTATTCTACAGTGGCCTTTTATGCATCACCAAAAAGAGACAAAAACAAACACGGCTAACATCCAAATTAATGTGTGTGGTTGTTATTTGCCATCACATCTGACATGCAAAGACCTGAATAGGGTTTCCAAGCTGTGTGAGGTATTTAAGGAGTGCCTTTACCATCGCTTTGCCTCCTGTGGGTTTCCACAGCTCAGCAGGGATTTGAACCAAGCTCTCCAGAGTCCACATCCTTTGCCCTGTCTACTGCATCACAACGATTCTCTAATAGGTGCACAATTAAAAGGGATTTTTGTAATTTAAATAGAATTACAGCACATCTCACTTGAACAGAGAAAGCCCTATGGCCAAGTGAACTGCGTGCCTGCTAAGTCTTCTGTCTGGATTCTCTCTGTGGATGATGAGTAAACTTAAAAGTCCCTGATCTTGGAGGATGCCTTCAAAGGAGAATTGACCTGTGCTAGACCTTCCACTCGAGGACTCTTTCACCTTAAAAGAGGACATGTGGCCACTCTTATCGTATTGAATCTAAAGGCAAATAAATGGAGCCCGGGTCCAGTTTGAGACAAACGTGGCAGAAGGCGGACAGACTTTTTAAAAAAATTCCCTGCCCTTAAGTGGATGATGGGTTGAGAGAAGGACCATCACCCAAGAAACCCAGAAGCATTTCTTTTTCGTACGCACGGTGTTTGTAGGTTTCGTTAATCCGACGGATTTCCATGTTGTTCCGGGAAGCCAAGATTTCTATCAGACATCCTTCATCGGTCCCGGCCCCCTAAGGAACAGGAGATAAAACAGCATTACTAAAGAGAGACCCCAACTGGTTTGGTTCCAACACTAGCAGGATCTTCAGGCACCTGCCATGATCTTCAACATTTAAAGATCAAGACAAACACCAAGCTCACAGAGAAAAAATTACTGAGAATGCAGAGGGTATCACGGTTTAGCATTTTAATACTGTTCTTGTACAATTTTACTAGGGTGTTTACTGAATAGTGCAAACTGTCTTGGGAAGATGGTCCCTTCTGAAAGGTCATTAAAAACAGTCCTTTAAATATCGAGCATTAACTATGCAGCGAATGCACCCTCTGTGGTTGTTTAAACTCAACTTCTCAGCCCATTTATGGCCTTTTAATAAAAGCATGAGTTGTTTGTGATAGAGGTCCCTGTTTGTAGACTTGTGATATAAGTGCAAACTAGTGCATAACTAGCAGTGTTTCTAGCCCTTGTGGTTTCTAGCCTTTGTGGTTGGGAAGGGTGCCGTGGAGACAGAAAAAAGGAACGAGGAGCAATTCCAGGTGTTGCGTCAGGCTTCCTTCCGGATCCTAGACTGCCTTCTGTATTTTTATGATACAGCTGTTTCCCAACACCAGCCCTAAAGGCAAGAGACCATTCTATCCCAAACTCTGCATCTGATGAAGAGGACATCATCTTTAAGTCCCTACAGAATTCTCTGGTTTTGTTGAAAAAGGACCGACTCGGCTGCTGCTCTAGAAGTTCTGTCCTCCCTGCCCGCTCCGCTCATGCCATTCTGTGAAAGCGCTTGCAAACCTTCATGGCTCTCTTCAGCTCCTCCACGTCGTACAGAGTGATGGGCGTCATCAGGCCAACAATAACCTTCTCAAACTTCCCACTTAGCTCAGATTTTAAGTCATCAATTAGGTCCTGTTAGGAGAGAAAGGAACACGTTGCATCAGATGGACCATTGTGCACCAAGGGGACCATCAAAGCAGGCTTTGGGCCATCTCAGAGATAAGGCACAAGTTAAACAAAGGCAGCACAGATAAGTTTGAAATCCCAATTGCTCAGGATTATTAAGACCAGCCCTAGGAGAACCAGTGGGTCCAGGTTGCTTAGGGGACTGGGTGGGGAACCTGGGAGATCACCAGTGTCAGATCTCTTCTGCTGAGACGCGAAACTCCCTGCAGGACCTTTGCTTCTCCAGAGAATTTGTCGCTGGCCAGCTTCCCCTGCAAAGGGGTCTATGAATCTTGAGGAGAGGTTTATCCAGGGCTTCCCATGAGCAAAGAGGGCAAACGGCAACATGTCCCAGAATCTTCAGTCAGAGGCTAGACCTTTATGCAGGAAGAAGAGGCTGGAATTCACCAAGCCAGAAAGATTTTATTTATTGTATTTGTTTATTCAATTTTTATCCTGCCCATCTAGACCAAAGATGAGGATGTCTCTACGAAAGAACACTATGTTCCTTTTGAATATTCATCACTGAATTTCCAAAATGAGTACATCACAAAAACTAATCATAATCTCAGAACTGCAGAGCAGGAAGGGACCCTATGGATCATTGAGTCCAGGAGGTCCAGTGGGGGGGGGGAATCAAACTCCCAGTCTCCGCAGCCAGAGACCTCAACCACTAAGCTATCCAGCACTTCACAGAAGCAACAGTGTCTGAACAGTGCTTTTAATTTTAACAACAAGAAGCATGGAAAATGAGATTTCGCACCAAGGCAACCTACCCGGCCCAGAGAAGCTTTGTAGGTCATCTTGATCTCCTGCCGTTGGGCCAGATTCCTGTGGACCAGAATTTCGATAATGGCATCTTCGTCCGTTCCTGGTGCAAGAGGAGGAAAAGGCAGGGAGGCCGTTCGTAAGGGTCCATCCATTAGCTAACTGATGACGTGCGTTATGTGCGAATGTTGACCAGTGGAACAGGTGTGGTTGTGAAACCCGTTTGGGATGCCCCTTTTTTGTCACATTAAACCTAGGCTCTTCCTCAACCATGCCTACTTAGCAGCAATTTTGTCTGGGTCAACGAGCAGGGGGAGAGAGAGAGAGAGAGAGCCAAGTATGTGACCCTGAGCTCCCTGCAGGCTGGGCAGGGAGAGACCTGTAAAAATCCATTTTAAAAGTCCACTGTTTCTCCATTTTCACATGTATCAACTCTTGCCTGCCATGCTTTAAATTCAATCTGAGGCTCAAGTCAAGCTAATGACAGGACATGCCAGTGGGAGGAGAAACAGGAGAACCCTGATCTAGTCCAACACATTTCTCTTTGCTTTATGGAACTCTAAATAAGCTTCCCGTCCCCATTACACAGAGGGACACACCTGAGTGTGGTTTATTTTAAGAGACAACTTCCGCTTGGCAAGGTGGAAGGCCTCTTCAGTCATGCTAAAAAGTAACCTATTAATTCACCAAGTCCGATGCCCTTTGAAACAGATCTAATAGCTTCCCTGTTTGATGTGCCAGCAGCTTAACGAAGAAGCATGACAAGGCCAGAGAGCCACTGGCTGAGAAGAGGCCAGGCGGCTAAGCTGAGCTCCAAGAAGAATGAAGGTTGCTGGTGTTACATACAGCACTGATGTTACCTGTCTATCATGGGTTTGGAGGGAAAGTTCCATCCTATGGGGAGTGGAAGGCGGGACATCAGGAGGAGGGGCTGTACTGTATAAATATGTGATGCCTGTGTGGTGGAGAGAGAGACGCTGAGAGACACTGGGTTGTGACGAAGCAGCAGCTGGGAAGAAGAAGCTGTTGTGGGAGTCTGTGTGTCAGACAGGGTACTTCTGTGTGTCAGAGTACCAACCTGATAGGTTCAGGTGTCTGTATGGTTAGCCAGAACTGATAGGTTCAGGGTCTGTGCTTCAAGTTAAGGGTTCTGTGTGAACCAAACTGTATGCTTGTATGAGTGAGAATAAGCCACGTTACTTTATCTATTCACCTGATTGTTTATTTTTCCCTGTGTGTATTTAAAATAAACCTTATTCTTTTTATTGTTTAAAAATCCATCCCTGGTCTGTGTGACTTCTTACAGGGAATGGTTGGTGGCAGCTTAGTGTAACTGTGTGACATATCCCAGTAGGTCTGGGTTTGTCACATTGATTGGTGTCCAGCGTGTGGGATACGACTGGTCCAGTTGTCCAGTGGTCCAGCAAAGCCTTGGCAGGTGTGCCCAGAGCAAGGGGGGTCTAGTCAGGGACAGTCTGAGGCGCGTAGGTAATCTTCTAGGTGTACCTCACGGGGAGGTGCGCTAGTAGAAGAACGTGCCAACTGGGGAGACTTAGATTAAGGTGCTCTGAGGCAGCCTAGTTTTGGCGGGAAAAAGCTGAGGCAAAACTGCGTAGCAACAGTGATCTAGCTTGCCAGCTGAGAGGCCCAGCAGAGGGGGGTAGGCTCTGACTCGATACTGTTGCAATTTAAGTGCTGAAGAACAGCAGCAATCTCTAGGGAGAGCTGGTTCTGAGGCAAGAAGAAAAAAAAGTGGTCGTTTTATTTTGAGGCTTGACTTTTTAAAGCAGCCTGTTCTGAGGGGGGGGTATGCCCTTGACTCGAAGCCAAGTAACAGAAATGAGTGAAGTGAAAGACCCCCAGATTGACCAAGGTTCTGAGGATGAATTTGGCTCAGTGCAAGGTGACAGCACAGGAGAGCAGAACCCAGAACTCAGAAAGATACTCCTAGCCCAACAGCATGAACTGAGGGTGAGGGAAATGGAGGAAAGGGAAAGGGAAAGGCAAAGACAATTTGAATTGGAATTGCAGAGAGAGAAGATGGCGTTTGAATTAAGAAGACTGGAACTGATGAACCAGAACAATAATAACAATAGGGATTCTGAGGGAGGCCAATTGTCTAAGGCTGACCTGAAGAAATTCCCTGTGTACCACAAGGGAGATTGTCCCGAGGTGTTCTTTTCCTTAGTGGAAAGAGCGTTTGTGGACTTCTCAGTGAGGGAAACTGAGAAGATGACCATCATGCGATCTTTAATCAGTGGTAGCCTGGCTGAGGTTTATGCCGAGATGCCTGAGGAACTGATGAAAGATTTTGCAGAGTTTAAAAAACTGGTGTTTGCCAGACATGGGATAAATGCGGAGCAGCTGAGACAAAGATTCAGGTCCCTCACCAAGAAACCAGAACAAACTTTTACCCAAGTGGGGGCCCAATTGGTGAGGCTGCTTGAGAAATGGCTATCGCAGGAAGGGACAGAGACCTATGAGCAGCTGAAAGACTTGATAGCGCTGGAACAGTTCTATTCAGTCCTGCATGGGGAATTGAAATTCCAGGTGAGGGAAAGGAAACCGAAGTTTGTGGCAGCAGCCGCAGAGATCGCAGATTTTATTTCCCAAATAAGAAAGCCCTTGGGTGAGGGAAAATCTGTAGGTAAACCCAAAGAAACCTACAGCAAGTACTCTCAGGGACCAGGGAAAAGCCAGCAAGGGGGAGGGGCCCATGGTGAAGGGAAGCCCTCAGACATGAAACCAAGACCTCAGATTTTGGAGGGAAAACCAAAACAAGATGAGAGAGAATCAAAATACACCAGAAAATGTTATTTCTGTCAGGGAAAGGGTCATCTAATCTCAGAGTGTGAGAAATTAAAGCAGCTAAAAGGAATGGTGCCTCAGAATTCTAGTGGGACCAAGCCAAAAGCTGTGTTCTGTGTCCAGAAAGAGCAAGGCTCAGTGTCACTGAGGGAGCCTGTTGCCATGACTACTCAGTCTGGAACAGCTACCTCTGCTGATCAGGCTGAGGAAAATGGTCCTCTTGTGGAGGTAAAGCGCTGCTTGCTGATAAAAACAGATTCTCAGTTGTTTGAGACAGCCAGGGTGGACGTAGGAATACTTGACCGTCAGTATAGGGGGCTGCGGGACACTTGTTCCCAGGTAACCCTGTGCCATCCAGATATTATTCCTAGGGAGTTTATAATCCCAAATGAGAGCATGAAGGTGGCAGGGATTGAGGGGCAGGTAATCTCTCTGCCAGTAGCAGAGGTACCTGTCCACTTTCAAGGCTGGAGGGGAGATTGGCGGCTAGCGATTTCATCGACTCTGCCAGCAGCCGTGCTCGTGGGAAATGACCTGGCTGAACATGTGAAACGGGTGCTAGTGATTACACGCTCACAAGCCACCACAGGGACAGTTCAGGGGGGTAATGATGAGCCAGAGACGGAAGCAGAGGGGAGTTCAGAAGCTGTGGTGGAAACCTTAACCACAGACAGCAGATTTGGACAGGAGCAAAAGGCAGACGCCACTCTCCAAAAGTGTTTTGAACAGGTGACTGACGCCCAGCTAACACCTGAAACCCCAGTGAGATTTCTGGAGAAAAAGGGGATTTTATATAGAGAAACCCTGAGGAATATCTCAAAAGGGGGAGATGGGATCAGAAGTCAACTGGTGGTACCTGAAAAGTATCGCCCCATGATCTTACAAAGGGGTCACTCTGACATGTTTGCTGCACACTTAGGGGTGAAAGGGCCCCTTGATTTGATCAAACAAATTTGGGAGCAGGTCACCCAGGATGACCCACAAGACGTTGTGACTTACATAGACACCTTGATGAATGACCTAAGGAGAAATCTAGAGCTGGCAGCAGAAAACCTGCAAGCTCAGAAGGTCAGACAGAAAACATGGTATGACCACAAAGCTAGAGAGAGGCACTTTGACCCAGGGGAGGAAGTGCTTTGGCTTAGGCCCTGCAGAGAGAATAAACTGCAGCTCAAATGGGCAGGACCATATAGGGTCATTTCCAAGATGTCAGACCTGAACTACCTTATAGAGCAGGAGGAGAACCAAGCAAGGAGGGTGGTTCATGTGAATGCCCTAAAACCCTACTACAGAGGGGAACAGAGGGTTTTATTCGCGATAAAAGCAGCTGAGAGTGAGGAAGCTGAATTACCCTTCTGGGAGGGTAGAGGGGAAGTAAAATACAACCCAGAGGAGGTAAAGATCAGTCCTGCACTCACCCAAGACCAGCAGCAAGAACTAAAAATGCTGCTTAGTAAATATCAACAGGTGTTTTCCAACAAGCCGGGGATAGTGAAGGGAGTGATGCATCGGATCCACACAGGGGATGCACCCCCGCAGGCAGTATCCCCATACCGAGTAACGGGACCCTATAGGGACAAGGTGCGGAAGGAGCTGGACGAGATGCTGAGGGAGAACATAATCGTCCCCTCTTCTAGTCCTTGGTCCTCTCCGATAGTCCTTGTGGACAAGCCTGATGGGAGCATTAGGTTTTGTGTTGATTACAGGAAATTAAACCGTGTAACCACTCCTGATGCCTACCCAATGCCCAGGCTAGACAACCTGATTGAAACCATAGGGGGTTGTCGGTTCATCTCATCATTGGACCTGGTAAAGGGATATTGGCAATTAAGAATTGATCCCAGGGATCAAGAAAAAACTGCCTTTTGCAGCCCTTTTGGTCTCTATGAGTTTCGAGTCCTGAGCTTTGGTCTCAGAAATGCACCAGCCACATTCCAAAGGCTGATGGACCAGACCTTGGCAGGACTCAGTGACTTTACAGTGGCCTACATTGACGACATAGGGATCTTCAGTAATACCTGGGAAGATCACCTGATACACCTGGAGTTAGTGCTGCAGAGGTTAAGTGCAGCAGGGCTAACAGTAAAGGCCAGCAAGTGTCAGCTGGGTAGCCCAGAAATAAAATACTTGGGTCACATGGTAGGGGGAGGAATGATAAAACCCCTGGAGGCCAAAATAGAAGCTGTTCGTGATTGGCCTAGACCCAACACCAAGAAAAAGGTCAAATCATTTCTCGGGTTGGTGGGCTACTACAGAAAGTTCATCCCGAGATTTAGCGAGATTGCGGCTCCGCTGACCGATCTGACGAGGAAGAAGGCTGATGACCGCATCCCGTGGACCAGCGACTGTGAGGCGGCGTTCCAGAGGTTGAAGGAGGCGTTAATCAACTATCCAGTCCTGCGGGCTCCAGACTTCGACCGGGAGTTCATCATCTACACCGATGCGTCTAACAGCGGGGTAGGAGCAGTTCTGTGCCAGGAGGATGAGAATGGTGACCAGCATCCAGTGTCCTACCTGAGTAGGAAACTTCAAAAAGGTGAGAGACATTTGGCAACCGTGGAGAAGGAGTGTTTGGCCATAGTCTACGCGATCCAGAAGGCCAAGCCTTACATCTGGGGAAGACATTTTGTTCTGTGCACTGACCATTCACCACTGCAATGGTTAAAGACAATGAGAACCCACAATAGCAAACTTATGAGGTGGGCTTTAAACCTACAGGACTATGACTTTGAAGTGAAGGTGGTCAGAGGGTCAGTGAACTGTGTTGCTGACGCCTTATCAAGAAGACCTGAAGAATGAAGACGGCGAAAGAAACATGGACTATGTGTATATAATGATGACAAAAAGTTAAATGTACCTGGTTTTGAATTTGGTTTGTATGAATAAAGGTAAATGGATGTAATGTATATGGTAAATGTTTAAAATGCCTAATTGCTATGGTTAACTTAGAATGTAAGTATGAGTAAGTATAATATGGTATGTATAACTGTTGTTGTATGTTTTATTCAGGTTGTTTTTTGGTGAAAAGCACGTTAGCTTTCCCCCTACAAAACAACTTATAAAGAGGGGAGGTGTTACATACAGCACTGATGTTACCTGTCTATCATGGGTTTGGAGGGAAAGTTCCATCCTATGGGGAGTGGAAGGCGGGACATCAGGAGGAGGGGCTGTACTGTATAAATATGTGATGCCTGTGTGGTGGAGAGAGAGACGCTGAGAGACACTGGGTTGTGACGAAGCAGCAGCTGGGAAGAAGAAGCTGTTGTGGGAGTCTGTGTGTCAGACAGGGTACTTCTGTGTGTCAGAGTACCAACCTGATAGGTTCAGGTGTCTGTATGGTTAGCCAGAACTGATAGGTTCAGGGTCTGTGCTTCAAGTTAAGGGTTCTGTGTGAACCAAACTGTATGCTTGTATGAGTGAGAATAAGCCACGTTACTTTATCTATTCACCTGATTGTTTATTTTTACCTGTGTGTATTTAAAATAAACCTTATTCTTTTTATTGTTTAAAAATCCATCCCTGGTCTGTGTGACTTCTTACAGGGAATGGTTGGTGGCAGCTTAGTGTAACTGTGTGACATATCCCAGTAGGTCTGGGTTTGTCACAGCTGGAAGGAGAGTGACTCACCTAGTCCTTTCATAGCCTTGCGGAGTTTGTGAGCATCCTCCTCGGCGCTGAAGTGGGAGGCTTCCCGGATGGTTCCTCGGTTCCCAGCCTAAAGCCACAGAGTATCAGCTGTGAAATGCTGCCCTGAATGCAACCCAGCCAGGGGTACATTTCCGGTATGTCATTAAGATGCAGGCTTAGCTGAAGCTTGACCTCTCAATCTGGCTTCTAAGCCAGAAGTGGCTCTAGTAGCAAACTCAATGTCATACCAGATATCGGCCACGGCACCTGTCAGGCCCATCGTCTTTGGGAACTTAGTGCCACTGAACCTGGAGTGAAACTCTTTGCCTACACATGTTTATAGTTCAACCTCCAGGGGAAGAAAGATCTCAGAAAGCACAGCTAGCTGGCAGAGAGCTATGCTTGAAATTGCGAGGCGGTCCCTGCTAAGTCAAAGAAGACAACACTGGACTCTGTGAATGGATGGTCCTCTTTTGCATGAGGTGGTTTCAAAGAGACCCCGGGGGATTCTGATTCTGTCGTAGTGGCACTTAAAGAAATTCAGGAAGGAGCCAAGGAAGCGAGGCTCCCTCTCGGCTCTCTGGGCTGTTAGGGAGGAAGAATTGCACCATGCAAGAGGAGGCAGACTGGAACACAGGACTTTCTTTTTGGCACTGGCCCCCAAGTGCCATCTCTGTTAGAACAAAGTCAAGCCTCCCTTCCCTATCTCAGGATCAGATCACATTCACCCTGATATGAGGAACTCTTCCTGCTTGTTTTATTTGCCCAAGTCAACATCCCTGCCCATTGACCCCGTTGGTTAGGCTCCCCGGGAACCCGGCACGGCATGGCACCTGCTTTGCACTCACCATGACAACGGACCCCTGGGCACTTCTCCCTGGTGTCAAATTTCCAACGCAGATACCTCCCTGCAATCGAAAGAGGAAGAAAGGAAGCGTTTTAGATAATATTTAATAGAGTTCAAATAATGGGCATCTTTACAAGGAAGGAAGAACGGCTCAGTCACCTGGAACGGCTTGGGAAGCCATACAGGACCAGCTGCTCGGGGAGCAGAGAGAGCAGGAGGGTGGCTGGGGAGAGAGCGTTCCTACCCCAGGGAGTTAAAATCTCTAGGAAAGGATATGCGTTCTTAGCTACGGAAAGGAAAGGGCCTGCAACTGCAACAGGGCACCAAACACAGAAACACAACAAACACAGTTGTTAAATAGAGATAAATGTGAATTGCACACAAGGGCAACTGGCGTTCTTTCTTCAATCAACCGAACATCCAGTGCTGTACACGACACACATACCTGCTAAAATCCAGTAGTACGTTGCAACTAGAGTAAGATCTTTGAATCAATGGAGCTTGCAGAGGAGCTGACTCACTAAATCCCCTATTTCAGCCGCTGTGTCTATTGCAATTGTGGATTTATGGACGCTGTGGTTGTAAGCTGTTTAAGGAGAAAATCTTGGCTGGAAAGCTAGGTGTATTTCCTTGTTTGGCGTATTTACTTGCCAAACTACATTTTGTATGTAGCAAAATAATGAAATTTTGGTGGCCTGAGGCATTTTCGTGTCACTCTGCCCTTCAAGTTGTCTCAGGCCAATGGATGTGCGCCAGATCAGAGTGGCAGATGTGCCATCAAAGTGTGGTAGCCGGCCATTTGGGCCGGCGATCGTTTTGTCATTCAAAAATTAATAAATCTGCATGAGACAAGTGTGAGGTACGGCTTCTTGAACAATCCAGGGAAGGCGGACCAGTGCTAGGTATGAGTGGATTTCTAGTGGGCTTCCAAAGTCTTCACTGGAATTCTTGGGATGATCAAGACAGGTGTATCAGTTGTGCCTTAACTCTAAAGAAGCAGCAGAAATTTGCACCCACAGAGGGCCGTGACAACAGCATCACAGAGGCTATAGAACGGCCGTAATTTGAGCATGTTTACTAAAACTTGCAAAATGCAAAAATATATCTCATGTGTCTCCGTTTGGTCCTTTAACCGTCTTCTTGAACAAACAAGAGGCAAATTGAACATTTGGGTTGGCTGTATGCAAAGTCTGGCCATTTGAAATGTGCTTGTCCTAATTCCCCTGCTGTTTGCCTTTTTGGTCAGATCAGGAGGACAGGAAACAAGGAGCAGGGGCTTCTGATTTACCAGAAGCACGGAAAGGCTGCTTTGAAAACCACCTGTCCAGATAAACCCTTTTGATGTAACCCCTGAGCCTCTGTCAGAATGAATCTGGCTGAGCAGCCTCCCTGGCACTGTATGTTCCTTTTCCCCTTCCTTCTGCTGAATCCTCACACTTGATGGGGAGGGTGGGAGAGAGAGATCCTTTCCTCCTACTCATCCTCTACCGAAGGAAGACTTGTGCACACCAACAGAAACAGACAAGTACTAAGGGCAGTATCAGTCCTGGTGGCCCTGGCTGCCAAATGGGCAGTATACAAATCAAATAAATAAATGGTTCTTCAATGTCAGGGAACCAAAACCTTTATTAAACATTAACATTTGCAAGCCTGTTTGGAAACAACTTTTTATAGGGTGCTGCTGGGTTTACGACGGCATTAATGCTGTTCCTTAGCATAATATGTCTAGTCAAAAGGTAAACTTTATTGATAACGTTCTGAGAATCATCAACTCCAAGAACACAGGCTTTGTCATCTGTGCACCCATGTGTCCAATTTAAAATGCTGGCATTCATTTTTTTAAGTTCTAAAAACTTTAGTCCAGTGTTGTCGGAAGGATCGCCTCCTCTCGCATTTATCTACTGAGATCCTTAGAGTATCTTTGGATACCCTTTCCAAGATATTCCACCCAATAAGCAGGGCCATATTTAGGGGGGGAATAAAAGGTCTTCCCGTCCTCAAGAGGGCCCTTGGACATCCACATTCAGTCACGAGGTAAAGACTGGTCTACGTACCCTGGATTTTTCATTTTAAAACAGGAAAGCTTTCTAGCCCATTCGTAAAAATTGACAGTATTTTTATAGACCACAATGAAAAATCATCATACAATCCACAAGCTTTTGTTGATTAAAACACCTCACTAGCTTTGTACCAATGTGGAGCACTAAAAAAAGCCAAACATTCATGGCAAGGTGGATTTTGCCATGAAAGTTGCTCTTAGATGTAAATCAGGAAGCAGTGGGGTTGCTGTTTTATGGTTCCTGCTGAGGAAGTTGGAACCATAAAATAGCACATGAGTACATCTACTGTACTCATTTTTATTCACCTCTATTTTCTTACCGTTGCCGGTAAAATCTGTTTTCAGATTTTACCTTGTATTTTATTGCTGCTTATAGTTTACCATTTTTTTTAACCAGGAATATTCTGTTATATAAACAGTGCAAACAATATAATTACTAGACCACACAGTTTCCCCCCAGTTGAATTTGCAACCTGAAAGGAAAGCACTTCTGAGAAGAAGCAAAGAACTCTGTTCATGCCTCAAAGTGGGAAGGTGTTTTTTTAAAGTTTGCCATAAAAATAAAAAAAGCTTAGGCACAAAGGTGAGCAAAATTGACCGCCCTTCCCAGCACCCTATACTACCCTCTCACGTCGTGAAAATTCTCCCAGTTCTCCCCAACCTGGATGCCAGAGCAGGTTTGAAAGGAATTGGCAGAAGACCACCCTTGGAAGAGGTTTCCTCACCTGTGTGTGCAATTTGATATAAAAATAATATCAACCCACCAGGCTGTTCTCCTTTAAATACGAACAGGATGGGCTTGGTGACAAAGATGGTTGCATCAATCACTTCTTGCCTCCACCTCGGATTTCTAACAGGGAAGAAACAGAGCTGGGGGACGCCAGCAGACCGCCAGTCAGATTTCTGTGGCTTTTGGATTTTCAACATGGAAATACCCCCTCCCCTGTGAGCACTGCCTCAGCAAAGATTCTGAGAAGGGCCAGTTGGTAAACCTTTACGGGACTTAAACATGCAGCCTTTCAACACATCTTCTAAATGGCCCATGAGTTTCCAGACGCAAAAGCCAACAGCTGAGGTCCAGGTTCCTGCAACCTCCACACCTTCTCTCAAGCCAAGATCCACAGCCCATCCCCAGGACCAGAAGGCGGTCCATTTAAAGAAAGGACCAAGTAAAGTGCCTGATGAATCCTGCACCAGTGGCAGAGGAAGCAAACATGAACGCCAGCTTCCAGATTCAGCACGCAAACTCTTGACTCTGCAAGCATTTTACTCATCTTGGCAGCTAAACCTTTGGTTGGGTAAATTTCCACGTACGGCAGGCCTTCCCCAGAACTTGCTCCATGTTCTCCTCAAGAAGGGTGTGGTTCAGATCTATCATTAGCATCTGAGGTACAGCGGTGACCAGTTTGTTCAAACGTGGCTGCGTCAAACAGGTTTTTAATGCAGAATTTCTCATTTTCAGGCCAGGATGGGTGGAGTTTGCAGGAGAAGATGGAAAGAAACAAGTAACGGGACAGAAAGCAGCAAAGCTGTTCTCGGGGGCCAAAGTGGCCTCCATATCGCTCTCTTTCTCTCTCTCTCTCAGCATTTGTCCACAAACAAAGGATTAGAAACTCAAGTGTTATCTCAAGCTCTGCTGGTCTAGTGAGGCTTCTGCTGGACCCCTTTCTCAACCAGCAAGATTTAAGATTAGGGCTGGCTAATATCTTCCACTCTGATTAATTCTACCTCAAAAAAAAAAAAAAAAAAAAAAAAAAAAGAAAAGAAAAGAAAAGAAAGAAAAAGAAAGAAAAAGAAAAAAGAAAGAAAAAAAAGGCTTGTTCCACAAAGAACCTATATTTTAAAGTATGCTAAAGAGCTCTATCAATAGAAACACAAATGTTTATGCTTGGTTTCTCTGCCTTGCCGCTTATGGAAATGATCCATACCACTTTTGGGCACCCCGGGAAGGCCACCTGGTTGTATTTTCCCTTTCTTTTTGCATGGGGCTTTGAGAGGCTATCCCATATACCGATGGAACACATAACATCAAAGGCTTCTTAGGTCCTCTGATCTCTCCCGACCATCCCACTTGGAAAATCCAGGTCAGCAGCTGTCCATGAACGGCTAGTTTCTGTTTGGTGGCAGCAAGACTGAATCTTGCTCGGAAGGCCACCTCCCGCTGTGTTCAGCCTGGCAGGAGAAATGTGGGCAGACGTGTGCTTTAACCAGCAGGGCCCATCTAACCTTTCCAGGAGCTAACACAGGTGGTGGTGATGAATGCCACATTAAAGGGGTACCATCAGCGGCAGCTAACCAAGAAGATGGCCAGGCTGGGACTGGTCTCCCTTTGTGCTTTTCAGATCAGTTTGAGTGGCAGAATATCTTTCCATGCCACCCATAATTTTACCTTCCCAGCCTCTGTGGAGTCCCCTGTCCTTTGCCGAGACAAGAAGCTCCAAACGAAACCTGGCCACTCCCTAGTTGAGCAAGGCAATCCTCCTCCGTTCTACCCTTTAAGACTCTTCAAATGGGCACCTTACCAAAAGCTTCTATGCTTTGTCTCCCGGTTTTGGGAGCATTTAGTCCTCTGCCCAGTTGTCCAGAACCTCTCCAATCGGAATGGCTTACAGTTTCAAAACCCGAGCGAGAATAAAAGAGAGCATGCTTGCTATTTCATTTCCCTCTGTCAGCACAGTGGAAAGACACACTGGTTACACATTCCAGAGCAGTGCTGGGGGAAAATAAATAAATCCAGAGGGCGAGCATCTCATTCTGAAATTAGTCCTACTCCTTCCCTAGAATGTTTTGCTTCTAATGGCAGCAAGCAGCTTGGCTGAAGGGCCTGCTCAACCACCCCTGCTGCTCTCCGACTACCAGAAGCAGAATAGAGGTATGCAAAAGAATATGCGTTGCCATCTCCGGGATCAACCAGACTGGCTTAATTTGCACAACATCCTCACATCAGAAAAACCACCTTGCCTGGTCACAGAGGACGACAAGTGCACTGCTGTGAGGAAGAGGGCAATGGAAAGCAAGCCAAAAAATGAGCAGATGCGTTTAGTCCAGGGAGTTCTTAAAAGAGAGCCGCTGTCACCAGACCTAATGGGTTCAATACCCCCCTCTAGGGTCTTCCAAACCATCAAAAACAGGGTCTTGGACATAGAAGGGCAAACGCTGTTTAGCGCGGCCCTGAAAGTCTGCTCTCCGCTGTACTTCCAGCTACCTCTCACCCTCGGACGTAGACCCAACTACCTTCATCTTCTAGAACAGCCACAAGACCGCTGGGCATTCACCCTCGCTAGATGTAACATATTACCATCAAGTCTAGCGCAGGGCAGGTATAGGGGCTTACCAACAGAATTGAGAATTTGCCCATGTGGGCAGGGAAAGACTGAATCCCTGCAGCACATGCTATTCTATTGTACACTCTACAAGGATATCCGCCTGTCACATCAGATGGTCTTTCTCCCCCTTCATTTCGGATGGGCAGACCTGAGGAAAATACAATACCTTCTAGGTGACCTTAGCAAGGAAGTCACTCTATCAACCGCCAGATACGTCCAGGCCATTATCCAGAGACGCCGCAACATGTTCCCCCAAAACGAGGGGCTCCAACTTTGATGTTCTGGTTCCTCCTCCCCCCAGTAATGAATCTTTCCCCGGTATTTTATTGTTTTATCGTTTTATTTATGCAGCATGCCAATAAAGGTTTCTGTACTGTACTGTAAAAGAGAGCCTGGCCCTTGGAATTTTTTTGGAACAAAAGCACTGGAAAAGTTACTTCCTGTGCTGTTAAGAAAAGAGCTTGGACATCATTTCTTTTCAGAGCCTGGAAGAGTTACACTTTGGACTACACTTCCCAGAAACCCTAGGGGCAGTTCCAGGGAAGGCAGGTTTAAAAAAAAGCAACAGGGTGAAGCTCTTGGAGGGAACGGGTGGGGAATCTTCCTTCCCTCCTGGATCTTACAGAGGGAGCCAGACTCGTCAAACTGGCTCTTATCCGCAGCACCAGTTGGACTGTTTAGGACGCTCGCCCTGGAAAATACGGTTTGGCCAAGGAGGCTCCTTCCCTTTCGAACAAACAGATTAAACCAATACTGGAAAACCCAGGGGTCGGCCTGTTTGGGAGGACCTGCCTGGCATTGGGGGAAGGCAAACCAGGTGGGGGTGGAGACGCGCTTTCATGTTGTAGAACCCCTCCCCCCCTCCCCGTTCAGGTCTGGCTATAACTTGAGGGCAGCTAGTTAAACATTTGTTTTTAGTATTGATTCTTCTTTAACATTTTTAATATGGTACTTTTTAAATATTTGTATTCTTCCTGTTTTTCGCTTTTAAACATCCTTTTAGTGATGTCGTGTATCTTTCTTTTCCTCTGTGCAGCTCAGCCCAAGACCACACAGGCTTGGGGGTTTGAACCTTCCGGGAGGAGACCCTTCTCCCGAGAGGCTCAAACGCCCAGCCTCTGGCTCCACTGCCAGAGACCTGAGCGATCCAGCCAGCTCATAAGGTCGCTGCTATTTGCTTTTGACTTGGCGGCACAGAGCAGAGAGGCAAAGGAAAAGGGGCTCTGTTTGTTTCCCTGGGGGGCTCCTTCTGCAAATCCACACCCAGCCTGTCGTCAAACAACTGCTTCCAGAGGGGCCTATGGATCTGACGACCCATTTTGCCCATCAGGGGAAGAGAGGAGAAGGAGAGGGGAAGAGCAGGAAAGGCGGTTCTTGCAAAGGTCAGCAAAGATGAGGGTGGCCACATGAAACGGTCTCCCTCAGGGAGAGAGCATTTCAAAACGCGTGGTCGGGCATCACCCTGGCTCTTTGCCAACCTTCCCTGTCCCACAACTGCGAACGGTACGGAAGGTTAAGGAGGCAATCCTACAAACACTTCTTGGGCCCCAGGCCCATCCCAAGCCATAGAAAACCTTTACCCAACAGGTTTGCTCCCTCGGCAGCAACCCAGGCCCAGAGCCGGTCGGCCCTGCCAGGGTTGCACAAGGCGAAACAAGGCGGGCTGGGGAGGAGCAACAGATCCGACTGGCATCCTGCCCAAAGCGCCCACCTGTGGGAAGGGCTGCCCCTGTCACCTGACTCCAGCATTTGGAAAGCGAGAGCAGGAACAAAGCAGATGTTGTGTTAGCCTGTAGGTTTTTTTTAAAAAAAAAAAATCCTTAAATGGGGCGCCTTCGTTCTGAGCTAAAAGTAGAGTCGGGATCCCCCCAAGTTCCATGATGTGGCCCCGAAACCAGAGTGGCTGGTTCCTTCTTCCTCCACGGTTATCTACCACCACCTCCAGGGTTGTCTGATTGCTTGTGTTTGTATGACAACTGCAAACTGTGGAGAGCGGCTGGATCACTCTGGGTTTTAGGTCTCTGGCTCCAGAGCCAGAGGTTGGGCGTTCGGTTCCCGACTGGGCCTCCCTGACCAGGGCTGGATTCGACGATCCGTGGGATCCCTTCCGGCTCTGCCGTTCTAAGAGGATGTTCAGAAGCCAACCGGGGCCAGGAGGCCAGGCTGGATCAGGAGTGAGGTGCCAGGTGCAGGACCTGTAGCTCCCCCTTAAAAGCGGCTGTTGTGAGTCCACAAGGGGCTAAACAGGATCTGGAACCGAAAGAAGCCAGGAGGCACACAGGGAGAGAGGAAGCAAGGGCGTAACAGCCCTGGGAGTGAGTCCAGGATTGGCTAGCTAAGGCACCTCCACGGTTCCTCCTCTCTCTTCCAGGCTTCTCTCAGGCTGGTTCCTCACCTGCATGGCCATCAGCCATCACCACTCAGGATGCTCAAGGGTGGATCTGATGGAGACATTTTTCCCCCAAAAGGGAAGGCCCCAGTATGTTTTTGTCCCTTCCTTTCTCCTGGGTGGCCAGGGGCCCAGCCGCCTACCGCCCAGCCAGCCCCCTCCCAAGTCAAAAAGCTCCCTTCTGAAGGCTGGGCACTTTTGCGCTGGGAGAAGTGACCTCCTCGCCCCCGCAGGGGAAGCCAAGCGTGACTTCTGGGCTCCTGAAGGAGCTTCCTTTCTTCACAGCGGAAGGAAAGTTAGAAAGAGGCAAGTCACGAGAAAACTGGCAAGGGACAGAACAGCCCTGCCCAGGAGATGCCCTTCACTACAACTCCCATTGCCCTGGGGGGGAGGGAATGGAGTCCAGCCGATCAGAAGGAGAGGGGGCAGTTTAGAGAAGGCCTACGCCGGCTTCCCCGCAGCCGCCCCGTTCAGGCGGCTCTGGACCGGCAGGGCTCCGTTTGGCACGCCGGGTCCTTTCGGGTCACCCGCCCGGCAGCAGAGAAAGGCCACCTTCTTTCTCCAAAGCGGCTTCACTTGCTTTATTTACGGAGGCGGATTTAGGCAGGACTCTTCACAAAAACCTGCAGGATCCGCTTGGATGCCAAGACAGGCTCCTCCACCTCGCCCTAGAAACCGGATCCCGGCTGGGAAGGGATCGGGCTCCTCGGGTGTTAGGATTGCGCCTCCCTTTGCTCTCCACGTGCCGGCAGAGGTTCCCAGGCGCTTTGGGAGGCGCCGCGACTCCTCCCAAGCGAACCCCAGCAAAAGAAGGCCAGGAGCGCCTCTCGCAACCCGGGGAAGCCCTCCACGCACCGCCGGGGAGGCCAAGGCGGCCCGCGCCCAAAGGCTCCTTCCTTCCCGCAGCGCCTCTGGCCGCCGGGTCTGCGGGGAAAGCCCTCGGCGCTCCGGAGGGCCGGGCCGGGGCTGGGGGGCGGCCCCGAGGCCGTCCACGGGGCAGCCTGGCCCCTGGCCGGCGAGGAGAGGCGCCGCCGGCTGCGCTCTGCGCGCCCCGCGGAGCGCTGGCCGCCTGCGTGCCCAGAAGAAGGGGAGGCGGAGGGCGCTTCCCTCCCCGCGGGCCCCGAGGAGCAAGCCGAGCCTTCCCTCCCTGCCGGTTCCTCTTTGCCAGGCTCGGGCCCTGCCCTGCCCTGCCTTGCCCAAGCTGGCACAGAAGCCCCGGGCGCCCCTGCCCCGCCTGCGCCGGGTGCCCCGCGGACCCCGCAGCCGGAGTCTCCCCGGGGGAAAGGCGGCCCCGACGGCGCCCCCCCCCTTCCCGCACTCACCTGCCTGCCTGCCTGCTCTCCGCGCCCGCGCAGCTGGCCCCGCGCCGCTCCCTCCGCGATCTCTTAGAGGCGCGTCAGGCCCGCCCTGGAAGGGGCGGCTCGCCCGGCTCGGGTTGCAGCCCCGCCGGCCAGCCGCCAGGAAGGGGACGCCCCACAGCTGCTGCGAGGAGGGGGGCAGGAGAGAGAGAAGCGGGCCCGAGAGGCGCAGAAGAGGCCGCGGGGGGGGGGGGAGAAAGAAGGCGAGTGCGGGAGGGGAAGGCGGAGGCCAGCCTTCCAGGGGCGCAGCCGGCCCACACACGCGCTAGCCCGGCGGAGACCTCGCCCCGTCGCCCCCCCCCCCAGGGCCCAAAGCAGGGCAGGCCTGGGTCCCCTTGGCTGACCTCCGGGGCTGCATTCCCCCCCCAGGACGTGACGCCGTCCAAGGGGGGCCACGAACACTCCCCAACCCTAACCACTGCCCCCGCGCCGTCGGCCTTGCCGGTGCCCCGACTCTGAGCTCCGTTTGGAGCCGGCCTCCCGCCCCTGGCCGCGCTTCTGCCCCTCGGCGCACCGGTTGCTGGCGGAGCGTTTGTGCGCCGGAGCCCATTTCTCCGCAGGGAGATCTCTCCCAGCAGGTAAAGCGGGGATCGGAACCCCTGGACTTGCCTTTGCAGCCAGATGCTCCAGCACCCTGTACTAATAATGCCAGGTCCCAACTTCAGGTATTCAGTCATCCATGGGATTATTTGGTGTGCCAGGGTGTCCCCTCTCCGTTTCTAGCCATGCCCAGCCAGCACCCCACACGAAATGAGCGTGCCCCTCAAAACCTTCCGTCTGAACTCTATGCAATACACAACACAGTTGTGCAGGGCCGGGCCGGTTGGATATTCCTTAGAAGCAGAACCGTAGCTGGAGGAAGGGTGGAAAATATGGTGTCTTCCGTGCTGTCTTCCATTTTATCCAGAACTGCCGGATAAGCTCAGCAGTTTAGATCTCTGGCTGTTGGGGGTTCGATTCCCGCCCCTGGGCCTTCTTGACAGGGGCTGGACTTGACAATAATCTACACAGGGCCCCTTCCAGCTCTGCAGATCTAAGGTGATGATGATGATGATGATGATGATGGGCCACTCAGTGATTTAAAGCATCAGGCTGCAGAGCCAGAGGTTGGGAGTCCTTGACAGGAGCTGGACCCAATGATCTCCAGGGTCCCTTCCAGCTCTGCTCTTCTAAGATTATTATTATTGTTATAGATTATAATGCTGCTCCTAATGTGCTGTTTAGGTCGGATGTTCGTTTAATAAAATATAAACATATTTTTTAAAAAATGCTGCTACTAATCATTCCCTGAGCTTTCAAGCTCCATAGAAGTTACAAACAACAAGGCCGGAGTTCCAAGGCAAAGCACGAGAGACAGTGATCTGAGGAAGTGGGAGGAAGATGAGTCAAGGGGAAGGGCGCCCCGGCTTTTTTCCCCAACAGCCACAGCAATCTGTTCTCCTTTAAGAGACGAGAGGAGGCTGGCACCGGAAAGGGCCCCAGGCGACTCCGCTTTCCATCACAAGAGGTCAGCATTGCTCCATGGATGGGGTGGCCACCTCCCATTCCGCCTCTGCTCAGACACACGCAATCCAAAACCCAACCTTTCTTAACAAGAGGGTGCTTTTTATTAAGCTGACCTTTTTCCAAGTGTTGTCTGGAAAGTTCGGTCTAAGAACAACCCTCTTTACTATGGTATTCCCAATTGCTACATACAGATATGAAAGCTGGGCAGTGAAAGAAAAAAAAAACCTGATTCATTTAAAATGCTGTCGGAGGAAAGCTTGATGGATGTCATAAAAAGACCAGTAATCGATCAAATCAAGACTGAAGTCTCCCTAGAAGCAGAAAGGATGAAACGGGGGGGGGGGGATCCTATTTGGGGCACATCACAAGTCTGCCTGAAAAAAGGTAATGATGTTGGGGAAAGCTGAAGACAGCAGGAAAAGAGGAAGATCAGTCATGAGATGGACTGATTAATAAAGGAAGCCACAGCCTTGAACTGAGTAGGGCTGTTATTGGTGGGACCTTTTGCAGGCCACTAATTCAAAGGGCTGCCATATATATAAAATGACTTGACAAGATGCAGAACAAAGAGTTCAGAAATGTAAATAATCTTTGCATGTTGTAAATAAGACCCTCACGATTTGTGTCAGACAAGATTTATTGCTGGCTAGGGGATTCTGGGAGTTGTAGTTCAAGGAGCAGTAAGAGGCTGTCATGCTCTCAATATGGATGGTGAAGGATGCGGAAGGCTTCCTGGATTCACCTCTTGGGTTGGCTTTTATGCCCCCAACTTGTTTCATCCTCTCGGCCAACATGGGAAAAAAAGCTCACACAAATATGTTTGCAATAAAGAAGAGACAGAAAGGTGGAAAAAGTGAAAGGTTCTTTCCAGAAATTCCCAGCTCAGAGAATACATTATTTTGAACTCCTTTATCTTCCAGAAGATGACAGTAGATGTCAACAGAGCAGCTGTCTCCTATTATTTATTTAAAACATTTAAAATTTTAGGTTGTGCATTAATGATTATAATTAAATTATAAGTTTCATTGTGGATATAAATTATAACTTATGTCTGTCTGTGACATTTATTCACACAGTGGGAACCCACATTTACAGGGGAGAACTAGGTTGCAGGCCACTTTCCCCCCCCAGGACAAAACCATGGATGTTTTGCACATGGAGAACTCTTCACCTGAGCTGTCGTGGGTTGGGCAGGAGTGTCCCCATGAGACACAATTTCTTTTCTTGGTTGGATGATGACAATGAAAGGGAGGGTAGTCGCATCCAGTCTTTACAGCCCCACAAAGCTCGTGTAAGGCCCATTAAAGTTTTATGGAAAAGTATTGTGCCTTTCCGTACCAGACATTTTTAATGGTGGTGCTTTGGTTTCATGGTGTTTTAATGGGGCCATTCCTATCCTGAAGAAGAGTGAAGAAGCTCTCTCAGAGAGCAGATTTCGGGTGCACTGAAAGCATAGCGTGAATCAGTTGACTGTTATGGTTGTGATTTTATTGTTGCCTGGGTAGCTCAGTGGTTTAGGTCTCCCGGCGAGGGAGCCCGAGTCTGGGAGTTCGATTCCCCCACTGAGCCTCCTTGGGGAAGAGCCAGCCTGGGTGGCCTTGGGCCAGCTGCACCCTCCCAAGATGCCCCCCCACCAAAATGGGAAAGGGAAACCAGTTCTGTGAATACAGTGGACCCTCGACTTACAGACAGCTTGACTTACAGACTTTTTGAGTTACAGACTTCTCTGGCCGCAAAATGTAGGTTCAGCTTGCTGCCAGAGAATTGACCTACAGACCAGGGGAAAAAACAAAATGAAACAAAAACGTCTGGTTACGGATTAATCGGTTTTCAATGCATTGTAGGTAAATGGAGACCTGACCTACAGACTTTTCGACCTGCAGCCACCGTTCCAATACGGATTAATTCTGTAAGTAGAGGGTCCACTGTACCAAGAAACCCTGGAAAGAGTCTCCTTCAGTCAGAATTGAAGGCACATTGTTGTTGTTGTTGTTATTCTTGGAAGTGTGAAGTTAAAAGTTAATGCTTGACCAGAATTACGGGCTGTGTAATCACTTTCTTCCTGGCTGGACAGCTCAGTATCTCTGGCTGCCAAGGAGGGAGGGCCGGAAGGAGGCTCCCCCTTCAGTTCCTCCCGGTGCCTCCAGAACGAAGGGCCACCCTGGGCATCCCTGGGGCCAGCCGCGCCCCCAGAAGACGGGACCCCTCGTGGACGGGGCGCCCTTCCTCCAAAGGGTCGCCTGGAGCGGGAACCGGCTTGACGGGCCCTAGCCATGAGCAAGGCGCGCTCTGTACCGAGGGGATGCTGGGACCTGGAGTCCAAAGAAAGGGCACCTCCGCGTCCCCCACCCCAACCCTCGCAGATATCCAGCCCCGACGAGGATAACTGCGAGATCCTGGACCCTCCACGGCGAGGAAGGATGCTGCTGCTGCTAAGGATGATGATGGTTCCCCCTTTCCCTCCTCCTGCTACCACGATTGCATAAGATCCAGGACGTTCCCTGCCCAAGGAGGATGATTGCTCTCCGAAAGACGCGACCCGTACTAGAGACAGGAGGATAGTTCCGGCTGGTGGTTCTTTTCTTAAAGTTTCCCGGCGCGCCCCTCCGTTTCGTTCCCCCCCCTCGCCTCGCCCCGCCCCGCCCCGCGCGCGGCCGGCTGGGACTTGTAGTCCTGCCCCTCTGTCGGGGGAGGGAGGCGAGAAACCACTCTTCCCAGAAAGCCGCGCGGCCCGGACGCCTGGGGCCCTGCTTTGGAGAAGGACGGGGGGGGCGGCGGCGAAGGGGGGAGTCCCGGCTCTCCCGGGGCGCGAGTTTTAGGAACCGAGTGCGTGCGTGTGTGTGTGTTGAGAGGGAGAGCCCTGCGCCCCTTTGGGCTGAGGCAGGAGGGAGGCGGAGCGGGCAGGAAGGGGTTAAAGGGGCGGCGGCGGCAGGCTCCTCCCCCTCGCCGGGCTCCTCCCCCTCCTCTGTGTGTCCCTCCCCCCCCCCCGCCCGGCCCGGCCCGCGCTCTTGGAAGCAGCCACTTCCTCCGCTGGAGCCCCTTTTGGCCCGCTTGCGAGGCCGGGAAGGGAGAGCGAGACAGAGAAGGGAAGGGAAGGGAAGGGGGCGCCTCCTCCGCCCGTCAGGGTCTCCCCACCGCCGGCCCCGGCCCGGCCCCGTCTGTCCGCCCGCCCGCCCTCCAGGCCGGCGGCTTCTCCCCGCTCCCGCTCCCTCGCCCGCCCGCCGGTCCGGCCGCGATGCCGCAGAGCCGGCGCGGCGCCCGCAGCGGAAGCGGAGAAAGCAACCTTGTAGCAGGTGAGGAAGCGAGCGAGGGAGGGGAGGGAGGGAGACGCCGCCGCCGCCGCCTCCGGGGCCCGATGTTCGGGGGGGGGGGAGAGAAGGGGGGGAGAGAAGGGGGGGTTCCCTGCCTCCCTCCCTCTCCTCGGACCCTCCTGCAGTTCCTCGCCTGAGGGGGCCCAAAAGGCAACCTTTGCTCTTTTTTGGGGGGGGGGGGGACTACAACTCCCATAATCCCCCAGCCAGCCCGGTTTGCTTTGCTTTTCTTTGGTGTTAGCAGGGTGGTTTCCTCTCCATGCCCCTCCCAATAATAATAATAATAATAATAATAATAATAATAATAATAATAATAATAATAATAATAATAATAATAATAATAATAATAATAATAATAATCCATCTTAGAACTGCTGGACTGGAAGGGTTCCCCCCCACCCCATGGATCTTGGAGTCCAGCCCTTGTCCAGGAGGCCTAGTCAGGAATTGAATTTCCAACCCCGGGCTCCACGACCAGTCTACCTAGACCCCTGAGCAGTCTATCATCCTCATCATTTTAGAACTGCAGACCTGGAAGGGATCCTTGTGTCCATCCCCTGTCAAGCAGTCCCGGCAGGGGGGGGGAAGGGGAAAGCGAACCCCCAACCTCTGGCTCCACAGTCCTTTTTATTCCCTGCTTCCTCTTCAAGACGGGGGGGGGGGTTGGGTTTCTGCCACTCACTACTTTTGATTCTTATTTTTCTGCGTTTTTGTGGAGTGACTCCTAGATCTCTTCATCCTGTCTCTCTTCTTCTCGTTTCTCTCCCCCCCCCCCCAAGCAGGTTCGAACCCCTTCCAAGCTCTGCCTTTCAGGACCGGGAGAGAGAAAAAAGGATTTGACCTTTAAGGGTGAGGAAGAGGAAGAAGAAGAAGAAAAACAGCTGTAAAGGGAGTCACCCTGTCCTGCTTCAAGACGTGAAGAACTGCACCTATTTAATATATAGAGAGAAATATAGACAGATAGGTAGATCTCTCCAGGCAGAAGATAAAGTGTCAAGGGCGAAAGGCACGGACTTTGGGAGCCATGAAGAAGTTTTTTGATTCTCGGAGGGATCAAGGAGGATCTGGAGCCGGGTCGGGGTCCCTCGGAGGCGGCGGGAGCAGCAGCAGCGGCCCCGGCACGGGATACATCGGCCGGGTTTTCAACATCGGGAGGCACCAGGTGATGGTGGATGAAGTCCTGGCGGAAGGTAAGGGGCCCCGAGGTCTCCCCTCCCTGTCTCGCCTCCTTCCACCGTTGAGGCCTTGTTGTTAATATCTGCCAAAGGGAATGGAGACGGATTGCCATCTCTTGTTGGCACGTTGACCTCCTGTAATCTCATTTTGGGTGGAATGGGGGGGGGGAGGCAGGCAAGCAAGGGAGCGTGCTGCGTTAGTAAGATTGCAAATGGCCTTGCTTAATGAATATTATATTAAAGTCTGATGGTAACAGGGCAACATAGGAAACAGCTGTCTCTCTTTTTTGTTTGTTTTTAATCACAATATATATATATATATTTAAAATGGCTTAGAGTCTCTGGATTTCTAAGAACGGTGAGACAGGGGCTGTAAAATCAAACAGGCGTGGAAACAACAGCCAGCTGTTAAGCGAAATCCTCCCTTGGGTTGAAACTCTCTCTCTCTCTCTCTCCTCCCCCCCCCAGCAATGTTATGTAATGTGTGAGGATGCATTGATCCACACGTTAGAGGACCAAACCGGTTCTTCCCTTCCACCTTCAATTGCATTCCCCCCCCCCGCCCTTTTGAGTACAGCAAGGATGATTGAAGGCAGAGGAGTAAAATTTCCCTTATAGTTATGGTGCCTTTTGGGTAGCCAGGATGAGGCAGCCATGCTCACGTGATGCGTGTTTGCATCATGAGTTCCTCGGACACAGAGATCCGGGTTACATTTTAATGGCTGCTGGGGAGGTTCTTAAAGGGGCCTGTAAACACTGGGTGGTTAAAGTTTGAGCTGCGGAAACCCTTGGCTTTCTATACGAAGCAGCATTGATGCCGTACGATTGGAATTTTTCCCCCCTCTTCCAGCTTAACAATTTTTCTTTACCTGTCTAGAAACCTTAGCCTTGACCTTCAAAATTATATGATTCTGTTGGATTATTGATGAGCCAGAAGGTTTTTTGACATCTGCTTAAAAGTCTGGGTGTGCAGGATTTGTTATGCAGTGCATAAAACTGAGTATCTGACGGAGGGAACCTGGTCAAGCAAAGTGGGTGGGAGGGACCCCCTTTCTTTTGCATTTTAATTGTTTGGGGTTTTGCCTGTATCAATGTGCAAAGACTATTTGATTAAACCAGCCTTGGGGAAAAAAGACAGTGGGGGGCAACACTTTCCCAAATTGGCATTCTTTTTAAGGGAAGGGTTTTGGAAAAGATGCCTGGGGGTGGGGGTGCTGGAGTTGATTGGAGCTGATTCTGACCCAGGCGAACTGCGGCGCTGCTAGTCCTGGTGAACAGCCGCAGGCCTAACGCACAGAGTGCAAGGAGAGTGGGCAAAAGGCCAGCCCTCAGCATCATCCTCTTTCTCTCTCCCAAAATAACAAGGCTAATTAGAAAACCAAAACGGCAAGGGATACATTTCACGGGATGACGGAGGTTTGCGGCCCGTGGGGTTTCTGACAGGGCTTCATCCCTTCCACGATCTTGAGACTGAAATGCAGACAGGCCTCCTTTCCTATGTAAACGAAACGTAAGACCTGCTTTGAAGATGATTAAGTAACTTGCTGATATATCCTCCATGTGCTGT
Source organism: Pogona vitticeps (assembly GCF_051106095.1). NCBI lineage: Eukaryota > Metazoa > Chordata > Lepidosauria > Squamata > Agamidae > Pogona > Pogona vitticeps. Next base: position 1,371,485 of record NC_135790.1, read on the forward strand.
TGACATGCGCAGGGGATGAACTGCTCCACAGACAGGAGAGATTCTCTCTCTCTCTCCCCCCCCCCGCCTTCTCCTTACAGCTCTTGTCATCCTGTGAACGGCAGAGCCCTTGCCTTGTTCCCTGGGTGACCCCCCCTCTGCCAGGGAACCATTTGCAGGGCCCCTGTGAGCAAGCTCTCTCTCCCTCCCCCCCCTCTCTGTGTGTGTGTGTGTGAGAGAGAGAGAGAGAGGGAGGGAGAGAGAGAGAGAGAGAGAGATGAATGTTGCAATTGAGACCTTCCTGTGATTTGGGGTGGGGGGGAAGCAGTGGTTTTCTGCCTTCAAGGCTGCCTCATAGCTGTCAAAGTCGTTCTTGTGGTGATTTTTTTTGGGGAGGGGAGGAAGAGATGAAGCTCAGAGGCCCAGCACTACTTTAGGCCTGGGAAGGGAAAGCAGCTCCCGGGGATTATGGGCTGCTTCGCAGCAACCTGTGGTTTCAGGCTGATGGGCTGGGCTTCTCCTCTGCTGGACAAGGGCAGCGTGAGAAGAGAGCAAGGCTTGGGAGCGTGCGTGCATATGTGTCATTGTCTTCTCCCTGGAGGTGGAGGCCCGGAAGTTCCTCTCTGCATGGGTCTTGTTGTGTTCTTGGCATTGTGCGTTTGTTTTATTTCAGCAGCTCTTGCTAGGCCTGAGAGGTTACTGAGATGCTTATAATGGTCTCCCAGGTCTTGAAAAGGGGTAGGTTCTGCTCCAGAAGACCCTCACCGAGGGCTTTAAAAAATCCTTGCATACGTTGGTGTGTGTGTCTCTCTCTCTCTCTCTCTCTGTGTGTGTGTGTGTGTGTGTAGCCCAGCAGCCCCTTTTAAAAATCATAGGATTAAAACCAGATGCAGGCTTCTACACAAAGCAGGTTTTGAGATGTTTAAAATGTATGTGTTCTTGGCCTTTTTTTTTCAGGCATGCTTCGTGCTGGGATTGAAAACAGGCCTCTCCCCAAAGTTCCCCATCCATGTGAGAGAAAGTACGGTATCTCCTGGTTTGGGAAGATGAAGAGGCAGCTTTTATAAAGGCAGGCCTGGATATGGGTTACTATGGGGATGGCAGAGATGTGTTGTTGTTTTTTTGGGAAACTATCTGTAGATGTCTGTCCATGACTTTTTTTCCCAAAGAAAAACAATGACCGATGACCCCATACTCTTGACCCCATACTCTGCCAGCGAGTACAATTTGTTTCATTAAAATTTTGTGTCCTCGGGTGACCTCACGAGAGAAAGGCAGGCCGGCCAGTACGCTCAGATGCCTAGATCTCACCGTTCAGGACACTCTGCTTTGCTGGGCAGTCGTTGCCAGGTGTCCTTGGACTACATCTCCCAGAAGCCTTCAGCACCGCTAGCTGTGCTGACCAGGATTCTGGGTGTTGTAATCCAAGAACATCTGGGTCACCCAAGGTTGGGAACCACTGGTGTAGAGAGAACGAGGGACCATCTGGGGCTCTCCCTAACCTCCCTTCAAGAGGGGGGCAGTGAATGACAGTTTTAGGGGGTTGAGTGATAAGGTACTTCATGGCTTGTACGGGAAGGGAGCCCTCGTTTCTCTTTTGGGTGTTTACCATTTTTAGTGGTGTGGTATTAATTTCATTCTTTTCAAATACTTGGATGCTTGCTGGTTCTTTTTAGCTTCTTCTTTAAATGATGTAAGCCACTTTGGGTCCTTTTTAAGGAAGAAAGGTGGGGTAAGGATATTCGAAATAAATAAATAATGCTAAATAAATAGCCAGGATGGCCACTGATCCTGCATTTAGGGAGTGGCAGGCCAGAGCAATGAAAGGGAACAAGCTTGCCAGCTCAGCGCCATGCCATCCAGGCTGCCCACAGAGGAGACGAGCTTGTTTTTACCCATGCGAGGCCTGTCAGTGGGGCTTGAGACCCCAAAGGCGAGCAGGAGGCCCGCCCGTCTCCAATGAATGGGCTTGATCTTATGGGTTGGGAGGTCATTCTTTCCTGCTGTGGGCAAGGGGCTGCTTTACGAGTCTGACTTCATAAACAGTGTGGTTGAGCTCAGTGGGTAGGTGCAGCAGAAGGCTTCCAGACGCCCAGCCGGGGTTTCAGCGAAAGGGGCGCAGATTGCAGAAGTGCCTCCTCTCTGGTGGGATTCGGCTCCCCGCTTTCTCCCCGCTGGCCCCCTTTCTGAGCAAGGTGTCGCATCAGTGCTGTGACACAACAATACATCAGCACCGAGAGGATCTCATGCTTCTTATCATGTGTTCTAAACCAGTTTTGAGCCTTGCTTAACCGGGACGCTTAATTAGCCTTAACTGCAGTTGGAGTTAATGGGATGACGAACTGCTTCCCGGAGCAGAGAAGAGCACAAGCCACCCTCTGCCCGGCTCGCGATGGCTCACCCGGGAAGGTGTGTATGTGTGTGTGCGCGTGGTGTATATAACCAGGAAGTGGTTCATCGCACAGAAAAAGCAGGGAAATTTTTCCAGGCCCATCTGTTCTGTGAGGGCTTCTCATGACGGCTCCTCTCCAGGGTGGAGCGCCTCTCTTAACACTTCCTGGTGGTTGTGGAGGTGAGTGGCAAGATCTGAGTTCTGAAGTTGGGTCCCTGATTTCATGGCTCGTGATCCTTCCGCGTCACCGCAGGGCCTGGAAACCTGCCTTTCTGGATGGGATGACCCTTGGTTGCCATGACTCTATGGTTCTGGAACGTGTTGGTCTCATAACTTGTGAGTGCTGCCCTGCGTTCTTCTGATGGGAAGCGCTCGCTTTAGGGGAGTCAGCACTCCGTCGTGGATCGAGGGTTGCGCCGGGACTCGGAAGGCGTGGGGTGCAGAGCTCAGCTCGGCTGTGCAACCCTCTGGGCAGGAGGGGCAATGGCAAAACCGCCGCTCCAAGAAATCAATCCGACGCCCCTAGGAAAACACGTTACGCAGGCCGCAAGTTAGAAGCAACGTGATGGCACAGAACAAGAGTGTCACCTTTCAATTGGGTCATGGTGTTAATGTACTTAGAATGTTGTTTTTTTTAAAAAAAGTGAAACATTGGTGATAATGAAAAGAGGGTGGCTTGCTAGTGTGTGCCAGTCCCTATCCTGCGAGACGGTGAAACGCAGACAACTGAAGCTTGCGATGGAGGTTGGAGAGAGCCTGGGGGCAGGGCATGCTGTGGGCTAGGCCGTGCGTTACTTTCGCCCCAGCCTCAATGAAGCCTTGGGTACAGTATCCTCTCGCGTGCATCCAGGTTTGTCGTTGCTACCGTTCTGAGGCTGGGTCGGGGGTCAAGGGTGGGGTAGTTTGGGAGACAGAGTTCTTCTCCCTCCTTGTGGCGGGGCTCCTCCTCCTCCTCCTTCAGCACCTTGGAGAGCTCTCAGATCAGGGCAGATGGAATGTCCCAGAGGAACGGGAGTCATCTGGTGGTATTGGGCCAGATCCTTTCTTCGGGCTGCATGGCAATCCGCCAGGATGTTTAGAGGACCCAAGGCTTGTGGTTCCATTGGCATGGGGTGGGTGCATGGCCTGCAGTGCTGACCGCCCTGTAACCGCTCCAAGGCTTTCTGGATGATTGGCTCAGTTTTTCCAGCTGATCCGAAGCTGGGTGCTAGCTAAGCGGAGGTCGCCAAGTCTGTGGGAACAGGCGTTGCTTCTGTAGGTTCATGAGTTGTCAAAAGATCTTACTTCAGGGTCACATTCAATTTTGGGGTGATCTGGTACTTTAGATTTTTGTAATCCTGAAAAACTCTCAGTCCTGATCCACCAGGGAATCCTCCTCCAAGCGTGTTGTTCGCATGAGTAGCAGTTCTAAACTGTGCACAAGCAATCAACCAGAATCCCGGCTTATTTCTGGGGAGCGTTGCCCCTGTTTGAGTAGGCCTTCTAAGGTGTGTCCAGGCATGGGGAAGAGGAAAGGTAGTCCTCAAAAGGGTGCATCTGCTCACATCTGGCAACACAGCAGTGGGAGGCTGTCCCTCCCCAGGGTTCCAGATGTGGCACAGAAGTGGCTGTTGTTCTGAAAGGGTCTGCCTCCCGTTTCCCAGGCTGTGAGCTGTAATTTAATTTCCACTCAAGCAGAAAAAGGCCAGCCTGGGAAGTGGTTCTTGGGCTGCACAGAATAAATAAAACATGTTGGGTGTTGCAGACACTGAGCTGAAACTCTGAGCCACCTGGGAAAGGCCTCGCTGTTCTGAAGCCTGCCTGGGACCTGGATTTCTGCTTGCGGTCCTGGACGGTCCAGGTGCATCCACGGGCCCATCAGATACTCAGTAATGCAGGCTTGCTAGCTTCCACGTTTCTGTCCAGTTATATACAAGATACAGTGTTTAATCCTGTTTGGGTGGCTACAAACAGCGTCAACTTTTTGTGACTTTTCCTTTTGTTTATTTTCATAAACACAACGAGTTAGTATCAAAGTTAGTATCAAAGTTTAGTAATCCTAGTTAGTAAACGTTTCAAAGAAGCGAGAAATTCAGTGTGGCTTTCTTCCACCTGGCTAATGATGTAATCCAGAGTTTCTCGGAGGGGGGTTGCATCCTGGGCTCTCCTTGTCTCTAGAACTGGGACCGAGTCCAGTCAAGGGCCCAGTCCTGGAGACAAGGAGAGCCCTTACCACCTGTGTCATAGCTGCCTGCCTCGGGCAATCCAGCTCTTTGTCGTTGCACCTGAGTAAATCCCCCACTTCTGGAAGCAAGGACTCAGGTTTAAGTCCTGGGAAGTGGATTTCTGTTGCGGCTCATAAAAAGCCTGTTGCGTTTTAAAGGCTGGTTAAAATTTGTCCTGCGGGACATGTTGTCCTGCCGCTTGTGGACTTTGGCTCCTGAAACCTTATAACTCACTCTCTGAAGTGGGACAAGATCCATTCCTGCACTTGCTTAAGCAGCAGACGAGGCTGCTCCTCGGCAAGGAGCCTAGGTGGGTCTACTCCGAGCAGCGGTTTTCAAAGGTGTTTCTAAGCTCTGTTGCCAACAGTCCTTCTGCAAGTGGCGCTTGCAGTTAAACCCAGGGGCCTTCTCTCTTCACGAAGAGGCGCCAATGCCCGCTTTCATTTGCCTCTGGTCCCAGTAGAGCCCCGCCTTGTCTGTGATGGTTTTCCTGCCCCCCCCCCGGAAGAGCCCACAGAGGTGAATGTTTCTCTGGCCGTATGGGAAGTCATAGAGGCAGACAGAAGAATAGGTTTCTTAAAAAATGGAGGCCACCGTTTGAACAAGTACCATCAGGATGAGCCGCGGCCCAGAGCACCCGGGCTCTTGTTTGATTCAGGAGTTCGGAGGATGCAAGAAGTGGCCGTGGCTGACCGTTTCCTGGAGTGGAAAGCCCCGTTCATCTCGAGTTCTTCCTTCCCACTGGGTAGGAGCTGCAGCTCAGAGGTGGTGGGACCGTCTTTGCATGAGGAGAACCCCCAGCGTCTCTGGGTGGAGCTGGGGTGAAAATCGGCCAACGTCCCTCTGGAGAATTGTGCCAGTCGGTGTTGACTGGATCGCCCGGGAATCTGACTGAAGCATGCTTTCCGTGTTCCTTCCTAATTCTGCCCAGGCAGGGTCGCTTCGTTTGCAAGAGATCTTTACGGCCTCGCTTGTGAAGTGTGATCCTCTCCCTCCCAGTAAATGTGGGTGGAGGTCGAGAGTATCCTTGTTTCTCAGTCGCACCAACACGTAGTTTCCCCTTGACCCTTGAAGTGGGGGTACCCAGGGGGACTGTCACCTTGGCATCGTTAAGCCTGCAAACGAGCGCTCCAACTTCCGTATGAATCGCAGTCTGAAGGGATCATGGCTTATTCATGCCTTTATATTTGCTGACTCCAACCTCTTCTGACAGAACGGCCTTCTGTCTTTGTGCTGCGCTGGGTTTGGAGTCTGGAAAAGGTTATTGATGGCTCAAGGGGGTTATTTACATAGATCTCTGCAGTTGTGTTTCATGCAAGCCTTGGAGTTTTGTGTCATCCTCCTGGTTGTCACTTGGTGTACACACACACACACACACACACACACACACACACACACACACACACACACACACACACACACACACACACACACACACACACACACACACACACACACACACACACGCGCACGCACGCACACACACACACACACACACACACACACACACACACACACACACAAAATGCCTGTCATGGCAGATGCAACCTCTGTAGGGCTAGTTTCTGTGTTGTTCATCCCAACTAGTAGTCTGGGATTCCCCTCCCCCCAATTTCAATCTTCAGTTTGACTTGACTCAGTTGTACAGCTTTTCTCTCCATCTCCATGCTGTGGTCTTAATATTGGCCTGCATTTTTGTGATGGTGATTGCTTTTTTTAGAGCAAAGGGTTAGGGGTTGAGTAACCTCGAAGTGCTGTCTATGCACATTTAATCATGCTGCATATTTTTCAATGCTGTTACTCCTCTTCAGGTATCCTTTAAGTTTATAATAATTGTATGCTGTCCAATTTATTGTGAGTTATCGTGACCCAGGTTTTCCCAGTGCAGAGCACACAGAACTGGTTTACCTCCCATCTCTTCTGCTGGGCTGCTCCTGGACCAAGGCTATACAGGCTGACTCTTCTTCCGGGAAGCACAGAAGGGGAACCAAATTCCCAACCTCGGGTTCCACAGCCAGGGGCTGCAGCTCCGGGGTCTCTCTCTGTTGCCCTTCTGATAACAGCAAAGATGTGGGATACTGTATTTCCTCCTGACTATGCCTTTTTCTTTTAGAGGTTCCATTTTCTGCTTTGCTGTGTTGTAAAGAGTGTCCTGGCTGTCACAGGTTTTTTTTTCTGGCTTGACATCCATTTTCGGGGCCACCCTGCAGCTCTGCTCGCTACCAGTCTTCTGCAGTTGACTCTCTTTTTTCCAGGACAGACTGACCATTGGAAAAAGGGTGGCCGCTGAAAGATGCTCTTTGGGAGAGGAAGACAGCTGGCCGATTAGCCTGCTGAGAGTGTTGCTGCTGCTGATCAGTTACGTGATCAGTTCCTTTCCTGCATGGAGGCTTGGAAGGCTGGAATGGTCACAGCACAGAGAAGGTTTATAGCTGCGTTTTGTTTTTATTTTTAAATGCAACAATTGAGTCGGAGGCAGCAGCCTGGAGAGCAATATCATGCTTCAATGTAGTGTTTGTTAGTTGTGTAACCTTCTGTAGCAAAGGACAGTGTTGTTTCATGCTCGGAAAGCTGTAGGGGAGATTGCAGGCACGCAGCGTCTTGGATTTCTCCTGTGATCTATTATCGAGTGCGTTGGTGCTTCAGCAGAACTTCTGAGCAGCTTCTAAGAACCCCAACTGTCAACTCATTTTTAAGGCCTCCTCTGGATGAGGACTGAAAGAGCAGCCACACGGACTTCTGGGCAGTAACAGGTCTTGGGGGAGACCTCCCTTGCATTATGCAAAAACGAACACAAAGTAAAACAATAAAGAAGACACAAACCTTGTGGCACCTTAAGGATAAACTGCTATATTTCAATGTGAGCTCTCCTGGACGTGAATCCATGAAAACCTGCATTGGAGTACATCCTGAAGGTGCCACAATGTTTTCGTCATCTTTAATGTTTTTATTTTTATTTTTCCTGAGTTTCTGCCTCTTGTGATAGCACAGACCCACACAGCGACCTCTTCTAAAACTCCCCTGCATCCTGGAATGCCACTGCTAGCTTGCTTTCCCTCCTGTAAGTTTCTGCTGGTGCATGGGCACATGGCATTGCAGGGCACAGGGCTCTCTGCCTTGCTTGCTGCTTGCACTGCAGGAGAAGAGACGAAGCCACCCGTGCGAGGCTATGGCGGGATGGACAGAGCTCTCCATGTAGTCTTGGATCAGCCCTCGCCAGCATGCCCAGGAGTGTGGAATGCTGGGCGGTGTAGTCCGTCAACATATGGAAGGCTGCCCTTTGCTGACCCAGTTTAAGGGCAGGTGGGTGAGTGTGTAGGTGGGTGGGTAAGTGAGATTCACCTCATGCAATACTTTGGGTGCAAGAGAGGCAGATTTAGCCTTCATTTGCCTGTTCGAGAACCAGGAATTCCTCGATATAGGAAGCAACTAAAAGCACCCTCTTCTCCTGGGGAGATCATAACATCACTGAGTCCAAGTATGAAGCACCTTGCATGAGATTCGGGCTATGTCTTCTCCCCCAATAGGTGCGTGGCTACTTTCAATGTAACATCCTCCACTTTTTAATAAAAGGAATTAAGCATGAGTTACACCACCTCCTGTTATTTTCGCATCTTTATGGTGGTCCTGAAAACTAAGCAGGGTTTATTTGGCAAACGTGTTCATGGATCGCAACCTCCAGAAAACAAAACATGTCCACCCCTAAGCTGCCACAGAAGTCTTTGTTGGATGGGACCAATATTTTGTAACTTGAATTCTGTTCTGTGTGTCGGCATTAAATAATATAAAGACGGTTTATTTATTTATACCCAGAATTAAGTGTTGGGTTTTTAAAAAATTAGCTGACATTTGCATCCTACTCCTTCCTAAGGATTTTGCAAATTTGCCAACCGTTGAGGGCGAGACGCCCAAAGTGAGTCTATTTCACTTGACCTGGAAGGCTGAGGCAAAGCCAGCGGGAAGCTCTGCTCTCCCACATTAGCCCAGAACTATAGGATGCGTCCTCTAGGTTTGGAGGGAAGTTGCTACGAGTAATATAAGCCTGGTCAGAGCTCTTAATGGAAAGGTTTATCTCTCGTTTGCCTTGATGAGCGAAAGCAGCCTGTTGTTAATCTTTTAAAGTATTTTCTCCACTTCCCAGTGGTGTCATTTTGAGCAGATCCTTTTAAAGATCCGTCTAACGGGCCATTTCTCCGGCAGAGGGGAGAAATCCTCTTACTTGCTCAGATCCTAAGTGCATTTCAAAAAAGCTTTGCTTCCTGGCCGTGTTTGCGAAAGGGAGGGAGTTTCTGCAGATGATCTCTTGAGACCTGGAGAGAAGGATGATGCGTTTTGATCAGGAGGGCTGTGCTCAGGTTCCATGAACGTTTTCTTCATGGACTCCTGGTTTGTCAATGTTCGGGAAAGTAGGGTGGACCAAGTCCATATTTTCCCTGCTGGATTTTGGGACTCCCTGAAGCAGCACAGAGATCTTTCTCCAGGAGATGGAAATATTTATCTTTTTGTCCATTTAGGGTTGTTTAGAGACTGCCTTTCTTCCAATGAGGGGCCTGTGGGAGGAGAAGAAAAGAAAGGTTTCTCAAACAGAGAATAGCACAGGAAGGCAGAGAAGAAAGCTGGAAGAGATTAGAGGTTGTGGGAGAGAATTTCCCTCAAAGACAAAACAAGTCTAGGGGGAGCATCCTTGAGATCGCAGGAATGACAGCAAACGGTCCCACCCCTGTCCTTGGTGTTCCCAGCGATTGTCGCTGCTGCTGCTGCTAACATCTCAAGGGACCTCTTTGTCTTGGTCCTCTCCCCGTTCTGAGCAGAGGGTTGTTGTTGTTGCTGTTTTGAAAGCTATCCTCTCCTAGTCCGTTATCTTATAGATGTTCCAGATGGCACCCTTGCTCATTGGCCATGGTGGGTGAGGGTAATGGGAGTTGTACTCAAGAGCGTTGAGGCAGAAAAAGTTATCTCCTAGTGCAGTGGTTCCCAACCTTGGGTCCCCAGATGTTCTTGGACTGCAGTTCCCCAAAGCCTTCACCACGAACTGTGCTGGCTGGGATTTTTGGGAGTTGTAGTCCAAGAACATCTGGGGAACCAAGGTTGGGAGCCACTGACCTAGTGCTTCCTGTTCCTTGTTCCCACCTGTTGTCTTTGTGAAGTGCCTCGAGGTAGGCAAGTAGCTGATAACTGGGTGGCCTCGGTGGTTCCTGTAGAACAGGCGTGGGCAGCATATCACCTACCAGCTGTGTATGGCCCTCAGACCGATTTTTGGGCTCTCCCCCCAGGCAAGCTAATAAAAAAACCAATCTCACCACAACTCCTGTATATTTTCAAGAGAAAGGCCTGTTTTTGTGGCTGTAATCCTCTGGAACTAACATGTTTTGCTTCTGGAAGGACCAGGGGCTCTCCCAGGCTCCCAAAACTCAAAATCAAAACCGGAAGTGGCTGCCTGGGCATGTCCCATCTTTTCTCCCCCTTCTTCTTTTTAAACCTGCGACAGCCCCTCCTGCAGGTTTTCCAGAGTGGATGGGAGAGCGTGGTGGGCCTTCTCTGTTAGCGGCAAGCTTCCCAGACTCAGGCAGCTGATAGCAAATGTAAGCAAGAAGATGAAGTAAGAAGAACCATGACCTTCTAAGGTGTTGTTTTGTGTTCTGGACTTGTCAAAGTTTGGGTTCTGGACTTCAGCAAATCATTTATTTGGCCCCTGATTTCTGACAGTTGTGCATATATTTCTGTACTGTTTGATCCTGATGCCGGTTCGTGTGGTGAGGCAACAACGAAACGGGCTTCTCTGAACCTGGCGTGGTGGTTTTTGTTTAGCGATGGACAGAAGCTTGCGGTTTGTGCTCGTTTGTTTATTGGCCAAATGAGTGTTCGGTGCTGCAAAGCCCCGCCCACTCAGAGGCAGCTCCCGGAAGAGATGGGGCAGGGAAGTCAGGCTGCTGCCTCTGAATGGTCACCGGCCAGAGAAGGCGGGGCTTGGAAGGCCACACCCTTGTTCAGCCGATAAACGAAGTGGCACGAACTGTAAAAGCAGGAGTTCGTGCCCATCTCTACCTAGCTAATTGTGACTGGAAGCTGGCCGATTGAATGGGTCACTCAAGGAGTGACTAACACCCTCGGTGCAGTGGTATCGGGCCAGATGTAGGGTGTGTTGCTATTAGTGTTATAAATATTTATTGTCTCTACATCCTCCTGCACTTACAGGAGGTTCTTTGCCTATCCAGTCTTGAGTCAGTTCTCCAAATCCATTCTACAGAAGGTGGGCTTGTCATAGAATTCAAAGGAGGGCAAGCTGAAAGATTTGGGACACAGAGGGAGTTGTAAAGGCCCTCCTGGCCGTGGGAGAAGAGCTGCTCTTCCCATCTTCATCCCTGAGCTGTGTTTAGAAATTAGAAGTCCACGGAGACCGGACTCAGGAAGTTATTCCATGGGCTTTTCTCCGCTGAGCGCCAGCAGGGCATGGATGGCCTGGCTGAGCTTGTAGGGCACCTTTAAGACCTATGCATGGATGGATCTGAGGGAAGGAGTTCGTAATCCATAAAAGCTCGTGCTATAATAAGTCTGCTAATCTTAAAGGCACCACCCGACTCTTTTGTTGTTTTGATGCAGCCGAGTATCAAGCCCATCTTCTTTGAAAACCGCCTAAGATACAATATTGGCTGCCCCCTGGGAGGGGACAAGCCAAGCTAACAGAGAGACACTGAAATTGGCCAAATGGCCGAGATAATTTCCACCTTGTGAAAGAACTGACAGTTTCCAGCTGCCTTAAATGGATTGATCTTAGAGGAAAAGGTGCAATGTGTCAACCGTCATATCTTTCAACCTCGGTAGGAAAAAAAAAGAGAGAGAGAGAACAGCAATGAGGTGTTTTATGTGATGGACTGAAAGGGAAGGCAGTTCTGCTCTGTCTCTCTCAGAAAATGTATGCTTACCGTCTGAATGATGCAGAGTCTTTATCTCATCCTCTCCCCAGTAGGCAGAGGAGCAGGTGAGGAATTGTATCAAACAATTTAATTTTCCTAAATAAAAAAAGATCTTGTTGAAAAACTGGTTCTGAATTGTTTTCAAAAAGGTGAAGGTGCTTCATTGGTAAGTCAAAAGATCTTGGAGAAAGCTTGCTAGGTGCTTGGAGATAAGATTTTGACTTCACTGTCACACATGAGGGACATCTTCTCCTCAAGCCTAGAGAGATAGCATCTTGACTCGGGTAACATCCTGCTCTTTTTTTCCTGTGGCCTCTGGCAATCTCCCATCTAGGTAGCCGGCTGACCTGCTTTTCTTGAGCAGCTATTTTTTTAAAAAATGTGTTTTTATTCTGTTTATTTGGGTCAGAGTTAGACTTTTATTGAACCGGCATAGCGTAGGGACAGATCCCAAGCACTTGGGGATAAATGTCACAATCATGTCATGCGCACAACAGGCTGGTTGTCTGTTTTGACTTCTGCCTCAATTGCTAAAGTCCGGGAGGTCTTGGGCACCACTGGTCCTGAAGATGAAGTTGACACTAGTGAATTGTCAGAAATGACACCCTGTATGGACTGGGAAGAATTTCTGAGACGGCAACACCGACACGGTGACTTTCTGACCTGTGCAGACTTTGGGTTAGGTCTTGAAGGAAAGGCCCAAATGCGGGTAAGGCTCGGATCATGGTGATGGTGTGGTGGGCAGACAAGCGCCATATCCTCACTCCACCTGATGGTCAGGCAAATCTTTCTTAAAAGCCAGGTTCAAAAGAGGCACTTTGACCCATTCCTGAATGCAAAACGAGTGTTGACTCAGAATCTGGGAACCACTGCACATGAGGAAGTCCATTCCCACGTGACCAACAGGTGGGCCTCTGCAGCCAGGCCCATCCTCAGAAGGATCTTCCTTGCCCATCTTAAACTGACAGGTTTCTGTTGAGACAGGGGGTCCCTTTGATCGCTAGGCCACGAACAGAGGAGCATTGCTGACTAAAACCCACATTTTGGATTGTATTCAGAAAACCATCAGCAACCAAGACAGTTCCCGTAGTACCATGGCAGTGTGATCCTGATACGCTGTGTGATCCTGATGCCCTGTGCCCGTTGGTGCCGCCTTCTGTACCAGCAGAAGCTTTTGGGCAGCGCCATGTAGAGTGTGTGGCGCTAGTTCAACCATGCTGCCGTGGAGACACAAATAACTATTGCCACACATCAGGCTGACTCAGGAGCAGTCCCAGCTGATGCAACAAACACCCGGCGTGAACATCCGTCTCCCTGAATCTGACTCCCCAATCTGTGCTTTGCACTCATGAGCTGCCTCTCTGTATCTGGATTCGGCACAAGCTTGTTCACCTTTATCCATCTTGGAAAAGAAACCCCTAAAGCATCTGTTATTAGATTGCTGGTCAGTGGAGTGGATGGGCCGCCAACAGAAGTGATACTGTTCTGACCACCCAGCTTCAGTGGCATGCATTAAAATTTATTTATTTTATTTATTTATTTATTTTATTTCTATCCCGCCTATCTGATCATATTAGACCACTCTAGGCGGCTTACAGTAAAAAACAATACAATTTTAAAACTTTACAGCAGAGGCGTAAATGAAAATAAAGAACAGAATAAGAGAAAGATCGTCAAGGGTTTTCTGTTGGGAAGGCCTGCCTATACATCAATGTTTTTAGTTGTTTCTTAAAAATGCCCAGCGAGGGAGCCGCGCGAATCTCAGGGGGCAAGTTGTTCCAAAGGCGAGGAGCCACCGCCGAGAAGGCCCGGTTTCTGGTCTTTTCCTTTTCCTAAAAAGCTGCTACAACAACAACAACAACAATGTGGAATGAGTGATAAGGTAAAGGTAAAGGTTCCCCTTGACAATTTTTGTCCAGTCGTGTCCAACTCTAGGGGGCGGCGCTCATCCCGCTCTTCAAGCCATAGAGCCAGCGTTTTGTCCGAAGACAATCTTTCCGTGGTCACATGGCCAGTGTGATTTAGACACGGAACGCTGTTTACCTTCCCACCGAGGTGGTCCCTATTTATCTACTTGCATTTGCATGCTTTCGAACCGCTAGGTTGGCGGGAGCTGGGACAGGCGACGGGTGCTCATTCCGTTGCGTGGATTCGATCTTACGACCGCCGGATCTTCTGACCGTGCAGCACAGGCTTCTGCGGTTTAGCCCACAGCGCCACCACGTCCCTGGAATGAGTGATATTGAATGTTAATAGCCTTCTGGAATTCCACCTCCAGCCCATGGCACGCATGTCAGAGGAACCAGGAGGACACATGTGAGCAAAACTGATTTCCCCCCCTGCTCTTAACCTGGTTTCTTGGGTTCAAGCCCCATCAGCCTCTTCATCAGCAGTCCATTGTGGAGGACTGGCTTCTGCCCCCCCACCCTGCGATCGGCTACTTTGGCTGGGTTGATTCTGGCTTTGGCTTTCGTCTTATCGTCGCTGGTCCTGGTGCAGGATCAGAGAGCGGAAGGACAGTCAGCCGCCCTTCCTGCTCAGGTTGGGAGATCCCATTTTGTTTGCCTCCAGCGGTCTTATAAATGAAGGCTGTAAAAGTTTCTCCTCCCAGCACAGATGAATTTGAGGCTGTTCATGTTCTGCTCTCCACCACCTCTTGGATGCCTGAATGCTCCTGAGCAGTTTAGGTTTGAAAGCTGTTATTTTCGTGTAGGAAAAACCTGTTTGCTCAGCATGTTTTTTTTTTAAGCAGAAAGGAGGATTCGAGGCGTGGGTGGGGTGGGTGTGGGTGGGTTGCTTGCTCAAATGGAAGACTAAAGTCTGAAAGTGCTGATGATCCACTTGAATTCCAGAAACGGCTGTTTAATCTGGCAGAAGTATTTTCTAATTTCCTACTTCTGGAAAATGAATTAGTAACACTGGTGCTGCTGAAAATGGTCCCTTGTGATCATTTGCAACTGAAGAAGCAGCAGGAGGAGGTTGGGAGAAATATTGGAAACAGAGATAAATGTGGAGCAGAATGAAGAATCTGTAATGTACATTTGATCTCTGTCCAGTCTTGACTTGATCTGGAATGGAAGCCACTTCTTGACAACTGGGGCTGGTCTTTTGGGTCCTTCTGGGTTCTGGAGTCCAGAAGCTGGATTTCTAAGTTAACGCAGTAAACTGCCAAGGTTGTTGAGAGGTCTTTGAGTCTGAGTCAGCCAGGTGATTTACCAAATGGGGCTGGTGGACGTTTCTCCTTTTCCTTTCATCTGGCTACTTTTAGAGAACTGTTAGAGCTAAGTGTCATGGGCTTTCCAAATGGGTTACCATTTATTTAAACATTTCCATTGAAAACGTCTACATATTCAGCTCATCGTGAAATCTGCTGTTGAAAAATAAAATTAATATGTATAAGCCTTTAAATATCAAGGAGCAATAAAAATGAAGAGCCAGCCACACGACTCTTAAAGGAAAAGAGGGGTGAAAAATCAACAGGGCCAAGCAAACAAATCATGGTAGTTGTGGGTTTTTCGGGCTTCTTGGCCGTGTTCTGAAAGTGGTTCTTCCTAACGTTTCGCCAGTCTCTGTGTGCTGGCCACAGAGACTGGCGAAACGTTAGGAAGAACCACTTTCAGAACACAGCCAAGAAGCCCGAAAAACCCACAACAACCATTAGATCCCGGCCGTGAAAGCCTTCGCGAATACATCAAACAAATCATATTTGTAGGCCAAGTACCTCTTTAAACATACAGGTTTTGTTTTTTTTTGGCCCTGAGCGGAAAGCCTTTTACAAAGTAGCTAAATGGTTATTATTCCTGTTGATAATACAGCCTTATGCAGTTGAAGGATATGTTTCCATTCTTGTTTCACTTCTAGTGGATCATTTAGTATCTGTTCCCTTTGTTTTTAAAACAGATAGTGTATTTCAAGAACTCATGTTGTGATTTCCTTATAGAATGGATCCCAGGATGGCTACACTTTTTAAAAATGTATCATGCATTCAGAAATTGAAAGTGCATGATACTGCAGGTAAAAAAAACACCACCGGATTTTCTTTCCTTAGAATGTTTCTACCTCCTAATATCTTGCAAAATGAAATAATTAGTTTTTTTTTAAAAAAAGAAAAGATACTGCTAAAGTTCTTGGCCTAAACCCAAAACTTTGCTAAACATCAGGAATTTTACCTCTTCTGCTAGCAGCCCCAGGAACAATGCAAGAAGAGGCTACAGGGAGGAAAGGGAGATGCCCCCCCCATCCCACAGAAGCAGCTTCTGGCTGTGGGACGCTTCCTCCTGCTCATGGCAGATCCAAATATTCCGTTTTGGCTCTGGAGTTCTAAAAACAGCCCTTCTTCACCCATTCCATCACGTTCTCTTGTTTGGGGAAACCCTTTACATCTGTTGTCTCGATGAACACCCTGTGCTGTTTAATGGCTAAAATCCAGTTGTCTGTCACAACTAAAGGAGGCACCATGAATCGCTGGAAATTACGTAGGTGTGGACTCCACTGATTCAACAGGCCTACTCTAGTCAAGACTTACTGTTGGTTGGGTTTTGGGGACTGGGTTGTTTTATTAATGTTGTCGTTTCATATTATAGTCATGATTTGAGTAGCCCTATTGAATCTGTGGAACTTTTGGAAAAGTTGACTCCCCAAATCCCCACTGTTTCAGTGGGCCTACTCTAGTTGCGCCTTCCTGAACTAAGCAAGAGGATTTCACGCTTTCTTCTTCTTTGCCAACTATAAATAAATTTGTTATGAGCGATAACCATATACATTTAATCAGTTTGTGGCATTTATTATCACCCTTATCACTTCCAACAGTTATCACTCCTTCGCCTGTTTAAATCAGTATCTTTTAGAAGCTTTCTTCTAGAGATTATTTAGGTTGTCATAAGAGCATAATAGAACATGTCCACATGGACCTTTCCCGTCTAAATCTCCTCCTCGACCAGATGCTCTTGTTTAAGTGATTTTAAACAAACAAACAAGAATTCCAGATTGCGGCTGCTCTTGAATGTTAACCGCCTGCTTAATAAACATTAACCAAATGATGAATTTCTGTCTGAAGAAAAATATTTCCTCTCTTTAAAAATGTTAAGCACCTTTTTCAGTTTAATTACATGATTGATCCTTCTTATCCTTGCAGATTATATTTCATACTTATCTTAACTACCTAATTATCTCAAGTGTAGAAATCCATACAATAATAAAGAAAAAAAATCTAAGGAGAACTATCACTTGTATTAATCTGTAGTTCACAGTTCCTCCTCTTAGTTGGCTTCTTTTACAAACTTCAAAACTATTTCACCTTCTTCAACTGTTAAATTAATTGTAGTTAATATTTCATTCTAAGTAGCTTTCTCTCTCTTTTCAAAAGCCCTTAGAGATATCTATTAATGTCAGTATCAAAGGTTGAAAAATATTGTTCTAAGGCAACACCATCCAGAAAAGAGAGAGGGGTTTCTCTTAGGAAGACCAAGCCCCCCCGCCCCCTCCCTTTGTAAGTGTATGTAAGTGCATGTTTATGTGTAGAATCCTCATCCTTTAGCTTGGAGTTCAGAAATGGGGGCTTCCTCAGGACCATCAGAGGATCCTAGAATAACTAAGTTGAAAGGAAAAAAAATTCTCTTGAATAGCCACCTGTCCGATCTGCTTTGAGTTCGATTCCTGCCTTGAGCAGGGGGTTGGACTTGATGGCCTTCGAGGCCCCTCCCAACGCCACGTTTCTAGGATTCAGTGAGTTGCTGTCAGAAATCTCTCGGTCCCTGCTTAATGGACATATTCTGCGAACACAGGTGGTGCTTTTTTCCTAATGCTGATGGAAGATGGTGCTTTGTTCTCTTCAGGAAAAGGGTAGGATTTATCAGTGCGAGAAGTAACATGACGGAGTCCTGAGAATTGACCCTGTGCAAAAAGAACTAGTATTTTTTTTAATGGTGTCCTTCTGTACGTGTACGCCGGGCATCTCTGCATAATACAAATTAATGGAGCAGGAAAGCACCATGTGGCCCAGGAACAATCTTGCCTAATTGCCTATTACTATCAATATGTTCATGGCTGGGATTGTTCTGATAGAAAACGTGTCCCCTGTAGGCCTCTCCCTTTTGCTTTTTACTAAATCTCTAGAAAAAGTGTGTAGCCAGTCATAAGCTGCTCTGGCTGATCAAGAGATAACAAGGACTGTCCTTCGGAGAGAGAGGGAGGCCGTTGCTGAATGGAATCGGCCGTCTTGCCTGCAAGAAAGAAAATGTGTGTTATTTCTCTCTCTCTCTGCTGCTGCTGCTACAGAAAGCATTGCCTCTTCTCGGTTAGTCTCCCCTGAAGATGGGTAATTCTGGCCTGGCTATACCCTAGCTGGATGGATTGCAGAATAAATCCTCAACCAGAGGCACAACAGAATCATCCTTGTTTGGAACTGGGTTCCCCATTGTCTCTTTGCATGAGTCACTTTTTTGGGCACGCACGAATCGCACCTACGAATGGTGATTCTCATAGTCGTGTAGCATTTGAGCTTCACTCAGCGCAGGTGGACCTTACCCTTGTGTTTGCTAAAGACAGATCCCTTGGAGTGTTAAGGGCCCCAGTTCTCCAGGTTTAGTTTTGAGAAGGGTCACAGTTATGAGAGAGCCATTCCCCTGCTATACCTCCAGACGTCTAGGGTAATCTACATATGGTTCTCATGAGATTTCTCATCCTGGTAACAGGCAAAAGCAAGCTGGTTTTTCTGCTGCAGGGGGTTCCCCCCCCCCACTTTGTGGAATGAATGTTGTTCAGTGTGCTCTAGAAAGCAAATATATTTCAATTGGTTTTTTTTGTGGGCAGCTGAAATCTGTTCCTATGTATCTCAAATCAAGGCCAAGAGTTGAAATATAGCCCACGCACCCCATACCAGCTCTAAAATAGGTACAAGTCATGATGGTTGCATTTTGACTTCATAAACCCTTATCTTTCTTTAGAGCCCAATTAATGAGTCAGGACAGTAACGTTTCCCGTGGGAGAGATACAGTAAATGGAAGGAGATCAGATTTTGCAAAATCCCGGAGGTACAAATAGCCTCTTCCGTGTCATTGTACAAGAAAAGGTTTTGTTTGAATTCCTTTACAAAAGGAGCAACCAAAGGCAAGCTGGGAGGAAAGAGAGGTTGTTCGCTGAGAAATCCACAGTGGTTTTGTATCAAGAAGATCATTTCAGTGCTGGAGTAACAGTCGGATAAATGTTATCTTTTACTATGGTTATTTTCAACTTGTATTTCTGTTTTATTTCTTTAACCATTTTGAAAAACAGGAATGACTACCTGGAGAAGTGAACAGGGCCTTCTCCCTTTCAAAAATATTTTTTATTAAGAGTTTTAAAACATGGCAATAATAGTATAACAATGCTGTTCATAAACTTCATTCAGGGGATTAACACTCATAAAAATTCATTCAAGGAGCTTTACATTTGTAAAGGTGTGATCCATTTTTTGTCTATCGCCCTGGAAATGACAGAGAACAGAAAACTCCTCTGATCTGTTTGGCCATGTGTCCTTCTTTACAAATGGCAATCCCATTTTTTTTTTTTTTTTAGAAGTGTCTTCTGTTTTGAAGCTTGAAAGGCTTTCAGATCTCCTTGTTCCTGCCGTAGCCGAGCAATACTAAAAGCCTTGCCCCTTGAGTTGGTAGATGCCAGAGCTGTTGATCTAGGAAAGTCTAAATCTTTAAGTCATATTTTTTAAAAAAACACTAAGAGATTAATCATAAAGCTGAGAAGGTTGCAAGACTGAGGATGAGCTGCTTAATGGCATATTCCAGCTGAAAGTGCAATACGAGATCTGGGAGAAACCTGTTTTGCCTCGTTGGACTTTCACAGGGGAGTCCTCGTTGGACTCTTCCGAATCCCTGACTGAGCTGTTGTGTGTCTTTTGTCGACAGGCGGGTTTGCCATCGTATTCCTGGTGAGGACCAACAACGGCGTGAAATGCGCCCTCAAACGAATGTACGTCAACAACGAACACGACCTGCAGGTCTGCAAACGGGAGATCCAGATTATGGTAAGCCAGTCCTGGGGTCCAAGATGAGAGAGAGAGAGCGGTTAGAGAGGTACCATCTTGAATTTTGATCTGCCTGCTCAGCAGACCGAGGGGAAAAGAATACGACTGCTCTCAGAACCATTGCAGACCAGGGCCCTTAAAAAGAATGGGTGCTTCTTTATATTTAGGAGTAAAATGGCATGCAGGCGGGGAATTCAGATGACAAAGTGTATGGCCTGGGCTTTCTAGAAAAGGGTTACAGCCGCTGGATGGGGTAATGGCCAAAAAGGAAGAATCTGTTTTGGTCCTAATGGGTTTGATGGATACCTGGAGAGTGAGAAGAAGCACAGAGAAAGCAGACTTATCTTTTGGGGCCCTCAAAGGCACAGAGAGTGCAATTCTGAGAGTAGGGCTCTGTCATGAAGGATGTGCTCTTGCATGTAGAAATGTCCAGTTGTGGCTGGCAGTGAGCCCTTCCTCTTTGTCTTTACTTCTTTCAGAGGGATCTCGTGGGGCACAAGAACATCGTTGGTTACATCGACTCCAGTATAAACTCTGTGAGCAGCGGGGATGTATGGGAAGTCTTGATCCTAATGGATTTTTGCAGAGGTGTGTCAATGTTCATTGTTGTCCTGTTTTGCATGGACCTGATGGCAAAAGTCCTACGTGTGACAGCCAGGTGCCGGCAGAGTCCGATGTCTGGCTGAATCACAGAGCTGATCTAGAGACAATCACACCTTGGCTTAAGAAACCAATGTATCAGTGAACCTTTTGGGCACATATACATCTCCTCTATAGCAGAAGCAAACAAACCATGGATTGTTTTACTAACCGTGGTTTCCCGTTTCAAACAAAAACAGAACAAGCCAGGATATGAAGTTGCTTTCCAGGTCTATCCCATAACAGAGAGATTGTTTCATTTGTTTTTAAATCTGTTCTTCATTATTTTCATCCGTTGCCCATAACCTTGGGAGCCCTGGGGGGCGGGGGGCGGAATAGAACATCTATGGGGCAATGCTGTAAATTTTTCTCCCTTTTAGGGGGCCAGGTGGTGAACCTGATGAATCAGCGCCTGCAGACAGGGTTCACGGAAAACGAAGTCCTGCAGATCTTCTGTGACACCTGCGAGGCCGTGGCCAGGCTGCACCAGTTGAAGTCTCCGATAGTCCACAGGGACCTGAAGGTAGCTCACGAAAACCCCGTTGTGATGTCTCGCATGTTTGGGGGCTCAAGAGACCTCTGCAAGTCATGACAGCACGCCTTGCTCTGAGTGCCCTGATGCGGAAGGGACTCCTCAAGAGTAGGCTCCTCCAGGTGTAAAACTCCAGTTATAGAACACAGTCCGCAGAGAGGTCTGCCTGGGGCCTGCTTTGTAATCCTGTCAAAAGACATGTTTTATTTTTCTCTGGCCTTCTGTCGCTCTCGCTGCTGCTGCTGCTGCTGCTGTGTTTACGTCTGAAGCCGTTCTCCGTCCATGATGTCTCCAGCTTTTCTTGTGGTGCTTTTATTTCTGCTGTGGCCAACGAGGCCATTGCCCTTTGCCGTTAACAGCCTTAGAGTAGTAGAAGGTGGACATGCGCCAAGCGGGCCTCCTGTCGGATCTGTACTTTACGATGAGCCTTGAGACTCCCAAGCTGGCATTCTGACATGACCTCGGTTATTAATATTACGGATTCTCGTCTTAGTGCTAATCCTCAGATACTTTATATGATGCTGTGAAGTCCTTTCTGGACAACTTCAATATCTACCTGCAAATGAATTATTTTTTTCCCCTCAACGAAACCATCCCCCTGATTGTTTCAGACTGGTTCTGCGCTGGGCGTACAAGAGGTTCGGGGTTCCGTCCTCAGCCTTTCGAGTTGATAAGTAACCATTTGGAGAGGAGGAGAAGGCCTCTCTCTCTCTCTCTCTCTCTCTCTCTCTCTCTCTCTCTCCCTGAGATGCTGACGAAGAGCTCCAGCCGGCCAGAGCAGTGGGCAGGAAGGACGGCCCTAAGTGGACAGGCCCTTCCTGTGTCATTCCTTGGAACTGAGCCTTTAGCAGTACTGTTCTCTCCCCCCCCCCCCCGTGCCTGAGATAAGCTTTTCTCTGCAGTCCACAACCGAGACCTTTTTCGTGGAGTTGCCTCTTAGAGGATGGTCCTGCAGGAAGAGCTTGCCTTAAGGCTTCAGTGCACTCTCTTTAAGGCAGCAGGTGTACACCGCTGGTTGTTGTGATGGGGAGGGGGATGCTGGCTTTCTCATCTAGCAGTGGCACTGCCAAGATAGCAGAACCAGTCCATAGGAGGAAACTTTACAGCTGTCTACATGCAGGCACACACATGCACGAGCTAGCATATCAGCGAGAAGGCCATGTCTCTGATGCATCTTCCTGCTTGCTGCCTCGAAACGTCCAGGTTGGGCCTCCGCCTTCCATCATCCTGCTGGCTCTCGATAGAGCAGAAGGTTGGGGTGGCTCGCCTTCCCTGATTCAGGGTTAGTCACCTGGGAGCATGAGGCACGAAATAAAAATACAGTCCTCTTTCCAATCTGGAGGGACGTTCTCTTCGTAAGCATCCGTGAAAGGAGCCGGAGCTCCTCGAGTTGCTGACCCCCCCCCTCCATTCCCTGCTTTCTTGGCACATTGAGCTCTGAAGTGCTTTTGAATTACTGAATTGGGTGGGGGGAGAGAAAAGGAGAGAGCGGAGCCCAGATTTGCTTTGCCAAGGGCGTAAATAACTTTTGAGTGCTGCAGCAATGTCCCTGGAGCATTGTGGAAACTTGTTTGGCGAGAGGTGGATGCCTTTGAAAAGGGGGCGCCAGGTTTTGTGCATTCCGCGGGTTATGCATTATGCAAAGAAATTCTCTTTGTTTGCCTGAATTTAACACAGATATTTGCACATGCTGTTTCCAGGTAGAGAACATATTGCTCCACGATCGTGGCCATTATGTCCTGTGTGACTTTGGAAGTGCTACTAACAAATTCCAGAATCCTCAGCTTGAAGGGGTGAATGCAGTAGAAGAAGAAATCAAGAAGTAAGCATGTTTGGAGGGCTTTTCATGTTTTGGATATTTTTTGTTTTTTTGGCAGGTTATTTTGTGGTCATCTGCATCTAATTAATGTTCTCAACATTTAGTAGCATGTAAAATGAAAAACAATTGCTTAAGGTTTCTCCCGTTGACCCATTCCTGGATTCTACCTCTCCTTTGACATTTTGATTTTGGGCCATATATGCCAGTCTTATGATGGTGTCCATTTGGTGCAGCAGTAGGACGATAGTCTTGTTCAGTGGCCACAGTCACACTAAACCGTAAGCGATCATTGCTGGTTTGTTGGCAAGGAACATCACGTTGAGCTCAGCTGCTGCCAGAGAAAGAAAATACAACCTTTGGCGAATCTCTGATGAGGGATGTTTGCAAAAAGCAGGGCATTAACGTGGAAAAGACTTACTGATATGGCGGGTTGCATCCTACGGCTTTGCATTTATAGAATCCTAGAATAACACAGTTGGAAGGGCCTATAAAGCGGTTGAGTCCAATCCCCCTGCTCAATGCAGAAATCCAAATGAAAGGATATCTAACAGGTGGTTTTCTAAATTCCTCTTGAATGCCTCCGGGGTTGGACCATTCACCACCTTCCAAGGTCACTGGTTCCCTTGTCGTACCGCTTTAACAGTTCAGAAGTTTTTTCCTGATACTCAGCCAAAATCTGGCTTCCTGTCACTTGAGCCCATGATTACTGTGCCCTGCACTCTGGGATGATCAAGAACAGATCCTGCCCCTCCTCTGTACGATGTGCTTTCAAGCCTTTGAAAAGTGCTCTCCTGTTTCCCCTCTGTCTTCTTCTCTCAAGGCTAAACCTGCCCAGTTCTCTCAGTCTTTCCTCCTAAGGCATGGTTCCCTCCAGATATGGGGCTGCAACTACCCCTGGTTCTTGACCAGTTGAATGGTGAGGTCTTATGGAAGTTGTAGTCCAAGTACATTGTAGGCTCAGTAGTATCCTAGCACTGTGGTGAATGTAACAGTGACTGAAATTCTTGCTTGGTCTTTGAGGGGAGCCCTGTGTCTTTCTTCATTGATGTCAAATACTTGAGCATCGTTTTGTCTTTCTGTAGATACACCACGCTGTCCTACAGAGCACCAGAGATGGTCAACCTCTATAGTGGCAAGCTGATTACTACAAAAGCAGATATCTGGGTAGGTGGGGTGCTTCTTCGAATCGCTTGCCCCAGTGTGGTCTGTGGTCCCTCCTGTCCCAGTCCCCATCCCCACCTGTTGGTCTCCTGCCTGATGTGACCCAAAGAAAGCCCCCACCGTGGAGTGTTTAAATCTCCCCAAGACTGAGGTCTCAGCCACAGCCTCCCTTTGACGCCAGACACAACCAGCAGAAAATACGACTTAGTGGAAGGTGGCATTTTGGAGGGAAATGGAAAAGCCACTCAAGTGGGGAACTACTCAGATCTTCACAAAGAAGAAGTAGAATCAAGGCATTTTTTGTGTCCTGCACCCTCATGTTTTTGCTATTTTGCAATGATTTCCCACCCGTCTAGATCCCTCCATTACAAATGTCTAGCTGCAGTCCTGCATGTAAGTCACCCGGTCTTTCTCCAAAGAAGAGTTGAGTTGAAATGTTGTGGGTTGGCTTTCACCAATTGGGTTGACCCTAGAAGGCTTGCAACGTGAATGTATTGAACAACATACAGTACTCTTGGGCTTCTTAATATGCCACCTCAGTATACTTCGAGGTGTGGGCCAGTTATGGAGGTTTATTGAGCCACTAAATGTTTGTGTACAGCAGTGTGCAATGAAGTCAGGGTTTGGAACTGCCCGATGCTGCTAGCAGACATATCAGTCTGCCTTCAGAAGCCCCTTCCTGGGTCTTTGGCACACCAAGCACCCCAGCTTTGTGTGTTTGCTTAGATGACTCCTAAAACCCTCAAAGACGTATGTCTCAGAGCAACGGCCATTCCTTTTTTTTTTTTTTTTTTGGTGCGAGCCCTCTATGGCCAGAGGCTGTATTTAGCCAAAGAGGGACTCATATTTAGTGGGACGTTTTATTAATGTGTTTCAAAGATAGGTTCGCCTTTAATATTTTATTAGCAGTGCATTTACTTTGGACTGTGCCCAGGTTCTTGTGGTTCAGTCTTTATTTCTGTCTTTAGGGGATGGCAGGTGGCTTTAAGAGGCTTGTGTGAATAGTGTGTGGACATTAAATCCCAGGAATCGGAGGTTATTCTGAAGGATGGGCTGTGCCAGCAGCATTTCAAGGGGACAGGCGCTCTGAGAACCTGTTGAGCCTCTTGCTTGCCAAGGGAATGCCCACCCCAGTCCACATCTCGGAAACAAAGCACTTTCTCCAGGGAGAAAGTAATGAGTTAACTGGGCTGCCTTGATTATAACTTGAGTTATTTACCTGGAAATAATTATTGGCCGGGATCCTACTGGTAGTTGCATAATGTTCGTGACACTTGCCGTGGCTAATTTCAGCTCATTGATAAGGTGCTGGGGCTGCTTCTTGGCTGCACAGCATCTTTGATTGACACGCGTGGATGAAACACACCGGCGCTTCAACAGCTAGCGGCAATTAGTCACGAACATAGCTTGGGTCCAAGTGATCTCAGAGACCGCATCTCCCTCTGCTCGGGTGTTAAGATCATCTGGGGAGGCCTCTTTCTCAGCCGCACCACTCTCTGCGTCTCAGATGGCGACACGGGAGAGGAGGGCCGTCCCTGTGGCTGTTCCCAGAGACTCTGGAACTCCCTCCCACTGGAGGCCAGACTGACCCCATCTTCACCCCCCCTTCCATCAGCAGGCCAAGACCTTTTTCTCAGGCAGGCTTTTCCTTAACGACTGGTGGTCTGAGAAGGTTTTTAAAAAATGGTTTGTTGTGCTCTGTTGTTTTAATTGTGTTTTAGTACTGATTTTATTGACCATTTTTAATATCATACCTGCTTAATTCTTCTTTAAAATTTGTGTCCTTACTGTTTTTTAACTTTTAGATATTTTCTTTTTAACGATGTCAGCCACCTTGGGCCCTTTTTAAGGAGAAAGGTGGGATAAAACCTGTATTTTAAATCATAACAATAGAATAAAAACCCCAGTATGAATCTGCTGTAAATAAAACAAATTGTTGGACACTGATGATGCATGTCTCAGTTGTATCAAATAGAATGCCACCGGTTGCTGGGCTCAGTGGCGCAACATCCTAAGGGGCCAAGCCTTTGCTTACTTTGCTGATAAAGTCTTGCTGGTCTCCTTCTAGGCCATGGGTTGCTTGCTGTACAAACTCTGTTATTTTACTTTACCCTTTGGGGAGAGCCAAGTGGCCATCTGCGACGGGAACTTCACCATCCCTGACAACTCCCGCTACTCCCAAGACATGCACTGCCTCATACGTGAGTATCTCCCCCAGTGACCTGGGTTTTGAACCCCTGATATAAACAGGAATAGGACACAGAACGTCTCTGGGGTGGGGTGGGGGGTCCTTTGGGAAGCACACAGCCAGCCTGACAGGTGTCTCTGTTTTACAGGGTATATGCTGGAACTGGACCCTGACAAGAGGCCGGACATTTATCAGGTCTCCTATTTTGCATTCAAGCTAGCTAAGCGGGAATGTCCTGTACCGAACGTCCAGGTGAGTTATAGTTGGTGCTGCTTTGCTCAAAGTGGAGAAGACCAAAAGTCTGGGGCCAGCCCTTTTAAGCTGTGCTCTCCTTCCTGCCTGCCTGCAAAAGTTTGGAAGATGTCACCTGAAAGAACACAGACCCCGTACACCTTTAGTTTAGTACACGGGAAGGTGTGCGATTCTCTTCGATCTCCCCCAAATCCTGTGACTGTCCCTCCACGGTGTGCCTGTGTTTCCCTTGGCCTTTTGCATGTATTTTAAGAGTTACCGGAATCATGACAAGAGTTTTTCTGCTAACATACAACAGTGTTTTTATCTCTTACCTTTTGCAGCCAGGACTGCTATGTGGGAAAGTCTGGGGCTGCTTCTCCCCTTCAGGGGGCTAAGCCATTTTGCACCTTGCAGAAGCGGAGAGAGCCGGAGCTGGGGTGCTCTGGCTCTGCGTTGCTTTCTGATACTTCTTCGCACCTTCCTGCCGCCCGCTGGCCCCTTTGGGTGCAATAAGTGCCAGGTTTTTTGTCTTTGCAGAATTCCTCCATCCCTGCCAAACTCCCAGAACCGGTGAAAGCCAGTGAAGCTGCTGCTAAGAAAAGCCAGCCCAAAGCCAGGTGAGCCGGGCATTTCCTTTTCCTCCTCCCTCCTCTTTTCTGGACCGTCCAGCCTTTTCCCCCCCTCCATCCCTCCATCCCTCCATTCCCAAGGACCGCACCCAGTTCCTTGGGCTTGTTTTCCCATCTCTCCTCTCCAGTCCCCTCCTGGAACTGCAGGGGCCTTAGTGCGGGAGGGTCTCCTTGGTTTTGCTTCCATGGCCAAGGCGCCCCTTTGGTTTCCTCTACTGTGGGGCTGGTCTCGCTTGCTTGAAGTATCTGGAGCGTTTTTTTCCCCCAGCCAGGATGCATGTGGTCCCTCTTCTGTCCTTCACCAAGTGGGGTGCTGGGAAGGGGAAGCTGCTTTTAATCTCTTAGCTGTAGGATGCTCCCCATAGATGATGTCCTAGAACTGGAAGGGGAACCATTTAGAGCGGGGCGCTCTGAGCCGGACAAGCGTTCTTTCTACGGATGTTGCTGCAAACAATGGCACTGGAGGCTGCCAGCTGTGGCCATCAGGCTCATTATGCCTTTGCCCACTCTTCTCTAAAGTCTATCAAAACGGCAGATTTGAATAGTATATTGTCTTTGGTCTTCAAACGCATGAAGTGATTCCGACATGTTTCAGCTGTCCTTTACAGGAGGCGCCTCTGGCGGATGGAGAGGGGAAGGGGGGCCTGTGCAAGAGAAGAGGCACAGTTATGCCTCGATAGCACATACGGCACTGATGTTGTTATCGTGCTCCTACCTGGGTGTGCTTGAGGGAGGACTGGCCTGCCTGAAGGAGGCCGCCCGGGCGCCGGGTGATCCCGCGTGGCCTCTCCACTCTGCTAGAGATAAGGCTGGGCCAGGGCCTCCATAAAAGATAGCGTTAAACCTGTTTTTAGCACTGTTTCAGGTAGTGCTCCATTTTATGGGGACGCGCCCTGAGCTCGAAGCAGGTTATGACTGCATTTCATGCTTGCAAAGTTCCAGTGATAGAATCACTTCGTGCCTCCTTCGGTGCCTTCTACTTTGACGACTTCCTTCTTTTGAGTGGCAGCACCCCCTGCGGCCTTGGGTTCAGGCTGGGTGGCCGTTGGCACCACCGTCTGTGGTACCCCCCAGTTGGGCCTTTCTCTGCCTGCCGGTCCTCCTGCCGGTAGCCTTTTCCATGCTGCCGGCTGGCCAGCTACAAACGCTCTCCTCTCCCTGGCACCCGTGGGGGGGGGGTCATTCCTCCATCCCCCCCCGCCCAATGTGCTTCTTTAACCGAGTCTTTCCTCAGTGACCCTCTTCTCCTTCTGCAGGCGCTTTCATGGCCCCACAACCTTCCCTATAATCAGGGACCGAAGGGCATACCAGGGATCCCAGCACCCCAAACTTGCCATTCTGCACCTGGAACTGAAATCAGGGGAAAGTGTCTCAAAATCATGCGCTTTGTGTAATTTGTGAAGTTACTGGGGCCAAACGTGGACTGCTGCGTTCATCCCTTTGGGAGCATGTTTCCCCAAAAGCCACCAAAAAGCCAGCGCGGAAGTCACTTTTTCTGGGGAGGTTTGCTTACCACCAGGATATTGGGGGGGGGGCGCTCAGGAGAACTCGAGGTCCTGACTGATAAGCTTTAGTGAGAGAACTTTAGACTTCCCTTTCATGGTGTGTATGCGGTCTGTGCATTTTTCTCCCTTTCTTCCAGGCTGACGGATCCCATTCCTACGATGGAGACGTCCATCACCCCGCGCCAAAGGCCTAAAGCTGGGCAGGCGCAGCCGAACCCTGGGATCTTGCCCATCCAGCCTGCCTTGACTCCCAGAAAGAGGCCGACCGTCCCGGCAAATGTCCAGGCACAGGGTGAGGGCAAGAGCTGACACCCCCCCCTTTGGAATCTCCCCCCCCTTTCCTCCTCTTTCCTCCTCTTTTAATCTTAAGTACCTGGGCTGCCTTTTGTTTCCTGCTCTGCTGGGAATTATTCACACGTCTAGCTCACTATGGATCAGGACACATACCTGTGCATAACAGGGACCTCCAGTTTTGTCGAGCAGCCTTACCTGGCGGGCCTCAGGGCTTGCTTGCTGGCCCTCCAGGTTCCTCTCGGAGTGGCTTCCTGCAAATCATCTCACCCTGACTTGAGTGAGCCCAATGGGGTTGGATGTATGTATTTTCTCCTACAGTATTTGGTGGTGGGGGGGGGACAAGGAAGGTATGGAGCATGGGAATCTTAAGGAACTTGCGTGTTCAAATAGAGCCGTTGTTGTTGGTTGTTGATGATAGTGTATCTGTTGCTGAGTTCCTGGTAAAATTCCTTTTTTGTTACAGTGTAGAAGTCTATAGACCCATACAGGAGAATAGCTACAAGTTTCTCATTAACTGGCACTTAAAGTCTCAATAACTCACTTTTGTAAGAGAAGAATAAAGACTTATGTTGGCTTGAAGTGTCATGGATAGCTTGCCGCTTTCTGTGAACAAGGCTGTCCCCTGGCGTCTCCCTAAAACTACCTTGAGGAGGCAGCCGTTTGGAGGTGCGGACGGGATCCACGGTGGGGCACAGCTTTAGGTTCCCTCTGCTCTGTCGCTGCAGCTCCGGCGCCTTTGGCTGGTGGCCAGCCGTCGGCCCCCGGGAGCGTCCCCCAGCCGAAAGCTCTGCCTCAGCCGACGCCTCAGCCTCTCCCGCCAGCCCAGCCCAAGCAGCCGGCCCCGGCACCGCCGGCAGCTGCCCCCGCCACCGCCTCTCAGCCGCAGGTCCCTCCGGCTCAGCCCCAGGCCACCCCGCAGCACCAGCTCTTCTTGAAACAGCAGCAGCAGCAGCAACAGCCACCGCAGCCGCAGCCGGCGGCACCATCGGCTCCGTTTTATCAGCCGCCACCCCAGGCGCCGCCGTCTCTGCAAACTCCGCAGGTGAGGCTCTTAAGGGTTTTTCTGCTTGTTGGTTCAATTCATTTGGCTTCCTCCTCCGCTGCCCGTCACTGCGCAGGGAGCCAGGCAGCTGTGGCTTGGCAGCGGGGAGCGGTCTGAACACGGCGAGGGGGAGATGCTGATAAGTTGGCACTTAGGAAATCACAGTCGGCTTGAAGATCGTCTCCCACTGCCTGTGCACTTATGTCAAGAGACTGTTTACAATAATGAGGAGGAGGACGAGGAGGAAGGCCAGGACAACAACAGCGCTTCTGTGCCATGGATTGACTCTGGCTTATGGCGTTCCTCCAGGGAGTCTCCACCAGAGATGGGCACGAAGCACAGGGTGGGCGGTTCGTGCCAGTTCTTTCTATCAGCTGAACAGGCATTCGACCTTCAAAGTCCTGCCTCCTCTAACAGGCACCCACTCAGAGGCGGCAGCCTGGCTTCCCTGCCCCACCTCCTCCGTTGTCTGCTGGCAGAGGCAGGGCTTTGGAGCACTGGGACACCTGTCGGACCAAGAAGTGAACCACCACGAACCAGCAAACCCGTGATTTGTGCCCATCTCTAGTCTCTGCATACGGAGTGCTCGAGGGTGTTACTTCCCAGTCCCACCTTCTGGTGAGAGTCGGGGACCTCCCTGCCGTCTGCCCGAGGCAGTGCCAGTGGCAGGGCAGGGAATGCCACCTCGGGCACATATTCTCTGCATGGTCTTAGCTGGCCATTCCCCTGGAAGGCCTTAGGTGGATTCGGACCACCGGCCCTGGGCTCTGCCGCCATGTGCTCCAGCCCACGAGAGCCGTACCAGCCCTGGGGAGAGAAACAGTAAGATGCCGAATGTCCATAGGGGTCGTTCTGCCCCCTTTGCTTCCCAGTTCAGATTCCTTTGGTGCAAAACTGAAAACAAGGCGCCCTAACCCTTTTCTGTCCTTGGGAGGGCTCCTGGGGGGACTCCAGTTTCAGCTCCTCTGCAAGGAAGCCCCTGCAGTCGTCCGCTCAGCTGAGGAGGTGCTATGGAATGCGGCTGCGCAGAATTTCCCACGCCTGCCCTGGACGCTCTTAAAGGCAAGCTCCAGAGCCCCAACATTTTGGGATGTATAGTCGGGAGGTGACGGGGCCGATGGGTGGAAGCGTTTCCCAGTTTTGTGAGTACAGGTGCGTGGGGGAAAGTATATGGACATAGGAAGTGTTGGATTGCTCAGGGGTTTAAGGCACACCTGGCTGTGGAGCCAGAGGTTGGGAGTCCGATTCCCCCCCCCAGGGCCTCCTTTACAGGGGCTGGACCCCATAATCCACCGAGGGTCCCTTCCAGCTCTGCAGTTCTGTGAGGATGATGATTAGGGGGAGGGTTTCTATAACATGTCACGTTTTCTCTGCAGCCTCCCTTTGAACCCGTGAGCGAGTTCAAATTAAGAGTCATCTGGCCTTTCTTGCCAGATGACTCATAAACACCTTCAAACCCACCCATAAGCTCAAACATAGGTTGCAGGGAAAAAAAATGACATGTCACAGAAATCATCTCCCCCTAATAATGATGATGAAAGTCTTTGCCAAAAACAGCTGGCCCTGCCCCGCCTCTCATATAAGTAAATCTGCAGAAATGTTCATACCTGCGAAATGGAGACTCTCTTTTTGTTCACATATGATTTGTTAATGTTTTTGGTAGTTTTCAGCCGTTAAAAAAGAGGAGGAGGAGGAGAAGCCCCTTATGTCGCATTCTGCAGGCTCTGTATTTTTGGGGCTTTTTGGGATGGCTAGAAGGCAAGGGAGGAGGGTGGGCCCAATAAGGGGCTCTCGCACAAGCCACCGTTTTTATGTGCTGAGAACAGGAGGCTGCAGCCGGTCACGACAGAGCTCTCTGAATTTTTCTTCCGGTGTTTTAGGTGCAAGTGATGTCGCAAGCAGCGCAGCCGCAGGTAAAGCCGCCCTTCCCAGGTGTGCCACAGGGAGTGGTCGCGCCTGCCCAACCGCAGCCGGTGCAGAACTATAAGCAGCCGCCGCCGCCGCAGCAGGTGTTGGCGCAACAGGCCGCCATGCAGCCAAAAGCACCCGCTGGGCAGCCGAAGCCCCCCGCTCAGATGCTGCCGCAGCCGCAAGGGCAGCCAGCCGTGGCCCTGCCAGCCTCGACGCAGGACCATCCGGTAAGGATGAGCCCCGGAGTGCTTTCCTGGCCTTCCTTTTGGACAAAATGAGGAATTTCTCAGCAAAATGATCCCAGGGGACTGGGACCAGGGCGAATTTCCCTACAGCTCGTGATGGCGGAGGGATCGATGCTTAGAACTGTCTTGACTTCCTTGCTTTAGAGCAGTGCTTCCCAATCTTGAGTCCCCAAGTGGGTGTTCTTGGACGACGACTCCCAGAAGCCTTCACCACTAACTCTGCTGGCCAGGATTTCTGGGAGTTGTAAGTCCAAGAACATCTGGAGGTCCCAGTTTGAGGACCTCTGCCTTAGCCTGACATTCTGTCCACCCCTCACTCTACTCACTTGACCAGTGGTCCCCAACCTTGGGTCCCCAGATGTTCTTGGACCCAGATGTTCTTGGAGAACATCTGGAGATCCCAGTTTGAGAACTGCTGCTGTAGAGCAAACAATGTTGAAGCTGTCCATGTTTCCATTTTGGAAATGGTGGACCAAAAGCCGTGTTGCGTTTGGGCAAGTTAAGCTCCTCGTGCCCCCTGGGCTCAAGGGGATGGCTTTCTTGGCCCCTGGGGTCTTGACCTCTGCTTCCCTCTCTGCAGAGAGCCTGGACCCTCACCTGCCAAGCAAATTGGGAGAAAATTTACCCATAAATTCCATTCACCCCTCCCCAACAGACTGTCTTCCAAAGGAGGAAGAGGAAAAGAAACCCTCCATTTAATGACCATAATGTATACACATTCATCCCTAACCATTGCTCTTTGCTTAATGAGGATTGGAGTTTTCCCTGCCCTGCACGACGCAGCTGCTGTACAGAATAAAAGGCCTGGAAAGTTGCCAAAGATTCCCCTTTGCTACCAATGCAGAGATGGGAGGGTGACATTTCACATTTCTCTTACCTCCCCCACCCCCACCCCACATGCATGCAGGGGCAAACAAAGACACATGCACGCACACCCATGCACACGCACTCAGAATTTATCACTATTCAAATGCAATCATCTCCCCCTTGTTTCTTTTCATACTGAATGGCAGATTCTTTGGCTGTCTGTGAGGGGTTTGGAAACGGAACAGTTGTACCACATACGCAGGAATTAAATGCGTTCCAGCTGAAACTGTACTTATTCCCAGCTACGGCTGCTGTAGATTGTGTCTTTAATGCCAAAAGATTTTGAGTATCTGAAAACCATCTGGTTTCAAGAGCAGATCTGCAGGGCAAACTCTGGCAGGAGGGAGCAAGCGAGCAGGGGAAGCCCTCTGCACCTCTGTGAGGGTTGGAAAGCCCTGCCCGGCCGCTGGGTGACCGCAGCTCTCCCCGGGGTGCTCTCCCTGGGGCCTGACCTGCCTCTAGAGCAATCACTGGGATAGCAATGCCGAGAGATCAGTTGCTACTCCAGAGCAAGATGCAACACTCAGGGCACGTTCTTGGACTGTTTAGAGTCAATATTTGGTTGTAAATGGTTGCCCTGGGAGTGTGTTTATATTAAAAGGCAGCAAAGGTATGGATTGGGAGGCGAAGAGGGGGGGAACCCTCTAACCTGTACAGCTGCCTTATAGGATAGGCTGGTTTTGCTCTTCTGAGCTGGCAGTTTTACGTGAATCAGTGGGAGTCTTGTGCCAAAGTCTTTGCTCCCACATTTTCAAATACAGTTCTTCAGCTATTGGATTTTCCGAAGGCTTTTCTGAAAACTGAGGCAGGGGCCCTGAAAAGTCCAGCTTCTGCCACAGGGAGCAGATCTCACTCCATTTTTCCATGTTATGGAATAAGAACGGAGGAGGAAGGTCCCTGGGAATAGTAGTCGGGCAAGACGGTTTCTCCATGCTTTCCTGGGGCTGTGCGTGCTTTGCCTTTAACAATGCGCTCCTGTGCCCACAGCAGTGAAAACGTGGTTTGGTGGGCTGTGCCAGTGACGCAGAGTGTCATTTTTATTCACCACGAAGCTCTCCAGAGGAGCACCTGACCTTGCCAAAAGAAAAGAAAAAAACACCCCAGGTTTCTCCTCCAGCATCTCTTGGGAGGCCCGTCCCAAATTCTGGTCAGCTTTTGCCTGTTACTGCCGATGCAACGGGATTAGATGGACCTCTTTTCTGATCCTGTCCAGCTTCCGTTCTTTTAAAGCCAACTTCTGTTCATTTCCCCCCCCCTCCCAAAAAAAAGCAAGCACCTCCACGCCATCAAAAGACCTTGGCCAACCCTTCGCCAGCTGCCCAGGGACAAAAGGTGGGCTCCCTCACGCCGCCCTCTTCCCCCAAGACCCAGCGAGCTGGACACAGGCGGATTCTGAGTGACGTGACGCACAGCACCGTCTTCGGGGTTCCGGCCAGCAAGTCCACACAGCTTCTGCAAGCAGCCGCAGCCGAGGCCAGCCTCAATAAGTCCAAGTAAGTGTGACTTCCTTGCAGATAGGCAGAGGTACCAATCCAGGACTTCTCGAGCATCAGTCGTCCTAGAGCTCTTCCCTTACATGAATGTTGTCCGCATGACAACACCTGTAGAGCTAAAGTGCAGGCCCCTGGGATTAAGCAGCCACAGCACCTGAATGGGGAGAGACGCTCGAGAGATGCTGCTCTGTCACTTTTTGCTTTGGGAGGGCCCAGTGTTAAAGAGCCCACAGCCTTTTCTCCAAGGGGAGGTGCTCAAGATGCAGAGCTGCCCCAGTGGCCAACCTCAGGGGTATTTTTTTGGACACTTTGGGTTTTGTTGTTGTTAAGGAATTAGGATCTGAGTGGCTGGTCCTGAGTGTGACTCGCATGGGGCAGGGTTGCGAAAAGGTCAACCAGTCACCTCTTAAGCCGCACCTCGAGATCTTCCCATGACTCGGGAAGCGGAGGTGCGGTCAAGGCCAACGGTGGCATCCACTTTCCAAAAGACTAACTCCTGTGTGTGTGTGTGTATGTGTGTGTGTGTGTCCGTCCTCTAGGTCTGCCTCGACGACGCCTTCTGGGTCTCCCAGGACCTCTCAGCAAAATGTCTACAATCCGCCCGACGTGTCCACCTGGAATCCTTTCGATGACGACAACTTCTCCAAGCTGACCGCGGAGGAGCTGCTCAACAAAGATTTTGCGAAACTAAGTGATGGTTAGTTTCTTCTCCTAAGTGGGAGTCCAAGCTGGAGTGAAGAGTTGGGAAACCTCCAGGTGGTTCTGAGCTTTAAGGGTGAAACTGAGAACGGATGAGCAGACTTGCTTCTGGCTCTTTGAACTTACCTCCAGGACCTAGGATCGAAGGCGCAGGAATGGTTGGGATGGGGGTGGGCAAAAGCTGTCCTTACCTTAGCTCCTCTTCAGGACCCGCTAGAGAGGTGTCAGGGGCCCTGCCAGTGTGGGGCTGCCACCTTTACTAGGCTGGGTCATCATATTTTGCAACCGACATCAGCCTCCCTTGCCTTTTAAAATTGCTGCTTCATTCAAGCGTGCAGGACGTGTAATAATGGGCACAAGCTCTAGGAAACCAGATTTAGGGCTGAATATCAGGGTAAAAAACTTCTTAACTATTAGAGCAGTACAACAAGGGTGGAGGGATCGATGCTTAGAACTGTTTTGACTTCCTGGCTTTAGAGCAGTGCTTCCCAATCTTGAGTCCCCAGGTGGGTGTTCTTGGACTACGACTCCCAGGAG
Source organism: Pogona vitticeps (assembly GCF_051106095.1). Classification (NCBI taxonomy): domain Eukaryota; kingdom Metazoa; phylum Chordata; class Lepidosauria; order Squamata; family Agamidae; genus Pogona; species Pogona vitticeps. The sequence goes on from NC_135790.1 coordinate 1,406,786, forward strand.
CCTTTTTTGGGAACCCATGATCTTTGGAAGTGGTGAGCACTCCAGCATGGGAGGCGTTCAAGAGAAAACCGTCTGTCCAATGTCTGTTGGATCTGCTTTGATTTGTGGCACTGCTGTTTCCTTGTGGTTGATAACCCAGTCTTGGAATTTCAGGGAAGTCCATGGAGAAGCTCGGCAGTTCAACAGAGAACCTGATCCCGGGTTTCCAGCCGGCGCCTTCCGCAGCCCAGGCAGACGCGTTTGGCTCCTCGTCTCTCGCTCCTGTGCCAGGTATGCGCCCGCAGGAGGTCGGGGTGTGGATGATGCCATGCTGAATGCAAAGTGGGTGGTTTTGTTTTTCTGGGGGATTCAGTTGGGTTTGGCCAGGCTGAATCATGTTTCTGGTGAAACTAAGGAGTAAGAGTTTTAATAACCATCAGAGGGAGATGGGCGTTAGGAGGTAAGCACCGAGGAGGGGAAGTCCTGAAGCAAAGACAAGGCAAAGTGGGTTTTGGCGGTGAGATGAACAGTGGAGTCGGCCAATATTCCCGATATGTTGTGCAGCCGAGGGTCTCAGAGATCTGCTGCTGGAGTCTGAAGCCACTGCATGGTTGTGTAAACAAGATGGGGAGCCAGGCTGTTGGCATTTATAAAAGATCTGGCCATTTGGGGGACTTCCTACACCCCTTAATTTGCCCCACACCCGTAGAGACCACTGAAGCTGGAGCACAAACAGTTCTGGGCATCTCGGCTCTTCGCAAACCCCTGTCCTGAAGTAGGAAAAAGAGAGAAAGAGAGAAACACACAAAGTGAGAAAGATCTATGTGGAGAAATGGCCGAGAAGATGGCTGAGGGTGGCTTATTAACGTAATGATTCTAAGATGTGACTAATGAAGCCAAGCTGCCTTATCAATGATAAGAAAAAGGTAGGATCTATGAGGAAGAAATGGATTTAATTCCAAGTGGATAGTCTTGGTCTCTCCAGAATCCTCTGAATGCCTTTAGGGGTCTCAGAAACAACCTTAACCCTTTTGTGTGAGTCTGGAATGGTTTCTTCAGGCTTTTTCCTCCTGTTTCGGAAACAGCTGAGGTCTGTGGGGTTTGATTTTCTGCCCCTCATTCCCTGAGAGCTTTTGAGTTTCATTGCGCTTTGTGCTTATCCCCTCTTATCGGTTTATTTTATAAACTGCTTTGTCACGTTGCAAACAGCAGCATAGAAATCCATTAAAAAAATACAGCGTGTGGCCTTACATCTCAGACTAGGGATTTATTCATAATGTGACTTGGGGGGGGCGTATAATTACAGGTAAGTAAACTTCCCCCCCACCTCAGATGCAATAAATCTTTATGAGTCTTGAATTAATTTTCTTCCTACAAAACATTGAATTTGGAGGAGGTGTTGTGATCCGATGCGCCTCCTTTGGTTTCACCCGCGTGACCTTGAATGAACTCACCCATTATTCTTCTCTTATTGCTCATTGAAACTTTATTCCTTCCTGGTCATTTCAGATTTAGAAAAACAAAAACAAACGCCAACCGCAGACTCTTGTAGAGCTCAGTGGAAACGTAACGTGGTTGCGCCCCACGCTTTAAATGCATCTGGATGGACTTTTTGTCTTCTTGGTGTTTCTGGTGTCCCTTTCTTGCGCTTTGCTTGACATCTCGGTTTCTCTCTGTCTTTGCCTTTCCTCCCCTTGCCTGTCCTTTCTTTTTTCTCTCCCTCTACCTTGGCCCTTGCTGCTTAACCAGGTGAAAAGACCAGTGACATCCTGGATTCTAGTCCTCCACGGTTGGCTGTCCCTGACCCCTTCATTCCCCTTCCGCTCTCTGAGGCACCAGGTAACTGGGATGTGTGCGAACGAGATATCGTGTGGGAAGGGACTCTGAGGGTCGCCTTTTGCAACATGCCTGTAAAAGCGCTGCCATCCCCCCCCCCCAAGGTGGCTGGCTCCCTGGGTTGCTTGTGCAGAGGGCCTGGGCCCTGCAAGCCCCCGCCTTCCCGTGTTGCGTTAACCAGTTACTTGCAAAAGGTGTGTTGGAAGAAATGAAGCCGCGTCCACCTCCTTTCTTGCCAGTGAATGCAGGGGTCCTGAATTATATCGGGAAGAACGTCCTAGCTGTTAGAGCAGTATGACAACGGAACTGATGACCTTGAGAGGGGGTGAGCGCTCCCAACGCTGGAAGCCTCCCAGAGAAAATGGGATATGTCTTGACTTGGGTTCCTCCTTGAGCAGGAGATTGGACTCAATGGCCTTAGAGGGCCCTTCCAACTCCAGCGTTCTAGGATTCTATGATTTCCCCCCCCCAAAAAAAAACACAATTCATAATGGATTCCAAAGGTAGCCTTTGAAATCTCCAAACTGTCTTGACTTTGATTACGGGGGTTTATGCTCTGTCTTGAATCTCTGCTCAGGGTCTTTCCATCTTGGACAATAAGCAGGAGAGCCCCAGAGAGGTGGGGGTTTTCCTGGCACTGGAACAGCCCCAGACTACTCTCCTGGGGTGGGGGGAGCGGATCTCGCCTCCTCTGTGCCGTCTTACAGAAATTAAAAACAAGTTTTTAAGGTGAAGCTGGTGCTGTTCTAATTTAATTTCTTTTTTGTTCACTTTGCATCTCTTTGAAGTGGATATTTCGAAACTCACGGGTTCAGGTTTTTTTAACTGTATCCTGTGCCTTTGACATAAGACAGTCTGGATCCTTTGAATGAGAAGAGAAGGCTTAAAAATAATATTGTCCTCATGTACGGTAATAAGAAACCCTTTCGATAATTTAAGCTTTTGAGTTTCGAAAGACTTCTCCACCCCCTCAGTGACTTTCCTTAAGGAAATATTCTGAGCCGGTCATTTCTCTGGTGTTTCTTTATTTATTTTTTTTTTAATTTGCTGCTCAGTAAAAGCAGATGCCGGAAGGAAACATATCTACTGCTAGCAAGGCTAAAAAAGGCGGCAGTGATAATAAACACGGAGCGATGAAAATTTCAAGTGCAAAGCTTTTCACACTTCCCAATGGAAAGCAGCCAAGTTTTCCCTGATAAGGCCTTTGTGGACTTTGTTCCTTCGTTAGTCGCCAGAGCGTTAATTTTTGTTGTTATTGGCTGGGTACAGGAGAGAGCAGCCTTCCTTCGTTTGGGCAAGGTGAGGGTTTTGGCTGCTCTGTCCTAGTTTGCTGTATGGCATGGCCCCAGCTGATAAACCTGCACCAAAACCCTCCGGCATATCTTCAGAATGTATAGCTTTCCTTTTTGCTCTACCTGGCTTGTTTGTTACACGGGAGCCGGGCCCCCTCTGCAAAACCTCCATTCCCTGCTATTTCATAAATATAACGTGTGGCAAAGAATGGTGATCAGGCTGACAGCTGTTGGGTGCATAATTTCAGTTCCCGGAGAGCCTCTTCTCATCTCCTCACCCTTTAAGGTCTCTCTAGTCCTTCAAGCCAGAAAAGGCTGAGCTGAAAACAACTGGAAGGGTTGAACAACACACAGCTTTGCACGGAGTACAGAATTCCATTTTTCTTCAGATGGGGTTTGGATTGTTCAGGCACCCAATTTTGTTTTATTTAGCGTAAAATTTAAACAGTTCTTTCCCCCTCCCATTAAATTGAATTTTAGCCTTTTGTCCTTGCAACAAGCTTTCTAAAAGCAATTCCATCTGGGGGGGGGGGAGGAAGGGAAAACTGAAATCTGAAGACGTACTGCATTGGTTTGTCGGTACCTTGATAGACTGCACGGTGTGTAAACTTGGAGATGGGGCATGTTTACTCCCTGGCTCTTCCTGCACTCAACACCCACCCGATTCGAAATGTTGTTTTTCTGGATTCTTATCAGGGAGCCCTTCGTCCCCACATCACGTCCGAAGAAAAGTTCTCTGCTGCTATGTGTTTTATTGAAAGAGCCGCCCTTCCCTTCCCTTCCGTGGCTGTCCGAGTGAGTCACGTGCTTGGGGGTGTGTGCGTTTTTGCCTGCTCTAGATCTTCTTGGCAATGGATTGTCTCCAAACAAAAGTGAATCAGGATGGACTTGTCCTTTGGTAGTGTTTCTGTCCTAATCCAGGGTCCCTGCTGTAACATTTGCCTGTTTATTTTGGATTTCTAGCCAGGAAATACTGACAGCATGGGGCAGGTTTGTGTGTGCGTGAGAGAGGGAGAAAGGGAGAGAGACACAGATACAGAAAATATGATGTCCACATTAACTTGCTGAAATAGGTCCTGCTTGCTCAGCCATGCCTCCCCGGTTCTTGTCCAAAGGGACAGGTGAACAGAAGCCCCCCCACTTCCATTTTGGGATCCTGGAGGAAGAACTGCAGCAGCCATGAAGGAGGAGAGTTCTGCAGGGACAGATCAGGGAGTGTGGAGAAAATGGCCCTAGTTTGTAAGACTGGGGAGATGTCAGACTTGCAGAATAAAAAATTGCAAGGGTTGTGTGGGAGGAAGCACCAGTTGGAAGCAAAATACTGGTTTGGAAGAGAAGACGTTGCAATTACATTTCTGCAATGGTCATGTTAACAACTTGCCTAAGGTTTGGTGCATCCACAAATGCACACCATAAGGGAACTCGGGTTCCCCACAACAGTCACTGTGTATTTCTCTTTTGAAGGGACTCAGTTACTGACAATGGAGCGGAACGTGCTGCCCTTAAGGATCATTCTGGGGCATGGTGGAGCCCAGGACCATTTTGAGATCCCTTTATCTGTACCTTTGTGCTTTTGCTTGTTTCAAAGCCCCTTCCCTTTCAGATTCCCCCCCCCTTCCCGGTCATGCAGATGCTGGCAACTTAAATGTATGTGCAGCAAATTAGCCCGGGAAAATTTGCACACAGCTGTTGGGGGATTCAAAGCCCTCTTCATGCAAATTGACTAATTGCAGACCTCCAGGGACACAATTTGCATAAATGCATAATGCATTCTGGCTTTTAAGGACAAAAGGCAAAGATTTGGTATTGGCTTCTTGTTTCACAAGGGTCACAAATAGAGAAAAAAAAAATCAAGCCACCCATCTCTGTTCGTAACCTAGGCGAACCGTCAAGAGTTTCTCATAGAGCCCATAGACGCACCTGCCTCTGCTTCATTACAGACATGGGGGGGGGGGTGTTTCCTGGCTTTTACTAGCGTTGCATCCCATTTGGGCTTACACAGTATGGGCTTGGTGTCGTGCACTGTAGCTGATTGACTTAGAGGATTTGAAATACCAGACTCAAGCGCCACTCTCTCTCTCTCTATCTCTCTCCAAAGTGCAAGACTCGGCATCTACGGTAGGCCTGACTTGACACCCAGTGGGCTTTTTGTCCATGGAGGAACATGTCCCAGTAAAGCTTGAATCGGGGCTGGGGGTGGGGGGGGGAAGGCCCTCTGTGGAGGGAAGGTGTCATGTTGGTCTGCGTGGGTGCCTGAATCACAGACGGCTCCCAGCCCAGGGACCTGTGAGTCCAGTGCCCCCCCCTGCTCTCATGACTTAGCTGTCGCACTTTGACTGACCTGTTTCCTGGCACCATGTGGTGAGAAGGGCACCTGTTGAGCCGGAGCTGTGATGACCCCTCCGGCCCATCCCAGGCAGGGCCCAGTTCTGAAACTGGGGTGATCTCACCAAGCCGCTTGTTGGGGGGAAGCATGCGTTGGCCTTTCAGGAATGCCTCCAAGATCCTGTGGTTTGGCTGGTACACCGAAACATGTTTGAGCCATGAGCCTGCATCGTGTTAAAGCTACATGTTTATTACAGTTGCTTTTTCCTTCTTTCTGGACCGTTTCTGGACCCTCCTGTGTGCAAGCAGAGGGAGTACTTATGAGGAACACAGCCTCCCTGTTTACCCTGCTCCACTGGGTCACGGAATGAACTTACTGTGCTTATGGTGATCCTTGATGTTGGCTTTTCCTGCTCCACTCACAAGGAAGCTTTAATGGTCTTTCCTAGGCTCACGCCTTTTCTTTTTCCTGATATGTGAAACATTCTAATCTCCTGTCCTTTAGAAATGGCTTAAATTGCTGCCACCCATCCCTTCCCACCATTGCTTGAGTGATGACTGCAGATGAAAGGGGACCCCCTGAGGTTAGCAAGAGACATGTGGACGGCCAAAACGAACACCACCCCTTCCTCTCATTAAGATGCTCCCTCTTTCAGCCATGGGAGACGCTGAGTTCCCCTTACTCTGGACATGTGTGTCTGAAGCAGCATTGATCAGGGCAGGAAGATGCGCCCCTCCAGATGCAGTTTAAGTCCCATCATACTCGTAGCGCTGAGGAGAGAAGGAAGCTGCAGCTGAAAACCAACCGGAGGGTTACGTCCGTCTCACCCCTAATCTTTACAGCCGCCCCGTGAGCATTCGGAGAGGGCGGCTGAATCCCCACATGTGTCCAGAACCCCCTGCATGAAATGGAGCAAATGTGATTAATGTGTGCATAATTAAACTTGGTCCTATTTTTGTGCCTGAGTAAACCCTGTGGTTCTGGGTTTATTTTCATAGGCCAACTGGGTGTTTTAGCACATGAATGCTGCTAAACACATTTCGTGTGTGAAGTCATCGTTGGCTGTGTTAATGAGCTCATCTCAGTGAGCATGTCTGGGTTACCACCCATGTTTCTGTTGGATAATGACCACTGTTCATGGTAATCAGCACCGTCCACACTTCAAATTTCAATTTCCTCCTGCAGCTGGGTGTGTATAACAGAATTTGTCCGCTGAGGTGACATTTCCATAGGCTTGAACCCGGTAGCCTGCAGTCGACCAAAAGGGATGCAATAAGAAGAATAATAAAAAATGCTAGCCTTGAATGTGTTGCAAGATTGTGTAGCTGTTTTGCAGACAACTAACCCAGCGACTCTCCTGAGAGTAGTTATATGGATGCTTTTGGAAATGTACGATGGCTACAAATGCCTATATGGTCTTATTTCTGAAATGTTGTCATTGTCGCCTCTGTTTAACCCAACTCTGTGTTGCACCACTGACCCCACCTAAGGCATGCGTGTGGTTTTCCCCGAGATCGTACCGGCCGACAAACCGGTCTGTCTGCCCCTGCATCCTGGGGAGGTAGCAGAAGCTGCATGCGGGCCTCCCTTTGCCTCTCTGCCTCAAAGGCCATGCCGGCAACGCTCACGGATTTAATCCTTCTTGGCTCCCAGATAGATATCCAAGCCCTCCAGAGCAGGAGAGAGAGAGAGGGGCCTTTTCTTTAAACTCCCGGACAACCAGGTTAGTGTGTGGGTGGCAGGTGATTCCTGCCCGTGGACAAAGCTGACCTCGAGGCTGGATGAGAGAAGCGGAGCCACTTCCCAGTTCAATACATTTCCTCAGGAACCAAAGAAGAGCGGATTTCAGAAAGTGTGAAAATGAAAACAAGGGCAAATTCTTGTCTGACAAAAAGACCCTAAAGAGCAGGCTCTGAAGCAGCTTTTGGTGGTGACGGTTTAGGGGGAGGAAACGTGGTCCGTGTTTGGAACTCCCTGCCACAGCTAGGGCCGCTCTTGCCTAGGCGCTGGTCTCCTTCAAGGTAAAGGGAGTTCTGTTTGCTCCCAAAGGTGGGCGCCTCCTGCCGGAGAGGGAACTCCAACCTGGCCACAACCTGCCCTTTGGCCGGCATCCTTCAGGTGAGGGAAGGCAGGCTGGTGCACCTGGGCCGTGCTTGCCAAGGCCAACCTGCGTCCACAGGAGGGGCTCTTGAGTCCAGGGCAAGCTTCTTCTGCAGGTGCAGCTCTTGGTGGCCCCGGTTCGCTCATGCCCCGCCTGACAACTTGTGTCCTGCTTGAATGACCTGACGTGATTTTCTGTTTTTGCTTTATTTATCTCCTTTTCCTTCCTTTCCTCTTTTCCTGCTTCCTCCCTCCCTCAGAGAAACTGATCGAGGGCCTCAAATCTCCTGAGCCTCCACTTCTGCTCCCTGACCTCCTGCCTCTCGCTGATCCCTTCGGTAGCACCGCCGATGCTGCCAATGGTAAACGCCCGAACGCTCTTGTGCTCTTGTGTTCCCTCCTGCATGTCTCCCCTTCCATGTCGCGTGTTTTGCTTTCCTCACAGGCCTGCAGCCGAGGGCAAGTCGGGGAGAAACGTGGCTGTGGGAAAAGGGGAGTGTAGCCGGGTGATTAATCCCTTTAAAAGTGTGTCGGTTTAGTTCGACAAACCGATGAACCAACGAACCAGCAATTTTTTTGACAAACTTCCTGGTTCCTGTTTTTGGTTCGTGCCCATCTCTAGTAGCTTGCAGTCAACATGATTTCCCATCTCTTCCTGGGCTGGTTGGTACCAGAATTGAAGGATACAAATTGTGATGGGCGGAGGGAGCCAAATTTTCGGGTGGGCAAGGGGTCTTAAACGTCACACTGAAAATTCACGAGGGTGAGCTGCAAGTTCATCCTTGTTTCTAGATCGAAGCATTCCAGAGCCCACATACATTTTTAATATCCAGAGACCATGGTTTTTAATGATTTTGAGAAGTGAGTTCTTATGGACTGCTTATTTGCTGGAAGAAGAAACGTAGAGACTTAGGTCTCACAACAGGTTAAAACCAGGACTTCTAAGGAAGCCGTATCATTTGGGGCTTTGTAGGGAGATTTCTTTTTTTCTTTTTTTTTTGGGTTGGGAATGGCTTGCCTGTTTCTGAATTTGTTTGCGAGCACGTGATGAAAACAGGGACCAAGAGGTTGGCAGGCTCCCACTCCATGTCTCTCTGGTGCTGTGGCAGACGTGAAGGAGCAGTGTAGCCAAGTGGGCAGGGCTCCTTCCCCTCTGTGGTTGCCCATCTTCTTGTCTGGGCAAGGGTGATATTGAAAGGATCCGTGGAGATGCTTCTCCCCCACTCATTGGATCCCCCCTCTTTTCAAGGGGTACGGAATCTCTCTGTGATGCCTCTGCGGTTGGCGGTAATGTGTGAACGACTGACCTTGCAAATGTGGCATTCTGAGACAGGTTTGGGATGGCAGAGATCTGCCTCCACACCGGATGCGCATGGTCACCCAACTGCCTGTGTTTCGTTTCATGCAGGGGGAATGTATTCTTGTCTCAACAAGGAGGTGACCAGGAAGTTTGTTTGTTTGTTTGTTTGTTTGTTTGTTTGTTTGTTTGTTTGTTTGTTTGTTTGTTTATTTATTTATTTATTTATTTATTTATTTATTTATTTATTTATTTAATTTATACCCCGCCTATCTGGCCCACCGGACCACTCTAGGCGGCTTCCAAATATAAAATCAAATAATAAAACATAGACAAATACATAATAATCAAACAAGAACAGCAGTAAAGATAAAAAGGAAAAGTAAGAAAAAAATCAAGAGTTGGCTGGAGGGAAGGCCTGAATAAACAACCATGTTTTTAATTGGGTTTTAAAGTTAGCCCTGAGCTCAAACCTTCCCGCCTCCCACTCTGAATACCTAGCCTTGCTGAATTCCAAAAGCTATTGGTATTTTTCTGTGTATAAGACGCCCCCATGTATAAGACACCCCCCTTTCTAACCCTAAATTTCTTTCTTTGCAAGAAAGTGAAGGGGGAAGGCAGGGATCAAATCACTTTGATTCCTGCTTTCCCCCTCGCAAAAACTGGATGGGGAAAGCAGCTTTTCACAAAGAAAGTGGAGGGGGAAAGAAGGAATCATTTCCCCCCCTCCACCGTCTTGCAAGGAAAGTGTTCTCCCTGTCCACTTTCTTTGCAAAAAGTGAAGGGGGAAAGCAAGGATCAAGGCGCTTTGATCCCTCCCCCCTCCTTACTACCATGTATAAAACAACCCTCAATTTTTCCTCTAACAATTTTAGGAAAAAAGTGTTGTTTTATACTGTGCACAGAATAATACAGTAAGCAAGCTGGGGTCTGGTTAGGCTTTAGATGGGAGGCTGCCCAAAATCTCCCCATAGGACTAGGAAAGAATGCGTGACAGTCCCTGCTTGCCAGTTGTCGTAGAGACCCTCGTGTGCCCGAATGGTCCAAGGATCTGACACAGTATATCAAGGAAACTTCACTTTGGTGAGATCCAGCTATGAAATGTTTCTGCCAGTGGTAGTTCTGCAAAGTTTGCTGGCTTCTGTCTGTCTCTCACACGCCCCTTTCTTGTCTCTGTTGAACCTGACCTAACCTGCGGCTTCTCCTCTGCTCTTTTATGCTTTCGGAAAGGAAAAACTGACTTAACGGCTGAGAGCCTCATTCCAGGCCTTGAGGCTCCGGTGCCCCAGCGTGTGTCCTCACAAACAGACTCTTTGGCTTCGAACCGAGCAGGTTGGTGGGGGTGCTCAGAACTCAGATGGTCTCATTCGGTCTGGGAAGAAACGGGCAGCCTGGTTTGCCTGCAGCCCTCCTGCTTTGGGTTCCTCCACTCTTTCTTTATAACATTTGTTTGACATTTTAAATGAATCTGTAGACCTTCCCTAGGATGTATCAATAAGCTGCCCCCCCCCCCATGTAAGAGATATAAATAATACAAGGTAGTCAAAATCCTCTGGTATAAGTGAAATAATTTAACCTGCAGTAGCAGATTAGCATGAAGCGAAGAGTCCCTGCTTCAAATCCTCACGTCTTAATTTCCAGTGCATGTAGAATTGGATATTTTTACATGGCATTTCTTTAATTAGTGGCAGTATGGAGGGTTTATGCAAGAGGATTTTGGCCAACAACAACCCCACATTCTAGCCCCACCCGCTTCATCTAAGAGGCAGTCCAGAATATCTCCCATTAAATTGAATTAGAAACACAGAACAGCAGGGTCCAAACCGTCATCCATGCTGCATTTCCTAACTTGCTCCAAAAACAAGCATTTGCTCCCGAGTTTGTGACCGAAGCGGGCAGGGAAGCTCGCAGGAAGGGGACGTTCATGTATAGAAATGTTACTGGATTCCATTTCGCCATCCCTGGTGATAAACTTGTAAATCAGTGCGGTTGCTATCTTTAAATCCCAGGCTTCCTCTCTCCCCAGTTTATCCTCACAATAAGCCTGTGAGGTAGGACAGATGGAGGGCATGGGTGGCTCATCCAACGTCACCAACCGAGTTTTTGCAACTCGCTGGGAACTTGAGTCTGGGATCTTCCAGGTTCTGCTTTGACCGCCTAGTCACTACATCCTGCTGTCCCTTTGTTGGCGAATATCTTTCAATAAAGTCAGCTAGAGCCCCCCTCCCCAAAAAAATAACTGGGCTTCTGAATTAATGAATAAGGCTGCATTTTCAATCTGCAGTCAGTTAGTTAGTCTCGAGGCCTTTTTTTGAACTCCCAGCTAAGGAGACGGGTGGTGGTGGGTCAATGGTCCCCCCCAGCGTGGCAGTGCTAACTCGCTCTTCTCTGTCTGCTGTTTTCCTCCTGCTGCGGCTTGCCCGCTGGGACCAGACTCTGTCTCTGGGGAAGACTCCCTGCTTGACTGCTCTCTGCTTTCTAACCCTGCTGCCGACCTTCTGGAGGAGTTCGCTCCTTTAGCCGTCCCAGCCCAGACTCACAAAGGTAAAGTATCCCTTCAGCATCCCTGTGTGAATGGAAGTGACGGCTGGAGGAGGAAGGCCCCCCCCCCCCCGGAAACAGGATGGAAATGGGCGACTCGAGATTTGTGTGGTTCTGCCGGCGCTCGCTGAGCAACGCTGGGGTGGACTTCTGTCCAGTGAAATGCATCATGTGCGCATCTCCCCTGTTGCAGATGCTCTGCAAGAAGCTGCTTTTGGAACTTGGCCGCCCCTCGGATCCGTGCAAGGTTTAGTTCTAAACCACTAAGTCCTTGGTCACTAGCATGGATTTCTCCTGGTCTTCCTGCCTTCTCTTGACAGGAGATGTAGTCCCTATTCTCTCTTTCCCCCTATAAATCCTAGTAAAAAAAACCTCACCTCTTCTGGAAAAAAACAAACATCTGGCTTAGCTCCATAGGATTTTTATAGCCCAGTGGCTGGCAGCTTTTCTCTCTGTCGGTGAATGTTTGCTCAGCTTCATTTCCAGCAAACGGATTTTTTAAAACCGGACCCCTGCCTGACATGATTCACCTTTGGGCGTTCCCTGACGTCTCTTCTCTTGCTCCCCACCTTTTCTGCACCACGCAGAGGCGGGCAGCCCTAAATCCTCAGCGGTTGAGTCTTTTAGACAGAACCCTTCTCCCTGCAAAAGATAACCTGCAGAGAGAAGGGGGACCTGCCCTTTGTGTGCCGTGTGGTTCCATGAACCCCATTGGGCTTAATTTCATCCTCTGAAGAAGGGCTTCTGAGAGGCCTCTGGCTCCTTTTATTACTCTCCTTACATTGGCGATAACGATCCGTCTCTGGGCAAAGAAAGGTGCGTGAAAGGGTTGTCATCTGGTAGGGGGTTCGATCAGAAGTTGTGTTCTGGTTATCGCTTGTTCTCAACCGTGACTTTTTGTCCCTGTGTCCTGTTCTGACGATGGATGTGTCCCTCTCACTAACAAGAGAGACGACTTCTCTCATGAGCACGGCTTACTCTTGAGGAGGTTTTCACACTTGCAAATGCATCACACCAGGGCTGCTTCTGGTGCCCCGGAGATGCTGTGTCCCGGGGGGCGGTGGTTCCCAAGTTCTCCGCCATCCCAGATTTCCAGGCCACGAAGGCGGGTTGCTTCCAGATCTCACTCCGGTTTCAGATAAAATGTCCAGGAAGCCAACCCCCTTCTTGGTCAGAAGGTGCCTCGGAACTTAACGGTCACCCAAACATGGGGGCCACGGGGGGGATGAGCCTGCTTTGGGGGTGAAGGGTGAGCTTGTACAATATGAATGCACATGTAGCAGCGCCATACGTTGTGTTGAGAAGACCAAGGAGCAACTGCCCGCCTTGAAACCGGTGGCAGAGTGTCTCTGTCTCAAAAATTCTGCCCCCCTTGGGAACGTTGAACTTCTCACGATCCACCTGTCCAGGGGCTAGTCTCATAGCGGCCACCGTTTCTTCTGGACCAGAACTCAAGACTGTCCGCCTCTTCGCCGCCTCTTCTTTCCTCTTACAAGCCTGGAGTTCTTAGGAGAGGTACTAAGTGCTCACTCTGATTTAGTCTAGCTTATTGCTGCCTCTATTGCTTCTTCCCCCCCCCCCCCGCCTCTCCCCAATGATTTTTTTTTCATATTTATGTCCTGCTTCCCTTTTCCAACTTCTATGAATGCCCGGTAAATTTCTTTTTCACCCTGAGCAATTAAAAAAAAAAAAAAACCTAGCTTCTAACCTTTAACAAAACACATGCAGCGAATGTGGTTTTGGCGGCTTCTAACCAGCTTTCTCTGTTCTATCTTTTTGCTCCTTTTTATTTTGTGATTGTTTCCACCCTCCCCACCATGCTACAGAAGCTACTAACCTGATATCGGGCTTTGATATCTCTGAGGGCTCTGAAAAAGTGGCAGACGATGAGTTTGACCCCATCCCTGTGTTGATATCCAAAAATTCACAAGGTAAGCGACTCAGTCGGGGTGGGGGAGGAGGGTGGGCTTGAGATTTCCAGGCAGTATTGCCAGCTTCTGTATCTGATGACCCCGAGTCACTTTTGATTCCCGCCTAATTGTTGTCCATAAGGGCACAGGAACCCAGAGGAGATAGGAACAGCCCTCTGTCTTTTGATAAAATCTCCTATAAGGTGCAGCTTCTCCACATCATTCTGATCACGTACAAAACTACCTCTGAGCAAGTGATGGGGGGCCATTTCAAAAGGCCATTCCCAACACCTCTCTGAAATCTAAATTTTGGTGTGTGTTTTTTTTTAATTTGAAGAATGATATGTCAGACCTCAGGATCTTAGAACCAAGGAGCAAGATTCTAAATTTCCATAGGTCCACACAAGAATCTGATGCTGGTTGCACAGAATTTTGCTCTCCCTGCCCTATGGCATCATATCAACACACCTCTCGGGTCTCCAAGGCAGCTTTTCCTCTGTAGCCTGCATGGCAGCGACTGACAGAAAGAGGCCCCGTTAGCCTTCACGACCCACCCCCCACCCCCCCGTGCTCACGGAACGAGTTGGTGATTCTTTGGCACACGGTCCGTGTTCATCTCTAAAAACAACTCTAAAATCCCCTGCTTTGCCATGGAGGGCAGAACAAGCATCCATTCAAAAGGAGTTCAGCTAGCACTCCTGCAGGGATTCCTGTGTGGGAAGCAGATCATAGAGCCTGCTGTGCCCCATAGCACTCTGGCACCCCACTTCTTTCTGGCTCAGAGATGGTCTTCTCTGTCACCTCCAAGCCGTGTCTGTTCGCCCCAAACCCACCCCACGTAGGGGCCCTCTCCTCTCCTGTCAGTGTCCTCTTTGCCTTGCTGCTCAGTCCATTGAGGGTCCCACCGGGAGAAGAGCAGGGCTCAGGGCCCCAATCCATTTCCTGCCCTTGAGGGAGCAGCTGCTGTTTTCTGTGACCCAGAACAAGTGGAAGGAATCTGTTCCACAGACGGCCTTCAGTACCATCTGCTTCACAATACCCCCATCCATCCTGCCTTCTTTCTGACCGCCTCTAATTATGTTCCAGAACCATTTTGAGAACCAAATCAAACTCTTTGGGGAGGGGGAAGCTGCGGACCTGTCCCTCCACCCCTCAGTTCCTCTGTGCAGTAGGTGGTGCATCAGGGATATGGTTTCACCGAAAGACCACAGGGTGCAGCGAAGATGGCTTAATTTTGCCGAGGAGGGGCACCTTCCCGGGAGCCACATCTGGGGGACCCCACCAGCCTTTTGGTGCCAACGACAGCCGTTCTAACAGAGCCGAGCCTGCGTAGATCTTCTACTCTTTAGCTTGCTCTTCCTTTTTAATTTTTTTTTTAATTATTTCTTTGCTCGTGTGCCTCCCTTTATTTACTTTGGTATAAAAGCAAGCTCCCCTTTTTGGCTTTGTTTGTATGCTTGTGGGTTGGTGTCTCTTGCTCTCCGTACTGAATTGCTGTCTCTCACCCTTTCAGGTGGGCATTCTAGAAACAGCAGCGGCGGCTCTGAGCCCAGCCTTCCCAACCTAGCCAGATCTCTCCTGCTAGTGGATCAGCTCATAGACCTGTAGCCGTCACTCAGTAACCGGGGCGGTTCCTGTAACGTACCTAAATCCGATGTGTTGTCTTTGGGTTTCCTTCTCTCTCTCTCTCTCTCTCTCTCTCTCTCTCTCTCTCTCTCTCTTTCTTTTTTTAATTTTCCAATGGAGCTAATCTTTAGTGGGGTGATTTGTGGTTTTGTTTCCTTCATTTGAAATAACCCTGCAGAGGGGAAGGAGTTGGTCCACCCGTTGCGCCCGCCGTTGGCATTGACTCAGCCCCTCTCCTTCCAGCACATCCGCCATGCAGACCGCTAGCGCCCTGGTGTGCATTTCTCTTTACCAAGCCTACGCCCGAGGCAGCGCTACCGTCTATTAACTTCTGTGCCGCCAATTTGCCCTCTTAAGCTCCAGCAGAACCCTAACCATCAACGAGGTCCATGTAATCTATAGGCGATCCTCGCTAGCAACGCCTCCAAAGGGGAGAGACCTTTTGCTCCCTGCCAGCCCCGTCCCCAGTTTAGAGACTGCCAAAGCGAACCCTTTTCCTGGTCCGAAGGTTAAAGACGGGAAAGGTCTGCAGAAAGAGGGAAGCCTCTTTGTAGCGGGCAATCTGCTCAGGAAGGCCTTGGGCATCGCCAAGGCATCGCCTGCAGCCAGAAGTGAGCTGAGCAGACAAAGATATTTTGATCTCTGCAGTGCTGGTGGTGGTAGAGAAAGGACCCCCCCCTTCCTCCCTAGCCTCCTGTTTTGCCATCTGCGTAGGAACGGACTGTGCTACATAAATAAACCAATAAGTACTACTAAAGCTACAGAAATTATCCCATGCAAAATAATCTTTGTGAAACATCTCAATATGTAAAAAAGCATGACTTTGAGACCCTTTTCCTTGCGTGAACTCTCGGCTGAAGAGGGGCTTTGAAAAACAATACCTGTACCATGGAGGGGACGGTCTGTGGAGGGATCCTGTAGATTGTGATGTCCATGTCAGATTTTCCACCAGGTGAAGTTGTTGGGGGGTTTCTCTTTTCTTTTCACCTTCCCCCCCCGTCTCCCTTGTTCACTGCATATGGTGTTAACCATTTAATAGGGAGCCATGTTTTCCCCTTTTCCAAAAAATCATTGGGCTCATGACCCAGGTCCTTCAGTCTTCGTAGAACTAGCATGCACCCCTTGTCAGCCCGTGAAGACTTTCCAGCTTAGGTGTACCTGAATGGGTTTTACCTTTGCTTTCCACCTCCGTTGCCTCCAACTCCTGGATAGAGTGAACTTCTTTTCATCCGCTTCTGGTCTTCAAGCCCAAAGTTAACGGTTGCCCTTGAGAGGTTCTTCCTGAAGAGAGGGACCATCCTTATATTCCGTAGTTGAATAACTCTTAGCTTAAAGCTAACTTTGTGTATGTGTATGTAACTGTATTGGTAAAAAAATAAGTGCAGTTTTCCCATGTGTGAAAGTATGAATGAACTCAATAGGTGTCTCAGCCTCTCCTGCAGGAAGGAACGACTTTGACAATGTCCCTGAGTATTTTTCTTCAGCTTTCCCCCCTCCTGAATCCCATCCGAACCTCTCCCAATTAGCTTAACAAATTGTGTAAATAAAACCTAACTGTCATGTCAGTTCTCTCTGGATCTTTCTAAAACCTACCTACACGTTTCATGATCAAAAGTATTGCTAATGTGTGATGTGTAATGTCTATGGGCATGTTCCTTGCTGCACTTTCTTAATTTACATGACAAAGTTATGGAAATTATCTTAGTCAAATTGTTGATAGAACTTTCTATTTTTTTTTTCTCTCTCTCTCTCTCGGAGGGGTTGGGTGTGCGGGAAGGGTTGTTTTTGACTTTTGATTCCTAAAGCACAGGCGTCTGGGGACACGGAGGACGTGGGGCAAAGCTTTAGATAGAACGTTATTGTATAGTCAGATACTAAAAATATATGGAAAAAGAAAAAGAATGGATTTTTTTAAACAAAGTAAACCACCTGCTGTATATTAGAAACCAAAAAAAAGAGAACATTTCAGTGAATTAAAGTACTTTTGAAAAAGAATGTTTAACATTTTAAGTCTAATTGAACTTGTTGAAGAGTTCTGGAAGTTACAAAAGACGGTGTTTGCTTGCGAGTAGCGCTATTAACGAAACAAGTGGGAGGGGTGTTGGGATATTTTCTTCTTCCTTTTCCCCCCTTTTCCAGAAATAGTGGAATTCATCCTACCGGGCAAAATAAGACGGGGGAAATTATTTATCCTGTATTAAGGTTTATGAACTGATCAAAATCTATTGAAATCACATGTAGCAGATTATTTAATAAACAGCACAAGACTTAAATTCTGGGAATGATTTTTAGCCTCTTGAAAAAAAAAATTCCCTGAAGGTTATGGCTTCTTTGCATTGTTATTATTATTTTTTAAGATTGTCATAGGCCCACTAAGCTTTGAGCATTTATTGGGTGGTGCTTGTTATCCCCGCAACTCTCGTTCAGTTTTATGATGGGCAGCGATCATTGTCCTTGCTTGGCACTCCCTGCTTTGAGGTGGGGTGGGGCTCCTAGTTGCACATTTTAGAGCTCCATTTAAGCAGCAGCAAAAATGGCCTTTTTATTTGCAGCAGTGCCAGGGGAGGAGCAATCCGCATTTTATGTTTCTAGCACCCAAAGGCCTTTGGACTGTCCTATGAGTGGACATTTATGGGGGGGGGAAAGCAATTTTCCCTTCTCTCTCGCAGAGAGACACACATACATTCTAAGCCCTAGACTAGAGGATATGCCGTTTTGCACTCTGTCTGCGTCTTTACTGGAACCATTGACCTTCCTTGGGATAGGTCAACAACGGGTCTAGATAGTCAAAAGAGAAAAGAAAAAGCTTATTTTGTAAAATCAAGTTTGGGGGTTCCATCTTGAGATGCTGAACTACAAATCCTTATGCCTCAGCTTCTAGGCTGGGATGATTTTTGCCCTCTTCCATCCCATCTCTATGTTCTGTAATACCCAGCCTCATGACTAGAAAGGTTACCTGTTTTGGGGTGTCTTAATGGTCCAATAAAGGTGGAGGGATTAAAATATTTATTTATTTAAAATATTTGTACCCTGCCTTTCTCCTCCCAAACAAAAACAAACAAACAAAAACCTGCAGGCCTGTTTCGAATCCAGAGATTGCTTCATGGCCAGAACTGATGTTCTTATGGAGAATTGTTGTGCATTGGCCCAGTTAGACCCTGTCATGTATCCGGGGGCTTATAGGCTGAATTCTGGTGCCTTTGACTGGAGTGGGCCAGGGAACAGAGAAATGTGATGGACAGACCCAGTTTACAAGATAAGCCTTGATAGGTGGCTTATAGGGAGAAATAACACATTACGGATTCCAGTGGGGTTGCTGAAGGTGCTTTCCGTTGGCATAGGTACTTGCAAGTCGAAAGCATGAGATACTTGCACTGCAAGCCAGAAGTGGTCTCACTTAATTGAATGTGAAGTCAGGTTATATATGAGAAAACGAGAGAGAGAGAGAGAGAGAGGTGGGGCGGGGCTGGAGAGCTGAGATGTGAGGAACCTGAGAGCTGAGCATCATCCATTTATTGATCTATTTCATTTTGTTTGAAATATCTACCACCTCCAATTCAGGGACCCACAGCAGCTTGGAAAGTAGGGGGCGGTAGATAGACCACCAGCCACAGCTCACTGTGTTGTGAGTGTCATCTCTGCCCGCTGGGATGTCCCTGATTAAGGTCTGGGTCAAAGGACAGGGATGGCTTGACAGAGAGAGCGTGCTGTGTTGGTTTGAACTGGGTGGGAAGGCGTAATGGCCTGGAAAGGGCTTCCTGTTAGAGATGGATTTTGTGGGAGAGACCTGCAGAAGGGCAGGGAAAAGCTAGCCATTTTGTGCCGCTAGAGCATGTGCAGAGAGTTCCCGCTTTCAATCCTGAGCAGGCACTTGCTTCACCTGGAGTCATCAATGGGTGGATGTAAATGGGTGGGAAGGCGGTGGGAATGCATGCCAGCAGTTGATCAGCGGCAGTGGTGGGGGTGTCTCCATTCTCCCATCTTCAGTTTGCGATGCTGCTCTTTCACTGTCCCAGAAAGGCCCCATCAGTCACGTTCTTGGAAATGGACACTCTCCGGCGTATACAGTGCCTCAGTGTCCAAAATAGTATGGAAAGCAATTGGAGTGTATGCTGAATGATCGGGGAATCCCTGAGCAGTATAAAGCAAAAGGAAAACAACACTGTTTGCTGGCTTGCCCTGGGAATGCCTGAGTCTCTTACACGTAGCAGTGAGAGTTTTTGAAGGATTGCACTCACTTAGGTTTGATTACCGTGGGAAAAAGAGACAGGAATTGTTTTTTAAAATCTTTTTTTTCTTCTTCAATTGACTCTACTTCCAGTCACCTTGTATTCCGTATCGCTGGCACACAATGTGGAACAAAATTAGCAACTCATTTATTTATGGAAATTTACCTCTGTGATTTACACAATTTACACTTAATGCCAGCAATGAAAGGGGGGGTGGAATTGCAATACTTTATTTATTTATTGTTTATCACTTGAATTTATATACTGCTCCCATTGACGCCAAAGATTAGACCTTGATATGGAGGTGGGTGGGTGGTTCTGCACCAAGCAAAGCAGGACGCTGTGTGGCCTGGCCGTATGCAGTGGGTTTCAGTGGATAAAATGGCTAGAAAGAGGGAAAGTTGTATTTCTGGATTAGAGGATGCTGGCCATGTCCTGGCGGTAATCTGGCCCTTGTCACCATAAAGATCATTCACTCTGCCTGTAAAAAGTCCCCTTCGGCAAGACTTGTTCTGTAAAACCTGGCAATGTGGGGGATAAGGTAGAGCCACCTGGCCAATAAATAAAATAAATAACTGAGATTCTGTATGTCAAACATTTTTAACACTCAAGTCCCTGGACAAGGGCTAATATTTATGAGGATTGTAAACATTTGCTTAAATTTAATTTCAGGTTGCAGAAAATGAGACGGGTAATAACAGATGCCATTCATTCGCCCGCTCATATGCTGCTTTCATAATGTTACCGTGGCTTTTTAACTTCACACAGCTTGTTGAAGCCAGGCGTAGCTCATCTGTTTCTCGTGGGACTCACGAGCCAAAAAGTCAAATCCAGCTTCTTTTTTTGACCGAAATAGAAGCACAAGTGAGATCACGTCTGCATGAGGTGCTGAATGCATATGGGGGCGTTTTTGCTTTGCTTTTCTTTGCTACCAGAAGGAGGATCCCAAGGCTTTGGCTGTCCTTGCTTTCCATATCTAAGATCCCCCCTGAGCATCTAAGGATTTGCTGGAATCATAGGAGGGTATCTTAGCAGCAGCAGCAGCAGCATCAGGTGGATCCTCACACCATCTCTAGCTGCCCAAGAGGAAGGAACAGCATAAATTTTTCTAGGATCAAGAATATCTATGTAAGATATAAAATCCTAACCCATTGAGTGCATGGTCAGAAGCACTGTTCTTTATGTTGCTATTCAGTCTGTTTTTGAAAAAAAGACAAGGAAGAATCTTGTAGTAACCTTTATAGAGAAAGAGAGAAGGAGCGATGTTGTTGAAAATTCCATATTACACCCCATGCAACACAGGGTGCCTCTGGGGAAGGGTAAGACAGTTGGGTGTAGGGGACCCAGGTTTGACCAGGTTGGCGTTTGGGGATGCTTTAATTAGCAGGGCCATGACATGGTCTGCTTCTCCACTCCACTGTAGGCTTCCCTGTTGTTTCTGAGCTGGTGAAGATTGACTTTCAGTTTAAAAAAAAACAATAATCATTCTGGTTGTAATACAAAATACAACTCCCAGAATACGGAGACAGGCAGATGGATAGATGTGAGATCAACTGAGCTGAAACACTCCTTGCCCTGCATGGCTATGAGGAATGGGGAGGAAACAGCCATGCTTCAAGATCTGCCCCTACACCTCTGGAGGAGTTTGTTTTGTTTTGTTGGGTTGCCAACTTACTGTTCCAAGGGAACTAATGGGAATTGTGTTGTTATGTGCCATCAAGTTGCCCCTGACTCATGGTGACCCCATGAAGAGGGATCTCCTCCTCTTCCTCAACAGCCCTGCTCACCTCTTGTAGACTCAGTCCTGTGGGTTCCTTTAGGGAGGCAGTTCATCTCATATTTGGCCTTCCTCTTTTCCTGCTGCCTTCGACTTCTCCCCACATTATTATCTTCTCCAAAGAATCCTGTCTTCTCATGATGTGCCCAAAGTAGGACCGCCTCAGTTTCAACATTATTATTTTTTTTTTTTTGCCTCCAGAGATTACTCAGGACTCAGTTGTTTGTCTTTCTGGCGGTCCTGGGTATCCTGGAAATACATAGGGGGAAAATAAGAGTTGCCGAATATTATCTAATTTGGCTTCTGGAAGAAACCCTTCTTCTGTACGTGTGATATGAACATGTCCGTCTTTTCTCTCCAGTGGCCCTGTATTTACAGTGTAATGTATCCAGGTGCTTGGTCTTTCAATAAAGAACTGATTTTCACGCTTCTCTCTGGAGTCCTGTCTTTGATCATGGGAAAAAGGGGTTGGGGGGTTAGTGCCCTTGACAACCCTCTCCTGGAAGCAGCTTGTGTCCTCCAGAGCACCAAAGATCAGGGACACGCAGAAGAAACAGACCCCCAGGAACTCTATTTACAAAGATGATCTCTTTACAGTTGACGCAAAGCTAACCTTGGCTGAGCAAGGAACTGCTCGATAGCTCAGGGGTTGAGGTCTGGGAGTTCGATTCCCCGCTGGGCCTCCTTGATAGGGGCTGGACTCCCTCATCCATAGGGCCTGCAGTTCTCAGATATATCCACATTCTTGGCAGGAGTCCCAAAACTTACAGGAGATTCTGCTTTCTCCTCATCCTTCCCAACGAAGTCTGTCCTAATGGTTTAGTTTTTCACATGTACCTTTTCTCCTGTCCTCTTTCTAACACGAATCCAGTGCCATGATTAACCTGCTCCTCTTCCCTGGAAGGTAAGCGGTCTTGTGTTCTGATCAGTGTCTGTGTGGTCCATCGGGTCCCTCCCCTCCCCTAAGAACAAACGTCCGGCTCTTGTGGTGAGGTAGCAGGAAGGCCGAGTTCCTCCCACCTGCCTTATGTTGTGAGCCGGGAACTGCAGCCGGACCACTGACCCTCGGTCACCCCCCCCATAAAAAAAGCACGACTGAGGATCTCCAGTCTTTGCTGAAAAGTGTGAAGGTGTGCCCACTCAGCTGCAGCCGTGAATTCTGTGCACTTGACACTGGATTCTGCCAGTCATTCTGCGACCTGTTCCTTGTACTGATCAGGTTGGGACCTCAAGAGAAGCAAAGACAGCCCCCCGCGGAGTCCTCCTCCACCACCCACCAGTGATAATTAGCAGTCCCTCTGACTGCGGGTGCTTGACGGTCCCGCCAGCAAAGTCCTCCGAAGAGAGGAAGCATCTTTTTGCAGTGTAGTTAATGGCCCTTCACAAAGATACTTTGGTGGCTCCGAGATGTTCCAGTTAACATCTAGAACCCTTAAGAGACACAGGTTGCAAGTATCTGTTTCCATTTGTTCCCCCCTAAATCAAAATTTCCTGCATTTTATTTTGCTTCTGCAACTTGATTTCCCCCCCCCACCTCCCCTCCAAACATTTTTTCTTTGGTTATTGTTATTGCTGTTGCATGGTTTGAGAGAGGACGAGTGGGAATCGTAGACCTTCCAGTAGACAGAGAAGGGTGGGGAGGGGGAAAACTCTATGGCGATGGGCTAGGATAGTGGAGGGATGCTTCTCTACGGCTTGTGTCCACCCCATTTGAACCCACTGTTGCTTAGGAGAAACTGGCCACACCGTTTTCTTTCCTCCCCGCTCCAAATTCATGAGGGCTAGAAACTTGTCTTCCTTGCTTGCTTAGTTATTTATCTCATGTATTTCTGTACTGCCTTATTAACGCAAGTCACTACTCTGGGTGGCTTACAGCCAATAGGAAATCCAAACAATATGATAGCAGATCATCAGCAAGAGAAAGATGAGCAAAAGTAACCAAAATCTAACCCGAGAAATCCAACATGAAACCAACGGAACAAAGCTTGCTGTCCCGCCAAGATCTGCTGGGGAGATTTCCTGGGCCGCAATCTTCTCTCCCCTTTGGTCTTCTGCAGAGGCTTGAATGAGGCTTTGAATGTCTGTGTATTTGTAACATCTTCCATCTTCCATCTCTAACACACATTTTGTGGGGTTCTGAAATGTGAGGAACTGCAGAGTTGTGCTGACGTCTGTCTGATGTAACTTACCTGGTTCCATCTTTGCATATATATGCATATATCTTTATATATCTATATATATATATTTTAATTTTGAATATATTTCTCCTTCCATATGTGCTGCTAGTTTTCAACAGAACATCATCATGCATCTGTGATTTAGTTCTGCTGAGATTGAAATCTGAAGCCCGAAAAGTAATAAGTCTTTGCTTTGTACTTTGTAGGTCTTCAGGAGGACGCGACCGTATATTTTGTGGTTGCTACTGAACATGGTCAAGGTGGAGCTGCTTCCAGGGGCTTCCTGCTGAACAGCCAGAAGCCACCTGAGATGCTGGACGGGCTGGATCCGGGCGGAGAGGAAGCCGACTACTTCACAATGGGCGGCCCTTCGAGCAACAACTCTTTCCACAGCAGTGAGGGGGAAGGGACGGACCACGAAGGGGATCCTTTGGATTGCAGTGGGTCCAGACCTCTGCTGATGGACTCCGAAGAGGAGGAAGAGGCTTGTAGGATGAACCCCCAACATCCGGAGCGAGAGAGCCTTCCCCGAGGAAGCTTGGATCTACAACCGCTTCCCCAGACCGCGTCCGGCCACGTTCTTCTCAGCGATTTGCCACCGCAGCCGGGACAAACGTCAGCCGAAAGAGATGTCTTTGCTACAGCGCCTTTCCGCAGCTCCAGAGCCCTCCCCGACGATACGGATATTTTCGCCAAAGCCCCCTTCGTCTCGAAGAGCCCCGGGTTTGCTAAGCCGCCAGACGAGGGCGATGTGTTCCTCCGGGCCCCGTTCACAAAAAAGAAGAGCCAGGAAGAGTTAAAATCACATCATATGGCTAAGGAAATGCCAGCCGTACCAGGAGGGGCCGCTTATGGGCTTAAACCTGTGTTCCCGACCCTGGGCAAGGGAACGCCCGGCCCTCAGGGTCAGTTCTCCGCATCTTCATGGGTTGCACCCTCCAGTGTCCCCCCTTGTTCTGGAAAAGCAGCCGAAGGGTCCCGTGGCCCTCCTTCAAAGGAGCTGGGGAGCGTCCCTAATGACATCCTCCAGGGCCAAGCCCTCCCTCCAGATGGCGTCTTGGGTGCGAAGGCCAGCCACCCCTTCCGTCCGCAGTCGCTGGCGAAATACTCCCGTCACTACAACTCCGACGGCAGCCACGGCAGTGACGCCCAACCCATCGCAGCTTACAAAGTGGTCTCCCAGACCAACAAGCAGGCCATCGCCGGGTCTGTTTCCGTGACCTCTCTGTCTTCCAGGACGAAAGAGCTGCCCGGCGCCGATCCCTTTGCCTCTGCACCCTTTCCTTCTAAATTGGGAAAGAAGAAGCCATAAGGAAACTCTCACTGGGGACAGGGTTTGAGTCGGTTGCTCTCTGAAAAAAGCCTTTCGAGACTATCCACTCCATCATCCCTGGACAAAATGTCAAAATTCCTTTTGCTGTGACCCTTAGGAAACTCTTGGTTTCAGGCGCTTATCTGCCAGGCGGTGGATTTTCTTTTCTTTTTTTTTTTTTACATTTCTTCTCTTTCTTTCTTAGCTAATGTCTTTTCCTGGCCTGACCCTCTTGGTTCCCAACGTTTGGGGGCATCCTTATTTAAGCCAGTAATTATATGATGAATATATTGAATAGAATGAATTACCTCTTAATATTAGCATTCACTACCGTCTATAGAGAACATCATTCCAGAAGAGGAAAGTGGGACCCAGATAAAAGAGAAGTTACTTCTTTCCAACCAAGAGACAAAAGGGGTTGGGGAAGAGAGGACTAAGTGCATTTTTTTCTCTGGTTGATGCTAATAAGTCTTACTCCAACATGAGTAGCTGCTGGGCTTGAAACAGATGTTCTTAATGGTTCTGCAGGCTGTGCTATGGGTGTGTGTATGTGCGCTTGTGCGCCTGTAATAGGCCAGCTCAAAAGGGGCAGAAAAGGCTGCTCCCTCCATTTGGTTCTGCTGTGTGCGTAGGGGGTGTGTGGGTGGGTGCCGTTTTTTGTCTCCAGCTGAGATGACCTTCTAGCACTCCTAAGCCCTGTTTTTGGTGTTTAATGTTTGGAATATCTGTTGTCTCGTTCATTTGACCTGCAGGCTTATGTGTGTTTACACACGAGTAAGGCCAAGGACTTGGGATTTGGCTGGAGAGCATTTCAACCAATTCTCAACCTTTTGGGAAGCGGTGAGGAAAAGGCAGAGAGCCTAGAGACCTAAGTCGCACAAAAGTGTGGTCACCTTCTCTTAGGTGAGAGCTTCCCCCCCCACCCTTTAGAATTCATAATTGGCAAAAACTTGTTCTTTTGCTGAAGCAGAGGCGATCAGGGGAGGAGAAAGCCTGTGGCAAACTGGTGGATAAAATAGCCCCACTTGGTCGAGGGCCACTGCTCCCATCTTCCTCCATAAAAGGCTTAAGGGTTTCCTTTTTGATTTGGCCTCAGAGAAACCTTGCCTGCTGGGTTCTGAAGGGGGGGCCCCCTCTCCCCCGTGCTCTGCAGTTGGCTCGGGAGAAGGTGTGTGCTTGTGTGCCTTAGGGATGTGTGCAACACTGGCCTTGTCCACTGGGACCTCCGGTGTGAAGTGGATGTTCCCAGAAAACATTCCCTGTGTCTTCACAGACAAACTCTCTTTCAGCAAAACATCCCCGTTATTATAATTACTGCTAAAATTATTATTTATTTCCTCGCAGGGAGCAATTCTTCTCATGAATAATAGGATTCTTTTAAAAACAGGATGAAAGCTACAAAGGTCCATGGGTGTGTGTGTCCCGCATCAGTCCCTTCTACAGCATCCCAGATAATATGTGGGGAAGCAGGATTTGGCCGTCCTCTGGCTTTTGACATTCGTGAACCCAACGTATCTTTGTTTGGTATAAGATCTGGAAGGCCGTAAGTGGACACTCCCCTTTCAGAAACAGCACCGAATGCACACACCCGAATCGCAAATTGGGACCAGGGGTGTGTGCAAATGTTGGGTGAGGCCAGCCGTTGTCGTCCCTGCTTCCTTGTTCATGAGCTCATGGGATGGGGTGGTGGTGGGGAGAGTCGAGGATTTAACAGTGAAATGTCTGTATACAACAAGCTAATTAAGAAAACGTCTGCTGCAGTTCTTTTTCTGATGCATTTGAAGCTAATTGTATGAAGCAGACCCTTTTTTATATATGTGTCTGGAGAAAGAAACTTTGGGTTTCTGTTGGGTTTTGTCCTCTTGTTTTTTTAAAAAAACTCCTATTCTTTGCCGTGAGGACTGTGGTCATGGTGTGGTTGTGTTATCTGACTCCTGCTGGCCTCAGCAAAACTTGGGGACCCCTCTGAGAAGTGAAGATCTGGTTCTACGAACACCTTGATCCACAATCAACACAATCCCAGGAGTTCAACGCCGGCCGTTCAATGAAGGACAATCTTAGCCTTTGACTGACAATCCGTGAAGCTGGTGTGTTGTAGAGCTGGGGGGGGGATGTCCATGTGGCAGAAATCCTTCTGAAGTGCAGACCTTTATGGCAAACTGAGTGCCTGCAGTCAGTTTGGTTGCAATGTGCCTTTTTAATGGGAAGGAACCATCATGTTCTTGTCTGGTCGATGTGGCTGGACCCAGACTTTCAGAAACCTCCTGTCAGTGAAAGTTCCCTTGACGCAGGCATTTTTACCTCTTACTCTTGGAAATGGACCTGGACTGCTTCTCTACCATCTGAAGAGTGAGTCTACTCACTGCCAAAGCCAGCGCGGCACCGAGTCAAGGGGGGACAGACAGGTTTATGGCCTCTCCTGGTAAAGTCCAGGTAGACTCACAGGTCTGCTCCATGGAGCACGATCCGCTGGGAGCACAAACCTGTGTCTGATTTAATGGGGTTTGCCTAGAGGGAGAGCAGTGGGCTGTGTCTTTTGTCCGTGGGAGAAGGGAATGTCCTGTAGAGTTTCTGCTTTGGACATTTCAACCTCATGAGCAAAATCCTGGCTGGGAATCAAATCTGTTTCTCTTTTCCTGAAAATGCCGCCCTGCGTTCCGACCGTGATAGTTGGCAGGGAGGCTTAATGGGGATTGTGTCTTCTTGGGAAGGCTCTGTTTTGAAGTCCCTCTATGTTGAGAAATGGTTTGTGACAACACTGACGTCTCCCGATGGTACTTTCAAACAAACTCACTAGCGCTTTGCTCGTGTAAATGCAGAACTTTCATTAGGGGTGGTGGAGGTCTGGGGCAGACTGGCAAAAGAATATGGTTGTGTTTCATTTAAAAGGGGGCAAGATGGCTACAAGGGTCTCACCTTTTTTGTTGCTGTTGAAATATGTGATGTGTGAATCTGTGTATCCTGCTTTTACTGCCAATTACAAGTAACTGCACTGTGGAGGATGCTTAGATGTAATCCTGTGACAAATAGCAAGCTTCTTGTGGCCCAGAATGTTGCAGAAGTGAAACCAGAGATGCGGGAAATCCTGTTATTTTGTAGCGGAAGAAGTGAAGATGATGGACTTTTGCAGTAAAACAGATCTGCATCAGGGGAATCGTGAACCTGCTTAGTGATTCACAAGAGTGGTCATACGCATGTGAACATGCACCTTTTATGCATTACTTGAGCTGCCTCAACACCCATAAGCTACTCGGCTCTCCCTCTCGGTGTCTACAGGCGGCCCTTTCCTAACCCATCACTCCATCTAAAGGTTGAAGGTCCAGGGCTTCCCAGAAAGCAGGAGCTCTGAAGCCCCCGGCTTTTGGCAAAATAAAGCACTGTGTTTGCTGGTGCAGTTTTGGATTGTATTTTAAAATAATAATAATTGGGCTGATAGCAGAGAAATCTCACCTACCTCCTCTCTCAAGCAGGTGCTGGTATTTTTAATTTTACTGTATTTAAAATTGTTGCAAAGCCAGCTCTGGCTGCTAAAACTGTGCAGTAAATAATAGCTAGTAGGAAGGAATCACTGCTGTTGTTTAATCATGATTATATCCGTTCGGTGTGTCTGGAAAGTGGGATTCTTGAAAGCATGTGTCTGTGCAAACATTTGCACCGCGACTGTCAAAAACAGAGGATGGCGCATGCATCACTGAAGTGTTCTGTCTTGAATTAAGGCGGTTCACCGTTGTATCTGCTGGATTCCTAAAGCTTTTCCAAAAAGCATAAGTTAAATCAAGGAAACACACCTTTAAGGAGCTGTAGTATGTTTTCCTGAAATGTTTCCTGCACCATCCATTTGAGGATTTTACTTTGATTATGTGAGATTGGGAAAGGTTTGGTTTTTTAAAATTTGTTTTGATATTGCAAAAGTGTCCTGTTTTGAGAGAAAGATGAAATGCAAAATAATTTATCCTGTTATAGCTCCAGAATAGAATTAAGAGATAAATGTAGTCTTTACTCAGTTATTGATGGAAGCCCACCATGTTACTCCGTTGTGAATTTGTGTGTGTATGTGATTCATTAATTGCTCATTCAGCAAAGGGACCTGGCTTTATTGGATTCCTACAGAATTTGAGGGGGATTTTTCTCTTTTTTTAAAAAAAACCCATGAGAAATAGCTTCTCTAGGTTTGATCTGTGTACTGTAAAAGGAAATCATGACATTGTTACAATCACTTCTAATCAGTCATGACCTTGCCACTAGTATTATTAAGGTGTTTAACTGTTACAAAAAATCAGACATCACTCCACAAAGGTAAATACATATGAATAATTGTGTGCTAATAGGACTTGCATTACTGCTGTCTTGTATTTGTATTTGAAAGCTCAGAGAAGCTCCAGGTTTCCTTTGAGTAACTGAGTTGCTCCATTCACCTCTGAATCTGGGAATGCATCACACATGGCCCCAGGGGGAAGAGGGCATCTTTAAATTTTGTGTCTCCTCTCATTTCTCCTGCATTCCTGGATCAGACAGTTTGGTGCCTGGAAACGTAGGCGTATGATTTGCACTTAACGTAGGGTTGTCTAGAAGCACAGAATTAAGAGTGATGTACACTATAACGGAAATGCAGTGTCGGTTTATGATTCTAATTTTGCTGTGCAGTATTGACCTAATACAAACGTGATGATTTTCCGCCCTCCTTTTGTTTTATAAAGGTAGCAGACTTTCGGAGAGCAGAGTTAAATTTTAATTCACACCCAGCTCCTCCTTGTTTTGTTTAGGTGACAACCCGCCACGTGCTTATGGTAAGTTTCCTCTTTTTCTTCCTGCCGGACCTTTGTAGCACCCGGATCAGCCCTTGTGGGCTAAGACTGCTCCACAGGAGCTGGTTCAATGAATCAACTTTGAATCAGGATGTAGGGAGGACAGAGCACTAGCTGCACGATGCTGCAGTGAAATGCAGGAACCCCAGGACGTTGAAAAGTTCATTTGACCTGACTTCTGTTTTCACTTTCACTTCTTGAAGCAGGTGCGGATGGGGGCGGGATTGTCACAAAACATCAGGTGTAGGGCTGTGGCTCCACCCTCCAGCCATACATTGCTTACGCCTTAAGGATAATTTTCAGTGCAGGGGTCCCTCCTGGGGGTAAGAGTAGCTAGAAGAAAGTCTTGGCGCTGGCGGGACCATGGCGTGCCAGGTGGGGGAATCTCCCCTCTCCTCCTTTTGCACTGGCACCCCCTAGGCCATTCTCCCCGCAGCGCCCCCGCTTGCCAGGACAGTATTTCCAGGAACCATGTCCTGCCAACATTTTGCAGAATATAGCTTGGTCAGTGGGTATGTGTCCCTCCTTTTACCTGCAGGAGCAGCAGAAAGCTCCCAACGGGGATTCATTGGGTGCAGGTGTCTTAAAGGTTGTGCTTCGATCTTGGCACAACACAGATTGGCCATGGTTGGGGCCTCTCTTGGCCAGATCCTGCCTCCACTTGGTCCTCAGCCCAACCATAGCAGGCAAAGCAAATGAGGGAACCTGTTACTTACGTTTCACTGCGGTGCCTGAGCCCTGCTCGAATGTTATGACTCAGGTGCCCAAAATGCTTTGCCTAGCAAAGTAAGGAGACGGAGGGATTTAAGCCCCAGAGAGAAGAGTGAGTGATAATATCTTTCAGTTTGCTGTGTGATGCTATTTCCACTTTAAATGTGGTTAATATTTGCTGAGGACAGCAGGAGGGGCGGGCTGCATCTTCGGAGTGGGTGCTGCCCAGTGTTTTCTGAATTGGGACTCCCGGTTTCCTCCCTTGCATCTCCACTGACAGCTGTCCCATGTCCTCTCTTCCTATGTCTGCCTCATCGCGCGGGGCACGACTCCCGTTGTGCTTGTGATGCTGGTTTATAGCATCACAGAGATAGGCGTCAACTTGGTAGCTTTCGATCGCATGGGAATAATCAATAGAATAATCAGAATAGGGTCAGCTCCCACCAAAGACGTCTCTGGTTGGATTTTGCCCCTCCTGTTTTGTTTTTAGGGATTTTAAAGCAAGTTTTCCTCCAGAGCCATATAGGGTATTCTGACTAATTTCCTCATATGTAGTTTGAGGCAGTGTAACTCTTTCTCTTGTTATATATCCATTCCTAAATCTGTACCTAGCTGTTGTGACTCCACATAACGGTTATGCCATAAAACCATTGTTTATTGGGTTGGTGGCTTTTCCCTCACCTCTGTTTTTATTTTGGTTGATGTCTTTTGTGTTTGCATTTATCCAGAAATATTTTGACCATTGTGACAAAATGTGTCAGCTGTGATGATATTAGGAAATCTCTCAACAGCCATTTTGGGGTGTATGTGTGTGTGTGTGTGTGTATGTTTTGTAAAGGGATTGTTCTTTATAAGAAATGCAGATAGATCTAAATACTTATGCCATAGACGGAGTTATG
This sequence comes from Pogona vitticeps, assembly GCF_051106095.1. Classification (NCBI taxonomy): domain Eukaryota; kingdom Metazoa; phylum Chordata; class Lepidosauria; order Squamata; family Agamidae; genus Pogona; species Pogona vitticeps. The sequence continues at coordinate 1,437,603 of NC_135790.1, forward strand.
AATGGAAGAAGAACATGCTATTGCAGATATATATAATGCTGATAATAAAGACAATTGTCCTAAAAGGCAGCACGGGGACTGTCTTTTTCTGAACTGGCAGCTTGAGAAGAGCACATGGATTGGGCTGCTGATATATTTGTTGTTTCCCTCTGCTGATACTGAACTGCCTCCATGTGCAATGGTGAGTCAGGGGTTTCTGAGACCAGTGATTTTGCTCCGACCTCCTCTCGATATCTAGTCAGAACTTAGCAATGTTTGGAAATACCTCTCTGACTTGCTACACTGTTCGGAGTCCTGCTGGGGTATTGCTGTTTCGTTCTGGTTACTGTAGTCTTTTGTGAAGAAATATTAGCGCTGGAAACTCTTGTATGCTTTATTAAAAACTATCTGATTCAAGGAAACCTGCTCTGTTGCCTATTCTTCCACGTTCATAGGAGTATTTTCCTACATCTGAGTGCAAAGCTTGCATTTATATAAATTAAGCGACTTCTTCAAATGCTAGAGAACAAATGGAGAGCTGACTCTTAACGATCTATTGTTTTCTGTGAACATGTTAATAAGCATGGCTGGAATGTTGAGACCTCACTTGTGTTGGCTACCTTGCAATGGAGCCAGATGTCCATAGGCTGCCTGTGACCACCACCCACCACCCCTGGAATTTCAGGGTGAGGCACTCCCCCCCCAGTCTCGGGAGACAAGCTGTCCCTACAACATCCTCTACTCAGTCCAAGCCAACACTGGTTATATGTTAACATTATACACTACAGAGTCCTGGCAGCATTCAGGGAAGATTTCTCTAACTTGCCACAGCTAATTGTGGCTAATGGGCAAGATGCTCGAGGGCTGCGCAATCAAGACACGTGACCAGGCATGTACCCCAACTTTTCCTGACACTTTGTCAACCGACTGCAAAATGTTAGGCAAACCCCTGTACAAATGCCAACACAGTTCTGACCAGTTACATGCTGCTTTGTCACCTATAATGCAGTGGCCCTGGAACAACAACTCACACACCCCCCCGACCATCTACTGTATATCTAAACAGATTTGCTTGGGAACTTTTGGAAGCCAACTTTCAAACAGAGGCCGGCTCAAGGCAGAGCAGGGTGGCCGCATGTCCTCCTTGAGTAAGAACAGCCCTCCCTCTGAAGTGCTACTGGCGGAAAAACCCTGCTTTTGAGGATGTCCTTCCGTGGAAGGAATGACCAGCCCAGGTCTGATTTAAAGAGGGAAAAAAGCATGACAGATCAGGGACCTGGAAGTGTCCCTTAGCTCCGTGGCTGAGGTCTCTGGCTGCAGAAGCAGAGGTTGGGTGTTCGATTCCCCGGCTGTGCCTCTTTGACGGGCTGGACCAGATGATCCTTAGGAGTCCCTTCCAGCTCTGCAGGTTTACGATGATGGTGATGTGAAGCATCCAAACTGGGTGCGTGTTTGAAGCCTCCAAATCGGGGTTCAGTAGTTCAGCTGGCCGGGCAGCTGCACAGTTTAACCGTCTGGTTGGGAGTTCGATTCCCCCCAGGGGTTTGGACGTGCTTCTGCAGTTCCCCGCCACGGCCGGTAGGGGGCCGCCCGAAGTGGGTTTTTTTTTTTACTTGAGCTGCGCGCGCAGTCGCCCGCCGACCACCCGGGAGAGGGCGGTCCTTTCGGAGGCGGCTTGGCCAATGAGGAGCGAGAAGGTTGGTCAGGCGCCGCCGAGGGCACCCCGGGCGAGGGGGTCCTTCCTGAGCCTCCCCCTCCGGGGCGCAGAGGAGTCAAGATGGCGGCCGCGCGGAGGCTAGGGGTGGCCGCGGTGGGGCTGGGCGGCCGGTAGGTGCCCGTGAGGGTAGGGGGGGGTCCCTGGCCGGGCTGTGGATGAGGGGGAAGAAAGAGAGGGAAGGAGAGAGGAAAAGGCGAAACGGAGAAGTCTGCCCGGCTTTTAAGCGGGCACTTGCCCCACCATTGCCGCCCCCAGGTTTGTTGCCGCCCGAGGCAAAGAAGAGCCGAGGCCTCCCTCCTTCTCCGTCAGAGGACCCGAGGGAGCGTGGCGAGGCTGAAGCCAGTCAGGCGCAAGTTCAAAAACCCTCCCCATGACTAAAACGCTCCCTTTGAGCCTGGCGCTTCCCTCTCCCAGGCTGGCCTACCTCACAGGGTGATGGAGAAGAGAAAGGCCGATACAGGATGAGCGCGGTATCCGCGGGGGATCGGGTCCAAGCTCTCCCCCCTCCGTAAAAGTCTGGACCGCTGTACATTGCATCCTCCAGGGTCTAGTTCTAGGAAATACATCCTGGAAATACATCTAGATATGTGTTTCATATTTATATGTATCTCTTGGGTTTTTTATTTACTATTTTCCGGCAATGGGGAAGTGAATCAGCGGATGGAGGGATCCCGCTGCCTTCACAAGGAAGGAGACGGGTCACCGTCGGGCTCATTTCTGCAGCCTGGTGGAAGACGCAGGCCCCCAAATTTGGGGCTGGAGTGCCGTGCTGACTTTACAGACCTTGTGCTGTAGTGGTTTATTAATTAATTATTAATATTCTTCCTTGGGGACCAGTTTATAATCCTGCTTGCCCTTCCGTGAGGTCAAGGCCACCTTGTGGATCTCCTCTGCCTCATTTTAATCCTCATAGCAACCCTGCAGAGGAGGCCAAGGCAGATGGAGGTGGCCGAAGGGAGCGTCATGGCGTGTGAGGGGGCTCAGACTTGGTATCTCCTGCCATCGCCAAGCCAGGCACTGATCAGAATCCCATTGCCGGTCTCCGCTGGAGCAGATCTCCTAAATCAATAGGATTTATTCAGCCATCACCCTTCAGCAGCCAATTCGATTCATGGGGTCTGCCTGCGCTGGTTGGGACCCCCAGTCAGGTTTAGGCTAAAGCCGGGGTGGGGAATGGGTTCAGCCATGAGCCCTTGGGTGGCTGGGACCCAGGCACCTCCCAGCCGCGGCCTGAAGGTGAAAGAGCAGCACAGAGTGGAGAACCGTAGGCCTTTTCCTGAAGGAAAGGCTGAAAAGAAATGTATCTTTTCTGGTTTTGCCCTAGTAATACTCTTGTAACACATGGCTCTCATGATTGCCATCCCCATAGTGGTGTTAATTAGCACTGGATCTTCGAGAGCTCAGAGAGTCAGGCAGCATTTTCTTCCCTCTCGGTGACTCTCCTAACAAACCTGTGAGGTGGAAAACACAGTTTTGTGACACCTTCAAGGCAGTTTGCCTAAGTATCTTACAGAGCGCCATGAGTGTGAAATGCAGTTCTGTATCCAGAAAGCCTTGCAGTGTGATATATATTCCCCAGGAAGCTTAGCTTCCACTGATAAAAGATTATAATTTTAATATTTAATTTTAATTAATTAATATTAATAAGAATATTTATTTGAGTAAATAAAGATTTAGCTCAACTCTGACATGTTTTTTTTTCATTGAGGCATTCTGTTTTAACAGATGGGATTTCTCTTTTCACATTTGTTAATTCCTGGAGCAGAAACTCCAGACTTGGAGGCTTTTGTGATGAGAAAAGCTGAGCCATGGGTTTTAAGTAATTCAGAGAGTATTAATAACGGTTGCTAAGAGGAATAGGCTTAAAAAAAAAAAGCATTCATCTCCTCAGTTTACAAATCAGGTTTTCACATAAAACAGACCAAAAAAGAGCAGGAGAGAAGGTTGTAATCAGGAAATGTCCCTGCCTACTGACCAATAATAGGGCACAATCTAAATCTAGGATGGGATTGTTATACCTTCATTGATCAGTCATCAGTATTTGATGGTTTGGGGTGCTATGGCATAAGTGAAAAAATGTGAAATTCTGGTACACTTGGTAAGAATGGTTATCTTTTTCTCTGGAGCTTTTGCCGCTTGGGATTAAGCAGCCTTAATGCAATGACCAAACAACGCCTATATTTTGCTATGCCACAGAAGCCACCCACTCACCCTGCAGTACTACAACCAGGTGAGTGTTACTCTTGTCCTGCAGATTGGCATTCACATTTCTGTGGAGGGATTCAAGTTAAAAAATGTGTGGTTCTTTCTGGGAGATTATTTCCTCGTGACAAAGTTGCTGAGGTACTAATAGAGCAGAAAATAAAGACGTCATTATTACAATAGCAAAACCTTTTTGGTACTGATCCATCAGTACAGTTGAGTTCTGAACACCACCAGCTTTGTTTAATGTCCACATTCAGAGATCCTTTGGGTAAGGAAAAGTTCCATGTGTCTCTTGAGCAATTTTGGCCAAGTGTATCAAAATAAACATGATTTATATCAGGCCGTTATTTTGTTTTTGGTTTTTTTGATGCTAGAAAACTGTGTGCCTTCTGTAATGTACATTTTGTGATGTTATATTCGACCCCAGGAGAGAATTGCTGGGTTATTTCCTTAATAACAAAGTGTATAATGTACTGTATATGTGAATTATTTCCTAGTAGGCGTTGTGAGTAACTATAGCTTTGCTTAAAGGGACGTCAAGAGTTTGGGAGTAGAGTACCTCATCTGTAAAACAAGACCATCTAAAAAGGGGCCACCAGAGCCTTTTAGCTGTAATAGCTCACTGACACCTTTTGTGTCTATGAGCTTCTGAGTACTAGATGGTAGAGACAAATAACACAGGCCTGTCATGGTGTCTTTTTTTTCTGAGTGTCAAGTGATGTCTGGGCACACATAGAGACATCCTGAATTAGATGGGTCCTCCTTGGTCAGACCTAACAAAGCTGATGGTCTTTTGTGAAGATTGGGTCCAAATTATTTCATTTCATTCTTTAATACATTATTTTTTATTATTATTTCAGCAAGGTCTATGTTTATTCAGACTCAGGACACTCCGAATCCAAACAGCTTGAAATTTATCCCAGGAAAGCCAGTCCTGGAGTCTAGAACTATGGAATTCACCTCTCCTGCTTCCACATATTGCTCACCCTTGGCAAGGTTTGTTGCTGTTTTGTAGGACGCGCATGGCACATACTAGTTTGCAGATAGGGCTTTGCGGATGTACGTAATGAAGCCTTGAGGGCACTTGAATGCTTGCAGGAAGTAAAGGATTCTTATCTATTTCCCTGATGGCTTCTTCACCTCAAAAGCTCTCCTCCCCCAGTTCTTTGTGCTTTTGCCAGTGTACTGCACCCAAATGCTAGCATAAAATCTTATGAAATAAAAAGCAGCTTGAAACTAGAGAGGCTTCCAGGGAAAGGTTAAGGACTCCTCTGCCTTTTGTCCCCTGTTTTTTGGAATGCAGAATACTCAAGGCAGGAGGGGGCAGACGGACTTTGTTACATTCAGCTGCAGTGCTATGTGTACTTTATGCTTTTTGTATGCATGTTTCATCACATTTAGAATAGATGTCTTTAAACATATTCTGTTGATGTCAGTAGGACTTCCCAGAGCAAAGCTATGTCTGGATCCAACCAAGTAAACACAGTCCTAAATTTTACTCTATTGATGTTGGAGAGGCTGTTCCCATGATTGCATGAAGAGCTACAGGAGCATAATAAAGTAATGTCCTCAGTGGTCAGATTACTTTATCAGTCTTACAGATAAGACGACAAAAAATTTGACTGGTTTATCCATTCATGTATGTCATATATTAGCTATTGGTGATGTATTGAGGGTCAGAAGACTCTTGAAGAGTGCGGGTGGCATACAATTTGAATAAATAAATAAATACATAAAATAAAATGGAGAGAGAAAAAATAATCTTTTTAAAAAGCTGCTTGTCTATGTGTGCCTAGAGATAATTCCTATGTGATCCAGAGGTAGGTGGCCTTACAATATGGTTAGAAAGCTTTTGCTGCATTAGATTTGACCTCATGTCTTAACTCATCCCATATATGTTTATATGGATGCAGAGTCTGTTGGGTCCAGATCAGTGTGTATAGGATTGCAGTAAACATGTTAGTGAACTAAGGTGATGAAATCAGAAAACTCGCAGTAACTGTGAGCTTGAATGACAGACTTTTCAGTCTTCGCTTCTTGGTTCTTTTTTTTTTTTTTTTTTTACAGACAGCTCTTCAGGATTGAAGGAGTTAAAAGCATCTTCTTTGGAACTGACTTCATCACTGTCACAAAGGTACTCATAAAATAAGATTTTAATGATCTAAACATGAGCAGAACCCTCAACAAGTCATCAGAGATGATAGTGGAAGTGCATGCTTTCCTCAGATTGTTGAGCAAATGCTGCAAAGCTCTTTCTAAAAATAGAAGGCACTGCTGATTTATTCCAGATTTTAAGCGTAGCCTTCAGGATCAGAACCCCCACTTCAGTCTTGGGGAAGGAAAGGCACTCTGAGAGCTGATTGCTCATCAAAATTTATTCTGTTTCCTTTTTTTTGTGAACCGTGTTTAGAATTCTTGAAAAAAGGCATGCTGAAGCAATCATTCTTTATAGATTCTGTTGCAAAGGAAATGAATGTGATCGGTAAAAGAAGTAAAAAATGTTAATCTTATGGAGTCTGTTTCTTTTGAAACGTGTGCTGCATTTCTTTTCTGAAAAAGAAGTCACCTTGTTGGATGACGGAGTAAAATTAAGCCATGGGTAGTTCCACTTAGTTCCCTTTGAAATACCTGTGCAATATTTATTAATCATGATTTAATGCTTATTTGATTTCAGTTGAATCAGAATGCAACTAATGTAATCTGGATTGAACCCAATGAAATCACAGTAGCATGGTTACAAAACTTTAATACAGCATTAAAAAAAAACCTTCAAAACAGTAAGAAAACTGTCTTACACATTCACAGCCGGGAGCATCCCTGTCAGTCCCTTGCAAACAAGCCTGATTCTCCAAAGCTTTCCTTCCCATAAGAGCTTTCCATTGAACAGGAGGCTATAAAAGCTCAAGTCGTTGTCCTATGAATGAGTGCTTTCTCTGGTTATGTTTTGCACTAATGGCAGCTTGGATCTAAAATTAGTTAGGGTTATATTATCTCTGATGTGTGAGAGATGCACTTAGGTATAGCTGTGTGTCCGTTTAGTTTATAATCTCTGTTTCACTTCCATGGTGCAGCTGCCTGCAGGGGCAAAGTGCCACCTATAACCCTGGTCCAGCAACGTGGACATCATGCCAAATCATAATCGGTGATTCCCATGGTCCAGCTGACCGTGACTTGTTATTTTGAGTGGTGGCTTGATACAGTGCACCAAAGCTTAAGTTCTTCATTTTGGTTTAGTACAACGTTTGAAACGGAGTTGGTGGGCTTATGAGCGGAAATGAACTCATTTTCAGGAGTTGCTCCTAATGTTTCCAGATTAGTGGGCTTTGGAGACTGGCAGAAAGACCTAAATTCAGAATGCATGCAGGATTGAGAGTTGGGAACCATCGGTTTCAGCCATAGTTTTTTCACTTTAGCTAAAACAGGTATGCAATCAACTTCTCATAGCAGTACAACTGAAATTCATAAACCTTTTCTTGAATTGATCACTAGGAAAGTGAAGATGTGGACTGGAACTTAATAAAACCTGATATTTATGCAACTATTATGGATTTCTATTCTTCCGGCTTACCTGTCATTACTGATGAAGCACCTCGTTCAGACACAGGTAAATAGCAATATTATAATAATAATAGTTAAAAGGTTCACTGGGAGTTGCTGCTATGCATTATGACAGGATGAAATCTTGGGTGTTCAAGCACCGAATAGCCTTGAAGGTGAGGTGCTGGTGACAAGTAATATGGGATAAAGTACCTGAATAAATGCTGTATTCCCTAAATGAGAATACACAAAGTAATGTCCAGGCAGGGCTAGAAGCATCTCTTTTGTCTGCTGGCCAAGATAACTCTGCCAGTGAGGTGTTATATCTGGCTATGGAAACTGTAGGAGGCTTTGCAGGTAAATAGGGTGGAAAGACTCTTGCTTCTAGTCCTTCCACTGGTATGTAGGCTTTGGGAACGGGGCACGAACTGTGATTCTGTTGGATCAGAGTCCCTTTGTTCACCTAGAAAGCTCTAGGACTGGGCTGAATAACTAGGCCCCTTGTTAATTCCAAATGTTAATTTCCTTCCAGTTGAAACCAGTGGGTTTGGAGGGGGGGGGAAGTACACTTGGCCCTTCTCATTGTGACTTGCAGCCCTGCCTATAGTGGGATGGGACCTTTTCGGCAGCCCTGAGTATCCCTTTCCCCACAAAGGATTCCTTGTTTGAGCCTTAGACATTTTCACTGGTCCATATTATGGAAAAGTGGTATTTTACTAAGCTTTTTTACTATTATTTAATGAAATACTAAACGTGGGTCATTGTTTTTGTCTTTCATGAATGATGCAAGCTCCATCTGAAGAAGACGATGAAGTTGTATTGATGATAAAAGAGCTGCTGGATACTAGAATAAGGTACAGCTTCAGCTTTGCTTACTGTACAGCCCAAGTGTAGCCGGCTTAACAGCTGTGGGCGATCTGGGGCCCTCCCGATACTTCAGCTGTGAATCCCACAAACATACTCAAGGGGTAAAGACTATGAAAGTTCAAAATGTCTAGGATGCCATTTTGTTTTGTAAAGGTGACAAGATCCTGAATATACAATTCAAGTGATAGCCAGTTGGCTGAATTGAAAGATGCTTATTGTCAGTGCCTGCGGAAACAACATTTTGTTTGTGATTAGTTGGCACTACTGGTTCATTGGTCTCTTCCTTACTTGTTCTTGTGGGTTTCTGTATCTCTGGAAAAAGCCTGCAATTTAAAAACACAACTCAAAGTGGAATGACAGCAGACTTATTTAAAAATGAGAGAAAGGCAGATCTTAAAAATGTTAGTGTGATTAACTTTATCCTCTTTTATAGATCCACTTTTAGTTTTATCATTCCAGGCCCCAACTATTTCAGTTAAAATTACTTGTTGCTTTTCCTGCAGGACAGCAGGGGAACACTTTACAGTAGCTCTTTCATATTTTGGCCTTTCTGTCAATATTCACATTGAAGCGGTTCCAGCATTTTAGTGTATGCCGGTCCTACCGACAGAATGTTCTTTGTTCCTTTGGTAAATATCAGGAGGCCTGTTGGGAAGGAAAAGGGCAGTACGAGGGGGGAAATGAAGAGTCTGGTTTTCACTGCAGTAGAGGTGCAGGTTTTTTCTGGAGTGAGGATGGAGGCTCGGAATGGCCTGCATTAATTTGTCTGTTTGGTTAAATAAATAAATAAAGCATTTGAGTCTCAAGATGATTTTGCTAGAAGTTTGTTCGTCACAGTTATGGTAAATATGACCTGTTCTAAATTATTACACATCAATGAGGCAAAAGTGAACATGAAGCAGTGGGTCCAAGAGACACTGTGCTCAGTGTGGTGGAGCATCACTGCAAGGATATGATTGTGATGTTGCATATATCATGTTCATATCCCAGATGGGAAATGGATTGATCCCTCAACAGCAGTGTTTCATCTTCAGGACTAGACCGAGGATGTTTTTAAGGGAAAGATACTATGCCTTGACCTAGGGCAGCGATGGGGAACCTATGGCACACATCCCACAGCTGGCATGCAGAGCCCTCTCTGTGGGCACATGAGCCATAAGTTGCTGGATTGCTACCTCTGGCAGCCAAACCTGAGGAAGTGGCTGAAGCCGTGGTGCTAGCACCCTGTGGCCCCAGGATCCAGAGCAGCTGGTGCTGGCAGGGGTTGGGCCCGACTGGAGGCGGATCCGGAGTGGGGTCTGGAGGCACCTCCGTGCCCAGGATTCCCCCTTCCGCCACCTGCTGGGTTGGTTTTTTCTTTTCTTTTTTCCCAGTTTGGGCACTCGGCATCAAAAAGGTTCACCATCACTGGTATAGGGTAAGCAGGAAGGAGAGAGTAGAGAGACTTTTTATAAGCCTGGCATGGAGAAAGCTTAGTAAAAACAGAATAGAAGGAAACATTCAAATGTATATGAGAAAGAACATCCACCAAACAATGTTGCAAAAAGTAATTATAAAGACAATTGTTTCTCACTTGCAGTGGTTTGGTGGGAGTATTTATAAACCCCAGAGATTTCAAGGTTGATGTTTATGTTTTGGTTGTTAAAAAGAAGCAATATGATGCCTTCCTGGTGAGTGATACAGCTGAAGCCAAACTGGGGTTGAGCAGGGCTAGGAAGACTTTTGCTGATGGAAGTGGATTTGAAGGAGAGGAAGGGAGGTGGTTGGATGGATTGCAAGAGGCAGGACGTTCTGGGTGTAAGCAGTACAGCAGTAGAGAAGATGCAGCAAGCAGAGTGAAGAAGAGATGGGCAGAACAGTGTTAGGTGGGAAGGTCAGCATCCTGAGTCTCATTTCTAAACATAATACCAATTTTGGAATGTTTCTTTTTCCTGCAAATTGTTTTGTCTAGCATAACATTCCCATTATGATTGAATGTTCCTCAGGCCAACAGTCCAGGAAGATGGTGGTGACGTTATATTCAAGGGCTTTGAGGATGGGGTTGTGCAGTTGAAACTACAAGGCTCGTGCACAAGCTGCCCCAGTTCCATCATAACGCTGAAGAACGGCATACAGAACATGCTGCAGTTCTATATTCCAGAAGTAGAAAGTGTGGAACAGGTAAGCACTATCAAGTGGAAAGAAATTAGGTGTGTGTGTGTGTGTGTGTTTTAAAAAGTCCACAGAATGTTTCAACCTGAAAGGTGCTAAGTTCTTTTAGACAGATCAAATAAAAGGGATTGCCATGTGGCAGCAGTAAGCTTTGCTTCCTCTTGCCTCCTTCACGGTTAAGATAGCCAGCAGGTCTGTAGGGCGCCACTGCCTGCCCCACCGCCAAGCTTTTTGACTCAGTATTTCTTGAAAGCCTTTCCTTTTTTTAAAATCAGCAATTAATGGGTTTCAGTAGGTGGGCCAAGGCATGGGGAAAAATACAGTGTGTGATGCTTTCCTTGAGATATTTCTATTCTAAGCTAAAAAATTGCAATCATAAGCAGAAGTGTATTGCCTAAAGGGTAACTCATGGTCACTTGTGATTTTAGAAAGCATACACTGGTTAGCACTGATTGGCGATGGCTTGTCTACAAGGATTTCAGAAAGATCGTTTGGGTGCTGGGACCCTATATTGTTTGTGTGCAGCATTAGTGATTTTTAGAATTGCAACTAATTGTCTTCCAGGTTATTGATGATAATGAGGAAGAAGAAAAAGAAGTAAACTCAACCTGACTCAATGAAAGCTTTGGAATCATTGCAGAAATAATTTTTGCTGATGGATTTGTTACTAGAAGGGGACAAAAACCTCAACTTGTCATCACTTTTTCCAGAGATTTCTCATTGGGACTGCTTCCATCTGTGCTTGATAGTTCTAAGGAAACTACTCAGAAATATTACTAAAGAATATCTGTCTATTTCTCCCCCCCTTTTTTTTAACACAAAAAAGGGAAGTCGAGGGGTGTGGACAGAAAGTGGTATTCAAAGAACATTTCCCCTCTCAGTTGAATATAGGTGCTGCAGTGCTTTATAGCTATATTCTGTAGAATGGTGCTGTGATGGGTATTGGTACAAACTTTTGACTTATTATTGAGAGGCCTTCCTGTTATTTGAGACACACACTGATCAAATCCTGTTGTCTTTCACGCTTTCTGTGTTGGAGTCTTGCTGCAAAAGCCATATGGATTTTGCCTATCCAAATGCAAAACGTTATTGAGCAGAACCTGTTTTGTTCATGGAATAACCAGACCTTGTATTTGACTGTATTGTTCTCATTTTCCTGTAGACCAAATAAAATAAAATCAGTATTTATGCATATATGAGATGGAGCGAAGAATATTCCTTCCTGTACCCAGCAGGCCTCATCGCAATTGGTCTTAAGTTTCTTTTGTTCTGCATTGTGAGCAGGATCCTATCAATTCCATGTCCTCTGCAGTGGAATCAGAACAATGCACTTCCCCCTAACTCTTGGGACATTAGTGTCATCTAGAAACAAAGTTACACCTGTAGGCCAGAGAATTTATTATTTCCAAGTTCCCTATTAATGATGTAAAATATGGATATGAATCCTCACCACACTTCACTAGCAGGACATGAAGGTATGAAGTAAAAACTCAAGTCCTCTTGGACTGCTGGCTACCTTGATTACAGTATAATAGTCAATTGCTTTAATCGCAGAAACGGTAATTAGAGTACATTAAGTAAATGTAAAAATGGGCTTTTAGAACTAAGAATTGCAGGAGCTGGGACTCCCTAAGGAAACCCAAAGATGGTCTGTTCATTAAGTGCACATTTTCAATGAATATATGAGGTCAAAGTCCAGTTCTTAAATTGGCATAACTGATTTGACAATGAGTAGCAATTGTACACAGTGTTGATAGTTTAAAGGTAATATTTAATATACCAGCTGTCAGAACTCCCACTGGGAATGGAGATGCACCATGTTGTAGATGACACTATCTAGTTGCTACCTTGCTTTGAAGAAACACAAGCCAACGCTTTGTGCATTGAGTTCACAATGAAAGTAGCCCTGTGGAAGGAATATAGTCTTCCTGTAGCTACAAAAATGATCGATTCTTTAAAAATGAAGCAGTATTTGGGCTGATTATGGATATGTTCTGTAGATGCACTGTAAGACCCACGACTCACAATCCTGTGGCAGAAACAGCCAAACACAAACATCATCTATTTGTTTTTGTGATAATTGTCTTTTGAGTCTGGTCAGTCAGCTTTTGTTCACTTGGCAGCTCTCAGATTTCAAGACTGCACTCATCTAAACTTGCGTATGAATTTCTCCTTTTTGCAAGAACATTTCAGCACCCTTATCATAGGTTTCAGGTCCCCATGGGAGGAAGTGGTCCTCTTCTGATCCAGGGAAGGAGAAAGATAAATGGAGTACAGGGTATTGCTCCCCCCCCCCTTATTGAAAGTTGCCGAGCAGCTAGTAAAGGCAGAACTTTCAGACTACTTCTTCTGCCTTGAACAACATGTCCTGCAGCATTCCATCGGGCAGTGGCAAAAGGAACAGATAAGAAACAAGGCCTCTCCATCAGTTTGGAGCAAATAATTTGGAATTTCAAGAGCCAGTCTATGAATTCAGATGTTTTTTCCCTTTTCCTTGGCTATTGTGTCTCTTACATTATAAATTGAGGCTGATACTGATCTTTATAAACGGCTCTACTAGACCCTTTCCAGCTAAAAAGTAAAGTGGTGTCTATTAATCAATGAGGTCCCCTTTGCTTTTTCCCCAAAGGTGAGCCCAGACCTTGCTAAGGAGTTAGCAACTACCTACTTCTTCCATCAGCAATATGGAAGAATTGTTTTCTTAAATGTGTGGCAGAGGTAAGGCAGTAGCACTGTGCAGGACACCCTGAAGCCTGTCAGAGAAGCTGTTGAAAAGTTGGACAAAATTATTTGGAGACGAATGGCTGAATTGCAAAATTTACTGTTACAGTACTAGCTTTAATGTTGTGTCTTTAATGATGTAAGCTGCCTTGGATCCTTTTTAAGGAGAAGCTTGGGGTAAAATAAATTAAATAAATTAAATGAACTGGAACAAAGCTTTGTCCCCTTTTTCATGCACAGGATATGACATGAGCGTCTGTGCTTCTTGTCCTGGGACAGGATTGAGTTGCAAGCCTATTAAATGTTTTCTTGCTTATCAGCCATCTTATTCATCAGGAACACACCTTTGGTAACTTTCTTGTGCTCCAAAATGGGTGTTGTGTAAACCAGGAACTTATTTGATGGGTGACACACTTTAAAGTGTGGTTTGTTCTGAGTTCCTGGAAAAAAATAGCTCTCAGCACCTTTTCCTTTTTAAGGCCTCTGAGAAAAATCACATTGCTTTATGTGATGTAATAAGAAACCACCCTTTTTAGACAACATTCCTTTTCTTTACACATACTGGATGTGTCATTTAAAACATATATTGTCCACTGCCTTGAAATTCTCCAGTCTATGCAGTTTTATACCCACGTAAATAAAATAGACTTCTGTGCATATGAAAAGGGGGATTTAGTTCAATAAAAACTTTCAAATAAAACCTGTCTTTCAGGTGCCACATAATCCTTTGGTTGTGTATTTATTACATTTATACCCCTTTTTCCTCTTTAAAAAAGCAGCTGACAATCTTAAAACAAGTGCAACCAAATTAATCATTAAAATCATGATCTTTCTCTTAGGACTTTATTAAAAATATTTTTACCCTGCCATTCCCCTTAAAAGGACACAATGCGGCTTAAATACAGTTAAATGATGCAACCTGAAAGCAACCTTTAGTCATCTTGGGCGGTTTCTCCTCCACCTGACTTAAATCGACTGCCTCTGGCCATGAATGATCCATTCAGCTCTGAGGCCCAGAGTTTGGAAAAAGTTACTTTTTATTTTATGTTTGGTTTCCCCAACTATTGCCCTTGCCCAGTCTGACTCTATGATCTACACAGGGTCCCTTCCAGCTTGGCAGTTCTTAAGATGATGAGGATGATGTGAAACATCCCAATTAGGCTTCATTAGCTGAGAGAACCCTCTGAGCTCTCTGGGGGGTTGGAGTCCTCCCCCCCCTCCGCCCAGCCTCTGACTCCACGATCCATGGGGGGACCCTTCTGAAGATGATGAGGATGATGATTTTATTTCGAGTTGCCCCCGCCTCGCGGAGGAGGAGGAAGAAGAAGAAGAGCCCCCCCCCCGGTCTGCTTGCGGCCATCCGGGCCAGGCCGCCTCCTCGCCCTGCTGCTGAGGCGGATGCGGGCATCCGGGTGCCACGTCCCAACTGCCACGGCGGCGGCCGGGCCTGCTCAGGTGGACGGGCAGGGAGAGGGGCGGAGCCGGGCAGCCGAGCCAGGCCAGTCCGAGGCGGGGGGTGCGGCCCAAGGGCCCCATGGAGGGCCGGGCCAGGCGAGGAGGAGCCGCCCCCGCTCGCTCGCTCCCTCCCTCGCTCGCTCGTCGTCATCGTCACGACCCAGGCCGCCTCCTCCGCCTCCTCCTCCCGCGAGCCCCGAGCGCGACCGCCTCCTTCTCCTTCTCCTGCTGCTCCTCGTCTCGCCTGGCAGCCGCCGGAGAGCCCCGGTCCCCGCAGGCGCCACCATGTGCGGTGAGGAAGGCGAAGGGGAGGCGAGGCGAGGGTTGGGGCGGCGCCGCCGCCGCCTCGTGAGGGGAGAGAGAGAGAGCCGCGCTGAGGGGACGGAGGGGCTCCCGCCGAGGATGGGTGGGCTGGGCGGGGCAGGGGGGTCTTCCTGAGGGGCCGCTGTGGAGAAGGAGGCTTTAATGGGGGCGGCGGCGGGGGGGGGGAGAGTTGCCTTAGCTCGAGAGAGAGAGAGGGGGGGAACCCCACACAAACACACCCCGTGAGCCTCCCGGGGATGGGTTCCTCAGAGCATGTGCAGAGATCCCCTCCCACCCCCCCAAGAAGGGGGTCGAAGAGACCCAGACCCTGGAACAGGTTCCCCTTTCAGAGGCGCCATCCATCCCCCCCCCTCTCTCCATATTTCTACCTATCTTCACTTCCTTCTGTTCAGGAAATTGGTAAAAAAATATCCCCCCCAAAAACACACGCACACACACACCACGGGATTGTTCCAGGCTGCCTTGCACAAGGGCGTCTCCAGAATCCGTGGCATAATCTTTATTTTATATGAATTTTAGACTTCAGGGCTGTGCAATGCATCGACGTCCCGTTTGCATGTTATTATGCTGCTGCTAGGTGTGTGGGGGGGTCTTAAAGAGATTTTAAGCTTCACCTGTAAACGGCCTAAGGTAATGCTGGCCCTTCTGGGGTGGTATATAAATGAAAGAAATATAATTCGTTTATTTGACTTGTATAACAAATAAACCTCCCCAGTGGAGGTTCAGTTGGGGGTTAGTATCCTGGCCCCCAATACCACTCCAACCCCAAACCCCAGCCCTCTTGGGCTCTCCAGCCCCAATTTGGACTTCTGATTTCTTGCCCATGTCTAGAGTGCCTTTTCCTTCCCAGAAGGATAATGCTTGGAGAAGCTGGTTGTCCTGAGAAGGGTGTGTTGGGGCATGTGCAGAGGGCCTGATAAAGAGATCCTTTTAAAAAGCTCATGATGTGTGTATGTGTAAATATAAAGCCGAGGCCGGGGATTTTAATATTGCCTCTCCCTCCCATTTTCTAATTATTCTTCAATGATAATAATTCTACCTGGACCAGTGGGAATTCTGTCTAGCTGGCCAACCTGAGCAGCAACTGGGGTATAGAGGAATATCTGATCTACCCAAATGCAGAAGGAATTTGGCTTGTTTTGGAGAGATCTGGTAAGGAAGCAAAGAACTGGGGAGAAATTATTATGCTTTCTGTCTTGCTTTTTGCAAGAAAATGCTCCCAAAGGGCAAACTTAGAAATTCCAGAATGTACTACTGTTGTGTTTATAGGCGTACTATAGTATTTGCATATATGATGCTTTACAGAGTGATGTAAGCAAAAAGTAGCTCTCTGCTACTTTTTAAAAATTGAGAAGTGATAAATGGCCAGCATCTGCCTTTGCAAGACCTTACGATAAAGCATGGATTTATTGATGGTGTGTTTTAGAACACAGAAGTCTTTCTAATTGTTTGGCTTGTATTTCCTTTCTGAAACTTTGTATTACTCTGTGTTGCCTTTTTTTGTAGTATCTAGCATATACAGTGTGGCAGAATGTTTCAGGGGGAAAATTAGTTTAATTTCAGTTTCCACCTTGGGCATTGTTTGTTACATTGTTTCCAAGCATATCCATTTTATATGTTATTTATTTAAAATATTTGTACCCTACCTTTCTCCTGAAAAAGGACCCAAGGCAGCTTACATCATTAAAAGATAATATTTAGAGCTTTTAAAAAAATGAGTATACAAAGGCAGTTTACATCATGAAAAGACAATTGTTAAAGCTAAAAACAATAGGTATACAGTACAAAAATTAAAAAGTAGCAAACAAATGCCACTCTGAGAAAAGCAATACTAAAAACACAGTCAAAGCAGTAATGCATAACTGCCCATTTAAAAACTCCACTTAGGCAGCCAGCCACTGAGAGAAAGCTTGCCTGAAGAGAAAGGTCTTTGCCTGCTTTTGTCGTAGATCTGGGGAGGCACAGATAGATGGCAGTGAAACCGACTTGCATTTCTAAAGCAGAGAAGTGGATCCGTTGGCCTGCACATTGCCATCACATTTATTTATTGCAGAATTTAGTTTAGACCTTTCCATCCCATCTTTTAAAGGAATGTTCAGGATGACTATCAAGAAAAAGGTAATGAAAACTGTATTGTGTCAGGCAAGCCTTTGCGAGGAGGAGGTTCCATAGGTGGGTGCCACCCCTAGAAAAGCCTTCTTATGTGTAACCCCGATCTTGCCCCCATTGTCAGGAGCAGCCGGAAGATGAAGATCTCAGAGGAGGGGGGGGGAACCCTGGCCCTCCAGAGGTTGGGTTTAAATTCCTTGGCCATACATAACCACATGTGAGACACCATGGCATTTATATTTAGTAATATCTGAAGAGCTACAGGTTCCCCACCCATGGCATAAGGGTCTAGGAGGTAGTGTGACATTGGAAGAAATAGTTTGGGTTCTCAGGCCCTTCTCCTAAGTTATTCCTCCAGGTTCCTTCGAATACACAACCTGAAACATATCTCTTCCTCCCCCACCCCTTTCAAATGCCAGTGTCCTTGGAGTCTTGCCTGAGCCCTGGCTTGGTGCACTTTCAGAAAGTGATCTTCTGAAGAACATCAGAGGTGCAGTCTCTGTTTGTTCATGTGTATTTAATGCTACGTCGCTTTGTCTTAGAAAATGGAAAGTGGCACATTGCTAAGAATAGCAGAGGGAATTGCTGCTATAAATAGTTGGGTTTGATTATGCTACAGTTGAGACTTTTTCCCAAATTCATCCAGAAGATGCGTGCAATTTACAGATTCTGGAGTGTACCGAATTTGTGCATTGTTTATATCACACCCTTATAAATATATCTGAATAAAGGTGTAGATACTTGGATGCTATGTCTCAGAACTTGAGAGAATTACAAGGTTCTGTTGACTAGCAAGCCCTTTGATGAGAATAAATTTGATGAGAACAACTTTTGTGATAAGGGGTTTGTTTTGCTTACGTGGTTGAGATTGTTGGGATTTGGTCCTCAAGGCTGTATTTCTATATCTGGGGTGCTTGTCTCTGACTGACAGCTTATTAGCCAAATCAGTGTGTTCATCCATCTTTCCGCTTCATAGCGTCCAAAACAATGTACAGGTGACTAGGTTCTTCTTATCAGAGCCACAAGATGCACTAGGCAAACAAGCCAAAAAGCTCTGTGCCGGAACTGTTACACACCTAGGTACTCTTAACTGATTAAAATTTGCTGCAAAGGTAAACCAGGAACTAAGTCTTATGGGCCCACTTCCTATTAATAATTAAATCAGTACAACATCATATTTGACTTGATGTCACCTGGTTTTTCCACAGCACTTAAAGAAAATTCCAAGGATTGGTTTCCTCTTTGAAATGAGGTCTCAGATCTTTTTCTTGTTGAGCAATGAAGAGGCATCAACCACTAGCTCTTTGCAGAGGGTAAAATATTCTGATTGCAAGGTCCTCCTATAGGACCCTAAGACCTACTTTAAAGGTCCATCCTAAAGTAAGAGTGAACACTGTTCATTTCTAACCATTGGCTAGGCTTAAGTGTGAGGACTGGGATTCCATGTAATAGAGACACCTAAATGCATTCTTTTTTTGCTATTGGTCAATTTGCTTAGGTCATTTTTAGCCTGTTCTTCCGTACAAGAACTCTAACAAATCTACAGATCTCCTCCCACCTCCCACTGTTACTCAATCCATTTTTGATCCCCCCCCGCCGCATGGAGTGAGGTAGCATCTTCTTTCTCTCCCCACTCCAAACTGTTTTCTGCATCCTGTCTTTGTGCCCTATCTCCTTCCACTTCTCTTATCAAAAGACTGAGCGCTTGGCATGGTTCAGTTCAGGTTTGGGGCCTGATCCATAACTGCCGCTAAGAGTGAAATGGCACCTTCTCTTTCTCCCTGTTGAATACTTTCTAGCTTCGTGCATTCAGCCAAAGAGATCTAGGGCTTTCATCCAGCTTCAGTATTAGCTGACTATTGTTTAAAGCTGCTTTTGGAAGAGCTGGTTTGCAGTGAAGTCAAGGAATTCAGCTAACACTAAATTACTTTTCATAGCAGAACATGTTTGTGTTTCAGTCCGGTTCCCTGATAAGAACAGTGCCCAGATATAAACTCTTGTATTATTTATATTTTCCTCTGTTTATATTACAGTGGCCAGTATCCTCTTGCTTACTTACACTAGTGTAAGACAAACAGCATAACTTTTTGAGGTGAATGAGACATTACCGGTTGCACACCTCATTGTGTGACTCAGGACACAACAGATAACTTGACTGCTTAATCCGAGGCAATTTGCTAGCATAATGTTTTGGACTTCTTGTATTTTTTACGTGAATGAAAATTACAGTTCTCTTCCACTATCTCCTTGCGAAAATGCACCAGCAAGCAGTTTGTGCTCCTTCTGTTATCCCCAAGACCGGCCACAAAGTTTTGCTCTTTTGTCTGTGGTCATCTTTCACCACCTGGGGCTCGCCAGGTGTTTTGGACCAACTCCCTGGACCCTTTTGTGATTGGCTGAGGCTGGTGGGTGTTGCAGCCCCAAATACGTGGAAGGCACCCGGTTGGAGTAGACGGCCTTGGAGTCACAGTGGCTCCCACCCTATTCCGCAGTGGCAAACCGGTTTTGCTGGCCTTCTGTGCAGGCTCTGTTGGACACCACTTGACGATTCTGTGTGTGACTCTAATCCAGAATTCCAATATTGGGAAAAGAATAGCTGCACTGTTTAGTAGTTATTAAACCTGCATACCTGTGCTATTAAATCTGCATATCTGTTATGTGCCATAAATTTCTAAATGGCCTTTGTGTGTTCAGCTGTGACAGATTATAGTCCCCTTCCAGGGAATCAAGTATGGAGAACTAATTTAGCAAAAATTGCCTCCTTTTTTCTTTTTTTTAGGCCACAAATGATTAACTCTGTAAAGTTTGTGTTTGGGATTTGTTTGCCAAGTGATTTATCAGACTTTATAGGAGAGAAACTACTCTTATGGACTATGATCTTATTCACGCGCTTTATGAGGACTATATTTACAGTATTTGTAACTTTTCTTTCTATTTCCTCCTGTTTCTGCACTTCTGGATCAGTGCCATAAGTAATTGCCCTTGGGTGTGTGATGTCTATTAGCTGGCGAAACTGTGTAGTCGGTGATGCATCTCAGAAATATGTGCGGTGCTTGTAGGTGCACTTGTTCTAAAATTGTGGACATAGCCAATGTCAGAGGGGTTTAGACCAATTCTATATTTTGTCATGTGGCACACACAGTTTTCATCCAGGGTTCAAACGGTCTTATCATGCTGGTGTGACCTAAATGGCGGTGATTCTCCCTTTTTACATAATGGGAGAGTGTAAGGTCTTCTCCAATTGCGCTGAATCTCTGTCCTTTGTCTACAACTGAGGAGAGGCAATGGAGCTCACCTCCATTTCCCTTAAACCCAGAGGCTCAGAAAACAGCCGTAAGCTGCTCAGCTTTCCAAGGCTCCCTGCAGCCCATGGCCGATTCCAGACCAAAGTCAACTTGGGATCACAGAGGCTTCTCACATGCCTTCAGGTATGGGAGATCTCTTGACTTCCACATTCCCGCCTGGGGAAGACCAATACTTGATCGTGAATGAGGTAGTCACAATAGTTGCGGATTCTTCAGTTGTACCTGATCAGAAGTTCCCCACAGGTGAGAGGGTGAGGAAGACGAGGAAGAGGGCAGTAGCTGAGGCACTGAAATGGCAGCTTTGCTTTGCACTGCCAGTGCGAGGCAGGAAGAAAATTTGATTACAGCTAAGTGCGGCTATGTTTGCCTGCCTACTTCAGATTCTCACGGTTCCTGCGCTACCATCTCCTGCTTGTACGTGAGTAATGCCGTGCTTGGATGGAGATAACGACGAGCAGGGCCTTTGCTTGGGGGATCATTTGCCTCCTTGAGAGAAGATTTGTTGTTTCCAGAGGGAAACACACTCCACAGCCCAAAACTGTTCTATTTTTGCAAGTCTCTAGAAAAATTTGCCTCTCATTAGATAAGTGAGACTTTAGTGCCCGTAGAGCAGGGGTGGGCAATTAATTTCTATAAGGGGGCCACATGAAAAATCTGAACTGAGTTCAGGGGCCGAACCAACTTTACTTTAAAATAAAACGAAACAGTGATGTTATGGTTGTTTTTATTTTAAACTTGTTAATCTTCACAAATATTAAAGAGGTTTTTTGCGGTATGTTAAAGATAAGCAACTGATCAACTTTAGACAAAAAGCTATAAATGGTTTTGATGTTCAAAACTGTCCACGGGCCAGATAGGAACTGATCATGGGCCGTATGTGGCCCTCAGGCCGCACTTTGCCCAGGTCTGCCATAGAGGTATAAATAATTTTTAAATTCTTGGCGTTGTGGTTGTCTGAGTGTGAGAGAGCACCTCCCTTGAGGCAACCAGCTTAAGTACGGGCTTAACTCTTCCCACCAAGAGTATCTAAGGGTTAAAAAGCACCTGAAGGGACATATTTTTTTAAAATTTTATTTTTAGAGAATTTGTGGATGATGCTCGGGAGAAAAAGTGCCGTACCCCTTGATCTTTTGTTCCTCTTTCTTCTCTTGGTTCATCTTGGAAGCTCCTAAATAGTTAGGATGGTTTGCTTTGGCGATTCTGGACCCTTCTTTTGCTGGGACAGAATTTAGAGCTTTGTTGTTTATAAGAGAGTGGGTATTTCCTCACTGACTTATATTTTATAATCTCTTAGTAATCTTGATGCTCTGGAATTATGAATGACTCATTTGTGTTTTCTGTTCTTCTTACTGACCATTTTTCCTTCCTGCTAACCCACGTCACAGTATACTGTAGCAGGACGTGAGTGCTAGCATGACCTTTCTCAGAGGAAGTTCCTGGAGGTTATTAACAAGCCCAAAGCCATTTTGAGTTTTATTTCTATAGATTGGTTTATTGTATTTGAGAAGGAGGACAACAGTATACTGACTTTTGTATGGGTGTTTTCTGAGTTTCCCTGGTATCGATTCCTGGTGCTTCTTATATGTAGTCAATTATACCTTAAACATGTTGGCTAATTATGGGGGGGGAAGCACATAGATGTCACTGACTATAGTGTAGCGTGGGTGTCAACTACCCAGAGTTTTAAGTGTGGTGGGACAGTTTATATATAACACACACGTTGCTTTGAAGTCCCAAATTGCCTCATGAATTTGAAGGGTATATAGATGATGATATGGAGCAGGCTTAGATCCTATCATCAGGAGGTACAGAGGTCTTGTAACCTTAAGAGCTTGCTAGATTTTTCTAGGGTCAAACCAAACAGCAGCTTTTCAGGAGGAAGGATGGGGGAAACCTAATTCCGTAAGCTCAGTTGCGTTTATGGAAAGAAAATTTGGATTCAAGCCATTGTGCTTAGGGTGGGAGCAATAACCATGTCTATAATGCCATCTTGTTCCCTTTAAATCCTTCCTTCTCTTTGGAGAAAAGCTTGGTCACTCTCCCCACTGTGGCTCTGTTTCTTCCTCAGATCTCATGGCCACCTACACGAGTCTTCCCTATGACCGATTCTAATATGTAAATTCATTCCGGGGCAGGGACTTGTCTGCAATTTAGCTGTGAAGTTTCTTCTCCAGCATGTTTGCTGCTGAGAGTGACCCCTCTGAGACAGAAAATATATATATATATACCTTTATTTGGCATACACTTTTGTGGATATAGCCAAGTTTTTCAGAAGGCACGGAGTACAATATTGCAGCCACCGATTTATAGGCACGCTTGTCCTGATGATGCCAGTAGATCAGAATAACAAAGAAGATACAAGAAGTAGGTGGGGCTTGTCAGCTATGGAAGGCAGCCCATCTAGGAGAAGGAAAACTCCGATTTCAAACCTCCACTGCCTTGTGGCTATATCCACTCATGGAAAAGGGTTCAGGAGTTAACCTAGAGGCAAAATCCGGAGTTGGAGTCCCGAAGGCAGCTCGTGTCATTCTGCCAACTCCTGCGACGTTGCTGGAACCAGTCGTATTGGCTCTTGCCTTTCCATTGGACCATCTCAGCAATGTGGAGAGGGGGGATCTGCTGCTTGGGTAACAGCTTATCCTCCATATTACTTTACCCGGGCCTCATGCTCTGGAGAGGACACTCCTCGATTCAGAGCATGTTACCATAGTCTCTCTAGACTGAAGGATGCCTATAGAACAAGAAGCAAAAAATATTAACACTGGCCATACCTTTCAAAGGGCTGGTTAGTGTAAACATCCTGGCAATTTGGAAGTCATTTACCCAGATCAGTTACCCTACAAGGTGATCGAGCAATGGTTCTGAAAGTTTACCAGAGTCTGGTGACTCTGTGTGTGCACAATAATTACATTTTAAAAAGAAATTAGGGCTTTGGATGTTGTGAAGACACCAAGTTATTCTTCACTTGTAGTGTCCAGAGCAGAGGATGGATTCCTTCCCAGCAATGTTTGAGCTCCTATCCTGGGATCCTATGTGACACTGTTTTCGTTCATACTTGTGGTTACAAAGGGAATTCAGCTACTATGACCTTTTAATTTTTTTTTTGATTTTGCAGGCATCTTTGCTTACCTGAACTACCATGTTCCCCGGACAAGGCGAGAGATTCTGGAGACCCTTATTAAAGGGCTGCAGAGACTGGAGTACAGAGGATATGATTCTGCTGGTGAGTGGCTTGTAACGTTGGTGGCTTAGAGCCAGAAGGTCTGGGCTTTGGTGGCTGAGGCTTATGCGCTTTGCTCTCCTTTGTTTTCAAAAAGCCCAGGAAAGTATGGGCAGCTTTGGCTTTGACTGAACAGCAGTTGTTCGTTTGTGCCCTGGGGCGACAAATGGCACATGAGCCGTAGGTAGTTCAAAAGCCAGCCTTGGACTGGTTTCTCAAGATGGCTTCCTAACCTCAGCTAATGTTAACAAAAGCTGCCAGTTCATACCAGGTAGAAAGGGTGTCAAGTAAAAACGGTAGCACAACCTTCCACAGTTTTCTTTAGGAGCTCCCTGGAGGCTGCCAGTCCAGTCCACGCTGTTGCTCATTCCCATTATTTTTAGCGTAACACACAGGTGTGGCAGTTGCTTGCTGTTCTGTGGGGTACCTACCACACACAAGGGGATTATTTACTCCATTCAATATAGAATCCTTTGAGTTGGAAGGAGCCTGTAGGCCATCGAGTCACCCCCCCCCCCCGCTCAAGGCAGGATCCAAATCAAAGCAGATCTGACAGAGGATGGCCCAATTTTCCCTTGAAGGCCTCAAGTGTTTGAGTGCTCACCACTTGCCAAGGTCATTGGTTCCATTGTCATACTGCTCTAACAATTAGGAAGTTTTTCCTGATGTTCAGCCTCAGTTGAGCTTCTTTTAGTATGCTTAGATGGTGGACAATTTTTATGAAGTTTAATTATTAGATCCTGGTGCCACATAGTCTTTATCATATGTAGTTTTAGCTGTCATATTGTTGGGCACAGGGCTACTGTGCTGGTTTCATATTTGCATTTCGGGGAAGTTTTGCATCTAAAGGCATCTAAAAGGCAGAACTGACTAGGGCTGGAAACAGGCCCCTCATCTTCCTCTGGGTTTGGAAAGTTTGTGACCAAAAAATATAGAATTTCTTGGTCACAAGAAGTCAAATTTGATAAAGTTCTCCACTAGTACAGGTGAAACACGTAACCTTGGTTTTAAGATACCAGCAGTGAGAACTTGTCAAGAGCCCCTGACTTGTACAAGGAAAATTCTGTACATATATGCCTGAAAATTGGCACCACTGAATTCAAATTATGCCCTTGAAATATCACTAAAAGCACTTTTTCCAGAAAAAAAAGAGAAAACCTGTCTCTCCACAGAAGATGTATTGTTTGAATGGGGAAAACAATCCTAACTGCTGATAGAATTTTTCCTGAGCCATTGAAAGACTTGAACATTGAGTCATGTCACACCAACAGCAGCTCAACCAACAGCAGCTCAAAGGGAACCACAGACCATTTTACTGTGTCTTGCAGTTGAAAATCCTCTCCCCTCCCCATTAATTTTTTTTGTTTTGTTTGCAAGACTTCAGAACTTGTCCAGACTTCTATAGCAGTCTACTAGGGAGATCTCTGTACTGAAATCCTAATTGTGTTGAAGAAGCTGTGTGAAAAAAGAGATGCTTAAGAGATTGTATGTTCATCCATCCTGTACTTTCATTCTGGCTTGAGAAAAACAGTTGTAGGCCTTTATGTAGCTGTTTTTGGGAAGTCTGTTAGTTAAACATGTGACATGTTTCTGTTCACATGCCATTGCTTTTTGTCTCTTAAGGAGTCGGAATTGATGGAGGCAATGATAAAGACTGGGAGGCCAATGCCAGCAAAATTACACTCATCAAAAAGAAGGGGAAAGTGAAGGCTTTGGATGAAGAAGTAAACAGTAAGTTCAACACTACACCATCCTCTGTTTTGGATTTTTCAGTGCCCTCTATAACATTCAGGAGCAATTCTGTGACATAACCTCAAAGACCCATTGAATGGCTCTCTCCCTCCCCCACCACATGCTGCCTTCGTATGTCTCCTGAATGGTGGGATTATATACGTATCCTTCTGAAATGCCAGCCCACGGGGAAACTTGCTCACCCTGTTTGGGAAGCATCCTTATCAGTTGTGATGAAAATTCCAGAGGTCGGGACCCACATTCCCATCTAGATAGCATGATTTCCTATTGTTGAGCCAAGAGTAGGTATCATCTTCTGCCTTTTGCCACCCTCTGGCACATGTTCCCACTTCAGAAATAAGGGAGGGCAGTGTAAGAAGAGAGGATAGTGGTCTATTGTGTGCCTAAGGAGAAACAGCTTACAAGTCCCCTTGTCCCAGAATGTACAGCTACCCCAAAGACAACTTTGCTTTATTATCACTGATCCACTGGCGTTCCAAGCAAGGTCTGCCTTAGATGCTGTGATAAGAGATGGCCAGGCCATATTACTCAGTGAGAAAGCATGGTGCTTTTCATTCATGGGGTGGTTCACACTTAATTCCAAACAGTGTTGGACCTTTCTGGAGTGGATTTGGGTGGAGATCTCCTTTTTCTTGCACATTACTGGGTCTGATGGAGGCAGCCTGGGTCGAAACCTGTCTTCCCTCCTCCATGCACTTTTGTGAGTGTAAGGGCGCCCTCCCGACTCCTGTGGTACAGTGGGGCACTGATTCAAAGACATGATGCAGGGTTAGCATGGGAGTGAGGGGGGGCTACTCAGCCGATAGATGTTCCCACCGAATCATGGGAGTTCTGAAAATCCCATGCCTAGGCTTACTCTAGTTGTGACTGTTTTGGATAATAAGTTGAAACTTAAGTAGGCCCATTTGAATCCATGGAATGTACAGAGGGGTTGGCTCAGTGATTCTGTGAGGATTTGGTGAATCAACTCTAGTGGCACTTAGTACTCTAAGCAACAGGATTTCAGGCAATGCGGCTATTTCTGGGGAAGTCATAAATTACTGTGCGTTATGCATTTGTTATTTATCATCACTGTTTCCAGTTTATACAGTATGTTTAATTTTAGTCAAAATGTGTCACTGAGTCCTAAAGTCCAATTGCTGGGCAAAGGATGGTCATTGAGCCCTCCTCTTTCATTCAGAGAACAGTCAAAGTGGTTTTTAAGAATACATTTTCCCCTTCTCCCTTCTCCCTCTTATTAGAACAACAGGATATAGACCTAGATATTGAGTTTGATGTACATCTTGGAATTGCTCATACCCGATGGGCCACTCATGGGGAGCCTAACCCTGTCAACAGCCATCCACAGCGCTCCGATAAAAACAACGGTAAGATTCTGTGCTGCTCAAAGCATATTTGTGTGTGTGTGTGTGTGTGTAGTGTTGGTGGCGGCAACAGTAGAGAGCAGTCCTGGAAGAGCCCTCCTGGTTTTTGGTGTAACAGAGGATGCTCTTGGCTCTTTAATGCACATCAAGACTTTAGTTGATCTTTCTTCTTGGACCACAAGACGCGTCCGTCTCACTCAGATTTCTAGAAAGGAAGAAGTCATTTTGGATCGTCTTAATCCTTTAAATCCATGTAGAGCTAGTTACAGACTTCAGACCCAGAAGAATTCAGCAGTTATTCGCAGGTTAGACAACAGAATTTAGATTTTCAATTTTAAATAATTTTCAGTTTTTAAATAATGTAGGTCCAAGCTGAATCCTTTTTTAAATAACATATTTGTGTTGTTTACCTACAATGACTTTAATAGCTTTTCTGAACAATGCATCACAGGTTACAGAAAAAATCTTGCAATTTATAAGATTTTTTAAAAAGAAAAGGGCTACATTGACAATTCAGGGATCAGATTGCTTCTAGATAAAAAGTTCTGATTTTGAGCATACCAGTGACCTACTGTAGAATATTGTAATAAGCTTAAATATTACCCGGTTCACAAGCACATGTTAGAATTGCAGTTGATCTGTTATTAGAGATCATTAATTTGTCAAACATCTTAATTCTGAGGAGTTCTCATGGGTAAATCATAGAATCATGGGGTTGGAAGGTGCCCATAAGATCATTAAGATCATCAAGTCCAACCCCACTGTTCAAGGCAGGAATCCCAATCAAAGCACAGTGAAACTGAACATGCTAACATTGTCAACATGGCATGTTTAACATGGCCAACTGTCCTTCCTGTCCCAGTTAGCAGAGCAAATAATTTTGAGTAATGACTCACATTAAGGCTGGCCTGTATTCTCTTCTATGTTAGGACCATAAAGGGTACAATGAATATCTTGCAGCTGGATTCAGAAGTAGTTTCTGAAGTACCCTTAGATTGCATTACCAAGCAGGACATACACCATGGTGGCCAGTGCCTGCTACCAAGTAATTCTAATAAATTAGAGCCTCCTTGTATCATTGGCTGGTGATCGCTGGGTTGGTCACCCTCATTTCTGTGATGGACTGTACCGCATGCATTTCTCTTTGTCTTCGAACATGTCATAGTACATCGGCCCATCTTGCTCCTTTGAGGATGGCTGACAATTTTTGTAACCTGCTTAATCATTGCAGCCATTAACGTGCTGTTTCTTTTCTCTTTCAGAATTTATTGTTATCCACAATGGAATTATTACAAACTACAAGGATCTGAAGAAGTTTTTGGTAAGTAAGGCTTATTGTGCTGTGGATTCAACTTTAACCCTTGAATCTGCTTGCGGGGTATTGTGGCTGGAAAGAATTACACTCTGGACATTTCCTTTCAGGAGAGCAAAGGGTATGAATTTGAGTCTGAAACCGATACGGAAACGATTGCTAAGCTTGTCAAGTACATGTATGACAACCGTGAAAGTGATGACATCAGCTTCACCACCTTGGTCGAAAGGGTTATCCAGCAGCTGGTAAGTCTACATTTTCATTAAACCCTAAGAAGCTGTTTAAAAACTGAATGTTTCACTGAACGTGCAACTCTGTTTCACAACTGGGGCTTCGCAAGGTGCTCCGGAGACCATTCGTTTAGATCAGAATGCTTTCTGCCAGAGCTGCATACATGAACAGAAAGCATTCTGATCTAAACTGGTCTGTATCTTCTTTGTAACCATAGCCAGCTCTTCCCTTAGACTTCATAAAACTAGAAATGGTTTCTTTAATCCTTGAGATTTTTTTTTTGATTAACATTCATTGTGCGTTGAGCATTTGTATTGGTTTTATGAAACTGAATCCCTCTTTTGAGGGTGAACATCCTGCTTCCTGATATGAGTGCCTGTTTACAAGGGGCTGCCATGTTTCCTTCTGTCTCTGCTGGTATAATTGGAATTTGGTTCTTCTCAGATCAGACTCTTTTAACTGCTACACAACCATCATGTGGTTTTTTATTGCCCCTGAAAGCCTTGGTGAACTGCTTTTTCTGAAACCAGCCAGAGTTTTGCACTGGCCTAGTGGGTGCAAGTACACGGGTGTGTGTTTGTGTGTGTCTTTGCAAGGCCTGGGCTTCTTGTTTTTCTCACTGGAAAAGTAAAATGTACATCTGTTTTTCTCCCTCCAAGGAAGGCGCTTTTGCCCTGGTGTTCAAGAGCATTCACTATCCCGGTCAAGCTGTTGGCACCAGGTAAGGTCTCCTCCCAACACAAGGTGTCCTTTTCGGTCAGTCGACGAGTCCCCTTTTTCTTGCCTCTGAGGCTGATAGTCCCTCAGAGATTGATTGATTTCTAGCCCCTTCTGAATTAGGGGGAATTTTAGTTGTCTGACCCAGTGTAAAGCAATCAATGTTATATGCTGCCATTAAAATGTTTTTAAAATCCCAGTTCCTTAAAGCTGTCCTTTGCCTACCATCCACAGAGGGTCAGCATTAGGAAAATAACCCACATGTCCACATCTGTGCATCCGCACATTTTCTCATCTGTGTAGAACCTGTGCAAGCTAATGGCCTGCCTGCAGATGCTTTCCTTGGTTTCATACCAGTTTCGTGGCTGACCATAAATAATTCTGGAAAATGTCCACCACTGGTTATTTTATTTATTCAGAACATATCTTTAAAAATCCTAGATTTCACCCCCTTCCCTAGATAGATAGACCTTTGCATATTATTTTATCCTGCTTAGTACTAGCAGCCTGTCTTTGGATCAGCATTAGGATGAGACTGTTGTATCTCATCTCCTTTATCTCACCTACGCTGATACAGCCAGGGCTGGGTGGTTTGCAAGTAACCCTTAAGAGTGTGCAAGCCTTTCAAAGTCACAGATGCAACACACGTTTCCCTGTGATATACCTGGATGCCCTTTCTTTCTCCCACCAGGAGGGGAAGCCCCCTGCTCATCGGAGTCCGAAGTGAGCACAAGCTTTCTACTGACCACATTCCAATACTCTACAGGACAGGTAAATACCAAACTTGCAATTACTGTGTCCCTCACCCACTCATTCATTTTTATACAGTATAACAGAAGTCAGACTTCTACTCTGTCTGTGAAATGAAAATCCCAAAATAAGAAGGAGATTTCATGCTGTGGAAGACATTTAAAAGCTTTCTTCTGTGTATGCCCCATGTCTTGGCTGCTGGGTGGATTGAAAAAAATCAATGATTTTTTTTTTTAAAAAATCATTTAAATCCTGGTTTAAATCACAAGTTAAAATTTAAAAAAAACTACAAGTTTTTAATTTAATTGTTAGATCCCTCCCCATTTTTAAAAATTCAACTTGTGATTTAAATCAAACCCACCCTTTGTAGCTGGATTGAGATTAGTGCTGGGAGGGGATGGTCAATTTGAGCTTTGTTCTTATATTTTTCAAGCAGTTATGGCAGAAAACATGTAGAGACATCAGTGTTGCAAAGCTGTAGAGCCCATAACAGCCGAAATCTTATGGTTTCCCATTTTGAAACCCTCCAGACAGTAAAGTTTTAGCAAAGCTGCTGGGCATTCTCTAATCAGATGCTTGTGCCTGTCCCCCACCTGCTCCCATGTTGCTAAGGGTTCTTTCGGGAGGGGGAGTTTTGGGTAGTGACCAGCTTTCTTTCCTGTCTATAATTTCCTTTTATATATTAGGTATAGGGCAAATTAGCATTTTGGTGGTAGCTTTCAAAGCGAATGAACCAGGGTTAAGTAGCTTCTGTATTTCCATCAACACAGCCTTTTGTGAACAAACAGGCATTGTTCAGGAAGTGTATCTCTTGGCATAAGCATAGCATCACATCAAGGCTTGTAGGGGAATCACAATAAGCAATCCTCCAGAGAACGTGTGTGAGGGAGGCCAGCCTTTATGTCAGTCCCTATCGCAAACCTCCAGCAAACACCTGGGAGGGACGGCTCTCCCCTTTCCCTTCAACACCTCTTGGGGACCAATTAGACCTGGCATCACTGTTTGTCTGAGAAATAACATTTGCATAACTGGAAGCAACTCTTAAAACCACTATGTAAACTGGGATCCCAGTTCCGAGGTGAAGTAAGTGTCCTGCTTGTTTCTACTCCCACTTTTTGTTTTAAAGTTGATGCTGCTGAAGCTCCTTTTGTTGAAGAATCTTTTCATATTACCCTTTCAGCCATGCAACCTATGGATCATTCTTTTGATGGAATATCCATAAAACTGGAGGAAGGTGCCCAAGACATTATATTTTAATTCTCTTTAAGTCCTCCTGCATCTCTCGAAATGAATGAAACAAACACTGCCCCCTTTTTTTAACACGTAGCTTCTTGCTCTCCATTGAGGAGAATGAGCAAACTTTTAAATGCCTTTTCTGCCAGTTTTGAGCAGAGCCTTCCTTTTCTTAGGTCATTTAAAAAAACGGACATCTCAGCATGTACACTGAAGCGGCACACACAGATTGGGCTTTGACTGTTTGTAATACTGAATTCTGGGGGTGGGTAGCCATGAGATGGTAAACCCCTGCCTTGTTTGTTCCCCGGAAAGCAACAGCAACGTGCTAAAGAGATGGCAGTGGATGGGAATAATTTGCATGTTCTCAATCATTTAGGGGATGGCTTTTTGTGGCTTCCTTTCTCTGACCCTTCCCTGCCCTTTTCTGGTTTCTGTATTTTCTGCTGATTTCTGTTCATCTGAAAGCGACATCCAGATTTGAGGCCCTCTGACTAATCGGTTTAAGAGGCACTGACTGAATTTTTCAAAACTCAGTATCAACATGAAAGCAATGTTTTCATACTAATCCAATCAACTGCTGATTTCAGTGCTAGTTAGTTTGCTAAGGGCTACTGGGTAATTATGGTCCAAATGAGAAATACTGGAGTTGCACTACAGATCATGCTAGGGGAAATGAATGTAGCACGACACAGAGGCAAAACCAAATGGATCCTTGTCTTTAAAGGACAGCGGATGGTTCTATGATTCAGTACTTCTGTACATCATTTGTATGCCCATAGTTTTCAAAACAAGCGTCTTTTCTTCCTCTCTGGTTGCCAAGTGTCTTAATCTAATGATAATTGAGAGAGGTCTCAGTTTTCAGGGTCTTCCAGAGATAATGGTGGTTGGTTCCAAAAGGATCCATTTGATCCTCTCTTTCTCTGGAAGTTATCTTGCTCTGCTGCTTAAGGCAGTTTTGCCCATCCTGGTGTTCTCTGTATCCCCAGCTACTGTGGCATTTGATGGCGGTAGACAGTGGCAATTGCACTTCCACCCATCTGGAGAATACCAGGCTGAGTGAAGCTTTTGTAATACCTGATTCACAGGCCAGTAACTCCAGTTAAATTGTCTTCACGGAAACTATCCTAGCTTTGAGGTACACGATTTGAGGATTAGCATTTGGAAAGTAACTAGACTTAATAGGGTAAAGGAAAACAAGCCAAGCAGCCTTTCAAATGTACCTGGGTTTATTCTCCTTGTTGAGAAGCCTGCTTAACCGTGCCCCAAATTGCTGACTTAAGGTGAATAATGTGCACTGTTTTAATAAGAATTGGAAGAACTGAAATTTTAAAAAGGAAAAAAAGCTTGCAGAACTACTGAGAAGTAGCCCTGCTGAAGGTCTGTCTTGATTAATTTATGGTCCTAAAGGAATTAGTTTTCGTTGTGCCCCTCCCAACACCTGTAGGTTTTCAAGGATTCACATCTGTTTTTTCCCCTCACTAAAGTTCTCATAAGGCATGGGAAGGTCTCCTGCACAAGTCCTTTCGAAACAAGGTGGAGGGGGCTCTGCGCTCGCACAGCTCCCCCTCCTCCGTTTCAGGAGACCCTGCGCGCAGGATTTATTCCTGGGCCCGCCATGTTGAAAAAGCCAAGCTTCATGTTGGTACTCTGACTGGGTGACTTTGGGTGAGTCCTGTCAAAGGAACGGCTCGCGTTGGTGCTCTGTCAGTTCACGTTGGCCGTTGTGGCATCTGATCGGGGGCCTCCTCATGTTCCAGGGAAGGACAAGAAAGGAAGCTGCAGCCTTTCTCGCGTGGACAGCACCACGTGCCTCTTTCCTGTGGAAGAGAAAGCCGTGGAGTACTACTTTGCCTCGGATGCCAGGTGAGTGGCCCCGGCGGGGTGCCAGGACTAGCCCTGCGGCCGGCCCCTGGCGGGGGCTCCCACGTCAGGAGCGAGAGCCAGCAACAAAGATAGGTGGTGAGCCTGAGCTTGGAGACTCAAATACACTCTTGAGATGTTTTTAAATAACTATGAGCCAAATGTGGCAAGATGGGGCCCTCTCATCGCCCCTTTTGCTGCGTGTTGGAGGCTGTTCTGTTGGGCCCCTTCAGCATCTATTCTGCTGCCCAGCTAACAGGAATGTGATCCAAGAGAGGATCATATCACATCAGAAAACTGCGTCTGCTGTGGCTGATGGAAGACAGTCCATCAATACCTGGTCATAATTTGCCACCTCCAAGTTAAGAGAGTTTAGGTTCCCGTATGGTCCTGGCAGGAGTGAGATATAACTGCTAGCCTCGGCTGAAGGAGACTCTACGAATTTAGGATTGGGGAGGGGGGAACTGAGGCCTTCTGAGTGAGCAGATCTCCGTCTCTGTGCTTAACCTTACCTTCCAGGGTGGTTATACAGATGAAATAAGGACAGGGGGCCATATCGGTTGCTCTGAGACCATTGGAGGATGCACAGCCTAAAAATGAACCGTCACAGCCCCAAGAACTTAGGAGTTGCTTCCATAAAATACTCCCAAGTGAACAGATAGCATTGCAGGCCTATTATGGGGCCTGGGGGCATAATCAGCAAGGGGCACCTCTGGTGCCTTATCACCCCACTTGCGCATTCCATTTCCATTTTTTAATCACATAAAAAATATATTTTGCATAAGGACCACTGCAAATGATGTTTCTCCTAAGGATCGTTCAACTTTTCCACCATTGATACTATAGCTAATACTACAGGTTCTCTGGAACTAGCCTGGCTGAAGTATTTAACTAAAGTGGAGTTGTTTCATTTAAACACATTTCTGTTTGGTGTGTCTTTCCTTCCCATGTAAATTTGTAACTTGTGAGTTGTGTTGATAAACATAACATGTGAGATTCTTCCCCAGGTTTTTGTTAAACGGGTGTCAACTGGTTCTCGCCTCTCTTACAGTGCAGTCATTGAGCACACCAACCGAGTCATTTTTCTGGAAGATGATGATGTGGCCGCTGTGGTGGATGGTCGTCTCTCCATACACCGCATCAAGCGCACTGCTGCCGATCACCCTGGGCGGGCTGTCCAGACCCTCCAGATGGAACTGCAGCAGATCATGAAGGGTGTGTGCCCTGACGCTTCTTAACCCAACACTCCTAATGCTACTGCCTTTCTTCCTTCCCTTCCTCTGTTTTGTGACCCCCTTTCCTGTTCGATGGTAGCCCTCATGTGTGTGCCTTTCCTTGCTCTGCCGTTTGCCCCTTCCAGAGGCAGCTTCTTCACTTGGTCCACAGCTGTACCTTTCCCGATGCATAGTGAGTGTTTCCCTTCTCTTGGGCCCGAGGGGTAGTGGTGTGTTAAGAACCCCTGCTTTGCTTCCTCCAGTTAAATCAGAGAGCCTGTCATCTCTGGATTGCTAAGCGTGAAGAGCAGGGCTCAATGCTGAACCAGGTGCTTCTTGCAATGTCAATATTTTTAGCTCAGTCCCCAAGGACAAAAAAAAAAAAAGAAAAAAGAAAAAAGAAAAAAAGATCTGGAATGTCCATTTTTCAAGCTCCTCTTTTAACAAAGCTTTTCCCAAATCCATCTGGTCCTCATACTTAAATGTTTCCCACTGGTTCATTTTAAAAAAACAATGCACGCCTTTCCCATGATCCTTACTTCTTCAGCCCCACTTCCTGTTGCTCAAAATACTTTTCTGTTCTCATCCACTTCCCTGTATGCTTGCAGCCTGCTCCTAGAACACATCTGTAATGCCACTTCTCTTACTTCCTTTAAATCCCTCTTTGTCACTTAGTTTTCCGTGAAGGCTTTGACATGGATGACCTCCCTGTTTCTGGGCTCTAAACTCAACTTCTAATTTTTTTTTTAACTGCATCTTGAGTGAAATATTTTCTAGGTTTAAAACCAATTGTAGAGCACAGTGGTGGAGGTTTCCAGAATTCAGGGGTGTTAGAGGTGGCTCTAATTCCAGCTCCCTTGCTCCTCCTCTGCATCCTTTTGCTCATCTCTCTGTCCCACATTCCTCTCTCACCTGTTTTGTTTATTTAATCTAGTCTGCTTAGGAGGCTCTCTTCTGTCCTGGTCCTTGAGGATCGTGTGAACTGTTTGGGCAGAGGCAGACACATCTGGCTTGCCAGAAAGTTTCATTGCCACAACTCTGGCTTCATCTACAGACCCTTGTAGTGATGGGCTTGCAGCAAGGGCACTGCAGAAGCTGCATCTTGAGGGTCCCCAGATTGGGCGCATGTTGCTTTTGCATCCTGAAGCCCAGCTAGGCTACCGTTAGAAACTGGTTCTTGGATTGTATAGCCTTCCTCCGATCATTCCTTCTCTTCTGCAGCAGAATGAAAGGGACCGTTTTTGGTTGAGCTGAATGCTCTATTGTGCTGGGGTGTTTTTATATCAGTAGATTCAAAAGTGCATGATTGTGTCCATACCATCTGCCTTTTGTCGTTTTTTAAAGGCAATTTCAGTTCATTCATGCAGAAAGAAATTTTCGAACAACCCGAATCCGTGGTTAACACCATGAGAGGAAGAGTCAACTTTGATGACTACACGGGTAAGTAATGCCCAAGCCCTGCCCAAGAGTTTTAGCTGTTCCAAGGGTTGCCCATTTAAACAGGGCTAAGCATGAAGGTCTTTATCTTCCCACAGGGTCTATGGTCTTCTTCTGGAAGTTAAATGGGAACATGAATTTGCCTCTCCTTTCCAGTGTGGTTCTTTGGCTAATCTACCTGTGTCTGGGGGTGGGGAGGGGGGAACCCAGGGGAACTGCCCTGACACCCTTGTGAAAATGGGATTCTACCCAGCTCTTGTCTGATACCTGAGGTGCCGTTGCTGGTGTGTTCATTGGAGATTTGGCTTGCCTTTTCTCTCCTGGGCCACTTTTAAGGGTTCCTGTTTTCCTAGAAAGTGACAAAATAATCCCTAAACTCTTTGTTGAACTCTATGTTATAGTTTCCTTTTTGAGTTACCATTCTGTGCTGTTTTGTATCTGTATTTATAACAGTCAATCTTGGGGGCTTGAAAGATCACATCAAGGAGATCCAGAGGTGTCGACGTCTGATCCTTATTGCTTGCGGGACAAGTTACCATGCTGGAGTTGCAGTAAGTATCTGCCTTTATCGGTTTGCTTTCTTGTGAGAACCATTTCTAAAAGAATTGAACAGCAAATGCCTTGTATCAGAAAAATAAATGGACGGTTCAGGGAACATACCTAAATATGTAGGTATCTAGATATCTACCTGGGTCTAGACGCACACATACATGTGTACACATACATGTATAAGTATATATTGTGTGTATATGTATATATATGTAAACGTGTGTGTTGTGGGAGACATGTCAGACGGCTTCATCTTCTTCAGGCAGCCAAGAGCTTACCCAGTGCTGTATCAGTTTATTAACAGATGCAAACACTTTTTGACGAGCCTCTTGTACTATTGAAGCTGGAAGAGAGCATACAAATGCCTTGGGGCTTCCGTAGGGGTCCCGAATTATCAGTCGGAGTCATGACCTATCTAAAATATTAATCCTTGGATACAAGCACCACTCCCTGATGGCATTCCTTTGTCAGTAGTTAACTCGTTAACTCTTAGAGACAAGGGGCCGGTTTGCACATCACAGTTCGGGTGCAAGCTTTGGGCACACCCAGTCTGGTTTCCCTTCCCATTTGGCCAAAGCCCTGCTCGCCTGTGCGTCAGCATTGGAAAATGGCAGCTTGCCACGGAAACCATCATTGGAAATCCACCTGGGTACAAGTGGGTTTCCATTCTGGTTAGAAGGGCAGGGACAAATGTGTTTGGCTTATGTGTGGCAACCGAGGACGGCGTTCCTTTTTTCTGTTCTTTTTGACAAGACGCGTCAAGTGCTGGAAGAGCTGACTGAACTGCCCGTCATGGTGGAACTAGCCAGCGACTTCTTGGACAGAAACACTCCAGTCTTCAGAGATGACGTCTGCTTTTTCCTCAGCCAGTCAGGTAGGATCCTGTGCCTTGAGGGTGTCCGGGTGGCAGGCAGACTGACAGACAGGGATGGAGGCCAAACCGAGAACAGTCTGCAAAGAGCTTGCTTCGGATGAAGCTGAGCTTGTGATTTTTAAACCCTGAATGTTGCCACTGAAAACCCATGGTCCGGTTGGGCCTTGAGCCCAAGGGGCTTTGTGCCAGCCCCTCCCACACCAGCAGTGTCTGTGTCGTTTTTAAAAGGACACCATTTGGTTACAAGGGTAAAAGTAGTGGGGGAAACTGTTTGGAGACTGGTCTTCAAGAGTGTGTGTGTGTGCGCGCGTGACTCATGGGCATGAACCTCTTCCTCCCCAAAGGACTTGTTAGCTACGTGATACTACAGTACTTTAATATGAATGACTTTTTAGACTCCCTGTCCTGTCCTCATATTGAAAATTAAATAAGGAAGAAAGAAATGGAACAGCTACCCACAATTTCTTTTCTAAGTATATAATTACCATGGGCACTTAAATTTATTCTGTCCTATAAATGTGTTCAGATCATTTCCGTAGTACCTTCTCTGCTGCTCGGTCTATTTAGGGCAGCTTATGTTGAAGGAACCAAGTGCGGCTAAGTTACAAAGTACAAGGCAAGGATTGAAAACAACCCCCCCTCCAAAAAAAAAATCCATCCGTGATGGGATCTCCTTCTGGCACTTTCTGTTCATGATGCTGAGCCAGAAGAGAGTTGCTTCTCCTTCTCCTGTGTGTGGTCTTGAACTTTTGGACCATGGCTGTATCACTCTTTCTCAGCAGGCGAGACGGCCGACACACTGATGGCCCTTCGGTACTGTAAGGAGAGAGGAGCCCTCACCGTGGGAATCACAAACATGGTTGGCAGCTCTATATCTCGGGAGACGGACTGCGGGGTTCACATCAATGCCGGGCCAGAGATTGGGGTGGCCAGCACAAAGGTGAGCCGGGGGGGGGGGCTTGCCTTGCCTCAAGGAGGCATTCATCCTGCTTTGTATCAGAGGTCCTCAGCATTTGATTTGGGAGTGTTTGTGCCTTGTAATAGGTTTACCTTCCTCTGAATCCCATATACAAGTACATGTGGAATTTGGTATTTTTAAAATGAAGTAGGCTTTCTTTCACAGACAGATGAAATGACAGGGAGGGGCCCATGACCTGTGCCCCTGCTTTATCTCCCCAGTAGTCAGGATACATGAGAAAATACCCTCCTTTCATATTCTCCCTGCAAGAACCAAGAACCAAGCACTTTTGAGGAGAGAAACCTGATAAATACTCTGGTTTATCTTCAGATCCTATACATCTTTCAGAGAAACTTGATAAATGAATTGCAGATACATATCCTATCTGGGCAGAAACGCAATCTGGATCTGCCATATCCAAAACAAGTACTTAGCTGTGCACCTCCCTGATTCTTTGGAACAGGAAAAAAAAAAGGGGGGGGGGAAGATGTATAGAACAGAATTGATTACGAGCTGGGAGACTGAGCCCAAGGCTTCTGTTTAAATGGATGGCCCCAGTTTTATTGAACTTCTCAGTGTTCCACATATCTGTTCACAGCCTTGTATATATCAACATTAATGTATAGTTCATGCAGCCATCAATGTATATCTCAGTCGGATGACAGCTGGGGCTCCAGAACAGAATTGTCTGTATATATGAACGTCTTACATTGACATAAATTTTGCAGTATGTATGTTATATATTAAACAGATGTCCCTGCATTAATGATCTGTTGGTGCAAAAAAAATGAGGGGGAGTGTATAAGGTTATTTCCCTTGTAATCCTTCTCCCTGAGCTCTTTGTTGCCTTTTCCCATATTATTTGATGTTTTAAATGGCATCCAATAAATTTTGCTTAGGCAAACCATATTGTGTCAGGAGCAAAAGGTGATGGTGTTATGGGCACTGCAGGGGTAAGCCCGGGTGTGTCAGAGGAAGGGGCCGAGAGCCATGACCTGGGGGAGCAGGGAGCCCATGGAGAGGTGGGCGGAAGGTTGGTGTAGATCCATCAGCTGTTCTAGGTAGAGTTTTGCCTTTGGCTGGAAGAGAAGGACTGTGTTCACCGAAAGAGACAGAAGGAAGCAGAGTGCCATCATGGTAACCCTAGTAGATGACACGGCGATATCAGGATGTGGAGGAGCAGGGAGGCCATTGTGTGAGAAGGTTGTGGGTTGCTCCCAAATTGCACCTCCTCTTCCAGTTCAGAGAACTCTGGGACCTACTCATGGGCTGCTCCCAGGAAGCGTTTGGATGCCCGCTGGTCCAGGAGGGTGTGGCCGGGCTCTCCCCTCCCTCCCCAGGCAGCCGCCTGTCTCCTCTACCCAGTTCTCTCCACCCTCAGAGAAAGAGAGAGAGACTCTGGGGTGAGTTTACCTATTAATAAACTCATCCTCAAGGGGGTCGAGCCTTTTCCTCCCCTTCCTCCTCATGCTTTTAAGGAGGCCTTTCACCAGAGGGAAGCCTTGGTCCTGATCCCTCTGCTCAGGCATCCGTTGCCTCCTGTAGGAGAAGTAGGGGTAAAACTGAGCTAGCCAGAGTGGGGTGAGCTCACTTGTTGGCACAAGTGGGACACCGGGTTCATGGCATTCACAGCCCGAGTTATTTCGGTCTGCATACATTCTTCTGGAAATATGTGCATTGCTTTCCATGAAGAAAATGTATAAACTGTCAGACTGGGTCTCTAGGGAGGCCTTAGGAGATTTGGGGGGGGAGAGGGTGAGCTAATCCAAGACCAGACCCCGTTCCTCTCTCCTGCAGCGGTGTGGGAAACTTCTGAGGGGTGATGGGCATCAAGCAGGCAGGGATCCTTCCTCTGAGGCAGGCAGGGGGGAATTCATGGATCTCCTGCTCTTTCTAGCCTACAGCATCAGTCCCAGTGAGCATGCTCTGTGGCCGGGGACGATGGGAGCTGGAGTAGAAGAAGGCCTGAAAGGCCACCCTTTCCCATCCCATCAGGACTGGGTTGAAGTAGGGAGCTTGAAGGTGGAAACCTGATTCTGGGAGCAGTTGCTCTCTGTGGCTTCGTGGCAGAATCAACTCCACAGCCACTGTGGGCCTGCTGGCAGCTCAGAAGAACCTGGGTGTGGGTTTCAGAGGTTGTGGGTGACCTCCTGATGAGGCCCCATGAGCAACCTTTCCCCTCCCAGATTTGGAGAGGGACCATC
This sequence comes from Pogona vitticeps, assembly GCF_051106095.1. NCBI lineage: Eukaryota > Metazoa > Chordata > Lepidosauria > Squamata > Agamidae > Pogona > Pogona vitticeps. The sequence continues at coordinate 1,477,651 of NC_135790.1, forward strand.
CTCTTCAGATCTGAGAGTGCAGGTGCCCTAGGCACTTCTTGTCCTCTGGCGAAGAAGGTGGCCATTCCTCCTTTCTCTTGGTGCTCTCTGTATGCTGCCTCTTCTGAAGGACCAGGGCACATGGAGTTCAGTCCTCATAGAGCTCAGGAACACTGCTTCTTGGGCACAACTCCCAGAATCCTTCGGGCAGCGTGGCCAAGGAACGGTAGCCCAAATTCAGAGTAACCTTTCATAGCTTGGGATTCTCATTCATTTATGTTCAAGGATTGGTTTGTTCCTTGGCTCTGGTCTCTAACTTCTCCTTGGCTTTCCCTTCCATTTTCTGTGGGGATGGGAAAACCTGTTCTTCAGTGTTAGGGGCTTCATTTGGCTTGAATACCTCCATGTGTTGGCCCTGCCCCAAGATGAACAGATGTTACCCATTGCATTCATCTCCCATGGGAGATTGCATTTCTGGAGCATGTAATCACCAGTTTGCATAAGAAGTAGAAGTTAACCGTACTTGCTTGGGAAAATGGTCTTTGCTGATAAAGCGAAAAGGCAGCTTGTGGAACCAGATGGAATGGCAGCCCCAAACGAGAGATCATTGCTGTGCTTAATTGCTGCTGTGGGTTTGCAGGAATCGAGCCTTCTAGTTTGAGTAGAGTTGGGATACCAAGCATTTCTTATGCCCTTGCTTGATAGCGTCTAGCGCTCTAGATAAAGGGATGTTTTCCCATTCGGCAGACAGACTTGGTCGCTGTCTGGACAGAGCATAGATCTGCATGTCTCTAAAACCCAACGGACGTCTTCCCTTTCCCACCTCTCCAGTCTCCTCTGCTTCCATTTCTGTTTTGCAACAAGGCTGGCCCATGGCCCTCATTCATCCCACTAAGACCACCAATGCAGCTCTGAGGGATTCTGTTCCCCCCCCCCAAAAAAAATCCCTGTTGGGGGCAGCTCTGTCAGTCTGTTGCAGACGAAACAGCACAGAACTATGTGGCACCTAAAAGACTTAGAACTTGGCAAAAGCTTTGGTGACTTATTCTTCACTCCCTCAGATGTTAAGACAAAGTAGGCTGCAGCCCACCAGAGCTTCTGCCAAATTACAGTGGACCCTCTACTTAAGGAATTAATCCGTATTGGAATGGTGGCTGCAAGTCGAAAAGTCTGTAGGTCGAATCTCCATTGACCTACAATGCATTGAAAACTGATTAATCCCATAACCAGCGGTTTTTATTCTATTTTTGTTCCATTTTGGGTTTTTTCTGGTCTGTAAGTCGATTCTCCGGCTGCAAGTCGAATCTAAATTTTGCAGCCAGAGAAGTCTGTAACTCGAAAAGTCTGTAAGTCGAGCCGTCTGTAAGTCGAGGGTCGACTGTAAACATCTTGGTTACTCTGGTGTCTCAGAATTTTTCATTGAGCTTTTGTCCCCTTTCACACCAGATTACAGCATTATTATTTTAAAGTCAGATCACCGTGGATCAGAAAAACTCTGCTAGCGTTCATTCCCCCAAGAAAGCACTGGACAGTTCAGCATTTAGGACATCTGAAACTCCATCCTCCTCCTCCTGGGAGTCTTTTAAGCATCTGTTTTAGGAAGTCTGAGGCCTTTCAGCAAACAGTGCAAATTATTCACAGCGACTTCCTATTTTTCCGTAGGCCTATACAAGCCAGTTTGTGTCCCTAGTGATGTTTGCACTCATGATGTGCGACGACAGGATTTCCATGCAAGAAAGGCGGAAGGAAATCATGCGAGGCCTCAAGTTATTGCCAGGTATGTAGAGCTTTTACACACACACACACACACACACACACACACACACACACACACACACACACACACACACACACACACACACACACACACACACACACACACACACACACACACACACACACACACAGACAGACAGACAGACAGACAGACAGACAGACAGACAGACAGACAGACAGACAGACAGACAGACAGACAGACAGACAGAGTGAGATTCTTTGGAGGAAGGAAAATATCAAAACAGGTGTGGGATTCAGGTGCTTTTTGTCCAGGACAGTGTGATGTGATTGCAAAAAAGGCAAATGCTATTTTAGGATGGATTAACAGAAATCTGGTCTCCCAAATCCTGTGAGGTATTGGTCCTCCTCTATTCGGCACTGGTTAGGCCTCATCTAGAGTCCTGTGCCCAGTTCTTGACATCACACTTTAAGAAGGATGCTGACAAACTGGAACAAGCTCAGAGGAGGGCAACAAAGGCCACCAGCAAAGCCTTAGAAGGAAAGAACTGGGCATGTTTAGCCTTGGGGAAAAGAAGACGGAGGGGAGCTAGGAGAGCACTCTTCAAAGACTGGAAAGGTTGTCCTGCAGAGGAGGGGGCCGGGTCTGTTAGATCCGTCAGAGCAGTATGACAATGGGACCCATGACTTTGGGAGGTGGCGAGCACACCAACCCTGGACCACCCTCTGCCAAATCAGCTTTCATTTTGGTTCCTGCCTTGAGCAGGGGGGTTGGACTCGATGGCCTCAGAGGCCCCTTCCAGTTCCATGATTCTAGGACCAGGTGTTCTTCAGTGTCATGAAATAAGGCCGGGATTTGTGGTCAAGGCGCCCAATTACCTTGCCGAAAACAGGGGCTTGAGATTTCATGACTGTCCTGGGAACTTGGCCTTACTCTGGCTCATCCTCTGATCCCAGAAAAAGATGCTGCCCTGATGCTTGCAAAGAAGCAGGGTCGTATGAGGATACTGGGATGAGTCTCCCTGCTTCTGCCCTCCCTGCTCCCGGGTGGTGTAGCTCCAGGCTGCAGCCGGTGGGTGAGGAGCTGGCCAGGTGCTGGACCTCCCTGTCTAAGTCTCCAGTTCCAGCAGCCTCTTAATTTTTTAGTATATGTATACGAAATCGCTGTTTTATCAGTTTATGGAGCCATCCACCCTGGAAGCACTCTTTTGATTTGTCCTTTGCTGGACAGGATGATGATTGTGAAGCGGAGGTCGTGGTCCTGTCAAGTTCCTGTAGCTGGCTGCATTTGCATAGTACACCAAGATAGAATATTGCCGATGCCTACCTTTAGGGATGGTGCAGAAGGATTGCTCCCGCTTGGCTCCTGCGGCCAGCAGGAACGACCAAAGTAACCAGAAATGAACCTGGATGGAAAGCTTAGAGGAATTTTCTGAAACCCTGACTTGTTCAAAGAGATACAGGGCAGGAGTTCCACTTTGGACTAAACTTTTCTACGTTGAAAAGTGTGTTTAAAACAAAGGCAGCTGCCCCCTAATGATCCAGCTGCCCCCTAATGATCCAGTTCATGTCTGCACTTGCATGTTTTAAATATTGTCCCCCTTTTGCTCCTCACGGTAGACTTGATCAAAGAAGTGCTGAGCATGGATGATGAGATCCAGAAACTGGCGACCGAGCTTTACCACCAGAAGTCAGTCCTCATCATGGGTCGTGGATATCACTACGCAACATGCCTGGAAGGTGCTCTGGTAGGGAGCCGCCTTTTCCTTTCATAACAGATCCGGGGCTATGTCTGTGCCATAGGACTGAGGGCCAAATCCACTCAGAAAGTGGTGGAGATGTTTTTTAGAAGCAAATGCTTACTTTCTTGGCACCTTGAACAGTGGAACAGAGCAAAGTTTGGCAAACACTTGTACTCTAGATCCGTGGTTCCCAACCAGGGGTCCCCAGATGTTCTTGGACTACAACTCCCAGAAATCCTGGCCAGCAGAGCTAGTAGTGCAAACATCTGTGAAATTTAGTCCAAGAACATCTGGAGACCCAAGGTTGGGAACCACTGCTGTAGAGGGCAGCACGTAGGATTTCTCAAGATACTCTGGGAGTAACAAATGGGGGAATCGAACTCCCAACCTCTGGCTCCACAGCCAGAGACCTAGACCACTGAGCTATGCTATTTCTCCTCCTCCCCCACGTGGTGTCTCAGACTTGCTATACAGATGCAGGAAGAGGGAAAGCAGGCGATGAGGGGGGGGGCGTTCTGCAACAAGGTGAAACTTTGGAGGAGGAGAGGCCTTGGCCCATCAATTTCCTAATCACAGTCATCGTCTGCCCTCTTCCTCCTCCTCCCTCATGGCATACACCCTGTTCCTTCCTGGCTAATAACAGTTTTCTACAAGCTAAGAGAGCCTCTTTGTTCCAGACCTGGATTGCACTAGCGTAGGGCTGAGCTAACACACAGCTCGTTTCTCCCTAGAAAATCAAAGAGATCACCTACATGCATTCGGAAGGCATTCTGGCTGGCGAGCTGAAGCACGGGCCCCTCGCCTTGGTGGATAAGCTGATGCCGGTGATCATGATCATCATGAGGGACAACACCTACACCAAGTGCCAGAACGCCCTGCAGCAAGTGATAGCGCGGCAGGTGAGCGAGCGAGGAAGCGGGGAGGTGTCCCTGGAATCACAGAAGTGGATAGATGGGTAGATGAACTGTCACGGTGGACTCCTTGCTGAATTGCTCACGAGACAATAGAAAGTTAAAGAGCTTTCTAGAAATAAGAGTGGGTTTCTTAATGAGGTGACTGCAGCTATTACTTAGATACAAGAATTTTGTTGTTGGTAAAAGGAACGGGTTTTCAAAGTAGGAAAAGGCAGTGGGATCATGGCTTTCTTCTAGCAGGGCCATCTGGCTTTATTTCTTTGATTTAAAACCCAAAAAACTGTGGACGGTTTGAGTTTCCCAGGCATGTGAAAGGCCTTTTCTGTATCCCCTCTCCTCTTTCACCTTGTTTCCTCAAACTGGTCCTTCTTCCAGGGGCGGCCCGTTGTGATTTGTGACAAGGAAGACATTGAGACCATCAAGAACAACAAGCGAACCATCAAAGTCCCCCACACGGTGGACTGCCTGCAGGGGATTCTGAGCGTTATCCCATTACAACTGCTGGCTTTCCACCTGGCCGTTCTCAGAGGCTATGATGTAAGTGCTGCTCTTTAAAAACACTTCTCTTCCTTCCTGTCTCAGAAGCGAGGTGGAGAATGTATTTTCCTCTTGACAGAGAGGCTTTGAGTTGGGGGTGGGTGGGGAAGGATGTTGGGCCGAGGGCCAAATTCTCTCAGGCCCCACTGGAGCAACTCCTGGTCCTAGAATGAGGTCGGGGAGGGAGCCCCACCCCCCCATCCTGACCTGCCGTCATCATCCTTTAGCCTTTCTTTATGGAGGGAGAGGGAAATCACTCTGTCCTGCGTGGAGGAAGAGGCTGTCCAGCAGCTGCTGGCTTTGCCCTTCCTGTGCACAAAGTTAGCTTAGGTCTCCAGCTGCGGCGCCAGAGGCTGGGAGTTCGATTCCCGCACTGGGCTTCCTCGAGAGGGGCTGGACTCCGTGATCCAGAAGGTCCCCTCCAGCTATGCAGTCCTAAGATGGTTATTTGGGGAGGGTTTTGTTTCCTGCGCTACAGACACTCCCACAGACATCTTTGCTCTTTCCCCCTCTGCTCCTGGTCTCCTGAGAAAAGAGAAGGGAACTCGGCTGGCCTCTGCCAGAGGGGCGCTTCTCAGCACGGGCCGAGGACACGCTTGCCTGGCCTCCTCCCTTGTTCTCCATGAAAAGGGCAAGGTTGGGACAGGGCCCAGTGTAGACACAGCCACTGCCTAGAAGAACCGCTCCCTTGGTCACGAGAGGAGGATTCAGCCCAGTTCAGATCGTCTTTGCTCAGGGTCACCCCAAGCCAAATTGGAGCAGGGGATTTAGCCCTAAGGGGCCTGTGCCTTAGGTGGGGTGCTTGGCGGGGTCCAAAGACAATCCCTTGCTTTTGAAAAGAAAGAAAGAAAGAAAGAAAGAGAAGCCCAGTTGAAGAAAGGCCTTGCTGGGCTAACAAGTGCCAAAACTGAGGGTTGGTCATCACTGCCAACCAGAGCCTTGTGCTTTGACCAAAGGAGACATGCATTTGAACAGCCGGAGTGTATGTGTGTGGGGTGTCATTGCAGTGAACTGGAACCCTGGTCATCCTGCCAGGTGTAAGTAAGACAGTTACGGGGCGTCTTCACAAGTGATGGGAGCCTGTAGCTCTTTCATTTAACCTGGGCATTCTGATGGTTTGACGGACCTGGTTTGAGCACAAATGCCATATTAAGCAGCTTGTGGACCATGTTTTTTAATAAGGCTGTCCATCTAATAAGCCTTGTAGCATGCTTTTCTCTGAAGTTTACATACACACACACACATATATATTAAAATCCTTTTTTTCCTTCCAGGTTGATTTTCCGAGGAACCTGGCCAAATCTGTTACAGTTGAATAGGATAGTTTGTCGTTAATTCAGTGGCAGATGTTAACAAGAGACTCTCTTTTTGTGGTACTGGAAGTTGTTGATTTTAAAAATCCTCCCTTTCCTCAAATCTTATTCCATATGTAGACAAGGATCTTTATAATTTGTTGTGTTTGTGGCCGTGTTGAATCCGTGGGGTACGTCAATAGCATTGTTAAGTGGCAACATTTCAAAGTACAATTTATTTTTCCTCTTTAAAAGCCATCGTCTTTGTCCCTGCTCTCGTGTGATTGTTTCAGGCCTCCCAGGTGCTAAACCATTTCATCCCCTAATGATCAGTGGTAAGACCTTTTTTAAAAAGTAACCACAAATGAGGGTAGATAAAGAACCTTGAAGAACCTTAGGCTGTGGGTTGCCACAGACGATGTTCTTTTTCCCTTTGCAAAAAGACTTTGGATCCACTGAGGATTGACTGTTGTCCGGTGGAGGCGTACGATTCTCCCAGCAATGAAGGCCTGTCCAGTTTGTGGGAGGGAGCACCATAACCATCACCCTCGCTGAACGGGTCAGCAACCCTGGGATGTTGCTGACTTTTTCAACCAACTCCATTCTTTGTGGCTGTTGTGACTGCACAAGCCCCTTCTGCTTGGGAGACTGGTGTCATGCCTTCATCATTTTTCCAACGGCAGAAAAAAATGCAAACAGCCTGAAACTAGGAAGGTGCCTTGCTCACTCGGTCCTTCAGGACCTAGATCAGTCATTCCTCCAGATGTTGTAGTGTTCAGCCCTCGGCTGGGTCGCTGAGGCTTCTAGAACTGCAGAACATCTGGAGGGTCATAGATAGAGAATGACATGCCGGGGTGGAGGGCCCGTTCTTGCATGCAGCCTTTTAATGTGGTGAGGTTGCCATGAAGTGTCTTAATTGTGCCATCTTCATTGGGGTAACAAAAACCAGCCATCACCTAGAGAAGGTAAGTGTTGGTTTTCAAGAGTCTTCTTTCATAAAATGGTGAAGCCGCATGTCACTGGGTGAAGGGGCAGCTGGGAGAAAGTCGATCTGTGTGTGGCTGAGAGGATACCCATGGGGTTCGCCGTTAGAAATAACCAATGTTATTTCTAGCAACTGCTTCGCACGGCAAGATCAGAGACGGTGGACTCCATTTTATGCTGGGCCATGGCACTTGCATTACTTCTGCCTCCCCAAATTTGAATGTCTGTGTGTGGTGGGCTCCAAGAGGAGATGAAGACATTTGCTGAGCCTCCAGCGAGTGCATGTAGTGGCCGTGGGAGGCTAGGCTGCTGGTTTCCACCATCTGTGAACTGGGAGTGATCCTAATCTGTGGGGACGTTTGATAAAACTAATACTGAGCCAGGGAGTATGTGTGTGTTGGTGGTGGAGGAGGAGGAAGAGCCTCTGTCCGTTGGAAGAGAGAGCCTGAGTCTAATCTGTGGAGCAGGTTAGTGAAATTAATACTGAGCCAAAAAGGAAGGGGTGGGTGGTTGGTCTGTGAAAGCTTTGGTGTGTTGGAAGATAAGAAAGAGAGCGAGCCAAGAACCTACCTTTCTTCTTATATTCTTTTTGGGAGAGAGGAAGAGAGCAGCCGGGCATGAATGGTTCACCACAGTGGTCTTGGGTGCTTTTCTCTTGGCCAGCGTTCCCTCCAACTCCTTATACTCATAGTCCTCCCCCAACCCCACATGGCCGCTGCTGGCCTGAGCTTGAAGATATCAAAGCAAAATGTGCACGTTTTGTGTGTGTGTGTAAAAAACTGGAACATTTTGATAACTCAGTCCTTCTCTGCTCATTTCCTTTGGAATGTACTTCTTCAGCTTGTCTTTGTTTATGGGACCACTCTGTAGATCGGGTTTTGCTGTGCATTCCGCACCCTGTCAAATTCTGTTGTTTAGGTTGTTATTTCTGCGCCTTCTTTTTTTGTATCTTGCTTTTTGAATAAAAACAAGTACCCAACCTGATCATGACCTGGCTTAGATGTCCTTGATCTTTAGCAGTCTTCTCCTTAACACAAGCAAAGCCACAGATGCCTAGTTCATGCATCAAAGTGGGGAGCAGGAAGAGCTGTTGACTTGTTTTTTTTTTTTTTTTTTTTTGCTTACCTATATCCATGGGGACAGCTTCCCGCTTCCCTTTTCTTGTAAACAGAATATACAAAGCCAGAGCTCGGATCAATTCTTTAATGACATTAAAATTGACAGAATAATGACTGTATCTAAAACTGACTCATGCAAATAAGCCAAGGGCACAGAACAAGACACTTTTGCTGGCTGAACAGACATTCATTTCCTCCAGCGAAGGCAGCCCAGACCGACCCAAGAGAAAGCAAATTCCTGATCTGCATCTTCTCCACCCCAGGGTAAGGTTCTCTTTCCTCTGCACCCTTCCAGTGACTTCCTGTAATTCTAGATTGGCCACCCATTGGGTAGGAGGGAGATGTTTGCCACTGGCTCTTGGCCTTTCTAGGATTAATAAATCCATGCTACCACTGGTACCATGCTAGTTAATTAAAGCTTGCTGAAGTTTATCAAGACCTATTCATCTGTTCCAATCTATGGGTCTGTGTATAGAATCTTTATACTCGGGCTTTTCCCCTCCAGATATGGCAGCAAGGGATTATAGCACCATCTAGCTCCTTCCTACCACCTATCCATTGCTCTTCTTACTGCTCTATAAAGGATTCCCGTTTGTTTCTGTAGAAAGGGTTAGTTTTGGAATATTCACCATAACAAGTTCCAAGGATTTTCTGTTACAAGAAGATACATACACAGTACTATATGTCTGTATATAGTACAACAGCCAGTTCAACCTCGCTGTTACATAACATTAATTGCCATGGATTTGAGACTAAGGATAGGGGCACAATCCAACCAGTTCTAAGCATTCCTGTCTATGGATTTCTCTCTCGCATCTTTAATCTTACAGCATCCCTGCAGTTTCAGTCAAATGGAAAAGGAGCCCTTCCTTAAAAGACAATTCCCTAAACCCCAAGGCCTGGGGGAATCAATGCTCTTTATCACCTCGGCTCGCTTCCTTGAGTTCCCAGTGGCTGCCTGTCAAGGCACCGATCCACCACTTCCCTTGCTCCACCTGCACCATGGCCTTCCGCCACAGCTCCTGACCCTTTCCAAGATGGGTCAGACTATAATGCCCAACCGACATTCTGACTGGGAGTGACAAGTGTTCCCATCTGACTTAACTGGAGGGCATCAAGGCTGTCCTAGACAACGGGGCATCCACTCACAATTCAAATGAGCATTTGAGGTTGGTGTTGGGGAAGACACTCATCCTGTTGTTCATTAAAAAACCCAGAAGCAGGGTTTGGTTTTTTTTTTTTTTTTTTTTTTTTTTTTGGTAGTGAAACCAACCTGAAGGCAGCCTTCCCGTTGCCTTTGTGCAATCCCTGTAAGATTATGGGACCCAACAAGTTTACACCTGGAACAATGGAGCGGGTCCCTATCCAGGCGCAAGGCCCAAACTGCAGAGCTCGAGAAGGAGAACAGAGAGGCCACTCTGCCTTCTGCTCAACGGTCACAATAAATGTTGGTTCTCCTCTTACCACCTTAAGGCTGGGATAAATGGAGGTTATCCAAAAGTAGTACTTGGTGGATTGAGCCCACTGCCCTTGGTTCCCCACACTCAATGCAAACAGGCCTGTAACGGTCGTTTGCCGGTGTACCTTCACGCAAGGCTGTGAATCCAATTAATGTTTTGCAAAGGAGATTTTCGTTATTACAGGAAATATTTATACATTAATAAAAGCAATACAACCAATAAAGGGAAAAATTAATAAAAACAAAACAAGCACAGCTTGATATAATAACGTGCCATGAAATATCATTGGCCTCATAATAATTTACTACAACCTGAAAAAAGGGATCTTTTATCCACAAAGGATAGGAGATGCTTCCATCAAAATATGGCAAGCACGCAATAACAATATATACATCACAGATATTGGGAATGTTTTGGTTTGAACTCATGTGCAGAGAATTTTAATGTACTTGGAAAACAATGTGACCTGATTTACACTTTTCAACCCACCCCCCCACCCCAAGTCCTCGGATTTGAATCTTTAGATTTGGGAAAAACATATTATTTTTTTTAATAATACCAGATACTAACAAAAACACCAAAACAGACTTTTATTTTTCTTCCGAGGTTGTTCTGCAACTATGGCTGAGCAAACAGGAAAGAAAAGGGTTGGAACTCCCATTCCAAACTTGGGGGGAGGGGGGGGAGGAAGGCACTTTCAACCATCAGGACTGAGAAAAACCTCCTCCCAGCCCCCGAGGATGCTAACCTCGTATCCTCTTCACACTTTCTGAGCGCAAGCTGCCCTGTTCACACAGCCCTCCTGTTCAGCTCCCAGCCCTCTCGGTGGAGCTGGCAGAAGCAGGCTCCCCAGGGGTGGCCTGCGCTCCTCCTCCTCCTCCTCCTCTTTGCATCAGCTGTTCAGCAGGATCAGGTTCAACTGCTGCTCCCCGGCCAAATCCTGTTTCTGGCCATCCCTGACGGCAGAGGCACAGTAGCCCTCTGATGGAACCGGCCACAACCTAGAGACCAAAACAGTGGATCCTTTTGTGGGAGGTAGGTCCAGTGGTGGTGGGGGTGTTTACATGCGCCCCAAGCAGCGCCTCCGCCTCTTCTTGCACAGGGCCGCTTTGTTCTGCCTGCAGACAAAGTACCCTTTGCTCTGGGGGGTGGGGGGTGGGGATGGGGGGGCAGAGGCCTATCTACAAAAAGGACTTGAATCTCTCTGCCCTGTGAGCCACCCAGCTCCATAACGTGACTAAATCTCATCCCAGGCCATTGGGTTTTGGAACCTGAGCTTTGCGTCGCCTTGCTCGCCACTCTCAGTCTTTGTCAAAAGACGGCACAGACGTGCAAAGTGGAAATCATCGTAGTTTATTTTCCCGTGTGTACCGTGCAGGTGGTGGAGGGAGAGCCACCTGGAAATGCTTGGCTTAAAACATCTGCCGGCAGCAGCACCATGAAGACGCAGGCTTCCCTTTGAGTGCCTCCCACCATTGCAACCTTACAAGGCTGTGCTTACGGTGCTCTTGAACGCGACCGCACTCGGAAGAAAAGCAGGCAAGTCTAGAAGAATTACCCTCCACGAACCTCATCCGATCCTTTTCGAAATCCATCCAACAAGCTCACCGGTCTCCCCCCTGAGAAAAGAAGGTCATGCTTCCCACCTCTCTAAAGCCTGGGCTTCACATGGCAGCATAAATGTTATGTTCTCTTCTCCAAACAGGAAGTTGGCCGCCGCGTGCTTTTCTGCGCTGTGCTTCTCCTAAGTGCCTTTCTGCACTCTTCTCGCACCACCCAACGTTCTCTACCTGCAACTGGTCACCAAGGACTTTTGTGCAACCCATATATATGGAAAGGAAGCTGCCAGGGCATACGTGGGCCCAGCAGTTCCCCTTAGCTTGTGCCCTCTTATCTCTTGCTGTGGCCCTCTGAGCCCGGAAGCCACCTGGTAAGGTTGCACGTCGGGCTCACAAGTCAGCCAAAGTCAAACCCTTCCAAAGTCACACTGTGTTTTTATTTGCACAAGAAGAGCGCTTAGCAGATGAAAGCCGAGCCACTGAAATCAATTTAAGCTCAGAGTGCTTACCTTGGGCTGGAACATACCTGCTTTGTATTTGAAAAGAAGTAAGGGTGTTTATTTCACTCCCACAATACATTCAAAAATATAATAAATCCCTTAGCTACAAAAGCAATGTAAAAAGACTTTTAGAAGCTAGAAGACAGGGTTCGTTGGGGGGGGGATGGATCCCAGTAACCAAGTGGGGAGTGGAATTTTGTTTTCAGGGATTCAAATAATTTCATCTACTTCCAGCATCTGTGTCGCTAAGCCACGTTCTCAGGCCATTACTACATGTTACAACGGGTACCTATACAGGATTGCCGGGGGGTAAGAGGAATGCAGGTGAGCTCCCATTTAGAAAAAGCAAAGAAGAACGAGATGCAGCCAGTGCACCTCTTGAGAGACTCGGGAATCCCAGTAGATCCCTTGTTTTGTCTTGCCCCAGGGCCTCTCAAAGTCCAAAGGGTGCCCTGCTCAGAGGAGGTGGCTTGAGAAAAGTCTCACCCTTCTAGACTAAAGTGCTGCCGAGTTCCCCACCCTCATAACCGACGGCCAGTTTGCACCGGGCGTGTGAAAAATACAACTCGTTAGGTTGGACCGCTAGCTCTCTAGCCAAGTTAAGGGTCTCAATCTGGCTGGTGAGGGCAGCTCTCTCGAGTCTGCCTCCCAAGGGCCTCCATCCGGCATTGTCCATCCGAAGGCACCCCCAGGGCAGAGGCTCTTTCTCACATATGCTCACCGCCTGGGTGGTATCTGGTCGTGAGCAACTCCTGTCCCCCACCCGGCTGAATATTTCAGACAATGTGGAAGAGTCTTGGATCTGAGAGGCACAAGGACTCGGAAATTGTGTGAGCTGCTCTTAAGCAGGGGGAACCTAACATGTTTTGGAGGGCAGAATCTCACAACATATTGAAGTCAACACATCATTTTCCGTGGTAAAATATGCAGATGTAGAACTGAATGGTGTGATACTGCTGCTATATATCATTCAGTCAGGACTCCTAATTCACAAAACCTTAATTAAATTTACCTCCTTAATGACTGCTATTTACCCTTATGTTCACAGGGGCTCCCATTTCACAGATGGGAATCAAGACTGAGGGTGACATGACCATAGCCATCCAATCAGTCAGTAGCAGAGGTAAAACTTCTAGCCAGTATTCTCTCTCTCTCTCTCTCTGTCTCTTTCTCCCCTACAGTTCCCAACACACCTTGGCTGAAACTTTAGACATCCTTAGCAAGATAGGAAAAGCTGGTCATGCCAACTTCTGGATATTTGGGGAGATGTAAACCCCCCTCCCACAAGTAACTTCTCCAATCTTTGGTACAACACCATTCATAAATTCAGCACATGGCACATCTCGTGGGGAAAAAGTACATTGTGCCCAGAGGAGAGATGGGGGTTTTCATATACGAATATCCCCACGCAGCTGGACTTACTGGCGGCAGCAGCAGCTGCCTCGATCATCCTTCCAATCACGCCTGGGGCTCTGCTTCTCTTCCAATCCAGCTGGCCACTCCAGACAAGGGGAGGGAAGGACGAGTCTCCCCACATGGTGGCTGAGTAGCCAGCCAAGCCGGAAGGGATCCGGGATCCGGGAGTGAGTGGAAGGATGAGCCAGGCCTGTGAGTGGACAGTCTGGCCCCAGGGGCCGGACCCTCGAGTCCAGCTGGGCGGGGATATTCGTATACGAATACCCTCATCTCTAGCCCACATCAATATGTGAAAAAGGAGTGTGAGAATCTGGAAAAATAATTACCAGAGAAACTCTCAGAAGGCTTTTTCCCCCCTGTCTCCAAAATAGGTCAGGTCATTTCAGCTTATCTCACTCTGCACACTCCTTCCCCCCCACCCGACCTCACCGCCCTTGTGTGTCGTCTCCCAGAGAAAATCAGTTTCTCAGCTTCACCCAAACTGCCACATGTTTCTACACGGATCTTTGCCTGAAAGGAGCCTCTCGGCCATCGTGAAGATCGTCAGCAAAACCCAACCCCTTCTTGGTGCTTGCCGCTGTGTGCCTTCGTCCCCACCCCACCCCACCCCACCCTCAGTCTGTTGGAGAGGTAAGGCCAGCATACCTGGGGATGCACACACCGAAACCATATGCTGCGTTTCCCACCGGACTCCCCACAACCTCCTGCCGCCTCCTGTCCTCTTGAGAATGTGGATGAAGGCCAACTCACTTCCCTTTCTTCAAAGGGCGAAGCGCTGAAGGCGTCCTGTCTCCCTTTTTAAATCGATCCATCGACACGTCCCTCGTTTCATCAGCCACCTTCCGGGTGGCCACAGAGCCCACGCAAGCAGGCACACGGCTGCCTCTCCGCCACGTCACTGCGGTTTGCACAAATGGCTTTGGTTTCTGGGGCCAGAGTGGCACCTTCCCCCCCCCCAAGGGATGAAGGATTTGTTCTTGGTAGGAACGTAGAAGCAACGTGACAGGAAGAGAGGTGGCCTTTCTGGTGGCGTTCAGGTGACTCCACTCTTTAAGAGAAACGCAGGGGGTCCGGGAGATGGGGGCACCTGCCCGTGACACCAGTCCTTGGTGACCTGCGCTTGGTGGCTCCAACTTTTTCCCATGTATTTCATTCCTTCCCTATGGGTTGTTTAACGAAGGGATAAAAGGCAGAGCTTCCTTCGTAACTGGCCAAGCCATTCAGCATCCCAGTCCACGGGAGGCATTGGGACTCACTTCCCCGTTAAGACGTGGTTGGCTCGTTGCTCCCCTGGGAGGGCTGCAAAGAGGGTCCCCCTCCGTGGTGTCCCCTCCGGGTGCAAGACTGGCTTGAGAAATGCTTCTGAGAGAGAGAGATAGGGAGGGAGGGAGGGAGGGAGAGAGTAGGGGGAGGGAGGGAGTTGGGGCCTTTCTAGACGGAAGGGCGGGGCGGGGGGCGTGAAGGGGGCGGGGCCCGGTTGGGGGGTGGAGCGTGAGGAGGAGGCGGGAGCGGAGGCAACGTGGAAGGCGGAGAGGGGGTGGGAGGCGTTGGGGAGCTGGGGGGTGGTGGGGTATAGACAGGGGCAGGGGGTGGAGGGTTGTAAATGGGGGCCGGGGGCGGAGAGGGAGGGTGGTAGGCATTGTTGAGCGGGTACTTTGGTGGCGCCTGAGAAGTCTTCACTCTGGTGAAGTTGATGCACCGACCCTGGAAGACAAAAGAAAAGGTCCAAACCAGTCAGAAAGGTCATACGGTATCGAATGCCTCCAGCGTTCCCAGTTTTCCCAGGGCTGGTTCTGAGTGAGCACAAGGGCAGCAGGCCAGGGTGGAGGGGCAGGGGCTCACAGGCTTTCGGACCCCGGGGAGGTTTCTCATGGGCGCTCATGTTCTCTCCTCCTGAGGAGCCAACAGCAAAGGGGGGGGGGGAAGGATCAATCCTTCATACAAGGGGGCCCAGACCCACCTCCAGTCGCATGCCCAGCTTGCTGGCAGGTGGAAGGTGCAGTTTGTAGCCTGCATAATTGAACTGTGAACTGCCCAGGTTTAAGTCCTTCAAGTGCTACGAGGAGGTCTATAAGCAGCACGCTTTTGCTTTTAGTGACTCAACTAAACCATTGAAATGCATTCAGGGAGGGAACATCTTGTCAGGTTTAGCCCTCTGTATGACCCTCACTTGGCCGCAAAGGACAACACGGTCAATGTCGGTGAAACGTCTACTGCCCCTGCAGAAAAGCTCCTTCCCTTCTGCCTTTCTGGCCTTTCCCAAAAGCCGCGCAGGACCAAGCAGCCTCAGGGACGGGGAAGGCCCTGCTGGGATGGGTGGGATGCGAAGACCACCAAACCCCAGCTATGACCTCATGGCTTTAGCAGGCGCTCAGAGACCCACCCCCTGTTCTCTGATCCAAGCACATCTCTGAAATCACTGGTGCTTATTCCTCAATCATCCCACCTAGGCTGGGCTGCGCTGGGCTGGGCTGGCCGGCCAGCCATCAGTTATGTCTCAGTTTTATGCTGATGAACTGACCTCTTTGCATTTGCACAGCCTGTGGGCCACAAATCACACACAGCGCCTCAGGAAGAAATACATTCCATTTCCCCCACCCGGTCTCCACCCCACGCCCCAGGAAGAGAGGCCAAAAGCCCAGGCAGTGTCCTTTCTAAGGAGTTTGCCGAAGATGAAAAGGTCCCTCGCAACTTTTAAGGGACATCAGCTTCTGCTTCCCAGTGAGGAAAGTGGGTCCACTCGCTCATTGCCAAAGAAGCTGCCCTACTAACAGCTGGGCAGATCTGAATTCAGGCCCAAGAAGGATCCCGATCAGATCAAGCTAAATGGGGTTGTTTCCCAGGCCACCAAATAAGGGCCTGGACTGAATCCTGTGGTTTGCACACACCCCGGCTAGAAAAGCCCATTGTGCGGAGCAACACATGTCCACACCAGGAAGTTTAGAAGCCCTAAACGTCTCATCTCAAGTAGGTACATTCTAGATGTACTTAGACGATGGACAGGAAAAACCATGTGGCACCAGGCTGCTCTAAATACCCCTCCACCACGGATTGCTCAAGGAACGAAAGCACGGGATCTCGCGGCCATTTTGTAAGAGAGAAGAGGGAGTGAGAAGAACGGGTTGTAAAGACAAGAAAGAAAGACAGGTGGACGAGGCGGGCAAGGCATTTCTGGCTACACGCCTCAAGTACTGAACACACCTAACCCATGCAAGAAAAGAAGGCTGCCAATCCATGGGGGCAACCGGATGGAGAAATAGCTCCCGTTCTGGATGGCTTTGGAAGCAGTATGGTGTGAGCCATTTCCAACAGAGCCCATCTTGCCACGGGCATTAGATGATCCAGCTCAACCCTGATCCATACACAAGTTGAATTTTTTTGGGGGGGGGGGTCCAGCAGAATCCTAGAATCATGGAGTTGGAAGGGGCCCATAAGGCCATCAAGTCTAACCCCCTGCATGAAGCAGGAATCCAAATCAAAGGATATCTGTCTCCTCTCTTGAATCTCTCCAGTGTTGGGAGTGCTCACCATCTTTCAAAGTAATGGGTTCCATTGTCGTACAGTTAAGAAAATTTCCCTCTGATATTCAACCTAAATCTGGCTTCCTTTAACTTGAGCCCATGGTTGTGTGTCCTGCACTCTGGGATGATGATCGAGAACAGATCCTGCCCCTCCTCTGTAGGACAGCCCTCTCGAGTATCTGAAGAGGGCTGTCCTCTCTTCCCTCCATCTCTTTCAGTCCTCCATCCCAGGGCTTGATTTCCAGTCTCCTGCTCTCTCTTGAACATGCCCAGCTCATTGACCTCCTCCTTCAAGTCCTGTGTCTGGTACGGCTGCTCCTTTTGGGGGGGGGGGGGCTGGAGGGAGATTGCTCCCAGCAAAGCAACCCTTTCCTAGCAATGCTGAGGCTGAGAGACTCCACTGAAAAGCCTTGAGAAAAAAATGAAGCCGCCTCAGGAGACGTGGACAGGAAGCAGATCTTGGTCAGGCCTTGGAATTTTTGTCCTATGTTCTCTTGATGTTCTAGAATTTTGTCCACTGTCCAAAGGAAAACACAGAAAAACTCATCTGTGCATTTCCAGGCCTTCAGAATCCATAATTCAATCTTGTGTGTTTTGTTTTTCTTTTTGCCTTTTTTTCCAAGAAACCAGTTCCCAGAGTTTGCTTGCGTCCTGGACCGACATGGCATGCAACTCTCCCTCGGTCTTGGCTGCTCAAACAGTGTTAAACTATGATTCTGACTGTATTTATTTTATTATTTAGGTTCTTTCTCTCTCTTTTTTTAATAATAAAAGGAGGCAACAGCCAAGGAAGCTCAGCCAGAAATAAATATGCTTAAAATCACCTCTCTCTATATATATTCATTGGGTGGGGAAATGCAAAGAATTTTGATCCAGCCAGATCAACAAAAATAATTATTTCACAATTTTTTACAATCCCGGCTTCCAATATAATACTTATGGGAGATACTTTCCTGGGTGAATTTAGATCCCAGGGCATATGAAATTCTTTGCATTTCCCCACCCAGCGAATACATCACAACGGAGAATCCAGGAGCCAGTGAATGGTTAGGGGTACAATGGGAGTCACTGTTCCGTGCAACTAAGCAGGTAGACATCTGGAGAGCAAACCAGAGGAAAGAACATTGGATGCTTTTCCAGCAGAGCAGAACGTACATAGCTGGTGCATTTGGCATGTGCATAAAGCACAGAACATGGGGAGAAAGATCCTTGGGCAGTGGTTCCCAACCCTGGGTCTCCAGATGTTCCTGGACAACAACTCCCAGAAATCCTGGCCAACCAGGATTTATTCATAGGCTGCCTTTCTCCCGATAAGGGCAACCAAGGTGGCTCCCAAGAGGCCACGACTTGCCTTTGGGCCCTTCTGCATGCAAAGGTTCGGTTCCACCGCTGACGAACGTCCATTGGATCATTTGCGATGTGTTCCTCAAAGTACATCATGCAGGGAATTAACAACCGTGTACAACAGTGAGCAGAAGAATAATATAAATGAAGAAAGAAATCTGAAAAGTTCAGAGCCTAGATCCTTTTGGGGAAAAACAAATTAAACCAAGGCATGGGTGCTAATCCCACATTCTCAACGGTTCGGGGAGAGCTTCTGGTTGTTTGCTGTTTTAGGATCTGGTCCAAGAATGACTTGTACGGAGAGAAGATACTGCTTGGGCTCATTTGGGGAGGAAAGGAAGTGCTAGTTTGTGAATGCAAGAGGTTTTGCAGGAGAAATTCGAATGGGCTTTCTCCATAGACACTGATGGAAATGTGCACTCCTGTCATTAGAGGGGGTTTCCCCCTTGGGAATGACCAATCTGTGAAGGAAGGACTTACAGGAGACCCCCGGCTGGGAATCTTTTCGCACCTTGTCCAAGGGGAAGCCACAGCTGTGGAATTGCTTCAAAGTCAATCCTTAGGAACCAAGATCAAAAGCTTTCCAGAGTGGCTGATGGGACGGGAGAAAGCCTCTGCATGTAGTGGTGTAGGCATGAAAGCTTGCCTGCATCCCATGTGTACAGTTGGGTTGCGAGAAGCCATGTAACTTGGCGGCCTGGCAAAAGGATCAGCTTTGCAGCCCTACCAACACAGTTTTACACATGTGCACACGTGTGCACATAAGCCAGAGGGAATGGGGCTAGAAAAAGAAAGGGGAGGAGAGGATTAGCTGAAGGCTGGGGCTTTCAAGACTCGTTCTTTTTGGATATCGGACATGCAGACAGAAAAGCTCCCTGTTGGTTGTTTGCCTTCTGTTTATGCTCTCTACATGTCTGTATTGATAGAAATTATGTTATGAAGAAACTTCAAATGCCTTGGCTTCTCTCCTTACCTGACAGAACAAAACTCTAGTAGGGCAGGTGCCTCTGGCACTCTTTGCTACTTACAAATACATTTCTTCCTTAAAACATGGTTTAATTCCTAAAACTAGTGCCCTCCAGAGCCCTAACTCCCACTATTCCCAGCCAGTAAAACCAATGTCACGCTATTCAAGTGCTTTTTACATATAAAGGTAATTTTGAAAGATGTTTTTGAGGAACCAAACTTACTAAAATTAAGGCAGATTATGAAGCTGCTTGGTGATATTCCAGTCACTGGCCTGTTGTTGCTTAAGAGGTGGATGCCCTGCCATTTCTCAGAAATACAGAAAGGGATCATCACTCCCAGCTCTTTTTTTTTTGGTTTTTTGGCTCACCATCATCCCAAAAAGCTAGAGAAGAAATTTACTAGTGGGACGCTGCAAAGTTCCAGGGAAAAAAATGAATGTCTGGAGTGAATTTCCCAGGCTTGTATGAAAGAGATGTTGACATCAAGACGAGTGGAAAGGGACTCTGTTTCCAAACTCTGCAGAAGCATCAACACAGTGGATAGTGACCGTCCTAGATGGAGGGGCGGGCATCATAGGGACTGAGGTGGAGCGAAGGGCTAATGGGACTTGCTACCACCAGAAATACCCCTCCCCCAGGGTGACCTTCTGGAAGGCAACGCCTATGCTTTGTCTACAGAAGGGAGTCTCACTTTCAGCTTCAGGAGATCTGGAAAGAAGTCCTCTGAAACCCTGAAAATACGTTACTAGGAAACACAGAGCTGTAAGCTGAACAGAGGGGGTCTCTTCCTTTCAAAAGATCCTTGTTGTGTTCTCTACTTCTGTGGTCTCCAACCTTGGGCCTCCAGATGTTCTTGGACTTCAACTCCCAGAAGCCTTCACCACCACCTCTGATGGCCAGGATTTCTGGGAGCTGAAGTCCAAGAACCTCTGGAGGCCCAAAGTTGGGGACCACTGAGGTCTACTTAACAAAAAGGATGAAGTTGAGTTCTAGAGCAGGTGCTTTTCCGGGAAAAGGCCTCGGGTCCAATCCCTGGCATCCTCAGGGGGAGCCGGGAAATTCCCTGTTGGAACACTTCAGGGAACCACCCCTGTTGTCCATGTAAGAAGCTGGAATGAGCTGGAATTGGAGCCATGGCCCAAATGGACCAAAGTCTGGTGTTTTAAGTGCAGGAGCTACTGCGGACCCGTCCCGCACCTGCTCTATAGAGAGAGCCACTTGCCACCCGACCCCTGCATCTCCAGGTAGGGTGAAGAAAGGATTCTGCCCAGAACCTGGACAGCCATCGCTGCCACTCGGTGTTGCCCTTGCAGGAGGAGTGGCTCCTAATTTGGGTCTCCCAGATGTTCTGGCACTAAAATTCCCAGAATCCCTAGCAAAGCAGCCAACCCAGTCAGTTGCCATCTGGGGGTCCAAGAACACCCCAGGACCCAACTCTGAGAACTTCTAAGCTAAGTAGACCCATGGAATAATTTGGCATAAGGCCGTGCAGCAATACAACAGCAACATGACTGATATTGCTGGAAAAATATTTGAGATTCACAGGAACCTCTCCCTTCTTCCCTGGGAGATTGGTCCAGCTTGGTGCTAGTGGACCAGTCTCCCATCTAATCCTAAATAATAACCTAAATCATAATATAAAATACAGACAACCTTTGGCTCTTATAAATAGTTTTCCCTTTGTATGCTTATGTTCTAAGTATTGCTGCTTACATTTACAAAAACAAAAACTTCATAGTTTCGGGCAAACTCTGGTAAACTATGGCCCAGATCCTGTTGGGTGGCTCTGCCTACACAATGGGAATGATGGGGTTATTATCAGCTGCAGATGGTCACTGATTAAAGACTTCTTTTTTAGTTTCAGGGTGACGGCAGCTCACACACAATGAGATGAAGTCACAGGCACCCGGAATTGGAAAAAATAAGTCTTTAATCAGTGGCAGTCCACCACTGATAGTCATTTGATTCTCACTACTCAGGCGGAACCTGCTCATACGCTTTCCGCCAACGAATATAATTTTTAAAAAGAGAAAATGGAAAGGTCTCACCCAATTCAGTACTAAATACTTTAAATATAACTCCTTAAACATTGTGATTATTAACTGCAAGGTGTATTTTAGCAAAGTTGAGGCCTCTGAGGTATAGGTTGTGGCTTATATTCACTGTGGGTCTATATACATACACACAGACACAGACAGAATTCTAGTTCAGACAGTAAACCAGCCTCCTAATAATTTCATTTAATGGTGTGCACATGCAGAGAAATAATTTAGAAGTTAAAACCTCTACCTTACAGTCATTAATTTACAGAATGGCCCCTCTGCTCCTCAAATATTCTTCCTAGGAACCAATAAATCCTCGGAATAAAGTCAGATTCTGCGCATGCACAGCAGGCTCTAATTCCTGCATGTGGGTTTGAGGACACCCCTATTCCTTCCCGCTGTTTGCTTTAATCCTAATAAATATTTCAGAATATTTTCATGGCATAAAGGCCTTTGCTAATAACAATGCACTTTTTATAGGTTATGACGTAAAGTTTATGCTAAACTTGGACTTTAATAACTTCTTTACTAGAAGAAAAGTGGGTTTTAGGCCAGGATTGAAACAGAAACATTTGGCTCTCCCAAACCAATCTGTTCTTTCCTCATATTCTCGGTTCTTCTCCCTTATAAGGTTGGTCCTGCAGCCAGAATGCTCCCTCCCCCTGTGCTAAAGGGGGCCCGGTTAGATTTCTGGCTAAAACATCCCATAAGCACCCACTTTGAGGGAACTGTAAAGACTAGCAGAGGTTTCATGGACATTGGGTCTGAATACATAACTGGATCCCTCCTCTTTTAAACACAGAGAGCCCCCAAAACTGAGGAATAAGTAGAGGCCTTAAAGTTGTCCAGCCAAAGCTGAGCAGACGCAGTCTAGAAG
Organism: Pogona vitticeps; assembly: GCF_051106095.1. NCBI lineage: Eukaryota > Metazoa > Chordata > Lepidosauria > Squamata > Agamidae > Pogona > Pogona vitticeps. Next base: position 1,499,638 of record NC_135790.1, read on the forward strand.
GGCGGGATAAAAATCTAATAATAAATAAAAGAAAATAAATAAATAAAAAGCTGTCACCAGACCGAGCAAGCACACCGGTCATCCTCTCACTCCCTCACAATGGTACAAAAGCACCCTAGCGTATTTCCATTTTAAACTACTGCATTTCACCCCCAAAGCTGCACTTGTAAAGATTCGTTTGAAATGTGGTGCTGGAGGCGAACTTTGCAGATACCCTGGACTGCCAGAAAGACCAACCAGTGGGTCCTAGATCAAATCAAGCCTGAACTTTCTCAGGAGGCAAAAATGTTGACGCTGAGGCTGCCCTACTTCGGGCACCTCAGAAGTCAGGATTCTCTGGAAAAGACAATCACGCTGGGCAAAGCTGAAAGCAGCAGGAAAACAGGAGGACCAAATACAAGATGGAATGACTGCCTAAAAGAAGCCACAGGGTTGGGTTCGCAAGAGCTGAGCCAGGCTGCTGACATTTGGGAGAGCGCTCCTTCATAGAGTCTCCATACGTCAGAAGCCGCTTGACAGCGCATGACAACAACTTACACATCAACATGTAAGCATCATGACTTTCGGGTTAAAGCACTTGGAGGTTCAAGCCTTTGTGGCTTTGAAGAGATGCTCAAAAATTTGTATTTTTTCTGAGTAAGTTATGCTGAGTCTTAGGTGTTCCCTGCAGCTGTGAAGCCTGACAGGGCAAAATCTGTAGGAAGCAGAAATCTGTTGGAGATTTAATTGTGATAATTATTCATATCAGAAGGCTATTCTGCAAAGATCACGGGTTGTTCTATCACCCCTGTTACTGTAACTCCTTATTTGTTGCTGCAAGAGATATCGCTATATTGTATTCTTTCAACACAGCTTTTTTAAAAAAAAATACGAGTGAATCTCAAAGCATTCCAGGTAAAAGAAAAGGGTGAATAAGATGGTATAAGAGGCATGTGTTGGGCAAAGTGGGCTCCATGGCCTAGATTCTGAATGCTAAGCAGACCAACTGCTATGGGTTCACAAGAGTAATTAAGCACTGAAGCTTCCTCTGGGCTTCGTCTTCACACCAGGATGTGTTGTCAAGATGAAACCCATTCACAAAAAACAACCAGACAAACAAAAATTAAGCAGCGGGGGTGGGGGTGGGGGTGGGGGTGGAATTAAACGTAGATTCCCGAGAACCTTAAAGAGTCCCTTACGGCCATACTTTGAGTTGAAACACATTTTTATGGTTGGCTAGTAAATTCCTGAAAAAACAGTGTTTATAATGGAAATGTGAGGTGCACTTATAAAATAACGCAAGTGGGCGCCACTCTAATTAACCCCCACCCTTCAATCCTCTTACTGAATGTGTTATATAGGGTGGCGGGGGGGGGGGAACTGGACTATATTTGGGGGGGCACTCCTTGCTTAAAGTCTGGGGTGGGGAAAACACCCACCTCCTCAGATCTTAGTCTCTCAAATTACAAAAACAACCTCATGATTGCAGGAGAAGCTGCAAACCACAGCTCTGCCTCCTGCGAGGGGGGAGGCCGCAAGGCTCCCTGGTGACCTGATTCCCCCCCCTGTCCCTCCCCAGGAGGATGACTGGAAGCAGCCGGGCGGGTTGGTAACCCTCGCCAGCCCACTTCCAGGTTGGACACTGGGGGAAAGGGAGACGCCACCGTCTCTTTTGCTCGTCCAAATGTTCTACAGGAGTCACCCAGGGAGCCCGCTTTGCCTTTTTCCTTGCAATAAGTAAAATGTCAAGAGCTGTTTTTTTAAAAAAAGACTAGAGAAATGCTGATGCCCTCCAGACGTCAAGGCAACAGAAGCAGCTTCCAAGCTCTTTTTAAAGGAGCCATAAAAAAACCAACAACAACCACACAACAAATAAGGAATGACGAATCAATTTAAACGGAAGCCATGTTACTGCCTCTTCCACAGGAATCGTGCAAGAATCCTCTACATTTGCAGCCTTGCACAAGCTGGGATTTTCCAGTTCTGATGGACTACAGCACCTATACTCCACAGTCAACACAACTGGTGCAGGATTGCCATCACCCTCCACAGACACCCTCGCCTAGGGTTTTTAAAAAGCTAGTCTTTCTGACGGCACAAATACCTTCCCCTCTAAAAGCCACCACCCAAATCTGCTCCCCTGCTGTCCAGAGGGGCTGCCGATTTTCATTATGGATGGAAAGGCAGAAGTCTTTGTAAAGTGCTCTCCTATTTCCCCTCCGTCTTCTTCTCTCAAGGCTAAACCTGCCCAGTTCCTCCAGTCTTCCCTCCTTATAGGGCTTGGTTCCCAGCCCCCTGACCCTCCTTGTTGCCTTCCTCTGAACTTGCTCGCTGGTTGGCTTCCTTCTTAAGTTTCTTCTACCCATTAGGGCCCTGCTTCCATTCTACCTTCTGCCTGAGGAAGGAGCCCTTAGAAAAAAGTTCCTGTGGGGGAACTACCACTGCCAGGAAAGTACTACAGCTGACCGATTCTGGGGACTGGAGTTCAACCAAGTAAAGTCTCCAAGTTATGCTGGGATTGTATGAAAGCGAAAGGTCGACCACAGCCTTAGGTGAAAAAAAAAAGAAAAGAATGGGAATCATTATAAATTATTCCTTCAAGAACTGCAAAACTAAGGCTGCACGTGAAGGTCAGGAACATGGAGAGAGGCAGTTTTGATAAAGCCAGCATGACAAGCAATAAAAAAGGCAACTTGTTCAACATTCCGGATGCTCCTCTGAGTCTTTGCTATTATAGCCATGAGAGACGGAGGCAATATTCATCCGAACAGGAGACGCAGGGCCTCCCAAACTAGCAAGGAGGATGATAGTCACCATGTCCTTGGACTGATCCTTAGTGCTGGACACGGAAGGCTGACTCAGGTGTGCTTTGGTTTAATCCAGAAGGGTTTATTTCCTTACGTCCCAGAGAAAATGATCGCATCCACGTGTGCCTTGCTAAAGCCTTCATAAGCTTTATCAAGCTGTTGCCTCTGCTTGGAAAACAGGCCTGCAGGCCGCCTTCACCCGCACCCAATTCTTCACACACGAGGCCGCCTGTTTTCACAGCTAAAAGGGTTACATGGCTGCAGGCTTGCTCCTATAAAAAGGAAATTTATGGGCACCTGGAGGATTGGAGTTTTTTTCTCTCCACACACACACACACACACACCCGGCAGGGAAATGTGATCTCTGCTTTTCCGAGGCGTGGAGGTCTCCAGACCTGCCTCAGGCCCTCTCCCGGCACAAAAGGGTTACGGCTCTTGACATCGGTTGGGTTTACATCGATGGAAACTTCACGTCGTGGCCTGCATGGCACACGGGTCGTGCATTTAAAGGGAGCCGGCATTTTTGTGGCACCTTTGAAGCTCTTGCAGGTTTCCCTTTGAAGGTGCCCCAGCTGGTGTGCGCATGTGTGCACGCTCGTTCTTTCATAACCACCAGCCGCTTCATACTTGATGTCTTTAAAAATCGTATGATTAATGGCAGAGCTGGAAATATTTGTGTCTAGGTGCCTGGGAGACAAGGGGAGCCGGCGGCAGAGCTGGGGCTTTTTCCACGTCACCCCCGACCCCCCGGAGATGCAGAAATTTCTTGGACAGCATCCAGATAGAGAGTAGGAAGCCTGTTATGGACAAGGAGCTCAGCCTTTTGACAGACCCGAGACTCTATTGCCTCATGGTGAGAAGAAGGGAAACGGGAGAAAAATGAGGGGTGGGAGGACAGGAGATGAGCCGAACACAAAGGAATCCAGGCAAGAAACCAAAAATATATTTTCCTTGGTGTGGTAGCGATGAGACGGCAGTCCATAGCCCTGGATCCCTTTGGATGGTCTCCTGAGGGATACCATTCCCCATTTTGAAACTGTTTTTACTGCACGAGTAGAACTCTTCAGGAAAGCTCCTCCGGAGGGGTAGAATTACTCAATACTGTAACATTTCGAAGTGAATGAAATTGTTATTGTTTATATATTATTTATGGATACTTGTTTTAATATAAGAGACCATTTGTTTCACTGCAATAAGGAAGAAATTGATTATCTTATTAATAGAGGTTATATAAGAGAATCAATGAATTCTAATTTACTGGAATCGAGATATGGATAAAAAAGGAACCAGTAAGCAATATGGTGTTAATGTACATAAACATGTATATGTATATATATATGTATATATAAATTAATGTACATATATATGTACATGTAGTGTTTTAACCAGTGGATCCCTAGGACGCCTCAGCCAGAAAAATTGACAGGGCCCCCTAAGCTTCAGCCTAATAAATAATATAGCCTTGACTAGAGGTGACATCTGGACCAAAGTAATGGCGCACTTTAGACATTACGGAGGGGAGAGAAGTTCCTCCTAAGTTTCCCCTCGCTATCCAGAAACACTGCTTGCTAATAAATAATTGCCGGCGCTTTCCCACCCCCTTCCAAGGTGGCTGCATTTCTACAGCCCAAGACAGTGCCTGTTACCTCACCCGTCCAGCTGTGTCGGTGCTGCGCGGGGATCGTTCCCAGCTTTCACAGGTAAAGTTAGAGAAACAGGAATCTCTCTCCTTCCTCAAAGGAGCCGCCCGCCACCCAAGAATTCAGCAGACCCTGCCCCATGAAGCCGATTTCCAAACAACAGTTGGTGCCAGTGTTAGCAAATGTTCCAAGCGACGCTTTCAGTAACCCGGCGTGTATCGTGGTTTTTAAATATGACGGAGCCAAATTTCCACAAACTTCTTTGGGCCCTTTATGGGATTGAGACCCTGACAGGAGAAAACTCATCAGCCCAGCCCACTGACAGAGGGATCTGCAGGCCTCTCTAAGCGGCCACTTTTCTTCACAAGGGGAAGGCAGGAGGAACACGGGGGAAGCCCCCAAAATATGAGGCGGTGGAGCTTCCGGCAGGAGGTGGGGAAAGGAGGCAGATCACCCCCAGTGGACCGACTCGGCCTCAAGGAGCAGGGGTTTTCATGCCCTGCTCTGGGAAGCATCTGCAGAACAACTTGTGGAAAAGAGAGAGAAAGAGAGAGGGAGAGAAGTGTACCTTGTCTCCTGGCTGTGGCCGCATCACAGATACTCGGTCGTAGCCCTTCCTCAGCAGAACCCAGAGGGCATCCAGTTTTCCCTGGTAAAAGAAATAAATATTGCTTAGCTACTGACTTAGCAAGGCAGTTGGCATACAAACGGGGAGAAATCCTGCAAGATCAAGGCCAACAATTCCTAATTCGGGATCCTTTACTCAAGAGATGCCCCAACCCACCCACCCCCAACAAGAAGGTAAGCAGAGAGAGACTACCTCTGAATATTGAGGTTCTCTTTCCAGTCCCGGCTCGTTGCCAATGAGTCGTCCCCTTAGTAAAATTCTGAGAAAAGATTTGCCCAAAGAAAGACCAACGAAGACCCAACGGTTCAGTTTCCTCCAGGGGCTGGCGAGAGTCTTCGAGAGGTCCAGAAACACGACAGGTGAGACAGAGGCTTGTAGGTGCTACTTTTCAGAATGAAACCTGCCACGGTGGATCCCAAGACGCCAAAGACAGAACGTGCCAGGGGATGGGGAGGGGGTCTGAAAAAGTGGGACTGTAGGCAGGAAAAGCTGACTCTGAAACAAGTTTGCTAGTTTTCAAGTTGCCACTCTCCTTTTCCGCTGGGTTGTTGCTGATGTTTAGTCTTTCTTGTTGGCAAAACAGACTAACACAACCACACCTCTCTGACAACCAACAAACATAAAGTCATTGAAACAGAACTTGGAGCGAGGCACAGAGAGCTATCCCGAGGGAGCTTGGAGGCAAACCAAGGGTATGATTCGACGGGGGAACCGCTTGCCTTTTGGATCTCGTGTAGCGCAGTCTGGTGTGAGCTCTTTCCCAGCAGTCACAGCGATTCATCCTAACCCCAATCCATGCCCAGGATGGACCTTTCTGGGCTCCTCTTTTTCCGGGGCCAGGCTAGAGCCGATCCTACATAGATGGGAGGATCACGGAAAGGGAGACGGCTCCCAGCAAAGGGACCTTTTCTGATGTACTCAGACCCTAACCCTTTGCAAGGACCTCAGGCAGCCCATGGGAGGGTTGTGGCACAAACCTACCAAGAGCACCCTGTAATCCTTCTCTTGGCCAAGGTCCCGACACCTCTTGCTGGCATTTCAAGCCTTCCCCAGATACAGCTGTGTTGGAAAGACAACTTAAACAAGAAGCCTGGAGCTCATTTGCAGGGCACGCTTGCACGGCGTAGGGGGAGAAAAAACGTGCATGTGGTGAGCAGACACAAACGTGAGCACCAGCCTCCCTCTGGGGAGCACACTGGTTTTTGTGGACAGACCCTGCAGGGTTTCATGAATGGAAGGCTGTCCTTCGATGACAGGAAACAGCGTCTTGCCAGCTTCGCGGTGCCTCGAATCCCTCCGGCCAGTCGCTCAGTCTTGGAGGAACCAGCCGCTCATGTCTTAGGGTTCGTCAGAAATCGGTGTCCTGGTAGGCACTGCCCCAAGAAAGAAAACTGCAGCGATCCCTCATGGTTCGCTCATCGTGAGAGCCAAGTCCAGCAATTTGGCTTGTGTCTTCCCTGAGAAGCCAGAGAAATGACCTGTGGTTGGTTCTGGGTTGTGTTCCCTGGCTTGTCAGAGGAGGGATAAGCCCGAGTTGTCAGGTTGCGACCCTGTGCCCCAGAAAACCCCAACCCGGAGCTCAAGGGTTGGTCTGATACCTCCGCCTGTGTGAGGTGGGGTTTTGAAAGAGAGAAAGAAGGAGAGAGAAACTTGGAATTCTGCAAGAGCCTGACTCCAGAATTCTTAACTCGGAATAAGAAGAGCAACAGAATTCATCTCTGTACAAATCAAAACACCGGCTTAGAGACCAGGGTGAAGGCTGCTGCTAGAATGAAGCTGCCTGTTGTGGGGCTTCACCCCCAATATTTTGCAAGGTGGGCATGTCCTGCCTGTGCTCTGTTCAGCTGGCAGAAAGCACGCTGGAGTTCTTCAAGCAGATCCACTGTGCTTCATTTTAAGACAAGATTTTGCCCTAGAAAGTGTTTTCATTTCAATACCAGAAACGACATTAGCTTACATCAATCTGGTCTGGAGAGCATGCACTGAACATAAGCAGAAAATTCCCTGTCTTGCAGGAGGGGGCATTTCTGTTGCACTCTTAAGCATTGCTTGCATGCATGCCCTGGATCCCCCCCCAGGGCCTTGGCCCCTGGGAAGTCCTCCTTAGACCCCACCTAAGGGGCTATGTCCGCGAAACCTGGGCAGGCAATGCAAAAAGTGTGCCCCTGGGCAAAGAATCTGGCTTCCTGACAATCTCAATCTTTTCTTGCCCCATCAAAGGCCATGTTTCTAGTCCTCATGTTGGGAATCTATGCTTGAATCTTAGTAACCCAACGTTTGGGTGGACAAGACATTGAGTGCTCAAAGGAAAGGTACTGGTAGGGCGCCTCACCCTTTCCCATGCTTGGCAGAAGAAAAATAAATAATACAATGCTAAGAAAACGATACAAGGATAATTTGTTTACATTACTTATCCAGACTATCCAATCCTGCTTTTATTGGCCCAGAATATTGGTATTTTTAGCACAGCTGTCACCGAAACATTGCAAATGCATCTCTGCAGCCTTACTGCTAGCCGAAAGATTTCAGCAAGTCTATAGACGCCAGGCCTCAATTCATACATTTGCGGGATGATGAATATACCGTTAGCTAACAATGATGGAATGAACCACGAGAGCCAAAGGTCTCCCAGACTCTGGGGAGTGTTGTTGTTTTTTCTCCTGTTTCTTTTTTTTTCTTTCTTTTTTGAAGTTGGCAACGAGAGCCATTTTTATCCATCTCCGATTTACACCGGGCGACAGTTCAACATGCAAATCTGGACTTCAGAAGTCTGCAGATGAGTTTGGGGAATCCAAAAGATGACACGGGCATGGCAGGGACTTATGCTTCCATGCTTCCTAAATCTTCCTGTCCCTTGAAAGCAGACAGAGATCTTCCCCAAGGACAGGCATGCAGCCTAAGCTCAAATCATGTGCTGGAACGCTGCATGCTTGCTGCCTGTTTTTCATTTCTGGAGTGGACAGGAGGCAGGAGGAGGCAGGCTACGATTTTACCCAGCAGTGCTCACAAACAGAGTAAGACATGCCAACGTGGTGTTTTTTTTCAGTTCCACAAAAGAATAGGAACCCACCAAAATACCTTTGACAATCCAGGCTGCCGAGGTTTCAGGCAGAGATATTTTATTTTTCCCATGTCCATCTGTTGATTTTAGTGGTTGAACTGGGTCCACTGCATGCACCCCATGCATTCTATCTCAGCCAAGGGCTCTACCTCAACCCAAAGGTGTTTTTGCTCTTACGGTTCTAAGCAGAAACAAACGGAAGGAATAATTTCTGCACCAGCAGGGGGTCCCTTTGCGCTAGTAAGAACGGTGCTAAGGTACAGCTGGGAGCTATTAAATACATCTGTTCAGCGGGCAGAGAGCTGTAACTTTTACAGTTGCCAACGGTAGAGACAGAGAGTCCAGATCTGCACCAGAATTTCAGTAACATGCAGAGGAGAATGAAGCTCATTTCCACCGTGCAGTGCAACTGGATTAGTTCTGGTCTGGGGTTAGTGGCTGACCACATGGTGAAAGAGAGGGCCACGTCACAGAGCAGTGGTGGGTAAGTCCTACTGGTGTCCTGGGCTCCACGCAAGGAAAGCCGGTACCACCACTACCACCCCCACCAGTCCGCTCCTTTCCAGCTGGAGAATATATCCTCTCCCCTCCCATCCTCTGAGCAGCAGGTGAAGGAATGGAGGAGAGAACCTTTCAGATATGTACCTTAATGGGTGAGTACCACTTGGGTGGCGAAGTGGACTTCCTCATGTTGTTCCCGAGGTTCCTGGGCTCTGGGAATTCATATTCCTGCTCCGGCATCTTGACTCGGGCATTCTTGGCCTTCTCTAGCTTAGCACCTTCTTCCGTGGAACCCTTTTCTCCCCAGCGAACCTAAAAAGAGAGAGAGAGAGAAAAGAAAGTGGACAAAAATCCATTGCATTCACTGACTGTCCGAGCTTTCTTCCCGACGGGGGTAACCAGACACAGGATCTCCTCCATCATGGCTACCAACTAGCTCCCAGGCATGGAAGACAACTTTAGAAGCTTCTGTAAGCAAGTCTACTTTTATTTTCTCTTCCTGTACTCTCTCTCTCTGTGACACAATAAATAACAAGATTTTATGAATGTCTTGATTAGTTGCTGCTCTTTTGAGTTCATGCTGTTTAACAGCCATAATTACCAGCAAGCTCTCTTTGACCATTAGGAAAAGGTCAACAATTCTTACATGAATGAGGGAAGCTCACACTTCTCAAAGGTCCTCTGTGAAAACACACTTTGATCTGTTAAGAACTTCCAACAGCCTGGGAAATGGGTTTCACTTACCTCCATTCTCTTGATACCCCCGACCCCACGTCCGCCGTAATAGGAGGCATCCACCGTTGGCCACTTCTTCTTGGGAAGACCGTCATCGTCTTCCTCCTAGAAGAAAGGAGAACCACCATCAACGACGCCCCATGAAAGCTTTTGTGGCATTTAGCAGAGATTCAAGAGCAACCGCAAGTGGTGACCCAAGGAGACATTTTTGCAACTTTCACCTTCGCGTGAGGAAGCTTCAGCGGATCCATGGAAAGAACAATATCGAGGTGAGAGGGGAGGGAAGCAAAGTGAGACTTCAGGAGCGCTGCAAAGGAAAGAGGCCCTTCCCTAGGAGAAACTTCAGGTGCAGAGCTTCTGGCTTCAGTCGAGACTGGCCCCAGATCTAGGCAGAAGACCTGCTGGGGAACGAGGACATGCCGTCACACTGTGGGGCTGCACCTCTGAGCCAGCAAGGGGAGACTCCAACATATTTATTGTATCTTTTTTGTTTGCTTGCTTGCTGCTTAGATTTCTGTTTTACTTTACTTTGGCCAGAAACATACTGGTGTTCACCTAAGAGTTGTGTAACTTTCTGGGGCTAATTGATGAGGGACCAGAATGTATCTCAGTTGAGTAATTGAGTGCATGACTACGCATGTGACGAAAGTGCACCCTGATGCCTTGCTAATTAGCCACAATTAGCCATGGCAAACCTTATGCAAAGACAAAGACCAAAAGGATTCTTGGCTTTGGTGCAGTTCTTGTTAGATGTGACCAATCCCGGACAGATCGTGCACAATACGAAAAAGTTCAGCCTGATGGTCACGAGCTTTGCTATTCCAGTACATGAAGCAAGATTGTCTTGTGGCCTTCACTTTAGCGGAGTAGGTGTTCCGTTGGGTCCCATCTCCAAACGCTCTCTAGCCTCCTCCTATTTCGCTTCATCACACGTAGCTGCTGGTTATACCAAGCAGCTGGGTGTGTTTGGCAACGAAGGGGCGTTTAGGTACATCAACCATCCACCAGAGCTTCAACGGGGGTGCCAACTATCTCAGCCGGTTATTCCCGCATTACATCTTGGAAACCAACAGGATCCAACAGCCTGCAAAGGGGGGGGGGATTTTAATAGATCCCTGCTCCCCATGGGGTGTGTGTGTGTGTGTGTGCCACCTAGAAGTTGCATTTTATCAGGTGGTGGTCCGACCATGACACAGGGCACCCTGCTGGATGGCTCAGTGGTTTAGGCGTTTGCCTGCAGAGCCAGAGGTTGGGAGTTCGATTCCCCCATGGGGCCTCCTTGACAGAAGCCTGATTTGATGATCCAGAACTTGCCCAGAGAGTGCTTTAACCTCTGTGGGGAAGGATACAAGCAGCACACTTTGCTTAATTAAAAAAAAAAGGGAAAAAGGCCAAGTAGGACTTTTTCAGAAGGGAAGAGACAACCCAGCTTCTCCCACCTGTATCCCTCCTGACCGCTGGAAGACCTGAGAGGAGGCACCTTCGCTGCATCTCGTTAGCACCCTTGGCTGTAAATCATCTGAAAAGCCCAGCCACAAATCTTTTAAGAAAGCACCAAGAGAAGAGTGTTTTGCACCGAGGAGGAGGAGGCTCAACCTCTCTTGGCTTGTGCCTTTTACACTCGAGATAAAGCTGCAGGCCTCTGCCAAGACAACTCTGTCTTCCTGCATGAAGGTTTCTGGAAGGATTCTTGTTTTTTTCTTTTTGGGTTTTTTTTTAACTTGAAAACTGGGAAGAAAGCCACCCAAATATTTTCTTTCAGCGTTTCTTGCTCTCGCTCTCCATCTCTCTCTCTTCCCTCCTCTCCTGGCTTTGTTTCTGCCTGATGCACAACAGGAAATTCCAAAGCTTAAGGCATTCTCCGCAGGGCCTTAAAAGCCTCCTCAGCCCTTTAAATCTCCGAGCAAGTGATGCCAGCGAGCCAGAAGGCAGAGCCTCTCGCAATTAAAAAACAAAAACAAAACAAAAACAGACGTCGTCGTTGGAGAAGAGTCCCCAACCGTCCCAGGAGAGGAAGGATCCATGTGAAAAGTGCCGACGGGGCTCCTGAGAGAGGAAAACCCCCTGAGAGGGAAGACGTCAGGATCAGCGCTCCGCTCCAAAGGAAGGAGGACCAGGAGTGCTGGCCGTTGCGTGTGGAAGAAAGACCGGCCTGTGCCCCCTTCACTGGGAGAGGGGGGATCCATTCGTGGCACACCTTCCTGCACCTCTCGTTTGCTGTCGAGCTGCTGCTGAGTGACTCTGGACAATACGGAGCTGCCGAGGCGTGCGAGAGGTCCGAAAAGAGGTTTACCTTTGCCACCCCAGGAGCCGGGACTCGAACCCAGGACTCCCAAGCCCTAGTCCTACACACTATCTCCCAGCCCACGCCTGGCCGCTCACAACATGCCTGGGAGCCCACACAGGCACAGGTGCGGGCCGGAAGGCGTCCACACAACGTATCAACACTTCAGGCCTTCTCGTTCGTGCCCCGAGTCCTGCTATTGGTGAAACTGTCCACATTTGTTTCCTCTGAAATGTTTCGCACACCATAAAAGATTGTTCTTCGAATTCAACGATATGCTGAAAAGACGCCTTTGGCCTGGAATCGGTTCCTGTTGTGCTGGGGATGTGCGTGTAAAACAGGGACCTTCTTCTGATCTGCTAAGTCGCCAACTGGGTGGTTCTTGGGCGGAGGTGGAAATTGCAGGACATGGGAAGCGTCCTCGGTTCAGGTGCCTTCGCCCTGGGCAGAGAGAGAGAGAGAGAGAGGAGGCGTCTCGTCCCGCTCCCTCGGCCATGCCTTCCAGCGTTCTCCTGCAAGACACGGTCCAGCCATCATCCTGTCCTGGGGGGGGGAGACACTCTTGAGCATCCAGCAACGCATGTCATTTGGGTCCTCCGTCGGTTTAGCCTAGCCTTTTTCTGGTTTAATATTCAGACCAAGGTCAAGGCAGCCCCACAAGCCAGATCTCGGAGGCTGCTGGGGCTTTAAGAGCTCCACGAGTTTCCCTAATTCAAATAGTCAGCAAAATCAGGAAGTTTATCAAGCCCGCAACGGACCACCAGCCACGGCTGGGGCGAGTCCCTTCTGCCTGGCAGGCCACAAGCCGTCCGGGACAGCTGTCAGGAGCCGTCCTCCTCTGGTCAGAGCCCAGCAACTGAACCACAGCTTCCAGGAAAGTTCATTTCAGGATACTAGCCACAGCATCAATAACCTCGGATTTAGAACTTTTTAAAAGAAAGTTAAGAGAGAGAGAGAGAGAGAGAGAGAGAAACCCTTCTGCTTTAGTCACAAGGCTTCTTTGTTTTTCTTACCAATAATTAAGATAGAAAACAATTTTTTGCAGCCAAAGAGCCACGGCCATAATTTTGGATTAGAAAACTGCCAGAAATCATTGCTGGTTTCCAGCTATGGAGTCATCGCCTCATCACCCCTCTGACCTAAACAATCCTTATTAAGTTGGCAACATCATAATCATTTTGCTTCCAGAGCAAAAAACAAAACAAAACAAAAAAAACACCAAAGCCCAGAACGAAACAAACAGGGGAAAGTGGGGGGCTCTGTTTTCTTTCCTTCCACCACCTTTCCAGCTGCTTGAATTCGACCAAATAATTGTTGCATCTTCATCTTGTACACTTTCCCAGCTTTTCAAGCCTAGATGCATGTTACAGAAATCATACGAACGCGAGAGACCTAACTTTTAGAGTTTCCGATTTTTTAACCAGATGTCACGCGAGTGCGGATGCACAGACCACATGCAATCCCGGGTAAGGATAAAATTTTTATTGGCCTATCTTCCGCTTGGAGCATTTGGGGCGACTCAAAATCTAGGGCCTGGAAAGGTTGAGAAAGGCGATACCCCAGCGCTGAAGATTCAACTCTGGTATCAAGCAGCTGGAAATAACTTTATTTAGTCCTGTTGTTCCCCAGCGGAAACCATTCCACTTAAGAGACAAGGATTACAATATCTATGTCGCATCTGTGGGTTTGAGATTCCTGAAAACCACGAGATCTGAGGATGATTTTTCTCCTATTGCTCCTATGATTCTTGCACGCAAGGAATTTATCTTGCAGCAGTTTCCTACATCAGCATTATTTTGTTTTAAGCAAAAGAAAAGATGGCAACCGAGCCCCTTCAAGCCACCATGGCCCAAAACAGCCCAGCCCAAAGCAGGAGACATATAACATTTTTTTATTTCTTTCAAAATATGGTATCTGTTTACTGAGCTGGAGAAAAAGGGTTCTCTTGAGCTGCTACCTGAGTTCCAGAAACACAGTGTGAGGAACAAAACCAACCCTTAAAGGCTACACGAGAGCCTGATTTTACTTTATTGTACATTTATGTTTTGATGCCATGATAGAAAAATCAGCTGGTCGCCTGGATCTTTCTGCTCTTCAGCATTTCCATGTGATCTACCTTTAAAAGTAGGCTTGGAGCCTTTAGAGCTAGTGGCAAAAGTATGAACTTCAGCAATGGCAGTTTATGCTCATGTCAGCCATCACCACCTTCTGTATTTCTTTCGTTCCTGCCCGTTTCCACCAGAAAAAAACAAAGGCAGGAACAAGGCCTTTCAATCCTGCTTCCCTCTTCAGTATGTTCACCTCAAGTGAAAGGCAAGATGACAAATTTGTTCTATCCTCTTCAGAACACCAATCTGAAAATAATCAATATGTCCTCTTGAAAGAGGCCATGCTATGGGCAGATTTCCTCCACCATCAAGCATCTGTGAATGAGGAAGACTTAAGTGTTAGAAATTACTTGTGGCTCCTCTCACCTTGGGGGTGTCCCTGTTGTCTCCCTGAAAGAGATTCGGATCTGGCACAACTCAGCAACTCCTTCGCCTCTCTCAATCCCTCTTAAATCCTTTCTGGCCCCTTTCTGCCAGCAGATCTGAGCCAACAGACCCATCCTGCGGGCAGATCTCTTGAGCTCAGCTGCCAGAAGAAGGTGCTTCCAAGAGAAGGGCAAAAGGACATTCAGAAATGTTCCTAGGCCACCAGAAAGGGTCCGTGCCCAATCCTAACCATCTGCAGCCTGCAAATGTCTGTGGAGCCAGAAGCTGGGAGATCAGTTCCTCACTGTGCCTCTTTGGCAGGGGGTGGGTAAGAAAAGTCGCCTTCCAGCTCTGCAGTTCTAAGATTAAAGTTAAAGATGGCAGTGGTCGATGGCAGAAGACCTGAAACCCCTCTAGATCAATAGGTAGGGGAACTACGTGATGCTTAGGCTAAATAATAATATTGTTTAAAATCCCAACCAACAGAAAACATGTACATTAAAAAGGGTGCAACCCGCCTCTGGGCAGGATGGGACGGTTTCGCTCCTTGCTCCCCGACCCCTGCGCCACTGCCATTTTGGAGAAAACTCAACTGCCGGTTTGCAAGGCGACTGGTTTTCCTGGCTGGAATTCCAGAGCTGAAGCAATGAGCCCGGTTTTTCCGAGTTTGGTTTCAGGAGGGGGAGTGGGGGGGGCTAACAGAATTGCTCCAGAGATGCTGGGCTGCGTGAGGGATGGGTTGTGGCTTACAGACGTAAGATGCTTACATTTTGGTCACCATACACCCAACTGTGTCCCCGGCTGCGGCTCTTGGCCAGTGGCTTCTCCCCGGCTTGCGTTCCCTAATTCAGTGATTTACGCGTGCTCCATAAACCTTCACCTTCCTGGGGCCAGGACCTGCTTGTCATCTGTTCCCAATAACGCTTGCGTTCCACACACCAGTCACACACCCTTCCCTTCGGATCCCTGCCTCGGCTGGAAGCCTCTTTCCTCTCTGCCTTCGGCCTGCCCACAACAGAGGGGTTAGTCCAGGGTTATGGGGAGAGAGGAGGAGGAGGAGGAGGGGAGCCGGTCTGGACCCGGGCAGTTCTGCCTGCCTGCACAGCACGACACGGGAAACATCAAGGATAACCAGAAAACATTTCCCGCTTCCCTGAGCTCACCCTCTTGCCCTCGGGTTTATTTTAAGCTATCTGCCAACGAGATCTTTCAGGAAAACGAGGGAGTGAAAAAGGAAACAATCCAGGAAAGATTAATAAACAATGATGAAAGCTACATCAACAGCTCTGCCGTGCTGACGGGCGGCTGCCGGAATCTTTGCTGACTCTGTGGGTCTGGAAGGATATTTTTTTGGGGGGGGGGGAGGGAATGCCTGTCTTTTTGTTCTCCTTTCCTTCTTCTTCTTCTTTTAAAAAAGAAATCCAATCCATTAATCTGATACTGGGGATCCAGGAGGCCTCGGTGAAGTCACGCTTTCTGCAGAGATACTCCTGGCAGGAATCCAGCGTCATACCAGACAGCATTCTTGGCTTCCATTCAGCCTAAACGATGCCCCGGCTTTGGGCTCTGATTGGGAAGTTGAAATGATCCAGAGCTTGGGCGCTGTTGGATTACAACTCCCACAATCCCCACGGCTAGAGGATTGTGGGAGTGCTTTTCAAAACAGTTCTGGCACAAATGCTCAATGCTGATGCAAGTTTAAAACTCTTTCTGTATTTTAATGAGATATATTTTCTTTGGCTCAACCTTTCCTTGAGGTATAATTTGCTTTCCTAAAAATGGGATAATTAACACCTCTCTCAACTGCTGCATCAGCCCGAACTATACTGTTTAGACACCTGCATTGTTAAATGAACCTCTGGATCACACGGGGGTCATTTAAAGGCAGAGGAAGTGCTGCATGAAGGCCTGAACCCAGCCAGGGTCCGGAGGAAGGCTTAAAAAGCCAACTCTCAACACCCAGAACCTGCACGGAGGCTGTGAAAGCGTGTGGTTTATCTGGCCTGGAAGGTGATGCTCCACACGCTCAAGATACAGAATTTCCCAGGGCAAAAGTCAGGTTAGTCTGTCTCAGTGAAAACAACATATAGTCATGTGCCACCTTTAAGATCAATCTATCAGACAAACTTCGTAGTCTTCTAGGCACTACAAGATTCCTCGTCGTTCCTCCTGTTCTAGA
The DNA here is from genome assembly GCF_051106095.1 of Pogona vitticeps. Lineage (NCBI taxonomy): Eukaryota > Metazoa > Chordata > Lepidosauria > Squamata > Agamidae > Pogona > Pogona vitticeps. The sequence continues at coordinate 1,515,926 of NC_135790.1, forward strand.
TGCACTCCCCTGAAAGACTATGGTTTTGGGGTGCTGCTCAAATCAGCCTTCCCAGTGGAGACCCCCATGCGGCAACGTGGGCCTTCTGGCTGCTCAGCCCAGGGCCACCCGCAGGAAAAACGCAGGGCTCGATACTATGATGTTTTTGGATGACAACTCCCAGTATGAGTGTCATGCCAGTTTGGGCAGTTCTGGCACTTGTGGCCCATTTCTGAGAAAAATATAAACTGGTCACTGGGACCTAAATTGGTCCTGGTGATTCCAGACTAGACTACTGCAAAGGCAGTATAGATGGGGCTTGCCCTGGAGACTATCCCCCAATCTCAGGGGCTTCAAAAATCACCACTGCTGGCGTCAGCGAGCCGGTTCCACACAATATGTACAGACACGAGTGGTCAGCAAAAGGAGCAACTCTGCAATGGACGTCTGTAAGGAGTAACCTCAGATCAATTCCCTCAGAGATCATACGTACTACCTCCACAGGGCTGCGATCCCTTCACAACAGCCAGCATCCTCTTGGCTGATCTTTCCACCCTGGGAACGCCAGTGAGTTGCTTTCAAACCATGAGTGGTTTCCAAACTCCTGGGCATCCTGCTGCCTTCTTGGTTTTGAAGAAGGCCTCACCCCCTGCCCGCCACTCCTTCCTCATCAGGTCAATCATGCTCGAGGCCAAAGGGTGGTTGGACAGCAGGAACTTCTGAGCATCTAGGAATTCAGTTTGCCCAGGAAGAGGACGTTGCACGGTGCTCCCGCTGGATAAACAGGCTTCTCTCAGGGGAGTTAGTAATCACCTCTGCTAAATTACAACCGGGTTGCTGGATGCCAAAATCAGCTGGAGGCAAAACCTGCCATGACCTTGCAATGTGCCTCTGCCTGGTTGCTGAGCGCACAAAGTGATGTCAGATGTAAGTACTCTCCAGTTACAGGTCGACCTCTAGCCTTGCCTTAACCAGCCAGGCGGGTTACACGTTTTGCCGGCGCAGGACAAGAAATCAGAACTAAAACATCATGAACCAAACGGGACCATGTGCTTCCTTGAAGAAGTGCTCAGGTTTGGAATCCCTGGAGATGAACCATCGAGAACCTGGAAGTCATCACGGGGAAGATAATTTGGGCCTCACCCAGACCAAAGTTTTTAGAGTAAACAATGTGTAATTCAGCCTACAAGGAAATCAAACGTTCAGAGCAACATCTGTGGGTTTGGGAGGAAAGGAGATGCTTCCCCCGTTTTGCAAACTCCGGCGTCTAATCCTGTTTAATATAATATGCAACAAAGTGGTAAATGGTTGGATGAAGAAAGTGAGTAGTTTTAAAACACCTTCAATGAGTTGGTGTTAACCCATGAGAGATTTGTCTCTTGGATGAAAATTCTTTTTGAAAAACAGCCCAGAACTTTTCCGCATCATCGTTTCTCAACCATACAGGAATTCATTCTTCTAGGATTTGTGCAAGGAGTAATCAATGTTCCCTCTGGTTTCCAAACTCCCCTGCCCAACCAATCCTGCCATAAATGATAAATACCCATACCAAATGCCTATACTGTACATGCATGAGTGTCTTTGTGGGAAACTGGACCAGCTAATGGGTCTTGGATTGTTCCACAGACTAACTGGCGTGTTGTAAGATATGAAAAGATTTAAGCTCATCGATGAGAGGGACTGCCTTGATTTTATACCAGTTTTATGCAACACATTATAGGAGTTCATTTAAAGAAAGAGGAAGCTCTCTCTCTCTCTCTCTCTCTCTTTTGATAAGCCAGTTAAGAATGGAAAGCAATGACGCACAAGACGCAGCAAAGAACGGTCAAGGAGTGAAGGCGCTTACCTCACTGTCTTCCATAGGAGGCGGGGGCGGCTCCTTGATAATCTAAAAAGGGGTGAAAGAACAGACACGGAACGTTACACAACAGTCTCACTGCACTTCAGCCAAGGTTTAACCAAAGTCAGGACTCACCCCACAAGAAGGCAATTATAAGGCAATTCTAAGCATGATAACATGCCCTTCAGTTTACGGAAGGGAAGGGGGAATTGCAGCTCGCCCTCACACCCACCTGAGAGGCAACCTCAGCAAAGGACTGAAGCCATGATCTGAGGCCCACCCCTTCCTCAGCCCACCTCCCAGCTGACATGAGAAGGCCATGAGCCAGGATGCCTTCCCTCAGCCTGTCTCCCCACCTGAAGATCTGCAGTACATGAACAGTCAGACGGGCAGCTTCACGTGCTGTCGTGAAACATGTGGCACTCTTAAAAGGCAGCATTACACAGACTAAGCATCAACAAGATGGCTCAAGGGTTTAGATCTCTGGCTGCAGAGCCAGAGGATGGGGGGTTCGATTCCCCCACTGGGGCCTCCTTGACAAGGACTGGATGTGATGGTCCACAGGGCCCCTTCCAGCTCTGTGGTTCTAAGATGATGATGATGGTGAAGACCCTCCTCTGGCAGAGACTGTGATGCTCAGTGGGATATAGGATGAAGATTGCTACCTGGTATTGCAAAGAAGGCACCAGGGTGGTCTAGTGGCTACAGTCTTGAAGCAGGACTTGTGAATCTGTGGGCCACACGTGGGCCCCTTAATTCAGCCCCCAAATGGAAACTGCATCACACAGAAGATAGGGTTCACCTTATTTGGATCCAAAATAGAGTTTTTTCCGCCCCCCAGAACCAGGAGATCAAGGGTCTGGAGAACGGGACAGGCGCCTGCCGGGCCACAGGAATGCAGGTCCTGGTTGGCTCTAAATCACGGGTGGGCTGTGACTATATCCAAAGGGGTGCCCCTGTTGATGGGATTCAGTGTGCAGCCAAAAAGGAAGAAGGGGGGAAAGGAAGGGCCGAATGCTGGAGCCCCTCAAAGACTACCCGATGGGTTCTAGAGCAAGGTTTTGTGTGTCAGGAGATTCAGCCTTTGGAAACAGTCCTTGAGCCACAAAACCTCACCCCAAGACAAACACGTTAGTCTTTGTGTATAGTCCTTCTTTTTTTTTTTGTTTCGCTTCTTTGTTGTTTGCTTCTGCTTCTGTTTTTCATTTTTGCTAGCGTTGCATGACTAAGCCTCCCTCTCTCAGTCACTCTCCAGGACTGAACAGTGGAGAAGGGGGACCACTTCGGCTACTCTGAGCTATTTGGAGGAAGAGAGAGAGAGAGAGAGAGAGAGATGGAAATGAAATAAACAAATGCCATGGAAGTGGCTGGAGCCTTGCCTTTAACTCTGTCTCTCACGAGATTTATTATCATCGGCAACAACATGAGATGGGAAACAGAACTTCCGTGCGCCCAGCAAGCTTTCTCGTTTTTGACTACATTTTTCATTCCTGAGTCACTACAACTCCCAGAATCCACCAACAAGGGTGGATATGTAGTCCAAAAAGTAACATTTCCTTACTTTGGAGCAGACATACCTATGCATATGTGTTTGGCATTTCTTCCCCCACCCAATAAAAATACCCACCCCCTCCTCCCCAGTCTTTCCTGGCATTCATGAAAATGAAAAACTATTTGCACTAGGTTTTCGGAACAGCTCCAGAGGGAATCGATGTGAACATCAGGCGGTTTATTTCTTGCAAAAAAAAAGTGCATCAAAGACTTTGCAGGCAGCTGGCAAGCCCTGGCGACCGGCTCTTCAAGAGTGACAGAGAGTCAGGAAAACTAAAAGTGAGATCGAACAATCAGCTCTCCCAAGCCCCAGATGAACAGAAAGTTGGGTGTGGGTGAGATCCTTCCCTACTATAGTAATAGCCCAATGAATTGAAGGGAGGCTGAATGAGTTTTAACCTCTATCCCCTGATCTGCACCCATCCAGAAACTCAGAGCTGGCTCAACTTTGGGAGAGGAGGGGAGCCCTGCTCCTGGCGCTCTCCCCCCACCCCCATGTCCCTTCGTCTCTAGGACCCTCCAACTGGGCCAAACTTTGGAGGAAAAGGGGATTGGACAGTATATTGAGCATTTCAAGTCTGTGGGCTCTTGGTCCCCCCCCCCCATATTTGTTGGCATACTCTTGTTAGGATTGTGACAGATTCCATCTCTGTGGCTCGAAATAGTTCTGTGTACTTAATTATCCCTAATTAGGTAGCTGAACTTTCAGCAGGCGCCATCCTGTGTTGTCTTGCTCATTTTGCCTCAGCAGGCAGAGATGAAGCCCATTCATATATGGGGGGGGAACTCCCCAAACTATACTAAGACAAAGAAGAGCTACCCAGCTCCCCCCCCCCAAGAATATAAAATGCACTCTGGATATGGAGGGTGGGATCTTAATCAAAGAATGCAGCTATGATTACACCCTTGTGTGACCCATTTTAAGGACATTTGTCGGGAAACCATCCCAGAGAATTGTAGGCCTGCCGTTCTAATTCCACGGTGAATATTTTGCTCCAATTATTTCTCACGGTTTTTTGTTTCTGTTTTCCTTAAACAAGGCCTTCTTCTTTTTCTGACGCTGGAAAGCCTCCTAATGTAATTGAGAGACAATGCCTGGGCTTTTGTTTCCCTGCTTGGAAAACATGGCCCTCGCACAATTTTTTTAGCCTCATTATTTCTTCCACGCAGATGGGAAAAAATGATTACAGTCCATGTTAATCGCCCCTCGGAGGGTTACAGGGCAGCGCCCGAGGTTCTCTCTAGCTTCATCCCCAATATCAATCAAGCAGACTTCGCTCGTTTTGAAAAACGTTTCTCTCTCTGTTCTCCAAAACTCTGAAATCCTTTGGGCAAATCCAAGTTCTGAATAAGAACCAAACAACTTTCCAGGGTTTACTTCCATCGTGCTCTTCTCTCCACAAGACATTCGACATTTGGGAGAATACCTTCCAGGAATACAGTCTCTTTCTGTGACGTCTTTGGAGGAAGGGTGCACAGTTGACGTCGCCCAAGATAGCTTCTCAGTATTCTTTAATATTCAGTATTATTATTTTTTAATTCAAAAAGGCCAGATTGTCATTTTAAAGTATACTCTCTATAGCGCTAACACAATGGTTTCTTTTTTTATCCCACCCAACGTCAACCTCCCTTTTCCCCTTTGCACTCCATAATACCTCTTCCCCACCTCCATCTTTTACCGCCTCCTCTTCCCCTCACCATCCCACAGGTCTGCCTTGAACGCATCTTTCCCGGCCACTCCCTTCATCCCTCCCGTTCCTCTACCGATTGATTTCCATCCTCAGCCCTCACCAAGTGCAGTAGAAACAGCGCGCCATCTTCTAGCCATGCCCACGAGGTGGGCGGCCAGGTCAGTCAACTGAGGCACAGAACCCGCACTGTGGACCAGTCAAGGAGTGTCAAGACGGGAAATCGGGAGGCCCGGGTTCAAATCCCTTCTGACAGGAGGAACAACTTACCACGGTGCAGCAAAGCGGCCAGAACCACCACAGCAGAGCAAGCGCCAGCAGGAGGAAGAGGATCAGAAGCACGATAGCCAGGATGGTCCCATCAGACTGCAAAGAGAAAGCAAAGGAGGGTTGGATCTGGAGTGGAACCAACGGCAGGCGCGCTGGGCGGAGACGAGGGGGGGGAGATCCACATTCAAATTTGTTCACACCCACAAAACTCTCTCAGGCCCAGGACTCGCTCTTTCTGAGCCCAACCAGCATTATAGGGAAGTAGAGACCAAACAGAGCCTTCGAGAATACAGAGACCAAACGCTCTGTGACCCTTTAATGCCTTCGCTGATCTGGTGTTTTCATGGCGGACGCTCTCCCTTGGCCGATGCAGCCTGGCTGTTTCTCAGCTGGGTAGCCTTCAAGGTGCCACAAACCTCTTGCCCCACAGGCTACAAGGGCTACCAGAGGGAAACCAGGTATGCCACCTTGAACTCTCTGATGGATTAGTTTGATCAAGTGGCACCAACTTCATGCGTGACCAAACCATCGTCTGCCTTCGAAGCAACACAGAGACCCCGGGGGGGGGGGCAAAGCCTTCCCGAAGCTCCTGGTATTGCCAGAACAAACAATGCTTCTTCCAAATGAAGACATTGTCCAGCTGCCCACCTGAAGGGAGGGTCTGTCCTGTGGACACCATCCTCCTCCCTTCCGAGAAGTCCTCATCGCTTTCCCACCCTCCCTATCCTCTCAGGATGAACAATTTCTCATGGCTTCCACATTCAACATCAAGTACAGGCTATTTGTTTTCAGAAACCAGCTAATATTTCTGAACCATTCCTCAGCGGTGTCATCAGGCTTTTGAGATCCGCAAGCAGGCAAAATTAGGCTTGGCGGGTGTTCAGCTCAGATGCTTTGGTTTTACAGAGCCAGACAGTTAAAATAACAAAACAAGGAGGTGGGGGAGGGAACCTAGAATGACCACTTATATACATCCTTCTGACATAAGATAGTACTCAAGAGCTTTGCAGATGTTGCCTCATGGCTGGGAGGGAATTGATTTCATTTCAGGTCCATGCCTTCACGTAGGCGGATTATGCAGCAGCACTTGAGAAACAGTGAAAGAAGGGGCTGTGTTTGCAACTGAATTTGTAAGGTGCATGTCTTTAAAAACGGGCTTGTGTGCTTTCCCCCTTCCCTCCTCCTCCTGCTTCATGGATCAGAAAAGACATTCTGCGAGGTCTCATTTCACTTTCTAAGAATCCTGGCTTGTTGTTACATGCAAACTAGAGGTTGCAAAGCAAACTACAGTTAGTCAAACAAACCGGCATCATAATGTACAGCTTGGATGGTTTCTTTAGGATCTGATCTGTTTTAAAGCGTTCTACATTGATATGTAAGGAAAAGCCAGCATGTGTGAACCCTGAAAAGTAAATCCCTCAGGAAATCCTCTGGGCTACAAATGGAGAAGGCAAGGGGGAATCCTAAATTGTTGCTCAGCATTGTGTGTGGATTGCAGCCCCCCCCCCCCATGGAAGCCAAGAGCACAAAAAACTTTTAGATAGCCAGTGAATGGGGTGTGACATTTGCTTCTTTGACTGGAAACAGTTCTCCAAGGTGTTGAGACTCATGACTTCTGTTCTCAGGCAGCAAGTACCCTGATGGAGATTTCTAGTGGCCCTCAAAGCAATGTGAGGATGTCTTAGATTTATGGCCCAGTCTCCTTCCTCTCCTACATTGTTCACAGCATGAGTGGGACCCACTGCTAATTCTAGGTTTAAAAACTGGAAAAGGAAGAAAAGAACTTGGTGTGAGTGCACACCTGCTTCCCACACACAAGGCTGCAGGTTTGATCCCCAGCACTTCCAGCTAGGGCTAGGGCTAGGAAAGGACATCCGGTCCAAAGCCCTAGAGAGCCACCATTCCCTGTCCATGTCAATAACGCTGAGCTAGCTGGAGGGCTGGTCTAGCAGGGCACATCCAGCCACTTCTTTGCAAAACTGTCTGGTCTTAGAATGGGACGGGTTGAAGTCTTCCGACTCCTTGCTCCTGCAGAAGGCATTCATTCACACCTTAACCAAATCAGAGAGCAAAAGACCTTCAAGGTGATTAGTATGTGGTCACCTCAAATACGACCACCACTGTCCTCGTGTGTCCAATGGGACAGGCCCCAGGTAAATATACGATAGGATATTTGCAGGCTTAAAACACATGGCTTATTGCCATTCCCTCAACTGCTCTGGAAAACAAATGTTCCAAAACTGCCAAACTCCCTCCCTCCTCCCCCCCCCTTTAATCTGCTTTTCTCTATGCTAAACACATGCAGTTCCTTAAGCATTTTCTCCTAGGCTATTTATCATCCCTGTAGGTTCCCTCTAAATTGTTTCCAGTTTATCAACATTCTCCTTGAACCATGCTGTGCAGAGCAGAGCTGAACAGGAGAGAGACTCCAGATGAGGAGGGCGAAGGACCCAGAGACACCCTGCACTCAGGATCGAAAGAGAGGAACAGCCCGCACCCTTCTTGACACTCAAACACAAAGGCTGCCACTCATGAAAGCAGCCAGAAGCTCTGCGATTGTTTTCAGCGAACTGCAGACTGGCCCAAGCTATAGCAAACAGCAATCGGAAACTTTTAACTCTAGTTCATTAATAAAAGTCTTAAATATAGTTGTGATTTAAAAAAAAACGGAACTAGCTTTTTTCTGCTGACTTTATTAAAAGGAGTGTTATTTTTAGACAAAAGTTTGGATTTGTCAGAAGCGACCCCGCTATGATCCTGCACCACATCTGCTTATGTTGCAAGGCACATCCCAAGGGGCCAGATGTTTTAAAGTAACTCTGCCTTGCCCAATGAACTTGGGATGGGTCCAAGCCTCCGAGTCTCGACGCGGGGAGAGCTTGTTAGCAAAGGCCGTTTCACCAAAAAGAAAGGCTTTTTCCTGTGCAAAGCATCACCTGCAAGCTGAGCTGTAACTAGCCCTTCCTGGCACCTGGGGGCAACCGGCACCCTTTCCAGCCTGCCCTGCCCTCAGGCACAAGAGTGAGTCACCAGCAAGGAAGGAGGAGGAGGAGGAGGTGCCCCTAGGAGAAAGAGAAAGCTGATGCTTTCCAAAAAAAGAGAGAGAGGAACGTGCATAAGGCTGGAAGGGGGTGCCATTGATCCACCCGTTAAGTTTTGGTGCCCTGGGACAACGTGCCCGTTGCCCTGCTTTAGTTGCAACCCTGCCTGCAAGCACATGGCTGGGAATGTCACCTGTCCCTTTATTTCCTCCTCTTTCAAAAAGGGGGATTCTGTCTATGGGTTTTAGACATGGAGTTTCTTCCCACTGAAAGGCAGTTGAATTAAGTCGTGTCCTCTTTTCCCCGCTCAGTAGACTGATGAATGAAATTTGGCCAACCCCAACCCAAACAGAACCAACCGCCTAGCCACCTCCTGCATTCCATAATGCCACTCACAAATGGCCACCACAATGCAAACGCTTTGAAAGGAGACCGTCCTATTATTTATTTTAATTCCTAGTCAGGTAAAATGAGTCTCTGCTGATTAATCAGAGGGAAATTTTTTCCACTGGTTAATCCACTGATTGAAGCAATTAAAGTCTATGGCTCTAATTAAGAGGCATTTTATTTCTCCTGGATGAAAGCGTATCAGGTTTCATCAGAGCATGGATGGTTTCATTTCAGCCTAAGAATGCCAGGCTCCCAGTCCACCGTCTTTAGTCCCCCTGGAGAACAGCAGCGGCAGGCGGTTTATCACCCTCAGGCTTACTCAGAAATACCTCCATTTTGCTCCTGGTGAAGAACAACAATGGACAGCGGAAAATTATAGCAGACTGAAGAGATTCATACAAATGGGATCACGCTATAGATCTTTGTAATAAAAGGGGAAATCAGGGTGGGCCAAATACGTTCAGCTTGGGCATGGATTAGAGTCCGGCTGGAATGCCTTTTGCCCCTGCGCTGTGTGATTGCCGGGAAGCAGATCACACCGTACTGCTCTACAAGCGATCCGAATTGTGATCTCTTTCCCTGTGGGATCACATCCTACATTGCAACTAGAGTTAGGCCCATTGAATCCATGGAAATCTGGTGAGCCAGCTCCTCAGCAAATTCCATTGATTCAATGGGCCTACTCTAGTTGTGGCTTACTACACCAAGCAACAGGATTTCAGCCAATGGGGAATATGTGAGTATTGACTTAACGTTGAGCTATTGATTCTAGTTTGGATTTACAAGAGGAAGCTGGCCAGATAGATTCCAGTTGCTAATAACTTTCGAGGCTCAAATGGCTTTGTTTTCTGTCCAGATTTTTTCACAAAGACTTTATATTTTTAAAAAAACCCTTTAATATGCTGCTTGTTCGCTATGAAAACTGAAGCAGCGGCTTTTAAAAAAAGCCTCATAGATTAAGAGCCATTGCAAATCAAGCGTGACTTGAAATCTGATTCTCTGTGCCAAAGAAACTAGATAGGCAAAAAAAAAGAGGCTTCGCTTCTCGCATTTTTGCAAAGCTGAGAGAAAGAAAGAGAACAGCAGCCGGCAAGACACCGAGGGGCATAAATCCGCTTTCTGGAGGCCTTTTCGTAGCTGCTTCCTCAAAGCCTGCAAAAACAGACTGTAGTCCAAGTACTGCTATTGCTACTCAAAAGAATGCATGTAACAATACACCTCGGATATTAAAACAGTTTTTTCTGACAGCAGGCTGGGGCAAACATACCCCGAAAGAGAATCCAGTGACCTGTGCAGGTACTTGTAATCACTGTACCTACAGAGACGGTCATGAGCCAAAAAGACGATGACGACAAACCAATCTGGTTCGTGGTTCAGTTTATGCAGTTTTTGACTATGTGGCGTCATAACCATGCACAACTCCAGGTGGTTTCCAAGAACATAGGAAGAGCCCTCCAGGGCCAAATCAAAGGCCTACTGAAGGCAGCTCTCAGTTTGCCATCCTGGTGTTGGGAGTTTTTACAACCTCTCATGCAGCCTGGAGAGGGTGTGGCTTGGAGGGACCTTTATGGACTGGGGTGATGACCATCAATCCATCCCACCTGCTTCTGAATCCAAGCCTCTCTGCTCTGTATATTTTCCTCTCTTTGTTGTCTCTGGGAAAGAAGCAGCAAGTCTGTTGAAATCGGTTGCTGAAAGCAGTTACGTTCGTCAGTTTGCCGCTTTGATCTGTGCAATTGTAAGTAATGAAACCTTTTATTCCTACTACAAATGTCTCAGAATGAGTTACTGAGATGGTAAGTGCCAGTTGATGAGAAAAGTGGTGGTTTACTGCAAGAAAGTTGAAGCTATTCTGCTCTGTCGATCCCTGTACTTCTGCTGCATAGCACAAGAAATTTAACAAAAAACTCAAAACTCTGCAACACACGGCTGACCAGATGACTCTGGAAAGCTCAGAAAGCAGTAAGAGGTTCAGGGCAAGCGCTCCCACTTCTTGTCGCTCTTGATCCTGCTGCCTCTGATCCCCCACCGCAAGCCAAAAAGGTCCTAATCAGCCAGGAATTTGTCTAATTGCTTTTTTGAAGGCATCTAAGCTAGAGATGATACCATTTCAAGCTCTGCCTGTTTTAAAGAAACAAAAGTGTCGCAGGAGCAAAACACATGATGTTTCAGGGATCTGCAGTTTCTACAATCCCCAGCCACAATGTTTAGGAAGACTCCAACATGCCGTTCCCAAACAGAATTTGGAACCAGATGTAGAGAGCAGTGGGAATCAGATGGAGGGAAACATTCCATGGAATGAACATCTACAAGCCTCTTATTTTGAAGCCCACCAGAAAGCCACTCTCCACAACTTCCCTGAGGGTGTACTTTTTTGTTTCCTTTCTGGCATGCGTGGAAGCTGCTGCCTATCATTTTTATCATATGTATGTACAGGGCTTTAAGAAATAATAAATATAACTGGAACAATCTGGTCTAATAAAAAGGAAATTAAAACGCCCAGGCTCCCTCCTAGTTTGAGGCTCCAGCTTGCTTTGATCCATTGCTCTTTTGTTTGGTTTTTCGAACAGCAGCCAAACCTAGCAGAAAAAGGCATCTCATAAAATACCTGCCGTGCGCGAGCAAGGGGCACGTAGGTGGGCTCTGAACTGCCTTGTCTACCTGGTTTGCGCTGCTCCGTAGCAGCAAAAGGATACTCAGCTGTCGCTGCAGAGTGAGAAAAACCAATTAAGGCACAAAAGTCTGGTTCCGGGGTGCCAAAAGTGTGATTAAATGTTCCTGTCCGCTAAAAGGAACAGTTTCATTGCACATAGAAA